>NC_133535.1:159698428-162098428 GCF_048544455.1 Silene latifolia | reverse complement strand
GAGTAGTCTTAACTCTTGACAACCGGAGTAGGTTGTGAGTTGACACCCGGAGTAGGTTGTGAGTTGGCAACCGGAGTAGGTTGCGAGTTAGCTTGTCATAAGAACGGAGTAGTTCTTGTACTAGCTTTACAACCGGAGTAGGTTGGTGTCTTTTATTACAAGGGTCTTTTAGTTGTCGGAGTAGATCACTAAAAGAAAGTAATAAAAAGGTAGATTGGACGTAGGCACTTGAGTATTTGCCGAACCAATTCAAAAATCTCGTCTTCATTGTTTTTTTTACTTTATTTCCGCTGCAATTTACTTTGTTTGTTTTGCTTTGCTTTGCTTAACCTTAGAAGAAGTGATTAAATCATCATATGTCGCATTTGGTCTGCAGTCATATTCCACAAACTGAGACAAATAGATACAGTCAGAACGAATGTTGCTTTCATACTTCAGCAAACATTCATCGTGATACTTGTTTAGTCTTTCAATATTATCCAAAGTATCTCCTAATCTCTTTTGTCCTCGTAACTCACTTTAATTAAATAAAGTTGGAGTTATAAATTTTTAAAAGGGTACCTAATTCACCCCCTCCCCCTCTTAGGTACTTGAATCCATAAACTCAACAAACAACAACATCGACGTGAATTTGATAGCGACGATTAGCAATGATAATGACTTTGACTTAAATTATGCCATGATTGATGCCTTATGTTTAAGGTTCCGTCCTCGACGTAAATTTGATTAAACAGAATAACATATACAGAGTAGACGACTGACTACTTGTGCAACCTTTGCCTCAATGGATTGGAGTTAAATAAAACCTAACTCCTAAATCAATCAAACTAATCTTGGAAATTTCAAGCTGATTTTCAATTGTACAGCTCCAGTAGATAATTGATTGCATTTTGTTACTAATTTGGTGTACGGATTTTAATTCAATTCAAATTTAGGAGATGATAATCTACACTAATCTATTATCAAATCAAACAAATCTTATTTCAGTCAAAATTCGGGTTTGAAATAGTAAAACTGCATTGAGAAAATTGTGTGTTGCGAAAATAAACATCAATATTTGCTCCTTTTTTATGTGATAGAAATGCATTCATATAAATTTTATAATTTAATTGTACGATTGTTGACGTAATACTAGTATAATAAGGTTTGCAAGTCCTACGGAGTACTAATACTAGTGCGTGCATAATCCAGAATTTGGTATTTGAAACAGCTTCGAGGAAAATGAAATTATATACTACTGCGTGGATAATCCAGCCTGATTCTAACAGTGGCAATTACACCAGGAAAATTAAACTTATCAAACTCACTCAGCTTTTATGTGCCCGATTAACATGCTGACGAACTCCATAAACAATAACACCAATATCGACATTCATTTATCAAGATTATTTAACTTCTCAAACTCACTCATGCTTTTATAATACTACATGACAAATTCCCCTACTGTGAAAGTCAATTACTTGTAAACATCACTACATTAACAAATTAACCATCTCATTTCCTCTTGATCCTCCTAGCTTTGGCCACCCTCACATACAACCAGTTATAACCATCTTCGACACGTCGGAAAACTGCATGCCTCCACCTCCTATTCACCACCAAACCCCCAACAACACCCCAGAAACCAGTAGCAAAACCTGACATCACAACCAGGCCGAACCCCATTTTCTCGAACTTCTCCTTATTATCGCCTTTGTCTTTATTGCTCCTACCCTTATCTTGCTCATCCTCTTTGCTTTTACATTTCTTAGGCAGAAAATCACCATAAAGATAAGGATTACCGGCATATATTGAGGCTTGATCAGACAACGTTTGTAACTGATTGCCAGTCGGGATTTGACCTGATAAATTGTTGTAGGACAAGTTAAGGTGGCTCAAGCTGTATAGTTCACCCATGCTTGTTGGGATACTACCCCCGAGTTTATTGTTTGATAAGTCTAGTGCGAACAATGACTTCAAACCCCCAATATTCTCAGGTATCGTTCCAGATAACTGATTATACGACAAGTTGAGACTTATCAAGGCAGAGAGCTTTGTCATACGATCAGGAATGCTACCCGACAAGTTATTGTAGGAAACGTCTATATCCACCAAGTATTTCAGATTGCTCGTATATTCTCTCTCTATACCTTGAATTACCTCACTAACACCAGTTGTATCGAAATGCTTATCAAAATACTGTGATGTTATGGGAATAGTCATGGCTGTAAGGTTACTTAAACAACCAGGAATGGATCCCGTAAATTGGTTATGTCCAAAATCCATGAGCTGAAGCTTAGGCAATGAACAAATCTGCCTAGAAATAGTGCCACTAAAATTGTTATCTCGGAGCCTAAGTATTTTAACTTCCCTTAATTTTTCGGCACTAAACCAACTTAGCATTTTGCCCGAGAGCTGATTTCCACCAATGTCTAAAACTGTGAGATTTTTGAGGTCAGTCAAGCACGAAGGGATCTCTCCGCTCAACTTATTGTCATTCAAATGCAAATAAAATGTATTGCCCAATGTCTCGAGCTCGTTCGAATCTTTATTATTAAAGCAGGGAATATGTCCTTTTAGCTTATTGTGCGAGAGACGTAGAAAGTAAAGAGTTGAAATATTAGCCCAACAATTTGGAATTACTCCGGATAAGCTATTATTATGAATATCCAAACCAATCAACGACTTAAGTTTGCACAAAGAATTCGGGATTGGACCACTAATTTGATTACTTGAAAGGAAGAGCATTTTCAAATTAGGCACTCTATGATCTAAACCTTCTAGAAGTGACCCATAGATGAAATTATTTGAGAGATCTATAAAGGTAGCATTTCGATATACTTCTGTTTTACTACTATTTAGCAAAAACAATTCCCCTGACAGATAGTTATTAGAGAGAATGATTATGGAGAAATTAATGGGAAAAATAGGAGAGCCACTAAGATTGTTGTTAGAAAGATCCACCGAGTCAAGTTGTTGCATTGTATGAAACCATCTAGGCATAAGCCCCGAGATATTTGCATTAGACAAAATGAGATCATATAGATTCTTTTGAGTTTGAAGCCATGGAGGAAATTGTCCATTTATTTTGCAGTTATCGGCATAGAATTCCAGAAGTTGAAAAGGAGGCACCCAATCAGAAGACAGGTTGAGTGTTAGCATCGTATCATATATGTCTAAATATGTCAAGCTTGAGAGGTTCGCTAAATGGGGTTCCGACAAAACTGTACCTTCCAATGGATTGTAGCTAATAACTAAACTTTGCAACTTGGACAGTTTACCTATTGATGTTGGTATTTTACCACTCAACTGATTATAATAAAGATCTAGTGTTTTCAAATTTATTAGATTCCCTAAAGACGCTGGAATCTCACCCGATAACATGTTACTATTAAGATCAAGGAATTCTAAGTTTGTGAGGTTACCTAATTCATAAGGAACTAATCCACCGAGACAAGCAAATGAGAGATTGAGATACCTGAGTTGCTTCATCGAACCCATGAATATCGGAATTGAGCTATAATTGAAATAATTGTTGCTTAGGTCTAAGCTCTCCAGTTGTGTCAGCTCAAGCAAATACACCATGGATTCAAGCGTTTCCATTCTAAGTAAGTTATTATATTCGTCTCCATTAAGATGGAGCTTGAGAATATGACCGGTTGTATTATCACAAACCACCCTTCTCCAATTGCAGCATTCCTCGCCTTCCCACGAAGATGATACATCTTTGTCGAAATAGGTGATATTTTGCATGAAGTTGAGCAACGCCGCTCTTTCATGAGGTTTACATCTTAAGATTGAGTTATTTGCTGAGTTTCCATTGCAACTACACCATCTTGTATTCAAAAAGATGAATGTGGAAATTAGTAGGCAAGTTATTGACTGAGTTTCCATTGTTAATGCTATATAAGTTTGTGGAAAACACAAGTTAATAGATACCTTACAATCTTACATATATAATGTACATGTTAATGTCATGAGTTGGAGATCGACAAGGCATATAGTGCCACTAATTTGGTTTCCTCTTAACTTGAGTATTTTTAATGCCCTAAACAGTAAACTGTTTTCCACCAATGTCTACAACTTTCAAATTTGTGATTTCTCCGCTCAACAATGTTGTCGTTTAACTGCAAATAAAATTCAGCGTCCATCCCATAATTATCGGAACCTTTTGTTATTAAAGCAGGAATACGTCCTTTGAGCTTGTTGTAAGAAAAGCGTAGAAATGGAAGAGTTGAAATATTGGTCAACAATTTGGAATTACATCTTATACTAAAATCGTAACGTATATTTTTGCCGAGTGTTAAGTGTATTAGGGCAGAGTACGGATCGGGTATTTGATCCAAAGTGCTAGTTCGGATCGGATATCCATATTAGAAATCCTAAAGTAAGATATCCAATATCCAAACCAATTGTCTCGGATATCCAATGTTCGGGTATCCAAAATAATCGGATCGGATGCGGATATCCATCGGATATCCATACTTTTGAATTTACTTTAAAATTAAGTTTGAAACACGTTCATAGTTTTACATAATGATTTTCCTTCGTATTCTTTTTCCAATGTTCTCGCTATAAAATTTAAGTACCACCTAGATATTTCTCTAATATTTTAAACATTAATTAAGTTGGTGTATCAAATAAAATTTTATTTTCTCGAAATTATACTAGAAAACTATAGTTTCGAATCAGATCGGATATCCAAATGTTTTAATTCTAATATCCATATCCAAACCAAAACCAAAGATTTCGGATCAGATATCCAAACCAAACTTAACTTTTGAATCGGATATCCAAAAAAACGAATCGGATTCGGATCGGATATCGAATAAGTTTGGATAATTGGATTTTTTGCCCAGCCCTAAAGTGTATGGCTAATGAATAGAAATGAAACTATTTACACAAATATTTACATCTACTCCATAAGGCATCATTTTTTTTTTTGACAAATGCAAATATAGTGCGCATTGATGCAATGCATTATTCTTACCTCTTGTCCTTGTGTCCACTGTCCACTGTCCCTCGCTCCCTTAATGACTCGTGAGTGGAAATGTTAGCGAGTGAATGACTGACTTTACTTCAAATATACTCATCCTATTCAGCCTATAGTTCCCTTTTCTCTAATATATGTGAGGAGTATTATAATGAAAGGGGAACTATAGGCTGAATAGGAGGGAGTATGAATGATGACAACATATTGAGCGTAGCATGTACGTGGCAAATGGGCCAACGGATCTGATTCAGGTCAGGTCAATTCGGGCCTGTCGTTTGTATATTCCATTATACAAACGGCTTCTCTAATAATGTGATGGTCGGATTCAGGTCAGGTCAATTCGGACCTGGTAAGTGTGTTTAAAATAAGTTGGGATAAAACGGTTCCACACAAATCATATTTGCTTCTAATAATGTGATGGTCTGATGGTGGGATGGATGACTCGACTGGTATAAGGTCGTTACCAGGATATCGACAATCAAAATAAACGAGAAAATTAAGGAAATCAGGAGTGTGGTGGGAAGAAGTGGCTGTGGAAAGTGAAAATGAGGAATAAGAGTCATCCATCTCTCCCAAGACAGTAGAGTATCCCACTTCCCTAAATTTCCGTTACCGCGATAACAATTATCCTCATCTCACACAGCTAGCTCTCTAATGAGTTTGATGAAACAAAACACCATACTTGCTATGCAAGCAGCATGGGAACGAAATCAAAGAAAGAAGAATAAAAAGATGAAATAATGAGAGAACTGATAACAAAATGTCGGGGATCAGCTAGCTAACCGAGTAAACAATGGCATAATACGGTAAGGTGCTAAATCATGTGTGAACCAAGGATCGCTATGTAACTATCCGCTAGTGAGTGGTTTGGATCAGCAGACTTTACAGCTCTTTCGACATGTCCCGTAATAATCAGGAGACCCAACCATGAATACTGCATTTCTTTGGCATTCCCCTAATGCAGCCCATTTTGGGCAGCTTTCGTCTTCATCCGTGCAGTCACTGTTTTCGTGATCAGTTGGAGCAGTAATCCCACTGACTGCTCTCAGGTAAAATATTTTGACAGCAGACCACATTCCGCCTTCAGTCACCGGGTTTCTCTCGTGGAGGCTCCTTTTGTCAGGAGATGCATTTGGGTGGACATTGAAGAAGAGAATAGCATTTCCTTTAACGGGTTTCAGTAAATTGTTACGGCTAACAGAGTAAGGCCACAACTTGCTCTTCAGTCCTGAGGTTTTGATCTGCATTATTGCACAAAAGACGACTGAAGATGACTAATGTAAAACAAATAAATTGGACAAGCTTCTCATATTGTGGAGTGCAGGGTAGCAAGCGGACAGTGCAAAAAGATTTATTCTCACCTGAGATTCTGGGAAGGAAATATCACCACCCCGAGAAGTGTTTGAAAGACTCAAGATTACAGTCGCCATCAAAGGTTCATTAAGTTGCCATGCCGATTTGTTGCCATAATAGTCGTACTTCTCATTTGTCTGCTCATTGGCATAATGCAGGATTTGTAGAGGCCTGCTATTGCCTGTCAAAGTAGCATACAAAACATGATCATCATAGAAAGATGAATAAGATAACCGAGTTTTAAAGTCAAAACACTGGATTGAAGAAAGTATACCTAAAGGAAGAAGTGTCCAAGCTGAAATCTTTTCCTCTACTCGTGCTACTATTTCATCCTAACAGCAAGAAATATGAAAGAATGAAAGATCATTCATCAGAACAAACAGAATCATATTTGCTGAATTTTGGTATCGGAATTCAGAAACATCATCGAGGAAAATAAAAGTGTATATTACTGCGTGCACATTCCAACCCAACTCTAAACAGTAGCAAATACACCCGGAAAATGGGTTGATTGGGTTGGGGTACAAGTCTGATCAGTTATCCATGTAAAAGGTTGATAACTCTTTATTTTACTCGTTTTTTAACCCACATTTTATCTCTCATTCATCCGAATTAATAACCCGAGTTAGCCTAATTCACCCTTTTTTGTCTTATATAGCACATTACCCATTTAGTTTTAAATGTTGCTATTCTATATTACTTTTTGGAATTTGGTATTGATCTCGTGTTTTCTTTTGTGTAATTGTAGGTATCAAACGGAGCGGAAACTGTAATAATCTAAGTGGATCAACTAAAACTAATTTAAGTAGATCAATTGGGATCAAGTGGATCATGTGAATGCAGGCCTCGGCAATGCTTCACGTGGACTTGGACACAAATAAAGGAAACAAGCCCACTTGTGTCCTCTTGATTAATTTTTCATCAAAAGCAAGTATGCAGCAACATTGTCCAGGGGATTGAAAAACCCTCATTTTTTGTCTTTGGTTCGGGGCAGCTGAGAGACGGGAAAACAGTAGGGAGTAGTTCTAGTATTTTAGATCTTGTTCCTTAAAAATTCCAATCTTTCCTTCATTAGTCTTAGATCAAGCTAGCTTATCCTTCAAGTTACAATAATTGTATGAAGATTTACTTTCTCATTCCCTTCAATAAAAGTTTGGTATAATTTCTTTATCTCTTCTCTTTCTTATTGTTATTTTCATAATTGTTATGTTTTAATTAGTTTAATTTCTTTAATTAGTTAAAACTTTAGTCTTTATTAGTCTTAGCATGCTTAGTGTTAATTTATTCTCATTAGATTAGTTAAAGTTTCAAGCTTTATCACTTTACTTTGTTTAATATCATGTCTAGAGTAGTTATTTATGTATCTTGTGTTGGCTTAAGTATGATTAGTGAGTAGTAATTTTAGCTAGGACTCGGTTTGACCCGACATGAGTAATTTCACTAATTGATTCTCATAAAGGCTAATTGTTTGGGGAATTTGGTGAGGGTAGTTTAGAGGAATGACATGGTTTAAGGATTGATTTTTGGGTAGTGTCGACTTGTAACCCTTGTCCACCAACGAGAGTTGGTTAGGTTGTAATTTGGATACCCGAAAATTGGTCTTATCACTAACCTAGGTTGAGACCGAAAGGGAGAACCAAGGGAGGGTACCTCTAGACTAGCGTTTGAAATCGACCCTCGAGAGAGGGAGTGGGATGACCCGGATTACGATGAGTACTTAATGACCTTGACCGATTTCTTGACCTCCTTGGAAAAGTGCACATTTTTGGGGTTGTCGAGTGTTGAGTTAAGGATTCCGACCTTCGAACCCGAGAGGGGGGTTGGTGGGTAGTGCTAGTGTCCTATTTCGAACCCGAGAGGGGGGTCTTAGGCGAATTAGAGTCATCTCCTCCTCACCTAGCTACCCTTATGATTAGCCTAGAGATTTAATTAAGCGAAGTTATGAATTGTTTTGGGAAGAACCGAGTTCTAGTCCTTTTATTCATTTGATTTACAACTTTATTCCTCTCTTACTCATTTATCATCTTTTGTTAATTTGCATTTTATTTTATTTAGTTTAGTTGTTTAGTTTAAAACCTCATCCAAACTCAATTTATTCGACTTAGCTAAGCACAAGAATTTAGACAATTAGTAATCACCCTTGCTCCTTGTGGTTCGACCTCGACTACCCTTTACTAGTTGAGAATTTGTTTGATCGGGTACGACGACCTCTACCCCGCTATCAAAATGGCGCCGTTGCCGGGGAGCAATGGATCGATATTAGTTGTTTTGTTCTAGTTTAGACTAAGTCTTTGTATTATTTGCATCTCCCTCATATCCAAATGTAGCATACTAGTTTTTGCATTTAGATTATTTTGTAATTTATTTAGTATTAATCATCATTTAATTTGCATTCATGTAGGTTGCATTAGATTTTAAAATTTGTTACATATTGTCACATGTAGTTGCATCCATTTAAAAAAAAAAAAAAAAAAAAATTGAAAAAAATGAAAAGCTAAAAAATACGTCCTTTTATTTTGAATAAAAGTGCCTCTTAACCACACTTTATCCGTCATTGGATGTTGTAAATAATAAGTGTGGGGAGGAGGTTCAAAAAAAAAAAAAAAAACACAAAAACAAGTTCTTTACTTTTTCGAAAACTCAAAAACAACAAAAATATGTTATTTCATTTCAAAAACAAATTTAAAAATCCAAAAATATGTTATTTATTTTTCCTATTCTCTCCCTATGCTTTTGTCCATTGAGGACAATGTACATTTCAAGTGTGGGGAGGGAAATATCCACTCTTGTGAATATTTGTATATATTTGTAAATGCTTGTAAATTTAAGAAAATTCAAAAAATGCCTAAAATTGAAAAATTTCGAAAAATTACAAAAATATTTGCATTGTATATATTTGTTTTGGCTAACAAAGTGACATAGGTACGTTGACATTCCGTGGCAAAAAGGAGACTAGAAGACCATTTGGTATACACGTTCTTATCTCTTTCTCCTTTTTCATTCTCTCTCTTTTTATATTGTTGTATAATATGGAGGAGGATGGGTTTTTGTGCCTTGGATGTTCCTTTGGGGAACTATTGGATTATTGGTGATTGATGTGCTGTTAGGTTTAGTTGACTTGTTGCATGTTTCTACCCTTGTTGTGTTCAATTCTTGCATGCATATGTTCTTGTATATACTTGTTTTTCAATTTGAAATCTTGCACCCGTTTGTAAATAAATGTTTTGCATGAACATGGTCTAGGAAGGGAACCGTGATGAGTTTTTGTGCCCAATTGTGCCTTTCCCCTCCCCGTGACTCGCACCCGTGACCTCTTAGTTAGCCAAAGGAAGCGGGCGTGACCACTGAGTTCGGACCGACCTTGTGAGACCTAAGGCCGTAGGCTAGACCTAAGGCTCGACTTAGCTACTCAAAGGTAAGGGTAGAGCCTCCTAGGGTGGGTACATTCATGCCCCGCCCTCATCTAGGTTTGAGAGTAGGCCTCCTCGCGAGGCGTGTCAAATCAAGACGCATAAGTGTGTCATTTTGTCCTTAGACCATGAAATTGCATTACATTTTGCGCACGTGATATGAAGGAAAATCTGTTTGTATTAACCTCACATAGCCGAATAGCCTTGTTTTGTCCCTTGCATTATCTCCCTTTTTGTTTCACCCCCTTTGAGCCTTAGCCTATTCATTTGGCAAACCCACTTAAAATAGCTACATTCCCATAACCACCCTTCCTTAATCAAGAATTGGTCGGTTTTTGTAGTTGTGTTGTAGGAGGTGATTTGGGTCGTGATGGTGGATGGCTTGCACGTCCACTTGGGTCGGAATTCGGTGTACATTTGGCATTGTATATAAATAAGAGGTTTTGAAAAAGAAATGAAAAGCAAAATAGAAAAGTGAAAAAGTAATGAAAAATCCAAAAAATGAGTTATTTGTGTTGTATAAATTTGTTGTGAAGAGAAGAAAAAGGCAAGCAACACCCCTCCTCATCATTAAACGGGGTAGAAAAAGCCGTTGCTAAATAAAAGGGCAATTTGATGTTTTTCCAAAATGAGTCGGGTTTACACAATTTTTGCATAACTTGGGAAACCGGGTTTTTGTTAGGGTGTAGACGTTACCATTTGTTGAAATAAGAGGAGTACTTTTGAATTTTTCCAATTTGAGTTGGGTTTATGCAATTTTTGCATGGTTTGGGTGATCCTCGCTATGTTAGGGCATAGACGTGTCTCATGTGTTGCAATAAGAAATGGGTTTTTGATGTGTCGGCAATTCTTGAGTTGAACTCCACATATCCAAACGGTGCTTGCACCAATCCCGTTTTGACCTACTCCCTAGCCCCGTTACAACCCTTGCTTCATATCGTGTGCACTTTACTTTTGTTTGCATTTCGTTGGACATAGGACGATTTTACACATTAGATTGCGGGCACGTTTTCGCTAGTCGAGTTAGGAGAGTGATTTTGGTTACTTTTTGCACAAAAATCACCTTGTTCTTTCATTGAGTGACGAGTGAAAACCGCGAGGATGTCGTTGCCTAGGTCCCCTTAGTCATGGGCCGGTGGTTGAATCTCGTAACGGTTCGGTAATTCTCTTCGGACTCGCCTACTTCCCCTTTCCCCGCTCTTGAATGTGTTTCTTGAGTATTGGTCACACTAAGGTTGCTTGAGCCATGCTTAGGGGGTTGGCACCTCCGTTGGAACTTCTGAGACGGTACTCCCGACCAAGACCATGTTTTGTTGCTTGAAAATCCGGCCACTTAGATGAGGAAAGTGGACCATTTTTGTTAGATGCATTCTATTATTTGCTTATGTACTTACATGTTTGATGCATTGCCAGTTTTGTGCAAGACCTTACTTGCCTTGCGAATTTTGCTTTTCCCTCATAAGTAAAATTACGTGAGTTGAAAGGGCGTTGAGTGCGCTAATACTCATTCGGATATTATAGTAGAATAATTAAGTTATGCTTATATTGTGCATTCACTTGGGGATTGGAGTCCTCACTTTTGTTGCATTTTGATCATACTTGAGCTTACTCGAGGACGAGTAAGAGATAAGTGTAGGGAGATTTGATAACTCTTTATTTTACTCGTTTTTTAACCCACATTTTATCTCTCATTCATCCGAATTAATAACCCGAGTTAGCCTAATTCACCCTTTTTTGTCTTATATAGCACATTACCCATTTAGTTTTAAATGTTGCTATTCTATATTACTTTTTGGAATTTGGTATTGATCTCGTGTTTTCTTTTGTGTAATTGTAGGTATCAAACGGAGCGGAAACTGTAATAATCTAAGTGGATCAACTAAAACTAATTTAAGTAGATCAATTGGGATCAAGTGGATCATGTGAATGCAGGCCTCGGCAATGCTTCACGTGGACTTGGACACAAATAAAGGAAACAAGCCCACTTGTGTCCTCTTGATTAATTTTTCATCAAAAGCAAGTATGCAGCAACATTGTCCAGGGGATTGAAAAACCCTCATTTTTTGTCTTTGGTTCGGGGCAGCTGAGAGACGGGAAAACAGTAGGGAGTAGTTCTAGTATTTTAGATCTTGTTCCTTAAAAATTCCAATCTTTCCTTCATTAGTCTTAGATCAAGCTAGCTTATCCTTCAAGTTACAATAATTGTATGAAGATTTACTTTCTCATTCCCTTCAATAAAAGTTTGGTATAATTTCTTTATCTCTTCTCTTTCTTATTGTTATTTTCATTATTGTTATGTTTTAATTAGTTTAATTTCTTTAATTAGTTAAAACTTTAGTCTTTATTAGTCTTAGCATGCTTAGTGTTAATTTATTCTCATTAGATTAGTTAAAGTTTCAAGCTTTATCACTTTACTTTGTTTAATATCATGTCTAGAGTAGTTATTTATGTATCTTGTGTTGGCTTAAGTATGATTAGTGAGTAGTAATTTTAGCTAGGATTCGGTTTGACCCGACATGAGTAATTTCACTAATTGATTCTCATAAAGGCTAATTGTTTGGGGAATTTGGTGAGGGTAGTTTAGAGGAATGACATGGTTTAAGGATTGATTTTTGGGTAGTGTCGACTTGTAACCCTTGTCCACCAACGAGAGTTGGTTAGGTTGTAATTTGGATACCCGAAAATTGGTCTTATCACTAACCTAGGTTGAGACCGAAAGGGAGAACCAAGGGAGGGTACCTCTAGACTAGCGTTTGAAATCGACCCTCGAGAGAGGGAGTGGGATGACCCGGATTACGATGAGTACTTAATGACCTTGACCGATTTCTTGACCTCCTTGGAAAAGTGCACATTTTTGGGGTTGTCGAGTGTTGAGTTAAGGATTCCGACCTTCGAACCCGAGAGGGGGGTTGGTGGGTAGTGCTAGTGTCCTATTTCGAACCCGAGAGGGGGGTCTTAGGCGAATTAGAGTCATCTCCTCCTCACCTAGCTACCCTTATGATTAGCCTAGAGATTTAATTAAGCGAAGTTATGAATTGTTTTGGGAAGAACCGAGTTCTAGTCCTTTTATTCATTTGATTTACAACTTTATTCCTCTCTTACTCATTTATCATCTTTTGTTAATTTGCATTTTATTTTATTTAGTTTAGTTGTTTAGTTTAAAACCTCATCCAAACTCAATTTATTCGACTTAGCTAAGCACAAGAATTTAGACAATTAGTAATCACCCTTGCTCCTTGTGGTTCGACCTCGACTACCCTTTACTAGTTGAGAATTTGTTTGATCGGGTACGACGACCTCTACCCCGCTATCAAAGGTTAAAGACAAACGATGTACATTACATTGCATTTCCGAAACAAGAGAACTTACTTTCACATCCACATCAGCTAATGATCTTGCAGTCCGCCCTTGGGCATCACTGACTACGAAATTAGTCTTTCCACTTGCCTGAAAAATGTGACGTGATAGAGAACACATTAAAGACATCCGACTCAAGCGAATCTCGTTCATATTGGAATAATGGACACAGAATGATTACCAAAGAGATAAGATGGTCACAGTCCTCGTCAGATAAAAAACCTCTGTAAACAAAGACCCTGTCACAATGAATAAATGTCAGTCATTGGCTAGCATATTTACTAGTTTACAATGCTGTGTAGCGCAGCATTAGTTCACTACAGATTAGAAGGATCTTGTAGAGAGTTATTAACAAAGTTATCGTCAAAATACCTGACCTTGGCTGCCATGATAGTTGGATTACCCTCGATGGGTTTACTCTGTCAGACTTAATCGAGCTGCCTGACTTTACAAGAACTTCTTGGTTTCCATATGTATTCCTCAATTCCTTTCGACTACTGCACAACAATAGAAATCGACTGTAATGATCATTCTGATAGTGATACATTTACATTGTAAAAATTGCAAGCAGCAACTATAAGCATGACCAACAACATCATCACTGAGGTGCCTCTGAGACAGCAGTCTACGGTGGGATGAGGACATCTAATATACGCAGCCTTACCCCTATGCTAAAAACAAAAAGGAGGATGCGTGTGGTGGATACCTACCAATCAAATTTGTGAAAAGAATTTCTTAGACTGCAATTTCACTATATAAGAAACGCGTCGAATTTCCTACTGGTATTTGCTTTATTCCAAAAACCCCAAAAAGTAGTTGGTCTTTGGCCCATGCAGCAACAACAGCTCTACCACAATGCCTCCAAGTCTCCGGCAATAGCAAGGTTTCTTGCCCTTGTGATAAGAACACAAAAACACCGTTTCTTGAAGACACAATGAAACTTGCATCGAGACTGCATGAATGAAAAAGACGTAGAAGTAGATTGGTATGTCATTTTTCTCAATTACACTCCTCATCTCTGAACTAGAAAACAGAACTTGTCCCCCTTTTTCATCCATTTCATTAAGCTCTCGTCTATCTTTTAGATTGACTGCTACATGTTATATGACAAAAATCGCCCAAGAAATCAGATACAAAAGATGGGCGACATCTGCCTCTGCTGATAGCCAAAGACTTCTCCAACTAGACCAAACAGGAACTAGAAGAAGATAGTTCAAACAATGTTTTTAGTAAAATTCATCCTATATACACTTCCCAAGCCCAATACAGTAAAAAGGGCAGCCCGGTGCACGATGGCATCCCCGCAAGGCGAGGGTCCGGGGAAGGGTCCCACCACAAGGGTGTAATTGGGGCAAGCCTTCCCTTGCCATTTTGGCAAGAGGCCGCTCCAAGGACTTGAACCCGTGACCTCACGGTCACAAAGCAACACCTTAACAGAATTTGATAAATTTTATAAGTTCAAGCCTCCCATGAACCAACAAAATTCCTGGAAAAGCAATTGCTTTTATTACTAGTGTCATCAGCGCAATGTACACGGAAAGAGAACGCTAGAGAATACTACAAGGGCCGCCTAAGAACCTTCGTAAGGAAATGTAAGGCACCATGAAACTAGGAAAGTCCAGGAACAATTAAAAACCTGGACATTCAGGTATGTAATCGAAAAACCAGTGTCGATCATTGCTCACAAACAACTCTAGTCGAAATAGGCATTCCGATTACTCTATTAAAGCACTATTGGACAATCAAACATTCAGTCAAGATGATAAAACCAATTTGCATCATTTTCTAACAATCAAAGTTTTGATAAAACCAATTATTCAACTTTAACATAACATCAGTAGGTCTTGCTTAAGACGGATTATCCGTTTTATCTAAGAATTTGTGAAACGAACATACAAATTACACAATAATTTAATAAAACAAAACCAATAATGTTATGTTAGATAACAAAGACATCAATCAATAATCAATAATCAATCGATCAATAAGCTAATTACAAAATCAGAATAAAAAGAAACTAACAAATAAATTAGTTAAATTAGTTCTACATAATTTATACAGTAAGTAATACTTGATTGAATACCCAGATCAAAAACAGTATATCACAAAAACCCACATCTGAATAATCAATTAAAATCATATTAAAAACAGCTGGTCTCTCTTAAGACGCGAAGATTAAAACGGGTCAAATATCACCCCACACGCATACAAGAACATTCTGCTTTTATCTCATCTATTCTATTTGACCCGTTTTAAGTTCAAGACGGATATATCCGCCTTAAACAAGAATTTGTGTATAAAAATTGGGAACAAAAGAAATTAGCTTACATTTGAGCAGAAGAGCAAGAGAAATGAATCATGAAAGACAAAAAGAGAAGTCTTGGGATTGGTGACATGATCTCCATCAAAGATGGAAGAATTGATGTAAGGAGTGAAAGAATAATGGTAGATTAGTGGGAAATAGACTGGGAATTAAAATGGGGTTTTATTGATTTTATTGAAGGTTTAATGTATCCGGTTAATCGTGCAAATTCTATGAATTGATCAACTGAGAATACAATTTGAGCATAGGTTGACAAAGATAGTGTGGATTACTGGATTGTGGAATGGTAATTGCCTAATTGGGATGGTAAAGGTAAATATTCCCGTCCGAATCTCTGAAAGCTTCGATACGGTTTCCTATATATTTAGACACGATTCCAAGAATCCTGAAATTACTTTTGGTTTAGAATGGAGTGTGTTTTTAATTTTCTAGGAGGTCACTAATGAAAAATAAAAAATTGAGGCAAGTTTTTTAATTGGGATTGAAACGCGATGTTAGATTTATTTTGTTTTTAGAAGAAAAAATTATGTGAAGACGATATTGATAGAAACGAGTTTTAAGTACTAATTCTACATTCACAGTTGTACTGACTACTGAGTGATTTGGGGGTGACTAGAATTAAAATAGATTGATATTGATCAATCTAACTCCGCTAATCTTAAAAAGTAAATTACGTAATGGTAAATTCGAGTTTACCCAATGAGCAACTTATATTTCGTTTATTTGGAAAACGAGATTTTTTCTGCATAATGGAAATGCTGTCAGTTATGCTGATATCGACATCTATTAGACGATATGAAATGTGAGCTGAGTAAGTTTTTTCGTGGATGACAAATTTCTGTATAAAACGATTTTACAGTTTAGAAACTTTTCATTCGGCGGGTTCAACAGGTATCTACTCCCTATTACAAAGTTGCTAGCAATTTTATCCCTGGATGCCGTCACCGTCAGCATATTATATCAGATGATTCATAGTTGCTAAATTTAAGAGTTCAGATAACCTGCAACAAATCCAATCCAGAAGATTTCACTGAGAATACATTGACAAGAAATCAGCATCTGAAACATTAATTATTCATTTGCAAGTATTCATTGCAGCTGTGCCTGCTTGCTCGATGCTTCCTACGCTATACAATAAGCATACTCGTGAAAAAATACATCAAAAGACACATAAAATGCCTGATTTACAAGAAAACAACCCAGTAATACAGTACCAGGAACTCAGTTGTCTGTCGTTCCGACTCTTCAAATCACAGACGTACAGGTGCACAGTATGAAACATTTAGACAGATTCCATTTTCAGCCAAAAACAGAAGGGTTTTAGAGAAGTATCCGTGTTTGATGCTTGGACGTACACTGCACTCGTGCCAGAAGCTTGAAGCAGTATCCGAGTAGAGCCTAGGTTGTTGTGGGCTTATTCGCAAAAGGATATTGCTTTACTTCCACCGAAGGACAAAAGTAAAGCAATGATAAAGAATAGAAAGAATTGACTTATACCACTATGGCACTATGTAGCCAAAAAACGGGAGGCTTCTGTACAGGAACACCTCGTTTACTTGGTGATGTTTTTGGGGATGAGGTGACCAGATTCGTCCCTGTCAAAAAGTCGTGCTATCAATTCATCCCAGGTCTCCTTTTTCTTGCTTTTTTTGGACGAGTTTTCAGGAGTTGAATCTGGGAATGATCCATCGGAATGTGCACTTTCGTCTTCATGGTCTTCGAAAGTTCCATAGTCGAAAGAAGAGAGAGCGTGAGGTACTGATAGTGTGACAGCCCTTTGTAGTGCAGCTTTGTGTTCTTGTTTGTGTTCTTTGGCTAAAGTCTCTTGTCTTTCCATCTTTTGTTGCACTGGTATTTCCATGATATCGTCCTCCTCTCGCATTAGCTGCACTCAAAGGGAGTACATAAATTAAAAGTTAGAAACTCGCTCAGCTAGACAGTCCTTTTCAAACAACAATAATAATACTTCCTCAGGTGTCTTAAAAGGCTCCCGCAGTTCATCCTATGGTTACGACCCAAATTACACAAAGTCTTCTTCAGTACTATCAGATTATATTCCCACAAACAATTTTTCTGTTTTTAAGTACCTCCTTGAGCCTAAAGCACTAAACTATTAGTGAAAAGATGTGTATAGAAATGTACAAGCCAAATGCCGCTAAAAATTGCAAAAGACACAACTCACAAGGACATATCTACTACAACAACAACAACATCAGAGCCTTAATCCCAAAATGATTTGGGGTCGGCTGACATGAATCATCCTTTAGAACCGTTCATGGGTGAACGCACACCTCAAAAATGCAACAAACAGAAAAGAAAAAGTGAAAAAACAAAAGGGGAGTGAAACATAATACGAAAGCCAAGTAAACTTATAGGTTTTAAAATCGAAGTCCGGATTTCTTTTATAAAAACTTAGAATTTAAATCGAGAAAAGATTAAAACGATTTTGAAAACCGAAATAAAACCTAAGAGTCCGGGATACCTTAAAAGTGAACCATAAGAAAGTTGTTGGTAAAAAGGTGTAATAAATCCGAAAAGAAACAAATAAACTTTAAAAATTAAATAAAAACATTAAATATATCAAATAACGTCAAATACTAAAAGGAATTACTGCATGAATTACAGGTCAGCAGGAAGTCGGGAACAACAGGTGCGTCAAATAACTCATTAAAACACTACATATTTCACATCAACTTCAGAGAAAGTTCAGTCATAGTGCTGCAGAGTAATATATACCTATCTTAAAATTTTCAAGGTACTGTAGGTGATATATATAATCCGAAAAGGAGCACCCATAAGTTCAGTTTAGGTGAAACCCGGGAGATAGACCATTCTGCATGAACTTATCCCAACAGAATAGCCTGATTTCTGAATTTACTCAAGAGATCACAATGTGAAAGGTTTCAAGATAGTCGGTAAGAGCAGTGAGAAAATTTGACTAACCTCCAAGGCCCTTTTTGCTTCCTTCTCTATCCAAATGATAGCATGGTCAGAGGTAGCATTACACGACAGAACAATATGTTCAAATCTTCCATCTACAGGCACAGCTGTCCTAACAACCGGAGGAAACCTCCCACATCTGTAGAAAATTGGAAGTCGATCAGCACCTACGCACTAGTCAATGTGTATGACCCAGATGGCCAAAATTTAAATGAACGTTGCTGTGACATTATCTCGATTTAAAGTATGATGTTAATATGCTAAATGGTTGAGACTTGAGAGGTGACTAACCAAACCTGAGGTCAAGGGTTCAAACCTTGGCCACTTTAAACTATATTTCATGTTTTTTCCGTCTCTTTTCTCTTTGTTGTTTTACCTGGCATTGGTTTCAAATGATGATTCATCCCGGCCAACGCCAAATAATTTTGGAATTAAGACTTAGTGGTATGTACAAAATCTCCACGGAATATCTGAAATTACCTGAATCGTTTCCTTTCAACAATATGATACAAACGACCAGGTGCATACAACCTCCTCGGATCTTTCAGCATACGCTCTTCTGATATGCATGTATCCCTCATGCACCTTAGGCATAGTATGCATGGTAAACTGTGAAATGGAGGAAAATGACAAAACATCATTAAATAATCCTAAGTGATGGTAATCTCTGATGCAGGCGGAAGATTAGTTCGAAATCCACAAGTCATGTGCTAAAAAGGAACAAAGTCAACAAACTACCAACCCTCATGCACACCTCATTATCTGCTAGAAAAATTGAAACATTGGTACCCGAGACTCCAGTCACTCCACAAATTGCACTTTGGTGACCCGGGGTTTTAACAGTTCCTCATTGGGAAACAATGATTGAACAATTTCTCACTTTGGCGGCCCAAGGTATAACGTAGTTAAATTTCTTCAACATTAACATCCATATACATATTAAGAAGTTGTTTCACATACTTTTGCCTCAAAAACAAAACTACCTACTACCTTTACATGCATACAATTGTTTGTTATTTGGATCAAGTGTTTAAATATATTGCACCTAACGACACCACAGCGAGGAATAGCTCAAGCTTCCTCTAAAAAAAAGGGAATAACTCAAGCTAAATCATGTAAGTGGAAATAATAAAACCTCGTGCACGAAAGCAATATTAGCTCAAACATCATGGCACAAAAGTGAAATTTCCACTATATGTTATGTACAAGATAAACATCATACGCTCATATACAGGCTGAAAGATTCCCACCAACTTAAATAGAGCAATTTACCATAAAAGTGATTTGAAAATGTCTTCCAGCGGCGTAGCTGTTCTAGGCAAGAAGTCATCCTGGTACAAGGAAAACAGTCAGATTTATCAGAGGTGATAAGAAGAGGAATGGGCAAAGGACCAGACTTTTAGACACATCCATACTATAGAGAAAGAAAGGAGTTGCCGAATGCTGAGTACTCATATAGTGACTGAAAAGAGAAAGCACCATAACACACAATTAGAACTATCCGGCACAAACTGATAACACTGTTGAGATGCTGAACTCATGAACTGGGTTTCCATCAGCATACAAAAATTGCCAGTGGGTTCCATTGCACCCAAAAAATATTATAATATCCAATGAACAGTGTGCTAGACTGGTAGATGATAAACAGATTATCCTGTCACTGTAAAAGACAAGTTGTTCCCAAACTAGGGCATAATCACAAGGATTCTATTTCACATGTCTTATAGACTTTTAGGGTGTGTTTGGATTGAGGGATTTGGAGGGAAAGGGAGGGGAAGGAATTGAAAGGATGAGAAATCCATTGTTTGGTTACCAAAATGAAGGTAGAAGGATTTGGAGGGGAGGGAAAATGGATCCCTCCATTTCCCTCCTACAAGGCAAATTATTTCCCCACCAATATAGGCAAGATTTGGAAGGAAAACCACCTCTTCCATTCTCCCTCCCCTCCCCTTCTCTTCCTTTCCCTTCCCTCCTTCCCCCTTCCCTCCCTTTCCCTCCTTTTTTCCTATCCAAACACACCCTTAATATAAAAAAAATCCGTCTCACATCATCAAACTAGAAAGTCTAATTCTGTGATAACTCAATTTCAACAAAACTTATGTCAGTCTATAAGCAAGTCACCATACTCACAAGTAGAGCGGGCAAGCCAGACCCGGCCCGAACCCGAGTAAACCCGACCCGACCCGAACCCGAAAATATTGTGACCCGAAACCGACCCGACCCGACCCAATGACGACCCGTAACACGACCCGATTATCAGTGTCCCGAACCCGACCCAGACCCGATATTGACCCGACCCGATACTGACCCAATTAAATTGATGACCCGACAATTATTAAGCTTAATTTTGATCAAAATGAAAGTGATTTTTTGTTTACATTGATATGTTTGACTTAGTAATGGATTAATTAAACCAAATAGTAGGTTAAAAACTAAATTTAATGGTAAAAAGTTATAGTAATGCGATTAAGTTATTGGACCCGATAATGACCCAACCCAAACCCGATACATCATTTGACCCGAGATGACCCGACCCGATAACGACCCGAACCCGACCCGACTCGACCCGAAAGGGTATGCTGACCCGATATGACCCGAACCCGATAAGACCGGACCCGACGTGACCCGACCCAAACCCGACCCGACTGGCCCGATTGCCACCTCTACTCACAAGTCACAAGCCATATCATCTTGACTTTGACACATTTTCTTTCGCTGTCGTATAACTATAAACTTTGATAAACAGACCCAAATATGGCTATAACCACAACATCACCGTTGGTATATGCAATTTTATCCCTATGTTGCCAACACAGAGAGGCTGGTTTCCAGATGATTTAAATTGAAAATTGCAACGACTGACTGTCGTTAGCAATCAAAAGCAGCACAGCCGATTAGACTATAGAAACAAAGAGCAATGAGTCTTTCGTCATATTGCTAAGGACATAATAATGGGCCCAAATATATCAGACTATTTTACAGCGTAATTCTGCTGCAACGACGACAAACAGTCCAGGTTATCTGTACTGTAAACAAAACCAGACTATTAAACATTGCTATCTCTCTTCTCAGCTCTGAGTAGCATGCCAGTGGTCAAGTAAACCTAAGAATGATAGGTAATATTAAGCTAAATTTGAGAGGAAGAACCGATGAGAACTTAGGTCACTTGGTAAGGAGTAAATCTAGCCTAACCAGAGGTTTCGACTTTGATTCCATGGGACGACTCGCTGCTTTTATGATCTTTATTAATTTGAAACTTTATTGGTGACGTGTTCCGTGTCCACCCCTAGACACCTCCACATTAGACCAAAAACATGAAACATTTTCAGAAAATAGCCATGAGTGACACACACACACACTTTGTTGCAACCGACACTTGTAGCCAAACCAAAGTAAAATAGCTTGTGAACCTACTCACCTAGCCATTTAAATTCGGCCTAAACAAGATGGCACCAAAAAAAAAGAGGGTAGAAAATACAAAGCGGAAGAGCAACTACAACAAGCATCCAGATATAGGGATTAGGAGGGAAGGGAGGGTAACGAACAGGGAGAAAAACAGATCCCTCCATTTCCCTCCCCTCTATTGCTAACAAGTAAATCTTATTTTAAGTAACAGATAAGCAAGATTATGAATGCAAACTTGCCTGAAGAACAACAGAATTGATAACATCCGCATATCTTACAGCAAGGTTTAGTGATACACTCCTAGCAGGCGCAATAGCATAGCCTCTAACCCTCTTTCGCTCAATATTTTTCAGTTTCTCGGGGTTTTGTACAGCCACCATGGTCATAAGAGCAGCCACACCAGAGCCAAGAGAATGTCCAGTGAAAGTCAATGTATACTCAGGATACTTCTCCACAAGGTCCCCTAACAAGTTGCTCTCTTTCTCCAATACCCAAACAGCAGAGCGGAAAAGCCCATTATGGACATAACCACCATCAAATTTCTTCTTCCCCAACTTATTATCCAAAAGAACAGCATAGTCACTCTCCTTGGCCATGTTCAATCCTCTAAAAGCCAAAACTATGTCGGAATGGTCATGATCAAGGTACACCATATACGGAGGGGCATGTCCCCGAATATCTTTATAAGTTCTTTTCACCACTACCCACTCAGGGTTAATCCCATACCCTTCAGGTGGTGCCCAAAGAGGGTTTCTAAGATCATCCTCATACACAGCAAGAATATACCGACACAAGCGAGGTACGGGTTCGAATTCCTCAGCCGAAGCTAACCCCCAATCCTCACTGTCATGGCCCGCGGTGTGGAGGCATCGCTTCCACGCCCAACGGGCACAGGCTAGGCAGTACACACATTCAATCAGGGGTATCCCACATATGATAGACATTCTAATTCTAGATCAAAAAATGAGCTAAATTTTCAAAGGGGTAAGCAAGAGAAACATCTAAATTGTCCACATGAATCAAACAAAACTATAAAAAGGCGGTATCTTACGAGATTACTACAAACTGAATCAAAGAAGCAATCTAAATAAGGGATCAATCAACTAATCTGCAAGCTTAACTAGCAAAGTAAGGCTAAAAACAACAAATTTTAATCTTTCATGAATATAAACAATGCACAAAACTTACTAAAAGTAAATTAAATGACAAAATTAATACACAAAATAAAACCCTACAAATCAGCAAACCCCAATACCCAAAATTGGATCTTTATGTATACAATTTAGGGAAACTTGGGTTATTGGGTACTCCCAAAGATTGCAACTTTCTCAAAATGATAAATTGAGCTGAGAAATTACTGGGTAATTGGTCAAAATTGAAAATTCAAAAATGTATGACTGAAATTAGAAGGAAAAATCAAATGGGTTTGAAACAGCTAGCTGTAATAATTATGATTACTAGTCAACTACTGAAACTAAGAAATTTTATTGTACGAAATCATGGATTAGAATTGAATGTAATGTAATTTGTAGCTAGATATGTGACATAAATAAGAAAGAAAGTGGAGATGATGAAGAGTTGGAATGAAAAAAATGATTATTATGTAATAAGTACTTCGTATGAAGGTATGATTGAATGGAATTGAAGTTGCAACATTAAAAATCATGTGGTGTCATGAAAGGACTAGTATATTCCAAAAAGATCTAATTTTGTTGTTGGGAGTTATATTAACTAATTGTTCACTGACTAATGAGGATCTGGAATTCTGGATTGGCACGTTTAACTGAGATCGTGTCATTTATATTTTTAAAGCGTCTTGCTTGTGACGGGTTAATCCCGTTACAAGCTTGTGATCTCTCACAAAAAGGGGGAGGGGACAAGGTGTGGCACCCTTCATGTGTTTCCCTACTCACCTCTCATGAATATTTTGTGAGAGAAAATGGTATCCGTCACAAGCTTGTGACGGATATCGCCGTCACAAATGAGATTTTGTGTTATATTTTTTGGAATACATCATCGTTGTATAAGATTAATTTTTTTTAGTGACTACTTCTGTTTTATTGGAATATGATATGTATAAATTTGATTAAAATATTCCTCGTAAATGAATAAAAATGGCAATGATGGCTTTAGTGGCGGGTGCACTAGGCTATCGTGTAAAGTACGCTCACCTCCGAGGTGCGGTACATTGAGATTCCTTTTTCATCAATTTTTTTTTTTTAAAATCACCATACACCACGTCTCGGGGTATCGTTATAGACAAAATCAGACATTGATGGCTTGAGTGGCTGATGCACTAAGCCATCAAGTAAGACCTGTTGTCTGAGGCGTGATTAGACTTGGCAAAAGCAACCCCGATCCGAAAAAGATGACCCGAGACCTGAAGTGACCCGAACTACATCATCCGAATGTGACCCGAAAACCCGAATTGACCTGACCTGACCCCACCCGAACATGACCCGAGCTTTCTTGACCCGTACTGGCCCGATCCGAAACCACCAAACCCGAAAATGACCCGACAAAATATAACTCTAATTGAATCGAAAAGAATTGAAATGGCTATTTCTCTATTATTCATTGACCCGAAAATGACCCGACCAACAAACCCGAAACCCGAAATGACTCGTTCCGACCCGAGTTAACCCGAAATCAATGAGAAACCCGAACTGACCCCACCCGAATTGGCCCGACCCGAACCCGACCTGTTGACCCGTTTTGCCATGTCTAGGCGTGATGCATGGTGAAAAACTTTTATCAACGGCAAAAAACTTTTTTTTCTTCTCACCATGCACCACGACTCGAATAATGGGTCGTACACGATCACCAAGTGCAGCACCCACCGTAGACATCAATGCCCACAACCGTCATAGTCAATCATTTCAGAGGACTTCCCCTGTTCCATTACGATGTATACATTTGATTAAAATATTCATCACATGAATAAAAATGTATATATCCTACTGAAACAGGGGAAGTATTACGAAATGATTAATGATATGAAGTTTTTTGTCGGGTATAAGTTTATGAAAAGGTTTATGAATAAGGCGGGTATAAGCGGAGCGGGGTGGGTGTGGAGCGGGGTGGGACTCACGTGATACTCGCACCCGTTCCACGACCCGCGACGAATGACACTTTTGAAACCCATTCCCACTCCACGGCCCATCAAATTATTACCCGCACCCGTTCTATTTGGGGGCGGGTGCGGAGCGAGACCCGCCAAAACCCGCCCACTGACATCCCTATATAAAGTGAGCGAGCATTGTACTTTGGGCCTTGGAACTTGGAACTTAGAAGTGGCAATCTCCCGACTACATCAGAGAAGTCGAATAATCGCAACAATGAAAATTCAAAGCCCCCAATTAATCGTCGGAAATTTTAGGGTTTCGCATTTGACGCTTTATTGTAAGTATTTCTCTCTTAATTCAATCTTTATATCGTTTCAAAATTCGATCTTTGTACAATTAGCTTAAATGACATTGTTGTTGTAATTTTTATGATTCATTTAAGCAATTATCAATTCTTTTATTTTGGTTCAAATGAGCGAACTATGTCCCGGGTGAGAATTGAACACCCAACTTCATGTTTGGGTTAAAAGAGTTCTTACCACTTGAGCTAACTCGTGTTCTCAGCAATTATCAATTTTCATGTACCCAATTATGTGCTCGTACTTGCTATGTTAACCCGACACTTCACTTTAGTTGCGTGCTGCCTGTCTGAAACTGGATACTTTTAACACTTCGTTTTAGACCAAAAAGTTGAAAACTTTGCACAAAATAACCGTATCCGACACTTGCAGCTGATATAGTGTAGCTGAAAATGTTGAATTACGAAAGATCACTGGTTTATTGATAATTGTTGTCTGTAGGAAATGGTTCCGAAACAGCTGAACAACAGTCTTTTTGTGGATTTGAACAAGGGTCATATTGTGACCAAGAAAGAATTGGCTCCTCGACCATCTGATCGCTAAGGGGTATGTTAATCCTATTGCCTGGGTAATGTTGCATCGTATCTCGTATGAGCTATACGAACTTATGACTGTGTATTAGGATATTAGGCCCATTAGGGCCGGCTATCGTCTAGGATTCAATACATTGGTTTATATATAATAAACCCTACTAGCATAAACCCTAGACGATAGCCGGCCCTAATGGGCCTAATATCTTTGTCCTAGAATAAGCTTAGGATTGTGTTATTAAGATAGAGGGAAGTAAGGAGTTTGGCTATTACTTTTTAGATAAGAAAGATTAGGGTTATTGCAAAGTTAGAAGGTGGACTTTTGGGTGACTTCATCGCCTTAAAATGAGTCTAGTCCCGTAAATAAGTAAGATGGTTGTAGTTTTGATGTTGCTGTTTAAATATATTCAATTGCATGAAATATGTCTGATACTCTGATTTTAGGCTAAAACAGTGTATATCAACAGTTCCACATGACTAAAAAATAAAAAGTTTTTGTAAAGATCATTTTCAAATTCGACTTTCCTCCTTGTATTATCTTTTCCGTGGCAAGGGTCGTCTCGCTATGTTTAGGCTCAATAGTGAAACAAATCCGTCAGTCCCAGTGTCGGTGCTAGGTCTAGACCTCCCATGTGTGTACCTTTGCTATTAGAGCAAGGTAAGCCCTGCCTATTATTGCCTAAGACTTTGTCATCTCAAACTTTAGCCTGGAGGACACATGAATAAAGAAAGCTGTTTGGAAGTTACGCCTTATTGGGTAGAACTTGGTGACTTGAGCAGTTGAACTTGCATCGAGTCTGGTACTCTGGTTGCCTGAAAATTTCTTGTATTACCTAACGATGATAAATAAAATATAGGAGCAAAACTTATCTATCATCCTCCGGCCTCAACTATAACAGCCCCCTATGCTCCTCTCTCTTCCTGAAGATCATGGTTGCTCCTCATAAAGGACAGATATACTAGCACCACTTATTATTATTAGTACACTTTCTAATGCATTCCTTAATGCTAGTTTCTTTCAAAAGCATTTTACGAACATGTTTTTCTGTTTGATGTCAATTGTGCAATTCACATGTGTTAGATGTGTATGGTAGCATATTCAATTTTTAATTCAGCTTCGTCTTGAACTCGTCCTTGAAGTGATTCTTCCCGGGAAGAATGTCAAATTATCGCGGTGGCAACGCATTCGGAAGGGTTTCCAGTTTAGGGCAGAGGATATGAATTTCTGGTCCCAGTTGCTGGAAATTTAAACTCTGTACCATAACTCGGGAACCGCAAGGAGTGTCAATAATATTGTATGGGTGCCACAGGTGAGAAGTCGAAACGGTGGGTACTAGTTGATGACTAGTTGTCAGGGTAGGGTAGGAGAAAAATTTGAAAGATGGGTTATAATGTTATATGGTTCTTTGTTATAGGTTGGTAACGCACTAACACCACGTCATCAGTGTGACGTGGTGTTTAGGTAACACGGGAATTTTCCTGTCTTGCCGCACATTCTCAAACCAAATTGCATGAAAATTATTCAACGCATACAAGACGTTATTGCCCCCTAACTCGCTTGAAGGCTAAACTTCTTTAGAGGCATTGGGACAATGATAATTGTTTTGAATCTTATGCATTGTAGGAGTCAATTTCAGCTACTACAGTTGCTTTTTTCTTGAGCACAAAATGAAACTTTTGGTTTCTGTTTTGTAACCTAAACGACTTGTTCGTTCACTACCTCTAATCGCACAAAACTTCCCATGGCTCACAATGCTACAAACATGAGATGAGTATTTTGTATCATGGGAAGTTTGCTGTGTGGATTGGTGGGAGTACACGCTACGAACTGTATGGAGTGAATCAATGTCCTGCTTGTCAAAGTTGAAATGCAAATAGAAATGAAACATACATTACATGTTATTGTATATGATTATATACGAAGTGATCCTAAGGGTTGAACTTGTTGCAATTATGTTGTGCCTTCTCCAGAAAACTAGCAAGATGGTGCTATTCGTGAGGACTGTAATTAGGGAGGTGATGCAACCTATATATTAATATGAACAAAGAGTTAGAAAATTAAAGTAAAGAAATGATGATGTATTGTACTGTAAATATCTATGATAAAAGCTGTTCAATGTAGGACTATTGATAGGCTTCTAAGAATAAGAAATGCAGCAACTGTGAATTAGAAAGTTGCTTGGTTCCTTACCAAAATTGTAACAGAGAATTAAGCAAGGGAAAATGATAATTTCATTGATGGTTAATTAACTGCATTACATTAAGCAACTATTTATAGGCTCTAATAGCTTGGGAATTAAGCTAAGTGGACGGCTGTGATTTGGATTATTCATAACAAAATTAGATGCTAATTTGGTGGTGTACTTCCTCCATGTGCTGTAACGGCCATAATTCCCTTAGCTGGCATTGTAGAATCCTTAATCCTTATCTTATGGTGACTCATCATTTTTCCCATGTGATTAGTGGATTGTCTTCCCTCCAATTTTGAAAGATGATTATGCACGCCAATTCCTTGATCAGTTTCTCCATGGGTCATATTGACTGTGATCATGGATAGAATTGCATCATTACCTTCCCCTTCAAAAGATCCTTGACCCCAAGGATCAAGACCAGGATGTTTGTGTTGTAAATCATAAAGAAACTCCCAGGTTGCATCCTCAATTTCAGAGTCTTGCCACTTAACTAACACCTTTGTAGCAGTAATTCTACCTCTCTTGACTGTTTTCCAAGCAAGTATCAGCTCAGGTATCTTCTGTGCATTCTGGTCATGAGGGTAGCTGGGTGTGGGAGGTGGGGTACCATAACATCTCTTTAGCATTGAGACATGAAAGGTGTGGTGGATTTTAGCAGATGGTGGCAGCTCTAGCTTGTAGGCAACTGGTCCAACTTTGCTCAAGATTTTATAGGGGCCATAGTATCTCTTCGCCAGTTTCTGGTTGCCTCTTTGAGCAATGGAGATTTGCCTGTAAGGTTGTAATTTTAGATAGACGAAGTCACCTGGCATAAACTCTCTGTCACTCCTCTTCTTATCTGCTTGTTGCCTCATTCGATTTTGTGCCCTAGCCAAGTTGAGCTTGATGGCTTGTAAGGCCTCTTCTCTGTCCAGGAGACATCTATCCACTGCATCCACTTTACTCTCTCCTGCTAGATATGGCAAGTGTATTGGGGGTGGCTGCCCATACATGACTTCATAAGGTGAGGCTTTGAGGGATGTGTGATATGAAGTATTATACCAGTATTCTGCTGATGGAAGCCATTTACACCAATCTGTAGGGCTCTCATTGCAAAAGCATCTCAGGTATGTCTCTAAGCACCTATTGAGAACTTCTGTTTGCCCATCTGATTGTGGGTGGTAGGCAGAAGACATACTGAGATCTACCCCTTGCACAGCAAAGAGCTCCTTCCAGAAATTACTCATGAAGATTGTATCCCTATCTGAGACAATACTTTGTGGCATACCATGGAGTTTATAAATGAAATCAAAATAAGCTTGAGCAACATCTGTAGAGGAGTAAGGGTGTTTCAGAGGGACAAAGTGAGCTGCTTTTGATAACCTATCAACCACCACAAGTACCGAATCCTTTCCCATAGACTTAGGGAGCCCTTCTATGAAATCCATGCTGATTTCTGTCCATAGAGTGGCAGGAATAGGCAATGGTTGTAGCTTCCCTGGGTAAGCTGCTGCATCATACTTACACTGTTGGCAGGTAGGGCATTTATGAACGTAGTCTTGCACATCCCTTTTCATTTTCTTCCAATAAAATCTTTGTTTGATCCTTTGGTAAGTGGCCTCTATACCCGAGTGCCCTGCTTGAAGAGTATCATGCATCAGGGAGATGATCTTATGCTGCAAATTTTCATGATTACCAACCACCAACTTGCCCTTTCTTTTCAGCTGTTCACCATGCCATGAGAAAAACTTGTGGGATTTAGGGTCATTTTGTAAGTCCTGAATTAAAGAGGCAAGCAAGGGGTCCTCTTTCCAAGCTTGTTGCAGGAGTGCATATAAATTAGTACTAATAGTACTAATATGCAATTGAGATAATTCTGAACTTGTGACCCTTGATAATGCATCTGCAACTGTATTTTCCTTTCCCTTTTTATACATTATCTCATAGTCGTACCCTAGTAATTTGGCTAACCATTTCTGCTGGAGTGGGTTAGTTATCCTTTGATCAAGAAGGTATTTGAGGCTTTGATGATCAGTCTTGATTATAAATCTCCCTTCTATCAAATATTGACTCCACTTGGTCACAGCATGTATTATGGCTAAGAGCTCCTTCTCATACACAGACATCGCTTGGTGTTTAGGAGAAAGGGCCTTGCTAATAAATGCAATAGGATGGTTATTTTGCATTAGAACTGCCCCTATGCCATTTCCTGAAGCATCTGTTTCAATTATAAAGGGCTGATTGAAATTAGGCATGGCCAGCACCGGTGCAGATGTCATGGCCTGTTTTAAATCTTCAAATGCCCTCTGTGCCAACTCTTGCCATTTAAAAGCATTCTTCTTCAGCAATTGAGTCAAGGGTTTACTGATCATCCCATACCCTTTGATGAACCTCCTATAGTACCCAGTGAGACCAAGGAAGCCCCTTAACTGTTTCAGTGTCTTTGGTGTAGGCCATTCCACCACAGCAGCAATCTTAGCCGGGTCTGTAGCCACCCCATCTCTTGAAATAATATGCCCAAGGTATTCCAATTGGACAGCTCCAAAGGAACACTTGCTAGCCTTGGCATATAGGTTGTTATCCTCCATAAGTTGAAGAATCAAATTAAGATGCTGCAAATGCTCATCCCATCCAGTGCTATAGATTAAGATGTCATCAAAAAACACAAGCACAAATCTTCTTAAATAGGGCTGGAAGATCCTGTTCATGAGGCTTTGAAACGTTGAAGGTGCATTAGTTAAACCAAAAGGCATAACTAGGTACTCATAGTGACCATTATGGGTTCTAAAAGCAGTTTTATACACATCTTCTGAAGCCATTCTAATTTGATGAAACCCGGCCCTCAAATCAATTTTTGTATAATACTTGGACCCATGTAGTTCATCTAGCAACTCTTCTATCAAGGGAATTGGGAATTTATCCTTGATAGTTTGCTTGTTAAGAGCCCTATAATCCACACACATCCTCCATGAGCCGTCTTTTTTCTTCACTAGCACAACAGGGGAGGCATATGGACTGGTGCTGTGCCTAATAACTCCATTTTCCATCAGTTCCTTGGTTAAGGATTCAATGATATCCTTATGCACCATGGGAGCCCTATATGGCCTTATGTTCACTGGTTCGGAACCATGTTTGAGGTTAATTCTGTGATCATGACCCTCCCTTAGTGGGGGCAGTCCCTTTGGCTCTTCAAAAACCAGGGGGTATTGACTCAGTAGAGCTTGGATTTCCCTCTGCTTGTTTTCTTCTGATGTAAGTTGCAAAGCAAAAAATTCCACAGTAGGCTCATGTAGCTGTATCATAGCTAACTGGGATCCATTTTCCAGGTCCTTACCCATTTTCTTCTGTTCCTTAACATCAGTGGACTGAGCACCCTTAAGAATGTGTTTTCGCCCTTCATAAGTAAACTGCATTGTCAATTGTTTGAAGTCCCATGTGATGGGACCTAGGGTTTCTAGCCATTGGATACCAAGCACTGCATCACAACTACCAAGGGGAATTACAAAGAAGTCGGCAACGAAGTCTGTGTTTCTGATCCTCCATTTAAGACGGTGAACTGCATGTGAGCACATAAGCTTCCCTCCATTGGCAACCGAGATATTAAACAGAGGTATAGGCTCCATTTCAAGCCCTAACTTCTTTACTATACCAGCATCCACAAAATTGTGTGAGCTCCCACTGTCTACTAATATGCTCAGTGTCTTCCTTCCAATCTGACCAGGGATCCTCATGGTTTGGCAATGGGATCTTCCTGCTAAAGCCTGAAGTGATATTTGTGCAATCTGTGGCTCTGTTTCCTCTACTTCAGGCTCTATTTCGTCCACTTTATCATCCTCTATATCTTCTTCTAAGACAAAGAGCTGTCTCTTATTCTTGCAAACATGTTGGGGGGTAAATCTCTCATCACAATAGAAACATAAGCCCTTAGCCTTCTTTTCCTCCATCTCAGCATTATATGGTCTGTATTTTGGGAAAGGTTTGCTGGTTGTGGGTGAAGAAGTGAATGGTTTTCTTGGTGGATTAAAATGTGTTTTTGATGGTGGGGTAAAAGATGTCTTTGATGGTGTGGGGGTGGGTGGAGTGGGTAGCAGTGCAGGTTTTGAGGAGTTAAAGTTGGATAGGTTGTTTTTGTAGCCTGGTTTTGACTGTAGGGAGAGGGCTGTTTCTTGTAATTTTGCTAGACCATATGCTTCAGATATAGACGTTGGTTTCAACATTCTTACCATGCATGATATATTACCAGCTAACCCACTTAAGAAGCAACTTAGAGCATAATCTGGTTGTAAATCCAACTTACTAATCAATATATCAAAAGCATCATGATAAGATTGCACATCACTAGATTGTTTCAAATCTAAAAGTTCTGACATGGGATCTTCGTAAGCATTCCCAAACCTAGCCTTAATGGCATCCTTGTATTCCTCCCATCCCAAAGGTTCCAGCTTTTTTCTGTTTTTGGTGAAGGCTTGGTGCCAGGCTAAAGCTTTAGCTTCTAAGTGCATAGCAGCATAAGTTACTTTGGCCACATTATCAACATCAGTGACAGAAAAAAATTGGGTGCATTTAAACAGCCAGTCGTCTACATCAGTTCCATCAAAGGTTGGAAATTTTATAGTTGGAGACCTTACCATGGTGTTCATGCCACCAGAGTTTCTGCCTTGGTTCAGTGACAGGGTCGCCAGAGTTTGTACCAAGGTGCTTACTTGATCCTTCAGGGTTTGAATATCAGCTGCCATATCTGGGTTTGTCATAGTTCTTCTTTTTGCAGGTCTGTTTTTGGAGATTTTTGCGTTTTTTGTATAAACAAAAAAGGATGAGTTGAATATTTTTGTGTTTTTTTTGGGATTTTTCCGTAAGTTTTCTCTAATTTTCTGTGTAGGGAATGACCAAAGGAACGTGGCTCTGATGACCAAATGATGCAACCTATATATTAATATGAACAAAGAGTTAGAAAATTAAAGTAAAGAAATGATGATGTATTGTACTGTAAATATCTATGATAAAAGCTGTTCAATGTAGGACTATTGATAGGCTTCTAAGAATAAGAAATGCAGCAACTGTGAATTAGAAAGTTGCTTGGTTCCTTACCAAAATTGTAACAGAGAATTAAGCAAGGGAAAATGATAATTTCATTGATGGTTAATTAACTGCATTACATTAAGCAACTATTTATAGGCTCTAATAGCTTGGGAATTAAGCTAAGTGGACGGCTGTGATTTGGATTATTCATAACAAAATTAGATGCTAATTTGGTGGTGTACTTCCTCCATGTGCTGTAACGGCCATAATTCCCTTAGCTGGCATTGTAGAATCCTTAATCCTTATCTTATGGTGACTCATCATTTTTCCCATGTGATTAGTGGATTGTCTTCCCTCCAATTTTGAAAGATGATTATGCACGCCAATTCCTTGATCAGTTTCTCCATGGGTCATATTGACTGTGATCATGGATAGAATTGCATCAGGAGGTTGCAGGATTTTGTGCCATATGAGAAGAGAATAACCGAGTGCTTCTGAAAGTCGGTAAAGATAAGCGAGCATTGAAGGTAAGCTAAGAGAAAGCTGAGTACCCACACGAGAGCCAAGAGGAAGCGTGAGGAGATGTTTATTTCCTGCGCAAATTTAGGTCTGCTGGAGGAGCTGAGAAGAAAAGGTGAGTTTTGTATTTCCTGTGATCCTGAGTTCCTGCAAAAGACAAGGTAAACAAATGTTTGGGCTAAAAGGGAGTATATACAATTTACGCAAAATCTTATTTCAGACGGGCAGTTTTCCCGTCTGAAATAAGACCGACAAAATGTTGCCATTTTTTAAGAGAATGTAAGCAGTGAATCTACAAAATATTATTACTAGAGGTTTCACTTTTTACCCTGAAAATAGTGGGAAAAATAATGGTAACATGTTATCAGAAAAATACAAACATTTTACTGTCAACTTATAACATGTTGTCCGTCTTATTTCAGACCAAAAACAATGGTCTGAAGCAAGACGCACTGTACAATTTATACTCATATTATTTTAATTGGTTTAGCAACAAATAGGCAAGAATGCAAGATGCAACTAAAAATGAGATGTATGCTGTATCCGAAGTCCGGAGTCCGGACCTCTTGTCGCGTGCATATAATATTTGGAGTTTTCGACACTTTCATTTTTTTCCCTTGTGCAGTTGTGCTAAGGAAAACATTACACTTTTCAGTTCAATTATACTGATAATTATTAAGAATAAAGTGTTATTATTATTATTATTATTCAGTTTGAAACTTAAAACGGTCTTAAAATCATCATACGAAGGACAACTATCTTATTTTACAAAGCAGACATTGTATGTAACTTAAAACGGTCTTAAATCAAACAAAGTTCTTAATCAAAAGTGGATGTATTTTGGACGTCTATGCATGCACTTGATATGTAACTCTCAAATTAAAAAGTTAAATTTGTCGACATCTTCTTTTTGCAACTTTGCAAAGGAGAATGAGTCCAATACGCGCCGTCCATGTTCTCTAAACCACACAAGCCATTCACTAATCGATACAACGCCCCATTTCCACATGGGTCATCATTCTTCACATGCATTCTTCATTTCTTTCACTCTCACTATCTTTGGGACGGTATTATTCCGTCATAAGCTTGTGACCTTTTACAAGGACTAAGTGGGATAACACGTAGAAAGACAAGTGGGAGGATGGCTCACAAGGAGCAAGTGGGATAGCACGTGGAAAGACAAGTTGGAGGGAGGCTGTGAGAGGTCACAAGTTTATGACGATCATAAATAAGACTATTTGATCTTTTACTTCACCCAAATTGTTCTTTTAAGACAGTTGTAATCGTTTTAAACTTAAAACGAGTTAAATATAGTAGGCAAAAGAAAAATGCTTAGAAGCTAACAAAAATTTTGTCATACATATATGAACGGAAGCATATTTGACCCGTTTTCATCACAAGACGGAACTTATTGTTTATGTTAATATGATAAAACCAGCAAATAGTATACCCGTAGATTTAATACATATTTATTGTAAAACATGATCTTTTATTAACTACTTATACTGTTAATAAAGTTGTGTTTAGATCTGTTTTACAATTATATTAATATAAAACCGTCTTACATTAGACTAACTCGAAATGTTTAGCCTTGCGTGAGATATGTCACATGTGCCACATGGGTTGAGTGACAAAAACGCATTTTTTATCATTAAATTTGAGCCGTTTATAAGATAGAAATATAGCAACAAGAATAGTCACTATCAAAGAAGAGAATAATAGTAGCTCAACAAGAAAAAAATGGCTGCTCAAGTCAATAGTAGCATTAATGATCTGCCTCCTAACCAAAGGTATGTAATATTTGATCATTTATACTGTCTTTTCTCATTAATTCTTTTGATTTTGATGTACTTTTACTTGGGTTTGTCTATTTGGGCTTGTTTTCTGATTTTTTAGTAATTTATTTCCAATGGATTTACCTTAGATAGTATGCAGTGGCGGAACTAGGGGGTTAGCATGGACGCTCAGCCCGGTAGAGAAAAACTAAAACTTTTAGTTAGAATTTTCGATTTTTTTCCCTAGTAGGTGCATTACTAGTTTGCCCATGTCCTGGTTTTGCCAATCCATGAACATTTAGATCAACTGTTAAAGAGTTAATTCTAACTTAATTCGAGGTGCTAGTCGAGCACTGAGAATGCAACGGGTTAAAACTTATTAGGGAGAGCTTTACCGTCCTGTACCCAGAAAATTTGTCATGGTTTTGTCACTGATAGTGGGTAGATTGATCACATTGACTTTATTTGGTGTCCCAAATAGTTTGGTGATTTTTAGTTAACATTATTATTTATTAGCTTGAAAATACTTGTTATTTTACCAATTTGCTATGACATGGTAACTAATTATAGGCTTATAGCATCCTTAATTGGATTGTATCAGTAAGATGTGGATTAGATAGGGAAATGGTAATTCTTGCCTAATTGCAGATTTGCAGATCATATCATAATAATCTGTCAAATTGAACTGTGTTGTTTTAGCAGAGTAGGCAGTGGCGGAACTAGGGGGCTGTGGCAAAGGCGTGGTCCCCCTACAGTGAAAAATCGAAACTTTTAGTTAAAATTTTCGATTTTTCTAGCCTAAAGTATAAATCCTACTTCCAGCAGTGGTAGAAGTGGAGTTTGAGCAAGACCTTTAATTTCTGATATGGATAGTTATATGGGTAAAAGCTGTATCTTTGAGTTGTAGAGAACTGAGGATACTGTGGAAATTGGTTGCAGTGATTATTTGAATTCGTTTTCGAGACTGTAAAAATGTTTTGACTGATCATGATTTTAATCATAGGCGAGCCTGTCTATGAGACTCACTGATGGAAATCGGAGTGTGCTGCTTATCGTCGTGTCTAAGTATGCACTTTGGTGCTTTAAAAGAGATTAATTGGTACTTGGTACTTTGGTAGGGTCTATAGTTAAATGAGTCGGTGCACTGCAGCATCAGAAAAGACTATAAGGACTATATAAGTGAGGGTGTGATGTATTGAAAGATGGATGGATGTATTGTTTTTGTTGTTGTAGGGAATTGTATCAAATTAGTCTCTAGAAACACGGAATCGTGTTAATGTAATCTGAGACCGACCAATAAAACTATAGACCTTACCAGTCTACCAGTATTTACAGTAACCACTGATCTCAGGTCTAAACATTTCTGATTGCTGTGATTGTTTTCCTTGCAAGTCAAAGTAACTCGATCTCTCTCCTGTATTTCTCTCTTCAAGTAATTCTCGTTTGACTCGTTTTCACTCATGCGTTACTGCTGTAGGTTACTAGGAAAAGTGGCAATCGTAACAGGTGGAGCAAACGGAATAGGAGAGAGCATTGTCCGTTTATTCCATAAGCACGGTGCAAAAGTCTGCCTACTAGATATCGCAGATGATGCTGGGAAACAACTTTGTGATTCCCTTGGTGATGATCCAAACATCTATTTCCGTCACTGTGATGTCACCAAGGAAGACGATGTCAAACACGCCGTTGACTTCACAGTGGAAAAATTCGGAACACTCGACATCATGGTTAACAATGCTGGGATGACGGGCCCGCCTTGCAATGACATCCGTAGTATCAATCTCTCAGATTTTGACAAGGTATTTGATATAAATGTAAAAGGCGTCTTTATAGGGATGAAGCATGCTGCTCGAATAATGATCCCGGCTAAAAAGGGGTCAATCATTTCTCTAAGTAGCGTGGCAGGTGGCATAGGCGGTTTAGGTCCTCATATCTATACAAGCTCGAAACACGCTGTCGTAGGACTGACGAAAAGTGTGGCAGCTGAACTAGGACAACACGGGATTCGAGTCAATTGTGTTTCTCCCTATGCTGTCCCCACAAACTTGGCCTTCCCTCATTTGGCGGAGAATGAGAGGACTGAAGACGTCCTTGCTGGGTTTCGCGCTTTCTCGGCTAAGAATGCTAATTTGCAGGGTGTGGAGTTGACGGCAGACGATGTGGCGAAGTCTGTACTGTTCTTGGCTAGTGATGATGCTAGGTATATAAGTGGGGATAATCTTATGGTTGATGGAGGGTTCACTTGTGTTAATCACTGCCTAAAAGTATTCAGATGATGTGTGTTTTTACTGTCAATAATACTTGATTAGTATTGCAATTAGCGGTTTCGTTTCGTTTTTACATGATGGAACTTTATGTTTATTTTTAATTAACATTTGATGACAATATGGAATTAATCAATGAAAAGCACGATGCCCAATCGGTTTACAAGAAGGGGCGGAGGCAGGATTTCAAGTATGGGGCAGCAACGTAATTTCTAGTCGAGCAAAACCGCTTAGCTTCATTATTATTGCCTTGTACAAGGGCATTTGGGGTAATAAGCAAAAAATGATCTCAACTAATTTTTTTGAGGTTTCCTAGATTTGTTACTAGCTAGCTCCCCTCTAGTTACGAGTCGGTCATAGAAAAAGAAATCGTTTTATATAATTCTGTGTGATTTTGGTTATGAAATCAGAAGTCACTTTTGGTTAAAGGTATGGAGTAAAACTTATAATCAAAAGTTAGGAATTAACAGACGGGGTAAATTTTATACTCGGAGACTCCGAGTCATTTAGGATAAGGGTTTGTTCGGAGCCATAATATGTAGATCAGGTTGGGTTTATGATATTTCCCATGGGTTATTGCTATGCAAGGCCGTATTTGAACCAACGTCTAGCTGTTCCGTGACTGCTTTATACGTGTGTGATCTACTTACGAAACAATGGCTGCAATACCGCCTGTTTTGGTTTCATGAGTAGCTCCTCAGATCGTGTTCTTCCCCCACAAAATCGTGTTCACGGTGCTAGAAGTCAAGTATGTGAGTACTGTTTTCTTCTGGACTATTGTGTTCTGCTCTGATACAGGCCGCTGGGACACTTATCGCGTGAATTGTGTACCAAATCTTACACTTACCGGACCTTTTCAATACCCGATCAAGCTGGACAGGATTTTGGAAAAGTTTTGACGCAGAGTTATGCCTTTTGTCATGACTGCATCGCCAACACTTGCCAATTTGTCATGACTCCCTCCGTCCCGGTCAATTATTATCCTTTAGTTTTGGCACAAACACCAAGGAAAGAGGAATGGGCCAATCACTAAATGACAAGTGGAACAAATTGAGTGTGAATGATCAAATTGTTCATCAAGTTCATTCTTAAAATAGAAAGAACAACTCCTCACTGAGACGCCCTAATATGGAAAAGGACAACAAATGACCAGGACAGAGGGAGTAATATAATAACCCGTAAATAGAACTACAGAAGTAATATGCTTAGAAGACGATAATAATGAAATATTCAATGTTACCAAATGAGGACTTCCTGCTCAGAAACTTCAAAAGAAAAATCTCTGCCAGTAACTTTACAATTTCCATGCCTTACGCTAGAGCAAGACGGAATAATATATCAATCCGTCTTGCTGATAATATAGGGGTGAGCTGGGTGACAAGATCATACATCTATTGGATGAGCTTTGTCACTCACATTTGTCAAGGAACCATCCCATAGCTCCATCAGTTCTTTTCTAATCCAAGAGACTACAACTATCGGACCCAAGGTTGAAGGCACCTACATTAAACGAGCAACCGGGAATTCAGATTCATATTCTATTAATTACAAATCTGGAATTGAAATTCTCAAATGAAGCAAAGAATAATCATCTGATTGTGCGTAATCTTTTCCGCCATTAAATTAAGAGGGTGCAATATCAACTATGACATGTAGATCAAATAATGGAAAAAAAAAAAAAAAAACCAAAGCGATGAACCATGAAGACATATTGACCAAATTTCAGCATATTGGAGAGGATTAGCATGTTTGACTTAAGAATATGCTATTTATAGCATTTGGTTAATGGCATATTGAAATAGCATATTGGGATCCAATATGCTATTTTGCAATATGCTACTCCTAGCAGCATATTAGGTTAGCGGATTAGAGATAAAAAGAATTGTCTTCTTTACCCCCTTAAAAAATACTAGCATTCCTTTTATATATTTAATAAATAATTTGTTCATGTCCTTATTTGTATTTAGTTCAAAAAATAATTTTAAGTTTCCAACTACAGCACTCTAAAATAAACTGAAAATAAATGGATATGATGATGTCTATGTAAATGCTGCAGAGAACCAACAGAGCAACAGAAATAGATGACATTGTATTCATGCCGATCACATCAAGCAAACCCGGAAGTCAAGACTGTCTCGTAACTCTCGTTCCAAATGAGTTTCTTTTTTTTTTTTTTTTTTTTTTTGTTGGCAACGATAAATAAAGGTTCCAAATGAGTTTCCATTACCATCAATTTCACATAAAGTGTAAAATAATAACATAAGCATCTTACCAGGTACAAAAGTGCTGGTTGCGGAGATTGAGACAATAATCCAGCAGCTAAAGCCGTTACAAGACCTACAGCGTAGCCACAAATGGCATACCATATGTATTTGTGTCCTTTTGATGATGTGATTGGATCCTTGTTCTTTCTATGATCAAAGCTCAGAACTAACGCCAGGAGCATGCCAGGGATAGCCTGATAAAAATGTGGCAAGAAAAATTAAATGTACATAAAATACATATTTGAGGCAATTGCGTGAAAATCACTCTACTAAGGGAAGTTGTACTCGAACAGGACGAAAATTACCACGCTTCGAAGAGTTGTCCATGAATAAACAAACAATACGGTAACTTCACTGCTAATGAGAGCGTAATATACACACTACTAGCCAACAAATGACACGAGGATACTGAACTAGCATATCACGCTCAGTTTGTGCATGGCAGAGGATGACAACAAGGTCAACAACAGTTGTCCTAAGAATGTCATTTAGTTTAAGTTAAGCCCAAAGCATGGAACAATAACCCACCGGTACAGTAACAATCTTTTTAGCTTTAATGAGAAGATTAATGCATTGTTTGGATACAGATGTAGAACGGAAGATTTCAGGGGAGGGTAGGGCAGTGGAATTTTGACGTATTCCGTACAAATCTTTCCTATGATAAGAGGTATTTTAACTATCCTTGTAGGAGGAAAAATAAATCCATCTATTTCCCTACACCTTATTTAGCTAAGAAATGCAAATAAGCAATGTACTTAAATCCAAGTCAAACTCAATAAAGACGGTGAGATTAGCTGATTCAGGTGAAAGGATGTTATACCATATCTCCGAGACCAAGCATCATGAAGCCCGTACTGTATCCTTCTGGATTAATCCCACCTAGCAAATTTCTTGGGAAAACTATCTTAACCGGTAGCTCCAACTTCTTAGTGATTAATTGCAAACCAGGAAGACTCAAACTGTGAGCTACGGTGTGAACAGGATTTGATGCTTGCTTAGTTGCTACCGAAACCATTACATTTGCCCCGAAAAATCTCTCAGAATAGAAAACCCAAAATATGTCATACATAAACAAACACCCCAAGAGCATTGCACATACTTTTATATTTGGAAGTCGCACATGGCTTACGAATGCAACACACAATGAAATACCGAGCATGTTGTTTAAAATCCAATGTCCGGTTACAAGCCAAGCCGACACCATTCCAAAGCATGCAACTAACAGGAACCCTTGGCTTCGTGTGAACGACTTTGAACAACACCGCGACACGAAAGGATCCGCCAATCCAAATTGTGACTTGACATGATTGACATAAGGCGATAGGCAAAAGAAAAGAGAGCACGCTGAGGCAACTGCCGTGAAAGCTGTGAGGATTTGCGACACCGAAGAAAACAAGTAAAACATCAAAATCAAACTGAACGAACTCATTACTGGAATCATAAGTGCCTGAGACCTATCCAAGGTAATTGATGCTTCAGACAAATCGTGATTTCTTTCCATCTCTTTTCCATGACTAAGAGCTCGAAATGCAGACCCAGAAGTCACGGCAACTGCCGTTATAATTAAAGTGATAGGCGCAGGCTCTAACAGAAATACAAGTTGCCACAATGAACCCATAGTTATCTCCGCATTCAACACTTCAGCCAGTCAATTGAACTCTTAACTGTACGAAGTTCTGCAACCAAAGCTGCAGTTTTTCTCTGGTGTTAAATGGACCAAAGAAACCCTGCAACCTGAAATATGTCAAGTAGGAAGAGTCGATGAGTCAATATCATACTAAAACTAATACAAGTGGTGACACATCAAAACATTTTACCAAGAAAAGCTTAACCTCACTCATATTATTTGCTAAAGAGGAGAAAATTACACGCTGAATGCAAAAGAGAATGAATAATGTCGAGACACTAGAAACTTTCTCAGGAGAACGATAAACACCATATGACTCAAGAGTCAAGATCGCATTCATGTAAATAACACCAGTATGATGTACCCAATCCTGTCACATTTTTAGTCATATAAAGCACTCTCTAGTCTCTACGGAGCATAGAACCAGGGGCGAGGCCATGTACGGCTACAGTGTAGCAGCCGGTAGACCAAAACCAAAAAAATTCAGTTAGAATTTCGTGATTTGCTACACCAATATTTACGGCTTTCACACTAATTATCTATACACTCTACCTTGAGTATATATTTTGCTACACCAAAATCAAAATCCTGGACTCGCCTCTGCTTAGAACCAATAGTTATAACAATACTAACAAGTCGCATCTCGAGAAACAATCGTAAATCGTAAAGCAACCAGCACTCTATAAAGCTCATCACTGATACTAAAGCCTTATTCTTTCGAACTGAAACTATCTAATGCAACCTAACTTGAACTGAAGTGGAATTAAGTCCAAAAGAATGGCGCCTAACCGTATTTATTCATTCTCTAAACTACAACTAAAATGCCTCAGATCAATTTTCAGAAATTACCCCTAAATTTTAATGCCATTTATCCTCAACCTAGTATTAACCGTATTATTCGAGCCAATTTCATACGTTTGTTCAATATATGTGACTATGTGAGGTGTATTTTAATAAACGAATTGAATTGTTTGAACAGATGGAGTAACCGAGTAACTATGATTAGGGATTGCAAATCAAACAGTAAAACAGTAAAACTAATCCCAGATATAAATATATATATACCCAATATAAACAAATACCCAAATCATATAATGCAAAAAGAGATCTTTCAAGAAATACATGAACAAAAAATGATGAATACTAGTAATTAAAAATGTGAAGAATTAAGGGATATGAAGTTTGGACTAACCTTGGATTGAAGGAGATTTTGGGCAAAGAAAAATGCAAGAAAATTGGTGTTATTGGGAATTGTTCTACACTTGCACAGTAAGCACCCTTTTGACTCTTTAGTTACATAAAAAACAGTCAGATTGAAGTAAAGGAAAGTTATTATATTTACTTGTATTATTGACGGTCAGTCTATTTGTATAAAAATATAATAAAATACTTATTTATTAATAACAATAATAAATGCGTTATTTTTCATATAAATAAAACATCTAACAGGGTGAAATCGTCTTATTTTCTTTGAAATTTGTGAAAGTATGGAATTGTAAACGTAAAATTTGACGTATTTTGCATTTGGTCCCTTTTCTTGCATAAATGTTGTTTCAATAACTCTAATATGCAAATGTTAACTAGTTTAGTTGGTAAAGTGATCAATTTATGGACTATACAACCAGTTGTATATGTTGTACGGTGTTGAACCCGAGCTTTGTGTCAAAGTATCCGAGCTTTATATTAAAGAATATGAGCTTTATTAGAAAGTATTGAGTTCATTCATTTACACATTAAAAACATAAAATTTAAATTAGCTCAGAAAGAATACACATAAGCTCGGATTCTTATACTTGGTTGTACCATGCTTATGGTACAACTGGATGTATAATCCTATTTGTAGTAAAGCAGTTCATAGACTATACATCTGAGATACTACCTCTTATTGTTTATTTTCTGAGTTTTATTTTAAAGTTTTTGAGTTCTACTTTAGTATAAAGTTTTTGAGCACATTTACTAAAACAGTACACTAAAAAAATATAATATTGCTCAAAAACTATATTTATAAATGGTAATATGCTCAGAAAAAATGTGTATATGCTCAAAAACTACAAAGTATGAGGTACTACCTCAGATGCGTAATCCTTTTTCTCTTCCATTTTTTGTGGGTAGATTTTGTTGGTTAGTGGGTACTTTGGGCCCAGAGTGGGTTATGTCAATTATGATCCATGGACCGTCGAAATCATAATAATGTGATGGCTCTTCTCCATTCAACTCTCGCGCATATTGGACCATTGGAATGTCTACAAATCTACAATATGATATGCACTATTGAAAAATGAAAAAATAATAACCTTATTAACATAAGTACTTGTATTTATTTACCATAAAATTCATCTTGATTATTGTAGGCCTTATCAAGTTCAAGGTCAAGGCAGACCATCGGCACACTTGGAGGACTTAAGGTGGTGTTTACATATCGTCTGTGAACATGGTTATATTTTAACTCAACGAGACTCAAACCCTTAACTTCAAGGACACAAGGTGTACTCTTTGCCGTTGGGAGTTGGGACCAACCCTTATTGGTACTTGGTAGAATGACAACCTTATATGAAAATGTTAGATATCATCATAGAATATGACTGTCAAATAAAATTTTAAACATTACGAGTACAAGTTATTATAATCCCCTATAGACTAAAAGATTAACACATCTCTATATTTTCCCGCTTGCATTTCCCGCCCAAGTGAATTATACTAGATAGTAATATTTATTTCCTATTTAATTTATATTCACTATCTATATTTACTAATAAAATCTCCTTTACTACTAAGAGAATAATATTTCTCTTATTTCCCTCCAAATGCATCTATCTAATTCAAGAAACAAATAAAATATTCCTTCTTTAAACTATTTAGTATAGATTAAAATTATTAAACTATTTAGTATAGATTAAAATTATAAACTATCTTTTTTATTAAACTATTAACTTTGCTAATTGTTATAATTTTTTCATCAAAATAAATTAAATTTGATGTTAAATTATAAACTGCACGTTGTAAATTCTTCATTAAATGTTATAATTTTAATTTTAGAGAATAATTTGACACATATGTACCATTAACTTTGTGATAATAGAAAATTCATTAAAATATTTGGAGAATTATTTAAATAAATAAATCATTAATTTCATGGTTAAAAAAAATATATTTATTTCATAAAAATACACATTTCATAATGTTACTCGATTCTCTTTAATTAGTTTTTCATTATAATTAACACCCTAGAAAATAAATATTCTATATATACCGCGCATAGCGCGGGATCTATGCTAGTTATGGTTATAAGAAATGTATTGATTCAGTGACTTTTATCTATAAGATTGACTCACCGAATAATTTGTAACATAAAATAAAGGGTTATTTAACCTGAATACTCCAACCTATTGGTAGTATTCTCGTAATACTCTGAATTCTAGTTTAACCCACAATAAACCATACTATTGACCCCCTATTCTAATAATGTAACGGGTGACCTGCTACCTGTTTAACAAGTTAAATGACCCTATTATTCCATTATTTCCTTGTAATTCACAAATCCATCCACCTATCTTTCCCTAGTCTAATAATGTATCACCAGCACCCCTTACCAAAAAAAAATACACAAATTATAATCTATCACCAGCACCACGATCACCGCAGACCGCCACACCCAAGTCTCGACCCACAAAGCCCAAAGCTCATCCACCACCACCAACACCTCAAGAACCATTAAAATCGTGTTGACCGGAGTGAAGTTGAAGAGCAAGAGAGTGGAAATCATTCGCGATTCCCAGGGATGTTGGTCACCTGGTCTTGTCCCCTGTGGTACGTCGGCATCCAGCTGTCGATGCGTAACGTACGAGGTTGGAGATGAGATGAAAAAAGGGAACATGTAGAATGGAGGTCGACAATTGAGAAGCACCAAAGAAGAACCCACAACCAGTTGACATTTACCCCAAATTGATTTGGGATTTGGGATTCGGGTTTGGTGAAGCGACGAGGACGATCTATGGTGGCGGAAAGTAGTCAAAGTAAGTCAGGAGGATGGTGTTTTGCAGTTGATATTTATCCCAAATTGATTTCGGGTTTTGTTTGATGATGTTGGTGCTAACGGTCTTTGAGAACGGTGATGTCGTGAGTGGTGAATGGTGGTGGAGAGCCGCTGGTGTAAAGGGGTAGTGGTGTAGGTGCTAAAGTGTTGGTGTTAATGGAAGATGAAGAATGGGGGAGGAGTGGTGAGAGGAAGATGGAGTGGTACCGGTTGTATTACCTGTGTTAACAGGTCTAAAAGGACTCAGGTATATTATTAGAATAGGGGGTCAATAGTGTGGTTTATTATGGGTTAAAGTAAAGTTCAGAGTATTACGAGAATACCACCAATAAGTTAGAGTATTCATGTTAAATAACCCTAAAATAAATTATTCAAAGTGCTCGAAATAAAGTACTTTATATACGAGTTCAAATTCCTAATCGCAAATAGTTCTATTAGGGCATGGCAAAAAGGTAGTTAAAATAAAAGATGTTAGCTAGTTTACCTGGTAAACTCATGAGAAATACTCATGATCTAAGTCCAAATCCCATCAGTAGTATATTCGACCTTATGACTCACTTAACACCAAAAAATGACATGACGAAAATCGTTATTTCACATGGCTCTTTCAAGATCAACCTCGATCTTTTTTTCCCTTTATTCTAAATGCTATGTAATACTCTAATTATCAAGTGTTTTGAATGAGTAAAATTTGTAGTGGAGGGCCTTAGTTGTGTCGGGAGGAGGTCCGTTCTCTCCTAGTTATCATCTTTCCATGTAAATTTATCGTCCGAACCCCCTTGGCTAAGCGATAGAGTATTAGATATTCACACACGAAGTTAACAACTTAGACCACAACCCCTTTATCGTTTGTTCTACGATCCGTCACTCAATACAACTTTTTCTCCATCTCCTTCCAAGAAGTAGGTTAAGTGAATTCTTGCCTACAATGGTTGCATTCTAGCTTGACTAAGCTATAGTAAACATGTCAATTTATTAGTCAACTCCCACAACATAGCCAGGTAGAAATGATGAAAAACAAAGGCTTCTTTTTAACAACTTGATACAATTTGGTCATTTGGAGCTGGAAGTCACACAAGAAGCGAGAGTCGCGGATAAATTAGGCTCACTTCAACAAATCAAGTTAATCAACCCAATCAACTCCCAAGTTTGTTCAACTTCCACTCTCAATTTGTCAAAGGCCCACTTACTTAGTATACCTCCTCACACATAGGAAAAAAATTACGTCCCACCCAAAACAATCACAATGCTCAATAAACTAAAAGAAAAAAATTCCTTAAATTTGACACTCTTAAATTATGAGTCATCTTGAATCGAGTCGTGTTGGTACAAAACCAACTAATTGAGACATTAATTGACGGTTATTCCATCAAATCTTACCAGTTTTAGATTGTAAAAGTTAGCGTTATTTATTTCAGTACTTGGTATTAGGGTTGGAATGTTGGATGACTTAGATCCAAATACAAACATTTTTTCAATTATGTTATTTAACCCTAATTATTGAAAATCATGAGATTGGTTAGTGAAATTGTAGTGACAGAGCCCGGATTTATGGTTAGGAGGCGAAGAATTTTGTAAATTTAACTAGAATTTTCGAAATTTCATTTTTCAACGGAGGTGAGCGCCCTTGCTAGCCCCGACTTGTAAAACCATAAAATTAATTAATGGCCTACAAGCCGACAAAAAAAAATGATTTAAAACCTCCATTCTCCAAGACGACTTAAAAAAAAAGACACAAATTCTCATTGAAGACATGACATATCCGTCACAAGCTTGTGACGGATACCATTTTACCTCACAATATATCCATTTTTTCTCTCTCTGCAACACTATTTATGTGGTCCCCTTTCTCCACTAACCCATTTTGTTACCATTTTATGTCACAAAATATCCGTCACAAATGATAACCCGTCACAGACCAATTGAAAAAAAGAATGATTTTAAACCCCTTCATTAAACGTAAGACGTATTTATAAATCGGGCCAATTTGTCTTTTAATATTTCCTTAATTTCCTTTTTTTTTTGGCTCGATCTCATAAATCACAAATTCAATCATAATCAAACCATATGCAAATTGGACCCACAAACACACTCTTTATCTTCCCTCAAAAGCATGTCTCTCCTACCATTTTCATTTTCCTCTAATCTTTATACCTTCTCCTTTCATACTCTTCCCGCCATTTATATTCCTCTTCCAACTCTTAACAATTTCTCCCAATTAATAAAACTCCCCTTCTCTATTCACTTACCCATTTTACATCATTTTATATCCGATCGTCTTTCAAAAGACCTACTCCAAAATTCATATACCTTCAAATATACAAATTAACCAATTATATTCATTTATTCATATTTTTTTTAAAAAATTATACAATGTTGTTAACTATAAGCGTGAGTGTACTACTGTTGATCCTGACATTCGGACCGTGGTACGCGTACGCTCAACCAAACCACCATTCGTCACGGCTTTTGGTTGGTATGACATTGGTGAATATAGATAGAGCCGCTGCTCTTGGCGCTTGTATGCATTTTCTCTTTTTTTGCTATAGTATCAAAATTATACTTTCCGTCAATCATTTGTTTACTTTCAGTTAAAATACTCCAAGAGGAAAAAATAAACAAATGAATGAGACGAAAGAAGCCCTTATTGGAATTAATGTTAATGTTTTAAACGGAAAATATCTATATTTATATTAGACAATTACGTATGAAGAAATACATTTTCTCCTAATACGTAATATGGATATTTTCCGTTTATGACATAACATGAATTCCAAAACTAAATATTTATCTACGAATAATATTAATTATTTTTTATTTACGTCGCATCCAAATAATTTTGTGAAAATGGTGGGTGGTGTTATGAAGATTGCTTGGATGGGAGTTTACCTGCGTATCATTTACATAGAGGATTCGGTGCTGGTGCACGCAATTGGCTTTTACAATTTGAGGTAATTATCTTTTAAATATTGATGTGCATTTTATTATTAAATATAAAATCTTTCGGTTTAAAGGTTTAACTTTCAAATCCTTACTACCCATCATAAATTATCGTATATAACGATATTTCAAACTTGACTATCATTAGAAAACTATACAACATTGTATTCATGAGAATTATCGACTCAGTTTATTTATTGTGTTAAATGAGTCACGAGAACAGCATAACATAAGGAATAACGTGAAATTTAAAGTTAATTGAACTGAAAACGGGGTGTTAAAGAATTTGCAAAAGGGGTTAATATTCAATTGTTTGTACTTTGTACGTATCTTAGTTGATTTCAATAGTTTACACTTTTGGATTAGCCAACATTTTTCTCAAAAGAATCTTATTCCTTTGGCTTTTATGTCAAAAAGGGTTTGCAATCAAATCGCATAATGAGGTGCACTGTTACTCTAGTATACGGACTTTTAAGTTATAGTCCAAGTTGCGGGCCATATTATGGCTCATTTAAGATTGTGTATAAACGGGATACAATTGGTGAATGGTGATCGAGTCAGTTAGATAGCGGATAGATAAATTATTTTGGCGTAAAGGAAGTCATAACTCATAAGGATAATTTTGGTGCTGATTGGTTGATGGAATTTAGGCACGGTTCTTTCTAGAATAATTTTAGCTCATTTTAATTTAGCCCGGTCCTATTCCGTTCAGTTCAGCTTTAGTCAGTTTTGTTCAGCTCATCTCTTCATAAAATTATCTCTTACTTCAGCTTCATTCATTCCAGCTCAACTCCATTCAATTTAGTTTTAATTCAACTCAATCTCATTTAATTCAATTCAGCCGAAAAGAACAAAGCCTTAAACTTAAGTCATGAGTAACATCTCTCATGAGTTTATCAATTAAACTGGTTGGTACCTACACAATTTGGTATACTTTATAGTGACACTATTTTTGATAATTTATTCTAATTGATTTAGCTCTTGCTAGAGGTGGTCACGGGCCGGGTTTACCCAACTCGACCATGCATGGCCCTTGGAGGGTACGACGGGCTGGCCGGGCCGGTTTAAGGGAGGCCGACCCGAGTCTAGTGTAAATTTTTTTTTATTTTTTTTTTTGTTTTCAATGGTTCAAGGGCGGGCTGGGTCCATTTTCTTCGACCTTGAACCGGCCTGGACAGTTCATGAGTCATACCGGGATCGAGGGGCGGGTTGGCCGGGCTTGGGAAATGTTGACCCGAGTGCTGGGTTAGGCCGGATTGGCCCGTTCATTTGGCCAGATCTAAATGTTAAATAAGATGCGTAAAGATGAGATGTAGCCCCTGTTCTTTTGGAGTGAAACTATCTGAAGTCTGAACTGAATTTAATGGAGCTGAACTGAACTGAACAATTGAATGAATCTGAAATAAAAGGTTAATTTGTGAAGAGAAAAATTGAACTGAACTGAATAAAACTGAACTGAACTAAAATGAGCTGAAATTGAGTCGGTGTAGATTATTTTGTACCATAACATTTTGTGTCATATTAAAGTTACATAGTACTATAAAGTTTGAAACAAACGTTTCCATAATAATCAACAAGTTTCAATCAAGTTTGTGCTAGTGGATGTTGGGAAGTATTATGGATGAGATCTATGAATTCTTCGAATAGTCGATCTTTATTAAGTTTGAGACGTCTCAACAACAAATTCATTAATTATTATTATTATTATTAATTAAAATGATAGAGAGTATGCTTTAATTAGATAAGTCTATTCATTTATCCAATTTATGTGGACCAACCGGCATTAACACTCTAGTTAGTTTCCGGCTGCTGGTTGATTATGATTTGTGAACAACCCATTTCCTTAAATTTTTAATCTTATGCGTGTCGTTTTCATAGACAGTGTAGTAGTGTTCTAGTAGTTCACTAGTTCATATATGTTGACAATGTCGCCTAATGGTCCATGTGCAATGTGAGCTGTGTAGCTAGCTAATTAAGCATTATAGCTAGTTAAGGAGTACCAATTAGTTGAATCATCACATTTAGGTGTGGTAATGTAACGAGACAGCTCGCGAGTAGCTTGAGATTGACTCGGTTAAAGTTCGGTCAAAGCTCGACTCTATGAGCTTAACTCGTGCTCCGCTCGGGTCCTTTGTGAGTAAAGTCGAGCAAGACCAAGCTCGACTCGAAAAGCTTGCGAATAACTCGATATTTTTTAATACTATAAATTGTACATGAGTTTAATTTTCATATAAGTCATAAAAATAAAACAATCTTACAATAAAAAAATGGACTATCGGCTCTAGTGGTTCAATAAGTTAAATAACATTCAACTAGTCTTGCTATAGACGGATATATCCGTCTATAGCTAAAGACGGGTCAAATAGCTTAAAAGTGGTGACATTTTTGGTACTCACCACCCCACTTAGCTTGTTGCTTGTCCTATTAAGGAATGTGATATTGTATTTGACCCGTCTTTATTTATATACGGATATGTGTCGTTTATAATGAGATTTTATGGATAACATTTACTAACAAAATTATCAACATGGTAAAATGAAGCTAGTCTAACTTCTTATTCTAAGCAAATGATCAGAGTTCAAAACCCTAATACTTCAATATTTAAATTGATTTGTTCTACGATGACGTTGTATACCCGATATATATGTAAAAGACATTTTAAAGTTAGTTGTTCATTGGTATGATTATGTATATTGGGTTATTTGGGTATAAATGAAATGATGAAGTATATGATGAGATGTCGGCAGGGAGGAGGATGGTGCAATGATGTAGAGTCATGCTTGGAGAGGGCTATTACACGCCGTGGTTCCACACGCTACATGACTAAATTTGAAGTCTTTTCTGGAATCCTAAGCAACAATCACTCCCTTAACCCTGGTACCTACACTTTTTCCATTACTCCCTAACTATTTTTTTGGATGATTAGTACTTATTGGTTGCCACCGTTGCATGCTGTGATAGTGTGATGGATAAAAGGTCAAAAGTGACCATTTTTTAACATAAAATGGTCACTTTTTAAGTGGTCGCGTCATACGACAGTCTTATAATATAACCTGTGAGGTCCAATTTATCCAAATGCTTCAATTTTTGTCTAGAGAGGCTAAAGGAGTTTGGATTAAGGGGTTCGAACTTAAGACGTGAAGTAGCATAATATCAATAGTAGAATGACAATGTGCTTGACATTTTTCATTGGATTGGTAATGGCTTGTTTTGGCCAAATATCGCTTGTAACAGCCAAATATCAACTTATTTTAAATGTTGTCGAATATCGACAATGTGTAACGAAATTTTAAAAGTGGCGATTTTTTTTTATTTTTATTTTAACATTGATTGATTCATGTACCCCAATTTAAGTGACTAATTTAGACCTAATTGATTAATAAGTTCAAGGTTTACCCTACAACAAGAGATTAGAAGTATCATAGTTTCCTTTTGTAAAGTTACAAATCTTAAATCTTTTGACTAAAAGCATAAAGACAACAAAGTTTGTGGCCATAATGTAACCTTCTACAAAACATGACAGTCTGGAATAATTTGTCCATATTTTCACCTACAACATGTGCGAAAAAAAATGGGCTTAACACTTTTATTAGTGACTGATTAACTTAGTTCACAATGTTACGGACAGTCTCTTTCGGATCTTTTCCTCTCATAAACCGATAAAATTAACATATGGTAAATTTGTAATCACTTGCATTTGTCATTCATAGAAGGTATGAACAAAGTTAACCTAGGGCTGATCCATTAATGTTTTCTAAATTTAGTCATAATTAATTTTTTTGAAAAAATGTTAAATTTAGCCATAGCCTAGTCGGCCCAGTGGCGGAGCCAGGGATTGACCCCAACAAGAGCGAAAGGAAAACTCAAAAAAATTGGAAAATTTTAACTAAAAACTTTGAAATTTCTGACCGTCATAGAAGGTACTTTAATTTTCTGTGAGAAGAGAAGGTTGGAGAAAAGACGGAAAATAGAAGCTCGTTAGCATTTCTCTTAACTTAGTACTTAGTACTTGCTGCTTAATACACATACTATACAGAATAGAAGCCACAATTTCCTGTTTATTTCCTGCACATTGATAAGATGAAATTTCTTTTTCAGTACCTTGAAATTTAGCTCAGGTTCTTGTGACTATTTAGTTTTATGTCAGGAAACTGTTGTCATGGCAGTCAACAAATGTCATACTTGAAGACAAATCCATGTTCATCACACGTTCTATTCTTGTCTTCTTCCAATTTCTAAGAAAAAAATAGTCAAGTATTTAACTAAGCAAGGAAAGAAAGTAATGAGATCATGAATTTCGGTTTCCTAAATTGATTTTCATAGCTTTGGAGACCGCGTAACTCTTTTGGTATCGTGTATTTAATACGCAAGCATTCAGAAACAATCTCTTTGTGTTTTAAGGGACCCTTTACTCGGTTTTAGGTGAAGTTGTAGAGGCACTGAGTTAATGTTGCGGTTGTATAACGAGGAAAATGGAAAGTGAGAATTCCCTAATGTAAAACTTTGCTGCATAGTGGTCCTTCATTATTACTCTGATGGTCTTAGTTTGTTTTTTCAGTTGTACAGCTTCAGTATCACATGCATTCTTCTTGTACATAGATGTAATCTAGGAAAACAACCAAATTAGGTCAGAGCTTCTGTTGGTAGTAAAGTCAACTAGACAAACTTACTTGGGTCACCCCTTTATCAGCAGCTTAATTAGTTTATGAGGGTTTAAAGTTGAGATCTTGCATATCATTGTATCAGCGATTCAGCGTTCAGTCCGATTTTAGCTAGTTATGAATGTTAATCAGTGTAACACTAAATGGAGGTTCCCAGGGAATTTTAGCCGGAAAATGAATGCTAAATGAACATAATTGATGACAGTAAAAATTTGATGTTTGCTGGTGTAAGCAAATAATAACATGAGAATCTGAAAGCAATTTTGGCGGTTTTTCTTAATTCTGACTTTCTGATTCTGTAATATGCTCAGATTTTTATAATTGGAACCGGGTGAAGCTTAGATATTGTGATGGAGCTTCCTTTGCCGGAGATTCCAAGTTCGACAATGGGGTAAAATTTATAAACTTAAGTGCAGCTATCAGTTTCTGTAGTTGGCAATCTTCTTCTGTAACATTGACATTTACGATAAACAGACCTCATTGCTGTACTTCAGAGGGCAAAAAATTTGGCAAGCAATTATTTCTGATCTTCTTCCCAAAGGTTTAGCGCATGCAGAAGAGGTATTCTTCTGCTATAAGCTATATTTAGAGCATGTTTGTCTGAATTGTATTTCCTTCCCTTGCATCAAGTGCTCCCGTCTACAGCAGAATACGAAGGGTCGAAAGCATGTAACTTTGCACGTGTTGAAAACATAAAGACGATTGTTTTCACATGACACAATGAAAATTGCATTGAACGACTCCTACTCCATATATATGTAAAACGCGGCTACATTGTACAGCAATTTCCGAGTGTTTTAGTTACTGTCACTGAATGTAATGTATCTAAACCTTTAACCCAAACTGGAGTTTCCACTGCATTTTCAAAGGGGAATTTGACCTTCTAATCCTTATAGAAGGACAGAAACAAACTAACACTTTTCTGGGAGCGGTAATTTTTTGAAATGTAGCGTGTCTTAGAAGAGGCGGAAGCTGTAAATAATATTCCGCTATCTTGTACTTTGCAGGCTTTGTTATCTGGCTGCTCTGCCGGGGGTTTAGCTGTGTTCTTGCATTGTGACAGCTTCACCAGATTTCTACCAAGAAATGCTAGTGCCAAATGTTTGAGTGATGCAGGTTTTTTCCTGGATGCGTGAGTCCTCTAACTTTTTAACCATGCTACTAGATATCGGTTTCAATATTGATCTCGAGGTTTCTCAGTCTTTTTGCCCCTCTCTAGTTTCAATAATTAACAAAATCCGTCAAAATTGTGCTTCTGTCTGTTGCAGAACAGATATAAGCCAGAACTACTCAATGAGGTCCTTCTATTATGATCTTATTGCTCTTCAGGTACCTTAAGCATCTATACCGAGTTCAACAAGTCTCGCTCTATACTTAGTTATCCTGTATAGTATTAACAAATGCAATTACAGGGAGTAGAACAAAGTCTGAACAGTAACTGCACCACCTCTGAAACCGATCCTTGGCAGGTATGATTATAAAATACCACTCGATAATTGTCTCACTTCTTCATGATATGGTGATCTGACAAGCTTCACTGTCTGTCTTATCTCAGTGTTTCTTCCCACAGCATGTCCTAGGTTACATAAACACTCCATTCTTCATCTTAAACTCTGCTTACGACGTGTATCAGGTACACTGTTAGCTAGACCACCTAATTTTTAATTTTTTTTTTCCCTGACGAGGGATTTAATCCCCCCGGGCACATGCAATACCCTGCAAACCACGTGTGCCATGTAAATCATCCCGTAGGAAGACAGGTAACCATAGCCTATGTCGCCCCAGGGAGTCGAACCCGGGACCTCGCAACTCCTGCAATTGCAAGCTTTGAGGTTTAACCCGCACTCCACTGGACTCAAGGCACTTGGTTTAGACCTCCTAATTAGACTAAAGGATCATACATGGATTTCTTCTTTGCTTAATTAAAGGGTTTCATTTACTGTGGCAGTTTCATCACATTTTGGTACCGCCTTCTGCTGATTTGCATGGACATTGGAATCACTGCAAGAATAACATAACAGTATGCACAGAAAACCAGATTGAAGTATTGCAAGGTTATCAGATTTCATAGTTTTCACAAGTATACATCAAAGTAATTATCCTAATAACCCGACATCTAAATTATAGAGCTAATCTTAAGACCGTATTTGCAGATTATCGGGTGGAAATGCTGAAAGCTATATACCCTTTCTATAAGAAATCAATTACAGGAGGAATGTATATAAACTCATGCTTTGCACATTGCCAAAGTGAGTCACAGGATACCTGGTTCGCAGTAGACTCCCCCAAAGTGCATAACCAGGTACTTACTCTTTTTGTTTTTTACTGAATGATGAACCTCAGTAAGATTTTTCGCGCAAACAAAATATACAACATGATTAAGCCAGTGTTTCAAAGACTCGCGCACTGCTTGTTAAGGGGTCGTATGTACAGAACCTTACCCCTTTGTTAAAAATTTCTGTAAAATTAGCAAAAGATGTATTGATGAATGCTTATCTTGCAGGCTATTGCAGAAGCAGTGGGAAATTGGTATTTTGAGCGAAACGTGACAAAGTTGATAGATTGTCCATATCCTTGCGACACTACCTGTCGTAACCTTATAGTTTAGGCCGATATATGAACTAGGGAACAACATCAGCAGCTATAGAGAATGTATAGTTAGTTAGATTCTTAGCGATAGCATACCACAATTCTTTCCACATTTTTCTGCTTTGTTTACATAGAAGGAATAGTATATTGCATTATTCAAACTAACAGAGAATGGTTCATTCATTTGTCGACACGTTAGATGCTATTTGTTGCTATTGCCTATTACCATGTGATTTTCATTTGGTGTCGTGAACTCCGGTCTCTTGTGCTGTGCTAACGGAGATCATGTAGAGACGCAATTTTCAGATGACCGGAACGACTCGTGAATAATGTTTATAAGCTAACCCAATGATATTGTGTACCATCAAACCAAGCTATTCTTTCTGCAAAGTAGTAGTAAAACGATTCTTCAACAGAAATAGCCGAGCTGAGAATACATAAGAGTAATTTTCGACTGAAAGCCCTAACAGAAAATTTCATTGTGAATTTAGATTGGGCTTGGCCATATGCTGCTGAGGAAATCAAAGCCCAAACTTATGTACACTTTACAAACATTACTCGAGCCACTTATTAACCCACTATAAACAGGACATACTTCCTCCATTCAACTCCACTCTACCTATTTCTATTTTTTACACTATTCACAAATGCACATTCAATCTCGATTTTCTCTCAATACATAAGTGATAATATATTCATGTGAGATCTTGTTTGATTCGTCTTTACGAGTACATTAAAAATATCTAACTTTTATAAATTTTGCAAATACGTAGCTAACGATATTTACCGCGTAAAACACGCGTTGGCGAACGTGAAAAAGCAAAGTGGTAGAGTGGAGTTGAATGGAGGAAGTATGTACCAAAGTTAGCTGATGTGAGTGGTAAGGACTCTTATTTCTTAAACAAGTGGTCACAAGTTCGAATGAAAAAGCCAAACTTGGGAGGAGTCAACCCATTAAATTGCCTTCAGTACCCCGAAGGAGATTGCCCCAGCTGTCGGTAGGGGATACTCCTGGTCAACATAATCTGACCCGCACACAACACCAAAATTGACCCGACCATACTGAACCCAACCCGAATATTTATAATCGCATACTGATCATTATACCAAATAACTTGATAACAACTCACCCGAATATGAATTGAACCTGAAATGACCAACCCGACCTGAATTCTTTCAAACTCGAACCCGAATTGACAAAATATGAAATCTGACCCTATTTACCAGTTTGTCAGGTCTAATCCAATCTCACTTGTGTGATGTGTGTCACGAATTATTCCGGCGAAAACTAATCCAAAGCCAAATTGATCATTCTAGCTCATATCCAAATAGACAAAGCAACACAAGAGTCGATTCGATTACTCATTCGAACACAAGGTACACGAGATGCGTTAACCTGATTCACTTTAATTTAAGTACTAACACATCCAACACAACTAGCATTTTCATAATTCCCACCAAATTGACCGATCTAACTCATATCAAGTAAAATTAAGCTGATTCAACCAAATTCGATATAAAGTTTGTAGTTTAAATTCTTAGAGAGTTCATACTAACATTCCCAAAACTCATTCAAATTCAGAGTAACTTAACCCCGACTCAACCTAATCCGAACACAAAACAAATCCAAATTATCCAATACAATCAACCTAACTATATCCGCATACAATAAGTCTTGCTGAAGACGGGACGGAGCAAGTGACGGATAATGCCACTCACAAAACGAATAGGGGGACAAGGTGGGGGCACTCCCATGTGCTTCCCTCTCTCCTCTATATGGGTCATTTGTGAGGAAAAATGGTATCCGTCACTTCAAAGTGACGGATACGTGCCGTCACAAATGAGATTTTGTGATCCGCATAATTCAATCCAACCTACCAAATCTATTATGAAATCCATTGGTCAACTCACCTCAAAGGCTCAAAACCCAACCCAAGCAAAAGGACAAATGTTGTAATTTCACACCTCCCAAAGCCAAAGCACCACTCTCCAACCCAATCCCATAGTCTCCTTCAGTCCTTCACTGAACTTCACCTTCTAGTCTCCTACGTGTCAACAACCACCGCTTCTGCTGAAATTACCATTCTACCCCTCATACAAATGCCCTCATTATTACACACTTATGCTGGACCACACCATTTGACTCTCGCTTCCTCAAGTAAACTCAAACTCCACCTCCTCCCCTTACTACGACGTCGTTTTACACCTCGGACTGCTACGTCAGCGATGCCTGAAACTCATTCCTCTTCTACGACGTCGTTTTCTTCCGTCTCTGAAGTTGCTGCTGTCGTCGGTGGTGGTGGCAGTATCGGTAAATTTAAGCAATCTGAAGCCTCTTTTCTTGCTTCTCTTATGCCTAAACGAGAGATTGCTGCTGATAAGTTTATTGATGCGTATCCTAACTACGATGGCCGCGGCGTTATCATCGCTATTTTCGGTAATTTTTCGATATCATTTTAATCGTACTTTCTCTGTTTCATTTGATTGTATACGTTTTTCAAAATATCGAAAATTGTATTATATTGACTTTTGTGTTTATTTTAGGTTCTTTACGTTTTGATTATTTTGTGACGAGTATTTTAAATTTTAATCAAATGTATATAATCACTTGGCAATCATTTGATTGCTCATTACTTTTTGTTGATTTGCACGTGCGATTATGATTATTTGTGTTAAAAAAAATAATCGGAAATGATTGTTACTTGATGAGCAATCATATGATTTATTAGATCATATATTTATTTATGATTTGCTTTTTATTTTTGAGTATATATGAGGATTTATGATTTCATCATGTTTACGTGCATGTATGATTCGTAATACTTTTTGTTGTTGTTGTTGTTGTTTCGATTTCGAATCGGAATATATTGATTATTTTGTAATCCATACTTCGTTGACGAACGAAAATCCATTTGATGAGCTTGTAAGTTTAGCGTTTGTGGTTAACTCGTTACTAACGAGGTGACGATTTATTTATACTCCCTCCGTCCCGGTTATTTGTTGTCCTTTGATTTTGGCACAAAAACCGGGAGCCAATTACTAAATGACAAGTGGAATAAATTAGGTATGAATGATCAAATTACTCATCAAATTCATTCTTAAAATAAAAAGGACAACAAATGACTGAGACACCCAAAAATGGAAAAGGACAACAAATGACCGGGACAGAGGGAGTATTTCTTTAGTACCTTTGCACTAGATTATGAATATGCTGAGGATTTGATGATTGCGTCTATGTTTTGTCTTGTTTGTGTATAGAGATCTATTTGTCCCTATTCTTGAATTTGTTTGGACTTTGCGAGATCGATTACTTGCGAATTTCCGTAGCTACTAGAGGAGCTAGGGGTTGCATCAGCAAATATAGTAGATATCGATTTTTTGGCAAGCGATAAATCGTTTGAAATATTGAGTGTGTATATTCGAGTGAGTGATAACTTGGCAAGCATATTAGTTATAGGAGCTGTGGTGTTTTGGCACTGATCTAGTAGTGTAAGAGTTGATTATGCCCGGAATTTGGTTAAAGGTGTAAAATGTGCATCATCTCTACTTTGCTGGCTTCTAGAGGACTGAGGAGCTAGGAATTTTGTATCGACAATGCAAATAGATGCCATTTTTTGGCAAACGGTAAATCATTTGAAGTATCTAATGTGTATCTTCTAGTGAGTGATAACTTGACTAGTATATAAGTTGGATGAGCTGCTGAAGTTAGCGGGTTCTGTTTCAATTCGGAACTATAGTAGTGGAAAGGTGATTAGTATTTATAAAGTACTCGTATCTAGTGTTATTGTGTATTATGCTCATCTGTGGCATACAGGACTGAGTTTCTTCGATATATTTATTTACGGTGGCTTTCCATTTGCCTGCATTCAGATTCCGGCGTAGATCCTGCTGCCGCTGGTCTACAAGAGACATCAGATGGGAAGCCAAAAGTTTTGGACGTCCTTGACTGGTATAATTTGACCGCTTTCTTATGAAAAAGCAGATTGTATGATTTTACTCTTAAATTTTTTTTTCTGTTTAACTCCTTTGCGAAAAAGGTTGATCTTGATATTTTAGAAGTTCGGGGCAATGTGATGCTTGGTATCCTAGTTTTGTTGTTTATCTTTGTAACTTTGAATGTGCTCTCATTTAGTGTATCATTAAGTTTGAAGTCTAGAAACCTCCTTTTCCTTCTGCCCGTATTTTTATTATCTAGTCAAGGTTTATTTAACATTACTGGTGCAAGAGAAATATTATCTACCTTCTCTTTTCTACCTTCTCTTCTACATTCTCCTCTCACAACGATTAAAATATCGATTATTTTGCTTCATTCACTTGTTTTCTGACCCCACACGATATATACTAAATTAATCGATTGTGAGAGAGTAAAGGGAGAAGGTGGAAGAGAAGGTTGGAGGGAGAAGGTGCATAGCACCCCTCCTGGTGCAAATACATTTAAATTGACCAGACTCCAGCTTGTACAGGTGATAATATCATGTTTCATTCCGTCTTTTTAAAACTGCACTTATAATGATATAATCTTCTTGTTTTTTTATCAGTACTGGAAGTGGGGATGTTGACACATCTACTGTGGTGAAGGCTGATGAATATGGCTGCATTTGTGGAGCTTCAGGTTGGTTATTCACTGAATTGGTTCATAGGACTTGGACATGATGAGAAGGGATCAGTTATTCATGTAGAGTTAAGATTGTTTCTCAGTGGTGTTAAGTGAGGTCATATTGTTTATTAACAAGTAATTATTGCATTTGTGCTTAGTATGTACTTTACATTTAGCACAAATATATTGATTTTCTTTTCAAAATGATACGACATGTTAAATATTTTCTACAGGTTGCTTAGTCTTATTTAGGGATTATCCATGATCATGCTTTTTTTTGTCACATGAGTTTCTGCATCTTTCTAGACAAAGTTGAAAAAATTGGTAATGCATTATTATGAAGAAACGCCCAGTCTCAAGTTCAAGCGCTTGAGATCCCACGTGTCTTTGTTAAGCCAACAATGGCATTCATATGAAACATCTCCATATCATCCTGGAGTGGCTGTTTCAGATTTTCTTTCTTTTTACTCGTAGTCTTTGCATTGTATCCATCATCTTTCTTCTAATTTGTTAGCCATGAATATTATATGTACTCCCTTGAGTAGTTAACTTTGGACATCAGAAGTATCATCAGCTGATTGCTCCTTTGGTGATCCCTTTCGCCAGAGTTACTGTGTCTGTGTAGTATACACTGGAAGTTTACCTTATTTGCTTTATACTGCTATAACCTGATGTTTCCAATTTGTGCATGTACTAACAGGTTCCTCATTGGTGGTGAATCCTGCATGGAAGAATCCTTCTGGAGAATGGCATGTTGGTTATAAATTGGTCTATGAGCTATTTACTGATGATCTCACATCCCGTTTGAAGGTACATGGATTTTTTTTGGCTTCTCTTATGTTTTGTTTCAGTAGCCACCAATGCTGAAATCTTTCTTTCTATGTGCAGACGGAGAGAAGGAAGAAATGGGATGAGAGGAATCAGGAAGCAATAGCTGAAGCCGTAACAAACCTTCATGATTTTGATAAGGTTCGATGTGGCCCATTATATCAAAATTTTGTTCCAGACTTCATGTATGCGTTTCCTCTATATCTTGATGAGAAATTCGTGGTTTGTTTGGATAGAGGGAATTGGAGGAGAAGGGGGGAGGAAGGGGACCGGGGAAATACAAATTCCATGGTTAACAAATAGGGTTGAAGGAAAACGGAGGGTAGGGAAATCTTCATTTCCCATCCTCTAAGACAAAGCAAAATTCCTCCAGCAGAGGATAAATTTGGAGAAACCCCTTTTTTCTCCCCTTCATCCCCCCCTCCACATCCCTCTTTAAATGCTATCCAAATACGCCGTTAACCTCTATGCTGAAAGCTTGAACTTTTGGTAAAAATAAATGTTCACCCTTCTAAGTTTGAGAAACTTAACTATCATAGTTGCTTGATGTTCCTTCATTTGGCATTACTGGTGATCTCTTGATATTTTTTTTATTAGTATTCCATATATCAGATTGATGATTGGATAGAATAAAAAGTAAAAAAAATCTCTTCTCCCTTTCCTATTTTACATTCTTTCAAAAGTTTCTTTCCTTTTCCTTAGTGATTTTAGTTGTGGGCGAGGAATGGACATTTCTCGTTTTAGTGACTAATGACATTTGTTATCTCCTGACATTGGTTAGAGTTCTTAGAGCCACCTTCTGTACAGAGAGTGTCTACAATGTTTCGCTTGTTCCTTCCTGCAATTGGGCATGGGTTTCTATTATATTGACTTTTAACATAATTCTTTTTTAGAAACATAGGAAGGTTGAAGATCATGATCTTAAAAGGTTGCGTGAGGATCTCCAGAGCAGGGTGGACTTTTTGCAAAAGCAAGCTGATGTAAGTGTCGGACTCTGAGGGACTTAGTTTTTTAGCTTTATCATATGTGGTACTTCTTTTCTGAACCATTTCTTGTGCTCAGAGCTATGAGGACAAGGGACCTGTGATTGATGCTGTTATCTGGCATGATGGAGAACTCTGGAGGGTTGCCCTTGACACCCAGAGTCTTGAGGATGAACCAGACAAAGGGAAACTTGCAGATTTTGTCCCTCTTACAAATTTCAGGTAGTTGCAATCCAGCAACTTCATCATTCTATGCACAATAAGTTCAAACAGATGACACGAGCCATTCAACTTTTCTATATAACCTTATTTTGTATAGTATTTTTATCTTTGTTGCAGGATCGAAAGAAAGTTTGGTATATTTAGCAAACTAGATGCATGTACCTTTGTAACTAATGTATATGAAGAAGGGAATCTCTTAAGCATTGTAACTGATTGCTCACCCCATGGAACTCATGTTGCTGGGATTGCCTCAGCTTTCCACCCTCAGGTTCAGTCTTTTCCTCCATCTCTCTCTATAAATTGTTTGCTGCATTTCACCTTCTAATTGCAAGGGAGGAGATTCTAATCTACAGGAACCCCTGTTGAATGGAGTTGCTCCTGGAGCCCAGATTGTATCCTGTAAGATCGGTGATGCTCGACTGGGCTCAATGGAAACAGGTACAGGCTTGACTCGCGCTATAATTGCCGCTGTGGAGGTGAGATTCCTGAATGCTTTAACAGATATGTGGCCATAATGTGATTTATCTTTACCAGCTTACTAATATCTTGTTTAAGGGGTTCTGTTATAGATGTGATGTCACCCCTTTGTTTTTTGGGAGATGAGAGTTGTGGAGGATGTTTACATCTTGCTTTGACTTCTTGAATATTTACACTCTTTGTCTTTAAGACGTTTATGTTGGTATTTAGACTGTCTTGGGACATAGTAATAAACCGGTCATCCTTGTATCTATAATTCTACTATTATCTTGAGATATTGTGATAACCCGTGGGTTAAAATCTATCATCTTATCTATGTGCTGCATTCGTAATCATTTAATCTCATTCCTATGATCACAGCAACTTTTTGTTTCTTGTCCCTTGCAGCACAAATGTGATCTGATCAACATGAGCTATGGGGAACCTTCGTTGCTGCCAGATTATGGACGGTTTGTGGACCTAATTAATGAGGTAATTTTGCTCTGTTTTTGCTTTGATCTGTTCTACACTTCTACTAGAAATTTAATACATATAAAATGTTTGCTATGTTTGCTAACCTACGTTGTTTGTCCTCTTCCATCTTTGACATTTTGTTGCCATGTAATAAGCATGAAATCTTTATCGTGACAATTCTAGGTTGTAGAAAAGCATCACTTGATATTTGTCAGCAGTGCCGGAAATGAGGGGCCAGCATTAAGCACTGTCGGAGCACCTGGAGGCACTACGTCAAGCATTATAGGAATTGGTGCTTATGTTTCACCTGCAATGGCTGCTGGGGCTCATTGCGTCGTGGAAGCACCGAACGAGGGTCTAGAATACACATGGTATATTTTCCTAACCTTGCCGTCGTTGCTGACTTGCTGCTCTTGGATCTGAAGTAATCAGCTTTGCATTCTCCTGTACTTTTTTTTTAGTCTGTAGCGTATCTTGACTTTGTGAGGTTGGTTGGGATGCAGGTCCAGTAGAGGGCCGACTGCAGATGGAGACCTTGGTGTTTCTGTAAGTGCACCTGGGGGAGCCGTTGCTCCTGTTCCAACATGGACCCTTCAACGTCGAATGCTCATGAATGGAACCTCAATGTCCTCTCCATCTGCTTGTGGAGGAATTGCATTAGTCTTAAGTGGAATGAAGGTATTGGCATGCTTTAGTTTGTTTGCAACAACTACTATAACTCAGTATGTTTCTGTTGAACTGATTTCCATCACTTTATGCTTTGCTTTCATCAGGCTGAGGGTATTCATACTAGTCCATACAGTGTGCGTAGAGCTCTTGAAAATACATGTGTTCCTATAAGTAGTGTGCCAGAGGAGAAGTTGACCACAGGAATGGGCCTTATGCAAGTAGACAAGTTAGTATTTATTTCACGACTTGCATGCTACTACAAGATTGTGTTATCCTTAATCTTTTCCTTGTTGACGATGTATTTCTTTTTCTTCAGGGCATTTGAATATGTTAAACGATCTCTTGATGCTCCTTCTGTTTGGTATGAAGTGAAAACTAATTTATCCGGAAAGACAAGTAAGCCTTTCTCGTGCGCTTCCTATATTTCTGCATCGTTTTGCTGGTTAATCCTTAGACAGTTAGACTCCAAGTAGATTAAAAATTTAATGGTCTTTTGTTTTCTCATGAGCATATTAATTTTTTAAATAAATTATTGAAGCAATGCATTCCATTACGATTATTTAGATATCTGTACGGAAGTAGAGACTTATCTCATAAATTATGACGGACGGTATAAAAGCTCAATCTACTGTTGGCTAGTTGTGGAAATAATCTGCTAAACCATATTGAAGTTTGGCTCTTGAAAGTTGGAGAACATATTGGAGCGTGTCAACTTATTAGTGTTCTTCAGATATCAGCTTCACTGGAAAGTCCTCCCCAAATAAGAGTCTATCCTTCTTCATGAGATCACCTGCTGCCTGTTCTATGTGGCGAGCTTAGCTGGTGTTTTGATGTCAATGTCAGTTGTGGTCGTTGTATTCCTTATATTCTGGAGTCCCCGACTCCTACAACTGCTGTTGAGTTTTGCTGTCTGTCATTTTCCAAATTTATAAGGGAACACTACATCAGGCTAGTGACAACTGATCTACTAAACCTGAGACCATAGTTACATACTTCTTGACTGATATGTGATCCGTCGTAAGAGCCGATGATAATTTCTATCTTTGTGAGCTTACCTGCAAAGGAATATGCTTCAGGGTAGTAGCTCAGCATTTACATTATTCTATACTGTGCACTTCTACTGTCCAATTGCTGATAGATTTAGTGTTGCTTGTAGATTTAAGAGTTAGCCTGCTTTGTCATTCATGTCAGGTCACATTAGAATCCGTAGGAGCGCTTTTTCCATATGGGACACATGATCCCACCTGTGGAGTCGTATCTTTTATACATAAGTATGGCTTCTACTAATCATCAAGATCCTCGACTACAACTTATGAGTATTTCATTTTCTAAGCTACTCATGTGTGTTGCTATAACTATGTCTAATACTTCTAGATTTTAGAGTACTAGCTCATTGTAGTCTGAAAGCGTAATTCAAATGCGGTTTAGTGAAGCTTGGCAGAGAAAACTTTGTATGTGAATTACTAATGTAATTTACATTTTTTTGCATGCAGCACCTACTTTTCGAGGAATCTACTTGAGAGAAGCGTTTGCGTGTCAACAGCCTGCTGAGGTTAGTCTATCGAATTAATCTATAAATAACTGAGGCATTTAAATTTCGTTTGATTCTTCCTTTTAGAATCTAATGTATTGTTGTCAACAGTGGACGGTGCAAGTTGCTCCAAAATTCCACAGGGATGCAAGCAATTTAGATGACTTGGTTCCGTTTGAGGAATGTATTGAGTTGCACTCCAGCGACACAACAGTTGTGAAGGCTCCCGAGTATCTTCTCCTGACTCATAATGGTCGTAGTTTCAAGTTAGTCACTGTATTCTTTACTGGCTATTTTCAATTTTGGTTCAAGGCTTAATGGTTATGGTGCATCTTTTATATCATTACCTCAGTGGTCGGTCATTTATGTGTTGTCTCCTGCTTTGATTTCCTGTCAATATTGTCACATCCTTCTTTTGGAGAACTGGCTTGTTCACTTGTTGGGAATGTGTGATCTGAATCATTCTAGGGCGTGTGTCTTGCAAGCGTTTTAGCATACATTCATCTAATACATTATGTAGCGCAACCAATTTTGCTGATTCATTTTATATTCATAATTTCATGTTGTATCTTTACTTATAGAATGTGTTTAGAAGCATCCTGAAAGCCTCTAGATTAGTGCAAATTAGAAATTTTATTTTTATACACACTATGGAAGTGTATGAGGCTCTGTTATTCCCTTTGTTCCTCATGATAGAGTCATAGCTTGGAGAGGAGATATTATGTTTCAGAGCACTGAGCTTTCAAAATCTAGGTTTGTGCATGTAAATCTGTATTAGTAGAAGGATTTGGTACAATGATACGTTTAGCGGGTGTCTGCTCATTATATGTAGCCTCCTGAATCAAACTCCCTTTATACTGGCTTGCAAATGAAAAAACAATTATGTGAGCAGGTGAGCTGTAGTAAATAGGCTTCACTGTCTGCACTTGGTAACCTGCTTATTTATTCTATGTTACCTTAAGGAAGAACACCACCTTTTGTGCTCTTCAAGACAACCTGCATTGTAGATATTACTTAATTATTCTGGAGAGGGGCCTTAGTTTTTTTACGTATAATACTTAGTACTCCGTACGAAGCTGCTATTAAGTTTTTCACAAAGAACTTCATATAGGGACTGAGTCTTTTCTTTCACAAGATCTTGATAAAAGAGTGAAAAGTTAGGATAAAGACGTTTGAAGTTCTTTAGTGTCAATATTCTGTTTCTTGCTCTATGTTGCGTATAACTGAGCTATTGGTTACATTAATCAATTTGTGGTATTTGGGATTTTACCGTCTATTGTCTTCTTTCCGGTTTCTGCCCTTAAACAAGCCGACTATAGGCTCTTCTCGGGATACGGTCTCTGTTATCCAGATAGTTTGGTCACTTTAGTGCTATCTATTTCATCCTCTTTGAAACGAGCTATTTTCTTGCTTGTCAACTGATTTACAATCAAAACTATCAAATTGCAATGGGAGTCAAGTAACTGATAGAGGTTGTAGCATTTTCAGCGGTAACTGTATTTCAGGCGACTCTTAAATGCAGCTCATATATCAGATTCCCTAAAAACGTTTTCCTTTCTTCTAGCTTTTTGAATAGTTTTATTCCGCTTGCATGTGACTTATATTTTCTATGCTTTTGTTGCTCTACTATTTTATTCTAAGCTTTTATCTCTTATCTTTTCCACAGTGTGATTGTCGATCCGACTAATCTTGAAGATGGCCTACACTATTTTGAGGTCTATGGGATTGATAGCAAGGCCCCGTTGCGAGGTCCTTTATTTAGAATTCCAGTAACCATTACAAAGGCAATGGCTGTGAAAAATTGTCCACCTGTGGTATCCCTGAGGGGCATGCAGTTCCATCCAGGTACATTATGAGTCTAGATGTTTGGTTACATAGAAATTCTACCTTCCTCCATCTATCCTTGTGTAAACAGAGCACCCTATGAATTTGATTTAATGCCAGCTTACATATTATTCATGGACCATAGTGTTGGATCTTTGTATCCTGATCCTTTCGAACACTTTTTGAGTACTATAGCTTATGACTCTATAGTGTTTAGTGGACATGGTGATAGTATAGTCATATAGTAATCTTGCCCAAACTGCCGCCCATGTCTTGACTGTATTGTGTTTAGTGGATGTGATTCCTGACATCTTACTACAAGAAGGAATTACGAAGATCTCTGAAAGCATGCAAATGGTAGGTGGTTGTCGTCTCATTCCTAATACCCAATAAGCTGGTTGGTGAGATAGAATAATGTAGGTAGTAAATCCAAGTTGTGACATCTATTCTGTGAGTATAAGCTTTCCACATCATTAGTCAGCAATCTCTTATTTACCAGGTCACATAGAAAGGCGATATATTGAAGTACCTCTTGGTGCTACGTGGATTGAGGCAACAATGCGAACATCTGGTTTTGATACATCTCGTAGATTTTTTGTCGATGCTGTACAGGTTTGGAAACTTTCCTTTTTTTATTAAAAATTCTTTTAATAATTAATAAAATTAACAGGGAGATTTATTATCGTTTTTTGGTGCTTGATTATGCGGTTTTTATCCTTATTCATGCATTAACCGACAGCGTTTGGTCTATATCTATGTTGTTATTGCAGCTTTCTCCTCTGAAAAGATACATGAAAACGGAGAAAGTGGTCACGTTCTCTTTTCCATCAGCCAAGACCTTCGCCTTTGCTGTAGAAGGTGGTAGGACAATTGAATTAGCTATAGCTCAGTTTTGGTCTAGTGGAATTGGAAGTCAGGAGACAACAATTGTAGATTTTGAGGTACAATTGTCAATTAGTGTTCTTATTATCTGTTCTAATTTCCCATTTGTTATTCCTTTTTTGTCCTTTTGCTTGGATCATGCTCATTGGCTTTCTTACCTTGGAACCCTACTTATTGCATTGAGGTTATTTGAAATTTGAGATGCATATTGCTTTCACCATAGCAGCTGAGTACAAATGTACATCGCAGTTCATGACCAGGATTTAGACTATGTGTCAACTTGTTCAATAAAGTAGGCCACATCACTTTAAACTTGTTATAGAAGTTCTGCATGAAGTCTCATCAACCTGTATTAGTTTATATCGGGCTTGAATTTTAACCTTTGAAGATGAATGGATGGCTGGTTCTGGGTTCATAGTTTTTACCGTTTTGGAACATCTCTCTTTAATGTCTTTTCGTAAATAGGCGTCACCTCTTTTATATTCCTGAATTAATAATATCTCTTACTATCAAAAACAAATTTGGGATCCTGGAAATTAGTGGAACATAGTCTAATCACTAATGTAGTTGGGAGGAAGTTACTTTGAATCACTCTTTCATCTCAAGCATTCCTCTGGGCCTTTTGTTATCTCTTATTTCTCAGCAATCATGTTTGTGCGGCCAAGCATATTGGAAAGCCGTGACAGAATGATGAATTTGTTAAATTGGTATCCTGAAATGCCTCTTTGGTAGGATAACACCTGCGCTGTCTGCCTGCCTGGAACTGTGTTTAGTAATGAGTAGGCATGGGTTACATTGCATGCTGTCTCCTGCACATGCTTTTTGTACAGGATCATGGGCTTCATGGCTTTTATAAAGGTTAAAAAAGCGAACCAATATGCCGGAGAGAAGAACACCTGCAACTTTTTTCTCCATATGTGTGTCTTGTCTTCTAAGGAAAGAGAGTCATGGTCAGATAGACAGGTTGTCGGACCTGTTTCTGCATTTTGAATCTGAACACTTCTTAAGTTCTTGTGGTAAGGCCATTAACACTATTGGATGATTAGAAAATAATGTCTCTGCCATGTGTCCTTTCCTCCCTTTCCCTCTTAAAGTGTACCCAAACATAGCCTTAGGCTGATTGAGTTGAATTCCTACAAAAATTAGTCATCTAGGTTTATCTAGGATTGTAGAAGTGTTTGTGCAAAACTCCTGGTCAGTTAAGTTCTCTTTTTCCGTTTCACTGATTTTTCACTGTGCTCGTGTGTCGTCCTGATAGTCCATGATGGATGAACTTTGCTTATCTGGATATTAATTTGTGTAGTGTCTAATCTTGTGTAGAGCATGTTATATGTATTTGGAAATATGTACCTTGTTGCCGCTTCAAGTTTTGCTTATACCCTGTTATCACTTTGGTAATCGTGTTACTCATCTTAAGCTTAAACTTCTGCTCGTTATGTAAATGTGTAGATTGAATTTCATGGTGTCAGTATAAGCAATGAGGAATTGATGCTTGGTGGGAGTGACGCTCCTGTAAAGGTAGATGTTGGCAGCTTGCTATCGTCTGAGAATCTGGTTCCTTCGGCTTCTCTTAATAAGGTAAGATTGTCTTCAGTTGTCAAAAGAGTGAAGCTGTTGATATTTCATTATGTGCCTTGGGACTTCAAATTATTGTGGTTTAGAAGGAATAAAAGGAATTTATCAATTTTATTATTTTATGTTAAAAGAGTCCAAACTCACTTTTGAAACTGTTGTATGATTGGGGTAAGTGTTACCTTTTAACTGGTACTTGGCTTCTCCTCAGTTTTTAGATATAATAAATCATGGTAGTCCGAGAGATAATTATCCAGTTTTCCTTTGTATATGGGTGTGTTGTATGATTGGGGTAAGTGTTACCTTTTAACTGGTACTTGGCTTCTCCTCAGTTTTTAGATATAATAAATCATGGTAGTCCGAGAGATAATTATCCAGTTTTCCTTTGTATATGGGTGTGAGCCTTTTGGTGTCTTTTTGTACATCAGCATCACTCTTTGGTAAAAATAGTTCAATTGTAACTACGCTTTCTTGGATGCAGGTTAGAATTCCATTCCGTCCAGTAGAGAGCCAACTTCGTACTCTTCCAACAAATCGGGACAGATTACCATCAGGGAAGCAAATATTAGCAATGACTCTAACGTGAGTCTTGGGAGTAATTATTAATGTCAATGATGTTCTTACCATTATTTCATTGCCGCCGAGTTAATCATGTCCCTGTCTATTTCTTCACAGCTACAAGTTTAAACTAGAGGATGGAGCTGAAGTAAAGCCATATATTCCTCTACTTAATAATCGCGTGTACGATACAAAGTTTGAGTCACAGTTCTATATGATCTCAGATGTGAACAAGGTTTGTCCTGGCTTTTAGTTTCCTATCTAGGATTGTAATGTCCTTTTCTATGTACATTAAGAGCCTATTACTGATGTTACCTTTGAAGAAGAGCTATTGGTGGCTGTTCTGTGTATCTAAGAAAATATATGGCGTTTGCGTATCTGGTGCATCCTTCCCATCCCGTTTGTACCTTCCTGTTTCATGTTCCAGTACAAACTTCTACGTTGATATCATGAAATCATCTTACTTAGTCAACCTAAAAATATTCCTGTTCGTACATTTGATTGCGTTTGACTTCTAATTTCCGTCACCTCTGCTGTGTGCTTTTGAATGTAGCGTGTATATGCTGTGGGTGATGTTTATCCAAAAGCTACAAGACTTCCTAAGGGTGAATTTACCTTGCAACTGTATTTAAGGTAAATAGAAGTTGACATCACAAATTCAGAAAATGTTCATTTTACCTGTTAAGGGCCTTAAGGCAATTAATGCATTACGTTGACTGGATAGTTGGGAGATAAATGGTGTGCAGTGCTCACAGAGTTTTTATTTCCATTCAGGCATGATGACATGCAACTATTAGAGAAAACGAAAACTCTCGTCATATTCATTGAGAGGACTTTGGAGGACAAGGTAGTTGTTCTTCTATCTTTTACAATCTTGCCCGTTTCACATTTTAATCCCCCCAGCCCCACTCCCCACACCTGTAGGTTTTGGTTCAGCAAGGATTCCGGCTTTCTTGCCCTCCTTCCGACCGGGTCTATTCATATTATACATATTTATCGACAGGATATTGTTCTCTTTTTTTTTTCAGGAAGTTGTCCGGTTAAGTTTTTATTCTCAACCTGATGGCCATATGACAGGAAATGGTAGCTTTAAATCCTCCGTTTTGGTCCCAGGGTATGCTTTCTCATGTAAAAAAATGTTTTTCACCTTCTCCCGACCAGCTTCTCTGTCATGCATTTCCTTGGTATTTGTGTTGCAGATTAAAAGAAGCTTTCTATGTTGGTCCACCAACAAAGGACAAACTTCCAAAGGTATTAAAGTCGCTTGCAACATGAGTCCATGACCTCATGCCATAGCATACAGCTATTTCTCATTGACTAGTTAACTTTTCTGTTTGCAGAATTGTCCTGAGGGATCACTTCTTGTTGGAGCTATTTCATACGGAAAGTTATCTTATTCAGGGAATAAAGGTGGAGGGGACCCTAAAAAGAATCCCGTCTCTTATCAGATATCTTATGTAGTGCCTCCTAATAAGGTTGTTGAAATACACATATCAATTCTATATTACGAGTTTGTGCTAGTATAATATATTATGTCATTGCAATGCTAAGCTGTTCATTAATCTCTTGCCTAATATATCAGCCTGATGAAGAGAAGGGAAAGAGTTCTTCTGGATCATCTACCAAAAGTGTAGCTGAGCGGCTAGTAGAAGAGGTAATTGTTGCACGAGAAATCGAGAATGACTGACTATCCATGTTTTTTTAATCTCGTATACATTTTAGTAGTATCTATTTACATTATCGTTCTGTCTTCTTAGGTGAGGGATGCTAAGATAAACTTTTTAACAAGCCTGAAGCAGAACAGCGACGAAGAGCGCTCGGAATGGAAAAAGTTATCTTTATCTTTGAAGGTGATATGCTTTCTATTATCACAAGTTTGCTCTACATCTGTATGGATCTGTAATTTATTTATTTCGAACAATATGCAATAAACATTGCTGCAGTTTGGAAGAAATAATAATGATAAATTGATAATGAAGCTGAAAGTTTCCCTTTTTCCATTTAGATTTAACATCTAAAGCAATCAAATGCATTAATAACTGCGCTTGGTATTACACTATTACCACTGTTGAAAGAGGAAACTATTCTGTTGTCAACAATGGATTCTTCGTGGTCCAAACTCTGTTTGTCTAGTAAAATGTTTTGAGTATCTAGTTGTTTACTAAAATGTTGGAATATTGTATGTTGCTTTACAGTCTGAATATCCCAAGTACACCCCTTTACTTGCTAAGATCCTGGAAGGTGTGCTTTCTCAAGATAACCTGAAGGACAAGTGTCGTCACTTGGAAGAGGTAATTTGCCGCTTTTTGTCCTCACTGTTCAATGTTGGATCATTTATACGACTATTTAAAGCGTGATTCGATTTTGTGGTGTTAAGTTACTATCATTTTCAAGATATAGAAGTATATGGAGAAGCAGAGCTCTTACAAAGTTTTTGCATTTATATACCCAGTATATTGATGTGTTTCTTTTTTGTTGTATGTGACTACGTGCACCCAATTTCCTTGATATTAGACTAGTATAGATCTTGCGCAATGCATGCGCGGTATATATAGTGTGTTTTTTAGGGTAATACTTATACATTTTAAATTGACACCTCATCAATATTTAATATTTCACTCCATTGTATTTTGATATGAAACAAAAAAAAATGAAATGGAATACTACTAATCAAAGAGAATTGAGTAAAGTTATGAAATGTGTATTTTTATGAAAATACATTTTTACCATAAAACTACTGATTTCATTTTATAAATTTTCTCCAATTAGTTTAATGATTTTTTGTCACGAACTTAGTAGTATGTGTCAAGTTATTCTCTAAAGTAATAATAATTGCATTATGAAAAATTTAACTTATAGTTTATAGTTTAATACCAATTTTATTTTATTATAATGAAAAAATCATAGTTTTCAATTTAATTAAAAATTAGAGTTTAATTATAAGATTATATTTTAAGGAAAAGGTAAGTCTATTGAAAGAAAATTTCACTTGTTTCTTTGCTGAGGTAGATCCATTTGGAGGGAAAACTAAGAGAACTTTTATTCTCTTAGACCTTAGTAGTACGAGGATAGGCATTTTCCCATGAGATCGCTTATTAACTAGCAGCATAACTGATCAAAACTTTGCTATTTAAATGACTGGGAAGCAGTGTAGATGGTATAATAGTCTCAACATAGGTAAAAAGTTCATGAATAGCCCGTCGAATCCCCGTTTCCACAAAAAATAAACATGCAGCCAAAGAAAATTTTCTTACTGTAATAGAAGTATAGAACTTAACCTCGTTATATCATCCTTTCTATTTTTGATATCTTGCATAACTACTTGTTACTGTTTTGTAGGTCATTAGTGCAGCTGATGAAGTTATTGATAGTATTGATAGAGATGAGCTGGCAAAGAATCTTTCACAAAAAAGTGTTCCTGAAGATGATGAAGAAGAGGTGAGTAGTATGTTAGGAACTTATTAGGATAGTCGAATGTGCATAACATTTTGTAATGCTGTACTTTCTCCCCGATGCAATATACAAAGAATGGTAACACCTCTGCCCCCCTCATCTATGAAGCTGCCTCATTGTTTTCCAGGCGGTGGTTGTTTTCAGCGACATTTATTTTGTTTCGTTAATCTGTGTGTAACACCACCTACAAGCATATATTATCAAATGGCAGGTTTTTTTGTAGCTGTTTACTTGCGGTGGTTATGTCCTTTGGATAAAACCAATTTACATAATATTAATGTTCAAACAGCGTTACGGAAACTAATTGATTTTGTTTTACCGGCATTTGTTGTTCTACTTATTTGATTTTTCGTCGTTAAATTTGCCAGAGATTCAAGAAGCAAATGGAGACGACACGTGACTATCTTGCGAAAGCTCTTTACGAGAAAGGATTAGCATTAGCAGAAATTGAATCATTGAAGGTTGTAAATATGCCTTTAGACTTTTTTATTTTTGTGTTTTTCTTACAACCACTGCATTTGCTGACTTAATAAAGAAAGGAGGTTCTTTAATTGCTATGAAAAGAATACTCCTGATTTCTTTCGGAAGTATCTAGTTTTTCAGTTTTTCACCTGTTTTCCATTCCATGATTTGGACTAAAAAAAGCACTGGTTTGACCTTGTAGGCTGAAATAAAATCTCCTGATGCTGTAAGCGATCAGGCTGCTATGTCAAATGATACACAAGAAGATTTATTTGAACCAACTTATAAGGAGTTGCGGAAATGGGTAGATGTGAAATCATCTAAGTATGGAATTCTCTCTGTGATTCGGGAGAGACGTTCTGGGAGGCTAGGAACAGCCCTGAAGGTATGTAGCCTATTAAAGTGCTGGGCTGCTGGCAGTCTTTTTTATTGTGCATGTTTGTAGTCTCTTGTGAAACTGTCGTATTAATATATAGCGAGACTGTCTCAATTATGAGAATCTGCGACTTTCAGAAGCAGTTTGTCGGTTGACTATGAGTATGTTGGTAGTTCGCGAGTTTGACATTGTTGCATGTTAGGTGTTGGATGATATCCTAGAGGACGGAGAACCTCCGAAGAAGAAATTGTACGACTTGAAGCTTTCCCTGGTTGAAGAGATAGGATGGAAGCATGTAGCTGTGTATGAGCGACAATGGATGCATGTCCAGTTCCCTTCAAGCTTGCCTCTCTTTTAGAGCTAACTAAGTTTCATTCAGGTATTTTGTATTCTCAAGGTGTTCGACATGTTGAACAGAGCTACAACCGCTACAAATTAGTTTTGTTTTTTTATTCGAATTGTCGACATTGTAATCACCAAGTACATTCGTATTTCTCCTTCGCATGTGAAAAGTTAGGACCTGAACCATAACTTCTTAGCCTTTAGTTTACTGGGGATAGTCTTTTATGAGTTACACTAGCAGTTTATCAAAATACCTTTTTTTATTCGCGAAAAAAAAAATCAATTTAGGTATTTTGCAAAATTGCTCCAAATTGCCCAAGTCTTCTATGCATACTTTTAACAATAAATGGATGGCCATATATGTACCTGGTTATGAAGTATTCTCGATATTTTGCTTGAAAAATTGAACTAAAAACTCATTTTAACCATATTGAATAAATGGGAAATGGATCCTCTCCATTTCTCTTCTCTCCATTTCCTCTCACAATCTCCTTAAATAATAATTTCTTCTTTCACCCTCATTTTCCTTTATTTTTATGCGTAAATTTAGAACCGTTAGATTTTGTCAATATGCGATCCGGACCATTAATAGGTACTTGCCTCTCCATTTCTTTTGAGGAAATGGAGAGAAAATGGGCTCGAATAAATGATCATACAAATTATTACTATCTCTTTACTTTTTAGAGAGAGAATTTTCTCTCGTTTTGGGAGTTTTTCTTTTCAGTTTCTAAACCTCTACAACTTCCTTTCTCTGTCTTCAACACTTGTTCGCATACGTACCAAACTTGCTTTAATATTCTGCTCTTTCTTTTGGTTTACCCAAAATCTAATCATTGACAAAAACCCTTTCTAATGGTTAAAACCTTTTCGTTCCCTAGATATCTGACAACCCTTTCTCTCCTTTTTCTTTCTTCTTTCTCTATCCTTTCTTGGTAGGCCATTTTCAAAATGGATTTATTCCTAGACGAAATATTAGTGACAATGTCCTCATTTCACATGAGCTTTTCAGCATATTACGAGGAAAACTAAAGGTAAGAAAGGTCTTTTAGCTCTAAAGATTGACATGAGTAAGGCTTATGATCGTCTAAACTGGAATTTTATTCATAATACTCTTATCCATATGAATTTCTCACCTGCTATGGTCTCTTTAATTATGAATTGCATCACCACTGTTTCCTATGATATCATGATTAATGGGAGTGCTGGGAAGACTTTCAAACCTCGAACAGGACTACGTCAAGGAGATCCTATCTCCCCATATATTTTTGCCCTATGCACGGAGGTTCTATCACAAATGATACAGTCTGCTCAACGGAAGCAAGAATTACGTGGAATTAAATTATGTTTGTCGGCCCCTGCAGTTTCTCATCTGCTGTTTGCAGATGACTCTATCTTCTTTATCGAGGCGACCTCTCAATCTTGTCAAGCTCTTAAGAACATTCTTCGTTCTTACTGTCAGGCTTCTGGTCAACAAGTTAATAAAGATAAATCAGCTATTTCCTTTAGTCCTAATTGTACTTTTCGGATGACACGTTTATGCATGAAGATTCTGAATGTCTCAGGTAATAAGGCAATGGGTAAGTACTTGGGCTTACCCACTGATTTTGGTGCGAATAAAAAAGATATTTTTGCACTACTTATTGAGAAGGTTCGCTCAAGAATTCTTAGTTGGAATAACAACTTCTTATCACCTGCTGGACGGACGCCGGTAAGTGTGAATATAAAGATTGATTCTTTATTATCACAATTCTGGTGGAGTGGTACAAGTAATCGGAGTTGCCTTCATTGGTGTAGTAAGCTGTTCATTCACAGATCAAAGTCTAATGGAGGTTTGGGAATCCGGAATATTGGATGTTTGAATCAAAGCCTCTTGGCTAAGGTGGGCTGGAGAATTCTTCATCAACCTACCAGCTTGATTGGGCGTACTTTAGGCTCTAAATATAGGTTGACTCCTACCAATATTATGGCTCCTTTGGGAATAAGGAATGCGTCCTTATCTTGGGGAGCTAGGGGAATACTTTGGGGTATTGATTTGCTGCGTTCTTCCTTGTCCTGGGCTATAGGTTTTCCTTCCACTCTTGATGTTTGGCATGACAAATGGATAAGGGGCGCTTCACTTGGACAACTCCTTCAGCTAAATGCATCTGATTTAGCTCAAAAGCCATCTATGAGTGTATGTCAGTTGCAAAATGAATTTGGGGAGTGGAATATGGAATATGTTCTCGCTGTCTGTGATCAGTCTGTTGCTCCTGCTATTTTTTCAATTACTTCACCAACTGAAGATACCCAAGATAGTCTCTTCTGGACGGCCACCAGAAATGGCATTTACTCAGTTAAAACTGGCTATTCAATCGCTTTAAATAATCTCTGGTTGCAAAAAGCCTCAGATACTGACCTTCACCGTATGGAGCCTTACGTTTGAATTTCTGTAAAACACGTCTATGGTCTCTTCCTGTCCATGAAAAATGGAAGCTTTTTCTCTGGAAAATTTAATCTAAAACCCTTCATGTTGGAGAGGAAGGGATGAAGAGAAGTCTTGATTGGAACTACTCCTGCAGCCTTTGTTTGGATGATTCATGTCTGGAAACATCGACTCATCTCTTTCGCGACTGCTCCCTTTCGTCAAGAATTTGGGCTGCTTCGTTTCTGGGTATCCGTGGACAGATGGGGCACAACATCTCCATCCAGGCTTGGATTATTAACTGGATTAATTTCCTTTTCCAAAAATCTGATTATGTTACAACTGTTCCTATTTTCATCAGTACACTTTGGCGTATTTGGTGCATTAGAAATAGTCATAAGTTCAATGGTGTTGCTCCTGATCTTGCTCTTTCTATGACCCAAATCATGGCTGAAGCTTCTATGGTTACTTCCTGCATAAATCATCGCCTTCCTACCAAAGTAAATTTGGACTTACTGACTTCTGATGACCTATCTGCATCTACAAATATTCGCAATTACTTTCTTGTTTTTCTCATTGGTCACACCCTTTGTTCGAATTATGTTCGCCTGAAGTGTGATGATTCTTGGAAACATGGGTTCAAGGCTGCAGCTGGCTGGCTTATTCAGTATGCCAATGGTGAAGTTTTTCGACAGGATTCTGCTAGGTTCTGGGCCTCTTCTCCTCTCCACGCTGAATCTATGGCTCTTCTTTATGCTATTACCGATGCTATCAGTCATGGCTTTCGACACATTGATGCCACGACGGATTGTCTTCAGTTAGTTCTTCAAGTTACAGGGAATATGGACGTCTCTCACGATGCTAAGCTTATTATTCGCTCTATTATTAGTTTAATTTCTACTACGCATTGTATCTCGATAAGTTATTGTCCTCGTCAGCTGAATAGGATTGCCCATTTCATTGCACGTCTTGCCATGGAATGAGTGATTCTATTATGTGCTTTCCTCTACAAAAAAAAAAAGAATAAATGATCATGTAACTTTTTCATCAAGGGAGATTTTCAGAATGTGTTTGAAGGCACATGTTAGAAAAATTACTTGGTGCTAGAATACTCGTGTTTCCGAAATGTTCGGGATGGCCCTTTGTGCTTGTATCCTTGGAAAATTCTAGGCCCAAATCTGTACTTCTGCGAAGCACGTTTATTAGTAGCATGTGAAGTCACCCGGGACATCCGGTATCACGACCAATGTTTGTCACCGGTGGAGTTGTTTGGTGCTCCGATCAGGTCTCCGGCTTGCCCAGATGAGTTCTTGCGGCTGTGTCACCATAGTCCTTACTAACTTAAGCTTGACCTTGTGACGTTAGCTTCAACTCTAATAACATCAATGTATTAAAATAATGTGTAAAAATAACAATTTGTTGTATTAATTCGAAATTAGTATTACTAAGATAATGGTGATAATGTCGATGAAGAGGGCATGGATAAACATTCTCCAAAGAGTATTCCACCGGGAAATGTAGTCTTTGTAATGACATCCGTTTTTTTTCCATCAAATCATCGTGATTCATTAATTTGGTAAGCAAGACGTCATCGGAAATGGTGTCTTTTTGTCACAAAACAGGTTATTTCTAATGACATGTCCATAAGTGGGTAATATATTTGCTCACGGAGTTGTACAAGCGCAAATTTTCATACATGTTTTTTTCGTCTGAAATTAAGACGGAGAAAATACCGTCATCTTATAATAAAAATTACCAATTAAGAGCAATCATATCTTATTAGACAAATATTCAGAATGTTTTGACAAGTATTTTCGATTTCAACACAAAATATTTTGTAATAGATTTTTTATACATCAGTTTGGAAGAATAGTGTATCAGTATGTATGGTCTACCAATGTTTATTAGTACAACATCTCATCTTGTGTCTCATGTATTGCACAACTTGGCGTGGGTATCCAAACAAAGTACATAGAGCATATCAAAATAATAGCCCACCAAAATAGAAGTATCCAAACATCTCATGTATTATCCGATTCTTTTGACAAGATGTACATAGCCTCATAGGCCATTTGTCTCTAGTTCTCTAATTAGCCTATGGAGTAAACAATGAAACAATACTACACCGACATCACCATAGTAAGAGAAATGTCATTTCTAAGTTTAAGCAAAGTGCTTTATTACAATACCTACTAATAAGTCAATACATAGACCACTTGTAAGTTCAAGCAAAATACTTTACTACAATACCTACCAGGCTACCAATAAGTCCATACATAGAACACTTTCAAGTTCAAGCAAAATGCTTTATTACAATACCTACTATTCCATACATAGAACCGTGCAAAGGTCACAAAAACAAACACTCATCAGGCCATCACTACATTTGATACATCATACATCACACATCAGTATCACTTCACTTCAAGTCCTTCTCACTTTCCATCAAAATACTTCTCGGGCCTGTAATACCATAGGTTGAATAATTAGAATATATAGGTTAATAATTAGATTAAAGGTTACTTAGGTTAGCAAGTTGTTTAGCAGCTTGCGCAAATGCTCTCCGGAAAAGTCGCAAGAAGGAAATTTATACAATCATCATTGACAAATACGGGCGGCTGATTAGGAATTCCCTAATAAATAACAGTGATTAATTTAATTTTCAGTATCTTATCATAATAGTGAAACTGAAATTGATGTTAGAAAGGAAAAAAAACGAGACTTACCATACGACAATATAGGTTGCTCCGTTGCATGACGGAAAAATCTAGGTTGCTCCGTTGCATGAGTGGTGTACACACAGAAGTTGTACACCAATCAAATGAGTCTAATAAAATACCAAAATGGATTGAATCACTTACTAAGATGGCCCATCTAGTAATCCCAAAAGGGTTACCATATCCAATGGTATCCTAGCTTGCATGCCCTTGAAAAAGGTCCCGAGAATCAATGATTTCAAGGCGATGAAATCATAGTTCGCATCCGGAGAATTAGGGGTCGTGACATATAATTTGCGTAGCCTGATTTCACCTCGCGAAACGACAATATTTTCTTCCGAAAATGTCTTAGCCAGGAGATGAACACCCTCATTACGCATGTCAAAGGCGAGGGAAATCAACAATCTAATTCAAAAAATACATTAGAAAATGGATTTGATTAAAAACTCAAAAGCTCAAAGAATTACCTGATTGAATGTCTCACAATGTGGTGAACACGGTAGAGACGTTTTTTTGTCAGTCGATTATTAAACGTAGACAATGGATTAATTTTGGTATATAGGTGAGCAAGCCATCCTTTGAAAGAGTTGTTGTCAAAAGCTTCATTTTCATTCTTGCGTAAGACAATACGGTAAAAATGAGGCTGTAGTTTCTTATATTTTCACGGGTACAAAGAAGATAACAACAACAATAGTAACAATAGTCGTGGCAAAATACTAATAAACGTAGGAAAATTCATTGCAAAATATTAATAATCCGTGGCAAAAATTTAGTAAATTGTGGTCATATATACATAACATAATTATATTTTGACAATATATCATGGCAACATACCTATTGATTAATAAAAACTTTTTTTTTTCTTATGGGGCTCTTTTATTCTCAGATCCCAATGTGATCATAATTCCGGACTTGCATAAAACCATCAACGTCACAACATAACTAGTCCCGTTAATTTCACGGGTAATAAAAATAGTTTTATCTCATAAGATAAAATTGCATAAATAAACTACATCAATTTTGGATGAAATGTAAATATATTGGTAAAAATCGGTTATGACATAATAATGTAATTAATTTACGCAAAGCAATAAACGTATTAATCAATCTCATAATGTAATATGCACTTCATCAAAAATTATATTTGGCAGCGGAAAATACGGGCACAATCAAATCTCGTCTTAACTAGTAAGTCATATCAGAAAAATAAACATTTTTGACGATTTTAGGTGCCACTGATTAAACTAATTTCTAATCGTAACGTCTCAAAACATTCTCTAGCTAACGACTTAGTCAAAATATCGGTCCATTGTTTCCGATTACTACAAAACTCAAGTTTTATATTCCTCTTTTCAACCTGGTCTCGTAGAAATTAATGTCTGATTTCGATTTTTGAAAACGGGTATGATTCAAGATATTACTAGTCTTAAACCCGTGCAAATTGCACGTGTGTAGTTTCAAATTTTGTTATCATAAAATATTGTTAAGATAATGGGTTATATTTTGAAAAAAGTCATATTAAGGTTTTCGTTTTGAATGTCAAATTTATATGTAATTTACACTCAATAAATGCGAAACAACTAAAGATAAATAAAACAAATATAATAGAACAGTATTACAATGTACAATCATAAGTAGAAGATATAATAACATCTCAAAATAATCTCTATATAGACAATATTATTTGTTTATCAGAATCATCGATATCTTTTGTAACACATATTCCTATTTAAAACAAACATAACCGTGTTAATCATAAAACGGATCAAGTATCATACATAAGATAAGACTAAACAGAATGCAATAAAATTGGTAAAAAGTTTGTCCCATCTATGTAGGTGGGGTATTATTTGACGTGCTTTATTAATAAAACGGAAATATCTGTCTTAAAGAAGACATAAACCTATCAAAGGATGACCGACCCGAAAAACCGACTGAAACTCGCCAAAAAATAAGCTGATCTTCGCAACCCAAACCCGTAGACGCCCCGAACGATAATAACCCGCCTATTTAGAGTCAAGACTCGTCAAACCCGTGACCCGAAAACACGTAAATTTATTAAAATTTTATATATAATGCAAATAAAACTAATATAAAATGAAAAAAATAAGTTGAACTTTTGAATAAAATATGCTTATACTTTATGACTTTTTTCAAAATATAAACCATTATCTTAACAATTAAAGAAAATGGGCATTTTTAAACAGTCGTCATTTAGACCCGTTTTGACCCGAGATCCGACCTAAAATCCTTCTAAACCCGTATTTTATTAACTGGAAATAGACACGGCCCATATTTTACCCGAACTCGTAACTCATCCGTCCGACTCGTTTGACAGGTTTAACTGTCTGAAGACCTATTGAGCAAGTAATATCCGAAAAATTCAACAATACGAAATTACTAATCATCGGTGAACGGGTCGAAATTATTTTGAAGAAGTCTCATGTCCATGAACATTGCAATTATAAAAATTAAAAATAATTATATGTATATTTAAAATTAAAGAAAATAGACATTTTTAAACAATCGTCATTTAGACCCGTTTTGACCTGACCTAAAATCCCCGTAAACCCGTATTTTATTAACCGGAAATAGACCCGGCCAATATTTTACCCGAACTCGTAACTCATCCGTCCGATTCGTTTGACAGGTTTAACTGTCTGAAGACCTATTGAGTAAGTAATATCCGAAAAAATTCAACAATACGAAATTATTGATCATCGAACGGGTCGAAATTATTTTGAAGAAGTCTCATGTCCATGAACATTGCAATTAACGGCCCATAAATAACACCTAAACAAATCCATCATAGTCGTCATATAAATTCATTGCAACATTCTCATTCCCACCCAAAAACCCTAACTCAACGCTCTATCTATCATTTTTACTGTCTTACCTCTTGCTTTTCACCCACAAATTGATGCAATTATTAAAAAAAAAAGATTTTATCAACAAATATGTAGTACAGCTTGTTCTTTTGAATCCAACAACAAACATTCTAATTCTCTTGGTGCTTTTAATGTCTAGTATTTTCGGCTTTGCTCTTTACCACTAATCTTCTCATAAGGTTTTTTCCCCATATTTTATTATTATTCATTATTTTGAACAATTTGAATTAATTTGTTGCCTTTTTTTCGATTGCAATTTTTTATACATTTTTCTTTGGTTAAATTTGTTCTTTTTGAACAATTTTAACACTCGTTTCAAGTTATTATGGGCTTTATCCTCAATCACTATTTATGTAAATGTTTACTCAATTTTTAATATAATCTAATCCGTGAATATATTTTTATTAATGTAGTTGATTTATTATTAGATCTGTGATCCTTTTTCAAGGAAACACCTTCATATTTAGTTTTATCCTTTCGTAAATCAATTTTCTCTCTCTTTTTTTTTTTTAGTTTACGTCAAATTTCTTTGTTTTATTCGATATATTAAAATGAGTTGTAACAAATGTTAAATTTTCAATTCATTACTTTTATCATATTTCTTCACTTACAATTAATCTAACCTTATTATTGTTCGTTGCATGAATATACTTAGTACAATGGATCCATCTATAATTCAATATATAGAATTTTATGCTTGTGGTATTGGTTAATGGGAAAGAAATTTGTTAAATAATGATGTAAAATTAATAATTGACCTATTTAATGTGCCAAGCAGAAATATCGTCATCTATTAAATAAATCGTTCTAGTGAACGTTGGGTTGGCTACATGACTGAGAAAATATTCTTTTTCTTTTTTTTTTTAAAAAAAAATTGGCTTTCAACCACAGGATGACACATCAGCTCTGTGGTTGTTCTTTTAATAAACAGGATTTAGAAATTTGAAAGAGTCGTTATACGCAAAAACATAAATTAAATGCTCTCCACAATGCTACAACAATTGCCCTAATGTCATCGATCTCTACTTCTATCTTGCTGCCGGTGAAGGTAACCATTAAAGATATATTATTTCCGTCTCAGTCATTTATTTACTTTTTATATCGATTGCGAGGAATTTTTTTAATCTAACAAGACATAGAAATGTTTGGGAGAGAAGTATAAATTTGCCTATGCTTGCAATTGTTCTCATATCATGGTTGTCTTCGAAACATATACTCCGTATAACGTTTTTTGCAATAGTGTATTACTCCATTAAGAATATTGATCACAATTAGCATCGATTGACCATTTCAATTAAAAGGGAACATAGAAATGAAATTGTTGTTTATATTTTTTATTATTTGTAAGGAATATTTTAATTAAAGTAAACAAACGACTAGGACCGGGGAAGTACTTCATTAGTAAAAGTTACCATCATAACAACTAACACAATAGACGATATTTACTTATTTACTTACTAGTTACTATTACTTGTCTACATTCTACTTGTATTGTGCAAAGCTTATTACGTCCAAGTTCAAGAGCTAACGTTTGCACAACTCTAAAATGTAGGCGTATGCCTTCCAATATTATGTGCGAATCCGGCCAAGGAGGAAAGGAATGACAGAGATTAAGAGTTCCGGTATCACGACCGGGGTTCATTCCATTAGTGGAGTTATTGGGCGCTCCGGTCACGTCTCCGACTTATCCCGATGAGTTCTTGGATGATCCGGCTACGTTATAACCTTAGTCCTTTCTAGTTATAAATTACTCGTACGATTTTATCATTTTATTACACATATACTCTAGAATCTTTATCAAGATAATGCTCAAATATTAAAAATTAAAAATGTAACTTAATTTGACATGAAACTATTTGTAAAAATGATGTCCATAATTGTAATTTTGGACAATAAACATAACTTAAAATAAGGAACAAACACGTCATTACCAAAGAAAGCAGTGTCTCTTGCTGATGGTACAAGTAGTTTGGGTGATGCTGTTTTTATTAGTCTTAAATGACTAATGCTTAAAAGGATTGAAAGTACTACTTGTATCAACAAAGTGCACTTTCTTTTATGGTCATCCATGCAAAAGAACTCCACAATTAAGCGTGCTTGGCTGGGAGTAGTCTTAGGATGGGTGACCTCCTGGGAAGGTTCTCGGGATGCGCATGAGTGGGGATAAAATGCGCTATGAAGGACCCGTGTTGATCTGTGGGCCATATACACAGCCTGGCGAGCTATCATAAGTAACCGCTCCCGACCCAGTTTGGGTCGGGGTGTTACATAGGTAATTGGAAACTCTTGTGTCAATTCAGCTCCCGGATGTCAACCAAACTAGTATTGGGCAATTCACATGAATTGACCAATTCATGCGTTTTGTAAAATCATGGGAAATTAATTCTCGTATGGCAACCAAAAGAGGCCAATAGTATGATAATATTATTTTTAATAATTAAGTAAGTTATACAATTAGGTTCAGGTTACACGCCAATCTTATATGATGTGAAAACTATCAAATTTTTTCTTTTTTATACGGTTATACAGCTTAAGCATGTTACTAAGCTATGACATTTAAAGTCTTTATACATTATTGTCCTAAAACCGTGCATTTGCACGAGATTTACACTAATTAAAATATAAATTAAATTAAGTGTTATCTTTGGGCTAGCTTCTCTTATTTTGGCCAATCATATGCTATAAAACAGTCCTATAGGAGAGTTGTTGCACTCACTTTGATTGTGTTTTCTCGAACAACAAAACCTGGTTTCTTGGTTCTCGAAGTGTCAGGCTCACGATCTCCGGTTTGCTTCCAAAATCAAATATCGCAATGTTCTTAAATGTTGTTGATGAGACGACTTGCTCAATCTATTATTCGAGCTTATTTTTCATATTAAACGGCTTCTCTGGTCTATTGTGAATTTGTGATAGTATTTGTGTTGTTTACTGAGCTAACAATCTTCTTTAACACCAGTGAACTAAGCATATTTTTTTCCACAAGAATCTAGGGCGGATAGCGGACCGGAAGGACCTTTCCATTACCCTTCTCACATCAAATCGACTGACCTTACCTTTAGCTGACTTGTGTAATATCATGGTGAACCGATATCACATCTTTCTCTTTATTTGATCACATCTTTATTTCATCCTTGCTATTTTAATTGTTGTTTCTTTTATTGTTTTTAACATCGTTCATTAGTTTAGTTAAAACAAATCAAAACCCCCTACTTTGTGACCGTAGACAGACTGAATAACAAGTAGATAGTGACCGCGAATACGATACCCGACTTACCTCTGCTATATTAGTTAGAGTCGGTTAGTTTATTTTTGATAGGGTTGCGACAACCGTGTCAACATTGTCTTGTCTTGTTAGGTTGGGTTTGGGTTTAGGTCGAGTTTTGGTTTTGTGGGATCATTATAAAGTTCATTTTCGAGTCGGGTCATTCTGATAATTTGTGAGGTCAAGTAGAGTGTAGATTGAGTTGTGTCTGATCGGCACATCAGTTCATTACCAGGTCCATTTTTTTCAATTTATTTTACCAGTTCGAGTTGAAATACGGTCGTTATCAGGTTATCTTTAGATCAAGTCAACCTTTGACTTAATTAACGAGGGTTGGACTCGTTTTAGAGGTCACCTAAGGTTGGAACTGTCTTAATCAGGTTTTATTAGATTATGTGTCATCATCAGGTCGGATTTGGTCGGGTCAATTTCAATTTGCAACAATCCTATCGAATGATATTACGATATTTTGAGTTTTCAATTAATAATTAGGAAAAGTCTATGATTAGGAAAGCTTATGTTTTAGAAAGTATCCTAGTTTATGTTAAAGGTTTTGCTCGGTTCGGGTCAAACTTACTCGTCTAATTTGTTTAGGCTTTAACAAGTGAGAAAAACGACAATTGTTTCATCAATATATGTCTCGCTAGTTGCTACCGCCTTACTCTCATACTACCATCTCCATCATCGGCACTGATTGCCCTAACAAAATTGAAACCCTAGCAGGTATTTTTTTTTATCTCGTTAATTTCTGGGAAAATTGTATAAGTTAGCTTATGAGCTCAAGTTATTTTTTTTTGCTGATTTTAGGCTTTGGTTATGTAACTTGTATAATTGATGACTGAATGTATGTAACTGGTTTACGAGATACTCCCTCCTCCCCAATAATTTGTTTACCTTTTTGTTGCTCAGGATTGTATATCAATGGAAGAAAGTAGAAGGCTTTTCTTAATTATGACTAGCAATAACGAAAACCGTTTTTCGTTATATCGGATACGCGAACCACGTTCTGCTCTTGATATTGGGGATGAAATGACGGTTAGAACAAGTCCAATGGTAAGCTAGTTGCAACTAGCTTACCTTTGCCACATCAAATGTTAAGCTACAACTACCAAACTTGTACAATGGTTTAGCTTTGTTTATACTAGCTTGATTGAACCCAACTAATTTCTTATTGGTTGTTTTTTTTAGTGGGACCACTTAAGCTAGTTGCTCAACCTAAGCAATCATACTTGGCTATCTCCAATGGTTTAGCCACTAGCTTGCAATTTTAAGAAATTGCAAGCAAGTCCCTAAGAGCAACTCCAATGGTTGTATTTAAGGACTTGCTTGCAATTATTAAAAATTGTCAGGCAGTATGCTCACCATTAGAGACGAAAAATATGATGATGCTTATAAGCCATTGTAGCTCTACCAAGCTACATGGCTTGACATTTAAATGGAAAAAATAACTAATTAAAAAATAAGAAAATAATTTAAAATATTATATTTAATATCATGTGGGGGATTCTAAGCTACAATGTACTGTAGTTTACCATTGGATGACGATGTAGCTCAAAACCTATGTTGCTTAGAAAAGTAATGGGGAAAGACAGGCTACATGTCGTCATTGGAGTTGCTCTAAGCTAAACCATTGTACTTGCTCTTAGAAACTTAGAGGAACCACTGTTCGAGATGGATAGGTCCGTCTTCTCTGACGCTGTGAGTTTTGCTGCCGTAGGATCACGCATATTCATAGTTGGTGGATTCTCGTACGATGATAAACAGGAAGTGCGAGCTTCTAAGGATGTATTCATCTATGATACTAAGACATCCGAATTTAGCCGAGGACCATCTCTTAATTATGGTAAGATGTCTCCTCATCTATTTACGCTCAGTTCCAAATTATTCGCTTTGTCAGACGCTCTTTATAATGATGATCGTAATAGTAGCCCTCCAAAACGAGAGATTTTATTTGAAGTGTTGGATAATTCAAAGCTCGAGTGTGGGTGGTGTCCTTTGCCAATCCCAACCCTCAACATTTCCAAAAACCGTCTTCGTCCTAAATACTTGGTTAGTGCATTTGTGCCAATGATTTTAGATGGCGGTAGCAGTTCAGAAGGAGTTGTTTTCTTGAGTGTAGGTCAATGTGGCACTTATGTTTTCGACATATCTAAGGAGATGTGGGATTTTGTTAGTGATGAAGTTTTTCCTTTTCTGGACATGGAAGTACAATACACACACTTGTTCTTTGTGTTGTGGTATATCCATAAAAACTAAAACGTTTTGTTTTTTTCGATTTAATTATAACGGTGATGAAGATGAAATGACTAATATGCTTCAAATTCATGAAACTAGTTTTCAGGACCCTTTTAGTTTTTCCCCGCCATTGCCCCCGTTTCTATTTACTCGCCCAACAAAAATGGTTCAAGGCCCTGAATTTTATTTTGTCGGAAGCGGGGTTGATAAGCCTAACGTAACAAACACGTTAGATGGAAATCGATATGTGAAGATTAGTGCGTACGAATTATCTAATCTCAAGGTTGACGAAGAAGAAGTGCAAAAGCCGAAGAAATGTAAGACGATAAAACCCAAAGAAGAGACGGTAACACAAGTTAAGTTAACCGGTTTATGGAGATTGAGTTATTTTGGAGGTCCGGCAGGCCCGGTCCTGAGATTTGTGGGGCCCTAGGCAAAAGTCTAGATTAGGGCTCCGTTTAAAAAATAAAATGTATGATCATTTTCTTTAAAACACTAGTTCTATTACTCGTGAAATTCACGAGACTATCTACGTTTTTACGTTGATGGTGTTTTGTAAACCCGGATTCGCGATCGCATTTGGCCTTAAGGAAAAAAGAAGACTCGTAAGAAAAAAAAACTTTTATTAATCAATAGGTATATTGCCATAATATATCGCCAAACATATGTTACGTTTATGACCACAATTTACTAAACTTTATCACAAATTATTAATATTTTGCTATGAATATTGTTACGTTTATTAGTCTTTTGCCACGATTTTTGTTATTATTGTTGTTTGTCTTCAATATTTTGTCTTTATTTATTAAACTCCCCCCGTTCCGGTCATTTGTTTACTTTTTACTAACTTTAAACCCGTACAAAAATTACACGGATCTACTCATTCATTTTATTTGTAACATCTTAATAATGAATGGAGATTTTTACAAAAAATGCACAAAATTCTGATTGAATAATGTTTTATCAAGATTTATTGATAAAAAAAGTATACAATTTGTATACGAAAGTTTTGTCTATATTTATGTTATATTCTAAAAATTAGAAAAAAAATATTCACAGATACTCGTATATTTTATGTTATCTTCGATACAATCATATAAACATAAAAGCTCAATATCCTCTCTCTTCATTGTCTATTGATTTAGAGCGATTTCCTAGGCTGAAGTACCATCGGAATTTTAAAATAGTAAATTAAAAGATAGCTAATATCATAATTATAAAGCTACATATATTATTCAGTTGGTTAAAAAAAGATAGAGATTATAAGACTTTAAATACTAGAGTTTAGTATCACATGAAATTAAATGCTAAATTTTAGTATGTATAGGATACTATATTACTATGTATGTATTCTCTCTATGTATCATTATATATGGTTAAATTTTTAATGTAAAATTTTCATGTATGGAAAATCTCTCCTAACCACCCTTATACATTTCCCTCCTCTTCCCATGTCATATACTCATATTGTCATGGATTTATTGTAGTTGTGTATTTTTTTTTTAGGAAAGTATTGTAGTTGTGTATTGCTATGTTATTGTATATGGTAAATTTAACGTTATTATTTTTTTTATTATGATTGTTTATAATGTTGTTTAATTTTTTTTTTGTGCAGTGAGGAGTATTACCTACGGAAATTTGATCAAATAACGTAATATATAACCCTCGATAGTATTGAATGGTGAGGTTTTATCATATTATTTAGTTATTCATGTTTTTTGTAGTTGTGTATTTTTTTTTGAGGAAAGTATTGTAGTTGTGTATTGCTATGTTATTGTATATGGTAAATTTAACGTTATTTTTTTTTTTTTTATGTTTGTTAATAATGTTGTTTAATTTTTTTTTGTGCAGTGAGGAGTATTACCTACGGAAATTTGATCAGATAACGTAATATATAACTCTCGGTAGTATTGAATGGTGAGGTTTTACCATATTATTTAGTTATTCATGTTTTATGACATGGTCTATTCGTCCAATTATGCCGAATTTCATTAATGATTGCTTTATTTTTTTTTTAAAATAAGTTTTTTTGTGAGATTGTCTCATATTAAGTGAATCCAAGACTGACTTAGTTATGGGAAAATTTCTCATATTTTCTTATATGGACGGTTTATATACTTTTTATGTGAAACAGTCTCATATATATGAGAATTTATGCAACTATTTCAAAATCAACTTTCAATATCATATGAAAAGTAAGGGGGCTTTTGCTTCCCTTTTTTCTTATAAATTCTGCGTACTATTTAAGAAATTCAAAATATACTTGAATGGTGAATGCAGGCATGAATCTTCAAGATAAATAAAAAACATTGCATAAATATCAATCCTTCTGAAAGAAGAAGAAAATTACATCATTCGGTACTCATGCATGTAGCACGTAAAAGAAAGAAACTAAAGAGAACAATGCACCCATGAGCAATTACAAATATGAAAGATCAAGGATTGAGAAGCTTTATAATAAAAAATTTGATAAAATAATTAGTTATTTCCAATCAATTAATCTGAGAGTTTTATAGTAATTGATTTTTTTTTTATCAAATAAGTAGTTCATGATTGTTGAAGTCTTTCACATAGTGACATTATGTATCATTTTTTCGCTTTCAATTTTAAACAATACATTATAATATAGATCTCGAATTATATACCAAGTTGTTCAATACTCCCTTCACCACTTAATAAATCACAGACTTGACCATTATCTAAACAAAATTACGATTTTAATAACATAGTTACATTTTAGCTCGACATTGTTCAACCATTATCGTAGCACAACTACACCATTATCATAGCGTTAATTAGTCAGTGGTTCCAAGTAATATCTATAACGATTTTCTCGGTTGACGACCACACTCAACACGGAAAGCATTACATTCCAATTTAGTAAAGTATACACGTCATGTATTATATGATAGATTTATGAGAAGAGGAAGAATTGTATTAAGAATTGTATGTCTTACATTGATATAGGTAGTACATGTATATACTAATATACCATGTGCTAAATAAGGGTAGATATAATACTATTTTTGTCAGAATATCAAAATTTGAAATACTTTTAGATAGAGTCTTTACTCCTTATGAACCAAGAAAAGAAATTATATAATACAATTAAAAAATTAATTAGTTATTAAGAATAGGAAAACAACTTGAGAACATAAGTAGTCACTTATTTAACATTGTGACAGAGAGTGATTGATTGAAAAATTTGAGTTTGAATAAATAATAGTGTATGCGACTTTATTTACTTTACAAACATGAGTATTATTAATTAAATAAATAGATACCAGTCTTTTAGTAATTGATTAATTTTTGCAATGACGGTTTTAATACTATTCCATTTTGAAAACAACGAAACAAGTTTGATTTCGTAAAAACTCGGAAATCCATTTGTATATGGTTGTTGCTTAATCGCCATCCCCCTAAAACTAAAAGAATAAGAAAACTAAAACTTTTTCCCGCCTAAATGCTCATACCTATAAGTGGGCCTTTTTTTACATATTACTATGTAGGGCTTAGTGTACGCTGTCAATTAATCTATAACATATACAAGTCCACTAAAATCTATAACATTAGTACACGCCAACTATGCTACTAAAAATACATGTCAACTATGCTACTAAAAATATAAAATTTTTACATATCCTTCTAATAAAGGTTAATTAACATACGCACCAAAATTAGGGATATACATATCATTATAATATACTAATATCATAAAAAGATCTTATTTCAAATCATTTATGTACTATTACACCTTCCATAAAATACCCTAATCGTAATCTTTTGGGTCAAATAAAAGGCCAATTAAAATTATTTTTTCTAATTAATCTTTTGCTGAATTTAAATCGTAATAATTTTGTTTGGTGTCGGTGGAATCTGGCTGTGGTCGTCGGGAATTTTTTTAATCATAGTATTTGTTTTGTCGGTTGGAAAGGGGAGTGATGTATTGAGTTATTAACAAAACAAATAGTAGTTTGGGTCAGGTTATTGTTTGTAAGAAATCGGGTTGATTAATGGTTGGTGTTGGATAGGTTGGGGTAGTGTTATACTCTCATTTGGGCCGGGTTATTGTTTGTAAGAATATGGAGAAAATAGTAGTTTTAATTGTTTATGAATCGTCCGTTTAGATGTGTCGTATTATTTTTATATTTGTTTTCGTTTATAAAGTTAATATGCGATTTACTTACATTTTGTTTTTAACTCAATGATCATATCCCCTATTAGTAGTGACCCTATATTAGAGTATATTTTTGAATAATAATCGGTTTTCATTATTTGTAATAATAAAAAACGAAATTACTTTTTCACATACGAATTTTACTCTTTCACATACATTTTTTCATTAACTTTCCATACCATACCCTTTTTTCTAACCTAAACAAATTAAGTGTTTTATATGTACATTTTCCCCTAGAATCGAATTTAATTGCTCTAAAAACTTAAAAGTGGATTATAATTCTCCAATGAGTGAAATAATTTAGTTGTTTAGCAATTATTAATTTGTTTTGTTGAAATTATTAGGATTATCAATTCGTAAAATTAATGGATAGTTTATCAATTAGGGTTTATAGTTGGAAAAAACCAAGAAGTAAAGGTTATAGAGTTTCAATTAGTGCGAACCCTGACGATTGCCGATTTATTTGACAAAATATGAGTGGCCAAATGATCCAGTGAGGATTGATTAGTAGTGAAGATTGATTAGTGGGGCAATAATGCAAGAAGTAATATCAGTCGCATATCATAAGTGGGGCAGTAAATGGGTTGTTAAATCTTGCACTCTTACACTTACGTTGGATCATGGTCGGGTGGAGCACGGCGTCCGGAGTATGATTGGACGGATTGGGTTGTCGGAGGGAGGTGAAAGGAAAGGAGATGAAAAAACATCAATTGGGTGAGGGAGGAAAAAATGATAAGGGTATAATTGTAAAATGCGTATGTGAAAGAGTAAAATCCGTATGTGAAAAAGCACGACCCAATAAAAAAAGGCTCGCACAAAAATAATTTAATCTAAAAGTCCTTTAAATAGTACACTTTTTTTGGTGCATATCACTAACATTATAAGGTACATTAGAACTTATTATAAGTACAACTCATTTATATAAATATCTTAAATCTCCACTATACAAGTCAAGCTCACAAATATCCCGCTTTAGCTCTCTAATGCCGTGCTTTAGCACGGGATCTCAACTAGTATAAACATGGAATAATTTGTATCTACATACGACAACAATGGGTCTCTTTCTAGCTTGGGCCCTAGGCCGCCGCCCCTCCAAACGACCCTCAGAACCGGGCCTGAGGTCCGGTCTGTGATCCTCTACTACATGTCAAGGCCGCTTTTGCCATGTAAGTAGCCGCCTTGCATATAAAAATCTTTTCATTACTCACTTTATGCATTATTACTTGTCATTACCAATAGTATCCCAAATAAACTCTTTGGTGCTTTTGTGCATAACGTTTGTGGTAATTAATCGTGGTAAATTCTTGTGCCACTGTACAGGTAGCTAGAGAGGACTTCTTTGGTAGGTAGCGGGAGAGGACGCATTAGACTCGTTCTATAGTACTTTCTTCGGTAGTTCTCTTTTGCCGCGGACAGACTTGGATCCTAATTTGTGTTGCAGAATTATATGTATTTCTGCAATATTTATATATGCTCTCTATTCTTAGGTTGTATGAAAGTTATCTTTTGTTGAGGACGCTTTCAGATCTTCTTTATGTCGTAGAAACAGTAGAACTATATTACTTCCCCAAAGGTACTGTAGTATTTGTGCAAATCATTTTCCTTCGGGAATGATAACTTATTTAAGTTATTTATAACATTCTTGTTGTTTCATTTTCGGCTGCTTGTTTTTCTCAGTTCAGCATAGTTGTATATGTTGAGAAATTAGCGTTAATCTCCCACGCGCAACGGAAGTAACCAATCGATAAGTAAAGACAGTATTTAGGGTCAAACCCAGGGCAAAACCTTCCAAACCGGAAGTAAAACTCACTAGCCAAATCGACTAGAATCCACTATAATAATATACTATCAGTACAACTACTTTTGTTTGAGGTGAGTCAATTTGGCTCGATTTAGTTAACACTGGGTCATCAAGATGATTCATAGGTGAGAATAACGTGAGATTGAATTTGGAATAGGTATGTCTATCCATATTGGGCTTAGTGGCTTGGATATTGGTGGCTACAACTACTTTACCTGCTGCCTATTTGGCCATTTGGAAGTGTTGGACTAGAGGCCATCAAACATTGACTTTGGTCGAATAAGGTTTGAAATTCTTTTCCAATCTCAATAAGGTCATGTTCTTTTGAACTTAAAATCAGTTAATTTAAGTTCACTTCAAACCTTATAAGTTCAGTTTAGTTTTGTAGATACCTCATTTCTGCACCTTCCGCAAACCACTCGGTGATGATTTGGCCGCATGTTTGGTACGCGGAACGATTTATGACAATTCGTAAGTTTATCGTCAAGTGATAGCTCAAATACTTGTGTCTACTCCTTGGTCGTCATCTACGCGCCGTTACGGTCGTTTTGACAGTAATTAGAGTACATTTGGAGTCCGGGTCAAAAACCGTCTTCATTTTCTAATAACCATTTAAAATGCCGAGTCGGAATATTCTGGAATGTTCCGGATATTTCTATTCCATATTTCAATCTTTTAATCTTTTGGCAAAGTATTTTCCGAAATTATATTTTAAATAAAAAGGAAATTGAGATCAAACGCAATTCCATAATAGAAACGCGGAAAATCTTTCTTCCGCAGGAGAAAGCCTCTGGGGAAAGAACGCAGCACCTGCTGCGCCTCTTCCAAGAGTCGCGGTGGTTGCTGCGCCTCTTCCCCAGCTCCTTTCTGCGTATTTTAAGATCTTTTCGAGATTTACTTCCAAAATTTTATCGAAACCCTAATTCCTCCGTGTGATTAGTATAAATAGGGACCTTATATTTTTTTCGGTTTTTTCCCATGGTACCCTCGAATTATATCAGATTACACATGGTGCCCCTCATTTTAAGTTTCTACACATGGTACCCCTGGATTTACCTTTTTCTTTCCCAAAATACCCTTTTTCAAACTTCCGTCATAACACCGTTAGTCCTATTATCTAAATCCTTAATTAATCTACTAAACAAACCTTTAATACCTAAATCCTCAAATCAACCATTATCATCATCTACAAAAAAAAAATATATATATCAAAATCCCATCACAGCCAGACCAACGACCACAGACCCGCCCCACGGAAGACCCATACCAACCACGCACAAGGCGGTCCCAACCCATCCTTACCACTCGAAATCTGCATCACCATTTGCAAACCACCTCCCATTATTCTTTCCCCTAAACAAGAATCATCAACACCCACCAACCACCACTAAAAACCAACACTCGACACCAACCACCACAATTGTGGCCCACACCGCAAGCAAACAAAGTCGCCGGCACCGACAAGTCATACCTGCCACCGATGAGCCGGTTCACCTCCACACCGAACTTTTTAATCCTTTTCTTCTACCCTTTAAAATTACTACTCACCTCCAAAATCACCACATAAAACACCAAAAAATTCCTCCTTGAAACACGAAACCTTTTTCCCCTCCCCTCAAGACACGAGATCTGGTCGTTTAAGGGTGAGGTCGTGGGTCTAAAATACGTCGTTGGCGAGTTATAAGAGATAGATACGTCGTGTCGGGAGGGCGGTAGAGTGGCGTCATCAGTGGTGGTGGTTGGATTGGATGGTGTCGTTGGTAATGGTGGTGGTGGACCGTGGTAGTGGTGGTGACGGTGGTAAAGGGGACGGGTGAGATTAGATTTAAAAATGTAATGTAAGAAGATGAAGAATTGAAGATTAGTGTGTAAGAAGATGAAGTAAGAAGATGAAGAATTGAATATTAGTGATTGAAAGATGTGTCATGGGTAAAAGCAAGAGGCAAAGTAGTGTTTAGGAGATATAAACTAACGGTGTTATGACGGAAGTTTGGCAGAGGGTATTTTGGGAAAGAAAAGGGTAAACACAGGGGTACCATGTATAGAAACTTAAAATGAGGGGCACCATGTGTAATCTGACATAGTTCGAGGGTACCATGGGAAAAAACCGTATTTTTTTTTATTATCTTCGCCTATTATTTTATTTTTCCATTTTTTTATTTGTTTAACCCTTTATTTTTCATATATGTATAGTTTCTATTCTTACCAGCTATGAGTTCAACATGACAAACAAAACCTTATATTTCACCTCATTCATAATTTTTTTTTTAAAAAAAAAATATAAGTTGCAAACACACAAAAAAAAAAAAAATGTTGCAAACCTTTTATCTCTCTCCCGTAACTTTGGTTATCAATTTACCCTATTTATTTTACTTTATTATCTTCTTAATGATGATCTTTTTGCTTTCCCCTCACAATTATATAACAATAATCATAATTTTCATGTTATTAAAAAAAATGGTATGTAAAGTACAATATTATAAAAAAGCAAGACTAAATATTTCACTAAGTCATCTCACTAAGCCATGTGTCATAAAAAAAATCATTTTTTTATTATCATGTGTCACATGCTTATTATTAAAAAACATTAAAAATATAAAGTCTCAAACATACAAAAAAATTTAAAAAATTGATTCAAACTTTTTATCTCCCTCTCATAACTTTAGTCATCAATTTACGAGTCCGTTTTTGAAATAATGCTCAAAAATAAAAGAATTGTCGTTTTGGGTCGGTTTTGAAAACAATTATCGAAATGGTGTCCACGTAGGCTCGGTTTTGACGAGCCTGTATGAGGCTTAAACACGCCATACGTATTGGCGTGTTTAATTCAAAGAACACGCCATACGTAATGGCGTGTTTAGGCAGTCCAAAAAACTAACCAAAGTCAGTAGCTGAAAAATATTAGCAAAGGAAACACGCCATTACGTATGGCGTGTCTTAAGAAGAAAACACGCCATTACGTATGGCGTGTTTAAGCAGCAATATTTTCCAACCGTAGAACCATCAGTCACTGGACTTGGGCTGGAAAATAGAGCTGCATACTTACATGGCATTGATTTCATTCACTCATTGTATTAATTAGATTGTATAATCTATACAATCTAATTAAAGGGGTACTTAAAATGACAAATTCAATTAAATGTAACATGGAAATTTTAATGTGACGTGGATTATCAATTTATAGTTACATACTTACATGGCATTGATTTCATTCACTCATTTATAAATAAATCTGTACAATTTAATTAAATGGTACCTAAAATGACGAATTTTAATGTGACAAAATAATGTAAATATAATAAACTTTTTTAGTTTTCTCTCATCTTTATACCTATTAATAATTAATACATTCTACTAATTTAGCATATCACTTTTTTCTTAAATGATGAATTTTTTGCTTCCCTCCTCATTTATACTATCTATTTATACTACCTATACACATTGCCATATTTTTGTCTACGATTATCATTTCTTGTGTTATCGCTGTTTCTCTACTTGTCTACCTTAAACACCTTTGAGGTTTTATTTTGTCGGTCTAAACACTTTAATTTATTCAATCAATAAAGAGAACTTAAAATAACGCCTAAATATTGATTGGAAGATAAACATTTATAGATCATAATCTTTAAGCTAATTAAAACAATACTAAATTATTAATGATCCCGTGATATTCACGCGCTCCAAAACTAGTTGAAAGTTGAAACCCTAGAAAATTGAATTGAATTGAATTTCCTATTAAAATCGAGAGTAGCAGCAAAACAAAGGCCGATATATGGATCAGGATCAGGTATTTATTTTATCTCGTCATTGATTATGATTATTTTTCAAAATAAAAGTTAGCTCATGACCTCAAGAATAAGTTAGATGCTTAATTAGTTGTCAAGTTGTTTTTTTTTTTTTGGTTATTGATTTTAGATGATGTGTTGCCGTTGTGTCAAGGTATTGATTCATTGAACCGGGTTTTCCATAATAGATTCCCGTCGTAACTCATAACCTAACCCTAATTCCTCTAACATTGCTGTTTGGTTTATGAGTTTAGTAGTTGATTCAATTTGTTATTGTTGCTTAGGGTTTAGTATCAATGGAAGGAGGCAGGCAACTATTCGTAATTATGAGCGACAAAAAATATCGGGCTTGTTTATATCGGATAAGTGAACCAGGCCAGCTTCTTCTAATGTTGAAGATGAAACTATTATCAGAAGTTTAGGGGAGCCAGTGTTGAATATGGATAAGTCCGTCTTTCCTGATTTGATGGGTTTTGCGGGAATTGGTTCACGTATCTACATGATTAGTGGCTACGACACTTGTAAGGGCAAATCAGTTGATTCTAGGAATGTTTCTATATACGACACCTTGTCGTCGACATTGGTCCGAGGACCATTGTTGAATTCCAGCAAAGTTAACGCCTACCTGTTTACCATAGGCTCGAATTTGTATGCTTTATCGTGTTTTATTTATAGCTCAGACTTTATTATGCCTGGAAAACAAGAAATTCAGTTTGAAATGTTGGATACTTCCGATCCTGAAGGTGAGTGGTGTGCCCTCCCTGTTCCGAGGCTTTTGGTTTCTCAAAAATGTTCACGGTACCATGTTGACTCAGTTGCGGCAGTGTCTCTTGCTGCTGATGGTAAAACTAGTCTGGGTGATGCTGTTTTTATTAGTCTTAAGCAGGCGCGTGGCACATATGTTTATGACATAGATAACCAAATTTGGAATTATGCTAGCGATGAAGTATTACCTTTTGTTGGGCTTGCAACCAAATTACCACATGCACCTTCATTATGTTGTGGCTTTTCTTTGAAAACTGGAAATTTTTGTGCTTTCCAACTCCGTTACGGGGATAATGGATTTCGAGTTAAGGAAATTAAGATTCACGATCCTTACCGTTTTTCCACGCCATTGCCACCACATATGTATAGTCGCCCATTAGAGACGGTTATTGGTCCTAATGGTCGCCTTTATTTCGTCGAGTCTGGTGTTGATAAGCCTCATGCTCATGATACCTTTGTGGGAAACCGCTATGTGAAAATTAGTGCGCTTGAATTTTCTATTCCAAAGGTTGGCTTGAGTGAAGTAGAGTCGTTGAGGTGTAATAAGAAAAGGAAGGGGATACAAGGGCAGACGTTGGGGAGGTGTAATGAGGGAAAGAAGGGAAAAGAAGGGCTGAAGAAACTAGTTGAGGTTACTGGCTTATGGAGGATGTGTTTTGATGGAGGTCCGATATGTAATCCTTTCATCCACGTAGAAGCTGCATTTGCTATGTAAGTAACCCACCCTCTTTCTGTTTGTTTGATTCTGCCTTATTGCTTTCAATAGTTATCAGGGAATAAGAAACTAGTTGAGGTTACTCTTCAATGACTACAACTACGGTTGGTGATCCTTTGGATGGCCTTCGTTTAGTACCAAAAAAAAAAACAGGCACATTTCTTTTGATATACAATTTACAATAAGAGGATTATACATCTGAGTTACTACCTCCATTTCTATAGTTTCTGAGCATTATAATAAAGTTTTTGAATTTTGTTTTAAAGTTTCTGAGTTTATTCACTTAAATATTAAGCTCTAAAAAATTACAATAAAACTCAAAAATATTACATATAAATTTAGTTAAATTTGAGTTTTGACAGAAAAAATATTTAAATCTAACTTCTAAACTTTATTATTCTAAAAAAAATACATATATGCTCAAAAAACAAAAAGCCTTGAGGTAGTACATCCGATGTATGTTCCCTTTTCTCATTTACTCTCTGATACTTTCCTTTTGTGCATAATATTCTGGTAATTGAGGATGATAAATGCCTATGCTGTTTCGGTCCTTATCTATGTCGTTGATATGCAGGTAGCCCCGTCGGTGGAGCTGTGGAGGACGTGTTTTGGTCCTTAATAACTTATTATGTCGTGTAATTTTTTTCATTTTGTAGAAGACGCTTTTGGATATTTATCTATCTATCTATATATATATTGTAAACCATAATGGATTGAGTAATAATATCTATGGTTTCTAGGTTGCATTTAAGTTATTTTCTTTTAGGAATGGGAATTTATGGTGCTGTTTGGCCAAGCTTAAAAAGTGCTTTTGTAATTGAAAAAGTAGTAGCTTGGTCAAACATGGTAAATTAGAGAGTGTTAAAAGTACTTTTGAGAAGTCAAAAACTGATTATTCACCTCCAAGAGGAGAAGTAGATATTTACTACTTCTACTTTTTACATAAATAACCAAATAAGCAAACAAAAGTTGTACTAAAGTAGTTAGGCCAAACATATAAATTTTGTGAGAAACCGCTTTTACAAAAGTATGGCCAAACAACTAAAACTTTTCCGAAAAGTAACTTATGAATAAACTCCTTTTGAAAAGGAAAAGTCATTTTCCATAAGCAAGGCCAAACAGTACCTATATTGGTTATGTATAACATTCTCAAAATTTATTTTATGCGGAGTAGTTTATATATTGCACGTCTTTAGTCACACTCCAGGTGTTTTAATTCTTGTTGGCTGCTGCTTCCTTGAAATATTATCCCCCAATTTAAATCTAGATCATGCTAAATAGAAGGGAGTCAATAATTAAATGACAATAATTGATTGTGACATCTAAAATGAAAAAGGACAACAATGACCGTGACGGAAGGAGTACAATATTAGATGTTTGGTAGGCATTCAATTTGTTACCGAACCCATTTGAACTCGAAATACAATTGACAATTTCAGTTGTTGCAGCTTGTGAGAGGTCACAAATTACCGTTTGTGAGAGGTTGTAAATTTGTGACGAAAGAGTTTGTCATAAATGAGCTCGAAATATAATTGACAATTTCGCTTGTTGCAGTTTGTGAGAGGTTGCAAATTTGTAACGATGAGAGTCTGTCACAAATAAGCTCGAAATACAATTGACGAAAACTACTCCACACTAAAGCAAAGGAACCACCAAGGATGTCTTAGTCTAGTGGTTAAGACGGAGGTATTGTGGACAATAGGTCCCAGGTTCGAATCCCCCCTCCCCCTTATTGTAATCGAGTTTCCTATTAGTCGTGTTTCCTATTAGTCGTCTAAGGTAACTTGGAAACATAAAAGATACTCCGTATATACCAACTTGACTGAATGTTTGATTGTCCAATAGGAATCAGGAATGCCCTATTTGACTAAGAGTTGTTTCGTGAGCAAGGATCGACACTGAGCTTTCGATTTCATACCTGATTATCGAGGATTTTTTTAATTGTTTACAGACTTTCCTTATGTCCCTCGTTTCCTTACAAAGGATCGACACTGAGCTTTCGATTTCCTTGTGAATCTATTCCTTTTCCTAGAAGGAATAATAGGGATCATCCGCTGGATGATTGCTCGTCTTTACAAAGTGACTCATTAAAATAGTTTTCGCACCTTATATAATGAACCAGTTGTCAGCGGATGCAATGCTCAGTACAATTGCAGATTATCGGTTGAAAAAGCCTAAAGCCATATACCCTTTATATAAGAAATCAATTACAGGAGTAATGTTTATAAACTCATGCTTTGCACATTGCCAAAGCGAGTCACAGGACATCTGGTTCGCAGTAGACTCGCCAAAGAGAGTGTTCGGTTGAGATGGCCGTATGGGATCGGACCGCATTGGTTGCCGGTCGCCCTGTCGGTGAGAGCGAGAGGTGTGAAATTACCGTATTTGTATTTTTTGTGGCCTTTTTTTCGAGGAGTTAGTATAACAGATTAATTCTGTGTGGTTAGGAGCGTATGATGTTTTGCTAGGAGTTGTTCGTAGTCTGATTTCTAAATGAGCTAGTATTTGGGAAGTATTAATTAGCTCTATAATAAGATCATATATTGCACAAGTTTTAGGCAATATTGTAATAAATAAATATGGTTTAATTATAAAAGTAACAAGAATAATAACTTTCCTTATTTAAATATTTACGATTCTCTTGAGCCCTATATATAGAGATACAAGGGAGAATATTGATTATGAGTTTTTCGAAAAGACAAAATTTTAAGGGAGTAAAAAGGAATAAAAATTGCCTTAAATTTATACCATCATATACTCTCCGTTCTGCATCATCCAAGTAAGTTTGCTAATCATCTCCAATCTTAATACTTAACCTGCATGAGATTTTTTATAATTCCGTAATTCGAATTTGTTGAAAATCGATATAGAACCCTTTAATTTACGGGAAAGGAGTAGATGACCCCCTTTACTTTGCTTGATAGTGAAATTAACCCCCTTAAGTTTACTTTGTTGTAATTTACCCCCTTAACTTTGCTCTTAAGTGAAATTAAACCCTACTTTTTTCTCCGGCGAAAATCTCGCCGGAAATTTCATATGTTGCAGTTTCCTACCGTTGAATTGGTAAATTGCTATAAGATGCCATCACTGTTTTGTAATGAATGAAATACTTGACACAAAATTATTGAATTTTCATTCATAAACATCTTATCGATTAATCGGTTGTTTAGTATAACCTCCCAACTGCCAAGTCAATAGAAAAACAACATATACGAGTACGTACTATATGAATTCAAATGCATAAGTAAGACTTTTAGACACTCCAATAATAATTTCAAAAGAGAATACACCGATTGACTTAGCTTGAACAGAATATGTAGACATGGAACTTTACGAGAGTAGAAAAGTAGAGTGAAAGACCATAGCAACATGAAATGTAGTTTAATTATGGTGCAAAAAAGCAGTAATACTTTGTAGTATACGTGCAAATCTATAATTTGTACGTAGGAGTGTATGTATGTATATGGAATGTATCGAATTTCAATTTTTTTTCTCCGGTGAAAAATTTGTGTTGACGGTGAATTAGTAATGAGATGTTGGTGATATTTCGATTTTCCGGCGATATTTTAGCCTTGATATAAATTGGGTTTTGATTTCACTTAAATGAAGGGGGTAAATTACAACAAAATAAACTTAAGGGGTTGATTTCACTATCAAGTAAAGTTAAGGGGGTCATTATTTTTGTCTGAAACAATAAGACGAGATTTTAAAACTATTTTCCAACCATGTGATTGTTTTCGGAACCGAAGATATTATAAGTTGTAACACTAACTTAATCACTGTGAACCTTAAAATCCCGTCTTATTTATTGCAGACGAATTGGCCGTCTGAAATACTAATTTGTGATCAATAAAACGTGCCCATAACATCTCACGTGTATGTGTATATTTCGTATAAGGATAAGCTCATATTAGCATATACACGCCTTATAAATAATAGGAATAAAATAAATAAAATTCTAAAAATATAATACAAGTTTTGACGGGGGTTTATTTAAACCAGGCAAATAGGTTAACTAGGTGGAGTATGGGTCGGGCCAATTGACCGTGTTGTATCGTGTCTGTTATATTATTGAGTTAGAGTATGTTGGTCGGGTTTGGAAGTTTTAGACCCCTAATTAAACGCCTCTAATTAGTTACTAAATTTTCATAATTTAGTAGTCTTAGGATTTAGAACATGCAAGCTAAATTGTAAGCAAAATACATTGGTTTTAAGGCATATGAACACAACAAACAATTTGTTGGTCTTGAGTTGCAAATTTTACATGGAAGATTTCAAATCTTCAGGTGTCTAATATAGGACACCTCCTTCCTGTTGCACCCAAGATTTCAACCCAAAAAACCCATAATTATCAACTAGGTAATTATAATATTAAACCCTTATTTATCTTAATATAATTACTACAACTTTTGTATAATATTATACGAATAATATGTGGATTTTATGATGTTTTATATGAAAAAATGTAGAAAGAATGATCTTATTATTCATGCATTCATTCCTCTAGCTTAATTAATGTGGTTTTGCAATGTCATTGCATGAATGATTTGAAAGATTTGAAAGAATATAGAAGAAAAATGAATCACCTTGCATTTCGGCCAAAAAGGGCCATGACAATATTATCTTCACCTTTTCTTTCTTCAAAAGAATCATTTGTGTAGTAAGATCAATATGTGATCTTATGGTTTCTTGTGGTAGTATCCAGACAACGTCAAAATGATGACTTAAGTTTTCTTTTTCCTTTAGCTGATTTTAGTTGTGAGTTATGTAACCATATTGTATAATTGATGACTTAACGTATGTAAGTGTTTTACGAGTTACCTCCTCCTTACCAATAATTTGTTTACCTTTTTGTTGCTCAGGATTGTATATCAATGGAAGAAAGTAGAAGGCTCTTCTTAATTATGACTAGCAATAACGAAAATCGTTTTTCATTATACCGGATATGCGAACCACGTTCTGCTCTGGATATTGGGGACGAAATGACGGTTAGAAACTTAGAGGAACCATTGTTGGAGATGGATAAGTCCATCTTCTCCAACTCAGTGAGTTTTGCTGCCGTAGGATCACGCATATTCATAGTTGGTGGCTCCTCGTACGATGATAAACAGAAAATGCAGGCTTCTAAGAACGTATTCATCTATGATACTGATACATCCAAATTGACTCAAGGACCATCTCTTAATTATGGTAAAATGTCCCCTCATTTGTTTACGCTCGGGTCCAAGTTATTTGCTTTGTCACACTCAGACTTAGACTTATTCTATAATGGTTTACTTTATACTGACGATTGTAACATTAGCTCTAGAAAGCGAAAGGTTCTATTTGAAGTGTTGGATACTTCAAAACTTGAGTGTGAGTGGTCTCCTTTGCCAATCCCAATACTCCATGTTTCCAAAAATTCTATTCGTCGTAATTACAGAGTTAGCGCGCTTGTGGCAATGGTTTTGGATGGTGGTAGTAGCTTAGGTGTCGTTTTCCTTAGTATAGGGCAATTTGGCACTTATGTTTTCGACATAGCTAAGCGAACGTGGGATTTTGTTAGTTCTGATGCGTTACCCTTTTCCGGACATGGAAGTCCAATACCACACATTCCTTCTTTGTGTTGTGGTATATCCATAAAAGCTAGAGCATTTTCCTCTTTTCGATTTTCTTACACTGGTAAAAGGCTTCAAATTCATGAAACTAAGATTCACAACCCTTTTAGTCTTTCCCCGCCATTGCCCCCGTTTATATTTCCTCGCCCAGCAAAAGTGGTTCAAGGCCTTGGTGGTCGATTTTATTTTGTTGAAAGTGGAATTGATAAGCCTCACGCAGCAGTAAACATTTGGGATGGAAAACGTTATGTGAAAATTAGTGCGTACGAATTTTCTAATCTCGAGTTTGACAAAGAAGAAGAGCAAAGGCCGAAGAGATGTAAGACAAAGAATCGACTGATGAGACACAAAGAAGAGGTGGAAACACAAGTTAAATTAACCGGTTTATGGAGAATGAGTTTCTTTGGAGGTCTTGTGTGTGATCCTTTACTACATGTAAAGGCTGCTTTTGCTATGTAAGTAACATTTTCTTGTATATAAATATTTTCATTACTCGATTTATCACGTGTTATTACTTATATAAAATTAAACCATCCCATATTATACTATTTAAGGGTATGCACATCAGCTCATGTTCATATATATGTTCAATACAAGACTTATTTTTAAGGCTAACATTTCTAACAAACACTTGTGTTCAGCCATTCAGGCCCCTTTATATGTTCATGACAATGTACTCTTTGGTGCTTTTCCGCATAACGTTGTGGTAATTGATCGTGATAAATTCTTGTATCATTGTACAGGTAGCGGAGAGGGCTTATTTGGCTCGTTCTATAGTAATTACTTTGGTAGTTTTCTTTTGCTCAGGACACACTCTTGGATCCTAATTTGTGTTGCAGAAGTATATGTATTTCAGTAATATTTATGCTTTCTATTCTTAGGTTGTATGAAAGTTATTTCGTTGGTTGAGAACGCTTTCACATCCTTTTTTATGTCGTAAAAGCAGTAGAACTATACTATTTACGTGGAGGAACTGTAGTATTTGTGTAAGTCATTTTCCTTGGGGAATGATAACTTATTTAAGTTATTTATAACATTCTTGCTGTTTTCTTTTGTGCTGCTTGTTTTTCTCGGTCCGGCATAGTCGTATAATAATAAGGATTGCATTTCAATCAGGGGTAGAATTGTAATTTGCGGATGTTGTTGGAGAATTGGTGCGTGGTGAGGCGTGGTTGGAGGTTCGAGGTTGGAGTGTTGGATGTTGACACGTATCGTAGAAGAGTTGGGACTTGCTTAATTTGGACTAAGGCCCTGTTCTTTTGGACTTAATTTCTTTTTTTGAAATAGAAGAATAATTTCATTAAATAATGTCATACGGCACTTACAAAGAATAACTGTAATCGAAAACGAATCTATTAGAAACCAAAGAAAAATAAATTTCTTGTAAACTAGGGATCTCAAACCATGATCTGACAATTCGGCTCGGCCTCGTATCGCTATCTTCATGCAGCTTTTGATGAGGGGATCCTTTGTATTATAAATTGTAAAAGGGAAAATACCTCTTACTAGTTCCATAGATCGTTGACAAATAACTTGTATCCATTGAAGTATTGTGCGACAAACCATCAACGAATTACTCTTGTCAATATTTTGATTGAAACTAAATCCAGGATTAATTGGAAAATCCCCGAAATAAAGGACAGAAAAAACTGAAAAACGATTCTCCCAAAAAGAGAGACTTTTATTGATTAGATGACAGATACGCATACTATTAATTGAAGGATGAAACAGTTTTGGGGCTTACCATCGATTAATTTTTCGATGGGAGCCCCGAATTTGATGGATGAAGGCTAGCTTTTGGACTTAATTTCAGTTCTTATAAGTTCAGTTCAGTTCAGTTCAGTTCAGTTCAGTTCAGTTCAGCTCCATTCAGCTCAGTTCAGTTCAGTTCAGTTCAGATCAGATCAGTTCAGTTCAGTTTAATTCAATTTATTATTTTAACATTAATAATACTATTCTTATTTTATATTCTTATTGTTATCATTATTATTATATTAATCTATTTAATATTTTTATTATTATATTAATATATATTTTTTATATTACTATTATTTTTATTATTATTTTTATTATTTTATTTATATTTAATATATTTATTTATTATTATATTGTAATGATTAATGGCAATATTACTAGTATAAAGTATTAATATTTATTATTATTATTATTATTTTATATTATTATTATTTTTTCTTTTATTAATATTATTATTATTATCAATATTGTTATATTATATTTATTATTTATTAATATATTTATTTTGATTATTATTATTATTATTACTATTATTGGATGGGAGGTTGGAGGAAGAAATCTCACCTATCATTCAATTAATCATCATCCATCCAATAAGGGGGTGCTCATGGTTTGGGCTGGCACGGGTTGGGGGCTGACCGGGCTATTTAGCAGGAATAACACCCCAGGCACGATCCGATTGAGGGATTTGGCTAGGTCAAATTAGTTTTGGGTTGTGCTTGTCGGTCTCGGGCCCAACCAGTCTATTGGGTAGCGGGTTGAACGGTTGATCCCCCTTTTTTTTGGGTTGGGACCGGGATAGACCAGGCTAACCTGCCATGTTGAACAATCCTACCTCCAACGCCCAATATTATTGATTTTTCTTTTAATTTAGATTTAGGGGTTGTTTGGTTGCCTTCTAAATTCATAGGGATTGGAAAATCATGGGAAGTAGCTAAATGAAGGTTTGTTTGGTTTCCCAATTTATGGGAAGTAGAACTTCCTATGGAACTCCAATTCCTACATAATGTAGGAAGTCACTTATCTATTCCCCCCCCCTCCTCTAGGTAAGTGGGAGTTCCCACATGAATTCAAGTTCCTACATCCAACTACAATTCACATGATTTTCAACTTCACATGAATTTAATCTTCCCGAGAATTCTATCTTCCCATGGTGAACCAAACGACTCTTTAGATATTGTTATAATTTATGGGTTTTTCTAACGTGTGCCCTAAGGGCACATATTAAGAAGTCATAAAAGGAAAGATTCTCAGAATAATTTCATTAAAAATGGCAACAATGAGTTCATCACTAAATTTATCATGAAATTATCCTGAGAATCTTTCCTTTTATAGCTTCTTAATGTGTGCCCTTAGGGCACACGTTAGAAAAACCCATAATTTATTAAGATATAAGGGGTGTTTGGTAAATGGCGGATTGGGAAATTCAAGGCTTTTAGCATGTTTGACTCACCAATCTACTATTTTGAGTGTTTGGTAAATGGCATATTGAAAGAGTAGATTGAAGCTCAATCTACTGTTTTTCAATATGCTGTTCTACCCAGCATATTCACATTAGTAGATTGTGAAATATGAATCCGTCAATTCAACAGTCTAGATATAGATACAACAATCTATTAACCAAAATCTGCTAATTACCAAACACTTCTACTAAATCTGCTAATTGAAATATACTAGTCAAACCTGTTAATCCAATCTGTCATTTATAATCTGCTTGACCAATCTACTTCTACTAATATCAATCTGCTAATTACCAAACAGGGCCATAAACTATTTAATTTTTCTACTCAAAATAAATACTCAAATTTAACTAGGTATATTAAAGAGAATTATGTAACTTGATTCTTTTTAGTGAATTAAGTCATCGTTGTATTATCTTTAAACACATACAAAGTATATTTATAGAGTATGTTTGACCTAACTTGTTGAAAACGAATTTTTGTTTCTCAAGCTTAATTTTCTAAAAATGTTTTTCAAAAGCAGAAGCATAATTACCGCTTCCATTTTTATGGGTAAAAAGAAGGTTTTTTTACTTTTGAGAATTTTTTTTTTTCACTTTTAAATAAAGATGTGTTTGGCCAAAAAGTGTTTTTGAGTCCAAAAACACTTTGAAAAGTAAGGTCAAACACACATAAACACCTGATTTAATTGAAACAAATGACGCATGAAAAAATTGACAACTGACGGATGATAATCCTCACATATAAAAATGCAATAAGCCTTCCTTGTGACGGGTATATCCGTCATAAGTTTGTGACGGATTATATACTACCCACATGGGTAGATAAGACAAAACAGAATGTTATTCCCTTGGCAATTTGTTTTTGTCTTATTTCCCTATTGGATAGCATTTAACGCGTCGTAAGCTTGCGAGAGATATATCCGTCACAAATGAGAATTTGTGATAAAAATGAGTTGAATAAGAATTTAACACCACCATAAGAATAACATAACTATAAAGCTTAACCAAACCCAAACCCAAACCCAAACCCAAACCCGACTAATTGTCATCCTTATCCATGAGTAATGTAGTCAGTCAGATTCAAGTGCCGTGGATGAAGTTCCCGCCAAAAATATTATGGCCAGGATTAAATACTAGAATCTCTTGAGTCACAACTTTTACAGTTTTACCCCTCGCTCTTCACCAATTTCTCTGTTTATTTACTTTATATATAAACCTCAAAAAGTAAAGCTGAAATTCTTTTACACCAAACCCTAAAATTACTGGTGGAACCCCTCACCATTTTTACCGATCTTCAACTCGGTAAGAAATTCCTCTGTTTTCTTTCACTGATTCTTTAAGTAAATCGTTTGTATCATACGTTGTGTTGAGAAACTAATTGATTGCTGTTAGTTTTAATAAGTAGGGTTTGCTTTAAAATGCGCATCTAGTTCATTTATTTTCTTGTAATGGTGGTTGGATTTTCATGTAATTGCATGGTAACTTAGTTATTGTAAAGTGGTTGCGCTTCTTTTTATCGTAAATGGGTAGTTCTCGAGCCTATTTTTGTTCCGGGTCATTCGGAAACTGTCTCTTTGTGTTGGAATTTTTATGGATGAGTCCCGATGGTTCTAAGTATCATCGCCATGAGAATTTTCTATATTTTCGACGTCTCTCGGTTTATAGGGTTTGTATTTTTGTTAAATGTTTTCAAGGCCTCAAGACCCCTTTGAATTTTAAAGGTATTATGGATTTATGGAGTACTTCCTCCGTTCCATAAAATAGTTTACGTTTGCTTTATACACGTATATCAATGCTACTTAGGAATACTGTCAAAAAGCAAACGTAAACAATTCTATGGAATGGAGGAAGTATAAAATTTGAGGGTCTATAACTTCCCCGACTTTCCAATCTCTCATACGCGAGGAAGTTATTCTTACAATCATATAATGAGTACGAAGTTTAATTTATGTGTTCTAGTTTTATCGTTTCAAGACGTTTATTTAGTGTCCTAGTATTATTAGGATTCTTGAAACATCAGGGATTTGTTGGACTTATGAGACAATTGACTGAACTTTACTGTTTCTGATGTAAGAATTTGCGATTATCAGCTCGTTGCTGACAAATGGTAGATTGTCGACAAGTTGTAGATTAACAGCATTTCCTACTAAATTGTTTGAGAAAGCATGACATATGATGTATGATTTTTACCAGAGTTATATCATGGCATTCATCTTTTGGTTAAACAAGCTGATGAAGTACTTCATATGTCATGGTGAAATATAATAGTTCGAGTAGCATGTGTAATCTCAAATGTAATATCTAGATTATTTCATTCATCGTATGTTTCCAAACGTAAATGATCATGAAATTTTCTTTTGTTATGTCGCTAATGGACTACATACGGATGGGGACTAACTCAGTGTTCTTTAATTTCTAGGAAAACATGTCTAGGGTGAACAATGCTGAGGAAGCTCAACAGGCTGTTGTCAAAATTTACGAGGAAGAACACAATAAAGTGAAGGAAGTGCTTTCCAACCTCGGTAGCCAGATTAGTCTGTCAATGGATTTGCTCAGGTATGAGAAGCGGGAGGAGCAGCATGAGTATTTATGCCTTAGTGCCCATTTTATTGATGACAAATGGAATTTACGGAAATGGGTTTTACATTATGGTGAAGTATATGGCTCAGACTGGAAACACCCAACCAGAGCTGCTTCGGATTCTGTCAAAGATTGGGATATTGAGGGCAAAGTGTTCAGTCTTACCATTGGTGGTGAAATCAACACTGATTTGGTGAAGGAGCAAGTTCACGGAAGGAGGGAACTTGCATTGGATGGGCAGCTGTTTCATGTGAGATGCTGTAGTGATATGATTAGTCAAATGGTTCAGAACGGGTTTAATATGATCGATGAAATAATCGACAAAGCTAAGTTTTTTGGATGGTCAAATTCATTGCCTTTATGGTACCTCACAAGCACTAAGCTTCGAAATGCTCTGAAATTGAAGGGAGATGGAACATTTCCTGGAATGCCCCAAGAATTTTTGCCATCGAAAGAGGAATGGGAAAAAGTCAAGAGGGTGTGCAAAATGGTGGATCAAATCTACGAGATCACGAAGGGATTGTTCAAAGCTAAGATGCCAACCGCTAATCTGTTCTTACCTCATCTTCACAAGATTCGGACTTATCTAACCCAAGAGGCAACCAGTTCAGATGTATTTGTAAAGTCTTTGGCCGAGACAATGCTGAAGACATTGAATAAGTACTGGAATGAGATGTACCTAATGCCTGCAATTGCCGCATTCTTGGATCCTCGTCACAAAATGGAACTAATAGAGTCTTGTTTTCCAAATCCCGGTAATGGTGATGATGAAAAGGCTGCGTATGTTTTGCAGTCTATTCGTAGGCTCTATAATGGCTATGTGGGACCAACTGAAGAACCCCAAAACTCAGATCTTGATTTGTATTTGACTGAGCCGGTCATGCCATTGACCGAGAATTTCTGTGTGCTGACCTGGTGGAAGCAGAACTGCTCAAAATATCCTCTGTTGTCTAGGATGGCTCGCGACATATTGGGTGTTCCTATATCTGTGGCGACCTCTTATGAAGCATATTACGCAGAGCCAAGGGAAGCTGATAAGACAGTGCTGTCTTTGGGACCTGAACTAATGAATGCTTTGATGTGCACTAGGAGCTGGAAACTTGGGTACAATAAGCATTGACAAGGTATATACCATTCCTAAATCAGCAAAGTTCTTACTAACCTGAACACAATAAAGTGATGGAAGTGCTTTCCAACCACTTTCGTATTTTATTTGTCGTCGCATATGAGTAGTCTTCCTGGTGTTGCAGCTGCAGTTACTCTTTTACCATGGACTAGTTTAATCTAAGGTCATAGGAGGAACAAACTTGAAGTACAATCAGACTTAGATTAGCAGTGACGTCGAATATATGTTACTCCGACTTAGATTAGCAGTGACGTCGAATATATGTTACTCCGACTCTTCTGATTCCCCCAAGTACCCATGTCCGACACTCGACAACCCGGACAACGGTATGACACTTTGACACCTCATTTTAAGCCAAAATGGCAAAATATGCATATTTTTCATAAAAATGTCCCGAGTCCAGCACTTTGACACGCACCCGTTTCGGATACTTCTACGCTGCTAATTTCTTGGTTATTAGTAAGCACTCGAAACTCTTGTGTTCTTAAATTTACCTCGTTTTGGTTGACAAGATTTAAACTTCCATAGATCTTGAAATACAACAAACATGTGCGTTGCTATATTGTATTTACGGAAATTTCCCATGGTACCCCTTAATTTTGTTAGATTTCCCATGGTACCCCTACTTTTAAGAATTTGCCTATGATACCCTTGCGGTTCCATTTTTGTGCCCATGGTACCCCTTAATGTAACGGCGATTAACAAAACGTTAAATTTTGATGACGTGGCAACAAAACGCTAACATTTCTAACAAACACTTGTGTTCAGGAACCTAGATACTCCTTAACTGTCTTCATATTGAGCAACATCTGTTGTTTTTGTTGTAATGTTCATGATAATATACTCTTGGGTGCTTTCATGCATAATGCTGTGGTAATTGATCATTTGATCGTGATAGATTCTTATGCTGTTGCAGGTAGCTGGGGAGGACTTGTTTGGATCATTCTCTAGGAAGTATTTTGATAGTTTTCTTTTGCCGAGGAGTCGAGGACACGTTTGGATGATCCTTTTGTGCTGCAGAATTATATGTATATCAGTAATATTTATGTTTTCTAATCTTGGGTTGTATGAAACTTATTTATTTTGTTGAGCACGCTTTCGGATCCTTTTTTATGTCGTAGAAGACTACTAGAAGCAATAGAATTATAATTAGTTACCTGGAGGTACTGTAGTATTTGTGCAAGTCATATTCCTTTGGGAATGATGACTTATTTGGGTTACTTGTAACAACATTCTTGCTGTTTCATTTTCTGCTGCTTGTTTTTCTCGGTCCAGCACAGTGGTATAATAATGAGTGTTGCATTTGAATCAGGGGGTAGAATGGTAATTTGAGGATGATGTTGGAGAATTGGTGGTGAGGTGTGGTGGGAGGTTTGACGTTGACATGTCGAAAAGGGGGAGCAATGGTAGAGGACTAGAGGCTCTGGAATTGGGCCGCTAGAGAGTTGATTGGTCTATTCGTGTTTGCGTGTTGCCTGTTTGGCCATAGGACTTGGGAGTAGACCTGTACTCGGGCCGGGCTCTCCTGGTCAGACCCGGGTCAGGCCAGGGGAGGAGCGGCTTGGCTGGGCCGGGCTGAGATATGCTTGACCAAGACCAGGCCCAAGGCAGGCCAATAGCGAGCCGGGCTGTTGGGCCTCCAATTTATTTATTTTTCTTATTATTTTGCTAACTGGCGGGCCAAGGCCGGGCCGGGCTGGAATTTTAGGGCCAGGATCGGGGCTAGGGCTGGGTCAGACCAAGTTGCATAAATAACGGGCCAAGGCGGGTAGGGTCCGGGCCAGATCGGGTTAGCCCGTGCTAATGGCCAGCTCTACTTGGGAGTTGGGACTTGGCTCTTGAGGGGGGTAGACAACTTTTTGTCCCGGTCATAAGAATTAGTGTTTTTCCAAATGGGTTTGTTTAAGTGGCTATAAACATGATTGAATAAAATGGCAGATGATCCAGAAAAACTCAACTGACCAGGAACCTTATAATGGTAGAACGGTTTACAGCTAGTCTAGTAGCCAATGGCTACAAGCAAGTGTATGGTAAGGGTCAAAAGCAGTGGCAGTGTCCAAGGATTGTCGCTTATTTGAGCTTGACATCGATAATGCTTTTCTCGATTGTTACCTTGACGAAGAACTTTATTTATGCTACCTCTGGAAGGCTATGTTCTAGCCAAGGCTGGGTAGATTTGTCACCTCCAGTTGTTATAATTTCGAAAAAAAAAAACTGATTTGAAGATGGCATTAGATACCGGCCACTTTTACGATCAAGGACTTGGGTTTAAAGTAGTCCATTATGTCGATGCCGCACGTATAATATTTATTATAAGAAAAAAATATTAGAACGATGAACAACGATTCGGGCTTATTTAGAGCTAAAGGTTGGCATTTGTATCAAGCAAGGTTTCGAGCCAAGGTTGACCGAATCCAAGTCCATTTTGTGCATAATAAAACTCGGATCACAAGCTCATATAAGTTCATTTTATTTATTTTGAGTGATAGGCTATGACACACCTAACAAAGATAAATACCCTATAGTAATAAGTGAATGTAGTAATAGGGTTAGAACACAAGGAGACGGGAGTTGCTAAACAAGTTGTCATGGAGTGAAATCTATCAAGGTCGGTTATGTATGATTGTTTGGTTTGGTTGGTAAACTTGTGATAAAAATAATGTAAAAACAATAATAATGAAAGAGTTTAGGGGACTCGGATCACATATGCAAAATGTAAATGCTCATGTCAATTAGGATTTCTTAATAACGATAATTGTTTCGGTTTAATGACAACCACCTCTCGGCCTTATTGTCAACCATAGAACGGGTTATAGCTAGCTCTTGCTATTACTAGATCGGTCTACTAAAACATGCTTAGTCTAATTCAATTCCGTATCTCTCGACTTTTAGAAAGAATTAACAAATTTAATCTAGGATTGTGGCCAATAATCAAAGACAAACAATTCAATACAAGCATGTGATAGAAACTTTTAATCGATATTATAGATCCTAATTCAATATTTACAAGTACTATTTATGCATGGCTCCCCTAATCCCTAGATAAAATAAACTACTCACACATATTGAAAACTAAACTAATGACATATGATATAAAGAACATGATGATAATGGAACGAAATAAGTACTAGAAATGGAATTACCTTAACAATAAAAATAAAACATGGAAATGAACACTACTACAGATACATGCTATAACAACGGTTAAAAACCGTTGTTATATAAAAAAGCGGACGTTGTTAAAGCGTCCGTTGTAAAAGGTTATAACAACGGTTGATTTTCTTAAGGCAACCGTTGTTAAAAATATTAACAACGGTTTTAAGTATAAAAACCCGTTGTGGAAAGTGTGACTCAATTTTGGAGGGAAAGTTATAACAACGGTTGTAATATACAACACCGTTGTTATAACTAAAGACAACGGTTTTTTAATAATTAATCGTTGTTGTTTGTTCTTAAAAAATAAAAAAAAATTAAATTAAATATTAATAGATGCATGCATAATTACGGCCCGTTATAATTCCGATGCATGCATTATTACTGCCATCACTGTGCATATGAACGGACAATATGGAATGAGAAAGGTTAGTAATAAGATTTGAAGCAGCATTGAGAGATATGATGATGATTATGGCACAACTTCCTAACATATATATTAATTAAAAAACAACTCAACCCACACATTGCTTAGTATAAATACATTGCATTATCTCAACTAACATTTCCATTATCTCAATATATACATCTCCAAACCCTAACTGCTAAAACAAACTCCAAATAAATTAACCCTCCTTAATCTTTCAAAACAAACTCCAAACTCCAACAAAATGAATGATATCATCCTTAAGACTCTTACTATGATCGAGAACAACAACAGTTTCATCCGTCGGTTGCTCCATATTGAGGAAAGTTTCAGGAGCTACCTTGCGGATGCTCGATCCGTACTGAAGGACGCCAAAGAAGATGGCTTGACGGAGCAGCAGCGGTTGCAGCTATATATGACGATATAGCAACTGCTGAACGGAACCTCGAAATAGCCAAGGAGGAGAGGACGGATATGATAGAGGAGAATAAGATCCTCTATGAAAATATAAGAATTGCATTTTTATTAATGTAATTTTTTTTTTTAATTTATGTATTTATAAATATATATATATATATATATATATATATATATATATATATATTAATTATGTTTATCTTGCTTCTTCATCTTGCTTCTTCTTTGTTTTACTAGCTAATTATGCGAACAATACTTAAAGAAATAACATAATGGTCGATAAAAACACATACATGCAAATGAAATAATTAGAAAAAGAAAATAATGACGATGAAACTAACAGTGACGGCGAGATTTACCTGATAATTACAGAACGTAAGAGACGATGAAATCAACAGTGACGGCGAGAAGATAAAGCGACGATGGGAAAGAGAGAAAGAGACGATGAGAAAGTGTGTGTTTTGTGTTTGTGTTTGTCTACTGTGTTTGTGTATTAAGGTTTGTGTTTTGTGGCTGCAGCAGACTTGTGTTTGTGTGGTTTATAGTATGGAAGGTATTGACAACGGTTATTAAACAACAACCGTTGTCAGATAAGTTTTAACAACGGTTGTAAATCAACAACCGTTGTCAAATAAGTTTTAACAACGGGTTCCAAAATCAACCGTTGTGATTACTTTTCACTAACTTTGCGTCAATTTTGCGCCATATTATTAACAACGGTTGTGCATGTGTAACCCGTTGTTAAAACTAATAACAACGGTTTTTATAACCATACCCGTTGTAATTCATTTTAGTAAAATTCGCGCCATACATTCTACAACGTCTATTGTGATTTTCGTGAATACTCGTTGTTAATGGGGCGTTGTAGTTGCCTGGATTTGTAATAGTGGAAGAACAAGATAAAACCGAAATAACTTGAAATATAACTTGAAATTGCTAAAGGAATTTATTTGGAACAATAATGAAATGCTTAAAGGAAATCTAAACTATCCTAAAAACTGAGATAAAGTGTATGGAAGTGTGTAAGTGGTGTCTCAAATGACGGATTCAACACCCTTATATATAATTAGGGGTGTTGAAACGTAAACAATTTAAGGAGGGGCAACCCCGATCGGGGTCGTGTTTTCAGTTTTCGTCTTAATTCCGTCTTAACTTCTTGCTTTATGGTGATGAGAAATCCAATGATTTCATATTCATGAGTCCTTCTAAGGCATCTTAGAGGTCATAGGGCATCCAATGTGTCACGGTCCGTAACTTTGAGCCGGAACGTGACGCGCACCCTTGACTATCACACGACAAGAATGCAAACGAGAGCGCCAAGAACTAGTGAGGGATCACTAGTCCATTTGTAATCGGTCTCGGTTGGCGTGTGTCGGGAATCCTAGTCACGATTATCAAGTCCGGCACACGAAAGCAATAAAAGTAAGCAATACGATTATTGAAAGAAATTAAGAATTTTAACCAATTCATCCTCTCCTTACAGATAAGCTACCCTCAAATCCATACACCACCAGTTGTTGTCAATGACAAAACATCATTTATTGATCCTGCTGTTAATCCTACTGTACCAGCTGAATCAAATGCCTCTCCTCAACCACCAATAGCACAAACTCAGGACCTTAATCCATCTCCGTCTCCTGCTCCACCTGAACCCTACACCAGGACAAGAAGAGACAGAAGGGCACCTGAGTGGACAAAGAATTATGTTGTCAACAATCCTGCCATGGCTCCTGCAACTGTTGCAAATGTTGTTGATTTGCATCTGAACACACAATTTGTTGGCCATGCTAGAATTACTAACACAGCTGCTGATCCCCTCACAATCAGGAAGCTATTCAGGACCAAAAATGGATCAAGGCTATGAATCAGGAACTGCAGGCTCTTCATGACAACAATACATGGACAATCACTTACCTACCCAAGGACATGAAAGCTATTGGGTGCAAATGGATACACAAAACCAAATACAATGCAGATGGGACTATTGAAAGGCATAAAGCTAGATTGGTGGTACAAGGTTTCAGACAAATGTATGACATTGATTATGAAGAAACCTTTGCACCTATGGCTAAAGTGTCCACAGTCAGAGCTCTCTTAGCTGTCATCTCCATCAACAACTGGGAAACTTGTCAAATGGATATTGCCAAGGCTTTCCTTCATAGGGATCTCTTAGAAGATGTCTCTATGAAGCTGCCACAAGGATATTGTGATAGAAACTTCAACCATCCAGGACAAGGGTGTAGACACCTCGTTTCTGCACCTCTCGCAAACCACCCGGTGATGATTGGGCCGCATGTTTGGTACGCGGAACGATTTGTGACAGTTCGTAAGATTATCGTCAAGTGATTGCTCAAACAGTAATGTCTACCTCTTAAGTGTCATCTGCGCGCCGATACGGTCGTTTTGGCAGTAATTAGAGTACATTTGGAGTCCGGGCCTAAAACCGTCTTCATTTTCTGATAACCATTAAATCCCGAGTCGGAATATTCCGGATATTTTTATTCCATATTTTAAATAAATATTTCACAATCTTTAATCTTTGGTAAAGTATTTCTCGTAATATTCATACAAAATATTAAGGAAAACCGAATTATCTCTTTATTCCATAATTTAAACACGGAAATCTTTCTTTCGCAGGAGGAAATCACTTGGGAATAGACGCAGCAGGTGCTGCGCCTCTTCCAAGAGACGCAGTGCTTGCTGCGCCTCTTCCCAGGTCCTTTTCTGCGTATTTCTCGTATCTTTTTCATATCTTTCCGAGATTCATTTCCAAAGACTCTCCGAAAACCCTACTCCTTCACGTGATTAGTATAAATAGGAGCCTTCGCTCCTCATATTTCTGACGCGAGTGTCCGCCCTTCTCTTCTCCCTTTGCATTCTAGACCTTTGTTCTTACTTTTTGGCGTCTACGTGCTTGAACATTCGACCACGTAAGCTCGGATCCTTCTGAGTACCAGCCTCGTTTGCATGACCGACCAATTTGACCAACTACACAACCATTCAACTTAATTAATCTATTCGTTTTCCTCCTACGAGGGCACTTTCTTTACATTCGCGTCGAGCATCACTAATCGATATCTTAGTCCTTCTCGTTTCGTAAAACATGTAAGTCTGAGGGTGTAAATATCTCTTTTATTTATTGTTATTTATCTTTTTGTACCAATTAATGTAAGATTTATGTCGAAAACACCGATTAAAACCGATTTCTAAAATCATATTTAAAACCCTTTTTACGGATTTTCAGAAGACTAACCGTCGAGAAAGGACGCAGCAACTGCTGCGCCTCTTCGAAGGAGCGCAGTATCTGATGCGCCTCTTCGTGAGGCTGCCGCAGTTCCTGCTTCCTTTCTTCTTCCTTCGTCCTCTGTAATTCGTCTTGTTTATTTGTTTTTCGTTCGTTTGTTAATTCTCTGACATAATAACATATTAATTCACATGTATATTATCCTCATCATTAACACGTTCTATTCATCATAAATCCGACTTAAATCCCTTATAATCTAATATTTGCGGGTTTTCGCCATAAATTCATTCCGGGTTGTAGAAATTCGATTTGTTCATATTGAGTTTCTGGAATTCGATTCATTGATATATTTCCATCTGTCCATTGTCATATTCGTCATTAATTTGTCATTAATTCATCATGTTTAGTTATTTCATTCACCTATGTCACTAATTAATCGTTCATTCATGTAATTAATTCGTTTAATTCCGTCTCATCCATGTTTTATTGCTTTCATGACCCATCATTCATATGTAAATAACCTATTAATCACTTTCATCCGAGTAAATAATTTAATCAATCATTAAATTCACCAACGATATTAACAACACGCAATTCCGGCTTCACAACCAGAATTCAGGTCAGGAACAGACGCAGCAACTGCTGCGCCTGTTCCGGGTTGAATTCTGTCCCTGAACTCCGTTTCTGCCTTGACCTATTTTAATTAGCTTACGTATAATTAACTATTAACCATATTACCGCCTTCCGTTTTGTTCGTTAACTTATTCTTTTATTCGTTTTCCCAAATTATCCGTTTTAAAGGTATTTTCGACATAAATCGCTTATCCCAATGTAATTATTGTAATTTTCATTATTGTAATTTCATTTATTGCATTTATCGTTATTTCTTGTATCATTTGTATGTTTTCACATGTAATTGAGCATTAAATTCTACTTCGACATTAATTGTATGCTAACTAACTGTCCACCGACTTAGCCTAATTCTTCACATGTTAGGATTAAAACTTGGATGTTGCATTGCATGCATATAACCGACGATATATCAAGTACGAATAACTTCCCTAATCATTAGTAGAGGCCGCTATCGAGGCGGGCGGGATTAGGTGTTCGATCAAAAGAGCTTCCTAATACGTACCCTCACCCCTTACTCCAGATCTCCGTGAACACCCGTGTTCATTGGCATCCACGAGAGTCATTCTAGACATAGAATGCTAAGGGTAACGATTGCTTAGTGTTCATGTCTTTACTTTGTGTCTTGACATGACACGAGGTATTCGAACGGTTCCAATTTCCCATAAAAATTGGTGGCGACTCCAACAAAAATGCAAACGCTTGTTTCTCTTTCCTCCCAAGCGTCCCCGTGGGCGGCCCGCTGTCCACAGTTTGGCGACTCCGCTGGGGATAATACACTTACGTGTAGCTAAGGGTGAAACTTGAACAAGGTTAAGGAATAGTTTGTACAAGACAATTGTCGGTTTTCATAACTCGGTCTTCCTAGATCGTTTTTTCGGCCTTCCTAGGCCCAACCCAACTCATTCGACCAATCGTCCCGTCTAAACGGTCCTAATTCTTATTTGGGCCTAAGGATGGATAGCGATTGACGTCATCCATACCATGATGCTTACTCTTATTTGTATCAAGGGCTTTCACTACTTGAGGAAATGGACTAGGAATCGGCCTTACTCTTGTTTGGTACGAGCCTCTCCACAGACTTCGGGTTTGATTGTTCGGTATGGCAACCCACCCTTTAAACCAAAACCCTTTTAAATGCACTCAGCATCCCGTTATAATGTCTGTATAAATGTTTGTATCATATACGTGATCACCATTTTTGTAAACAAAACCATGACGAAATTTTGTAAAATAAAATCCTCTTCAAAATGTAAACATTTTCAAAGTAAAACAAAACTCTGTCCATATGTCGAGTCAAACTTCGGGCCTAAAACCCATTTCAAAACATGTCCAAAACAAAAAAACAAAAAAAGTCCAAAAAAAAACGTAAACAAAAAACAAAAAACAAAAAAGTCCAAAAAAAGAAAAGAAAAAAAAACCAAAATATTTTTAAAATCATGTAAATGTATAAATTCAATCGGGCTAAGTTAGAGTCAAAATTCAAACCGACTATGTCCTAGTCGGAACTCTGTCGAGTCATAAACTCGTCTTCCTTTACATTTTGGGTCTTTTCAAATTCAAGTCAAGTCCTAAGGCGTCACGCCGTCATTTTGGACCCCCTACCCCAATTCAGTTAGGATCTAAACACTCGAGTCACACGTTCCGAGGCTTAACACACGAGTCTCAATGGGCCTCATATTTGAGTCTAAACTACAACAGTCTTCTTAACACCTATAAGCAAACCTCGAGTCCAGAATCAACACGTGTCTTCAATCCCGTCAATAAGGTCAACTGTATAAATGTCACTCCGTCAAAGTTAACACTCGAGTCTAAAATTAAAGTCAAGCACCGTGAATTCAAACACGAGAAGTCGCTCACGGCATTTCACGAGTTCACAAGTCAAGTCTAGATGTGTCATCTTGTCCCTTCCTTTGTTTGTTTCCTTAGTATGCGTGATCCCATGTCGAACCGAGTGTAATGCGCGTCATTTCTGTCGAGTAGGAATCCAGCAAGTTCTGTCAATCAGCAAGGTCACGAAGCAGATCAAGCCACAATCACCATGTCTCTTCAAGACGTTTATGCCATGGTCCTACGAGTTCAAGCTACAATGGAAAATTTGAGCATTCGCGTCCTCACCCTTGAAAATGGAATGGTGGAAAAGAACATCCCAACTAGAGAAACCTCTAGTCTAGGTCGTCCAAAGCTTACCTCTTGCAATAACCATCGTCCTAGAAAGCCAAAAATAGCTGAAAGGAAACCTGGGAGGCATCAAAAGGTGCTTACCGATTTAGGCATGTCTTATGCCGATGCTTTGAAGAGACTTTCTGCCCAAGGCATGCTACATCCAATAGGGCCGACTCCGGATCCACCTTTAGAGAAACAGGTGAACCTCTGGAAGGGCAACAAATATTGCCTATATCACCAAGGTAGAGGCCATGATATTGAAGAGTGTTTTCTCTTGAAACCCACCATCGAAGATATCATCGAAGAGGGCAAGCTTCCTAAGCCACCTTCTGTCGAGCGATCCAAGAAGATCGACCCTCTTGGATCTAATATCATTAAACATGATGAAGAATCATCCCTAGACTGTTCTCACCTCCTCGCTCCTCATGGTAGTGAAGAAATCAACGTGCTCGAAGACGAAGATATCCAAAGTGGAATGCTCATGCTTTCCATTGCCTTCAACAATAAATTTTCCAAGTTAGAAGGAGCCATTGATAGCCTAAACTGTCGGCTTTCCAACATAGAAAACCAGTTCGCCGAAATGGGTAAGAAGCTTGATGCCCAACCTCTCAAGATGAAAAATGTCCAGACAGACCCTCAACCTGACGGTCCTAAAGCAACAAGTGGACAATCCATTCCAAGTTCTTCTCATCCAAGAATCAAAATCAATAAAGGCATCCTCATGGAGCCTTCGTCAAGGAAACCTAGCAATTCTCCAGGGTCATTCACAAAGGCTTTTGACAAGAAGGATACACCTCCTAGGAAATTTACCAACATTGGTATTAGATACGCCGATGCCTTTCAGAGACTCATGGAACAACGAATGTTGAAGCCTATAGGACCTACGCCCGAACCAGAAAAGAAATCCAAGTTCTGGGATGAGAATGCCTACTGCAAATACCATAGAGGCAAAGGGCATGATACAGAGAAATGTTACAAATTAAAAAACGTCATTCAGGATATGATCGGAAGCGGGAGGTTGTCCCTCTCAACCTTTAACCCGCAAGGCAACTTAGGCAATCCTCATGGATATACCACTTATCAAGAAACTCTTCTTGATTGTTATCCTTCCAATGTTCCCAATGATGAGGACGAGGTGCTCAAATGGGTGAATTCTCAAAGCCGGATGTCGAATCCAGTTGCTGGAAGAGTAAATGTTCAAGCATGGGCCGATGATTACGAGTCTAGATCTAAGATCGCGTCAAAATCCGAGTCCGAGTCCGAGTCTTAGGCTTTCTTTCCCAATTGTTCTAGTATCTTTTTTTTTCATTTCTATTTCTAGTGACAATCTGGGGGCTGTCCCACGAGTCACGCGTCTTCTCGAGTCTATGTTAAATACATTCATTACTCATTTCAATAAAAATACAATTTTCAATCCACATATTCTATCATGTCTCTTCCTTTACCCTTTTCATGTGTGTGGACAGCGGGCCGCCCACGGGGGCGCTTGGTGAGAAACGAAACAAGCGTTTGCATTTTGTATGAAGTCGCCACCAATTTTTATGGGAAATTGGAACCGTTCGAATACCTCATGTCATGTCAAGACATAAAGTAGTGACATGAACACTAAGCAATCGTTACCCTTAGCATTCTATGTCTAGAATGACTCTCGTGGATGCCAATGAACACGGGTGCTCACGGAGATCTGGAGTAAGGGGTGAGGGTACGTATTAGGAAGCTCTTTTGATCGAACACCTAATCCCGCCAGCCTCGATAGCGGCCTCTACTAATGATTAGGGAAGTTATCTATACTCGATATATCGTCGGCTATATGCATGCAATGCAACATCCATTGATTAATCCTAACATGTGAATTAAGACTAAGTCGGTAGACAATTAATTAGGCATACAATTGGGTCGAAATTGGATTTAATGTTCAATTACATGTGAAAGCATACAAATGATACAAAATACAATGATATAAATTACAATAATGAAAATTACATTAATTACAACGGATTAGGCGATTTATGTCGAAAATACCTTTAAAACGGATAATTTGAGAAAAAGGAATAAAAGAATAAATTAAAAGAATCAAATAAATTAACGAACAGGAATTAGCGTGATATTACGGATAATAGTTGATTAATTACGTAAGCTAATTAAGCTAAGTCAAGGCAGAAACGGAGTTCAGGGACAGAAATCAGCCAGGAACAGGCGCAGCAGAGCTGCGTCCTTTGGAATAGGCGCAGCAGACGCTGCGTCTATTCCTTGGCTCAGTTCTGGCTGTGAAGCCGTAATTGCAAGCCGTTAATACAATTTGGTGATTTTAGGGATTGATTAAATTATGTACTCGGATAGAAGTGATTAGCAGGTTATTTAACATATGAATGGGTCATAAAAACAGTAAAACATGGATGAGACGGATACAAATGAATTAATACAAGGTGGAATAATTACGGAAGCGAAAAATATTAATGAGTCCTCTATTGAAATCAATTAACTAGTCTAAACATGATGATATATGATGAATATGTGACAAACAGATGAAAGCTATATCAAAGACGAATTCCAGAAACCCAATATGAACAAATTGAATCTCTACAACCCGGAATTGAATTTAATGGCGAAAACCCGCAAATATGAATTATTTGGGATTTAAGGTCGGATTTATGACGATTAAAACATATGGATGAATGATTTATAATATACATATGATTATTAAACTATTGTACCGAAGAATTAAAGAAAACAAGTGAAAACGAATAATCAAAGACGAATTACAGAGGACGAAGGAAGAAGAAAAGAAACAGGAACTGCGGCAGCCTCACGAAGAGGCGCAGCATGAACTGCGCTCCTTCGAAGAGGCGCAGCAGTTGCTGCGTCTTTTCTCGACTGTCAGTCTTCTGAAAATCCGTGAAAAGAGGTTTTAAAGACGGTTTTAGAAATCGGTTTTAATGAGGTATTTTCGACATAAACCTTACATGAGTGATACGATAAATAAAATACAATAAATAAATAAGGATTATACACCCTCAGACTTACATGTTGACGAAACGAGAAGAACTAAGATATCGATTAGTGATGCTCGACGCGAATGCAAAGAGAGTGCCCTCGTAAGAGGAAAACGATTGATTAATTAAGTTGATTATTGTGTAGTTGGTCAAATTGGTCGGTCATGCAACGGAGAGGCTGGTACCCGGAAAGATCCGAGCTTACGTGGTCGAAAGTTCAAGCACGTAGGCGCCAATAAGTAAGAACAAAGTCTAGAATGCAAAGGGAGAAGAGAAGGGCGGACACTCGCGTGAGAAATATGAGGAGCGAAGGCTCCTATTTATACTAATCACGTGAAGGAATTAGGGTTTCGGAGACTCTTTGGAAGTGAATCTCGGAAAGATATGAAAAAGATATGAGAAACATGCAGAAAAGGGCCTGGGAAGAGGCGCAGCAGCCACTGCGTCCCTTGGAAGAGGCGCAGCACCTGCTGCGTCTATTCCCAGGAGGTTTCCTCCTGCTGAAGAAAGATTTCCGCGTTTGAGTTATGGTAGGACGGAAATAATCCGATTTCCTTAATATCTTATATGAATATTACGGGATATTATTTGCCAAAAGATAAAATTTGTGAAATATGGAATAGAAATATCCGGAACATTCCAGAACATTCCGACTCGGGATTTAACAGTTATCAGGAAATGGAGACGGTTTTTGACCCGGACTCCGAATGTACTCTAATTACTGCCAAAACGACCGTATCGGGACGTAGATGACAAATAAGAGGTCGACATTAATATTTGAGCAATCACTTGACGATAATCTTACGAACTGTCACAAATCGTTCCGCGAATCAAACATGCGGCCCAATCATCACCGGGTGGTTTGCGGGAGGTGCAGAAATGAGGTATCTACAATGTGACAACAAGAATTGGTTTGAGACATTTTAAAATGAACAACAACACATGACAGTCGATGTGAGTACACTTAAATGATGTTCCATTCCAAGTTGTAGAGGACCTAAGACTCCGTGTTCATTTTCCTTACCTATTCCATGTCTGGCAATAGAAACCACAATATAACCCTAGTCTAGGTCGAGCCCATCTCAAGAGATTCTAGGACGAATCCAGACCATCTCCCTTGTTAACAATCCATGACGGAAGGCAAGCTCATTCCCCACAATAAACAACCCGTGTTACTAAAAAACCAACCCGTTTCACACCAAAGGTGCTACTCTGACCCAAATTCATGATAATAAGCAAATCCAAGACGATAAGATCCATGGCCAAAGACAAAGGCTCACTCAAAAGAAATGACCAAGATCGATATCCGAGACAAAAGAGTTAAAAAAACAAGGTTCAATCAAGCAAGTCAAGTCAATACCCAAGGTCAAAGTTATCCTCAAACACCTGAATCAAGAATCTGAGCAAAAAGCCGAAATATATTCTAGACCAAGAATCTGAGTCTGAATCAAGAACGAGTATGAAATCAAATGCTAAACGGAATACTGCTGAATTCAATAGAATCAAGACATCAATGAAGATGGTCATCTAGCACCCTCACTTAGCCTTCCACACATCACACACCCCAAGTCCTTCTCGAGACCGTTATAGGGGGATGGTTAGGAATTTTGAGAATCCTCTCAAGCTCGTCAAATATACCCATCCTTTAGGGCCAACGCATGGAAATTTGAACCCACATCAATTAACCTACCTTTATGTGCTCAGGCTACATCAAGCCAAGAGACTCCATTTCCAAGCCATATTATAAGCCATAACCCCATCAAGCCTTAACTCCACAAAATCAAGCTCCAGAGAGATTTGTTCATCAAAGCCTCTTATTACCGAGCTCCACATTCCAAATATCCAATCCAGTTTCACCTTGACCCAAACACGGAGTCTTCAAATACTTTGCTACCCAGAACGGGACGTACCCATATTCATCCTTAGGGTCCACTTTTAGGTGTGCTCACGCGACAATGAAATTTTTTATAAACTTAATTATACCTCTTTGGTCTATGATCAGAGGGAGTTATCTCAAATCGATTCTTCGAGTCACCAAAGGAATATTACCCTTGTGACCCCTACACTTTAAGGTCCTAACAACATAGCTTAGGCACACACTTGAACTACGAGCATGGTTTGATTTCACCTCTTCAGGTGGATACGTAGGCAGTCCTTTCTTACACAAGAAGGATACAACCACAACACCCAAACAAAATTAACCAAATCTCAGAACTACGATCTGGTTTGATTTCACTTCACGTGAATACGTAGGCAGTCCTCAAGGACACAACCATCCCCACTTCCAACTTTCAATCTCAATTATCAACCATCACAATTTTCAACCTTCCAACCTCAATTAACATCCCTTCCACAACCAACACCTCTATAACTGGGGGCTCCTTATTGTCGCCCAGCCTCTTTTTTACCAAAGTCCAGAGTCATCTTCTCATCCTGGGGGCTTCTCTTCCAAGATGCCACCCTTCCTTTATTCCTCTAAGTCTAGCTAGTACTCGGTCCGGACAATGACAAAGGTTTTAGATCAATTCTCCAAGTCACCGTGCCTCAAGAGGGGTATCTTTTACATCAAACGGCGATGAAGAAGTCCTAGTAGACAGATTATACATGGCTCATGCCTTACCTTTATATGCCTTCATCATTCTTGCAATCCTTATACCTTTGGAACCGATACGCATTGTCACCCACACTTGGCTAGGGGTTGCGCATACTTAAGCAAAGTCTGTCAAGGTCATCCCTGTGTCGAGTCAAACCTAAGTTAGTGTCGCGTCAGTCAAACCTAAGTCTACATTTCGCGTCGCGTCCTAGTAGGTCTGTGTCATGTCAAGTCCTATGTCTAAAGCCCATTTGAATATGCATAACGCATTACAAACGGCAAACTTCTTTGAACAAGTTTTAAACGACTTTTAAAAAGAAACAACTTTTGCACAACCTATGTGTTTCCTCATTCGAGGTCCATGTGATAATCGCTTACGTGCATATATTAGATTGCATTTTTGTGTGGCTACTAATCATGCAGGTAAGTATCAGAAGCAGTACTTTATCAAGACCTCGCTTGCCACAACAAGCGAATATTCTTTGACAGGTGTTTCGACACACCTCTATTATGTTCCCCCAGCGAGAGTACACGGATAGACATTCCCTCTCGAGACATGGAGATCAGTTCCCGATTACGTTCCCCCAGCGAGAGTTCACGGATAGACATTCCCTCTCGAGACAAGGAGATCAACATCAACCCCAAGATTTATCGAAGTTTGTTTGAAGACGACCCAAGCAGATTTCTCCCGGCAGTTTCTACCGACGTTTTTGTTTCCTCACAGAGTTCGGCAACGGTGTCGTTCTCCAGAAGTTCCCAAACCAAAGCCTCCTTCCTTAGGTTTGTAGACCCAAAGTTAGGATTCATACCCCTAGATTCTTAGATCCCCAAAATGGCTTCCTTAGGTTCGTAAACCCAAAGTTAGGATTCATACCCTTAGATTCTTAGATCCCAAGATAGCTTCCTTTAGGTTCATAAACCTTTAAGCTCCCATACCAACATCCTTAGGTTCATAAACCCATAAATCCTTTTGGAGTTCTCATACCTCAGAAAGCTTAAACGCACACGTTTAAAACAAGAATTAGTAACCCAGTAGTTCCTAAACTTAACCCTAGGATCCCAAATCCTCTTAGGTTCACAAGCCTTTAAGTTCTCATACCAGCCGTCCTTTTAGGTTCGTATACCCAGGTTCATACATCTAGCTTCTTTTAAGTTCCCAAACTCCCTAGAGTTCATATACTTATACCCTTTAGGATCACATTCCTTTAGGATCACTTTTTCCCTTTAGGATCACATCCTTTAGGATCACCTTTTCTTAGAGTTCCTACACTCAAACCTTGATTACCCCTTAAGTTGAACTTATATTTGACCTCCTTCCCGGCGATGCTTTCCTTTAAGGTCCCACACCCTAGCACAAATCCTTACATAACTTTTAGGGCCTACCCTTAGCTCCTACGCTTAACCTTAGCTCCTATGCACCTCCAGAAGCATCTCGAGAAAGAAGTCTCAGGTATGGTCTCTTCTTATGGCTGGCGAGCTTCCTTACGTAGTCTAATGGACTTTAAATGACCCTCCCCGATAGTCGACAGACTCTAAAATGTTCCCGACGACAGGTCCTTGGTTCAGACCCCTTGAGCCGCCTCGCGTCGCCATAGTCGCCAGGTTGTAATCTTCGATTGACCTGATGGCTATACTTTGACTTTCGCCTTGTCAAAGCCTCAGTCAAAGTGGGGGCTCTGTAGACACCTCGTTTCTGCACCTCTCGCAAACCACCCGGTGATGATTGGGCCGCATGTTTGGTACGGGGAGCGATTTGTGACAGTTCGTAAGATTATCGTCAAGTGATTGCTCAAACAGTAATGTCTACCTCTTAAGTGTCATCTGCGCGCCGATACGGTCGTTTTGGCAGTAATTAGAGTACATTTGGAGTTCGGGCCTAAAACCGTCTTCATTTTCTGATAACCATTAAATCCCGAGTCGGAATGTTCTGGAATGTTCCGGATATTTTTATTCCATATTTTAAATAAATATTTCACAATCTTTAATCTTTGGTAAAGTATTTCCCGTAATATTCATACAAAATATTAAGGAAAACCGAATTATCTCTTTATTCCATAATTTAAACACGGAAATCTTTCTTTCGCAGGAGGAAACCACTTGGGAATAGACGCAGCAGGTGTTGCGCCTCTTCCAAGAGACGCAGTGCTTGCTGCGCCTCTTCCCAGGTCCTTTTATGCGTATTTCTCGTATCTTTTTCATATCTTTCCGAGATTCATTTCCAAAGACTCTCCGAAAACCCTACTCCTTCACGTGATTAGTATAAATAGGAGCCTTCGCTCCTCATATTTCTGACGCGAGTGTCCGCCCTTCTCTTCTCCCTTTGCATTCTAGACCTTTGTTCTTACTTTTTGGCGTCTACGTGCTTGAACATTCGACCACGTAAGCTCGGATCCTTCTGAGTACCAGCCTCGTTTGCATGACCGACCAATTTGACCAACTACACAATCAATCAACTTAATTAATCTATTCGTTTTCCTCCTACGAGGGCACTTTCTTTACATTCGCGTCGAGCATCACTAATCGATATCTTAGTCCTTCTCGTTTCGTCAAACATGTAAGTCTGAGGGTGTAAATCTCTCTTTTATTTTTTGTTATTTATCTTTTTGTACCAATTAATGTAAGATTTATGTCGAAAACACCGATTAAAACCGATTTCTAAAATCATATTTAAAACCCTTTTTACGGATTTCCAGAAGACTAACCGTCGAGAAAGGACGCAGCAACTGCTGCGCCTCTTCGAAGGAGCGCAGTATCTGCTGCGCCTCTTCGTGAGGCTGCCGCAGTTCCTGCTTCCTTTCTTCTTCCTTCGTCCTCTGTAATTCGTCTTGTTTATTTGTTTTTCGTTCGTAGTTAATTCTCTGACATAATAACATATTAATTCACATGTATATTATCCTCATCATTAACACGTTCTATTCATCATAAATCCGACTTAAATCCCTTATAATCTAATATTTGCGGGTTTTCGCCATAAATTCATTCCGGGTTGTAGAAATTCGATTTGTTCATATTGAGTTTCTGGAATTCGATTCATTGATATATTTCCATCTATCCATTGTCATATTCGTCATTAATTTGTCATTAATTCACCATGTTTAGTTATTTCATTCACCTATGTCACTAATTAATCGTTCATTCATGTAATTAATTCGTTTAATTCCGTCTCATCCATGTTTTATTGCTTTCATGACCCATCATTCATATGTAAATAACCTATTAATCACTTTCATCCGAGTAAATAATTTAATCAATCATTAAATTCACCAACGATATTAACAACACGCAATTCCGGCTTCACAGCCAGAATTCAGGTCAGGAACAGACGCAGCAACTGCTGCGCCTGTTCCGGGTTGAATTCTGTCCCTGAACTCCGTTTCTGCCTTGACCTATTTTAATTAGCTTACGTATAATTAACTATTAACCATATTACCGCCTTCCGTTTTGTTCGTTAACTTATTCTTTTATTCGTTTTCCCAAATTATCCGTTTTAAAGGTATTTTCGACATAAATCGCTTATCCCAATGTAATTATTGTAATTTTCATTATTGTAATTTCATTTATTGCATTTATCGTTATTTCTTGTATCATTTGTATGTTTTCACATGTAATTGAGCATTAAATTCTACTTCGACATTAATTGTATGCTAACTAACTGTCCACCGACTTAGCCTAATTCTTCACATGTTAGGATTAAAACTTGGATGTTGCATTGCATGCATATAACCGACGATATATCAAGTACGAATAACTTCCCTAATCATTAGTAGAGGCCGCTATCGAGGCGGGCGGGATTAGGTGTTCGATCAAAAGAGCTTCCTAATACGTACCCTCACCCCTTACTCCAGATCTCCGTGAACACCCGTGTTCATTGGCATCCACGAGAGTCATTCTAGACATAGAATGCTAAGGGTAACGATTGCTTAGTGTTCATGTCTTTACTTTGTGTCTTGACATGACACGAGGTATTCGAACGGTTCCAATTTCCCATAAAAATTGGTGGCGACTCCAACAAAAATGCAAACGCTTGTTTCTCTTTCCTCCCAAGCGCCCCCGTGGGCGGCCCGCTGTCCACAAAGGGGAGTAGCAATCCAACTACAGAAGGGAAGTGTGCAAGCTGCTGAAGTCACTATATAACCTCAAACAAGCACCCAGACAATGGTTTTCCAAATTGTCCAATGCCCTACTCAGCTATGGCTTCATGCAATCCCATGCTGATTATTCACTCTTCCTCAAACAAAAGGATGGCAACACTAGTGTAGTGCTCATATATGTTGATGACATGGTGATTGCAGGGAACTCTTCCTATGAAATTCAAGCACTTAAACAGCACCTCAGTTCATCATTCTACATAAAAGATCTTGGTGAAGTCTCTTACTTCCTGGGATTGAAAATAGAAAGAAGTGATGTTGGCCTTTTTGTTTCTCCAAAAAAGTACACTCTAGACTTTCTTAAGACATTTGGAGTGGACAAATAGATTCATTTAGTTGCCACTGAATCCAGTCATCAAGCTTGAACCAGGGAAGGGCACTCCACTTCCTCACCCTGATACTTATAGACAACTGGTTGGAAAGCTCATTTATTTCATGATCTCAAGACCTGATAATGCATTCTCAGTTCAACTTCTGAGTCAGTTTCTACAGGGTCATATTTCTGATCATATGCAAGCTGCTAGAAGAGTATTGAGGTACCACAAGTCCAATCCAAATCAAGGGATTCTATTTTCCAGCAGCTCTGCAGCTCACCTCACTCTCTATTGTGACTCAGATTGGGCATCATGTGCCTACAGTAGAAGGTCAACTAATGGCTATTGTATTCTCCTTGTAAACTCTCTCATTTCTTGGAAATCAAAGAAATAGTCGGTGGTTTACAGGTTCTCTGTTAAGGCTGAATATAGAGCTATGGCCATGACCACTTGTAAAGTCACATGGTTGGTCCAATTACTTCAGGATTTGGGTCTTAAACATTTGGGTCCTGCATATCTTGAATGTGACAATCAGACTACCTTAGCCATTGCAACCAACACTGTATATCATGAGAGAACCAAACACATTGAGGTTGATTGTCACTTCATCAGTGAAAAGATCCAACAAGGCCTTATGACCACGTCCTATATCAACACCAAGGAGCAAGTAGCTGATATATTTACTAAGTCCTTTCCCATTTCTCAACAAAAATACTTATTGACCAAGATGGGATTACATCGAGCCTTCACTCTCATTTTGAGGGGGAGTGTAGAGAAGGTTCATCATATGAGTCATCAAATAATGCAACAAATAATACAAGAGTAAAAAGGACACCCTATAATCCAAAAAAGAAGAAAAAGGATCATGACAAAACAATTTAGAATTGACTAAATACTGTCTTAGGTGTAAGTAGAGTCAGCTAACTTTACCACTAGGTACTTGGCTTTATCCAGTACAAGTTTGTATCCAAAATGCATTGTCCAAAAATTAGTTTTGAAGGTGTATATACTACACACTGTTACTGTATTTCGAACACATACAATTAATTCAATTCAGAATAAATTATCTCAACATTCATCACTCTCTGCAATGTCTTCCACATCCTATGCTCAACATAAATGCAATACAGAGAAAAGAAAGAGGTCGGAAACACTAATTACCTATCCTCTTCTGTGTTGTGTATAATTATATTGTTTCTTTGCTAGTTTTGAAGGTGCAAGAATGTCGAAGCGGAAACGAGAGGGTAATGTTGATCAGAGAAACCCAAAACGATTGAATAATGACGCGACTCGCGAGTCTTTGGAGCAAGACTTGTCCAACACTCGGAAATAGCTCAGAATCACACAGAGGAAACGCAACCATGCTTTAGTGAGAATTAGGTCTGATGTTATTGCAACTCCTATTTCGTTTTATTATTTTCTACTCGTATTTTTAATTAAAGTTTGTGAATACTCTGTTGGTGGTGGGGATGCGGGAGGGAATTGTTTAATTGTTGTGGGGATAACTCATTTATTGTTAGCAATAGCAATAAATGATGAAAATGGTTAATTATAATATGATTTAAAGTTGGTGTTTTGTTTGATAATAACATGAATTTAACAAGGTTTCATTCAAGGTTCTCTGCTGGATTTAATGCTGATAATCGAGTGTCAGTTCACATGAATATATTCGTAATTATTTCTTATATGGCACGGTATCATTCATATTACGAGGAAGTAATATGTCGGGTCAATGTGTATACGGTGATGGTTTTAGTTCAATCGGGTTGGTCTTACATCATATTAGTATAATATCATCTCACATGAGACCTAATTACTCTGTATATTGACTTATAGGTTGTGTGTTTAATTGTTTATTGCTGATTACTTTGTCGGCGGTGGGTATGAGAAAAGGCATTTTGTAATTGTTGTCCATGATTTATGGCATTGGTTAATTAAATGATTTAAAGTGAAATTTAAAGTTGGTGTAAACTATTTTTGCATGAATTATGAAAAGATAGAGGTCCCCCCTTTATCATCACATGACTTTAAGGAAAGGTGAACATTATGATCATAGCTTGGAAGATTGGATTGTTTTACTTTACTCTAAGATAACATCTATATTAACTTTTATCAAAAAATCTGTGACCGTCAACTTTCTTCACATTGACATTAAAAAACCTATTAGGTATGTGAAGGATTGGATTGTTTCTATTTGTTATTTAATTATTTCCAATTTTACTGTTTTCTTTTCTTTTCTTTCTTCTTTAGGTCGCTGATTTGCCTAACAGTTGATGTTCACAAACATGCCTTGCGTCTCTTGAAAAATACATTTGCTAAACAAAACTTAGTTGTATTGCGTTGATGAGATTTTATTCAAGAGACTGTATGTGACAAAGGTTAGAACGAATCGTTATAACGAGGACTTCAATGCTAGAAAAAAGTTAATTTCAGGTACATTATTCAAAGATAAAGAAAATGATTTTCCCTTTGATATGATGAAGTTATCTTATTCACTTAACAAGTCATCTGGCTAGTAAGTGGAGAATTATATTTAGGTTTGACGTGCATTATTATGTATTATAAAAAAAAACGTTCTTATTCGCTTAACAAGTCATATGACTAGTAAATGATGAATTATATTTAGGTTTGACGTGCATTATTATTATGATAAAAATGTCAAAAGTAAAAAAATTATTCGATTGAAATTCGTTACCTCAATACTTGTATTATCTTTACGCTTTGACAAATTTCAAGAATAATACGTTCTAACTTTCCTCTTTTTCAAGTGCAACATCGTCATTTAGCTTGGATTGGACAAATATGCTAAAAAAATGTGAGATTGGATGTTCTTTTGATGTTATGTATTTTGTCGTACATTTATATATTTTGCCACGAGTTTTATTATATTTTGTCACGATAATTGTCAAATTTATTTGAATTTTGTTATGACTATTATTATTATTATTATTATTGTTATTATTGTTATTGTTATTGTTATCTTTGTTATTTTTCTTTGTTTCTTAATATTCATATAATTTTTCTAATTATTATTATTATTATTATTATTATTATTATTATTATTATTATTATTATTATTATTATCTAGTTTTTATACTCATTAAAATCATGGGTGTGTTTTAAGTTATTAAAATCATGGGTTTGTTGTGTATACTTGTATTGTTTTTGTTTTTGCTTTTAAAAATTGATATTTATATTAGTTTATTGTTAAGGTGATAATCAACAGCCGCCAATCTATTGCTACGACGATTGCATCAACTTGTTCACTGCAGTTTAAAAAGACATATGATATACTCATTTATCACGATAATTATGAATGACAACAGTTTGAAGTTGCATGTGAGTTGCTCCCTCATAAAACAGATTAGACAACCTTCGTAAAGGGTGAAAGACCATTGGAGTCTGTGTTCAATTTTCTCCATACCTTTCTGATGCGACCGAGCAACCACGGTTTTTAGACACTCACAAGAACATCTCCTAGACTACTGTAGAATGTGTGTTGATCAACAATCACCACAATACTACTACAACGATTGTATTAACTTTCTCACTGCAACTTTCGAAAAAAAGTATAAGTTCATTCACCATCATCTTGAGCACTCATGGACTCTTGCAAAGACTATGGTAGAAAACATCTTATATAACTAATTATTAATAATGTATCAAAAAGATAATAATATGTATTATCCTTGTTATAGGACCCAAAAAAAATTTCGAATGAAATTGTTTACTTCAACAAAAGCTTCTAATTGCTCGAATAATGAAGTTGGTTACTTTAACAAAAGCCTACTCCAACTTCTGTCATAGTTTCAGGCTGGGCCCATTCTTGAACTTTCTACCCTCTTATTTTAAGTGACTTGTTTTACTAATGACTAAACATATCACTATCAAATCCACAAACTTTGATACAATTGTTGCTTTATGTTAAGTCCTTAAATTTGTCAGCCTATGTTTCCGAAGTTGTGATCTTGTATGCCATATGACTTTACATGCCTCTTGTCTTATTATTTCATCAGTTTACATGCATAAGTTGAAATAAGTTTTATTATTTATTCATTAAACAAGTTGATTAAGTGAAGCATAACTTCAGCTGAAAGAATATCAACAATGGTCATTACCACAGAGTTTAATGGTTGCCTCACTACGACGAGACTTGATTGTCATGTCCGGCATGTTTACTACTTGCCATGGTTGTGAATAAGGTGGTTATGTTAGATTGAAATTAGGCATCCTATCTCATTTTCGGTCTGTTTTTTTTTCGTAATCATTCTCTGTTTTTTAATCAGTCGACGTCTCGAGATTGTCCCTTAGATTAAGGGACATTTAGTATAACACCCCCATTTATTCAGGAGCCTTTAGCTAGACCTCCCGAGTAAATAGGACTGTTACCATCTCGGTTGCTCAAGATAGTGAATAACAAAGTAAAACAAACCAAAATATTTTATATAAAATTTAGCGATTAAATATTTTTTTACAAATTAACTAACAAAATAAATTGAACTCTTAATATTACAATCTACTACGCAGCGTAAACAACAAACTGAATCATAAAACCATGTGATCTAGACTTCTAGGTAGACTGACCGAAATCCCCACGCATCCCCATGAGCTCCCAAGTCAGCTAACTCAAGTACCTGTCAGTCAATCTGCTCCTCAATAATTGGTTCATCATAAGTGTTTAACGAATACACTGTCAACCAAACGGTTGAGTAGGAATAACTACTAACAACATAAGGTGAAATAAATAAAAATGCATGATATGATATGATTTGCAAATGCAACTCTGAGCTCATAACCCGAAAAACCCGTTCATCCCGTCAATCCCTGACCCGGGGAAAACAATGCAAAGATACCCAACACAAGGTTTAAGTATCCTCTTCCCAGTTTAGTACAACTGGGGTATACACACAATGAAACCCTCAAGGTATTCATCTTCCCAAACACGAGGCTGGGGAATCTAATGCAATATGCCATGCAAACAATAATAATCATCCCAGACACGATGCTGGGGAATCCAACTCGATGTGATATGCCATGCCATGCCGATTAAATACAACGATACAATAACCAATATACTTTCCAATTAACCATATCTAATACCACACTTATCATCCGTCACAAAAATACTCGTCCAAGACTATCAAACCACACAATTCGACAACTTCCACAATAATAGACAATGAATGACAAATAAGAGAAGGATGAGTAGTTATCCTACCTGGCAAGCAATATACCAATTACGCAATCCAAGTTAATCACCTAATAGTATTTCTCAACAAAACTGTCACCTAGCAATTATAGTAATTACAATTACTAACTACTAATTATATAAAATAGTTAAACTAATTATAAAACAACTACGTAATTAATACTCCCTCCTATTCACTCATTTCCTCCCTCGTTCCTTTTTGGGTAAGTCGAGTTTTCTTCCCTCTTTTCTTTTTTGGTAACTTTTGTGTGGTCCAAATTTAATTACATGTGGGGTAGAGTGGAATAAAGTGTTTTGTGTGGTCCAAAATCATTTTCTTAATTCTTGTGTAAAATAGAAGGGGAAAGAAATGAGTGAATATGAGAGAGTGTAATTAAGTTCGTCTTAATAAATCACCCAACAAAACCCCATAAACACCCACGTTTAACCCATGATAAACCCGCGTAATCGCACCCCTAACAACCACCCATAACGACGACAACAACACCAATACAGCCCCATCGTAACCACCACCGTGTCACCCCAACTCAGGTGAACCACATGTCCACATCCCATTTCAGCTCCCAAAAAAACCCTCTTAACCGGTTACTAAGGGCTGCTCTAACACCAACTTCAACAAACAATACCTCGACAATCTCCTTCTCTTCATACACGGTTCATACACCCAACAAACCACCAACCCAACCACCTCCATACGCCACTAGCGGCCACCACCGTGGTCTCCTCTGACCCACGGTGGTCCCACCAGTAGCGCCACCACCCACGGTCAAGGGCTAGCCAGGTCACGAAGGTCCTAGTACATGGTATAAGACAAACACCAACAAACATCCAATAAGAGAGATTACGGCAACCACCTACGCAAGGTCCTTCATTTAACCACCCTGACGTTGTCACAAGGGTCGACTAACTACCACGAGCTCAACCAACCTGAGTCTGAGTCAGTCGAGTCACAGCCAAGGGTGCAAACCCATGTAACCCGTGTATAAAACAACAGCCCCTTAAGCGCCCCTTCCCCCGACTGTCAATGTAACACCCCAAGAGATTGAGAGGAAAGTTGCCCCATATCGGGAAAATAAGGAGTTTGTGATATGTTTGTAAGTGATTTCATCCATCATCTAGTAACAAGACCTTGTGCTTTTGGGCTTTATTGAGACGAAAATACCCCTGATTCTATTATAATAACTGCATTATGGAAGGAAATGGAGAGAAAATGAAATGGAGAGGATCCATACTCAGATAGGAAATTAAAAGGTAAATCAGTCATATGAAACGTAAAGAGAGTGTCATAAGATATCTTAATGGTGTGTATTTAACAGCATATGAATATAAAATAACATATAAAGATATACTCCTTCTAATCTAATCCAAACTACTCACCTACTTTTTAAAAGTCAACCTTGTTAAATTTTGATATCGTCATATCGATTATATTTAATCAAATTTTTAAAATTTATACGTAAAATTGACATATTTACGTTTCTTATAAAAAGAGATTTCGGAAAATTATAATTTCGACAAAAAAAAAATATAAATGAATAAAAACTTGGTCAAAGTGTCGTCTCGTAGACCATAAAAAGTCAAATGGGTAGTTTGGATTGAATTAAAGGTCCTATTAAACCCGAGCCCGACTAATTGCCATCTTATCTAGGTGTAATGTGGTCAGTTAGATTCAAATGCCGCGGATGAAGTTCCCGCCAAAAATATAGGGCCAGGATTAAATACTAGAATCTCTTGAGTCACAACTTTTACAGTTTTACCCCTCGCTCTTCACCAATTTCTCTGTTTATTTACTTTATACTCCCTCCATTCAACTCCACTTTACAAGTATTCTATTTCCGTCCATTCAACTCCACTTTACAGGTTTCCTTATTTGGACATGTAAAAGACCTTTCTATCCACCATAAAACTCACCTTTATATTTTTTTAATATCTTTAACCCCACCATTCCCTTTCCCTATGTACTTTTAATAGTTTTTTTAATCCGTTTCTTAATACCCGCGCAAAAAGCAATGTTGCAAAGTGGAGTTGAATGGAGGGAGTATATAAACCTCAAAAAGTTAAAAACTAAAATTCTTTTACAAAAACCCCTAAAATTACTGGCGGAACCCCTTATCATTTTTACCGATCTTCAACTGGGTAAGAAATTTCTGTGTTTTTTTCACTGATTTTCCAAGTAAATCGTTTGTATCATACGTTTTGTTGAGAAATTAATTGATTATTGTTGATTTTAAGTAGGGTTTGCTTTAAAATGCACATCTAGTTCATTTATTTTCTTATGGCGATGGATGTATTTTCATGTAATTGCATGGTAAATTAGTTCCGGTAAAGTGGTTACGCTTCCTTTTATTGTATTGTGTTCTCGACCCCATTTTGTTACGGATCATTCGGAAACTGTCTCTTTGTGTTGCTGAAAACAGCCACGAGAATTTTCTATATTTGCGCCGGCTTAAGTTTATAGGGTTTGTATTTTTTTGTAAGTTGCTGGGATCATTTGTTAATTGTTATGCATTTTTATGCTTTCCTTTTGTTTATACTCCCTTGTTGGTGCTAAGTATATATGGTGCCTTTTGTTGTGATTGATTGCTTAGTGTGTTTGGATTGAGGGGTTTGAATGGAAAAGAAAGGGAGGGAGAATAAGGGATATAAAATCCTTTGTTTGGATAACAAATGAGGGTGAAGGGAAATGGAGTGGGAGAGATTTGGAGGGATCCATTTTCCCTTTTTCAAGCCTAAGCAAAATCTCTCCACAATAGGCAAGATTTGGAAGGAATTGTATCCAAACACGCACACCTCATTTACCCTCCCTTCCCTTACCTCCCTTTCTCTTCCCTCTTTCTCCTTCAAATCTTGCCTATTATGAAGAGATTTTGATTTGCCTCGGAGAAGGGAAAATGGATCCCTCCATATCCCTCCCTCTCCATTTTCTTTCACCCTTATTTCCTATCCAAACAAGGGATTTTGAATCTCCTACTCTCCCTCACTTTCTTTTCCCTCCAAATCTCTCAATCTAAACATACCCTTATGGTGTGTTTGGATAGCAAAAGTGGAGGGAATGGAAAGGGAGGGAGAAGGAGGGAATGGAAAGGGAGGGGAGAGAAGGGGAAGGGGAATGGGATGTGGGTGTTTGAATACAATTTCCCTCCAAATCTTGCCTATTGTGGAGAGATTTTGATTAGGCTTGGACGAGAGAAAATGGATCCCTTCAAATCCCTCCCCCTCCATTTCCCTCTACCCTTATTTGCTATCCAAACAAAGGAATTTAAATCCTCTACTCTCCCTCCCTTTCCTTTCCCTCCAAATCCCTCAATCCAAACACACCCTTAGGGCTTGTTTGGATAGCAAAATAGGAGGGAAAGGGAGGGGAGGGGGATAGAGGGAAAGGAAAGAGAGGGGAGAGAAGGGGAGGGAGAATAGGAAGTGGTTGTTTGGATACATTTTCCCTACAAATCTTTTCTATGTTGGAGAGATTTTGATTGGCCTTGGAGAAAGGAAAATGAATCCCTCCAAATCTCTCCCCCTCCATTTCTATTTACTGAGTATTTCTTATCCAAACAAAAGATTTTAAATCTCTTACTTTCCCTCCCTTTCCTTTCTCTCCAAATCTCTCAATCCAAACACACCCTTAGGGTGTATTTGGATAGCAAAAGTATAGGGAAAGGAAAGGGAGGGGGAAGGAGGGAAGAGAAAGGGAGGTAAGGGAATGGGAGGGCAAATGAAATGTGGGTGTTTGGATACAATTTATTTCCAAATCTTGCCTATTGTGGAGAGATTCTAATTTGCATTGGAGTAAGGAAAATAGAACCTTCCAAATCTCTCCCCTTCCATTTCCCTCTACCCTTATTTGCTATCCAAACAAAGGATTTTCAATCCCCTACTCTCCCTCCCTTTCTTTTCCCTCCAAATCACTCCATTCAAACACACCCTAAGTGATTCTTCCCCTAGTCGCATTTGTTAAATGTTTTCAAGGCCTCAAAACCCCTTTGAATTTTAAAAGTATTACGATTTACGGAACTTAAAATTTTGAGGTTTAATCTGTGTTCTACATAAGGGATTTGTTGGACATATGAGGGAAATGATTGAACTTTACTAATACTTGTGTTAGAGGAGATTACGGTATAATTTGTTATGCAATCAAGGTCAGACAATCAAGGTCAGACAATAGTTGTACAATGGTAGAATGGGTAGAATGGGGAGATTACGGTATAATCTCTTTTCTAACAAATGGTAGATTATCGTCAAGCTGTACAAACAAGTTATAACGGATATGTATAGCATCACGGTAGCCCTTTTGGCCTTTTGTACCCGCAACTTTCTAAATTGTGTTGTGATTGTTTACAATTCTTGAATTAGACGTAGATATACCAGTATTTCGTGCTAAATTGTTTATGAAAGCATGATGTATGATTTACGATTTTTACCTCAGAATTACATCATTGCATTTATCTTTTGATTTATAAGCAGATGAAGTATGAATACTTCATCGTGAATATTCTTCGTATTTTTCCAAATGTAAGTCATGCCATTGTCTTTTATCATGTTGATAATGGACTATGGATGAGGGCTAACTCAGATACTGTTTCCGCTACTTTCTAGGAAGACATGTCTATGGTGAACCAAATTGATGAGAACAAAGGTGAAAAAGCTCGTCAGTATCTAGTGGAACTGGTATGCTATGAGAGTGTGCCACCAGGCAGGTTTTGTAATCAGTTCAAGGATTTGGTGGGTGGCCTTATTCCTAGCGTACTTGCCTACTTGGATTTAGCATCCGTTCAACATAAATGCTTGAAATTGTACGAGGAAGAACACAGTAAGGTGAAAGAAGTCCTTTCCAACCTCAACCAGATTAGTCTCTCAATGGATTTACTTGTGTATGAAAAGCTAGGAGAGCAGCATGAGTATTTGTGCCTTAGTTCCCATTTTATTGATGACAAATGGAAATTACGGAAGTGGGTTCTACATTACTGTGAAGTGTATGGCTCGGAATTGAAACACCCAACTGTGGCTGTTTTGGAGTCTATCAAAGATTGGGATATGGAGTGTAAAGTGTTCAGTCTTACCATTGGTGGTGAAATCGACACTGATATGGTGAAAGACCAAGTTCAAGGAAGGAGGGATCTTGCATTGGATGGGCAGCTGTTTCATGTACGGTGCTGTGGTGATATGATTAGTCAAATGGTTCAGAGCGGGTTTAATATGATCGATGAAAATATCCTCGATGCTCAATTTTTTGGATGGTCAGAATCACTGCCTTTATGGTACAATACAAGCACTAAGCTTTACGATGCTCTGCAAATGAAGGAGGATTTAGTATTTTGTGGAGATACCCCATCGAAAGGGGAATGGGGAAAAGTTAGGAGGGTGCGCAAAATGGTGAATCAAATCTACAAGATCACGAAGGGATTGTTCAAAGCTAAGATGCCAACGGCTAATCTGTTCTTACCTCGTCTCCAAGAGATTCGGACTTATCTAACACAAGAGGCAACCAGTTCAGATGTATTTGTAAAGGCTTTGGCCGAGACAATGCTTAAGACATTGAATAAGTACTGGAATGACATGTACCTAATGCCTGCAATTGCCGCATTCTTGGATCCTCGTCACAAGATGGAACTAATCGAGTCTTGTTTTCCGAATCTTGGTAATGGTGATGATGAAAAGGCTGCGTATGTGTTGCAAACTATTCGTAGGCTCTATGATGGCTATGTGGGACCAACTGAAAAACCCCAAAACTCAGATCTTGATTTGTATTTAACAGAGCCGGTCATACCAGTGACCGAGAATTTCTGCATTCTAGCCTGGTGGAAGCAGAACTGCTCAAAATATCCTGTGTTATCTAGGATGGCTCGAGACTTCCTGGCTGTTCCTATATCTGTGGAGACCTCTTATAAAGCATATTACACGGAGCCAAGGGGAGCTGATGAAACTGTTGTGTCTTTGGAACCTGAACTAATGAATGCTTTGATGTGCACTAGGAGCTGGAAACTTGGGTACAATAAGCATTGACAAGGTATATACCATTCTTAAAATCGGCAAACTCAATTAATTTGATTCTTATAATATGTTTTACCACTTTCGTATTTTCTTTGTGGTCGAATATCAGTATACTTCCTGTTGTTGCAGCTGCAGTTGCTCTTTTATCATGGACTACTGATAGAACTACAATCAGACAAGGAAGCCGTCAACATTTTGATCCAGATGTTCTACTTTCGACGTCACTGCTAATTTCTACGTTATTAGTAAGCATTCAAAAATCTCTTGTTCTTAAAATTTACATCGTTTTGACGGCCATGATTTGAACTTCCTTTGCTCTTTGTTTTCTGAGTTTGTGACTAATTAAGCTGCTCAAATTCTGTTTCTCTTGTACTATGTTTGCTGTATTTGGGCCAACGTAAAATATACTCCGTATTGCTTACAGCTATGGGCCTTGTAGCCTTATTGTCTGGAATCTGATGTGAAATATTAATCCCTCCTTTTGAATGTAGATAATGCAATATGAGTTAAATGTCCATTCGACTAGAAATTATCGGTATATTTTAGTTCATGAAATAGCCCGTATCATTATCACAGAAACCAAAATTGGCTGGTGTGAGTTATAAAAGCTTTCGAGTCTCATCTCCTGTCAGGAATTTACTAATTAAATTGTCTTTAGTATTTTGAAGAAGAGTTCCTCGACAAGAAAAATCTATAATTTATCATAGAATAAATTATTTTTGAAATTGATTAGAAAGAAAATGGCAATAACACTAATGGATTGAGTCTAGAGCTGTTCAAATGCGGGATTGGGCCGGACATTGGCCGGGCTGTGAAAGAAAAAGTTGCCCTTTAAGATCATGAAATAGTCCGTATCATTATCACAGAAACCAAAATTGGCTGGTGTGAGTTATAAAAGCTTTCGAGTCTCATCTCATGTCAGGAATTCACTAATTAAATTTTCTTTAGTATTTTGAAAAAGAGTTCCTCGCCCTGAAAAATCTATAATTTATCATAGAATGAATTATTTTTGAAATTGATTAGAAAGAAAATGGCGATAACACTAATGGATTGAGTCTAGAGCTGTTCAAATGCGGGATTGGGCCGGACATTGGCCGGGCTGTGAAAGAAAAAGTTGCCCTTTAAGATCTTAGTGGGCGGGCCTGACATTAATTATGGGTCAATTATCCTTGCCCTTGCCCGCCCTTTAGTCAAAAGTCGGGCAGCCCATGGGCTAATGGGCCGTAACACGAAATTTCAATTTAGATGTTTTATTAATTAAAATATATAAGGGTACCCAATATATAAATATTTTCGTTATATTTTAACCTTTATAATTTACGTATTATTTTACTGTTCCACATCCATATAAAAATTGATACAATTTTCTTTGAAAATGTCTTTTTTGTAAGAGTAAAAGTAAATGATTTAAATAGTAAACGGGCCTAATGGGCCGGCCCACGGGATTTTCTTGTTGTTCATACCCGCATATTTAACTTGGCGGGCTGGGCATGGCCCGCCCTCTTAATTTGTTGGGTAAATATACTTGTCCAAGTCCACGTAATAAGCGGGCTGGACGGGTGGGCCTAATGAGCGGGATGGCCCATAAATAGCTATAGGATAGACCGAGTGGTGGAGCTAGGGAAAGGTTAGCCGGATCACTTGTCCACGCTCCGCCGAAAAAAGAAGAAAATTTTAGTTGAAAGTTTTCAACTTTTTTCGATTTTATTTTCTATCATTGTTACCTGTTCGTTCTTGCTGAAATTTTCACTTACGTTAAAATTTGAATCTTAGCTCCGTCACTGGATAGACGAGATTTATAAATTAGTCGGCTCGCGAGCAAGTGGTGACCAACCAAATCAATATTTGGATGGAGGGAGCTCGACTTGACATCTTCTAAAGTCAAGACAAGCAAATACCAGGCTCCACTAGTTGAAAATTTCGTGGTTAGAAAAAAATGAGTCATAATAAAAAGATGATCATACAATTCAATTGGCCCTTTAATTTTGAGGCTGATATATATGAAAGGCTACCTATAGATTGAGCTCAATTGGCTTCATCTTTGAGGGGCCAAATTAATAATGAGCCACTTAATGAACATCAAATGGCCCTTTCTAAACTTGGTAGTTTTCTAAGGTGTCGTTAAGGATAGCAATTGCTAAACCGAAAAATATAACTTGAAAAATCTAATAAAGGATATTAGCGTATTTTTTAGTGCGGATCCTCTGTCCTGTTATATATGGATAGATGTGTGACAAGTATATTAGCATTTTCTAGGCATTCTGCTTTTGTCACATCCATTGTTTGATCCGTTTTATTGTAGAAGACGCATATGTCATTTGTCTTAAATAAGAAAATATGTTCTTAACGATTACGTTTGAATGAATTAGAGGATCTGTGTGGAGTGACTATCACTCAGTCGGTTCCAAGTACGGTTTAGATGAACATATCAAGTTTCCGTTTTGTTGATTCCCATCCTTGAAGGTGAATCGGAGTCGGAATGAGTCTGAACTATGAACGGGTAATGGCGCCATATCTCATGCTCGTCTCTAGATGATAAGGTAAAAATAGGCGTGGCCTAGTGAAGTCATTCATGATTTCATGATTGTATAAATTGGCGTCATATTTCATGCAGCTCTCTTTATTTTTCCTCTTTATTTTTCATAAATAAGTCTCCGTTAAAACAAATATATATTTTTTTTCATGAGTAGGTATCCTTTAAAATGGACATATATTTTACTAAAATGAGTCAAATAACATTTTATTTGTATAAATGAAAATGAAACAAATTTTTTTGTTAATGTCAATGTATTTGTGATTTTTTTTTTTTTTTTTTCCTGCTTGTTTTCATATTCCTGCAAGTAGGCTACTTGTCAATTAAGATTAATTTCCAATTTTACGGCTTTAATTGGTCCAAAGTGACACGGCGTTAACATGTCATTTTATAGACTTTTAGTTGCTCTTAAGATATTAAATCAAGGGTTAATTTTTACGTTAAAGATATTAGTGGATTACGATTAGTGCAATAGTAGTATGGAAAATGAAAGGACGTAAACGGAAATAGGGGGACATTAATGGACTAACGGATACCAAAATTAGAGGGTATTACCTGTATTTGTGTGACTTGTGTATTTGGAACTTCTTATTTCGGAATATTCTCTTCTATTTTATGAAATGGTGTTATTTTACGAGGTTTTTTAAAAGTTGGTGGTATAGTTGAAGATATTAAAATAGACATTTGTACTTGTACATTAATTTTAATTGTTAATTCCGTGAAGTTAATAAATTACAGGTTTTAGGCTCACTTGCAAAATTTTATATTCAATTTTTCTTAAATACTATCCAAATAAAAATTACATTTCTTTCCCTCTTTTCTTAAATACTCCCTTCGTCCCAGTCAATTGTTGTCCTTTGGTTTTGACACAAAGACCAAGAAAATAAGATGAGGTCAATTATAAGATGACAAGTGGACTAAATTGAGTGTAAATGATCAAATTGTTCATCAAATGCAATCCTAAAATAGAAAGGACAACAATTGACCGACACCCAAAAATGGAATAGGACAATAAATGACCGGGACAGAGGGAGTACTATCCAAACGTGCAATGTTGGCGGTAACCCTCTATTACGCGAGACTGCTCTTTAATATAACCCTCATGCATGTTGAGAAAATTGTTTGGTAAATCGAATCGAATATAATATGTCATCGTAAAAACTATCAAATTTATAACTAACGAATTGAAACGGTGAACTTATTATTTTTATTTTAATAATATAAACTTCCAGAGTTATATAGAGTCCTTGCAAAATGCAAATGCAAAGCAATTAATTTTATTATAGAATATAGACGAATATATCCATTTAAAGTGAAAGACGGGTCAAATATGCTTAAAGTGGTGACATTTTTAGGCCTCATTATACAATTTGTTGCTTATTTTATGCTTAAAGTGGGTAAATTTTAACCCGTTTATAATTATAGATGGATATCTCTATGGATATTTTCTGTGTATAATGATAATTTGTGAATGCAAAGGATGTGCCTTGAAGAAAGTAAACATATCGTGAGGTATACAAGAAAAGAAGACATTGTATGGCGAAGGACAGATCTCCAACATTGTGGGCCGATGAACGGGAAATAGATATGCCTTCCTCAAATAAGTTAAAGTCCACGTTGATGCGGGGTTTCTAAACACGTACCTATCTCAAATAGTCTTTAAATTATGACGGATCAAAACTAGTCAAGGACTAACATGATCTCTAACACGGACGGATTCAAATAACTCGATTTGATAAGGCTAATGTATTTGATATTGAAATCGATCCATACGAAAAGTCGTATCGATAGCATCGGAATTTAACTCTACGGGCTTTTAGACGACTCGTAATTTGTAGGTTTGAAAACTATTTGATTCAAAAGCTAACTTGATCTGAAAAATAACTCGATCCCAAAATGGCTAATATGACTCCAATAAATCTTGCTTCAAACTGTCTTATTTTCACAACGGAAAATATCATCACTTTTTAGTAGAATGTAACCATTTAATGACAAAATGTTATAACTAAAATCGTCACATTTTATCCTGAAAATGATGGTAACATTTTATTAGAAAATATTAACATTTTATCGAAAAATGATGGTAATATTTTATCAGAAAATAGTAACATTTTATCGTAAAATGTCTACATTTGGTCTATCTTATTTCAAACGGAAAATATTCCGTCTGAAATAAGAATTTGCAATATGACCCCTAAATCCCTAATAGCTAAATGAAGTCATATCTAAATATGTCCTTACAAGACGATAACCATCACAAGGATAACCTCCGTGCTCCGTTTATAATCCGATTAACCAGAATGTAACGACAAATCTAAAAATGATCAAGCTCAAATTATTCTCATGTTAAGAGGACAATAACCCGACTTAACCTTCAGATTAACACACCTAAATTGACTCTACCTAACTTTACAAATTTTTATGGATGATATTTCATCCGTTTTAATATTAAAACTAATACCTTTATCTATGGAAGATTAACTGATCTAACCTTACCTATATTTGGGTTATTTCATCAGAATAATCCAAACTATGTCTCCCATTCTCATATTAATCCATGCTATGTTTTAACTCATAATAATCTCACTTATGTCCTCATTTTTCTCATGATGCACTGAGTAACCGACTACCTATTGATCAGGTCACATTTGAAAGAAATAAAAAAAAAAAAAACTAAAATAAAATCATTAAACCAATAATAAGTCATCTACTCATCTCCCTCCTTCCTCACCACCTTAGCTTCTTCCATTACCACCTCTATTAATAATCAGCCACCTTCTTTCCCTTATCACCCGTCCACCACCACCTCATCTCCCTCCTTCCTCAAGTGTTGAGGGTAGGATTATTAGAACTCTGGGTACTACGTACAAAAATTATAATGATGCCTACCACTTAAATTTATCCTCCACTGAAACCGATAGTGCACACCATGATGGCCAAATACTTAAAATAATAAACAACAAATGGAACAAATCCAAGCAGCTAACCAAGAGAGTCTATAATTCAAGAAGCCACAGGATTGAAGCTTTGATAACAGGAAACAACATGATGCTAACATGAAAATAGCGACAGAATAGGCAACGAGATGCATATTGAGCTGTGAATTACACCTATTGTTAATAAGAAAAATTAAACCCAGATATTCAACTTCCATTATGTAGCAAAATCGACAACTATGAATCCACAAATTCTGCTAAATCAAGCCCATAAATCCATACAAATTAAGCCCACAAATTCAAACCAAATCCAATTTTTAATTTGATACACATAATCTTTTAAATAGAATTAGGGATTTCAAAGGAATTTTTAGGGTTTGAAATTTTGATTTTTCTGCATTTATTTGATAGGAATTTTCTGGGATTGGTGCTCTGGTGAGGGATGGTGGTGGCAGTGAAGAGGAATGACTGAATGAGGAGGTGGTGGTGGTTGTAAATGGAAATGAAAAAGGAAGAAGAGGTAATAGATCCAGGGACAAACAAATAAAGGGACCTAAACCCTAGTTACCTAAATCTACCGGTTGTTTTCAGGTCAAATTAGTGACGAGTTCAATGCAAGATAAATGATGTAATAGTTCAGATTTTTCTGAGTTAAACAATAGTATGGATTAATATGGGAAGGGAGGGCTTAGTTTGGCTTATTTTAGATAGAAGAATACAAATACAACACGTCGAGAAAGATAAAAGTTTCATATTTCAAAGAGCGGGACACCCGTGAGGTTGTCTACGGGAAAGGGCGATATCCCACACTCAATCACTTCACCTAACCAAACTACCTCCACTTGGCATACGGCATACCTCCCCCAATTCCTCCCTTCCCCTATTTCATTCTTGTTTCTTAGACTATCCCCAAGCAAGGTTAATTGCTTGGTCATGACCTTGCTTGGTCATGGTTAATAGGGTAATTAATGTACTTAATTGGTGACCAAAGTTGTTAATTTGTGACCAAAGGTCAATTTGTGACCAAACTTGGTCAATTTGATCACAAATTGACCATTTATGTGACCTCCTATGTGTCCAAATTTGATTGGTGGAACAATAAAAAATAATAAAAAAAATTTGTTTTGTGTGGGTTAAAATGTTAAATGATTATTTTGTGAATGTTGTAAAGTGGATAATGATTGGGTTGATGACCTAGGTCGCGACCTTCTGTTTGGGAGGGTGAAAATGAGTCAAGGTTAATAAGGTGAGATTAAGAGTAAAATCGGGTCGTGACCTAGTTAGCGCGACCTTTGCTTGGGGATGGTCTAAGAGTTGGCACCAAATCTCATTGAAAACAGGTATACTCATCATAAATTAAAGACGGGTTAAATAATACTTCGTATCCAAGTAAGTAAATAAGACAATAGCATAATCTAGGAAGTAGCATTCTGCTGTTGTTTTAACTATCTATTTGAAAATTACTTGATCCGTCTTCAGTTTGTGACGAATATGTCCGTCTTCAATGAGAATGTGAAGACGGGCACTATCTGTCACAAGTTGAAGACGGATAGTGTCCCTCTCACAATGAGTGTTGGCTTTAGTTTATCACAAAAACTCCGGAAAGACGGTCTCTCAATAGCGTTATTGAGAGACCTCTTACACGATGGGGTGAGGGACCCACTTAATTTCTTTTTTCCCTATTATGTCACCCACTAAATTAGTGGGAGACGGTCTCTCATAAGACCTACTGTTTATATCGGTTCAAGTCTTACAATTTCCTTTTATTTTTATTTCATGTCAGTCAAGTTTAATTAAAGGGAAATTATGTTTAATTGTTAACAACTTCTTATAAATAAGTGCCAATGTAAAAATTTTAAACCCTACGATTCTACCACAGTGAAAAAAACTTAAAAAGGGAGGGAATAGTAGAAATACGACCCCCAAACTTAAACCATGTAATTCCTAATTTTTTCGTCGTATCCTCTCATGTATATAATTTGTCGCTACACGTCTACACTCATTAGTCACTGACTCACTAGTAGATTTGTCATTTATGATGCGACAAGTATATTCGTTATAAGCTTGTGACGGGTTAAGTATCATCTACTTGGATAGATAGATAAGACAAAAATAAAAGTGTCTAAAAAATCACAAATATCTTGTCTTCATCTAATTAAATAGATTTTGTTTAACCCGTTACAAACTTGTAACGGATATTACCCATCACATATGAGAATTTGTGATGTTGTGGTGCTCTCTTTAAAATTGTGCGGTGTATCAGGTATGACTCATTTTAGTGGCCATAAGATTCTTCTTTTGACTAGTGAGTACAGTGATGGAATCAAAAATTAACGTCGGCGAGGATGAAAAAACTCAGCCAAGGTGAACAAATAATGGAGTAAGGAAAATTCGGAAAAGGTTGAAAAAATTTAACTAAAACCTTTAAAAATTTTGACTTTTTAAGTAAGGACGAGTGCCTCTACTATTCTCCTTAACTCCACCATTACTTTTGACTCCCTAAGTCACATCAAGGACTCACATAACTCCCAAATTTTTCATGGCATCTTGAGTCTTGACCTCTAAAATTCGCATACAGAGTATTTTCCCTCACATTTTATTACTTGCAAATTAGAGCTTTTATAATATTTTAATTAGCTAGATACGCAAGTCTCGTGATCGATTCTACAACAACAACAACAACAACAACATCAGAGCCTTAATCCCAAAATGATTTGGGGTCGGCTGACATGAATCATCCTTTCGAACCGTCTATGGGTGAACGCAAGCCTCAAAAAGCGAATAAAAAAAGGGAGGATGAAAAACAAAAAGGAAGAACGAAAATGTAATGGAAAGGCAAGGTAAACTTAGGGGTTTTAAAATCGAATTCCGTCTTTCTTTTATAAAAACTTAAAATTTAAATCGAGAGAAAAAATTAAAACGATTTTTAAAAACCGAAATACAGTCTCGTGATCGATTCTACATAGAATAAAAACCGAAAATGACTTTTAACGCCCAAGGCCTTTTGACAAGCTCAATATCATAATATTATTCATACACACGTTAATAGTGCATCACTTTTACTAATGATATTGGTGTTTATAGTTATCACATTTTATTTTATAATATGATTTCATCTGTAGACCATTAACAACAAATCCTGTTAAAAGACTCATTCAAAATTTTATAATATAATATAAAAATGAAAAATGTATTTGAGTTTTGTTACTGAGTATTAAATTTTATTTTTATAGAGTACATGCTACATAGTATTAAAAAGGGAAAATGAAATTTTTATTTCTACAAAGTATTAAATTTTATTTTTATAGTGTGATATAATATAAAAATGAAAAATTATTTGAGTTTTTATTATTCTCGATCAAACTATGTTTCAAAGTAATAATTATTGTAAAATATTTAATCAAAATAAAGTTATATTATACTCCATATAATTTATTCTGAAAATTAATTATACTCCGTATAATTTATTTTAAATTAATTTTATCTTGGATTAATCAATCACTAAATTTTCATAATTAACCTTTCATTTTTTGAAAGGACGTTTCTTTAAGCTTTTGTGACATTGGCTTCAAAACCTCTAACCCAACTTTCAAGTTTTAATCACCAACAAAAAATGAAAAGCATGTTACAATATATATATTCTGAAACTTATGGTGTGGAAAAACGAGAGTGACCGTGTGAATATAATAATCACATATAGGTGTATAATCGAATAAGAATAATCATTTAATAAAAAATGAGATTGATGCTTTTCTTATCAAAAAGACATTGATACTTTGTTCCATTTTATTGATTAATTGAGAACCTTAAGACTACCATGCATAAGTATAGTGACAGAGACGTAAATGTCAGCTAGTTTAGCTAGAAAAGTCAGGATCGAAGTCATAAATTCATGATATTTGTGTGTGTGAGTTGCGACCAAGATTAAAATCCTATCACCATGTTATTTACTCTTATAGCTCCCTTTACGCAAAAAAAAAAAAAAAAAAAAAAAAAAAAGTAATGGAAGCATATCAATTACAATTGTCCATTTTATTGCATAACAATTGCACAATTGGCTTCCACGTCCAATTGTTCACTTAAAATGGCTGTGAAATGAATTTTGTTGTCTCACGTTGGCTTTTATACGTGAGATATGCATCTAAATTCACGGCCCTTCATTAATTGTTCGTCTCGAGACACAAACAATTTCAAGACCTTTGTATATTGTATGAGATCATTTGCTTAAGAATTCACAACATTTCTGTAATTGTTCGTCGACATAAGCAATTTCAAGACCTATTGTATATTTTACGAGATCATATATTCATATATATGCTTATGAATTCGATCACGGCCTTTCGTTAATTGTTCGTTGACACAAACAATTTCAAGACCTTTGTAAATGTACGAGAGTACGAGACCACAGTGCGTGAGATGTATCTAATATTTTCAATACAATGAAACAAAGTTATACACGAAGACTTGCAATTTGAACATTTTTCAGCCTTTACGGAGATTAATCCGGCTTTAATGCGTATAATGCCCCATAAAATTAAAACCACTCTACAAAAAGTAAGACTGGAATATTCAGATTTGCATAAAGGGGTAGTATAATATTTTTAATTAGGTGAATTTAGCATGCAAAATGCCACTTATAAAAAAAAATTGTGATGTTTCAAGACCCATTGGTCAAAAGGTGACTACATCACTACACAAACATGTGAAGTACTACCTCCTATTCACAATAAAGTTTTCTATTTCCTTTTCCATTTATTCACAATAACTTTCCTATTTTTTTTGTAAGTGTTTGTGTGATCCAAATTTAATTGTATGGTGGGATAGTGTATTTGTGTGGTCCAAATTTAATTATATAATGGGGTAGTGTGTTTCCTTAATTTGTGTGTCAAAATGAATTGGGAAGTTTATTGTAAATATGAAGGAGTATTAATTACTCGTAATTACTGGGTATAATATAAATAAAATGTAATTTAATATTTACTTCATCCAATTCTGAATAAAATTCTTTATTTTTTTTGCTGTAAATTCACAATAACTCTCTTATTTTTATTTTCGGTAAGTATTTGTACGGTTCAAACTTAATTGTATGGTGGGGTAATATATTTTCTTAAATTTTGTGGATACGAAAGAAAAAAGGGAAAGTTTATTGAAAATTGGAGGGAGGGAGTAAATTTTCTCTTAAGGGTATGATTATTGGTAAGACTTTCCAAAGTTTTAAAACTCTGTCAGATGAGTTTTTCACTAACTTTTATTATTTCTTTATTGTTCAGACTCACCTTAGACTTAGCTTAGACTTTATACATTATCAATTAGACCTACCTCATACTCTACTTTTTCACTTTACTTGAGAAAATGTGGGGTTTAAAAAAAAAAAAGAACAAAAATAATACTCCTTCCTATTCAATATAAACTTCCCTATTTCCTTTGCCGTCTATTCACAATAATTCCCTTATTTCTTTTTGTTTGGTAAGTGTTTGTGTGGTCCAAATTTAATTGTATGGTGGGTTAGTGTATTTGTGTGGTCCAAATTTATTTATATGGTATTTTTGTCTTAAAATGAAATGAGAAGTTTATTGTGAATAAGATGGAGTATAACACATAATTTTTTTTCATTGGTTGTCTTTTTTTGAAAGTGGGGTCGAGACTCATGTAGATTTTTAAGTTAAGTTTTAGATTTCCAATAATCTAACTTAAGACTTTATCAAGGCTAAATAGATAGGAATAGTGTCAGGGCGTCACCGGGTGACGCCTAAATTGAGTGCCACCCTCTCACAACCATTATTAATTGAAAGGGTCCCCACTTACCCCATGTGAGAGGGTGGCGTTCTAATTGGGTGTCACCCGATGACGCCCTTTCATTTTCCAATAAATTATTGATAATTTTGAATGAGTCTTATCTCATAACTACAAATAATCTTACCTAAACTCCTAAAATCACGAACAAGCCCGATTGTACTTGGTAACTAGGCTAATACATCTTCGTAGATCCGATTGCAGAATAGCAGCAACCATAACCCGTCCCTTTCATTTCAAGTTGTACTAAAACACGAAGACATCTGTGTACTTCTGTAATGCATATTAAAATATTAAAATATTAAATGACCTTCGGCCTGATTTCCTAGGAGAAGAGTATACGACCCCCACACGCCCTCGACCTCTCCTATAAAATTACCCAACACCCTTTCCTCTTTCTCCACATTTTTCCATCTTCCCCCCATTTCAACCAAACCAAACAAAAAAAAAACCCAACAAAATCACAACAATATTCCATTATTATTAATAAAAATATTAATATTAATTATTAATATTATTATTAATTAATCATCAAAATGGAAAGTTTAACCCTAACAGGGTTACTAAAAGAAGTCGCCGGTAAATTCCCTACTCGCCGCGCTATTTCCGTTTCCGGCAAATATGACCTCTCATACAATCGTCTCCACAACCTTGTCGAATTTGCCGCCGCCCGCATTTCTGCTGCCGGAGTTAATCCCGGCGATGTCGTCGCGCTTACCTTTCATAACACCATTGAGGTATTTAATAAATTTATTGTGAAACCGTCTCGTATAATAATTAATGTAACGCATTCAAATGATGCTAATGTTTGTTTTAAGTTGATAAAAGAGGGGTGAGATAGGTGAACGATATTTATATTTTACTCCCTCCATCCCGATCATTTATTTACGTTTAATTAAATTACTCTTCACTGAAAGGTGAAGAAATGACTAAGAGGAAAAGAGTATTATATTTGTGTATTCTGTGAGGAGTATTTTAATCAAAACTCAAAAAATTAGTTGAATATGAAGGAATAGTAGCTAAAAAGTGCGTGGATAATAATGAGATTGAACCTACGAAATCGGGTAAATTACTAAAAAGTTGGGCGTTATTTTTGTGATAAAGCTAAGGACTACATATCTTGGACGCTATTGTGACGCACGGCTAATCCGTCACAAGCTTCTGACCCCTCACAAAAAGAGAGAGGGAAAAGGTGGGGCGCCCCATGTGCTCCCCACTCACCTCTCAATTTGTGACGGATATCGCCCGTCTTCAATGAGATTTTGTGATTGTGACGGGAGCGAGTAACTAATTTACTCCTTTGGTCTCAATAATTTGTTTACAGTTCATTAAAATACTTTTCACGAAAAATAAAAAAAAGTAAACAAATAATTGGGACGGAGAAATTATATTCGTCCGTAAATACGGCCACCACTCCAATTTGCGGGAACCATTGAGAGACTGGGATAAAGTTGTTGATATGGGTAAAACTTTGAAGAAGTCGGAATAAAATTATCAATATTTCGAGGTTTGTGGTTGTTTTTCAGCTCAATGACGACTACTTCCTCCGTCACAATGAGTTGTATACATTTGCTTTTTGGACATTATTCATAATTGAGGAGAATTTTTATTAGAACTTCTAATATATAACATTAAAGATAGTCATGTGAGATCTTTTTGAAATCCTCTTACTGAGTACATTATAAATATCAAATTTTTATAATTTTTAGTAATGCGTAGCTAAAGATATGAGGAAAAGAAAACGTGCATGTATGTGTATAAAGCAAACGTAAGTATAATATTAGTTGTATTGAGGACGAGAATAAGAAGAGTAAAGTAATAGGATTAGTATTGATATTTCTAATATTACGTCTTATATTAAATTTTCGGTATGTATTGAATAAGGTAGGTATTTGTGAAATCTAGACGGAGTAATTTGTTGTAATTGATATTTCCAAGGGACGTGGTCTTCATAGTTTGATAAAGAATTAAGATTCGGTACTTGTTTAATCATATATAATACGGAGTACTATAGACGGTGTATTTTGCGATAATGAACGATTAGCCTCGTATAAGGCGTATAGCGGTCCTTAATTAGTACTCTCTCCTATTCACTAATTTCTCCCACATTTGTTTTTGAGTAGAATTTAGTGGTATGGTGATATGCGGATGTAAATGAAAGTAAGAGAGAGAATGTGGGGTCATGAATTATTATAATCACAAATAATAGACAAATAAAGAAAGTGAAAGATGTTAGTGAATTTGCCGTTTTAGAAAATGTAGAAGATCTTAGAGAATAGGAGGGAGTAGCAACAAATGAGAGACGTGAGCGATTATAAAGCTGTACAATGGTCTTGAGAATTTGAGGGTGAATAATAATAGCCTGATGTTTAATGTTGCTGCAATAATTGGTTCATTAGTTTATATAGTTGGTGTTGGATTTATTGGCTGATTGTGTTGTACATGAGATATATGGTGAACAGTTTATGACTTTATGATAATATTTTCGGCGAAAAATGATACCTTGCTGTTTAATTTGGTTGCAATAATTTGGTTGATTGATTAATGGATTTATCAGTTGATTTAATTGTGCTTCATTTTTGGTGGTGAACAGTTTGTGATAACATTCTTGGCGGTAATTCGTGCCAGAGCAACTGCGGCACCACTAAACATGGCCTACACCGCTGAGGAATTTGAGTTTTACCTCTCTGATTCAGAATCAAAGCTTCTTATCACCTCCGTAGATGGCAACAAGGCAGCAGAAGCTGCGGCTTCGAAGCTTGGCATCCACCATGCCAGGGCTTCCCTGTCCTCTCCTGATTCGGACTTGTCTCTCTCCTTAAATGACCTAGATTCGGCCTCTCTTGAAACGGCCTCCTCATTGATCAACGACCCAGCTGATGTGGCGTTATTCTTGCACACCTCTGGGACCACCAGTCGTCCTAAAGGGGTCCCACTTAGCCAACTCAACCTGCGCTCTTCTGTTAATAACATCAAATCGGTTTACAGGCTCACTGAGTCGGATTCAACTGTGATTGTCCTCCCCTTGTTCCACGTTCATGGGTTGATGGCTGGGTTACTTAGTTCACTTGGAGCTGGTGCGGCTGTGACACTCCCTTCAGCTGGGCGGTTCTCAGCATCGTCATTTTGGTCAGACATGAAAACGTACTCTGCCACTTGGTACACGGCCGTGCCCACAATTCACCAAATTATTCTTGAAAGACACAACGCCAAACCAGAATCGAAGTATCCTGCTCTTCGGTTCATCAGAAGTTGTAGTGCGTCTTTAGCGCCCACTATTTTATCACGTCTTGAGGAGTCATTTGAGGCGCCCGTGTTGGAGGCTTATGCCATGACGGAGGCAACCCACTTGATGTGCTCGAACCCTTTGCCTGAGGATGGACCACACAAAGCAGGTTCAGTTGGCCGACCTGTGGGTCAGGAGATGGGGATATTGGATGAAAATGGTGTGGTTCAAGAAGCTGGCTGTAAAGGAGAAGTTTGTATTAGGGGCCCAAATGTGACAAAGGGATATAAGAATAATCCGGAGGCAAATAAGTCGGCTTTCCAGTTTGGGTGGTTTCATACGGGTGATGTTGGGTATTTTGATGAGGAAGGGTATTTGCATTTGGTGGGGCGGATTAAGGAGCTCATTAACCGTGGAGGTAATATATTCTGACCTTGCCTCTTTAATGTTCATAGCATATAAAATAGTCATGTTAAATGCACAAAAATTTATGTAAGACGGTCACATTTAAAATCGACCATTAAACCTACAATTAAAATTATATGAGTACATAAGGAGTTCGGCTGATATGTGAAACCAACTTGTTCCATATAAGACTTGCTATCGTAAACATGTCTTATGTCTTTCCTCGTGTTTTCAGTTCCATGTTTCATGTTTGAGTTGGCGTTCAATTGTATGGTAGGTGGTTGAGAGGTACTTGGCTTTGAAATTCAGTTAGTTGAATCAGTAAGATAGGAAAAATCCAAGCAAAGAAAGTATTTATTTACTTTTCAAAATCTTATGTCGTTATTAAGAACTATCAAATCAAAGGTTTAAATCTAAAGTAGGTGGTTAACTCTTGAAATGGCAAGGCATATCTGTTCTCGCAAAATATTAGAAAATTTAAATCAAAGGTTTGGCTTGAAATGGCAAAGCGATGGTAGAATCTTTGTATATCGGATCATGTCTTTTCTTGCAAAAAATTAGAAGGAATAGCGTGGCGTGTTTAGTTTCAAATAGCAAGACATAAATTCATATATTTTCTTCTCATTGAAGTTGAGTAGAACTGAAGTATGCACTAATGAAGCAAAACTTGGTGTGTTTTGTTCAACTTAGTTATGTTCCTGTAATCGCGTATCAGTTTCGATTGTTTCTTTGCTGAAGAAAAGATGTATTTTAATCTGTTTATTAGCTGTTACAGCTGTCCAGAAAATTAGACATTTTTCATGTATCTTGGGTTACTATGGATTGTTGAAACACTTTGTCATGGACAAAGACCAATGACCAGGGTTTCTCAACGCAATTGCATAAATATTTACGTCATTCTCGACATCCTGATATTTTACCGACTTGCTGAATTGATGCTTAAACTGTAAAGTAATAACACAGGGTTAATCCATTTTCTTCAAAATTGTTCACTGATCGTCCAATCAAAAAGTCGTGTTCTTAAATGGAATCCATTTAGGTGTTGTCATAATGCATGATCTTAAAACAACTACTGAGAGTTTGAAAGTGCCAAAGCGGTAAATTTAATCACGTAAATACCATAGTCTTTGGTTGGCCAACAAGACTCTTAGCTGATAATTCGTTGCTTGCGGTTATTAAATTAGATCACTTCGTTATCCATGATTCGATGTCGGCCTTTGGAATTTTGTGCCTGATTTGTTTCAATATTGAATGTGTATTTTTCCCAAGTTGGCTAAATTAAAAATCTGATTTGTTCGGTTGCACTCTGTTAACTGGTTGCTTTCAGGCGAGAAAATTTCACCGATTGAAGTGGATGCAGTGCTCCTATCCCACCCAGACATTGCTCAAGCTGTTGCTTTTGGGGTCCCAGATGACAAATATGGCGAAGAGGTAAAATCCAAACCTAATTTCTTTGCTTTATATCATACTTAGGTCTTGATTAAAGTAAAGTAAACAAGTTGCCGTATTTTGTCCTTGGAAGTCGATTTCCACAAATCACTATCATTCCAAAAATAGGATTTCCATAAGTTGGAAGCTTGATGCATCATTATGTTGATGGTTCCTAAGAATTTAGTCTTCTTTCTGATAAGTGCCGGTGCTGTTGCGACCAGCCACGTGTGTCTGAATTTCTATTTAGGTTGGACCCTAAAATGCTTGTGTAGTGCTGTCTTCATCATTCATGTGCAATCGGGCATGATTGTGATGTTCGCTATGTTTGGTTTATACCTGTAGCTAATTCTTTTTCTTGCGGGTGGAGAATTACTCATTTGTTATCAGTCATCGTCAAGCACTTGGTAAAGAAATTAGAAAGATCGAAAAGTAACCTTGTCATTACTCACGACGTTTTGTATGTTTGTTTCTTATAATAAGAAAAGTAATTCATCCACTATACTTTTTGTATGCACTTTATTTGCAGTTAATCATGTAGCATGCATTATACATATGAATTACGAAACTTGAGTGAGCTTAAAAAGGTCCGAAAACATTGTTCCATGATATATGTTGAAGTGCTCTGCTGTGCAATATTTATTTGTACTGCCAAAAAATTGTCAGCTGTTAGTCATGGCTAGAAGTAGCGACATGTCCAAATGTCGGGCTCAGATATTTTATAAGAAAACTCGAGTTTCTTGCTTAAAATAGAAGCATCTTAAGTGTCAATGTTACTGTAAGTTTCAAGTATCGACACATGGCCCATACAGCCATACAGGTACGCAAGGTATTATATAGTGTCGGAAATAACGTAGTTGATGATGTTGCTTAAGAATTGAAAAACTTCAGGATGTTTCTTGCTTGAAATTGATGCATGTATCTTATTTGCACAGATAAATTGTGCCGTAATTCCTAGAGAAGACGTAAAGATGGACGAAGAAGACGTGATCAGTTTCTGCAAGAAAAATTTAGCTGTATTCAAGGTCCCTAAAAAGGTTTTCATTACAGACTTCCTTCCGAAAACTGCCAGTGGGAAGATCCAGCGAAGAATCGTGTCTGAGCACTTCCTTGCCCAAATCTCAACAGCTAAAGTCCCCAAGTTTGGGGCCTAAACACCGAAGATGGAGCTCCATATTTATCGTGATGCTCCGAGTTTAGACTCGTTCTCTTGGGCAGTTCTCTGTACATATAATACTATATACAGTACACAGCATGGCAGATTTAGGGTGATAGGTCAAATAAAAGTTTGTATTTCTGGTGCTACTACTTTGTGGCACCTCTTGACTTTCAGCCTAAATTACTTATCTTGAAAGAAAAATTATATGGGGATTTGTATTATGTAAAATAGACAAATAGTCATATTTTTCAGTTATTAGATTTTATTAACTTAGACGAGTGAGTTTTAAAACTCCGACAATGCCAAAAGTATACTATCGTTTCAGTTTAATTTATGTTAAAGTTGAGTAATTATAATGGATAATTATTGATCAAGACGAAAGGAGTAACGCAAAATAGGTTCGGTTATTCGGCTACTTCATTATTTTTTATTTGCTGAACTTTGCTTAACAAAGCAGAGTTGGTTTTGCAAGGAATTTGCTTGTGTAGTTGTGCAAATGAAAAATTGGGTCACTAAACTTTTCTGTCAACGGCCCATTAGAACGGCCCATTAACTCTCATCGTTGTAAAAAGAAGCCCTTAATTTTTGCTTGTAATCATAGTATCATACTACTCATCTGGCCCAACTAAGTTGATTATTTTCTTTTAATGAGAGGAATTTTAAACAAACGTTAAAAAAATAAAAAAAAAATAAAAAATTGACGAGTCCATAGAATACGATAGAATTATCGGCCTTATCCGCTTGTTGACCAAGTAATTTCTCATTGAACATATAGGCTCATTACACTGTTGACAATTTAACATAATTCATCATTTATATATATTGAAATTGTACCAAATGTCGTAGCAAAAAAAAAAAAAAGAAAAGTGTACCAGATGTTGACAACATAAATTAATCCAACACATATATTAGAATAGGATAGGAGGATTTTCATATTATTGAAATAGACTCTTCTTAAACATAACAAGCAAACTTTTGATACAATTCAAATTACAATTAGTCTTGGTGAAGACGGGTCGGAGTAAGTGACGGATAATGCCACTCACAAAACGAATAGGGGGGACAAGGTGGGGGCACCCCCATGTGCTTCCCTCTCTCCTCTATTTGGGGTCATTTGTGAGGGAAAATGGTATCCGTCACTCCAAAGTGACGGATACGTGCCGTCACAAATGAGATTTTGTGTTCAAATTAATTGTTTTCAACTTTTATTATTATTATTATTATTATTATTATTATTATTATTATTATTATTATTATTTTTTAATTTTACGTATGAGTACTTAAATCAACTGGTAAGAGGTTAATTTAGCTTAATCATAGATCTAGTGTTTAAGCCTTGAAAATGCCGCGGTATTAAAACTTATGAGTTAGAGCTTTACCGCGTTGATGCTCATACCAGCTCGAATACGGACTAATTCGAATAGTATTTACACCAAGAAAAAATATTACTCCGTACTTTTATCAATTCGACGAATAATTTTCAGATTGTATTTTTTCCCTAAGTCAATTGATAAAAAAACTAATTATAATAATAAGATAAATTAATTTTTAAAAAAGGTGGGACGTGCCTTGTATAACCCTTAGACGTGGAAACGAGAACAATTCGTCGTAGACATGACACCTTTTTTTAATTTCATGGATCAAAATTATTGTTTGATTAAGTTGCTTTATAATTGTTTATATTTGTCTTAAATTTTATTTAATTTAATTTGATTATTAAATCTAAATTATTTCTAGTCATTGTCCGCAATTTTCTGTTCCCTCAAAAACTCACCCTCTCATTCTTGCCCTTTATTCAAGGATCTCTCTATCTATTCCTTCAATCCTCATTTTCCCTCTTTGTTCTTCATTTCTCAAGACTTCTCCCATTTTCGATCTCATTGCATTGTTGTTACGAAACTATACAATATGGTATGTTTCATTCTTTTTCTTTTACGATATAGTTTCATGTTATTCGATTTCAAATCATTCAGACTTTGTTGTTGTAACATGCATAACCACAACAAAACTAAAAATTTTGCATGTTTTTTTTTTTTTTTGTCAACGTGATATGATGGCGAACTTTGTTCATCATAGTTATCATCGTCTACATTAGAATTATAATCGATTATTTACATAATGTTTATATAATTATATTTACGTGGCTAGGAAAATTTACGGGTAATATTATGCTTTATCGATAAATTTCTGATCAATTTGAAAATGTACGTATTAAATGTTACTATTTCCTCCGTCCTATAGGTGATTTGATTATTTGATTGAATTCTATTCAATTCTTTTTATAATCTCATTTCTTAATTAATTATCTAAAGTAATTCATGATTCATCACAAGATATACATCGTCTCTAATAGAGCTGACCATCAGCACGGGCTGACCCGGCCCGTCTTGGCCCGTTATTTTATGCAACTTGGCCTGACCCGGCCTCAGCCCGCCGTTAACCCTAGCCTGACCCGGGTTTTGAAATTCCAGCTCGACCCGCCCTTGGCCCGCCTCGGGTCCCGGCCCGGGTCAAGCATAACCCAGCCCGCCCAAGCCCGCCCCTCCCCTGCCCTGGCCCGAGTCTGACCAAGAGAGCCTGACCCGTCCCTTGGCTAGCCTGGCCCGACCCGAGTACAGGTCTAGTCTCTAATATAATTTCAGATTAGTTATTCTCGTAATGGTTTGAACACGAGACTTATGAGTCACTAGTTCATGTTTTAACCAACTGAGTCAACCCATCTGGTATAACCAATATGATATTACCGTGTTTGTTAGGCAAACGCGGCCTCAGGGATGGCGGTGGATGATGAGTGTAAGGTAAAGTTTAGGGACCTAAAGGCGAAAAGGAGCTACCGGTTTATTACCTTCAAGATCGAAGGGCAACAAGTGATGGTGGATAAGATAGGAAGCCCTGAAGAAAACTATGATGATTTCACAAATTCTTTGCCTGCTAATGAATGTCGTTATGCTGTCTTTGATTTTGATTTCACCACCGATGAGAACTGCCAGAAGAGCAAGATCTTCTTCATTGCATGGTAATTTACTCCGTCAATTATTTAGTTTAATGTTTAAGTGAACGAACTCAAAAACCTTATAATAAAACTCATAATCTTTAAAACAAAAAACTCTAAAACTTTATTATAAAACTCATAAATTACACAACCAGATCACCACATGTATTATATCTAATGTACTTTCTAGTTTCTACTTATAGACCTACAAGCTAGTAAGTCTTAATATTCGTTTTTTTATTAGGACCTAAAAGTCTTAGGCTCAGTTTGGTAAAATTAACTGAAAAGGAAGTTGAAACCTGAAAAGGTAGCTGAAAACGGAAAAGCTAACTGAAACCTGAAAAGATAACTGAAAATTAGGAATCGATAAGGTAGCTCATTGTATAAAAAATGTTTGGCAAACTAGCTGAAAAAGTAACTGATTTTGATGAAATGACGTAAAAGGATATGATAATTATTTAATAGCATAGATTTAAAGGTAAAAACGGGAAATCAAACCAAATCAGGTACCTGAAATCTCAAATTTCATTTCAGGTAGTTTATTTGGTTAAATAAGGTACCTGAAATTTTGGTACCTGGAAATCAAACCAAACGTTTACAAAAAAATAAGGTACCTGAAATTTTGGTCAAATAAGCTACTTTGACCAAATTAGATACCTAAAATACCTTGTCAAACGGAGCCTTAATATTGGTCACTTGATCGCTACTTATTTAGCTAAAGTTAGCGATTGTTGCAATGACAAAATAAGGGTGCTAATAGGGGTGGTCGCTGCAACGACCATCTACGAAAAATACAGATTATTTAATTAAGGTTTTGATTTTTTTTTTTTTATGTTGCATCAATAATTAATTGTCTTATATACTTTTTTTCTATTGCATCTATAATTCACACCCCTAAAATTTTAATTTGTTTTGGTCACTCAACCTTAACTTCGAATTAAAGTCGGTCACCATATTGTTTCTACATTAACCGATACTCCTTACGTTTAAATCATTTGTTTGCCTTTGATTAATATACTTAATACCCCTCACTTCATATGATTTTAATACCGATATATAGGTCGCCCGATACATCAAGAGTGAGGATGAAGATGGTATATGCAAGCTCAAAGGATAGATTCAAGAGAGAGCTTGATGGAATTCAAGTTGAATTGCAAGCAACTGATCCAAGTGAGATGAGTTTTGACATCATTAAAGCTCGAGCTATTTAATTAGACAAATAAATAACATTATTCATCCTTTAATTTTCTCTTATTTGTGTTTTTTTATGGATACATTGTTGCTTAATTAAATGTTGTTTTTATTTTTAAGTTTGCTATAAGATTTTTGTTTATTTAACTTATCTAGAAAAACAAAAGGGGTTTCAAAGATTGGAATGTAGTAGAACATAATGTAGTTTTATGCACTTTTAAGTATACATGGCTATTGATTTTCTTTTGCTATGAAATCTTGTTTTTAATACTCCGTAACAATCAGCAATCTTGTTTTTCTTTTGATTTCCAATGTGTTTCTAACGTGTATCTTTAGAGCACGCGTTAAAAAACCGGTTCTTTGGCTAGCATGGTGGTCATTGATAGAACCCAATATGTGTCAATAACTTCTTATAATAATCTTGGCTAAATTATTTACATAACCGAAAAATAATAGTTCCCTTTATTACCCTTTGAAATTCTAACATTTGTTTTTGAATTATTTTTAAAGTTACAAGAGCGAGGTGTATCTTACCTAATAAAAAAAAGTGTTAATTTACCAACCAAAAATATGACAGATATCAAAATATAACAACTTTTCACTTAATATGACAAATATAATATACGTTGCAAATTTGACTAAATAAAAGGCAGTAACCTGAAAATAAATTGCAAAATTGCATCGCTTCTGGCCCGGATTTTAATTTAGAGGCGTTTAGTCATAATCAAACTATGAGACTAGTAATCGAACTATGACTAACCGAATTATAGAGTTAGTTTTAGTTTGTTAGTTTGTTATGACAGGTTGTTATAAGTGCCTAGTCATCATTAGTTAGTTAGATTTAGTTGTGATCAATTGCTATATAAACATACATGATTGTAAGATGTAAACACAATTCATAATATACAAAATATATTTTCTCTTATTTTTTTTTCTCAATTCTCTCTATAACTTTATTAATCATTGAAGTTTCATACAAACACACAGTAGGTTACGCATTGATTTAGAGGCGTTCAATCATAATCCTGCACACGTGGTCAGTTAGTCACTACACCAGCCCAAGTTCGCTTGCACGAATTTGGGGCTAAATGTCAACTACGGCCCACAATGGATAGTGTTAAATTTGGCGGTTCAGACCCATAGCTATATATTGGGCTTTACATACTAAAATAATGTTCCCTTCGATAAAACCATTTTTTTGTATGTAAAATCATAAAGTTAAAGTACGAATTCTTGTGAAAGACGGTTTTATTTGAGACGTTTGTTCTTTATAGAGCGGATATTTAAGGAACTATATTTTCTTTCAATGGGTCATTTGTTGTATTTAAAAATTTGTTTTACGTAAAACGGCTTTACAGGAGAATAACTGCCAAGATAAAGCCATATGATATTCGTACAACAATCTATGTTTCAAACACCGTTTTAGGATATTCGAGTTAATTAATACGCAGTTATACGGACAAAAATTACTACCAATATAAGAATTTCTTTTTACTTAGATAATCTGAAATTTGTTCTAACTTCATCTTAATGACCCAATGTTTTAACATAATTTTAATTTGTGATTTAAAAGGTACGGTCTTTAAGATCATCAAAAACATTTTAAGCAAAATAATTTAGGTTGCAAAATTAATGTACAACTAGTAGAGATCCCGCGCAAATGCGCGGTTTTTTAGATAGGAATATTAGAAAATTTAACAATTATACTATTGGTATTTAACTGAGTTTGAAATTTAATTATAAAATTTACTATTAATAATGTTTTGTATTAAGAGCTAGAAAAAAGACCGTTCAACACTTTTACTCCGTATAAGATTGTCGAAACCGAAATTATTTTATTAACTTTATTTTAAAAAAATATTGTTTTTAATTATATCATTATATCTACTAAAGCCGTTATATAAACAATTAAAAAAAAAATTAACCAAAATTTAAGTTTTCATATAGTATGGAGCAAAGATATATATTAAGTTAAAGGGTAAGAAAAAATATGTCATAAGTTTTTCTTTTTAGAAGGAATAACAATTTATGAATACTCTCAACCTGTACGTTTGTATCAAAAGATAGAAAAATAGAATTAATTAAAAAATGTTTCCTAAAAACATGTTCTTGGCCGTAATGTTTAGTTTTAAAAACAATAATAGTAAAAATATTTCTATCACATTGTACATATAATTAGTGCAATTTCATGTATGTAATAAAATAGAATATCATATTAATATGTCTATACAAATTAAAAAAAATATTATCCCCTTTTTTAAATGGTATAGAATTATTTATGTATGAAATTAATCAGTATGGTGCACTTGTAGATATGATATTATGAAGCTCATTTATAGCATAAGTCAAAATTAATCAGGATGACCCAGTTGTATATATGATGTTATGAAGCCTCTTTATAGCCTAATTTATTTAGGCGGGAAAACTTAGATATCTCTTATTCTTTTAGTTTAAGGGAGATTAACTTAAACTTAACTTCGTGCTTGTTTTTATACCTCATTATGATTAAAAAATGCCACTACTCCAAAAAAAATCTTAGAGCAAGTCCAATAGTGTAGCTTAGAGACTTACTTGCAATTTCTTAAAATTGCAAGCTAGTTGCTACACCATTGGAGATGTCCAACTAGATTAGCTTGCCTTAAGCAACAAACCGCATTAAGCTAGTTGCTTAAATGAGCCCACAATATCATATCAACCAATGACAAATTAGTTTTTTTTTTCATAATTTTAATTTTATTAAAATTTAATTAGGTTTGATTTTTTTCATAAACTAGCTAAACCATTGGAATAAATTTGTCAAGCTACCAAATTATTACTTAAAATGTGATGTGGATTTGCCAAGCTACAAGGTAATTGCTTACCATTGTACTTGCTCTAATGATCTCACACTTTTAAGTCATTTAAGCAACAATTTTTAAAATATCAAGTAGCTAAACTAAAAAATAGTGCAAACTATAAATCATAATCATATCATAAAATAAAATTAAAAAAAGCACAAATATATGAAAATTGAAATGAATGCGAACTAAACCAAAATTAAAGATATCAAAGTGTTTTTAATTCTTAATTGCGAATGTCGGCCTATCTATTGCTAGTTGTGACCATGAACTTGAGTTGGGATAGTCTGTTTTACTTTTATACCCTAATCGTATGTCACGTTACTTTTATCTCTTAACACAATGCAATTTAAATCTCGAAAAATAAAAGTAGAAATTATATTAGACTGATAATTTATGATTTGAAAAAGACAATGAAACTGAAAATGGAACGTAAAATGGAACTGAGGAACCGTTCCGCCGGAGAATTGTGGATCCAAGTCCATTAGGTTGGAATGTAGATATTTTTTCTAAGAGATACATAGTATATAAATTTTGTTGAGGAGAAATTTGTCATACTTCACCTTAATTGTTTTATGCCTCTATGGTCCATTGTTATGTACTTATGTTACCTGTGGATAAGGCCGGATTCAGCAACTGAACAAGGGTTAGGTAAGGTGTTCGGATCCACAACAGTTGGACATTAATTGTAATTGGACCAGCTGTTGTAATCCTTGCCATCCATTTATTCAAGACGGTTTCAAGGTGTGAGTCTGTGAGACCATCTCATACAAGAATTATTGTCATGTCTAACATTTCTTCTTAAATACAAATGTCAACAAGCATAATGGATAAAATTACAAGGGATGATAATTTTGACCTAAAATCAAATCTCGTCAGCAACAAATTTGCCCTTATAACTTTCTTTAAACAAAAAAAAAAAAAACATTTCTTCTTGAATCAACTAAAAAAAAGAAGGAAAAAACTCTATCCAGATGGGAGCTCTCCATAAAGGAAATTCAAGTGAAGCAGTAGTTCCCTCTTCTGTTCCTTTGTGCGAGGAGCAATATAAGATTACCGATTCTAAACCTAAGAGTACTGAGTTGGTCCAAGAGGAGATTAATTTCCAAGTGGATAAGAAGAAACGACTATCGTCAAACCTTTCTTTAGTTAGTAAGGTCTCTATGATTCTATTTCAATTTGTTGCAGTCAAAGAAAATTTAAGCAAGAGTCGTAGCCGTAAGGTGAATTACCCTTATTGCCGTGGTCGAGTGGCTCAAGTTGGTGCCAATTTGAATAAAAAATCTCAGTAAAAGGTTACTGTCAACAATTTAGTTTTTCTTTGCAGGTACTCCAACACTGTTAGAGCGGTTAAAACGACTAAACGAAAGAGGTTCATATGATTCACTTTGAAGACTATTATCATCCTCCCTTTAAGAAGTGTCGTCGTCTTTAATAGGTTAAGGTTGAGACATGATAAAACCATTTATATATTTGGGTCAACACGAATACGCACAAAATTTAATTGGGTCGGGTTTTGGTGAGGGATTCATGACTCGTTTACATGTGACATAAATACGAATCTGACACGACCTGATCTATTTACCAAGTATATACTACACATTATATCTCACCTCATCCTTTAAATGGTCTTAAATAACTTGCTCATTTTCTAGAGCATCATTTGAATCACTACACTTTTCAATATATACTTCTACAGTTTCACTACACTTTTATTGACTTTCAGTTTCACAGATATTGCTGTCTTAAATAAAAATTTGTAATTGTGTATAAGATGCTTTTGAAAAATGCAAATTCTTGTTTAAGACGAACACTATCCGTCTTAAGTTTGAGAGGGTTAATATACTCATATAGGATGAATAAGACAAAAGCAGAATACATTGATTAAGTAAAAAAATTGTTTTATATATCTATGTAGAATAATATTTGACCCATTTTAAATTTAGACGAATAATATCCTTGTAAGCCATACTAGCTGGAAAAATAAAAATAAATGTAATGTCTAACTTGCAAGAAAGTCATAAGCTCATGAATCATATGGATGGTGGACCATGAATCGAAGATATTCGGCCTAATTGGTGTCAAGTCAAAAGTCACCTATTTAATTTGGACCAAGAAAATGTAACAAAATAAATGGACCATATACCCTTAGGCCATTAGTTTTGGGCCGACAGATGAATGCCTGTGGTCTTAAAGGGCCATGCCCTTGCCACCTAACATTGGATTGGTGGTCATCAATTAACACACCCTCTACTCATTATTTATTTTCGAAATTATCCGTCTTAATATTAAAACAATAAAACTAGTATAGGGGATTTGAGGCTGAAATCGGATAGAATAACTCCTGAAACGGCCCTTGACACGTGGTAGGAAAACCGGAAGAAAAAGAAGCACAACCCGATACGGCCTCCCAAACAGCTCAAATTGAACTGTATAATTAAAGTGTATAATACACGGTTTTCGGGATTTCAGGGATTCTGAACAAAAATGTCTGTAAATCACAAGGACGATTTCTCGGGTCACTCTAAGCGACCTCACAAATTTGATAAAGAATAATGGACATTTGAAACTGCCAGTGTGCGATAAATAAATCTCAGACTGAAATTGGATACTCGTTACAAATTGGTTTAATATTTGTTATTTGGGGGTGAATAGAACAAGATAACTCTTAAAGCGTCCCTAGAAACGTGCTAGAAAAAAAGGGGGAAAACAAACACGGCTGATATACGATTAATTTACTTCTAATTCCCCTCTTTCTTTTATGCATACTGACTCGTATCGAGTCGGTTTCGGGTGTTTTTCCTTGCATTTTGTGCCCAATGCCTGTACTTGTTACCTTGTGTATCCTTTTGTAGGAAACGATCCAAGTATAGAGAAATTGGGGCAAGAAAGGCACCCCATTGCCTTTACATGAAGAAGAGGTGAAGAAATGGTAAGCGAGTGTGTTTTTTGAGCGTGGCGACCGCCCACCGCGTAAACACACCAGGACATACCAAAGAAGTTGAAAAAAAGGTGTGTCTTGTGTGTTTTTTGAGACCCGACAGCCTGCCCACCGGTAGAACACACTAGAAGATTTAATTGAAGAATTTGGTGAAAAACAAGCTTGACTCGCTCGCTAGGTAGAGCACCAGGCGTGATAGGTCAACCAGTATTACACACCCCAAAGAAGAAGAAGACGTCCCGAAGAAGGTGTTTTGCGGCAGGCGGCAGCCTGCCCACCAAGCAAAACACAAATGCCGGATATTTTAATTCCTTGCGCGGTTTTGCGGTTGGAGCACGTGATAGGTGCACCCAAGCAAAACACAAGAAAGACGGGATTTGGGCTTTTCTTCCTCTTTTCTTCCTAATCTTGTACAAGCCTATAAATACCCCCTCTTAAACCCTTTTGTACACACAACCCTAGATCCCGAATATTTCCCCTTTCAAGTTTAAAACTTTGTTAATCTCTTTGTTAATCTTTCCCTAATTAGAGAAGTTCTTCAATTAAATAGTGATTGAATTTGGGTTTGTAAGAAGATTGAAGGATTTCCTTCTTTATTATTTCTATCCAAATTCCTCTTTTGCCATTGAGTTGGTATTAATTCTCTCCTTATTTTCATTTGTTTACATTTTGTTCTTCCTTCAAGTTTGTTTGATTGTTTATGTTAAAATTGTTGTTGTTGTTTGTTTGTTGTTGTTGTTCTCATCATTGTTCATCTTTTCATTGTTCATCTTTTCTTTGATTCTCTTTCATTTGTTCATCCTTGGATAGTTGTCCTCAAAGACTTAATCTTTGAGTTGATTGGGTTAAAGATTGTGTCTTTTAGTTTAATCAATCTTGTTATTAGATTAAATCATCCTTCTTTACAACTATTGTTGGATTGTTGCATGTTTAATAGTAAAATCCATCTTCCCACCATGTTTGTGACCAAAGTTTCCATCTTTATTGTTTATTTTGCAATTAGGACCTTGATTAGTGAGTAGTCTTCCACTAGGGCTCGGTTTGACCCAACATGAGTAATTTCACTAATTGAATTTCATAAAGGCTAATTATTTGGGGAAATTGGTGAGGGTAGTTTAGAGGAATGACATGGTTTATGGGTTGACTTTTGGGTAGTGTTGACTTACGACCCTTGACCACCAACGAGAGTTGGTTAGGTTGTGATTTGGATACCCGAGATTTGACCCTATTGTTAACCTTGGTTGAGACCGAAAGGAGAACTTAGGGGTAGGACACCTCTAATCTAGCGTTTGAAATCGACCCTCGAGAGAGGGAGTGGGATGACCCGGGAATTGATGGGGCTTAATGACCTTAGCAAATATTGGACTACCTTGGGAAAATGCATGTTTTTGGGGTAGTCGGGTATTGAGTTAGGGATTCCGATTTCCGACCTTCGAACCCGAGAGGGGGGTTGGTGGGTAGTACTAGTGTCTTATTTCGAACCCGAGAGGGGGGTCTTAGGCGAATTAGAGTCGTCACCTCCTCACCTAACTACCCTTGTGATTAGCCTAGAGATTTGATTGTGTGGAATTACGAATTGTTTGGGATGAACCGAGTCTTAGGTTTTTAATCTATTTGATTTACAACCTTTCATTCTATCTTGCTCTTTCTCCCATTTCTTATTTAGTTTGTTTTACCTTGTTGTTGGTAGTTCTAGTATAACCTTCTCCCTTTATTGTCGACTTAGCTAAACGATAGGATTAGAACAATTAGTAGTCTTTTCAACTCCTTGTGGGATCGACCCTTAATAGTGTACAACGATAAAATCGTGCACTTGCGAGGTATAGCTTGATACCATCAAGTTTTTGGCGCCGTTGCCGGGGAGTTCGGCTAGATATTAATTGTTTTCGTTCTTGTTTAGACTAAGTCTTTTGTTACTAATCCCTCTCTTGAGTGTGTAGGACTTTTTGCATGGTTAGGAGAGCTCGAAGAGGTCAACCAATACACCCGATTGACCACGAGATCGAAGCAACCGCGAGAAGACTAAATTCACTCCGTAGAAGAGGGCTTATAGAAACACCAATTCCTCAAGAAAATTCAGTAATTGAGGACCTTCGAGAAGAACTACGTGTCTTTGAAACTTTCGAAAATCCTTTTGCAACACCGGAAACGGAAGTAACAATGGCCGCGGTTCCTATGCGAGATAACTTGGCTCCGAAAAAGGTGGTGAATCCGAGTATTGTGAAGCCACCTATTCAAGCCAACAATTTTGATGTGAAGGCCACCTTGCTACAACTTGTCCAAGGGAATCAATTCGGAGGGGGAGCCACCGAAAACCCCAACGAGCATCTCAACGAGTTCTTGGATAGTTGTGACATGTTCAAGGCCAATGGAGTGACGGAGGATGCCGTACGCCTTAGGCTTTTCCCTTACTCTTTGAGGGGAAGTGCCAAGGAGTGGCTTAAAAGTTGTGAACCCGACTCTCTTCGGACTTGGGACGATGTCTCTAAGGCTTTCCTAAACAAGTATTTCCCACCCCAACGAACCGCAAGAATCAAGAGTGAGCTCCAAGGGTTCACCCAACAAGAAGATGAGACCCTTTATGAAGCATGGGAGAGGTACAAGGGCCTCCAAAGGCTATGTCCTCACCACGATATTGGGGATGATGAGCTCATCAACAATTTCTATGAAGGGTTAAACAATGAGATGAAGATGAACCTTGATTCCGGCTCGGGGAAGGGGGCTTTGGATAAGATAGATCACAAGACGGCGAAAGAGCTTATTGAAGAAATGGCTTCTCGTACCTTTCATTGGAACAATGATAGGCACAAGAGGAAAGGGAAGTCAACGGTCGAATTGGCCAACAATGTTGAGGTGAAAGAGATGATAAAAGAGCTAAAGCAACAAGTTGCCTTGATGAGCTCAAGCAAAACATCTAGCAATTCTTCTATGAGGAACCAAGTCTATAGTTGTGAGCTTTGTGGAGACCAAGGACACCCACCCAATGAGTGTCCTTTGGTGGTTGGAGATGGCAATTGTATGGAGCAAGTGAACGGGATATGGGAGTCTAGTCCGGCCAAGCAAGCATTTAACAACAACCAATATCACCCCGGATTGAGAGCCCACCCAAACTTCTCTTATGGCTCTCAAAATGTCCAAAACCCAACCTTCCAACAAAAGTCACAACAACCAAACTTCCAAACTCAAAAACAAAACACAACATTCAATCAAGGACCACCGGGTTTCCAAGGAAGAACTTTCCAACCTAGACAACAATTTCAATCACTTAACCCACCAACCACCCAACCTTTCCAACAAACCACCCAGCCTTTCCAACAAAATTTCCAACCATTCCAACAACCCACCCAACCAAAGTCAAACATGGAACTCATGATGGAACAAATGATGACATCTCAAACACAATTCATCAACCATACCACTCAAAAACAAGAAGAGACAACCACATCCATCAACCAACTTAGAACCCAAATGCAAGCTTCTCAACGGATGACGGACAACCAAATCTCCCAATTGGCTACCCAAATGAGACAACTACAAGCCTCCCAAGGGAAATTCCCGGGTAAAACCGAGGAAAATCCGAAAACCATGAATGCTATCCACTTGAGGAGTGGTAGAGATTTGGAAGACCGGGAATTTGTCAAGAAGAGAAAGAGTAGTAGATCGGGTGATGTCGTTGAACCTCAAATTGTGGTTGAACCTCCTAAGGTAATTGAAGAAAAGGAGGGAGAAGATGAGCTTGTGGAAGTTGTTGTGGAAACTCCAAGAGTGATTGATGAACCAACAAGGGTGATTGAAGAGCCTCAACAACAAGTGGTAAGAACCTATGTGCCACCAATTCCCTTTCCACAAAGGTTGGCAAGAGCCAAACTTGAACAAAAGTATGGAAAGTTCATGGATATGATGAAGGGTATCAACATTACCATGCCTTTCATTGATGCCGTAAAGGAGATTCCAAGCTATGGAAAGTTCTTGAAGGAGCTCATCTCAAACAAAAACTCCTTGAGCCCGACAACTACGGTGAACTTATCCAAGGAGTGTAGTGCAATTCTAATGAATGAGGCTCCTCAAAAGCTTGAAGACCCGGGGAGCTTTTCCATACCTTGTAAGATTGGGACCGTGCACATTGAGAGGGCCTTGTGTGATTTGGGGGCAAGCATTAGTCTTATGCCCCTCAAAATTTTCAAGAAATTGAAAGGTTATGAGCTTTCACCAACAAGGGTTTCTCTCCAACTTGCGGATAGGTCGGTAAGATACCCGATTGGTCTTGTGGAGGATGTCCCGCTCAAGGTGGGGAAACTTGCATTTCCATGTGATTTCTATGTAATGGACATCCCCAAAGACTCGAATATTCCCATCATATTGGGGCGCCCATGCCTTGCTACGGGGGGTGCCATGATTGATGTGAAGAATGGGAAGCTTTCTTTACAAGTGGGTGAAGATAAGGTTGAATTCTCCTTGAACAAGGCTATGAAAGAGCCTTCGGAAGAAAAGTCTTGTTATATGATTGATGTGGTAGAAGAATGGGTTGATATGAAGAAATTTGATGAAGACAAGGGTTTGCAAGGGTTCCTTGAGGGCAAGGTAAAAGATTGCAAGGAACACCGGGAATATGCTTTAGCTATGGAAGCTACAATTGAAGAAGACCCGGACAAAGAATTTGAAAGCTTGAGAGGAGATGGTAAAAAGGAGGAGAGATCTACGCCTCCTCAAGTGGAGTTGAAACCTCTTCCCTCTACTCTTAAACATGCTTTCCTTGGCCCTAATGACACTTACCCTATTATTGTCAATAGTGCACTCAATGACACCGAACTTCAAAAGTTACTTGATGTTGTGAGAAAATACAAGGATGTCATTGGGTACTCAATTGATGATATTAAGGGGATTAGCCCTTCTTTTTGCACCCATCGCATTCATTTGGAGGATGAGAGTGCATCTTCCATTGAGCCTCAACGCCGCCTTAACCCCCCTATGAAAGAAGTGGTTAGGAAGGAGGTGTTGAAGCTCTATGATGCAAGCATAATTTACCCTATCTCCGATAGTGCATGGGTGAGCCCGGTGCATGTTGTGCCAAAGAAGGGCGGGGTCACGGTAGTCACCAATGACAAGAATGAGCTAATTCCAACAAGAGTCACAACCGGGTGGAGAATGTGTATAGACTATAGGCGCCTCAACAAGGCAACTAGGAAAGACCATTTCCCCCTCCCTTTCCTTGACCAAATGTTGGAAAGACTTTCACAACATTCTCACTTTTGCTACCTTGATGGGTTTTCGGGGTTTTTCCAAATCCCGATTCACCCTAATGACCAAGAAAATACCACCTTTACGTGCCCGTTTGGCACCTTTGCTTATAGGCGCATGCCCTTTGGGCTTTGCAATGCGCCGGCCACATTTCAAAGATGCATGCTAGCTATATTTTCCGAATATGTTGAGAATATCATGGAGGTGTTTATGGACGATTTCTCCGTCGTAGGCACCTCATTTGATGGATGTTTAGCTAATTTGGGTAAGGTCTTGAAAAGATGTCAAGAGAGTGGTCTAGTCTTGAATTGGGAGAAATGTCACTTCATGGTGACATCCGGGGTTGTTTTGGGTCATGTAGTGTCAAGTAAAGGCTTGGAAGTTGATCAAGCCAAGATAGAAGTGATTAAAACTTTACCCCCTCCCACTAATGTTAAAGGAATCAGAAGTTTTCTTGGGCATGCCGGTTTTTACCGGAGATTTATCAAGGATTTTTCTTTGATTGCCCAACCCTTAACATTGTTGCTTGGAAAAGATGTGCCATTTGAATTTACTAATGAGTGTTTGGATGCATTCAATAGGTTGAAGGAAGCTCTCATCACCGCTTCAATTATGCAACCTCCCACTTGGGGAGAACCTTTCGAGTTAATGTGCGATGCTAGTGATGTAGCGGTGGGAGCGGTGCTTGGACAAAGGAAGAATGGTAAACTTCATGCCATATATTATGCAAGCAAGACCTTGGATGAAGCTCAATCACACTACACCACCACCGAAAAGGAGCTTTTGGCGGTCATATATGCCATGAACAAGTTTCGTTCTTACTTGGTGGGCTCTAAGGTAATTGTGCACACCGATCACACGGCATTGAGGCACTTGCTACTCAAGAAGGAGTCAAAACCACGCTTGATTCGGTGGATACTTTTGCTACAAGAGTTCGATATCGAAATTAGAGACAAGAAGGGTGTGGAAAATGTGGTAGCCGATCATCTTTCTCGGCTACTCCATGTCAAGGGTAAGGATGGATTGCCAATTGATGACTCCTTGCCGGATGATCAATTATTCGCACTTGCTTTGATGGATGTCCCTTGGTACGCGGACTATGTAAATTACTTGGTATTCGGGGTCATCCCACATGGTTATGACTCCCATAAAAAGAAGAAATTTTTTCACGATCTTAAGCAATATTTTTGGGAAGAACCATGCCTCTACAAGTCTTGTGCGGATGGGATAATTAGAATATGCATCCCGAACGAAGAAGTCCAACCCATAATCTCTCATTGCCATGACATGCCAAGTGGAGGGCATGGTAGTTCACGAAAAACCGCCGCAAGGGTGCTCCAATGTGGATTCTTTTGGCCTTCCCTATTTCACGAAGTGGCCACCTACGTCAAGAAGTGTGACAAATGCCAAAGAAGTGGTAACATTTCAAAGAGGCATGAAATGCCAATGAACTACATACTTGAAGTGGAGGTATTCGATGTATGGGGCATTGACTATCAATGCCCTTTTCCCTCATCAAATGGGAATGAGTATATCCTTGTAGCGGTGGACTACGTAAGCAAATGGGTTGAAGCCACTCCAACAAAGACTTGTGACGCAAAATCGGTGACCAAACTTATGGAGACGATCATATTCCCAAGGTTTGGGGTTCCACGAATTGTGATTAGTGATCGTGGAACTCATTTTCGGGAAAGGACTCTTGATGCTCTACTTAAGAAACATGGGGTGCAACATAGGCGGAGTCTTGCCTATCACCCACAAGCTAACGGCCAAGCCGAAATCTCTAACCGCGAGATCAAGATGACCCTTGAAAAGACAGTGAGCCGGTCAAGGAAAGATTGGTCAACCAAGCTCAATGATGCATTGTGGGCTTACCGGACCGCTTTCAAAACACCAATAGGAACTTCACCGTTCCGGTTGGTGTACGGGAAGCCTTGTCATTTGCCGGTTGAGTTGGAGCACAAGGCGCATTGGGCAATCCGCCTCCTTAACTTTGACTTGAAGAGCGCCGGAGAGAAGCGACTACTTGACATCAATGAGCTTGAAGAATTTAGGCTAGAGGCTTATGAGAGCTCTAGATTGTATAAGGAGAGGACCAAAAGATTCCATGACAAGGCCATCATTCGAAGAGAGTTCAAGGAGGGCGAGTTGGTTCTCCTCTTTAACTCGAGGTTCAAGTTGTTTGCGGGGAAACTCAAGTCTAAGTGGTCTGAGTCTTTCCACATGGCGCCATTGAAATATCCAATGGAGATCAATCCTTCAAGGTGAACGGGCAAAGGCTCAAGCACTACATTGCCGGAACCCCTATCATCAAGAATGTGAGCTCCATCGCTACCTATCTTCAAAATTATTGATTGTTATTCATAACTCCGTCGAGCCTACGACATAAAAAAAGGGCGCTTCATGGGAGGCAACCCATGCATCTTTGTATATAGTTTGCATTCTAGACTAGTAGTGAGAGATTTGGAGTCGTATTTTTGTCTATTTGGATTGGTGACGGAGGTCACTTTTGAAGAACACAAGCATTATTTTCGTTGACCCGAAATCCCGACATCATGCGTCGGAGTAGTTGTGGAAAACAAGAATCTCGGGGTCAATGAAAAAGCTCGAATCCCGAGTTGAAGAAAAATTGAGCAAATTGGAAGAACACAATGAAAAATAGCTGTGTGTTGTGTTTTACCGGTGGACCGGCAGCCGTTTGGTCCACCGGTAGCGAGGCCAAACATAATTGCTGAAAAATTGAAGTAATGGTGTGTTTTCTTGGTGGGAAGAGCTCCGGCTCACCGCATAACACACCGACAAGATGAAAAAATGAAGAATTGATGATTGGGAGTGTGTTTTTCGCACAAGAGGCAAGCACGCCCACCGGCAGACACACCGATGACTTAGAAAGATTTGAAAATTGGTGAAGAGGAGTGTTTTGCCGGCAGGCCGGCAGCCGGCCCACCGGCAAGACACTCATGCCTTGAAGCTGGGAAGTTGGTTTTTGAGTAAGGAGTGTGTTTTGCCGGTAGGCCAGCAGCCGGCTCGCCGGCATAACACACCTGGTATTTAGGGAGATTAACTAAGAGGAGTGCTTTGCCGGTGGACCGGCAGCCGGTTGGTCCACCAGCAGCGAGGACAATTTTCTGAAGAAGAAATTCGAAAAAATAGAAAAAAAGGGGAGTGCGTTTTACCGGCAGACCGGCTGCCGGTTCGCCAACCGGCAAAACGCACAATCAGATCCAAAATAAACCACGAATCACCCCTTCATTCCAAATCATTTCATCATTTCTCCTTCATCTTTCCTCCTTAATTTTTCCCCCTTCCCAACCCTAACTCCATCAAAACTCAATCAAACTTCCTCCAACCTTCCCCAATCTCCTCCAATCATCAAGATGGCCGGAAGAAGAACAAGAGCGGATGTAGCAAGGGATCAAGCCGAGTTGATTGCTAGGGCCGCAACTGATACAAGCCCCGATCCGGACTTTCCCACAGTCGAGTTTGCCACACCAACTCAGAAGGGTAAGTTTATTCTCTTCAAAAATCGTCCCCTCACCCCTACTAAGTTTCTTCATCATCCGTCTTTGTCTACCCTTGGGATTGCTAGGGAGACGGAAGCTTTATTTACGGGGTGTGGTATGAGGGGGATATTTACAATGCATGAGTATACTTACCCTCGCATTACTTGGGAATTTTTGAGTAGTCTTAAGATTACCAAACACCGGCAAACGAATATGGTGGCTACACTTAGCTTTCGCCTCATGAACCGGGAACATAATATCACTTTGGGTAGGTTGGCTCACATATTTGGGCTGGAAAATGCGCCGTCACATACCCCGCCCGCTGATTTTCACTATTCCCGTGTTTGGAAGGCAATTTCGGGCCTTGATGATAGAGTTGGTGCGAAAAGGCCCGCAATGAGTTGTCACAACCCCGTCATTCGGGTGTGGCATAGATGTATGGGGTGCACCGTTCTTGCGGTGGATGAGCCATGGGTGTTTAGGACCCATGAACTTGAAATTTTGAGGTCCTACTTGTTCACCAAACCCACCCCTTTCAGAATTAATGTGGCTCACTACCTAGCCCTTCAACTTTCAAAGATAGCGAGTTCTCCGGGGCAAAAAGTCCCGATACATGTGGGTGGCATGATCACCCGAATTGCCCGTAACATGGACCGTCCGGTTGACCTTTCTACGATGAATTGGATAACCGGGGACACTTACTTGACAAAGCACTACTTGACTACAAAGCTTGAGTGGCTCAAAGTGAACCCCCTTGACGGCCTTGAATATTGGCAAATCAATCACAAGAACTCAATCCGGCTTCCAAATGTTACCGCGATCAAAATTGAGAAGGACAAGGATTTATATCTCCTTGATATTGAAGAAGATCCACCCACCGATCAACCTCCTCCTAACAATCCACGAGTTTATTCAAGAGACCGTCGAGTGGACACCCCCTCCTCCCTACAATACACCGCACCTCAAACCCACCAACCACCACCTTGGCAATTTCATCAAGGGGAGTCCTCCTCCTCGGGCCAACCTACGTATCCTCCCTTACCACCATCTCTCACCGAATGGATGGAGAGGATGGACATTGCCACGGCGAAAGCCGCTAGTGAGAGGGACATTTTGGGGAGAAAGTTGGACCGGATATACTATGATCAAGCTACCGGTACCTATCCCATCTACGATGATTTTTGTCGACGGGATTACGTGGGCTATGAGGACCCTCACCCCTCCTACTTCACTTGGCCCGATGGGAACTACCCGAGAGCGGATGGGAGTATAGTCCACGGAGGTCTTAACCTCCAACCGGACTACTTTGCGGCCCCTGTTTTTCCCCCTAGGCCCAAGCATCGTCCGGAGGATCATGATGCCCAATGGTTAGGGGGAGTTCGGCCCTATTTTGCTAGTGATGCGGGTGCGTCGGGATCCGGTGATGGTTTCATGGGAGGAGATAGCGGCGTGATGAATATGAGTGGCGATTTCACGGGTGGTTTCCCGGGTGTCGGCGGTAGTGGAGGTAATTTCACCTTCAACCCCGAGGATTTGATTCAAAGCTCCGACTTTACTACCGGAGATAACAATGATGAAGATGATGATGATGAGATGGGGTCTTAGCCCCGAGAGGCCGAGTTGTTGGCTTATTATCCTCCCTTTTCAATCCAAAGCCTTTGGTATGCTCCTCATATTCAATCCAAATGACAAGTACGACCTCTCCCTTTTATCCAAATTCTCTCCTTCACGTTTAATTTTTCGCATGCATTTAGTTGATAATTCATTCAGTTGCATCATATAGGATTGCATTAGATTTCAATTTTGTAATATATTGTCACATTTAGTAATTGCATTCACTTAGCATAACTTGCATTGTCATTTAAATTTTGCATATAGAATAGCGCATGCAATGCATTTTCAAAATAAAAAAAAAACCAACTAAAAATTGAAAACATGATTAAAACCACCAAAAACATGTTACTTTATTTCACTAAATTGCCCTCCCATGTCTATAAATAAGTGTGGGGAGGGCCTAAAAAAAAACAAAAAAACATGTCTTTTAATTTGAATTCCCTCCACACATTTATTTCCATTTGGAAATGATGTAAATAAATAAGTGTGGGGAGGGAGTTCTTATATCAAAAATCAACAAAAATATGTCTTTTTAATTTTTTAAAACCAAAAATCACAAAAATATGTTTTTTTTCCCTTTGAAAAATCAAAAAATCAAAAAAATATGTTCCTTTCTTTTTCTTATTCACTCCCTATGCTTTTGTCCATTGAGGACAATGTACATCTCAAGTGTGGGGAGGGAAATATCCACTCTTGTGAATATTTGTTTATATTTGTAAATGCTTATAATTAGATAAAATGCCTAAAAATTAAAAATTTCTGAAAAATTCAAAAAAATTGCATTGTATATATATGTTTTGTCTAACCTTTGGCATGGCGCATTTACCACTTGAGGCAAAAAGGAGCTAGAAGACCGCTTGGTATAATCCTTCCTATCTCTTACTCCTTTTACTATTCTTTCCTTTTTTTTGGTATCTTGGATATTTTGAAGGAGAATGGGAATTTTGTTGCCTTGGGTGTCTTCTTGGGAGACCGTTTGGATTGTTGGTGTTGATATACTGCTAGGATTAGCCAACTTGTTGCACGTTTCATTTCATGGTTGCTTAAATTTCCGCATGCATTTGTTCACATGTAAAAATTTGTTGCATATTCTTTCTTTTTGCATTGAGTTTGTAAATAATTTTTTTAGGAAGAACATGGTCAAGGGAAGGGAACCAAGTACCCCCTGTAACACCCCCATACTCCGAGTGCCTTACCAGGACCACTCAGGTATGAAGACATCACCATCTCGGTTGCCCGAGGCATGATACTCAAATAGACAAAACAGAAACAACATTTATTATAAATACTTTAATGAATGAATACAATCCTTGAAACCAAACTGAAAGGTACGATACATTATTCAAACTAACTGTTCTCAACTGAAATAGAAATAAAAGCTAAACTACAGCGGAAGACTCTATCGTCATGTCGTGGCCATCCCAGCTATCCCCGTATCATCTCTATACCTGCTCAATATCTGCTCACCATCCCCGAATGGATCACCGCAGGTTTTACAAAACAACACCGGGGTCAGTACTAATCACACAATCAAAATAAATAACAACAATAAGACAAACAGACAATTTGTGACTGTCACACACACACAACCACATCCAACCAACCGTCTCAATCATCGATCGTCCCTTTGAACCGCCCCGCCGGTGGGGGACCGCAGCCGTTCCCACCTAAGCCCCGCTCATCGTACGAGCGATAACCCTGTCCATTAATGTGCACATCCCCTTTCGTGGCGGGTTCCACGAAGGGCGAAACTAGGGCGTGAGATCACTCCCGCAAGTGACCCCACTCAGCCGAGAACGCATCTCGAGAACCATCACAACACAACCACAATCACAATCACAATTACAACTACAATCATCATATCAATCAACTAACTACAAAGACATCACCAATATCCCATTATGGGACTAATGCGAGTAGGAAATCCTACCGGAAAGCACAACACGCAGACGGTATCTACAATTTGTCTCAAAACGCCTCTTCTATGAATTCTCCTCCTAACATATAACACATAAAGACTACTATTCAAATACTACTCATAACAATCCCCAAATCCCAAATTAGGGTTTCATCAATCTTACAAAACGGTATAAAAATTATATTAAAAGCTTACCCTCGACGCAAGGAATCCAACGACACAAACTACGATGCAATCCGACCGTCTGAACTCCGGGAATTGTCAAGAACGCGATTAGGAAGAAGACAAGTTGCTTTCTCTCTTAAACAGGTTTTAGGTTTTGTAAAAAGTGATTTAGAATAAAGACGAATTGATTTAAATACCTTAATCGCGTAATTAACAAAACCCGAGAAAAACCCCCGATAAACCGGACACTCGATCGAGTACCCAAGGTACTCGATCGAGTACCCCCCCTACTCGATCGAGTGCCCCAGCTACTCGATCGAGTGCCCAACAGTCGAAACTATTTTATTCTCGCAACATACCCTTACTGACAGAGTAAGGGCTACTCGATAGAGTACCCCCAAGACCATAAATACGGAGTATTACAGTCTTCCCTCCTTAAAAGGAACTTCGTCCCCGAAGTTCAAACCACTACCAAACAAAGGTACTCCCATAAGCTTCCCGACTCAAGGTCCAAAATAAACTCAACGTAAAACATGCTACTAACCCACTTATCCCGACAAACATACCGACACAACATATACAAGAGGGTGTAAAAACTCTTTTTTAAACTCTCGCGATCATCTCCTACCCCCCTAAAAGAAACAAGGTTACGTCCCCGTAACCATACATACCTGATCAAAAAGGAAAGGGTAACGCTCTTTCATGATATCCTCCGCCTCCCATGTAGCTTCCTCAGTCTCGTGGTTAGACCAAAGGATCTTAAGCAAAACTGTCTCACCACTCCTGGTCTTTCTAACTTTTCGGTCTAGGATCTGCTTAGGCACCTCAAGGTACGATAAAGACTCATCCAGCTCTAAGCTCTCTGCCTCCAACACATGCGACGGGTCACTCACATACTTCCGCAGCTGCGATACATGAAACACATTATGCACTCTCTCCAAAGCCGCCGGTAAAGCCAAACGATAAGCCACTTCCCCAACTCGCTCTAAGATCTCATAAGGCCCTATAAACTTCTGACTTAGCTTGCCTTTCTTCCCAAATCTCATAACTCCACGCATAGGAGACACTTTCAGAAGAACCTTGTCCCCAACCTGAAACTCTATATCCCGACGATGTAGATCTGCATAACTCTTCTGTCGATCCTGAGCTGCTCTCATCCGTTCCCTGATCATCTTAATCTGTTCCACCATCTCATGTACCATCTCTGGTCCTAAAACCACTGCCTCAGCACTATCGTCCCAACAGATTGGACTCCTACATCTCCTCCCGTACAAAGCCTCAAACGGTGCCATACCAATACTAGTGTGATAGCTGTTGTTGTAAGAAAACTCTATCAAGTCCAACCTCTGCTCCCAGCTACCACCAAAATCCATCACACAAGCTCGCAACATATCCTCAAGAGTCTTAATTGTTCTCTCAGTCTGCCCATCTGTCGCAGGATGAAATGCCTGTACTCATCTTCAAACTTGTTCCCAACGATTCCTGCAACTCCTTCCAAAATCTTGAGATAAACCTCGCATCTCTGTCAGACACTATGTCCTTAGGGACTCCATGTAACTTAAGCACGTTCTTTCGATAGGCCATAGCCAGTTGTGCCTTAGTCCATGTATCTTTCATTGGAACAAAGTGAGCTGACTTGGTCAACCGATCCACTATCACCCAAATCATATTGTTACCTTGTTGACTCTTAGGTAAACCCACAATGAAATCCATGGAAATGGATTCCCACTTCCACTCGGGCACCTCCAAGGATCGAACCTTACCTTGTGGTCTTCTCTGTTCCCCTTTAACTCTCGGGCATGTCAAACAACGGACACAAACTCATTGTCTCTTTCTTCATCCAGTGCCACCAAAACGTTTTCTTCGGATCTTTGTAAAGCTTGTCTCCACTGGATGAACCGAATATGGTGTGCAATGCGCTTCTGTCATGATTGTCTTTTTCAACTCCTCATCATTAGGAACACACCACCTACCATCGAACCTCAAACTACCATCTCGTATGTATCGAAAACCGGGACACTGTCCCTTTCTCTACTCCAGCTCTCCACTCCACTATCTTAGGATCCAAAGCCTGTTTACCTCGAATATCATCATAAAACTCCATATGTCTTTGTCATATCACTCATGGTATCTCCTTTTCGCATCATATGAATCCCAAAGCTCGCTACCTCATCCCTCAACCTCATCAAAGATAGAGCTGTACACAAGGAATGTACACTCTTCCTACTCAAAGCATCAACAACAACATTGGCCTTCCCTTCATGGTAGATGATTTCCATGTCGTAGTCGCCAATCAGCTCCATCCACCTCCTCTGTCTCATGTTCAACTCCTTCTGCGTGTAGATGTACTTGAGACTCTTGTGATCCGAAAATACCTTAAAGATTGCTCCATAAAGGTAGTGCCTCCAAATCTTGAGAGCAAACACCACCGCACCCAACTCCAGGTCATGAGTAGGGTAGTTCTCCTCATAAGGCTTCAATTGCCTAGAAGCATAGGCAATTACTTTACCATTCTGCATCAACACACATCCCAACCCATTCTTCGAGGCATCGGTATAAACCTCGAAATTCTCGCTCCCTTCAGGTAATGCCAAGACGGGAGAGTGTGGTCAAACGCTCCTTTAAGGTTTGGAACGCCTTCTCACAACTCTCATCCCAACGAAACCTGTTCTCTTTCCTCATCAACGCTGTCATCGGTCTAGCTATCTTGGAAAAATCCTTCACAAACCGCCTTTGTAGTATCCGGCTAAACCCAAGAAACTCCTTACCTCGGCGACATTCTTCGGTGCTTCCCACTTTGTCACTTTGCCTCAATCTTCGCCAGGATCCACTGACTACCCCATCTTTAGAGATTACATGCCCCTTAAAAGCAACTTTCTCCAACCAAAACTCACACTTAGACAACTTAGCATACAGCTCATGATCTCTCAAAGTCTGCAACACTATTCTCAGATGCTCCTCATGCTCCTCCTTAGTCTTAGAGTAGACTAGGATGTCATCGATAAACACTACTACGAACCGATCCAAGAACGTCTCAAGATCCTATTCATCAAATCCATAAACACTGCCGGCGCATTGGACAACCCAAATGGCATCACCACATACTCATAATGGCCATACCTCGACGTGAAAGCTGTCTTCGGTATGTCCACATCTCTAATCTTCACCGATGGTATCCCGACCTCAAATCGATCTTAGAAAAGACCGTTGCACCACTCAACCGATCAAACAGGTCATCTATCCTTGGCAAAGGATACTTGTTCTTTATCGTCACACGGTTCGACTCCCGGTAATCTATGCACGACCTCAAACTCCCATCTTTCTTCTTCACGAACAGAACGGTGCTGCTCAAGGCGATACACTTGGTCTAATGTACCCCTTCTCTATCAAATCATCCAACTGTCTCCTAAGTTCCTCCATCTCCTTAGGACCCATACGGTACGGTGCCTTAGAGATTGGCCCCGTCCCCGGCTTCAACTCAACGGTGAAATCTATCTCCCTCTTCGGTGGCAACCGGAATCTCCTCGGAAAGACATCTCGCATACTCTCCCACCACTGGTATCTCCTCAATCGCTAGGGCTCTCTATCCGGTCATCTCTCACGTGGCACAAAATCAGAGGACATCCCTTCCTCAGATACGACTTCAAAGTGACAGCTGCAATCAACTTAACTTTGGGTTTGACTAGAAACCCACGATAAGACACACTTACACCCTTAGGACCTCTTAGGGACACTTTCTTTTGATGACAGTCTATCTTAGCCTTATACTTCCCTAACCAATCCATCCCAACTATCATCTCAAAACCATTAAAAGGAAACTCTAGCAAGTCTACAGGGAAATCGACTTGCCCAACTATCAAAGATACATCTCTAAACAACCTCCCACACGATACGGACTCACCTGAAGGTATGAAAACTTGCTCCCTAACAGACTCATATACTCTCAAACCCAACTGTTTTACATGACTCGAAGACACAAACGACTGAGAAGCCCCCGAATCAAACAAAACAAAGGTAGGAATACCATTAACAAGGAAAGTACCGGTGATAACGTGCGCATCCTCCTCACTTTGCCTTCTTGTCCATCATGAACAACTTGCCCATGGTCTTCCGCCCACCTCCCCGGACAAGATTAGGCGATGCGATCGGCTTAGCACCCGACCCTTGATTGTTGTTGTTGTTGTTCATCGGTGTCTTCTGATAAGAATTACCGCCGTTGCGGTTGCCTCCACTCGATAGCTCGACCTCCCGGTTTGGCCATGATCCGGTGGTGCATTTGCTCGCAAAACTCGTGCAGGTCTCTCGAAAAGATCTCGGTGCGCTCGTGCACTCATGTCTCTTGTGGCCTACGCCACCACAACCAAAGCAGTCACTCCCCAACTATTACTCACACTCCCACGACCTCGCCCAAAGGAAGTTCCAAAGACTAAACCCATAACCGGAAGAAAATCCCTTAGATTGATTGTGGTTGCCTTTCTTGAAATTAGATTGGCCACCACCCTCGCTCTCCGACTTCCTCTTCTCTCCACCTGACCTCTCCTGAGCCATCTCCACTAGTCTCTCAGCTCTCCCAGCCCTCTCATATGCTTCCTTCACATCGGTGAGGACTCCCACGGGTAACTTATCCATAATCTTCGTGGTTAGTCCACTCTCAAACCTCAAAGCCAAATTCTCATCACTCAAACCCATGTCCTCAAAGATATCTAGATTTCTCATTGAACTATCTGTAGTACTCGGCCACAGACATCTCGTGATCATCTTAAACTTATCAAACTCCTCCCTTAACTTACTCCTCACATGTTAAGTACGAACTCCTTCCTCATGACCCTACGAAACTCCTCCCAAGGTATAGCAGGTAACCCCTGGTTGGTATATATCTCCTTGGCACTCACTTTCACTGAATCCCACCACTTGCCAGCTGCCTCCCTCAGATAGAATGCAGCCTGATCCACTCTCATCTCATCAGGACAGCGAACTAAATCCAATATGTTCTCCATCTCCCTCAGCCAACTATCAAGGTGGTTAGGCTCCTCAACTCCCTTGTACTCCTTCGGGTTAAACCTCGCGATATAGAGGCTGACTTTAGGATGGTCAACCTCCTTCTCCTTACTCTTGTCCTTGTCCTCATTCACTCTCTTGAGTCTCGTAAGAGCGTCTTGGTGTTCCAACATTTTAACGATGTCATCCGTAGTCATAACCTCAGCTCTCGCGTACAAAGCGTTTCTCTTGGGCGGCATCTTGAAGCTATAGAAGAAAGGGATAAACGTAAACACGCGTACTAAACCTCAAAACACGAACACGCGTTGCCCAGAACCCACTCGATCGAGTATCCAAACCCACTCGATCGAGTAACGGGCTACTCGATCGAGGGCCCCCATGTACTCGATCGAGTACCCAAACTCCAGAACCAAACAGACCTTCTGATCTCTAACCCACTCGATCGAGTATCTAGGCTACTCGATCGAGTGACCCCCTACTCGATCGAGTACCCCTAGTTACTCGATCGAGTGCCCCAAAACTCGATTCTGGTCCAAAATCGTCAAAAACCTATCCGATCGAGTTAGCCTCACTCGATCAAGTATCACTATTACGTAAAAGCTACCCGCATATTACGTCACATACTAACATGTTAAATTTTATATAAATCGCATGATATCATAATCAATATGCTACGCATCCATTCTACTTATCAATAAAATCAAATCATCATGCTATAAAAGCCACATTGTAAACACCTCAACATGCTATCATCTAATTAACATGTTCCACATATCATTTTCTTTCACATGCTCAACTTCTTATTTCAACACCAAACAACCCTCACACTTCATCACATTGTTGCATAAGTTAAATAATCACATAGACGACTCAACAAACACGTTCCCATGTGACCGGTTCAAAGTTGTAGGGCGACCCCTTGCGACTTTAGGACGTCTCCCAAGCCTTTGCACTAGCTCCTACAACATTTACCCCGGGTTCATTTTAATTGACTCCCTATGTTCATTAAGTTCATTGGTTACAGGTTTCAGGATCGTCGCTCTGATACCATTTGTAACACCCCCATACTCCGAGTGCCTTACCAGGACCACTCAGGTATGAAGACATCACCATCTCGGTTGCCCGAGGCATGATACTCAAATAGACAAAACAGAAACAACATTTATTATAAATACTTTAATGAATGAATACAATCCTTGAAACCAAACTGAAAGGTACGATACATTATTCAAACTAACTGTTCTCAACTGAAATAGAAATAAAAGCTAAACTACAGCGGAAGACTCTATCGTCATGTCGTGGCCATCCCAGCTATCCCCGTATCATTTCTATACCTGCTCAATATCTGCTCACCATCCCCGAATGGATCACCGCAGGTTTTACAAAACAACACCGGGGTCAGTACTAATCACACAATCAAAATAAATAACAACAATAAGACAAACAGACAGCTGAACTGTCACACACACACAACCACATCCAACCAACCGTCTCAATCACTGACTGTCCACTGAACCAGCCCTGCCAGTGGGGGACCGCAGCCGTTCCCACCTAAGCCCCGCTCATCGTACGAGCGATAACCCTGTCCATTAATGTGCACATCCCCTTTCGTGGCGGGTTCCACGAAGGGCGAAACTAGGGCGTGAGATCACTCCCGCAAGTGACCCCACTCAGCCGAGAACGCATCTCGAGAACCATCACAACACAACCACAATCACAATCACAATTACAACTACAATCATCATATCAATCAACTAACTACAGCACATCACCAATATCCCATTATGGGACTAATACTGAGTAGGAAATCCTACCTGGAAAGCACAACACGCAGACGGTATCTACAGCTGTCTCAAAACGCCTCTTCTATGAATTCTCCTCCTAACATATAACACATAAAGACTACTATTCAAATACTACTCATAACAATCCCCAAATCCCAAATTAGGGTTTCATCAATCTTACAAAACGGTATAAAAATTATATTAAAAGCTTACCCTCGACGCAAGGAATCCAACGACACAAACTACGATGCAATCCGACCGTCTGAACTCCGGGAATTGTCAAGAACGCGATTAGGAAGAAGACAAGTTGCTTTCTCTCTTAAACAGGTTTTAGGTTTTGTAAAAAGTGATTTAGAATAAAGACGAATTGATTTAAATACCTTAATCACGTAATTAACAAAACCCGAGAAAAACCCCCGATAAACCGGACACTCGATCGAGTACCCAAGGTACTCGATCGAGTACCCCCCTACTCGATCGAGTGCCCCAGCTACTCGATCGAGTGCCCAACAGGTCAGAAACTATTTTATTCTGCAACATACCCTTACTCGACAGAGTAAGGGCTACTCGATAGAGTACCCCCAAGACCATAAATACGGAGTATTACACCCCCATGATGAGCTAATGTGCCCAATTGTGCCTTTCCCCTCCTCGTGACTCGCGCCCATGGCCTCTTAGTTAGCCGAGGAAGGAGGGCTTGACCAATGAGTTTAGACCGATCTTGTGAGACCTAGGGCCGTAGACTAGACCTTTGGCTCGACTTAGCTACTCAAAGGTAAGGGTAGAGCCTCCTAGGGTGGGTACATTCATACCCCGCCCTCATCTAGGTTTGAGAGTAGGCCTCCTCGCGAGGCGTGTCACATCACTACGCATAAGTGTGTCGCATCGTCCTTAGACCGTGAATTTGTATTACATTTTCGTGCGCATGATATGAAGCAAAAAAATCAGTTTTTATAAACCTCACATAACCAAATAGCCTCATTTTCTCCCCTACATTATTTCCCTTTTTGATTCACCCCCTTTGAGCTTAGCCTTTTCATTTGGCAAACCCACCTAAATAGCTACATTCCCATAACCACCCTTCCCTAATCAAGAATTGGTCGGTTTTTGTAGTTGTGTTGTAGGAGGTGATTTGGGTCGTGACGGTGGATGGCTTGCACGTCCACTTGGGTCGTATTTCGATGTGAATGTGGTTTGTATATAAATAAGAGGTTGTAAAATTGTAATGAAAAGCAAAATAGAAAAGTAAAAATGTCGTGAAAAATCAAAAAAATAGTAAGTCATGTTGTATATATGTTATAAAGAAAAGAAAAAGGCAAGCAACACCCCTCCTCATCAATAAATGGGGTAGAAAAAGCCGTTGCTAAATAAAAAGGGGCAAATTGATGTTTTTCCAAAGATGAGTCGGGTTTACACATTTTTTGCATGGCTTGGGAAACCGAGTCGTTGTTACGGTGTAGACGTTACCATTTGTTGAAATAAAAGGAGTTTTATCAAATTTTTCCTACTTGAGTTGGGTTTATGCAATTTTTGCATAGTTTTGGTCATCATTGCTATGTTAGGGCATAGACGTGTCTCATGTGTTGCAATAAGAGATGGGATGTGATGTGTCGACGATTCTTGATTTGAGCCCCACATGTCCAAACGGTGCTTGCACCAATCCCGTTTCGACCTTCTCCTTAGCCCCGTTGTAACCCTTGCTTCATGTTTTGTGCATTTTCCCATTGTTTGCATTTCATTGGACATAGGACGGTTTTACACATTAGATTGCGGGCACGTTTTCGCTAGTCGAGTTAGTTGAGTGATTTTGGTTACTTTTTGTCACAAAAATCACCTTGTTCTTTCATTGAGTGACGAGTGAAAACCGTGAGGATGTCGTTGCCTTGGTCCTCTTAGTCATGGGTCCTTTGGTTGAATCTTGTGTCGGTTTTGTAATTCTCGGCGGACTTGCCCTTTCTTCCCTTTCCCCGCTCTTGAATTTGTTTCTTGAGCATTGGTCACACAAGGGTTGCTTTTTTCACATTTAGGGGGTTGGCACCTCAATTGGCACTTCTGAGACGGTACTCCCGACCAAGACCGTGTTTTGTTGCTTGAAAAAAAAAAATCGGCCACTTAGATGAGGAAAGTGGATCATTTTGTTAGATGCATTCTATTTATTGATTACGTGTTTTCATGATGAATGTGTCGAAAGTTTTGTAGCAAGACCCAACTTGCCTTGCAATAGGGCACTCTCCCCTCATGGGTGTCAAATTGCGAGTTGAAGGGGCGTTGAGTGCGCTAATACTCGATCGACTTAAGTAGTAGTTTAGTTGAGTGATGCTTATATTGTGCATCCACTCTCCATATCTATCATATTAATGCTTTGTACATTTGGTTTTGGGACTTACTCGGGGACGAGTAAGGTTTAAGTGTGGGGAGGTTTGATATACGATTAATTTACTTCTAATTCCCCTCTTTCTTTTATGCATACCGACTCGTATCGAGTCGGTTTCGGGTGTTTTTTCTTGCATTTTGTGCCCAATGCCTGTACTTGTTACCTTGTGTATCCTTTTGTAGGAAACGATCCAAGTATAGAGAAATTGGGGCAAGAAAGGCACCCCATTGCCTTTACATGAAGAAGAGGTGAAGAAATGGTAAACAGTGTGTTTTGCCGGCAGGCCGGCAGCCGGCCCACCGGCAGAACACACCCCAGACATACCAAAGAAGTTGAAAAAAAGGCTGAGTGCTGTGTTTTGCCGGCAGACCGGCAGCCGGCCCACCGGTAGAACACAACTAGAAGATTTAATTGAAGAATTTGGTGAAAAACAAGCTTGACCTCGCTGCCGGTAGGAGCACCGGCAGCCGGTCAACCGGTATTACACACCCCAAAGAAGAAGAAGACGTCCTGAAGAAGGTGTTTTGCGGCGAGGGCGGCAGCCGCCCCGGCAAAACACAAATGCGGATATTTTAATTCCTTGCGCGGTTTTTTGCGGTTGGAGCACCGTGATAGGTGCACCAAACAAAACACAAAGCTGAGACGGGATTTGGGCTTTTCTTCCTCTTTTCTTCCTAATCTTGTACAAGCCTATAAATACCCCCTCTTAAACCCTTTTGTACACACAACCCTAGATCCAGAATATTTCCCCTTTCAAGTTTAAAACTTTGTTAATCTCTTTGTTAATCTTTCCCTAATTAGAGAAGTTCTTCAATTAAATAGTGATTGAATTTGGGTTTGTAAGAAGATTGAAGGATTTCCTTCTTTATTATTTCTATCCAAATTCCTCTTTTGCTATTGAGTTGGTATTAATTCTCTCCTTATTTTCATTTGTTTACATTTTGTTATTCCTTCAAGTTTGTTTGATTGTTTATGTTAAAATTGTTGTTGTTGTTTTTTTGTTGTTGTTGTTCTCATCATTGTTCATCTTTTCTTTGATTCTCTTTCATTTGTTCATCGTTGGATAGTTGTCCTCAAAGACTTAATCTTTGAGTTGATTGGGTTAAAGATTGTGTCTTTTAGTTTAATCAACCTTGTTATTAGATTAAATCATCCTTCTTTACAATTATTGTTGGATTGTTGCATGTTTAATAGTAAAATCCATCTTCCCACCATGTTTGTGACCAAAGTTTCCATCTTTATTGTTTATTTTGCAATTAGGACCATGATTAGTGAGTAGTCTTCCACTAGGGCTCGATTTGACCCAACATGAGTAATTTCACTAATTGAATTTCATAAAGGCTAATTATTTGGGGAAATTGGTGAGGGTAGTTTAGAGGAATGACATGGTTTATGGGTTGACTTTTGGGTAGTGTTGACTTACGACCCTTGACCACCAACGAGAGTTGGTTAGGTTGTGATTTGGATACCCGAGATTTGACCCTATTGTTAACCTTGGTTGAGACCAAAAGGGAGAACCGGGGTAGGACACCTCTAATCTAGCGTTTGAAATCGACCCTCGAGAGAGGGAGTGGGATGACCCGGGAATTGATGGGGCTTAATGACCTTAGCAAATATTGGACTACCTTGGGAAAATGCATGTTTTTGGGGTAGTCGGGTATTGAGTTAGGGATTCCGACCTTCGAACCCGAGAGGGGGGTTGGTGGGTAGTACTAGTGTCCTATTTCGAACCCGAGAGGGGGGTCTTAGGCGAATTAGAGTCGTCACCTCCTCACCTAACTACCCTTGTGATTAGCCTAGAGATTTGATTGTGTGGAATTACGAATTGTTTGGGAAGAACCGAGTCTTAGGTTTTTAATCTATTTGATTTACAACCTTTCATTCTATCTTGCTCTTTCTCCCATTTCTTATTTAGTTTGTTTTACCTTGTTGTTGGTAGTTCTAGTATAACCTTCTCCCTTTATTGTCGACTTAGCTAAACGATAGGATTAGAACAATTAGTAGTCTTTTCAACTCCTTGTGGGATCGACCCTTAATAGTGTACAACGATAAAATCGTGCACTTGCGAGGTATAGCTTGATACCATCGACGGCTCTATAGGGCCGTCCGAACGGCTCAAAATGAAATGTATAATACACGGTTTTCGGGATTTTAGGGTTGTGGAACAAAAATGTCCGTAAATCAAACGGACGGTTCTCGGGTCAAGCAAAGTGGCCTCAAAACTTTTGAGGAGCAACGAATGACATTTGAGCCTATCGTCGTGTGATAAACTAGTCTGGGGCGAAAATCGGATACTCGTTGAAATTTGTTTAATACTTGTTATTCAGTGCTGAAATTGAACAAGGTTATTCCTGAAGCGACTCTGAACATGTGGTAGAAAAACTGGAAGAGATAGGAACACGGCCTTGTACGGGCTCCCGAACTACTTTAATTAAACTGTATATTGAAGTGTATAATACACGGTTTTCGACATCCAGACTCACGGAACAAAACTGTCTGTAAAACGCATAGACGGTTTCTAGGGTCAGATAAAGCGGCCTCACAAATTTTGAAGAATAAAGGATGACATATCAGGTTGCCGCGGTGTGCGATAATTAAGTGAGAGACGGGAATCGAATACTCGTTAAAAATAATTTAATACTATTTATTTGGAGCTAAAAATGAATAATGTAACTTTTGAAGCGACTCCAGACACGTGGTAGAAAAAACATGAGAAAAAGAAACACGACCTGGAAAGGCCTCTAGAACGGCTCAAATTGAAGTGTATAATACACGTTTTTCGGGAATCTAAGGTTCATGAATAAAAATGTCCGTAAATCACACGGATGATTTCTGGGGTCAGACTAAGCGACCTCACAAATTTTGAAGAGCAACAGAGGACATTTGGGGCAGTCGGTGTGCGATAAACCACTTTTCGGCGGAAATCGGACACTTTTTTAATACTTTTTATTTGAGCTTGAAATCGAATAGGGTAACTCCTGAAATGGCCGTTGACCCGTGGAGGGAAAACCGGGAGAAAAAGAAGCACAACCCATTATGGCCTCGTAAACTACTCAAGTTGAAGTGTATAAGACACGGTTCTCAGGATTTTAGGGCTTAGAACAAAAATGTCTTTAAATCAGAATGGCTATTTCTCAGGTTAGTCTAAGCGGCCTCACAAATTTTGAGAAAGAGTAATGGACATTTGAGGCTATCAGTGTGCGATAAACAAATCTCGTGTGAAAAACGGATACTCGTTAAAAAATGGTTTAATACTTTTTATTTGGGGTTGAGATTGAATAGGGTTGAGTAACTCTTGAAGCGTCCTTGGAAGCATGTCAGAAAAAAGGGAGAAAAAAAACACGACCCAATACGGCCTCGTGAAGGGCTCAAAATTAAGTGCATAATACTAGGGTTTCAGGATTTCATTGCCCGGAACCAAAATGTCCGTAAATCACACGAACGGTTCTCGCGTCAAGCAAAGTGGCCTCAAAACTTTTTTGGAGCAACATATGACATTTGGCCTTTCGGTATGCGATAAATTAGTCTGCGGCGAAAATCGGATACTCTAGAAATTGGTTTAATACTTTAATTTTTATTTGATGCTGAAATTGAACAGAGTAACTTCTGAATCGACCCTGGACACGTGGTAGAAAAACAATAAGAGATAGGAACGCGACCTGGTACGGCCTCTCGAACGGCTCAAATGAACTGTATATTGAAGTGTATAATTTATGGTTTTTGGCATTCCAGGGTCCCAGAACAAAAATGTTTGTTAATTGCACAGACAATTTATAGGGCTAGATAAAGCGGCCTCGCAAATCGAGGAATAACGAATGACATATCAGGCTGATAGTGTGCGATAATTAAGTGAAAGACGAGAATTGGATATTCGTTAAAAATGTTTTAATACTATTTATTTGGAGCTGAAAATGAATAATGTAACTCCTGAAGCGACCCCGGGCACGTGGTAGAAAATTAGGAGAAAAAGAAACACGACATGGAAGGGCTTCTCGAACGACTCAAATTAAAGTGTATAATATACGTTTTTTGCGATTCTAAGGTCATTGAATAAAAATGTCTGTAAATCACACGGATGATCGTGATTTCCCGGGCTAGACAAAGCCACCTCACAAAATTTGAGGAGACAGAGGACATTTGAGGTTGTCGATGTGCGATAAACTAGTTTTCGACGAAAATCGGACACTTGTTAAAAATGTTGTAATACTTGTTATATTGGGCTAAAATCGAATAGGATAAGTACTGAAACGGCCTGTGACACGTGGTAGCAAAATCGGGAGAAAAAGAAGCACAACCTGGTACGGCCTCCTAAACGGCTCAAATTGAAGTGTATAATACACGGGTTTAGCGATTCTAGGGTCTCTGAACAAACATGTATGTAAATCATAAGGACGATTTCTCAGGTCAGTCTAAGCGACCTCACAAATTTGAGAAGAAATAGTGGACATTTGAGGCTGTTATTGTGCGATAAGCAAATCTCGGGTCGAAATCGGACACTCGTTAAAAAATGTGGTTTAATACTTGTTATTTAAGGCTGAAATTGAATAAGCTAACTCTTGAAGCGTCCTTGGAAACGTGCTAGAAAAATTGAGGTAAAAAGAAACACGACCTGATACGGCTTCCCGAACGGCTAAAAATGGAATGTATAATACACAGCTTTTGGGATTTCAGGGCCTCGAAATAAAAATGTCCGTAAATTACACGGACGGTTCTCGGGTCAAGCAAAGCAGCCTCTAAACTTTTGAGGACCAACATATGACATTTAGTCTGTCCGTGTGCAATAAATCAGTCTATGGCTAAAATCGGATACTCGTTGAAATTGGTTTAATACTTATTATTTGGTGCTGAAATTGAACAGGGTAACTCCTGAAGCAACCGTGGTAGAAAAACCGAAAGATATAGAAACACGACCTGGTACGGCCTCCCGAACTGCTTTATTTGAACTGTATATTCAAGTGTATAATACACGGTTTTCGGCATCCAGACTCACGGAACAAAACTGTCCGTAAAACGCACAAACGATTTCTAGGGTCGGATAAAGCGGCCTCACAGATTTGAGGAAAAACGGATGACATATTAAGTTGCCGGTGTGCGATAATTAAGTGAAAGAAGGGAATCGAATACTCGTTAAAAATGGTTTAATACTATTTATTTAGAGCTGAAAATGAATAAATAAATCTTGAAGCGAGCCCGAACACGTGATATAAAACACGAGAAAAAGAAACATGATGTGGAACGGCCTCTCAAATGGTTCAAATCGAAGTGTATTATATACGTGTTTCGGGATTTCTAAGGTCCCCGAACAAAAATGTCCATAAATCACACGGATGATTTCTCAGTCCGGTTTAGTTCAGTTCAGTTGACGTCAGCTCCATTCAGTTTAGTTCAGCTTCATTAAATTCAGTTCAACTCCACTAAGTTCAATTCAATAAGTTCAGCTTCATTAAGTTGAGACGGTTTTAGCCCAAAAGAACAGGGCTTAACTCAAAAAGAAATGTAAAGCTATAAATTGGCACGTTACATTTGGCATAGATTCTACGATCAAAGATATGGGACGAATGTTTTGAAATTGAATGTAACTAGGTTTGGTGCCCGGCTACGCCCGGGCTACCTTTATTTAACATTTAAATTTTATTTTCTATGAAATATGATTTCTCTATATTTAGTTAACACATACATTTACAATTTATATATTGAAATTATGATGAGAGGTAAATTAATCAACAAATTATGAGACACGTTTACCTCTCCCACTATTAATATTATTACTTTCACTACATCCCCTTTTAATACTATTACGTTCACTACTTGTTCGGTTACTGTTGTTTGTTTTACTATTCCTGTTATTTTTACGGTTAACCCGTTAGTTTTGTCAATCTCGTATATTTAAATAAATTAATATTTTCTTAAAATCGAATTGTTAATCAATTTTTCATACTCTTTCCGTTGTTCCTATTGTTACTTTCATTACATGTGTTGTGACTACTATTACTTTCACTTCTCCCGCCGTCATTATTTTTTCTTTCACTACTCCCGCATTTATTATTGTTAAATTCACTACTCCCGTTGCTGCTAGTATGACTTTCACTACTCCCATTGCTATATATTATTGTTGCTTTTACTACTCACATGGAAGGTTACTATCATAATAGTTGATTATCTAGTTGTATTAGAGTTATATATTTAAATAAATCTGAAATATTAGATTAGAATATTATTTAAGAGCAATCATTATTATTTACTAATTAAATTACAAATCTAATGAATTATGGAATATTATATTTTTTGGAAATCTGAATTGATTTACTTACCTTTTAATAGTTTCCAAAATATAACATATATTTATATTATATTTATGTATGTTAAATAATTAACATAAATAAGTGGGGGCCGTTTATTTAAGGAAAATCGCCATAATCTACTATTCTCTAAATTTATACTTTTAATCAAAACTATATAATATTTACAATGAAGTCCCTTGTTCAGGTCTATCACACGGCGCTAGCGATTTAAAACTATATAATATAATTAATGTGTATAGATTTATTTAATTACATGGAAGTCCCTTGGTTTCTGGAATTAATATATAGTATTGATAATAATTGCTATTTATAGTCTTGTAAAGAAAATACAAATTATTACTATAATTAGTTGGGCAGTATTGTAATGATCTCAATTCCGATGGTCCCAATTCCCAAATCAATCATACTTCAATTACTCATTTATGATTGCCAACCAATCCAATTAGGTCATCCATAAGACTATGTACATCAACAATTTTCACAATATGAATGTTATGATTATTATATTAATATTTTTACCTTTTTCATTCTTCTTTCACTTCAATAACACTACTCCTAAGTTAGACACTTTATCAATAACATTCTTATAACACTTACTTTTCACTATTTCCTATACCCCACCTTTTATATTCTCTTTTATACATTAATTGAGTTGAGTAACAAAAGTTGAGTTGAGCTAGATAACAAAAATTGAGTTGAGTTGGGTAACAAAAGTAGTGCATTGAGTTGAGCTGGGTAACAAATGATTTTTTTTTTATTAAAATTATATTGTACATCTTTATTAATATTAAATTGTAGATCTTTTATACATTAATATTTATTCTAATTACTACTATTAAAATATAACTTATTTTGTTACTATAAGCTACAGAGGAAAAATATGGATTTTTTTTTGTGATCAAAAATATATCAAGATTGGTCTCTATTTATAGAGAATGAAAAATTATGACTATCTATGTAATTATTTTTTATTTTAATAAAGTTTTTTTTTAAAAAAATAGAGCCGTTATAACTTGTTGTACATTTACAACGGAAACAAATCTGCATCAATTTTGCTTTTAAAGTTGAAAAAAAAAGGTCCAATCATCTATTAACATGTGGCGTGGGGAGAGAGAAATGGAGTGTCACAACCTTAGGTTGCTCTGCAACACAACTCAACACAATGTTGCGCACATAATTTGAGTTTGATTATTTAATCAATACTTTTTGGTGATTTTTTTTTGTCATTTTGTGAAAAAAATCATTGTTGTACATAGTCATAGATAAATCTCTATGTTTGTCTATTGACACATCACCAAATCAACAAACCTCTCTAATAACAAACATATACATAATAATAGACGAACCTTTTCAAGGTTCATGTTATAGGACCCACTTTAAATTATCCATTTTTTTTTTCCTCTTATGTTGGGTACATTTTAGGGACCACCACTTGTCATGTCATCCCACAAACCTGTATACAAATATGTAACCATTCTCATCGATGAACCTCAACCCTCATTTCCAACAATAGAAAGGTTTGTCAACAAACTTCTAAAAAGTATACAAACCTTTGTTGACAAACCTCTATTGTGGATGCCCTTAGTGGCGCAGCCATGCACATATAAAATTTTTTAACGGCGGTAAATGAATAATGACATTAGATAAAATTGAAAAATTCAAAATTTTCCAAGTTTATCATTCTAATTTGACTCTTAACTCCGTTATTTGTTAAGAGCTGTTATTAAGTAATCTATTCATATGTTAGTATTTTGTATTGACAAAATGGGAATGGAATTCACTACTTTAAGAAGTTACTCGACTCTAGCGACTCCTAATTAGTTTTAGAAAGTACTCCGTAACAGTTTGGACTGATAAAATGATTTTTCACTGCTTCTTATGGGTATGAGTGTATGACCTAGATCGATCTCGTTTATAAGTTCAACATAAGTATCATGAAATGACTGGAGTATTTAGTTTTACTCCTGTAATGAATTATGTATATATGTTTATATCTTTTTATGCGCAAAAGTTTAGGTCAAAAGGTAGGCTTACTTAGTTCAAGGCTAGAAGAGACCAAGGAACAACTCCTTTGAGAGGTTAAAGTGGTGTTTACGGGTTGCCTACCAACAAAATTATATGTTTATGTTAGTTATTATAAGCCCAAATTGTCGATTACACCCTAATATGTTACAAAACTTGAAAATTACCCCCTAATAACTTTTTTTTTAAAACTTACCCCCTAATATGTCTTTTTTTCTTCAATATCAACACCAGAACTAGATTCCGGTGACAAACTCTGGTGAACTTGTTCTATTCTATTCAAAAGAGATGTTACTTGACTATTATACCCTTTTATTATGTATCCCAATTCACTCTTTACCCTTCATCCTTTTTCTTTTCATTTTCTTTGTTATTCTTCTTCTTCTCTCTCTCCCCTCTCATCCTTCTATATTAAGTTTACCTAACAATGTCTTCCCCTTCTGATTGCTTGTACAACAATAAATTTGAAAGACCCAAATTAGGCTATTGTGGTAAAGAAGTGAAGCGGCTAACCTCTTGGACGAACAAGGACCCTGGAAGAATAAATTGAAGATGAACGGTGAAAGCCTTGATGATGAATAGTGAAAGTGTCGGGTAAAAACAATGGTTAAATTAGGATTAAGTTTGAATGAGGAACGGATATAAGGCAAGGGCATATCGAACCAAAAAACCCTTCTTTTACCGGAAAAAACTAAAAGTGTTGATATTGAAGAAAAAAAGACATATTAGGGAGAAAGTTTTAAAAAAAAAGTTATTAGGGGGTAATTTTCAAGTTTTGTAACATATTAGGGTGTAATCAACAATTTGGGCTTATTATAATTGTTAACAAAATGGGGTCGTTGTTTGTTCATTCTTCGTACTTTGTTTATAACCACTTGTACTTATTGTTTATATAATAAGTACGTACATGAATGTAATATATCCTAAGTGGTTATCGTCTAAAGTAAATAATGTAATCTATAACATTTTGGAGAAAAAATTAAAGCGATGTGAAAATAGCGATCGAACCAATTAATTTACCCTTTTTTACTTTCTAATACATTAATTTATAGAAAAAAAATTCGAAATATAAAAATGTTTTTAAGATAAAAGTAATGTATTGAAATTTTTTTTCCGGTGCCCCCTTATACAAAAATCCTACGTCCACCCTGTCTGTAATATATAAATAAAAAAGGTAAAACGACAAAATAATAATAAAAAATTTAACTTGTTATAGAAAGGATAAATAAAAAGAAACAAAGGGGGTACATGATTACATTTTCCTTCCTCTTCTCATTGTTTATTTTAGTTGTGTGTATTATTTATGTTGTCGCTAAATGCTAACTAAGTACTATATTATTGAGCAATTTTTTTTTGCTAAAGTCATAAATGAATAAAAATATGGATTATCTATAAATATTATTAAAAGGGTAAACCTTAAAAGCCACGTAGACAATGCCACCTAGCATTACTAAATGTCACCTTGCATAACCAACATTTCACGTCACCAATTATAGAAAGCCACGTCATTATCTATAAATATTTAAAAAGAAAAAAATTGAGCCATTAAATGTAAATAGCATAACAAACATTAACTTTGGCTTTTTAAATTTTTAGATAAATTAACAACCATTAAAAATAAATTCATACTAAATTTAAAATTTTTACGTTTATTGTTAGAATATTTTAAGCAACAAATAAATATCACATAATTTTACGCCATTTATAAAATAATAAATAATTTATAAATATTAAGAGCAAAAAATAACATACTTAACATTAAACATTAATATTTTAATTTTTAAAACTAGAATAGGTTAAACGAAAAATTAAAAATTTACATCACTCTAATTTTAAACTGTTTATATGTGCAACTCCCTCTTAAATCTTATTGAAATAAACTTGCTCAATTTTGTTAAATTTGATAAATAAATAAATCTATAAATATAATTTATAAATAAAAGGCAAGGCAAAATATCCACCTCTTTTAGTTTCGTAAGATAACTCCCTAAACAATTCTCATGTAATGTGAATTGTGTAAAAAAAAAAAAAAAAAAAAAACTTCTACATTTCTTTCTATTTACTCTATATTTATGTCTATAATAAATATGCTAATAATGAAAACGAATAATCAAAAGTCATGAAACCTTTCTACATATTTATGTATATATTAACTTTGATAATAATAATAAAAAAAAGTCTAAAAGTCATCAAATGCATCCTCATTTGGCTATATAAATGTTTTATGGAAGACAACATTTATGAGCCAAAATTCAAGCCAAAATTGTTTTTACCCCTATTGCCAAAAGAATTGTATGTATGTGTCAATAATCTTTCTTATCATTGTATCAACATCAAGGTAAGTGTATTAAGGTTTTTAAATTAATAATTTATTTATTTATTTTTAAGTTCGATTGGTTTGAAGTAATCTTCACATTTTTAACCCTAATATATATGTAATTTTGTTTTCATTTAGAGACTATCAAGATTTGTGGAGTTAAACTATTCAAAGGTAAATATACTTATATCTTTATAATTCAATGCCTATTTCTTACCTTATTTAAGAGCAAACTTAAATTAATAACGATAAGGTTAATATTACATAAATCAAATTCCACCAATTTATTTGTTATTAATCACTCAGTGGATTATTTTTGTATGGTGGATAGTTAATTGGAGAAAGAAGATTATATGAATAAGAGAAATACTATAGTTGCTTAAACAAATACTCCCCCCATTACACTCAATACTATGTTATAAACTAACTATAAGATTGACAGCATGAATTTTGAATGAATAATTGTTTTTAGGTTCATAATTTTTTTTTTTATTTCAGAAACTTTCAACTATATATTTTATTTGGGTATGTGTTATTTTTTTATTCATCATTTTTTCTTTGAAAAATAGCTCTCATAGAATGAAATTGGAGTTGCGAGGATCTCAATCATTTTAACAAGTTGGACAAAAAAATCTTTTTTGGTATTGATAATAGCTAAATGTAAATTATTGGCTAATACTTATGCGTACATGTCATATTATCTTGTGTGTATGTCTTATAACACAAATGAGATTGCAATGAGATTTGTAGTAGGCTACCATTTAACTCATTTTATCTTTTATGCAAAATTTTAAAATTTAGGATTTTTGATAAATTGATATAAACGATATATTTAAGATTATCATTTATTAAACTTCATAATTATGCTACTACTAGAAAATATGATTTATGAGAATTAAAAGATTGAGAAGATAGAAAGTCCTATAATTCTATATCTTCTTAACTCCTTACATTTCGAGATTTATTATTCTCAAAAAAAAGAAAAAGAAAAAAAGGATCAATAATTTAATATTATGGATTAATTTACTCTTTCGTCTTCACGTACTAACTTTATTGGCCTAAATGACAAAGGGACATTCAAATTTTTACATAGAAAATTTAGTACATAATCTATACAATCTAATTAATAGGTAATCTTAAACATTTATCATGAATTACTGGACTAATTAAAGGTAATTATGTTTTTAAAACCACATGCTATTAGTATATTAATCAAAATAAAGAACTAAAGTACAATATATAGTTTTGAAAATAAACCAAAGTTGTCAAGAGAAATAAGATACTAACCGACTAACTTTTATGTATTCCAAGACTATATTTTTTAAATGGATCAACTAATTGCTCAGACAAGTATAAATAAAAAATAAAAATAACAAAATTAAAACAGATAAACCCGTGAATTTCACGAGTCACAAACCTAGTTTAACCTAATAAGTCGACTTGTTGAATCGTTATATAAGGTTGTGTATAGCTATTGATTTTATTGATTGTGGTTTGTGTGATTTGTGCTTGATTGAGATTGCGTTAGAGTGTTAATTTTATCATAGGTTTAAATATATTTGATAGCTGAATTTAAATTTAAAAAATCCTACTTAGCATCAGACCTCAATATATGTGATATATGTGAGATGTGTCATTTCTAAGAAAGTCATGAGTTTCAACCATTAAATTTGAATGGTAATGCTAGCTATCTATTGTAAATGGACGAGAGGTATCATCTCTATAATATCGTTTTTTAATGCCCCTTTTTAAAATTCTCTGAGAGAATGAGAGTGGCATAATTTTTTTTTTTTTAATGTTTCTAGACAGATTAATAAGGTTCGATTCTAACTTTTTAATTTGTTATTAAACACGTCATTTTTTTCGGAAAAATAGCAGACAAATCGAGTGAATCATCTTAATTTTTTTCTACAAAACATAGCGGACTGATCGAGTGAAACAAAAGGACTATTGACTATCAAGTTTTGGAATAGTTAAAATGTTAAATCAAATGTATATTTAGTCTAAACTGCTTTTTCTTACTAGTTTCTAGTTAAAAGTTAACTGAAACTTAGAATCGTTAGTAACCTTCTTTAAAATAGACTCGGTAATATGTTATGAGATCAATCGTTAGGTGCATTTAATTTGCGATTCGGCTCTAAAATAATAATAAGAACTTTATCCTTGAATAGTTTAATATGGAGTTCTACCAATTGGCTACGAACCAAATTCTTAGCCACGAATCCACAATATTAAAACGAGAATAGGTTAACTTGCTCATGTCACGTAAACTCGAGATTTGAAAACATGTAAAGCTATAAATTTGGCACGTTACATTTGGCAGAAATTATGTGATCAAAGATTCAAAGATATGGGACGTATTCAATGATCTGAAATTGAATGTACTTGAATTATTACTATTTCTTACTATTTCTTATCTATAAAGATAACAAAATTATTACTATGATCAATTCGGCCGTGTTGATACCATGGTCCCAATTTCAAGATCAATCATGCTTCCACTTTTCATTTATAATTGCCAACTAATCATCTATAGTACTCCTCGAGTCCTCGTTATTTGATTACCTTTATTTTTGACGTAAAGATTAAAAAAAGACTAATAATCTATAGTACCCGCATGGGAGCGAGGTTTTAACTTAGGACCGTCTTAAGCTAGACCTACTCTGATAACTAATATACAAACATGCCGGGAATGCTTATAAGTTCCCTAGAAGTTGACATATACTGCGACCGAGTTACACAGCTACAATCTAGGTAGCACGGACACTCCTCCTAATCGGCCTTCCCGTGTCGGACACCCGTGTCGGACACGACACTCGTCGGACACACGTCAAAACGTGTCGGACACTTGTAAAGCCGTGTCTAACTTTCATCTTTTATTTGGGCACGTGTCCGACACATGTCCATGGTATTTTGAGCCGTGTCCATGGTATTTGGACACACCTTCAAATGGAATCAAGTTGAATTTAAGGTAAATGGCGTGAATTGTTATATGGTTTAATTTGGTGGGGAAATAAATTGAATTGGGGGTAAATGATATTCTTTAGACTAGTAATGAAATGTCGAAATAGATGGATTATAAGTTGGTTTTTTGTTTTGGAAATGAGAATGAGTTATAATTAACGTCAAGTTTTACCTTCACTTATTTAAATTTATATTCAATACTTTTTCAAAAATAAAATCACACATAAATAACTATAAAATATACTTTATTAAATTTAAATGACGTGTTCCGTGTCCTAAATTTCATGGGATGCCGTGTCCCGTGTCCGTGTCGTATCAGTGTCCGTGTCCGTGTCGGTGCTACCTAGGCTACAATTCATAGGAGCTTTCAAAAAATGGTTTAGATTATCGATTTTTGTTATTCCAAAATTTTTAAATATGAGAACTTGACATAAGTATAATACAAAATTAACAAAATTTGCTACCCAAAAATTTTATTGCATGTCTGTCCCTGTGCGTGGCTACAATATTAACGCAATGATATGGGGCTACACGCCTACACTACTATATAAACCCTTGCAACTCTTCACATTGTTCTTCATCCAGGCAATCATCTCCCTTTAGTTCACTCTAAATTACCCTTCTCATATATATATATCGAGTCAAGATCCGTTAAAGTTGAAAAAATGGGTCTAATGAGCCGCCCGATTAAACAAATGAACCATCCCACAGATGAGGCGGCTTCATTAGCAATGTGCATGGCCTCATGGTCCGTGCCATCTATGGTTTTCAAAACTGTACTAGAACTTAAAGTTTTAGACATAATCCAGACTGCTGGACCCATGGGTCAACTATCTCCTTCCGAGATAGCTGCCCAACTACCAACCCAGAACCCTGAGGCCCCGGTGGTCTTAGACCGCATGCTCCGTCTCCTAGCCAGCTTTGATATCTTGACTTTCTCGGCTAGGGTCGGGTCTGATGGCAAGCTTGAGCGGCTATATGGGCTTGGACCCATTTGCCAATTTTTGGTTAGCAATGATGATGAGGTCTCTTATGCTGCCTTTGCTGACCTCATGCATGATAAAATTATCATGGACACTTGGTTAGTCTAACTTTACCTTTTGTATTACGTTAACATATGAACTCTTACGTTAAAATATTTACTTTTATATACTTACCTAATGTCCTGATCAGATGCTAAGTGAATCTATAGATTTAACACAAATTCTTACTTACGACCGATTTAACTCTTAACTAAAGCCAAGACGACACTCACAAATCACATACAACTGATGTATTTAATGTTGGAAGTATGTTGGAAGTGAAAGGTACAAGGTCTTAACCTAAAACCGTTAACACCTATAATAAATTTAAGTAGAAGTAACATTCTACATACTTTTTATCTATATTTTCTTATTTGGCCAAATAATAATTTCTTGTTATTGTTGTTGATACTTGATAGGGAATAATGGGTACAAATATTATAGGGTCTGGAATTTTTTTCTTTAATGGCGTTCTAAAGCAAAATAATTATATAAATGAGGCCCATTCTAAACTATTTACACAAAAAACCAGAGGTATAACACTCGCGAGTGGTTTAAGAAATTTCCACTCACATTTTGGCTGTTGATTTCAAGTTAGTGACCAGTCGCGGAATGATACCGCGACTAGTTTGAATTTTCCTACTAGAAAGTCGAAATTATTTCTTCTTTCACCCCTAAGAACTGTATCTATCATTATTATCCATTTTTTTAATAATTTGAATCTAATTAAATACATTACTACTGTATAAATTATAGGAAACATTTGAAAGATTCAGTATTAGAGGGAGGAACAGCATTTAACAATGCATATGGGATGGGAATATTTGACTATCTTGGCACAGATTCAAGATTTTACAAGGTCTTCTTCAATGGAATGGATCATCATTCTACTATTGTTATGAAGAAAATACTGGAAAATTATCAAGGATTTGAGGGCGTTACGTCAATTGTTGACGTCGGTGGTGCTACCGGACTCACCCTTAGCATGATTCGCGAAAAATACCCTGATATTAAGGCCATCAATTTCGACTTACCTCATATTATCAGAGATGTCCCGACTTATTATCCTGGTAACACTTTATTTCTTTCGGATTAATCTCTGCATCGACATTATAATACGTATTATGTCGTCGTATTATACGAGGCTCAATAATAATTACATATTTACATTGATAATTTCTTTGATATATATGTAGGGGTTGAGTATGTAGCAGGAGACATGTATGTTAGCGTTCCTAGTGCTGACACTGTTTTTATGAAGGTATAAATTTCGTTTATTTATGTAATCAACTACTTTTTTCTATTGCGACGAGTTAAAACCTAATTCAAAGAATAAAAAATAAACAAATAATCAAGATATTTGAAAAAAAAAAAAAAAGTTAACCATTTTAAGTTTAAGACAGATATATAATATCCTACTATCCTAGGCAATCAACTTTTGTCAATCTCATTTATTCTACCTGAACCATTTTAAGTTTTAGACAGATATATTCGGTTTAAGTAAAAAAAAAAAATGACATTACTATCATTAGTTCAATCACTCATATAGTTTTGTTATTTCAGTGGACATTTCAATCAGCTAACGATGAAAAATGCATCAAATTACTGAAGAACTGCTACGCAGCGTTACCAGAAGAAGGGAAATTAATAATTTGTGAGTATGTTGTACCGGAATTACCGGAGCATAGTCCGGCGGGTCATAACGCTTTCATTTTTGATGCAATTATGTTGACATTTCCCGGTGGAAAAGCAAGGACCAAAAATGAGTATGAGACCTTAGGGAAAGAAGCTGGATTCGAAGGTTTTCGAGTCGTTAGCTATGCTTGTGATACTTGGATTATGGAGTACCTTAAAAAGCATGAAGCAGCTACTTAATTGTAATCCTTGTTAAATGGGTAATGAGCTTGGGTTAATTTGCTAGCATTATGAGCTGATCTGGTTCAATTCATATGTTTTTTAAGGTTTGTTTTGTGTATTGCTATGCTTTCTAGTTGGCCGAGTGCCCAATAAAATTTCTTCGGTTGGATTGCAGAGACTTATTTTCTAAGATTGAGATTTTGTTCGATGGGCCATTGCTGCTAAGGCCCGTCGCCGTTAAGGCCGGAATTAAGAAGGTTATATCGGTGTTCGAATCCACGCAAGTCGGTCATTAATCCCCTATTTACTAAAAGAATAGGCGAAACTCCAAATTTTCCCGCCTAAACATATTTTCTAAAATAAAGTTTAGTTATTTTTAGCATTTCTATAAGTATGGTGGGATATAATACACATAATCTTTCAGATTTATATATTTATATCATTTAGTATTTACATTCTACAAAAAATTATCTTCAATCTTTTTATGATATAAAAAGGATTCTTTCTTTTTTGTTTAAAGAATCATACGAAAAAAATTCATTGATTTTCTATGATAAAAAGTTGCGGCTAAAAATATATTATCAGTAAAGTTTTATAAAATAACACCATTAATCTCTCGGTAATAGGAAAAACTTTCATTGAAATACTCATTTCATAATTAATACGATTTTAACTTTGATTTTTCAAATCAAAATATAACGATGAGAAATGTAAAAAAGAAAAGAAAAAGATTAGTTAATTTAAATTTCATAAATATAATACACTAAAAAAAGTAAACTCTATATATATATACCGTATATACATTGCACGGGAGCTAAACTAGTTACACACTAATTATTCCATAAGACTACTCTTATATTAAAACTGGCCCATTTGTCCTAAGCCCAAAGTCCTTTTACTGTCACCCTTCTTTAGTCTATCATCTCCCTCTTGCTACTAGGGCGGGTCAAACATGTGGGCCGACCTGGCCCGCATCATGGATCAGTTTGGCTCGACCTGCTAGGCTTGTATTCAGCCAGACCCGACCCCCCTACTCCGGGCCAGTTTCGAAGTCCACTCCCATCAGGCCCGACCCCCTCAACCCAGGCCCGCCCTTCAGACTTACTGCAGGCCGGTTCCGAGTCCACTCCCACCAGGCTTGACCCAACCCCTAACCCGGGTGGGTTCCGGGTCCACTTAGCCAAGCCCGGGCTCTCCCGGTTCAGCCCTGCCCGGCCCATTTGACCACCCCTACTTGCTACATTCCCCAAAGTCACGCTAACCCAATTAAAGTATCCTTTAAGACGGAGGTATCTATCTCAATATTAAAATGGGTCAAATATCATTACATTTGAACATTTAAGTCAAAGCTTTTACTTTTTTTCTATGAATCGGATTATACTTTTATCTTATTCATATTATTTGACCCATCTGAAGCTTAAGCCGATAGCTCTGCCTTAAACTTATTAAGAAATTTTTTTTTTTTTGAAAAACCCCAAAAGGGATTTAAATATCATTAGCACAATCAAAAGAGACTAGCTCGGCAATGCCTTGCGGAAGTACATCGACCCATAAACGCCTACCTGGCAACCACGGCCTTACATGAGCAAGTTCGTGAGCCACCATATTACTAGACCGCCTAACATAGGAAAATTCAACAGAGTTAAAAAAAGAACAAAGCGAGTAAATGTCATCATAAATAAGATATAAATCACTACGGCCTTGCTTCCGCTTGCGCAAATCTTCTATCACAGTCAAGCAATCACTTTCGATTTCAACATCCGGTATCCCCATACTCTTAGCCTCATGAAGACCCATGAGAATCGCTTCAGCCTCAAGCATAGACGGTTCCCGCATTTCTTCCCTCTGAACCGTGACACCCCACAGAGCCCTCCCTTCATCATCACGGCAAATAGCACCCAGACCCAATCCCGTATCCACCATAGTTCCTGCGTCAACATTAATCTTCACCCAACCCGGCTTTGGTTTAATCCATCCTTGAGACACCCCATCACGCACCACACCCGCTGACACTGCCACCCCTCCCATTTCTTCAACAAGCTCCCTCACCCGATGCAGCACACCCTCCACAGTCCATCGCACACCTTCAAAAACAACCTTATTACGCATCTCCCAAATCGCCCAGCATCCCGTCATCAACTCCACCCATTCGGCCTCACCCTTCTCCCTCAGCATCGCTTCAATCCAATCCCTTATAGAGTCAAAGTGCACACCCGACAACACCTCCACACCCAGCCCACTCCATACCCCCCGTGCCCAGCTGCACTCTCGCACAAGATGAATACCCGACTCCACATCATACCCGCAAATGGGGCAACCATCCATAACTCCCGCAATCCTTCGAGCTATGTTACTCCTCGTCGCGATAGCATCATTACATAATTGCCAAAAAAATACTTTGATGCGAGGTAAGACCGGAACTTTCCACAACTTCTTCCATAGCCACTCCTCCCTCGAATAATCCGACTGCTCCTCCTCACACCCACCTCCCTTAGACAGTGCCCCATATGCCGTTTTCACAGAATAGGTACCATCCCTTGTCAAATCCCAACACCACACATCTCTAGGATGGTTCTCACCCAACCTTATATTCAGTATATTGTCCGCTTCAAAGGCAAGAAAAGTCGCGCGCACCAAATCAGTATTCCAACCATTCGTGTCAGGCCGTATGAATTCTGAAACTCGCATTTCCATATCACGGTTTTCACGAGCTGTCAGCACCATCTTTGAAGCCGTCCCAGGCAGCCATGGATCCACCCATACACGCGTATCTAACCCATCGCCAATCCTCTTTCGCGCCCCTAATTTGACTACATCTCGCGCCTCCCAAATACTCCTCCAAGTGTAGCTAGGTGCCACCCCAATCCCTGACTCCATAAAGCTCGTCGTTGGGAAATATTTAGCCTTCAAAACCCGAACCATCAAAGCGTCGCTGTCAGTCATAAGCCGCCAAGCCTGCCTACCTAGAAGTGCAATATTGAACTTATTAAAGTCCCGAAAGCCCAAACCACCTCTCGATTTTGGAAGACACAGACGATCCCAGGCCATCCAAGCCATCTTCCTCTTACCCCTATCCGCACCCCACCAAAACCCGGACACAAGTGAACGCAATTCATCGCAAAAATTAGCAGGCAGCTTAAAAACACTCATGGCATATGTCGGAATCGATTGGGCAACTGCCTTAATCATCACTTCCCGTCCTGCCTTACTGAGCAGCAAACCACGCCATCCTTGCAACTTCTTACTCAACTTATCCCGGATAACCTTTGATATCACCTGCTTCGAATGTCCCACTATCGTGGGCAAACCCAAATAACGGTCTTGAACGCCTACCACCCGAACTCCAAGAGTTGCCGCCACCCTATCCTTCCTGTCACCCCTTGTCCCCTTGCTAAACGATACAGTCGTCTTATCATAGTTAATTACCTGCCCAGAAGCTCTTTCATACTGTGCTAGGATATCAATTACTTTCCTGGCCTCCGACTCAGCTGCTTTAACAAAAAAGATGCTATCATCAGCAAAAAGTAAATGAGATATAACAGGCGCCGTAGGAGCAATCCTAATTCCATGCAAAGTGCCAGCTTCCACCGCGCGCTTCATAAGGCTAGATAAAACCTCAGCGCACAAGATAAATAAGTATGGAGACATAGGGTCCCCCTGCCTCAATCCTCGCCCTGGACGAAAAGGATTAGACAGCTCGCCATTCACCACTACTTCATAAGACACCGTCCTCACACAATTCATCACCCTATCCACCCATACCCCATCAAAACCCATACGCAGCAACACTCCTTCTAAAAACACCCACTCCACCCGATCATATGCTTTGGACATATCGAGCTTCAAAGCCATGTGACCACCCCCTCCTCTTGAATTTTTCATGTAATGGAACATCTCAAACGCAACAAGAATATTATCAGTTATAAGACGACCCGGGGTAAAAGCACTCTGATTCTCTGACACTATATCACCTAAAAACTGCTTTAATCTATTAGCTAACACCTTTGAGACGATCTTATAAATCACGTTACACAGACTTATTGGTCGAAAATCCACCATCTTATCCGGAGCCTTCTTCTTTGGAATAAGGACAATATGGGTTCTATTAAAATTACTCGGAAAGGACGCACCATTTAAAATACCCAAGCACTGTCTAACCACAGAAGGCCCAACAATATGCCAATATGTCTGGAAAAAGAGAGCATTCATACCGTCCGGCCCAGGAGCTTTAAGCGGATGCATCTGACTCAAAGCTTCCACAATCTCATCTTCAGAGTAATTAGCACGAAGAATGTTATTCATATCCTGTGTAACCCGTCCCTCAATCCCACTTAATAACCCATCAAACCCCTCGGGTTCAGAGGAGGCAAAAAGATTAGAAAAATAACACAAAGCGCCATCAGCTATCGCACTAGTTGTAACCCTTACACAACCATTGTCATCCACCAATCGGCCTATATAATTCCGTTGCTTCCTTTGTGTCGCCTTTCTATGAAAAAACTTAGTATTCCTATCACCATCCTTTAGCCATATTGCTCTCGACCTTTGCCTCCAGAAAAGCTCCTCCTGCCGAATCAACTTCGCTATATCCCGTATCAACCCTCGCCTCTCACGCACAAACCGCACACTCCGAGGACTCTCATTCAGTTCCCGCAATCTCCTCCTCTTGGTATTAATATCTCTAACAATCTTACCTATATTCAAACCCTTCCACTTCTGCAACGCTTGCGCACATCTCGAAATAGTCTCCAGGACATCAACATCATTATCATCCCACGACCCTCGAATAGCATCCTCGCAACCCTCCTCCCCAACCCAGACATGTTCAAACCGAAACCGCCTTCGTAGCCCACTAGCTTCACTCACACGTTTATCAAAAACAACTTTCAGGGGCGCATGATCAGACCATTCACGAACGAGATGGAACAGCTTAACATAGGGGAACTTATCAAACCACAAATCTGTACCCATTGCTCTATCAATTCTACTCTGTCTATTATCATCGCCAGCTTGTCCATTGTCATAAGTAAACTCATAACCCTCATAAGGAAGATCTCTCAACCCACAATCGTCAACTGCATCCCTGAAGTTATTCATCTGCCACTGAGCTCTTGAACCACCCTTCATCTCAGTAGAATACAGAATCTCATTGTAATCGCCCACACATAACCAAGGCTCCTGAGATTGACTTGCCAAAATTCGAAGCTGCTGCCACGAAAGATGTCTATCTTGAATAGCAGGCCAACCATAAAAGCCAGTAATACGACACTTCTCCCCATCGAACTCCACATCAAAATCCATATAATGTACCGAAGCGGATCGAAGAGTACAAGAAATATTATTCCGCCATAACATTGCGAGACCACCCGACCTTCCCACACTATCCACCGCCACCCCAGTAAAGCCATCGAACTTCCTCCACACACCTTCCATCTCTTTACTGCTCAACTTCGTTTCACACAAAAAAACAATACTAGCCGCTTCCCGACGGAGCAAATTCCTCAGACCGCCTACTGCAGCGGGGTTGCCCAGCCCCCTGCAGTTAAGGCTCAAAAGATTCATTGGGCCCGGCGGGACTGAAATGAATCAGCCTCCGCCTCAGATATTACCATCGTCACATCCCTGTGAATCATAGACTTCTTCGAGACATTTGTCTCCCCCACTTCATCATCACCCCTAACTCTCTTCTGATTCTCATTCAACAATGATGCTTTAAGAACTTGTCCAGCAGGCACACAATTCGCACCCTCCTGCCGCAATATCCTCTGCCACTTGTTTCCCTGCCCCGACCCAACACCACCCCCATTCAGCCCCACGACAACACCTGCTTCCACTCCCACCATAGCAGACCCCCCTTCTGTACACCGCTCCCCTCCATCACCCTTCCTACCCTCCGCTTCCTCCTCTTCTGTCACAACCAGCGCATCCGAAGGAGGCCCTTTAGTCCCCACAGTCAGCCCCTCCACCAAAGAAACCTCACCCGTCCCCACAACATCTGAGCTAACCAACGCTTCCCCCTCATCAACAATACTCCTCAGCTCAACCCTTGTCTTCCCCATCCTAACTTTCTGCGCATTCGACAACGCAAAACGTTGTAATTTTTCAATCATCTCCTTTTCACTCCGTCTATATTCCTCTTCAAAATCAGGCCGTAAGTCCCTATTAGTCTTCTTGCCCTCCGTCACACCCGCCTTACCCCCCTTCCACGGTGATGCACGCAACTTATCTCCAAACCTTAGCTCCTCCTCCTCATACGGTCCGTCTGCACAGTCTTTCTCCCCATGTCCCAACACACCACACCCATAACAAAACATGGGCAATCTTTCATACTTAACATCAAACGCCGTCACTCTTCCATTTGGCATACGGACTTCAACAATAGATCGAAGAGGTTTCCTAACATCATGTAATACTCGAATTCGAACTGCTCGTTCCATCTCAGGAAAAGCGGCAACATCCTTACCAACATAACTACCCAGCTGCGAACCCAGGCGACTCAAATTATCTTCATTCATCCGTCCCTTAATAGGTAAATCATAGATTCGGGCCCAGATTGGAAGATAGAACAGCGGGGTATCAGTCATCTTCTCCTCACCGTTAGATTCATTAAAGCACCATGCATACTTATCGAAGTGCCACGGCTGACCTTCGAGCACCTTAATCTTATCCCTTTCATCTTCAAAACGAAAGATAAAAATTCGTTCTTTGGCATCTAGCACATTGCCCATCACACGCCCAACTGGATTCCAAATTCGGAGCATCGTATCGATAGCAGCACGAATATTAATTGTTTTCGATGCCCAAATCTTGCCAATAAGTATAGTTTCTGCCCTAGTCTCCTGCACGCCACCACCTTCGACGTCCCAGTCAAACACCGCACCTCCCCCACCTTCCAAGCCACCCATAACTCCCTTCCCCTTACTACAACTACCACGCACCATGGAATAGTAAAGCGAAACGAGAACCAATCAACCCTAATCTCGTCCCCAAACCGCAGAAAAACAAATTCCTAACAAACAATCCAAACCCTAAACACCAACTTTGAAAGATATCGAAGAAGTAAAACCAACCTACAAGCACCTGCTGTAGAGGAAGGCCTTGATCAAGAAGGAATTATCAAAGATGAACAAAGACTAGGACTCTCACAGAGAAAACCCTAGAGAGACGTTATAATTTGCGGTTTGTGAGGAGTTTTGTTGAACTATTAGTTTTAAACTTATTAAGAAATTTTAGTGGTTGTTGAAATGTTGATGCATGAATTGTGAATTCATAATTAAATTGAATAAACATACTCTGATTCTTGTCTTACGTTGGTCTAAGATTTTAAAGTTATTGTTTAGTCGTCGTGCAACTCATGATACAATAAGTCGGCAGACTATTAATCATAAATTATTGTGTTACAAATAGAACAAGAGAGATAGAGTGAATTGGTCAATTGTAGAATATAGAGAACTCTGTTGGAATGAATTGATTAGTTGTTTTGATGATTCACCAACATACCGAATCCGAATCCGAATCCGAACCAGCTGACCAGATCCGGGCCGAATTCTTATTGAAATGTTATTTTAGTATTTATGATTATATTTTTATTATAATTGTTAATTTTTTATATTTCCTATTTATCTTAAAGAAAATAAAGAAAATAATGATTAATCGAGCTCAAGTTGGGCTCCATTCTATTCCGAGTCAATTCCGACCTTTAACTTTTTAAACTTGGAGGGTTCCAAGCCGATTCCAAGCTCAAACTCAAACTTTCGAGCCGATTCCGAGCCTGCTCCACGCTCAAGCTCAAATCGGCTCGGTTACCCCTCTAGCTAGTCAGTTGGTCTTGCTTGTGACGGACACTATCCGTCACAAGCTGAAGACGGATAGTATCACTCTCACAATAAGACAATAAGGGGAGGGGGAGAACCATTGATAATGCCACTTGCATATTGTGTGAGAGGCGCACTATCCATCTTCAGCTTGTGAGTTGTGACGGGCACCAATGAGATTTTGAGATTTTGTGCTAGTTATGCCACATGTGAACACAGTTTGTCAATCTCTTTGATGAGAGTTTTTGTCCTTTTCACTCGTAGAATAATATATTCATATACGAGTTCTTATCTGGTGATGACGAAAATGTCACTGAAGACAACATGGACGACTATCTTTCTTCTGGGCTGGACGCGTCACCTATCCCATCACAAGCTATTGATGTTGGTGACTCGCTCGTTGCTTATGCTGGGCCTTTGGTGCCTCCTCTGAGATCTTGTGGCAGAAAGGTGACTTTTGTTTACAAGAGAAAGGTACGAAATGATTTTAATTCCTTTAGTACAGTGCGATTCAAACGCTCTAATCGTACTTGTTCCTTTGTTTTGCCCCGAGGATAATCTCCTATCTACGGTCCCGAATTGCTTTTTGATGAGTCCGGGATTCCTCCCTTTTGTTATGTTAATCCTAAACCTCCTGACTTTTCAGTTTTAGGAAGGCCAAGAAAGGCCAGCATCAACTCAGGGGTAAGTGAGTCACCAATCATTTTGGGCTTGGGATCATCTGCTGTGACTAAGAAGCGGAATCGTCAATATGACGTCCAGGCCCTGGAATGTTTACCCCACAAACGCTTTAAAGTTGAGGGTTGGTTATTTTTGGATCTTTTAAAGTCTTCGCCAACTCCTTCTTCTCTTCTTCGTATCTTGTACCAAAGCAATGAAGACTTGGAGTTCGTCGCAGTCAGTGGTGGACCTTAATTCACCACCCGTGTATCAATGACTATATTTTGCTGGAATTGTAGGGGATTTGGTGAGACGGATGATCCTACAATTCCGTATTTACTTCATTTGCATCCTTAAATATCATCCGTTAATTTTGTTTCGCAAGAAACCCATACTCTGTAGATATGGTGATATGAAGACTGCTCGGCTTGGTCTCCCCAATTTTTTGGTGTAGACTCCAATGGTCGTAGTGGTGGCCTTCTTTTGCGCTGGGATAATTCCGTTACTATCCAAGTTATATGTAGTGACCCTCGTTATATCTTTTGTTATGTGGCTTTCGACATAAATCCTTCTATAAAGTATGCTACATATGTTATGTTCATATATGGAGAACCCTCTTTTACGTATCGTTTGGCTTTGTGGGATAGAACTTCTTTCGTAATCTCGGGTCACTCCCCCTTTCTAGTTGTAGGAGATTTTAATCAAGTGGAATTGCATTGCGACAAGCTTGGTGGCTCGAGTATAATCCGGGGTCAATCTGATTTTACAACATGGAAACTTCATAACACTTTGCTGGATGTCCCTTTCTTTGGCCCACGTTTTACTTGGATGAATGGCCAACAAAACGTGCACTGCATCATGGAACGTCTTGATCGTGCATACGCAACTCAAGATTGGTTTCAACTTTTTCCTAATGCATCTATTCTGCATTTACCAATCCTCATCTCTGATCATGCACCTATTATTTTAAACTTATTCCAGCAGTCAAAGTCTTCTAAACGGCCCTACCGCATTGATAATTGGTGTCTTCTGATACCTGAAGTTGTTGAAGTGGTAAATCTTGCTTGGGAAACTCAAGTAGAAGGGTCCTCTATGTATGTGTTATCCCGTAAGTTGGCCGCGGTCCGGTATGCTATTTTGAATTGGGTTATTAAGCATCGTATTTCTAATGGCATAAATTGGTCGTCGGTTGAACATGATCTGGACCATTCCTCTCAGCATCTATTGCGAGACTTTGTCTCTTCTTGATTACAAAATTTGCGCTCAAGTCGACTGCAGCTAATAACAAAACAACATGATTATTGGCTCCAGCGAGTGAAGCTTCGTAGGGAAATTTTGGATGGCCTCCCGTCTAGATTCTTATTTAATAGAGTTAAACAAAGATCGTCTAAGCAACGGCTGCTCGCTCTTCGAACTCCTTCAGGGGAATGGCTTCATGAACCATCTGATATTGAAGCTGAGGTACTCTCTTACCTTCGTGATCTCCTAGGCGCTGCACCACCTCCATCTCATGCATTCCCCCCTGATAATTTTGATGCTTTTCTGTCATCTCTTGAGCTTCCGTCTCTTACCTCTGCTGAAAGCTCCATGCTGACTTCACCTTTCACAGCTTCTGATGTCCTACGCGCGCTCCGAAGTATGGATGGTTCGAAATCTCCAGGGCCTGATGGTACTACACCCCGCTTCTTCCAGGTTTTTTGGCCTCAGATTGGACATCTTGTTACTTCTGCTATTTTACGTTTTCTTAATTCTGGGGTTATGTTGAAGGAATGGAACAATACACATATCGTTCTCATTCCTAAGGTTGATCACCCTGAACTACTTTCTCAGTACCGTCCCATCAGCCTTTGCAACGTTATTTACCGGCTTGCTTCCAAGTGTCTCGCTAATCGGCTTAAGTTGGTAATTCACTCTCTTATACAGGATACTCAACAGGCTTTTGTACCAGGTCGGCTTATGTCTGATAGCTGCATCATTGCACATGAGATACTACATTATGTGAATAAGTCTAAAAAGGGTTCTAATTGTTACGCTGTTCTTAAGCTTGATATGCATAAGGCATTTGATCGGGTTTCATGGCATTTTCTTATGGCTGTCATGCACCATATGGGGTTCCCTTCGGTTTGGCGAAATCTAATTTGGGAGTGTATCTCCACGGTCTCGTATAGGGTTCTCATTAATGGTGAGCCCTCTGCGTCCTTCCGCTCCTCTTGCGGTCTTCGTCAGGGTGACCCTTTATCACCCTATCTTTTTATTATTTGTATGGAAATCTTATCTCGACAGCTGACTAAAGCTGAGAAAGCTGGCAATCTTCTGGGCCTCAAGATTTCAAGATATGCCCCTACTTTTCTCACCTTTTTTATGCTGACGACGCTCTCCTATGTTGTAAAGCTACTCCTACCTCTTTTGAGGTTTTACGGGATCTTTTCAAGGAATTCGAGTTTGTTTCGGGACAGATGATAAATCTGAATAAATCCTTCCTAAAATTCAGCCCTAACGCGCCTTCTGATTTTCGATCGCATTTGTCTTCATTTCTGAAGATGACGACTACTAGCTCTTTTGGCAACTACTTAGGTGTGCCGGTTGATATCCCACGTAAACGATCTCAGGCTTTCCACCCTCTCCTTGACAAGCTGACAACGCGCATTGCCTCGTGGTCATCACTTCATCTTAGTCAACCTTGTAAGTTGATCGTCATCTCTGCAATTCTGCTTGCCTCACTTAATCATGTAATGGCTACTGTTCCTTTTCCCCTTGGGATATGTCGTAAGATTGATTCCCTGATTGCCGCTTTTTGGTGGCGCAATGACTGGAAACGTCATTCCATCCACTGGGTTTCAAGAGAAGTTTTGCAAGCACCTAGGGATTGTGGAGGTCTTGGCATTAAAAACACCTTTATTTTAAGTCAGGCCTCGCTTCTTAAAAATTTTTGGCGAATTAAATCTCACCCTTCAGGTTTAACCGCCAGGTATTTGGTTCCAAAATATGGCCGCGACTTGCCCATCCCAGCCGCAAAATCTCGCATCTCACAACCATCTTTTTTATGGACCGGCATTTGTCGTGCGGTAGCTGCTTCTACACCAGCCCTATGCTGGAAAATTGGAAATGGTAAACTGATTAGTCTTTGGTCGAGCCGTTGGATACACGGTGAGCTTCCCTCTATCCACCCCTCTGCGACGACTCCTCCTCCGTCTTTATCTGCCCTTTTGCTCCCTTCAGGCGACTGGAATCCAGCTGCAGTTTTCCGTTATTTTGACGCTCGGTGTGCTAAGGAAATCATCACTATGGAGCCTCCTCTGCCTGAAATTGATGACTTCCTTTACTGGAAATTTACGGAGGATGGCACTTATTCTACTAAATCAGGTTACTATTTCCTATGGTCTAAGGTTTCCGCTCACTGTACTCTATCTTTTGCTAATAAGTTCCCGTGGAAACTCATATGGAAGTTGCGCGCCTCAACTAAGTTCCCACTTCTACTATGGAGATTGGCGCACAACATTCTGCCAACGAATGTAAATTTGGTGTCGAGGGGTGCAAACCTGAGTCCTCTTTGCCACCTATGTCACTCTTCACCAGAGACTACGGAGCATTTATTCCGTTCATGTACGGTAACACAACATATATGGAAATCCTCTGCGCTTGGAATTAACACTTCAGCAAATCCTACCATCCCCTTTACCTGCTGGCTCGCTGATTTTCTCTCCTATCTTCAACGTCAATCCTCTACTTCGGATAACCGTCTACTTTATTTCTGTTGTGTTCTTCAGGCCATCTGGACAGTTCGGAATTCGGTGGTTTTTCAGGATGGCCCGATGGATCCAAGGCGTATATGTCATCTTACGGATCACCTCGCTGCTTCCCATACCCAACTTCCTGGTATTTGGTCTTCTTTGTTCGTATCCTCTCCAGTGACCAAACTCTCTTGTGCTGTCCAATCACCACAACCACTTCACCAGGCAGCGGTCTCTTTCTATGTTTTGATTAGCAGATCAACACCAAAGAACATTTCACCGCTCCATTTCGAATCCTTTTCGGGACTACTACTCATACTTCTACTACTCTCACTACGATCCGAGTCCGTTCCTATTTTGCAAAGATCTACTAGAGCTCTTCTATTAGCTATGCGTCGTGCCCACTCTTCGGGCTACGATTCACATCACCTTCAAGGTTTCTTGTCGAAAACTATCTTCCGTTCTGGCAGCTAATTTGTCAGTACCAATATGTGTGCGGAATTCTTTACATGAAATCCGCAACTTACTTGTTCTTTATCCTTCCTGGTCTGTAAGTCTAGCTACAGGCTAGAAACTTTTATGTACTTTTTTTTTTTTAATATAATCGGTTTATTGTTGTCAAAAAAAAAAAAATAACACCTTCCAAATGAATATTTAATTACTTCCAATATTCTCAAATCACCCTAGAATAATACGCGATCAATATTACCAATTGGTCTCCCTTGTGACGGGTTACCATTTGTGACGGATATTTTGTGAGATAAAATGGTAACAAAATGGGTTAGTGGAGAAAGGGATCACATAAATAGTGTTGCAGAGAGAGAAAAAGTGGGTACTTTATGAGGTAAAATGGTACCCGTCTCTTGTTTGTGACGGATAGCGTCCGTCACAAACAAGAATTTGTGCAATATTACACCTCATAGTACAATCAATTCGACGACTTTAGTCTTTAGTTATTTATTGAGATTGTGATTGAGAAACAATTGATGTATAAATTATCGAACTAGACGTAAAATAGCATGTATTATTCTTTGATTTAAAAGAAATTAGGCACGGAAAATATTATTATTGTGATACAAGTAATAAGTTAATTATAGATTCAATTTACGATAACCTTGTGTAAAAAGAATTTCGTTACCACAAAATTACGATCCACCATGTTAATATAAGAACAATAAAATAAACAAATGATTAAAAACTGATTACTTAAATGCATGGGTATGAATAGAGGTGGTCACGGACTCATGGGTTGGACAAGGCTCAACCTCCTCGACTCTAAATCGGCCCTTAGGCATAGGGCGGATTGGCCAGGTCGAGCCGGTTCAAGGGATGGCCGACCCTGAGCCGGCCCTTGGTTGGTAGTAGGCGGGCCAGGTTGGCCTTGCTCACAAGTCTAGTCCATTTTTTCATTTTTTCTCGCAAAAGGCAGGCCAAGCAGGTCAAAGGCAGGTTCATTGGCGGGCCAAACTTAGGAATATAAACCCTGAAGCCCCCGACTTATTCACGGGCTGGGAGCTGGGCTAGCTGGTATTGCCAGAGAAAATCCGAGGAGTGGGTCAGGCCGGGCCAACCCGTATAATTGGCCACCGGCCACCTCTAGGTGGTTCGACTTGCACATAAAATCCCGTTTTATTGCAAAATTGTGCTCAGTACTGTTTTACGCATGTTTTAAGTTTAAAAACAATTTCATTTTAGATGCCCTAAATAAATTTATGAAGAGATATGAGTAACTCACTTTTAAAATAGACACAATGGATAAGAACGAACTTATTTTGACTATGCATCTCATATTCTAAACATGACCTCCCCAATAACTCAAGAAGGCAAGAAGTACCGAGTTTATTATGTTTTGACAAGCTTGCCACTAATTAAAAGTCAACCTTCATAGGTCATTGTATATTTGTATTTGCTCAAGTTATTTTCAGAAATTTAACATTTTTATTTTCTTTTTATATAGTCACTTTTGAATGATAGAGGTAATTTGAAGCCACCGGTTTACAAACTACCTCAAAAGAGTTGGACATGAATGTCCAATAAAAGCCATAAAGTCTGCAATTTTGTTGGTTTCATAAAAATAATGTTTAATTAAGAAAGGATAGAGTTGACGAGCAGTAATATCATTTTTAGTTAGTCTTCTTTAAGACGGATAGCGGGTCAAGTATCATACCATGCAAATGTGCATATAAAAAAATCTTACTTTTTCATATACACTAGTTGTTGCGCCGCGCCCTCCCGGGCGCGGAGCCCCAATTCGGTTAATTGTTTATGAAAGACCAACATGAATGTTGTTGAGATAATGTGCGTTGGCGTATAGAATAGAATGTTAATTAGTCTGCCAATTCAGTCGCAACTATTTAACAGACATATCAGTAGCCTTACTCTACTATTGTGGATGGTCAAATTCATATAGGACGTCTAGGGGTTAGCACGCACAATTTTACAGCTAGAACACGAATTTGAGCGTAGTGTGCAGCACTGAAAAGTCATAATAAAGGCACGATGATACAAGCTAGCTAAGATTAAGATGGGACAAAGTGAGGAAAGCATATAATTTGTAGAAAAGATAGCTACTTATACACAAAATTGAAGGTTTGTCTAGTAGTCATAAGTTACTTTCCGCTACATCCAAAAATAAGCTGCTTGTTTTATTTCCAATCCAGCTGTCTATACAACTGTTTTTGGGTTATCTAACTCTGATACCTTTCCTTATACTTGGGTTGAAAGTGTGCACCAATTACAGAAGCGTACCAAAAGTTAACAAGATAGCCCTGGACTATTGTGTGTTCAGATTAGAGAGAATTGTTTGAGCACCCACTTCAGCTCTTGAGTTGGTGAAAGAGCAGTGGTTGGCACGACCTGAACGTACAACTTAGTAGTCCTTAATTTGTGCTCGATGTAGTCAGGGTAGCCCTCTCGTTCCTACATATAAATCGCATGTATTTATGGTGAGGCTCAAATGATAATATACATATATCGGAAGTGCATAAATGTTGCAAATTCTGAAAGTTCAGGATAAACAACACAACATGAATAATAATCTAACTAATACGAAATTCCATGTTGATATCTCCACCCTTTGCTCCCGTGGGAGTGTCACTGGTGTTACACTTTCAGTACCAAACCCGACGACGGTCTTTTTGGCATGTCAGTATTGCTATTCTACCACTAATAATAAATCAATGCATTTTCATGTGAGCACGGTGGTGTCAAGCCTTCGGCACAAACTCATTTTCCTAAAAGAACAAGACATTGTTTCCAAAATATTTCGAGAATGACTAACATTGTCTCCAAAGTAGCGTAAAGAAGACATCTATGGCAATCAATGTGAGCAACTTGCTTACTTTATATATGAAAATGGACAGAAATTTTGAAAAATGATAAAAACTATTTAGATAATCAAATACATGCAAATTTTAGTTTCAAATTGGAAAGTTGCTACATCAGAATTCAAAAGTAAGGCTCCACATAGCTAGCTCTTCCATCCCAGGTCAGTCGCCTCTAAGAGTATGCAACATGAAATAGTGCATCAACAATAGTCAAAAGATATGTTTGAGCCATCAACAAAACTCAGTCAAATTTTAGCGTCAAATCAACAATTCTCAAGCCCACGCAAACAAAACCTAGGGAAATGCTACCCAGAAAAAGTACGCAGGCACAGATTTCAAACTAAATAATAATCATTAAAGTTAAATTCACAAATTAACCAAACAAGAGCTAATAACGGAAATGAAACCCGGAAAAATTAAATTAATTATAAAAGAGTAATTAAGATGATAATTTGAGGTAGAAATTTGAATTGAAAGGTAAATGTAGAGCCTAACCTTCTGCCAGATTTCCGTAGCCTTCAACAACAAAATTACAATCACAACCAGAAAAACACAAACAACAATTGAAGGAATCATGCAAGATGAACAAATAAATTACAAAAAGCAATCTAGAATGAATAAATAAACAAATAAAAGCTATAATCGAAGGAACAGATTATGAATAAATACAATGAAAAAGGGGAAGGAAATGAGAGCATGATGGAACCGAAATAGAAAAAGTGTAAAGAGGAGACTAAAATATGGGAAAAACAAAAAATAGTTGGCAAGATGAAAAGTTATCTGTTTGTGGAGAAGATGAAATTGTGGCCTGGGTGAAAGGACGAGAACAAGGCAGAGAAGGAGAAGTAAACAAAAGTAAATGCTTCGGTATGTACCTCGCAGAAATCACGAATGTCTATGACTGCTCTCCAAGCGTCTTCGTCTGTCTATGACTGTTTCCGACATCAAAGGGACCTGTTACCGGGTTCCAAACATAAGTAGCGATCGTATTAGTAGAAAGCTTGAACAATAGTAAAAAGCAACAAAAGACTAAAATGAAATTTAAAAAATTGAGACAGATGAATGAATATTGGTGTTTTCTAAAATATGGGCAATACATCGGAGTAGCGGCGACAGCGCAAAAGTTACTTTTTTCATGTGTAAAAAAACTAAAGAAAAATCATGAATTCATGAAATTGGGTCTATAATTTAGATTAAAATAAATTCCAAACTGAAATCCAAAGACAAAAAATGTTAATTTATTCAGCTTCCCTAGTAGTAATCCACCTTACGAATTAAAAAAGCAACTGTCGTCGTATGAGCATCCTCGACAATGACAAAACACTGGACAAAATTGAACTTTCGCTCACCTAAGATCGTGTACACCAAACTCTAAGGTAGAAAATTATCCGGAATGGTCTGATCTGTACCCTGAACTTCAGTATGATATTCGTATCCCTCAACAAAAGCTGCAAACACAGCCAAAAAGGCCACAAATATAAGCAATTGAAGTGTAGAAAGCATATAATGTAAACAAATGAAAATACAAAACCATGCCACAAGTGAACTATAAGAGGCGTGGATTTGGGAAAACTACGGTCGTACCTAAACAACGCCAAATCCTGCACCAGCGATAACAAACCAACACCATATCTCATACTCCATATATGATACCATAATTGAATACTGCAGGCACGAGGTCATTCAACCCTGATAACACACCGATAGAAAAACAATTAGCAGGAAAAACCTCATTAGGCAAAAAACAACCCACCCAAATCAGCCAAAAGAACGACCTCAAGCAAACCCCAAAATGATACCGAAGAATGCAACACATAAATTCCGCCCCACGGCCCTCACCAACAGCACCTCCATGCCCCCACAAACACATATACACAGGATCTGCAGCAAGAAAAGAAGAAAGGCGGCAACAGAAATCAACAATAAATCAGCAAAAGCAATAGAATGAGCAAGACAGTGACAAGACAAATCATAAGAATAGTACCGTGAGGTACTCCCTTTTTAAAGGGTGTGGATTGACATCCAGATCACAAGGAGTTCCTAAAATAAAGCATATAAAAAATGGGGTACCTCAACTATAAACACCTTGAAAAGAAAGTAACCGAACCAGGTTTGATTATAAAAAATAACAACAATACAGAAAACACAAGTTACCCCAACTATCTAAGACTAAAATAACATACGATAAGACGTAATCACGCAGCAGCAAGCCAGTAATCCAAATCAAACAAGGTTAGAATCAATACTTCGCATATTTAATTTTAAAAACCCCGCTCACCACAGACGATACAACTTCAATCACAACACCAATCCATGTATATAAAAGCAATAACGGGAAGGGGATACCCCAGAAAAAAAAAAACTAATTATGGTTGCATTAGAATCAATACCTCGTGTTATGAGGCCATACTCTAACCCCGTAGCCCAAAACAACTGCAACCAACAACAACCACAATCAACATATATATAAAAGCAATAAAAAGAAGAGTAAAGTTCCGATTAGGAGTAAAAAAGCCCAGGATTACAGTACTACTTACCACCGCAACAATGATAAAAGGGGGGCAATTGCTCGGATTAGTAGCCAAGCCGCCCGTGCTTTGATCTTAGGAGCTCACTCGTCAGTTCAGATCACAACCATATCCTACAACAACGCATATAATTACAAACTCAACTTTAAACGCAAAAAACTCTGTAACACGGTACGACTTAGTATGCTATAGTTACGATTAGCATTCAAGTACCTCGTGTTCTGAGCTAAAGACCTCACTTCACAGCCTGATAAAACTGGATCCACAACAAAAACAAGATCAGCAAACAAAGGCCAAGGAAAACATAAAACACAAAATCGCAAAAACGATAACCAAACACAAAAGAAATTAGAGAACAAAACAACACCTCTCATTCCGAACTCAAGCTATGGGTTAAATTAAGAATGGCTGACCGACAATTAAGATGGACAAGGGAGAAATCTATAGCAATAATCGATTACTACTGTGTTAATTCCCGACAACCGGCTACGACACGTAATCCTCATCTTATAATTAATTATCAATGTCTGAGCATGAGTAAGCAAGAGAAGTCTACATTGCCTGCCATAGCACTTTGCTTATTTATGGCAGGAAAGCCCGCCATAGCACTTTGCTCCGTTATAAAAACATTGACAATAGAACTTTGCTTATTTATGGCATGAAAGCGTGGAGTAAACTGCTGAAGTCTCGACGACTTTCAACGAGAAGATCGGGAAGCACTGTGATATGACCCAGATTTCTTGTGCTTATGTTGGGACTGGAAATGTTCTTAAGGTTTGTTTATACTCTTTGATAGTCATCGTGCAAGACCAACAACCCCATTTTATTTTCTATCTAGCTTCTCGTCTAATTCAACTACAAACAACACAAACAACAATAAATCGGATCATACTGAACAAAGAACCAATGGTACTAAAGAAAGGGAAATCAACAAACCCTAATTTTTAAAGATCGCCTAATTCAACTACAACAATATAATTAACAATAAATCGAATCAAATAAAATTAAACTGAACAAAAACACCAATGAAAATAATCAACAAAGAAAGGCATAATAGAGGATGAGAACTACCTATATGGATGCGCAACAACTGCAGGAAGAAAGAAATCGGCATCGTCGCATATGGCACTGTGATATTTGAGAGGAACTCGGTGGTTGAGAGTGAGATGAGTAGTGAGTAATGAGAAATGAGAAATGAGAAATGAGAGTGAGACGGAATGAATGGAGTAGAGAGTCAGAGAGAATGGGAAATATGTGGTTGTGAGTGAATGAAGAATGGAGGACGGAGATCTAAATGGGAGATCTAACGGCAGAGGGGGGTTTTTGTGAGGTACTATTCATTGCTACAGTGCAATGAAGTTCCCACTTTTATAGAAGTAAGGATTCTGCTTTTGTTTCTTACTCCTTACGATGGAGTGATACGTGTACAAATAATTATACATGTAGTTTTTAATTTAAGAATATCTCTGGTCTAATAATTTCTGAGTCCGAATTCTCTTATGTATTTCTTTTTGTGTCTCACAATTTTTATCTTTTAACACATAATCTTCTTATAATATTTACACAGTAATTTTTAATGGTTAATGCTAATATATTAATTAGAGAGTTAGTGGGACACGAGATGAAACATGAAAATGGGACAAAGAATCCGAACTCAGAATTTCTATGTACATCAGATATTCAGATTATAGATCAGATTCGTGATAAATTAGCTGAAAACGTTGATAGGGTTGTATGTTATTACGAGGTTAATCTTTTTGGATTAATATGTTCCAATAATATGTAAATCAAAACTTTAATTTATGTTTATGTATAATATTCGATTCCTCATAAAGTAATAGAGTAATAGGAATATTTATAATAGTTGGGCCCCAACCATCACCTTAAGATTTTGGTTGAGATGGTTCATCAATCATGGTATCAGAGCCAGTCAGCCAGTGTGACCGTAGGTCACAGGTTCGAATCCTGGCAACCTCAAAACTTCTCAAAAACTCCCTCAAAACTCCTCAAAAACTCGAAGTGGAAACCCAGCACACGGTACGGGGGAGCCGGTGCACAATTGACAACTCTTCAAGCCCAACGGGCATTTGAATGAGGGAGCGTAATAGGAATATTTATAATAGTTGGGCCCCAACCATCACCTTTTCAAGTTATTTGGCTACTAACCAATATCTTAACCACAATAATAATATAAGTAATAAAATTAATCCATGAATAACAACATATAGCAATGACACACCACATGATGCTACCTTGCTTATGTCACGTAAGCTGGAGTTTTAAAACGAAAAAAATGTAGTACTATAATTTTGGCACGTTCATTTGGCAGAGAATATGCGATCAAAGATATATAGACCTGCCAAACGGGTCGTGCGGGCAGGTCTCGGGTTGAGTTATGTGGGTCGGGTCAGATACGGGTTGGATCATACAGATTACTAGTTGGGTTAGGTCAATACGGGCCAAGAAATAATTTCAAACACCTTTTTTAACGCCTTTTTTAATAAAAAATATTTTTTTAAAAAGTAAAACATATTTAAAATTAATATTTTATTTATATTCAATGTTTATATTAATTATATAAAATTGACTTTTTAATTGTCTTTGTAATTTTAAATAGTAATTTTCAAAAAAATATATAAATATTAATATTTTAATAAAAATTTTGATTTATCTTTGACCCAACGGGTCGAGTTTCGCCCTAAAATAACGGGTCTTCAGTTGTGTTTATGGTAGTAGTAATAAATGGTTATAGTGGTTGTTATAGGTGGTTATGATTGCTTGTTGTCTTATGGTCGTGCGCGCAATCGCTGCGGGTTGCTAAAGGTAGGTTCTCCTACTCAGTAATCTAGTGTGTCGATTGTATTGTATAATTGGTTTAGTGTCCCCGAAGTTCAACTCATGCCCTCCTACGACACCAGGTGAAAAGGAACTAAGGCAATTGTCAACCATCCACCCCGACAAGGACAAACATAACCGTTCTTATTAGGGCTGAGTGAAAAAAGCCGAACCGCATTTTTAAACCGAAACCGAACCGAAACCCGAATAATGGAGACCGGAAAATTCGGATTTTTTCCGGTGCGGGGCCCGAACCGAATTTTTAAGCATAAATGAGGTGCGGTGCGGGTCTAAATAAAACCAAACCGGAGACCGCTTTTAAAACCGGATTGACTTTTTTCTCAAAAACATAATTTCATTTATGAGTTAAACACACCCAAGCCAAGACTTAGGCCCAAAACATCAAAAGCCTATTTCTTTATGAAGTAATTTTAGATGTCTGTGACTCTTTAATTGTAGTTTTGAACACCATTTACATGTCTATGAATCTTTGAACTTTAATATATATGACTTTTTTATGAAGTAATTTTAACATTTGACAACGACGGACTTCAAAAGTCAAATTGGCAGCATAATTATTGTGCCATTCAAGAGCATTCAACCAAAAACCGGGTTTGAAAACCGGTTCGGGTAACCGCTTTTCAAATCCGGTTTGAAAATTTTAGAAAAACCGGTTACCCGGATTAAAAGAGGTGCGGGTGAGGTTTAAGAAATTTAAGGTTTTTTAAAACCGGGGACCGAACCGATTTGCAAAACCGGGTCGGGTAACCGGTTTTGCTCAACCCTAGTTCTTATATACTACCCATCTATGAACGCTCACCGCCCATCATCATCATCTACCTCAGCACACATCATTCATATGATTCCTATCAAATCATCAACATGCACTATACACGAGAACGGATTAACACAACCGTTACTTCGTTTTAGGATCGGGTCAAACAGGTCGTCTAGTCGAAATTTCCGGGTCTTGACCCTGAAAAAACAGATCGGGCTTTCGGGTCGGGTCAGAATTTGACATGTCTTAGATATGGGATGAATGATCTGAAATTAATAATGTTTACGGCTGGTTTTTCTTAAAACGGTCATATTTACTTAAATATAAAATGAGTCGAATTCTACTTCATTCATATAGGTAGAATGTAGATAGATGTAAAATAAGAATTTGCCATTCTTTAAACATTTTATTTTTTGTCTCATTCATCTATTTAAATATTTAAATGTTTTATTATTTAAGATGAATATGTCTAATTTTAAATAAGAATTTATGTTATACTTATTAATTACTAACTTCAAATCTGTAAAAAAAAGTAAAATTATACTATGATGATCTATCAATTGGTTCGTGATCTCATCCATGGTCCCAACCCCTAAATCAATTATACTTCCATTACTCATTTATAATGCCAAATTGCCAACTAACCATCCATTATCCATTATACTATAGTGTGTTATACTCCGTAGTAATCACGAATGATCGTTTTTTGATTGTGTCATACTCCTTAATAGACACAAAGATAAAGACTTAATACATTGACCCGTATATATAGCATCTAAATTATAATATTGTAGGTTATTATTCATTATGGAAAATGAGATAGAGTCACCCAGTATTACCCAATTTCGATATCACCAGGGTTATTTTTGTAAATTAGACATTGTTTTTAACATTTTCAAATATTTTGTCAAATCATTTAATCAACGGAAAAACTGGCAACTACGTCAATATTTTAATGATGTAGGTTTAATTTGTTTAGCAAAATCTTGCTCGACGCCACGTATCTAGGGTTTCTAGTGTTATACTTCCTCCATTCAACTCCACTCTACTTATTTCTATTTTCTACACTATTCACAAATGTACATTTAATTTCGATTTTCTCTCAACACATAAGTGAAAATATATTGATGTGTAATCTTGTTTAATTCGTCTTTACGAGTACATTAAAAATATCCAACTTCTATAATTTTTGCACATACGTAGCTAACGATATTTACCGCGTAAAACACGCGTTGGGTAACGTGAAAAAACAAAGTGGTAGAATGAAGTTGAATAGAGGAAGTACCATTTACATCATTGTCGTTAAATGATGGAACCAAAATGTGTTAGCTTAGACAACGGCAGCACCTGATGCCAGGTGGCACCAGTTGTCGTTTCACACTATGTTAGTAACAAATCTCATGTTAAAAACTAGCTCATAATCTTTCCGTTTAAATCATTTTTTTATCTTTTATATTTATCATAAAGAATATTTTAATTAAAATAAACTAATGATTGAGACAGAAGGAATAACTAATATACGAACATTTCGGGAAAAACGTACCTTAATACGGAGTATGATATAATAGTGCGTATAGGTTCTCTAGAAGTTGACATAGCTACACACCTAGAATAATAACGCTATGATACGGACTAGTGGACTACACTACTATATAAACCCTTCAAGTCTTGGCATTTTTCTCCATCGTAGCAATCACCTCCAATTAATTCACATCTAAGATTATCTTTCTTATATCGTGTCGAGATCCTCTAAAGTCGTAAAAATGAGTTTAATGAGTCGTCCGGGTAACCAAATGAACCATGCCACTGACGAGGCGGCTTCATTAGCAATGTGCATGGCCTCATGGTCCGTGCCATCTATGGTTTTCAAAACTGTACTAGAACTTAAAGTTTTAGACATAATCCAGACTGCTGGACCCATGGGCCAGCTTTCTCCTTCGGAGATAGCGGCCCAACTACCAACCAAGAACCCTGAGGCTCCCGTGGTCTTGGACCGCATGCTCCGCCTCCTAGCCAGCTTTGATATCTTGACTTTCTCGGCTAGGGTCGGGTCTGATGGCAAGCTCGAGCGGCTGTATGGGCTTGGACCCATTTGCCAATTCTTGGTTAGTAATGATGATGAGGTTTCTTATGCTGCATTTGCTGATCTCATGCACGATAAAATTATCATGGAAACTTGGTTAGTTTACCTTTTTATTTAAATACCTTTTTATTCTTTATAAGAGAGATTATATTTAATGTACAAATGATTGGAGCATCAGATAGCAATTCTCTATCTCATTTTATGCTCTCTATCTCATTGTTATCAAAATTCGGATTCGGATCTACGATTTTGCGATAAAAAAATGTTTGACCGATCCTGAATTCTATATTTTATCATCGTTGTAGAATCTTACAATTCTATTCTTCTGAAAATTTATAGAGATAAGATCATAATACGATCCGATCTATAGTAAAAATATTAATATTAGGACATCGTGAAACCCAAATTTTGTGTATGTTGTAGAAGCATATTTATACAATAATGATCATTAATTATCAATATTTTATGGATAAATAACAATAAATAAGTGTGTTGATCTTCAATTATTTCGTTTTAAAAAATAAAAATATTATATTTTGTAAGTTTGTAGGATCTTAGGATTTTATGATCCGATACCCTCCCTATCGATCTAAGTTAGAATCTAGATCTTAACAACATTGCTCCATATTGTGTCCCATCATCCGGATTCTTATTCTTATTCTTATTATGCGAAGTCCATACAATAGAGAGTGATGTAGAAACTTAAACGTACTGCTTGACTGCTATTGACTAGACCTGACAAAATTGTTGACCCGACTCTCGAATTGAGAACCCGAATTTGACCGAATCCGAATTAATCCTACTCTATATGACCCGATTCGAATATTTATGTTGCAAACTAACCATTATCCCTAAATGATAATTTGATAATAACATACCTGAAAATGTCCCGAACCCAAATTGACCGGCCTGAATTCTTGCAAACCCGAACTAACCTGGTCCAAACTGACTTGAGCCGAACTCGACCCAGTTGACCCTCTTCCCATGTGTGTACAATTTTCAATGATTTGTATCTAATTAAATACTACTGTCTACTGTACTTATAATTACAGGAAGCATTTGAAAGATTCAGTATTAGAGGGAGGAACAGCATTTAACAATGCATTTGGAATGGGAATATTTGATTATCTTGGCACAGATTCAAGATTTTACAAAGTGTTCTTCAATGGAATGGATCATCATTCTACCATTGTTATGAAAGAAATCCTGGAAAATTATCAAGGATTTGAGGGCGTTACATCAATTGCTGATGTCGGTGGAGCTACCGGACTTACCCTTAGCATGATTCGGAGCAAATATCCCAATATTAAGGCCATCAATTTCGACTTACCTCATATTATCAGAGATGCCCCGACTTATCCTGGTAAAAATCTTTATTTCTTTCTTTCGGTTGATCTTTGTACGAACGCTGTACTACGTATAATCTCGTTGTGAGAATTTATGAACCTCGTAAGTTATAAATGAGGTATTTAAACCAAAGTTGGCTGGTGTGAGTGGTAAGAGCACTCATTTATTAAACAAGTGGTCAAAGATTCGATTCCTGACTCTTGCGAATGAAAAAGTCAAACATTAAAACTAATTAACAAGAAAAGACGGAATAACTCCATAACATTAAACGATGACATTAACTCGTTTTTCAATTACGTTTCAATCTCTAATTAACAAGAAGATTCATGCATATTTTCTATTGTCTTAACAATAATTACATTGGTATTTCCCTTGATATGTAGGAGTGGAGCATGTAGCAGGAGACATGTATGTTAGCGTTCCTCACGCTGACACTATTTTTATGAAGGTATACGGAGTATAATTTTATTTATTCTGTTAACAGCTCCATTTTCATATTATGCTTAGGAAAGAGTGAAGAAAGAGAGATAAACAAATAACCGAGATACCTTAAAACGACAAAGGTATACTGTATACAGTTTAGTCTAAATGGAGCAAATAAATAAATGTAATAATGAACAAGGCACAATTGACATCTAAATACTATAGAACTAATAAAACTAACTCGACCTGTACACGACCCGCACCCGAACAATGGACCTGAATTTGACCCCCAACCCGACTCTCTCCGACCTGAGTCCTGACCACAATAACTTGACAACAACACACCTGAAAATGACCCGAACCTGAAATGACCTGACCCAGTCCGATCAAACCCAAATTCTTGCGAATCCAAAATGACCGACCCGGACTAACTTGATCGATCTCGTTAACCAACCCATTTACCACGTCTAGTCACGAGAATATTGTCCTTTAATAATGAATTTTATAGTTTAATAGTCGATTATTAATTGAGTCAACTAAAACAAAAAAAAATCCCATGATTAATTGATTAGGGAACTCTAAGGAAAGTTCGTCAACATCAATGACATAGCAAAACGCATTTTTAATTATTAACCTTAAATCATGACATATTTAAATCATACAATCGTAGTGATCATCCTTAAAGAAATCACAAAAACTTCAAAGAGACGGTATCTCAATAGCATTATTGAGAGACCTCTCACATAATGGGGTGAGGGACCCACTGAATTTTTTTTTTCTCTATTATGTCCCTCACTAAATTAGAGGGAGACGGTAGAAATACAGTAATAATCACTCATATAATTTTTTTTTTTTTTGCAGTGGACATTTCAAACAGGTAACGATGAAAATTGCCTGAAATTACTGAAGAACTGCTACGCAGCGTTACCAGAAGAAGGGAAATTAATAATGTGCGAGTATGTTGTACCGGAATTGCCAGAGCACAGTCCGTCAGCGCATAACGCCTTCATTTTCGACGCGATTATGATGACATTTCCCGGTGGAAAAGCAAGGACCAAAACCGAGTATGAGACCTTAGGGAAAGAAGCTGGATTTGAAGGTTTTCGAGTTGTTAGCTATGCTTGTGATACTTGGATCATGGAGTACCTTAAAAAGCATTAAGTCATCGCGCGCCCTGTTGGGCACGCGGTTCAATGCATGTTTTGGCGTTTGATTTATAATTGGTCGCTAGTTTATTTTTGCTTGCTAAATTGTGTTTTTGTTGGAGTTGGTTATACAGGCAGCATCATCCCTGTTAATTCGGTAGTGAACTCGGGTTGATAACGTAGCATTACGGGTTAATCCGGTTCATAGGATATTAGGGTTTGTGTTTTATGTATTGTTCTGCTTTCTATTGGCCGAGTGCTTAGTAAAATTTCTTTGATGCTTTGAGAGATCGTGCATGGTTAGTTCACAACTTGTTAAATGTGCATGGCCTCATGTTCATTTGGTCAGTGCCATCTAGAGCTGGCAAGTCTGTCCCGACTTGAACCCGAGCAAACCCGATTCGATAGGACCCGAAAATATTGCTACTCGATGCGACCCGAACCCGACCCGAAGTTGACCCAATTAAACTGATGACCCGACAATTATTAAGCTTAATTTTGATCAAAATGAAAGTGTTTTTGTGTTTAAATTGATATGTTTGACTTAGTAATGAAGTAATTAAACCAAATAATAGGTTAAAAACTAAATTTAATGGTAAAAAATTGTAGCAATGCGATTAAGTAACCGGACCCGATAATGACCTAACCCAAACCCGACCCGCCCTAATACATTATTTGACCCAAAATGACCCCACCCTTGGTTATGAGTACCACCCCTAATGACTTTAGAGCATCCACATTGAAGATGATTGATCATCCTCTTAGATGAAAGAGAGTGCTAAGAGGATGTCCTCTTCAATGTGGCACCCTCCTCTTTACATCCTCTTTGAAGAGGAAGAGGAAGACATCCTCCATTTATAGAGGATGTCCATGTCTTGGCCCTTGTGCCATATAAGAGAGAAAAATAGTTGTTGGGTCCTACTTAAAAGGTTGAAATGAGAGGACTTGATCATCCTCTTTGATGTGAGAAAAATAGATGAAGAGGATGGAAAATTGGAAAATGGGACAAAAAAAAGAGAAAATATTGTATCCAATGAAAAAATTAGAAGAGAGGAAGAGGACCTTCTATTCAATGTGTAACTGATATTTGCAGCTTTTAGTTGAGAACTAAGTATTCCTTATTATTTTTTATTTTATTTTATAAAACTTCAATTAAGTATCCTTGATGATTAGATCAGGAGAGTGTTTATACATTTGATACTTTGAATAGTCTACTAATTATTTTTTTATGCACAACTTTGTCCACTCCCTAATAAAAAAATCAAAACCAAACCCCATTATTAAGGATAACTCTTAGGAAGACTTGATCTAACACATCAAAGACTTGATCTATTTTTAAATTAAAACCTTGTTCCATGACATACTCCTATATGCAAATCATACAAATGACACAACCAGAGTTGGTTGGTGTGAATGGTTTAAACAAGTGTTAGGAGTTCGATTTTCGACTCTAGACTCTTGTTGTCTGTAGGGTATACTCTTGACCAACACCCAAAAAAAATCATAAAAATAATACAATAAATCATCCTCAAGAAAATAATGGCATTATACTTGCTATCATCAAACCAATTATTCATAAAATTGTGTTTTTACTGGACATTTCAAACAGGTAACGACGAAAATTGTCTTATATTACTGAAGAACTGCTACGCAGCGTTACCAGGAGAAGGGAAATTAATAATGTGCGAGTATGTTGTACCGGAATTGCCGGAGCACAGTCCGTCAGCACATAACGCCTTCATCTTCGACGCGATTATGATGACATTTCCCGGTGGAAAAGCAAGGACCAAAAATGAGTATGAGACCTTAGGGAAAGAAGCTGGATTTGAAGGTTTCCGAGTCGTTAGCTATGCTTGTGATACTTGGATCATGGAGTACCTTAAAAAACATTAACTAAATTGTGAGGTTTTTTCGATGTGCCGTTTTAATATGAGCTTGCATTATGGATTGATCTGGTTCATTTTTTTTTTTTTTTTTTGTATTGTTATGATTTTTAGTTGGCCGAGTGCCCAATAAAATTTCTTCTGTGTTTAAAATTAGCATGAATGGTCAATAGCGGATCCAGAAAAATTTCATTGTTGGTTCCCATGGAAAACTTCAATGGACTTGGCCTAACAAGAACTTATAAAAACTAAAATTAAGTATACAACTTTCAGCTCATTATGAAAACTCCCTACATCAGGTGTAACAGAAACCATTTTCGCAAAACCAAGACTGATACGGAGTACATTTTAATTATAAGAGATGTCTTGTAAAGCGAAACTTAGCAGACATCACTACACTACAAGGCTGCAGGAACAATTTAGCAACTAAAATTTCCATAGCAAATTAAGCATAGAAAAAGAATGAGGATCAAGCGTACCACTGTTTGTAGAGCAATAATAATCCTCTTGTTGCTGCAATGCTGCATTATCATTTTATTACGTCTGCTGATCCGGTACTGATCAATTCAGAGACTTCTAGTCAACTTAAGAGTATGATCAACAGCCTCAGTCTATTTGTACCACATCCTGTAGACAATGGATGACTGAAATTAGCTCGCATTTAAAAAAAACGGAAAACAAAGAGAGAGAATTTGATCAAGGGGTATACTAGGCAATTGTCAACGGCCATGTTTTACGAAGTGATAGAGTTGAAATTGAATGAGTTACGCAAAGTCTTACCTTGCGCGGACCGTATTGCCTCGTTTATAAAGGTTAGGGTTAGGATACATGGCATGTCTCAAAACTTCCCTGCCTGAAGTTGGAGCCATGTCCTCCAACAAACAGCTTAAGCAAATGCAACTTTTGAAGTATCTTCTCTAGTCAAGTTGCCATTCACGAGGGAATCGAACGTGATTCTGTCTAAAGAAAGACCTCTCTCGAGCATTTCATCGTACAATCTGAAAGCCTCAGGCAAATTACCCTGCCTGAAGTATCCGAAGATGAGCGCATTATACACAAAAGAACTACGAGTTAGTCCCTTCTCTTCCATTTCATTAAATAGCTCTCGTGCGTTTTCCAACTGGTGTTTCTTACACAAACCATTCACCAAAACGGTATAAGTAACAGCATCAGGCTGAATTCCTTTTGACAGCATTTCGGTATATAAATCTGAAGCCATATTCAGTTTACCTTCCTTTAACAGTCCATCAATAAGAGTAGTGTATGTTTTCGCGTCACACGACATTCCTTGTTCTATCATTTTCTCATGGAAGGAAAGTGCCGCTTCCATGTTGCTTAAGTCTCTATAGCCACTAATCATACTATTGTAAATATATTTGTTCGGAGACAATCCTTTATCGAGAAGTTCAATGAAAAGTCTATTTGCACTTCCCATGTCCTTTCTTTTACAAAAACCATCAATCAGGGAGCCGTAAGCTGTAACATCCAATTCAAGACCTTTATTTTTCATCTCATTCCGGACTTCCAAAGCACGATCAACATTATTGATTTTGTAGAACCCGTTAAACAACACTGTGTATGTAACTACATTAGGGGATAATCCCTTTTCATTCAATTCATTATACACCGATAAAGCAGAATCCATATCACCTTCCCTCACGAATCCATCAATTATGGAATTATATGTCTTGGTAGACGGCGTAAAATTTCCTTCATTTATGAACGTCTCTAGTTTATCCAATGCCTGAGACGTCCGGCCATCTTTGCACAAGCCACAAATGATAGTGTTGTATGTGTGTGGTGTACCAGCAACCTTGCAGCTCACCATATCATCGTACAAGCCAAACGCCTTTTTCACCTCACCTTTCTTGAAATACCCATCCATTAAAATCGTAAAGGTGATGGCATTGGGTTTAAGCTCTTTGTCAAGCATCTCGACATATACTTTATCCGCCATAACAACATTTCCTTCCCTACAATAACCAAGCAAAAGGTGATTGTACGACACCAAAGTTGGTTTAATTCCACAGTTAACCATCTTATCCCATAACTGCTGAGCTTCACAAACCTTATTATTACAACACAGCCAGGAAATGAGAATGTTATACGAGGAAACATCGGCCAAATCACTTTCACTAGCTTTGTTCAACTGCTCGTATGCTTTATCCAGTGAACGATCATTCAGAAACCCTTTAATTAACGAATTAACATTAAACACACTCGGTGCAATTCCCATTTTAATCATTTGGTCATAAAGCTCATAACCCTTCTCAATTTTTCCCATTGAGCAACACCCATCAATCAAAACCGCGAAAGTGACCTTATTAGGAGAAAGTCTAGCCTCAGTCATATTATTGAACAAGCTCAATGCACTCTCTAAATCACCCGATACACAATAACCTTTAATCAAGCTAGTGGCAACCACCAAATTCATTGGTCTACCACAAGAAACCATTTCATCTCTCAACCTCAAAGCTTCAACCATATTGCGATCCTTCACGGACGCAATGATCACCTCCGTAAATGTGCCTTGTGAAGGCACCCAACCCTTCTCTTTCATTTCCCTCAACAACTCACAAGCCCCATTCACATCACCATTCTTCGAAAATGCTCCAACTCCACAACCATACAAACAAGCATCCAATACTAACCCCCTCTCCTTCGCCTTCCGAAAAACCTCCACAGCCTGCCCTGGCTTCCCTTCTTTCAAACATGCTCTCATCATTAATCGTATCGTCTCACAATCACCAAAAACTCCTCCACCACACAACCTATCATACAACTCCCAAGCCAACTTAATTGAATTCATTCTAACCAACATTTTCAACAGAAAATTAACATGTAACAAGCATACATTTATATCATTCTCAACCATCCAATTAAAACAACTAATTGCATCATTAATTCTACGAGCACTCGCATAACAAATCAACAAATAATGAAAAACCCTAGAATCAATCGCAAAATCAAACCTTTTACCAGTATCAATAAGGCAATTAATCATTGTTATTGCATCCGGGCATTGTTCAATTCCAACCAATTTCCTCAAATTATTTCTATCAACATCAAAACCAGTCAAAATATGAATCAAAACACATAAACAATCAACATTAAAATTAAACCCAGTTTGTTTTTGGGCAGATTCATAGTATTCCAATGCAGATAAAGGTTGATTCTTTAACTTCAATAGCATATTTATTTCATCTAATGCAGAAGAAAGTTCAGTTTTTTGATGATTTTTTGAGGTGGGTAATTGGGAAATTGCATCTTTTGTAACATTTTGAAGAGTTGATTGATCATAAATAGGAGATTGTAAAATGGGGTTTTGGTAAATTGAGGGTTTAACAGTCGAAAGTGATGATAGAATTACAGAAACTGGTTTATGTGTTGAGTTAGTAGAGTAATAACGTTTTAATTGTGAGGAAATACTTACTGATTTTGAGAAAGTTTTCATCTTTATGATGATGATCCTGGCCTTCTGATTTTGTGACCTTTGTTCTTGTTCGGAGATTTTGAGGATGACAATTAACTTACATAATAAGTGAAATTAAATCTCATAATAAATTGTGAAATAAACCCCTCAAAACTTTTAATTAGACCCAGTAACTTATATAATAAGTGAAATTAAATCTCATAATAAATTCAATTGATTATATCACAAAAGTCAAAATGATTATATTCTTAAAAAAAATACAAAATAAAATTTTAAATTATTAATAAAAAAATAGCATATATATTAGATAATAAATTAAAATATTTTACGAAAGCAAATAATTGGTGGCGACTCCACAAATGCATGCTTATTCAAGCCCTTTCACGAGCGCTGCGAGTGACCCATATCCACAAAAAAGTAATTGACATTCATATGGACCCAAGTCCATGTCAAATGTGTATTGACATTCATACGCGCTATTTCTTTCATTTCAGCAGCCTCGTAGGATCATCACCAACTTTTCGGCCCCAAAATCTAATTGAAGACGGACGATATCCGTCACAAGCTTGTGACGGATACCGTTTCATCTCACAAAATACCTATTGAGAGGTGAATGAGAAACACATGGGGGTGCCCCACCTTGTCCCCTCTTCTTTTTTGTGAGGGGTCACAAGCTTGTGACGGGCTAACTAGCTGCTTTTCGGCCTCCTTCCACATCCTCTTTGTCATATCATAGTCAAACCAATCCTACATTCTAGCAAGATTGGTTCAAAAAATTAACCAATCTGTTCATTAAATTGACACCATCATTGAACAAATGACACAAGTCCATAAATTCCAGAAACACACTCTGTTCTTTTTTTCATCTGAAATTGAAAATAATACTAAAATGCATATTACATTGGCATGAAGTCCATATGTTACACAATACATATAGTTTAAATCACATAATGTAGTAAAAGGGAAGGAATACATACATACAAATCATTATTTATTAACAAGATCTATTATGCATCAGAGTTCTCTTGTCGATCGAAATTCATACCAACTATGTTTAAGAATTCTTATTAAACTTCCTCTTGAACCTGTTCACCCTCACTTTCAGTGGCACATAAATTCTATCACCAAGATCCTCAACATACCGAAAATAAGCTTGTCTCCAACTCCTCTTTATTACCAAAGTTCCGACCACGCCCCAAAATCCGGTAGCAACGCCAGACATTACGGCTAGGATGAACCACAATTTGTCATATTTATCTTCTTTATCGACATCATGTTTTCCAGTGGTAGGATTAACATTTTTCGAACTTGGTGGAGGCTCGGGTTTAGTGCAGCTTGGCAAGGGAGATCCGCATAAACCTAAATTGTTGGCATAGATTGATGGGTCATCAAGAGTTTGGAGCTGCCTACCTGTTGGAATAGGGCCATGTAGGTTGTTGTTGGACAAATTCAACTTGCTTAGCCATGATATGGAAGACAGGCTCTTCGGTATAGTCCCCGAAAGATGGTTATTGGACAAGTCTAAAGATTCGACGGATTTTAGGTTGCCTATATTTTCAGGAATGTGTCATGTTAGATGGTTATATGACAAGTTCAATGCGAGCAATGCAGATATGTTTGTGAGCTCCTCAGGTATTGTACCGACTAAATAATTGCTGGACAAGTCGATTATAGAGGGAGCATTATCCGTCCCTGTGGACACTGCAACTATTCCCTTGACAATTTCTTCAATTTGTATAGTACTATCACTAATGGCTGCTGTAATAAAATTGTCAAATGCAATGGCGCCTAAACATCGAGGAATGTGTCCTGTCAATCGATTCTGGGCGAGTTCCAATACCTCAAGCGACAAAAAATTGCAGAGCTGTGAGGGAATGGGCCCATTAAAATGATTTCCTCGTAAACTGAGGACTTCCAAATGAGTGATCGGGAACAATAGCTTTCCAAATTGTAGTTCTCCGGACAACAAGTTGTTACTGAGGTCGAGCACCGTAAAGAAGTATCCAAAATTAAAAATTGATGAAGCATTAGTTCCATCCGAGATTGCTCCTGATAGCAGATTGGAAGACAAATCTATCACTTGAACATTTTCTAAATTGCCCAGCCATTTAGGTATTGTCCCAGTAAGGAAGTTGTTGTGAAGGTCCAGCCACCCCAAGTTATCGCCATCACAAGCTCTATGCTTCGGCAAGGACCCTATAAGAAAAATTATTGTGAAAAAAAGGCAGAAACTAAAATCTTGATTTAGCATGGTATTAAATATTGAGTCCCAATATTGGGGGCGTTCAGGGTTACAATTGTGAATAGCAGTTGAAGATGGTGTTTGGTGGGGCAAGTCCTATGCCACGGTTTATGGCCGGTTCCTAGTATCGGCTTTATTGTCCTTGTATAGAATAAGTATCTATCAAATATTGGTCGTGTGACTCGTGTTAGACTACGGGAAACATAGAGGCAATATTATTCTTTGGCAACATTTTATAATATTTATATATAAAAATAAATCAGTGCGGAAAGTTGAAAATAAACCCTTTACGCACGGCCAAGATTTATCGTAACAGTTTCAAGAGAAGCTTGATATTGAACCTGTAAGTTGATTGCCAGAGAGATGTACTTCTTGAAGATTGCTCGAGTTCCATAGCCATTCGGGCAAATCTCCTGATATGCCAGTATAGGAAAGATCCAAGTATTCGATCTGAGTTTGATTCCTTAACCACTGAGGAAACACCGTGTTTATCACACAAGAATGAACATTAAAAGATCGAAGTTGAAAGGGAGGTCGCCAGTTTAAACTCGAGTCAAGATTGAGATTAAGATGGTTAAAATTCATATCCAAATACGTCAATTTCGAGAGGTTACCAATGCCAAAGACAGTACCTTGGAGGGAGTTCGATGAAATGTCTAGGTGCTCTATCTCGGTTAAATGTCCAATAAAATCCGGAATCATTCCGGTCAACTTATTTGTGGACAAATCCAGATACTTCAAAGCTGACAATTTTACAAAAGATGCAGGAACACTACCTCTTAAATCATTTTGAGAAAGATCAAGGTAATTCAAGTTTGTGAATTGTCCCAACAAAGACGGCAAACTGCCGGTTATATTATTATTATGTAGAGCCAGGTATTCTAGCTCAAAAGCACCACACCGTGATAAATTCATAGAAGGATGTATGATATCTCCTTGGGTAATTAAATTATCAGACAAATCCAAGTGTTTGAAGTAGCAAGGATTTCCCATTATCCCCATAATCCCATCTTCCACATAATTAAAACTATTTTTACTCAAATCAAGAACTTCAAGGCGCCCCATGGCTCTAAGCCAGAGCGGAACTGGCCCAGTAAAAGAATTGTCACGGAGAGAAAGGGATCGAAGGGAAAACATATTTTTAAAAATCGATGGAAGTGGACCTTCAAAACCATTCCACCGAAGATCGAGACTTTGAAGGGTGGGGAAATATGTATTAGAAGCATTCGATATTAATGCCTTGGGTAAATGCGAGTTGTGAAAAAAACAATTAGATAGGCTAAGCATGGAAAGGGAAGGAAGTGTCATGAGAGCTTTAAAAGTGTCGTGTGCTCCGGATAGGTTATGGCCGCTCATGTCTAGAGACTGCAATTTCAAAAGACCAGATGCCCATCCTATACCTTCACTATTTAAAAGATTTTGCTCAGAGCATTCATTTAAAACATGAAGATCAAGGTGTACCAGATTGGTGAGGTTGCCAAGGTGAGGGGGAATGGAGCCAGAAAAGCCAGCGGAGGAAAGATTTAAATACTTCAATTGCCTCAAGGAACCTATGAAGTCTGGAATCCGACTTTTAGAAAAGTCATTCCCGCTCAAGTCCAAGTGAGTTAGGAGCTTGAGTTCGAGCAAAGCCGAACTTAGTCCAGAAGCTACCAAGGAAACTTTAGGATTGGATTGGCAAAGTGCTTCGTCGTCCATGACATCATAGTCACTCCGGAGATTCAATTTAACAACATTGTGAGTAACATTGTCACAGGTAACTCCGTGCCATTCACAACAATCTTCACCAACCCATGACGAAAGGCGGTTTTTAGGGTCGTTGGTGAAGCTTTGTTTGAACTTTAACAAAGCTTGTTGTTCATGCTTTTTGCACCTAATGAAGCCTGATGATTCAGGTTCTTTGCCATGTACACATAATGATGCATGGTACACCTGCAAAAGGAGAAAGACAAGGAGAAAGGAGAGACTTCCCATTATAAGAAGATAAGATCAATTTGAATTTTCTGTTTTTTGTGACTTAGTTCTTCAAGTTTAGTGAAGTTTACTGTTGGTTCATCTTATTCTGTTTTCAGAACAGAACATGGTCCTTTAATATGTGAGAAAAGTTGTCAAAAAAAAAAAAAAAAAAAAAAAAAAAAAAAAAAAGAAGAGAGAAAAGTTGAAAAGTCTTATACGTATCTTCATTACACTTTTTTGCTCCCGTCACTTAGTTCTTCAAAACCAGGCCCGTCTAACTATGGGCGCACTGTGCCTCAAATTTTTGGGGCCCAAATATACTAATTGAAAAAAAAAAAAAAAGAAAAGAAAAAAGAAAAAGAAAGTAAAACCATCAACAGTTTCTCCCCTTTTTAATTTATTCTCCAATTTTCATTTCCTGGAAATATCCCAAAGGCATAAGGGTGTTCATCGGTCCGGGACTGGACCGGACCGGACCAAATTTAGTGGACCGAAGACCAAATAAGGGTAAAATGGTGGACCGCGGACCGGACCATAGTTATAATGGTCCGGTTCGGTCCGGACAATAAAAATGTATAGACCGGACCGGACCGGACCATATGGACCAAATAATATATTTTTTGTTACCTTATTATTTCGACGATTACTTTAATTTATCTTAATAACCTATATTTTTTTGTTCGAGTAGTAGAATATGTCAAAGTAATATATTACGAAGTAATATTATGAGATTAAGAGAAAATTTCACTTCACAAGGTGAAAAGAGTTGTCATTGTAAAACCAACTGATAATAGGATGAGCAATTCTTTTACTTTTAACTAATCAAATCTGAACCGTACATGAACATCGTAAGTAGAAACGCAACATAAAGTTGCGTAGCTCATTGATTTACATGCATTAGTCTAGTGGATAAATATTATTGATTTAAAGTGCCCATGTGAGCATACTTCTCACCTTATTTACACAATAAATACTTGAGATGGGGATGGGGATAGGGGAGTTCTTATGAGTAGATTTTGTGTAAGCAAGAACATCGAATTAAAACAACATTTTTAACAGAAAATTAACATGTAATAAGCATACATTCATATCATTCTCAACCATCCAATTAAAACAACTAATTGCATCATTAATTCTACGAGCACTCGCATAACAAATCAACAAATAATGAAAAACCCTTGAATCAATCCCAAAATTAAACCTTTTACCAGTATCAATAAGGCAATTAATCATTGTAATAGCATCAGGGCATTGTTCAATTCCAACTAATTTCCTCAAATTATTTCTATCAACATCAAAACCCGTCAAAATATGAATCAAAACACATAAAGAATCAACATTAAAATTAAAATCAGTTTGTTTTTGGGCAAATTCATAGTATTCCAATGCAGATAAAGGTTGATTCTTTAACTTCAATAGCTTGTTTATTTTCATCTAATTCAGAAAAAAGTTCAGTTTTTTGATGATTTTCTGAAGTGGGTAATTGGAAAATTGCATGTTTTACAACATCTTGAAGAGTTGATTGATTATAAATAGGAGATTGTAAAATGGGGTTTTGATAAATGGAGGGTTTAACAGTCGAAAGTGATGATAGAATTACAGAAATTGGTTTATGTGTTGAGTTAGTTGAGTAATAACGTTGTAATTGTGAGGAAATACTTACTGATTTTGAGAAAGTTTTCATCTTTATGATGATGATCCTGGCCTTCTGATGAAGAAAGAATTGTGATTTTGTGAGCTTTGTTCTTGTTTGGAGATTTTGAGGATGGGTTGTAGAAATATTTGGCAGGTTCAGTTTAATTGTGGTGATATAATTTTGTGCAATTGTGAAATCACAAAATCTCATTGAAGACGTACGTATTACGTATTACTTTGGAGTGACGGTTATCATTTTCTCTCACAAATGACCTAAATAGAGGAGAGAGGGAAGCACATGGGGTGTCCCCACCTTGTCCCCCTATCCGTTTTATGAGTGACATTATCCGTCTCTTGCTCCGACACGTCTTCAACAAGACTAACTGTTGTGAAATAAATCTCTAAAAATTCAATTGATCATAATAAGTGAAATTAAACACTTTATCAAAATCTCATAATAAATTCAATTGATCATATCACAAAAGTAAAAATGGTTATGTTTTTAAGAAAAATACAAAATAAAATTTTAAATTATTAATAAAAAATAGCATATATATTAAATAATAAATTAAAATATTTTACGAAAACAAATAATTGGTGGCGACTGCATAAATGCAGGCTTATTCAAGCCCTTTCACGCGTGCTGCGGATGACCCATGTCCACAATATTTCATCCTAAAAGTAATTGACATTCATACTTTTAAGAACAATTGGAAAAGGGCTTTTAAAGGTATTATGGCAAAGATTGAGATGTTGGAGAACGGGGAAAAATGTATTAGAAGTATTCGATATCAAAGCCCTAAATAAATGTGAGTTGGATAAGTCACAACTAGATAGGCTAAGCACCGAAAGAGAAGGAAGCGTGTTGAGCACTCGAAAAGTGTCCTGTGCTCGGGACAAGTTACAGTAGCTCAAATCAAGAGACTGCAATTTTAAAAGACCAGATGCCCATCTTAAACTTTCACTGTATAAATAATTGAAATCAGGGCACGGATAAACAACATGAAGATCAAGGTGTACCAGATTGGTGAGGTTGCCAAGTTGAGGGGGAAGGGGGCCAGAGAAGCCAGTTGAAGAAAGATTTAGATATCTTAAGGGTGTGTTTGGATAGCAAAAGAAGGGAAGGGGAGGGGGAATGAGGGAAGGGAAAGAGAAAGAAGGGAAGGGAAGGGGGAATGGGGTGTGGGTGTTTGGATACAATTTCCCTCCAAATCTTGCCTATTGTGGAGAGATTTTGATTAGGCTTGGAGGAGGGAAATTGGATCCCTCCAAATCTCTCCCGCTCCATTTCCCTCCACCCTCATTTGATATCCAAACAAAGAATTTTAAATCCCTTACTCTCCCTTCCTTTCTTTTCCCTCCAAATCCTTCAATCCAAACATACCCTAACTGTCTCATGGATCCTATGAATTCTGGAATGCGACTTCCAGAAAAGTTATTCCCGCTTAAGTCCAAGTGAGTTATTCTATACCTTTTTTTACTTTTGCTAGTGGAGTCTCAAGTCTTTCGTCTTTCGTCTTTCGTCTTTTGTCTTCGTCTTTCATTGCAAATGTAACATCCATACCAACCAAAGTTTCTACACCAAGTTTTACGTTGCAAGGTCCATTTCAAATGTGTATTGACATATTCATATGGACCCAAGTCAAGGTCGTCTTCTGTTTCCCTACAACCCTTTCACAATGTTCTAAATTTGTTAAAGAAGGTTAAGAGTTTTCACTTCAAAAGATCGAAATAAGGTTACAAAAATTCTTCGTAATGGCCTCTCCCGGCTGTCCCGAACTAAGGTTACTAAAGGCATTCCAGTAGCTAGCACCACCATCCAGTACCCGAATTCCTCTAGGATACACGCTCTTTCTTTCATTTCAGCAGCGTCTTAGGATCATCACCAACTTTCCGGCCTCCTTCCACATCCTCTTTGTCATACCATAGTCAAAACAATCTTACATTCTTGCAAGATTGGTTCAATAAATTAACCAATCTGTTCATTAAATTGACATCATCACTGAACAAATGACACAATTCCATAAATTCCAGAAACACACTTATCTGAAACTGAAAATAATACTAAAATGCATATTACAATGGCATGAAGTCCATATGTTACACAATACATCAGAGTTCAAATCACATAATGCAGGTAAAGGAAGGAATACATACAAATCATTATTTATTAACAAGATATATTATGCATCAGAGTACTCTTGTGGATCGGAATTCATACCAACTATGTTTAGGAATTCTCATTAAACTTCCTCTTGAACCTGTTCACCCTCACTTTCACTGGCACATAAATTCTATCACCAAGCTCCTCAACATACCGAAAATATGCTTCTCTCCAACTTCTCTTTATTACCAAAGTTCCCACCACGCCCCAAAATCCGGTAGCAACACCAGACATTACGGCTAGGATGAACCACAACTTTTCATATTTATCTTCTTTATCGACATGATGTTTTCCAGTGGTCGGATTAACATTTGTCGAACTTGGTGGAGGCTCAGGTTTAGTGCAGCTTGGCAAGGGAAATTCGCATAAACCTGAATTGTTGGCATAGATTGATGGGTCATCAAGAGTTTGGAGTTGACTACCTTTTGGAATTGGCCCATGTAGGTTGTTGTTGGACAAATTTAACTTGCTTAGCCATGATATGGAAGCCAAGCTTTGGGGTATAGTCCCTGAAAGATGGTTATTCGACAAGTCCAAAGATTCAACCGTCTTCAGATTGCCAATATTTTCAGGAATGTATCCTGTAAGATGATTATAAGACAAGTTCAATGCAAATAATGCGGATATGTTTGTGAGCTCCTCTGGTATTGTGCCGACTAAATAATTGCTCGAAAGGTCGATGATGGACAGACCCTCTTTTGTTCCCGTGGTCACTTCAACTATTCCCTTGATAATTTCTTCGATTTGTAGGCTTATATCACTAATAACAGCATCAGTTCTTGTAAATGGAATGGAGCCTAAACAGGGAGGTATGTGCCCTGTAAAATGATTCTCCCCAAGTTCCAATACTAAAAGCGACCCAAAATCACAGAGCTGTGAGGGAATGGGCCCATTAAAATGATTTCCTCGAAGACTCAGGACTTTCAATTGATTATTCGGGAACAATGGCTTTCCAAACTGTATTTCACCAGACAGCATGTTGTCACTGAGGTCAAGCATCCATAAGTTGAATTCGAAATCAAAGTTAAAAAGTGAAGAAGCATTATTTCCATCCGAGATTGTCCCCGATAGCAAATTTGAGGATAAATCTATCACTGCAGCAATAGGATGTTGTCCCAGCCATTTAGGTATTGTCCCGGTAAGGAAGTTGTTGTGAAGGTCCAGCAACTCCAAGTTAGGCCCATCATGTTGCGGCAAGGACCCTATAAGAAAAATCACTGTGAGAAAAAGGTAGGAACTAAATTCATGAGTTAGTATGGTATTAAGTCCCAACATTGGGCGCAAGTCCTATGCCACAGTTTATTGCTGGTTCCTAGAAACCGGACCGGTATAGTATCGGCTTTAGTCCTTGTATAGAATAAGTACCTATCAAATATTGGCTGTGTCGGTTAATTTTCCGCAAACATCAGGCCAAATATCGTTAATCTTTGACAACCTTTAAAAAAAAAAAAAAAAAAAAAAATCAATGCGGAAAGGTGAAAACCCCTTACGCACGGCAGACATTTAATGTAACGGTTTCAAGAAAAGCTTGATATTGAACCTGTAAGTCGATTGCCAGAAAGATGTAATTGTTCAAGATAACTCGAGTTCCATAGCCACTTGGGCAATTCTCCTGAGATGCGAGTATAGGAAAGATCCAAGCTTTCAATCCAAGTTTGATTCTTTAACCATTGGGGAAACACCGTGTTTATCACACAAGAATGGGCATTAAAAACACTAAGTTGAAAGGAAGGTCGCCAGTTTAAATTTTGGTCGAGATTGAGATTAAGATTGTTGTAATTCATATCCAAATATGACAATTTGGAGAGGTTACCAATGCCGAAGACGGTACCTTGGAGGGAGTTTGATGAGATGTCAAGGTGCTCTATCTGAGTTAAATGTCCTATAAAGTCTGGAATTGTTCCGTTCAACATATTCTTGGATAAATCCAAATACTTCAAAGATGTCAAATTCACAAAAGATGCAGGAACTCCACCTTTAAACTTATTGTATGAAAGATCAAGGTGATACAAGTTTGTGAGTTGTCCCAACGAAGACGGCAAACTACTACTCATGTTCATCCAATAACCACCTAGACCAAGGTATTCCAAGTCAAAAGCACTGCACCCAGATAAACTCATAGAAGGCTCCAGGATATCTCCTTGGGTAAGACAATTTTCGGACAAATCCAAGTATTTGAAGTTGCAAGGATTTCCCATAATCCCCATAATCCCACCTTCCACATAATTAAAGCAGATATTTTTACTCAAATCAAGAACTTCAAGACGCCCCATGGCTCTAAGCCAGAGCGGGACCGATCCACTGAAAGAATTGTCACGGAGAGAGAGAGATTGTAGGGAAAGCATACTTTTAAAAATCGATGGAAGTGGACCTTCAAAGTCATTGGACCGAAGATCAAGATGTTGAAGAGTGGGGAAATATGTATTAGAAGTATTAGATATTAATGCCTCGGATAAATGCGAGTTATGTAAAGCGCAATTAGATAGGCTAAGTGCCGAAAGAGAAGGAAGTGTGCTGAGCACTTTAATTGTGTCGTGTGCTTGGTACAGGTTATGTCCGCTCATGTCAAAAGACTGCAATTTTAAAAGACCAGATGCCCATCCTAAAGCCTTACCATATAGATTTTGTTCACTGCAGAGAGTGTAATCATCAGCATAATCAACATCAACATGAAGATCAAGGTGTACTAAATTTGTGAGGTTGCCAAGTTGAGGGGGAAGGAGACCAGAAAAGCTAGCAGAAGAGAGATTTAGATACCTTAAATGCCTCAAAGAACCTATGAATTCTGGAATTCGGCTGCCAGAAAAGTCATTTCCGCTTAAGTCCAAGTGAGTTAGGTTCTTTAGCTCGAGCAAAGCCAAACTTAATCCAGAAGATAACATGGAAACTTGGGGATAAGGCAGACAAGAAGCAAAGACGGTCCGGAGATTCAACTTGACAACATTGTGAGTGACATTGTCACAGGTCACTCCATGCCATTGACAACAATCTTCACCAACCCATGACGAAAGGCGGTTCATAGGATCTTTGCTGAAGGACTGTTTGAACTTTAACAAAGCTTGTTGTTCATCTTTTTTGCACCTTATGAAGCCTAAGGATTCAGGTTCTTTGCCATGGACACATGGTGATGCATGGAACACCTGCAAAATAACAATGACAAAGAGAAAGTAGGATCTTCCCATCATATTAAAAGGAAATGAGTTTGATTATTCTATTTTAGTGGAGTTTTCTGATAAGTCATCTTATCTTAGGAAGGTGCAAAATATATGAAGATATTTTTAAATTAATTTGGCACATACATTGCAAAATTCTGACTAGAATGTGTATTTGATGTTCATATGGAGCCAAGTCAAGGCCTTATCTTTCCTGTAAGTCATTGTAGGGTTCTAAATTCATTAAAAAGAGAGTGGGCCACATCGACAAACACCCATAACGAAAAAATTAGAGATTTACCCCATAAAATCAAAATAATTTTTATCATAAAACCAACTGATCGATAGACAAAGACTAAAGAATAACTCATATATAAATATTTCACAAAATCTCATTGAAGACGGACGATATCCGTCACAAGCTTGTGATGGATACCGTTTCCTCTCACAAAATGCCCATTGAGAGATGAGTGGGAAGACACGCGTGTAAGGTGCCCCACTTGTCCCTCTCTCTCCCTTTTTGTGAGAAGTCGCATGCTAATGATGAATTAGAATTACGTCAGCAAAGATAACTGTTTCAAATAATATCTTATCTTGAACATTCTACGTTGAAAAGTCTTTCCTAAACTCCTTACTTTGCAAATGTAACATCACTTACATCCATATCAATGTATATTGACATTCATAGGAGCCAACTCAAGGCCGTCTTTTGTTTCCCTACATACCTTTTGCACAGTTCTAAACTCGCTAAAAAGGGTTAGATGAGTTACATCCACAAGGAGAAGAGAGTTCTCACTTATCAAAAGAATTTTCATAATAGATCCAATTGGTTATACAAAGAGTAGCTCAATGATTTATAGATTGACAAAGTATTCATCACAGCGTAGTATAATTCCTATATCAAATTTTGTAATTTTACATGTTAGATATAGGAGGAAATTATGCATCAATATCGGGTGTTGTAAAAATTGATGCTATTTTTTAGTAATACTCTCCCCGTCTAAAGAATTAGTACTAGTAGTCTAGTACATGCATAAGTTTGAAAATAATATAACATGCACTTTTAGAATTCTGAAGTAATCCTGTTGAGATAAGTCGAATTTCGAATTACTCTCCGTGAATTTTCGTATATGGCAAGTATATTCATGTCAGAGTATTTGATTGTGTAGTAGACTAAAATTCCAATGCTTTATAACTTATAAGTGCAAGAAAATGAAAGGAAAACAGTTGATACCTCTATATCTTTTGCAGCATACCTATACAGAGCAATGAAGCATGCAATTCATAAGGAATCCAGCTTGTTTCTCAGCATTGAACGGAAAATAGTTGATACCTCTATATCTTTTGCAGCATCTCCCAGTTTTCCACTTGTTTCTCAGCATTGTTTTTGCTTCTTGACTTTGTAAGCAATCCAGCTTTGTGATAAAGAGGCGGTATGGCGCAAAAAGCTGTATCCAAAGGAATTCTTAATCAGAGATTACATCATAAACTTCTTTTGAACAAAGCTCAACAGTATTCCTATCTCCTCAGCTTGTTGTATTTGTATAAGACGGCCTCACATGTAAAAATGTCATTTACGAGCTTAATCATACGACTCCTAAGCAATCTTAACTGAATTCATTCTAAACAACATTTTTTAACAGAAAATTAATATGCATGTAATTAACAAGCATACATCAACATCTAATTAAAACAACTAATTGCGTCATTAACTCTACGAGCACTCTCATAACAAACCAACAAATAATGAAAAACCCTTGAATCATTTCCAAAATCAAACCTTTTACTGGTATCAATAAGGCAATTAATCATTGTTATAGCATCCGGGCATTGTTCAATTCCAACCAATTTCCTCAAATTATTTCTATCAACATCAAAACCCGTCAAGATATGAATCAAAACACATAAAGAATCAGCATTAAAGTTAAACTCAGTTTGTTTTTGGGAAGATTCATAGTATTCCAATGCAGATAAAGGTTGATTCTTTAACTTCAATAGCTTGTTTATTTCATTTAATTCAGACGAATGAACAGTTTTTTGATGATTTTCTGAAGTGGGTAATTGGAAAATTGCATGTTTTACAACATCTTGAGTTGATTGATTATAAATAGGAGATTGTAAAATGGGGTTTTGGTAAATGGAGGGTTTAACAGTCGAAAGTGATGATAGAATTACAGAAATTGGTTTATGTGTTGAGTTAGTTGAGTAACAACGCAGTAATTGTGAGGAAATACTTACTGATTTTGGAAAAGCATTCATCTTTAAGATGATGATGATTCTGGCCTTCTGGTAGTGAGTTGGTGACTAGTGAAGAAAGAATTGTGATTTTGTGAGCTTTGTTCTTAATGACACGGCTATAAGTCTGGTCCCCCGGGTCTCTCATGAGTCGGGTCAATGCGGTTTGAATCATACCGGGTTCAGCTTGTTTCGGATCGACAGCTGGTTTGAGTTGGTTAATGTTCATATCGGGTTATTGTTGAACCGGGTCGTAATCGGGTGATCGTAGATCTGGCAAACGGGTCAAACAGGTCGGGTTCAAGTTGAGCCAATTCGGATCGGTCAGTTCTGGTCCATCTTATTAGCAGGTTAGTTTGGGTCGGACCGGGTTGTTTTGGGTTTTGAGTGTTTTCTGGATATGTTGGTCACGTAATTTCCGGGTCAAGCGGGTCGGGTTATTTCGGGTTAATGATTAAGAGAGAAAAAAAATATGTTTAGTGTTGTTATTCCCTATATTTAGCACACGATCCATTATCCTACATTGCTTGAAAATGGCAGACCCAAAAATGACATGAACTTGACTTCACCCAATCTGATCCTACCCATTCTTGCAAACACGAAAGTGAGCCGATTTGAACTACACTTGACAAAGCTGACCTGACTCAAATAACCTCGACCAGTAGACCTGGCAAATTAAAATTGACAAAAATAACCCTGTAAATGGAGAATTACACTTAAGATACTGTCAAAATATATGGAATGTTTTAGTTGACCAACTTTAATATATTCCATTCTTCCCTTATTGCAGCCTTCCTAAGTCCCCTGTCTCTCTTTACTTGCTGAACTCGTACGTGCTAAACAAACACAGTGTGATCCCGAACTACGTCACCAAGACCACAACCTCTACCACCGTCCCAATAGTGACTACATCCCAGTAGGTGGCGGCTCCAACCTGGTTTTGTATTCAAACAACAATATCCTGGTCCCTAGCCCGTGTCCATAAATTCCTAAATATTGAACACACATAATGAAACCCCAGTACAGATGCTAAAGCCAAAGGCAAAGGCAAACTCAAGGCAAGGGCAGCCAAAGGGCATAGCAGCGATAGCGGTGTCAAGGCAGCAAGGACAGACACTGAGCTCAAGGAAAGCCTTATGTTAATGAACCAACACCATGTTGATAGTTTGATACTATTAATTGTTCAAGCTGAATCTGATATTGAAAACGTTACTAAAATGTAGTATATTACAATAACAGCATGAAGTCGGTATATATTACATAGTACATAATGCGGTAAAACAGAAGGAATTACTATATCGTTATTCATTACAAAGATCTATTATGCATCATTGTTCTCGTATATCTGAGTTCATACCAAATATTTATTTAGGAATTTTCATTGAACCTCCTCTTGAACCTATTCACCCTCACTTTCACTGGCACATAAATTCTATCGCCAAGATCCTCTACATACCGAAAATAAGCTTGTCTCCAACTCCTCTTTATCACCAGAGTTCCGACCACGCCCCAAAATCCGGTAGCAACACCAGACATTACGGCTAGGATGAACCACATCTTATCATATTTATCTTCTTTCTTGACATCATCTTTTTCAGCGGTAGGATGAACATTTGTCAAACTTGGTGGCGGGTCTGGTTTAATGCAGTTTGGCAAGGGAAACCCGCATAAACCCGAATTGCCCGCATAGATAGAGGGGTCATCAAGAGTTTGAAGTTGGCTACCTGTTGGAATTTGACCATGTAGGTTGTTGTTGGACAAATTCAACTTGCCTAGCCATGATATGGAAGATAAGCTCCGTGGTATAGTCCCTGAAAGATGGTTATTCGACAAGTCTAAAGATTCAATTGTCTTCAGGTTGCCTATATTTTCTGGAATGTGTCCGGTTAGGTGATTATATGACAAATTCAACCCAAACAATGTAGATATGTTTGTGAGCTCCTTGGGTATACTGCCAACTAGATAATTTCTTGAGAGGTCAATAATGGATTCACCCCCTATTGTTCTGGTGGACAATTCATTTATTCCCTTAACAATTACGTTATTTTGTAGAGAGGTATCAATAATATAAATACCACCACCAAATCCCACAGAGCCTAAACAGGACGGAATGAGTCCGGTCAAAGAATTTTGAGCGAGATCCAATACTTGAAGCGACTTTATTTTGCAGAGTTGTGAGGGAATGGGCCCATTAAAATGATTTCCTCGTAGACTGAGGAATTTCAATTGAGCATCGGGAGATACTTCTTTAAATTGTATCTCTCCCGACAACATATTGTCACTAAGATCAAGCGTGAATAAGTTTTCTCGGATATTGAAAAGTGATGAAGCATTATTTCCATCAAAGATTGCCCCAGTTAGCTTATTTGAGGACAAATCTATCAATATTAATGTGTCCAGCCATTGAGGTGTCCCAGTAAGCGAGTTGTTGTGAAGATCCAGCACCTCCAAGCTACAACTATAATAATGTCCATCACAAACTATATGTTGCGGCAAGGATCCTATAAGAAAGTTATAATTGTTTGAATAAATAAAATCACAAGTTACCATGGTATAATATATATCTAACACAATTATCTCCGCCTGTGAGTGTTTTCGGGCATTTACAGCCGGTCCCAAGCCCGGAGAAAGGAAGAGGGTTGCGGTAGGTCTGTGACATCACTGGACTCTCATTAGATAACTTTTTGAAATCAAATTGATCTATAAACTCATAGTAGAAAATAAAAATCATGTATCTTTCTTAAAAGAAAATTCTTGCATATTCTAATAACACAAAAACGAAATAATCTAATTTCAAAACATGTATTTTCTCTTCAAAATATTCGAAATTCGTAATTAATTTATCGTGATTTTGTGAATTAAGTTTTCCAAAGTTGAATCTGATATAATTTTATTCACGGACAACTATGCCTCATGATAAGTTGAATGGTTAACTATGTTTCAAGAAAAAAACTATAAATTGAACCTGTAAGTCGATTTCCAAAAAGATATAATCGTTGAAGAGAGCTGGAGTTCCATAGCCATCCGGGCAGCTCTCCTGAGATGCCCGTATCAGAAAGGTCCAAGAATTCAATCTGAGTTTGATTTCTTAACAATTGAGGAAACCCCGTGTTTATGACACACGAACCAACATTAAAAGATCGAAGTTGAAAGGGAGGTCGCCGGTTTAAACTCGAGTCAAGCTTGAGATTAAGATGGTTTAAACTCAAATCCAAATACGACAATTTTGAGAGGTTACCAATTTCGAAGACGGTACCATGGAGAGAGTTTGATGAGATGTCTAGGAGCTCTATTTGGGTTAAATGTCCTATAAAATCTGGAATCAATCCGCTCAACTTATTATTTGACAAATCCAAATACGTCAAAGCTGACAAATTCACAAAAGATGCAGGAATTCGACTTTTAAACTCATTGTTTGAAAGATAAAGGTGATTCAAGTTTGTGAGTTTTCCTAACGAGGACGGCAAACTACAATTCATCAAATTATAACTCAGATCAAGGTAATTCAAGTTTGTAAATTGTCCCAACGAAGACGACAAACTACCATTCATCTTATTATATGATAGAACCAGGTATTGCAACTCAAAAGCAGCACACCCTGATAAACCCATAAAAGGCTCTAGGATATCTTCTTGGATAATATTATTGACGGACAAATCCAAGTGTTTGAAGTTGCAAGGATTTCCCATAATCCCCATCAACCCACCTTCAACATAATTAAAGACATTGTAACTCAAATCAAGAACCTCGAGGCACTTCATGGCTCTAAGCCAGAGCGGAACTGATCCATTAAATTGATTTTCAAAGAGAAAGAGGGATCGAAGAGAAACCATATTTTTAAAAACAGATGGAAGTGGGCCTTCAAAGGCATTTGACGAAAGATCAAGATGTTGAAGAGTGGGAAAAAATGAATAAGAAGTATTCCCTGTAAATGCCTCACATAGATGCGAGTTGTGTAATTCGCAACCAGATAGACTAAGTGCTGAAAGAGAAGGAAGTGTAATAAGCACTTTAAATGTGTCGTGTGCTCGGGACAGGTTACAGACGCTCATGTCTAGAGACTGCAATTTTAAAAGATCATATGCCCATCTGAAACTTTCACTATGCAAAACATTTGGTCCTAAACATTGATCATGAAGATCAAGGTGTACCAGATTAGTGAGGTTGCCAAGTTGAGGCGGAAGGAGGCCAGAAAAGTTAGTCGAAGAAAGATTTAGATACCTCAAATGCGTCAAAGATCCTATGAATTCTGGAATGTGACTCCCAGAAAAGTCATTCCCGCTCAAGTCCAAGTAAGTTAGGAGCTTAAGTTCGAGCAAAGCCGAACTTATTCCAGAAGATACCATGGAAACATAATAATCCGGCATACAAATTATATCATCGAAATGATCATCATAGTCATAATCATCATCAAAGTAATTATAATGTGGCGGCATAGTACGGAGATTCAACTTGACGACATTGTGAGTGATATTGTCACAAGTGACTCCGTACCATTGACAACAATCTTGACCAACCCAAGAAGAAAGGCGGTTCAAAGGATCTTTGGTAAAGCTTTGTTTGAACTTTAACAAAGCTTCAAGTTCATGCTTTTTGCACCTAACGAAGCCTAAGGATTCGGGTTCTTTGCCAAGTCCATATTGTGATGAATGGAACATATGCAAAAGAACAATAACAAAGAGGAAGCAGGTTCTTCCCATAATACTAAGTGGAAATTAATTAGTTTTAATATTCTGTTTTAGTGACTGATATCTTCCAAGTTTTCAGTGCGTGGTGCTTTAATATGTGAGGATCAAATACATGTCTTTAGTATGTACGGAAAGTTGAAAAGTCTTTCATCGGTCGTCGTCCGTCGTCTTTCGTCTTTTGTCTTTCCTAAACTCCTTATCAACCAAAGTTTCTACACCAAGTTTTACGTTGCAAGGTCCATGTCAAATGTGTATTGACATTGATATGGACCCAAGTCAAGGTCGTCTTCTGTTTCCCTACCACCCTTTGGCATGGTTCTAAATTTGTTAAAGAAGGTTAAGAGTTTTCACTTCAAAAGATCGAAATTAAATATATTTCTTCGTAAAACTAACTGACAATAGAAAGAGTAGATCGTTTATTTATAGATTTTGAAGTGTGTATAGAAAGAGTAAGCATCAGTGCCAAGTATTAGTAATACTTTGTCTAAAGAAGATTTGCTACTTATAACTTGTAAAATATTAAGATTACTCATGCTAAATTTATTAGTAGACTATACAAATAGTTGTATACAACTGATAAATGATTTGAGCTTTTATGTGGAGAACATTTTACTAGCTTAAAAAGATTGTGTATAATCTCAATTATATTTGTATTGGATGTACTATTCTCATATACATCAGGATATATAGTTGGAGACATTGATTTGAAATAGCGAATGGTGAAAGGGTGGTTATATGGATGGACTTTCAAATTACTCGCTAGCCGCCACTAATTTTCCGACATGGTGAATATGCAGATTGCAGTAGAAATAGTTTGACTTCGCATTTCTAGTAAAAATGGATACTATAGTTCAACTTCTCACAGTATTCAGTGAGCAAATATCACCTTATTGGTCTTTTATGAAACCGTCTCACATGTGAAAACGTCATTGCAAATTTAATCATTACCGTATTTTGTTACCAACCCATGAAGAAAGGCGCTTCTTAGGATCACTGGTGAAACTTTGTTTGAACTTTAACAATGCATTGGTATCTTTTTTACACCTAATGAAGCTTAAGGAATCAAAGTTCATTGGTATGTACACATAGTGAGGATTGGAACATTTGCAAAAGAACAATGACAACCAGAAACGAGATTCTTCCCATCATAGGAAGAAGGAATCAATTTCAAAGATTAAGTGGAGTTTACTGTTAGTTCATCTTATTTTAGGAATGAAGATGGTACTTTAACCTCTAAGAAAAATTGAAAAGTCCTTTTGTCTTCCTAAGACCTTTCTTAGTTAGTGTCATACTCTCAATATCAAACAAACTTTCTAAACCCAATATTTACGTTTGAAGAGTCAAAATAAGATGCATTGCAAACATCCATATCAAGTGTGTATAGCCATTCATATCAAACAAACTTTCTTGAGTTCCACGGCCATCCGGGCAATTCTCCTGAGATGCCCGTATCAGAAAGATCCAATTGTTCAATCTGAGTTTGATTTCTTAACAATTGAGGAAACACCGTGTTTATGACACAAGAACGAACATTAAAAAATCGAAGTTGAAAGGGAGGTTGCCAGTTTAAACTCTGAGTCAAGATTGAGATTAAGATGGTTTAAACTCAAATCCAAACACGACAATTTGATTCATCGAAGTAAAAGATAGATCAAGGTAATTTAAGTTTGTAAGTTGTCCTAACGAAGACGGCAAACTACCATTCATCGAAGTAAAAGATAGATCAAGGTAATTTAAGTTTGTAAGTTGTCCTAACGAAGACGGCAAACTACCATGGATGTGATTTTTTTACTAATAGAAATAGAAATACATCCAATCCAAATACATTTCTACTAATAGAAATAGATTTCTACTAATAGAAATAGAAATACATTTTTTTACTAATAGTATTCATCCATCCAATCCAAATACATTTCTACTAATAGAAATAGAAATACAACATGGATGTGATTTGTTTATCATTTTCTTCCATAAATACAACATAGATTCATTTCATCAAAAAACTCTACTCCTAAATTTGTGGAGGATTACACAATTATTATTCCAATTAAGAGAAAATTAAAAACAAGAGATCCATAAGGGGAGGACGGATAATGGTATAAGAGATCCTAGAAAAAAGTTGGAAATTTTTAACTAAAAACTGTAAAAAATTTATCCACAAGCTCCCTTGACTCTACCAGTGGGCGGTGGCGTACTAATACTCTAACATTGTCCATGCATAAATCCCTTGGTAACTTACTTAGCACAACATGAATCGCATTATCACACCGGTCAATACGTGACTCCAAACATAACTCGTAATGTTAACTCTACGTCTCTAAGCCACGGAAATTTAACACTGATGACAATGCAAATATACCTGAAAGGCTAGGCTTTCTTCGTCATCATCCACGATTTCTTGTTTCTTCCTTATTAGTAAAAGATCATCTTGAAGAAGCTCTTTGTAATTAGCAGACAAGTCTACCCCAACCAAGGAAAGCATTGTCAGTTAAACCATACCTTTAAATCAAGGGTAAAAAAGAATTTGAACGCCTAAAAAATTAAAATGCAACTCAAAAATTTTAAAAGCTCAAAAAGATTGCGTATAATCTCAATTATATTTGTATTGGATGTACTATGCTCATATACATCTGGATATATAGTTAGAGACATTGATTTGAAATTGCGAATGGTGAAAGGGTGGTTATATGGATGGACTTTCAAATTACTCGCCAGCCGCCACTAATTTTCCGACATGGTGAATATGCAGATTGTCTATGGTACATGACAATAATCTTTGTAGTATTGCAGTAGAAATAGTTTTGACTTCGCATTTCTAGTAAAAATGGATACAAGGCTGTTCGGCTCTGTATCTATTGCGGTATAGTTCAACTTCTCACAGTATTCAGTGAGCAAATATCACCTTATGGGTCTTTTATGAAACCGTCTCACATATGAAATCGTCATTGCAAATTTAATCATTACTGTATTTTGTTACCAACTCATGAAGCTCAAGGAATCAAGTTCATTGGTATGTACACATTGTGAGGATTGGAACATTTGCAAAAGAACAATGACAACGAGAAACAAGATTCTTCCCATCATAGGAAGAAAGAATCAATTTCAAAAAATTTAGTGGAGTTTACAGCTAGTTCATCTTATTTGGAAAAGAACATGGTACTTCCTAAGACCTTTCTTACTTAGTGTCATACTCTCAATATCAAACAAACTTTGTAAACCCAATTTTACGTTTGAAGAGTCTAAATTAGATGCATTTCAAACATCCATATCAAGTATGTACAGCCATTCATATATACGAGAAAACATCACCGAGTAATGACTTTCTAGACCCTTTGCCACGTCCACAACGACAAGAGAGAGTTCCACTCCATACGGACTAAGGAGTTTTCGTTGTAGAACCTAACCATCTTAATACGCAATGGTTTCTGATAATATAGCAAGTTCAAATATAATCCAATGATCTCGACCCATATCCGTCTCGCCCAATTCCAATTCCAATTCCAATTCCATGGGTTTCCCAAATGCTATTTTGGAATTGGATTTGGAATTGAATTCAAACATTTGAATTTCTACAATTGAAATCATGAAAATGAAATCAATTCCGCGTTTCCAAATACTACCTCAAAGTATTTCTATCAATGTCAAAATCCGTCAAAATATGAATCAAAACACGTAAAGAATCAACATTAAAATTAAACTCAGTTTGATTTTGGGCAGATTCATAGTATTCCAATGCAGATAAAGGTTAATTCTTTAACTTCAATAGCATATTTATTTCATCTAATTCAGAAGAAAGGCCAATTACAAATATGTAAAAATGGTATTTTCTTACTAAATTTGCAATGCATCTAATTTAGACTCTTCAAACCGTATTTTTAATAGCATATTTATTTTCTTACTAAGCTCAAAAGCATTTACAGAAAGGTTGATTCTTTAACTTCAATAGCATATTTATTTCCTCATGCGGTTTTATTTTCTTACTAAATTTATTGAAAGGCCAATTACAAATATGTAAAAATGGTATCAAAAAGAGTAAAATAGGTTCCCTTACCTGATCAGGATGTGGTAACCACCAAATTCATTGGTCTACCACAAGAAACCATTTCATTCTTCAACCTCAAAGCTTCAACAATATTGCGATCTTTCATTCTTCAGCCTTGTGAAGGAACCCAACCCTTCTCTTTCATTTCCCTCAACAACTCACAAGCCCCATTCACATCACCATTCCTCGAAAATGCTCGAACTCCACAACCATACAAACAAGCATCTAATTCCAATCCCCTCTCCTTGGCCTTCCGAAAAACCTCCACAGCCTGCCCTGGCTTCCCTTCTTTCAAACATGCCCTCATCATCAATCGAATCGTCTCACAATCACCAAAAACTCCTCCACCACACAACCTATCATACAACTCCCAAGCCAACTTAATTGAATTCATTCTAACCAACATTTTCAACAGAAAATTAACATGTAACAAGCATACATCCATATCATTCTCAACCATCCAATTAAAACAACTGATTGCATCATCAACTCTACGAGCACTCGCATAACAAATCAACAAATAATGAAAAACCCTAGAATCAATCGCAAAATCAAACCTTTTACCAGTATCAATAAGGCAATTAATCATTGTTATTGCATCCGGGCATTGTTCAATTCCAACCAATTTCCTCAAATTATTTCTATCAACATCAAAAGTCAAAACCCGTCAAAATATGAATCAAAACACATAAAGAATCAACATTAAAATTAAACCCAGTTTGATTTTGGGCAGATTCATAGTATTCCAATGCAGATAAAGGTTGATTCTTTAACTTCAATAGCATATTTATTTCATCTAATGCAGAAGAAAGTTCAGTTTTTTGATGATTTTTTGAGGTGGGTAATTGGGAAATTGCATTTTTTGTAACATTTTGAAGAGTTGATTGATCATAAATAGGAGATTGTAAAATGGGGTTTTGGTAAATTGAGGGTTTAACAGTCGAAAGTGATGATAGAATTACAGGAATTGGTTTATGTGTTGAGTTAGTTGAGTAATAACGTAGTAATTGTGAGGAAATACTTACTGATTTTGGAAAAGTATTCATCTTTAAGATGATGATGATGATGATAGCCTTCTGGAGTTCTGGGTAGTGTGACTAGTAGAGAAAGAATTGTGATTTTGTGAGCTTTGTTCTTGTTTGGAGATTTTGAGGATGACACGGCTAGAAGTCTATAGGCGGGCAGTTCGCAATCGGGGTCCCCCGGGTCTGTCTTGAGTCGGGTCAAAGTGGATGACTCATACTGTGTTCGGGTTGTTTCGGATCGACAATGGGTTTGAGTTGGTTATTGTTCATATCGGGTTATTGTCGAATTAATCGGGTGATCGTAGATCTGGCAAACGGGTCAAATAGATCGGGTTCAAGTTGAGCCAATTCGGATCGGGTCAGTTATGGTCCGTCTTATTATCAGGTTAGTTCGGGTCAGATCGGGTTGTTTCGAGTTTCTAGTGTTTTCCGGAAATGTTGGTCACGTAATTTTCGGGTCTATTAGGTCGGATTATTTCGGGTTCAAGTCATTTTCGGGTTAATGATTAAGCGAAAAAAAAGTATGTTTAGTGTTATTCCCTATATTTAGCACACGAATGGCAGACCCGAAAATGACACGTACTCTACTTAACCCAATCTGATCCTACCCATTCTTGCAAACACGAAAGTGACCCGATTTGAACTACACTTGACAAAACTGACCTGACTCAAATAACCCGACCAGTAGACCTGACAAATAAAATTGACAAAAATAACCCTGTAAATGGAGAATTACACTTAAGATACTGTCAAAATATATGGAATGTTTTAGTTGACCAACTTTAATATATTCCATTCTTCCCTTATTGCAGCCTTCCTAAGTCCCCTGTCTCTCTTTACTTGCTGAACTCGTACGTGCTAAACAAACACAGTGTGATCCCGAACTACGTCACCAAGACCACAACCTCTACCACCGTCCCAATAGTGACTACATCCCAGTAGGTGGCGGCTCCAACCTGGTTTTGTATTCAAACAACAATATCCTGGTCCCTAGCCCGTGTCCATAAATTCCTAAATATTGAACACACATAATGAAACCCCAGTACAGATGCTAAAGCCAAAGGCAAAGGCAAACTCAAGGCAAGGGCAGCCAAAGGGCATAGCAGCGATAGCGGTGTCAAGGCAGCAAGGACAGACACTGAGCTCAAGGAAAGCCTTATGTTAATGAACCAACACCATGTTGATAGTTTGATACTATTAATTGTTCAAGCTGAATCTGATATTGAAAACGTTACTAAAATGTAGTATATTACAATAACAGCATGAAGTCGGTATATATTACATATTTACATAATGCGGTAAAACAGAAGGAATTACTATATCGTTATTCATTACAAAGATCTATTATGCATCATTGTTCTCTTGTGTATCTGAGTTCATACCAATTATTTATTTAGGAATTTTCATTGAACCTCCTCTTGAACCTGTTCACCCTCACTTTCACCGGCACATAAATTCTATCGCCAAGATCCTCTACATAGCGAAAATAAGCTTGTCTCCAACTCCTCTTTATCACCAGAGTTCCGACCACGCCCCAAAATCCGGTAGCAACACCTGACATTACAGCTAAGATGAACCACAACTTATCGTATTTATCTTCTTTCTTGACATCATCTTTTTCAGCTGTAGGATGAACATTTGTCAAACTTGGTGGCGGGTCAGGTTTAGTGCAGTTTGGCAAGGGAAATCCGCATAAGCCCGAATTGCCCGCATAGATAGTTGGATCGTCAAGAGTTTGGAGTTGTCTACCTGTTGGAATTGTACCATGTAGGTTGTTGTTGGACAAATTCAACTTGCCTAGCCATGTTATGGAAGACAAGCTTTGTGGTATAGTTCCTGAAAGATGGTTATTTGACAGGTCTAGCGATTCGAGCGCTTTCAGGTTGCCTATTTTTTCAGGAATGCGTCCTGTTAGATGATTATACGACAAATTCAAAGCAAACAATGTGGAGATGTTTGCGAGCTCCTCTGGTATTGTGCCGACTAAAAGATTGCTTGAGAGGTCGATGATGGATTGGCCCCATAGTGTTCCGGTGGAGACGTCAAGTATTCCCTTAACAATTTCATCAATTTGTAGACTTGCATCACTAACGACCACTTTATCAGAATTGTAGTCAAATGGCATGGAGCCTAAGCAGCGAGGAATGTGCCCGGTCAAGCGATTCTCTGCGAGTTCCAATACCATAAGTGATCCAAAATTACAAAGCTCTGAGTGAATGGCCCCATAAAAGTGATTTCCTCGTAGACTGAGGATTTCCAACTCAGTATCCGAAGGCACCTTTCCAAATTGTATCTCTCCGGACAACATGTTGTCACTGAGGTCAAGCACCTCTAAGTAGACTCCAACATTAAGAAGTGACGAAGCATTATTTCCATCAGAGATTTCCCCTGTTAATAGATTTGAGGACAAATCTATCACTTGAAAACTTTCTAAATTGCGCAGCCATTTAGGTATTGTCCCAGTAAACAAGTTGTTGTGAAGGTCAAGCCACCACATCTTACTGTCAGATAATTGTTTCGGCAAGGATCCTATAAGAAAAGTTATTGTCAAAAAATTGTAAAAAAAAATCATCATAGGTTTCGAGGATGGTATAAAATAGCAATAACGGTCACGAATCACGCTTATATACTAGATGTAATGGTACAACCAACACCAGTCTATCCTACTTTTTTTTTATCGGTCTTTCTTCCGGCTTTATTTGTCCTTGTATCGGCAAGTATTTATCAAATACTACCCTGGTAGGTTAAAATATGAGCTGGATCGCCTATTCATAGCAAAAAAAAAAAAAAAAAAATTATATGAGAAAATAAAGGTGTGGAAATTGAAAATCTTTTACCAATTTACATAACAGATCGCATATTCATGACCGATTTTTATTATCATGGTTCAAAGAAAAGCTTGCCAATGAACCTGTAAGTTGATTGCCTGAAAGTTTTATTAGTTGAAGAGAGCTCACGTTCCATAGCCATCTAGGCAATTCTCCTGAGATGCCAGTATAGGAAAGATCCAACTCTACAATCTGAGTTTGATTCTTTAACCATTGAGGAAACACCGTGTTTATCACACAAGAATGAACATTAAAAACTTGAAGTTGAAAGGGAGGTCGCCAGTTGAAACGCGAGTCAAGATTGAGATTAAGATTGTTGAAATTCATATCCAAATAGGACAATTTTGAGAGGTTACCTATGCCGAAAACTGTACCTTGAAGGGAGTTCGTTGAGATATCTAGGCAATCTATCTGGGTTAAATTTCCTATAAAATCTGGAATCAATCCGCTCATCTTATTTTCGGATAAATCCAAACACTTCAACGCTGACAATTTCACAAACGATGCAGGAACTCGACCTTTGAACTCATTCTTTGAAAGATCAAGGTAATTCAAGTTTGTGAGTTGTCCAAGCGAAGACGGCAAACTACCATTCATCATATTACTTGATAAAGCAAGGTATTCTAATTCAAAAGCAACACACCGAGATAAACTCATAGAAGGCTCTAGGATATCTCCTTGGGTAATTAAATTACCGGACAAATCCAAGTGTTTGAAGTTGCAAGGATTTCCCATAATCCCCATAAACCCACCTTCCACATAATTAAAGAAATTGTAACTCAAATCAAGAACCTCGAGGCGCCTCATGGCTCTAAGCCAGAGTGGAACTGATCCATTAAAAGAATTGCCACCAAGAGAGAGGGATCGAAGAGAAACCATCTCTCTAAGAACAGATGGAAAAGGACCTTCAAAGGTATTCCTCCAAAGATAGAGATGTTGAAGAGTGGGGAAAAATGAATTAGAAGTATTCCCTGTTAATGCCTTAGACAGATGCGAGTTATGTAATACGCAATAAGATAGGCCAAGTGCTGAAAGAGAAGGAAGTGTATTGAGCACTTTAAATGTGTCGTGTGCTCGGGACAGGTTATAGCCGCTCATGTCTAGAGATTGCAATTTTAAAAGACCAGATGCCCACCCGAACCCTTCACCATATAAAAGATTTTGTTCATAGCATTCATGAACAACATGAACATCAAGGTGTACCAGATTAGTGAGGTTGCCAAGTTGTGGGGGAATGGGGCCAGAGAAGCCAGCTGAAGAGAGATTTAGATACCTTAACTGTCTCATGGATCCTATGAATTCTGGAATGCGACTTCCAGAAAAATTATTCCCGCTTAAGTCCAAGTGAGTTAGGAGCTTGAGGTCAAGCAAAGCCGAACTTACTGCAGATGATACCATGGAAACTGCATACATGGGCATACAATTATTAACATCATAACCTGCCCAATAGTCATGAAAGTGTTGTGGCTGACTACGGAGATTCAACTTGATGACATTGTGAGTGACATTGTCACAGGTCACTCCCAGCCACTGACAACAATCTTCACCAACCCATGAAGAAAGGTGATTCATAGGATCACGGTAAAAGCTCTGTTTGAACTTTAACAAAGCTTCAAGTTCGTGCTTTTTGCACCTAACGAAGCCTAAGGATTCGGGTTCTTTGCCAAGTCCATATTGTGATGAATGGAACAAATGCAAAAGAACAATAACAAAGAGGAAGCGGGTTCTTCCCATAATACTAATTGGAAATTAATTAGTTTTAATATTCTGTTTTTGTGACTGATATCTTCCAAGTTTTCAGTGCGTGGTGCTTTAATATGTGAGGATAAGATGCATGCTAGTGGAGTGGTGAGATCAAATACATGTCTTTAGTATTTACGGAAAGTTGAAAAGTCTTTCGTCGGTCGTCGTCCGTCGTCTTTCGTCTTTTGTCTTTCCTAAACTCCTTATCAACCAAAGTTTCTACACCAAGTTTTACGTTTTAAGGTCCATGTCAAATGTGTATTGACATATTCATATGGACCCAAGTCAAGGTCGTCTTCTGTTTCCCTACAACCCTTTTGCACGGTTCTAAATTTGTTAAAGAAGGTTAAGAATTTTCACTTCAAAAAATCGAAATTAAATATATTTCTTACTAAAACTAACTGACAATAGAAAGAGTAGATAATTTATTTAGAGATTTTGAAGTGTTTATAGAAAGAGTAAACATCGGTGCCAAGTATTAGTAATACTTTGTCTAAAGAAGATTTGCTACTGGTAACAGAGGGTGGTTAATTGGTTATAACTTGTAAGATATTAAGATTACTCATGCTAAATTTGTATATACATGACCTCTTACAATCTCAGTACCCGTATAGTCGGTTATACATACAATTATTAGTAGACTATACAAATAGTTGTATACAACTGATAAAATAGATTTGGAGCTTTATAACAAAAGATTTGAGCTTTTATGTGGAGAACATTTTACTAGCTTTATTGAAAAAAAATTTGAACGGCTAAAAAATTAAAATGCAACTCAAAAATTTTAAAAGCTCAAAAGCATTTACAGAAAGGTTGAGTTCTTGGTTAATTGTAAAAACTGAATGATAGGTACAGTACGATATAGCAACAAAGTAAACAACATCCCAACAATAGCCTAACTAAAATTTTGATGGTTCAAAGATACTATTGAATAACATCAAATAACAGAATCTAACATACCTATTCAGTGAGCAGATGTAAGAGGTGTAGTAGTCATATACATAATCCATTTTTACGTCTTCCTGTATGAAGTCGCCTGCTGGCTTTCCTATCACCTCAGCCTGTTACATACAGAAGAGCAAACACTATACCAAGTATAATAATGTGAGTCCTGTATAAGATAGTCTCACATCCTCGCACATGCAAGTACGCAACCAACCCAATCTTCATATGGTTACGTGGTTAATGGAATGGTCTCATATGTCAAACCGTCTCATAGAAGTTCCGTGGAATTGGATTACGAAAAACGTAACCCGTATGGCCGTTCCGACTCGACACCATGAGGACCTGAGCAGCTGTGCTTGACATGTAACCTGAATTGACCGATTAAATATGAACCAATTCGAATGCTTATTGTTGCACACTTGCATGCAAATAGCTCATTATCCTAAATAGCTTGAAAATGACTGACCTGATCCTAATTCTTGCAAACACAAAAGTGACCCGGTTCAAACTAGACTTAGCCAAACTAATCCGACTCGAATAACGCGACCCACACTTGAACTTAGGAGCCGTATCTTATCGAAAACCTGAATTGACTCGACCCTACTCGAACGACCCGAATGTTTATTATCGCATACTGATTGTTATCTCCAAATAAATTGAAAATAACTCACCCGAAAATGACCTGACCCAACCCAACTCGATTCAAATTCTTGCAAACTGGGCATTCTGAATTCGAATTGGACCTAACTTGAATTCGGCCTGATTGACCCATTTAATAGGTCTGGTTATAACTAATTTGATCTTAACTCGATCAGGTTGACTCTTTTGCTAGGTCAAGGATTGAGTAGCGAGGTTTTGAGGAAACATGTGTTTGGTTGAAGCTTTGATTTGAATTAAATTGTAGTATTGAATGAATTTGAACCGAATTGACTTGAATATTAGATCTAAACTAAATTATACTTAATTGAACTGATTTATAAGAGAAAATAAATAAATAATATTTTCTTCGTTTTTATATGATCTATCCATTTGTTGAATATATAAGTGTGATATTTTTAATAAAATGGGTAGATCATATGAAAACGAAGGTAGTAATAATAATAATAATAAGTACGGCGATCAGTTATAGTTTCTTAGCTTTTTCTTTCTTTTCGTTGGGTATGTGATGTTACTTCATTGATAAGAGAAAGGCAATTATCCTATAGTTGTGATTTAAGTCTAAAAGAACATGGCATAACTTCATTACTTAGATTTTAGTTGAAAATTCAGAATTTTTCAATAATGTTCAAAAAAAAGTGTTGTGGATACGAAGTAAAAATTTTGAGTTTACGTTAACAAAGACATGTAATTCTAGTGGCCACTAATTACAAAAATAGGCACAAATTAAAACTTATAACGAAGTAACTATTTTACAAAAATACTCGACTCGAATTAACCGACCCGCACCCGAATTGAGGAGCCGTATCTTACTGAAACTTGAATTGACCCGACCCTATTCAACCCAACCCTAATAGTTATTATCGCAAACTAAGTGTTATCCCCAAATAAATAATAAGGGTTTTTCCATGATCTACCCCATGTTTATTCGAATTGTATGATATTAATATTAATTAATAATTATAGAATATATTTATAATATAAATTATAAAAGTAATAATAATGTTAAAATGAACTAATTGAACTAAATTGATTAGAACTGAACTATAAATACATTTCAATTGACCTGAACTATACTAAATTTATAAGACCTCAAATTAAATCGAAAAAAACAAGGCTTACATGAACGGAAGTTTTCTGAATTTATAGGCTTTGAATGAAATGAATTTATAAAAGGGTTTTTCTAAAATGTGCCCTAAGGGCACATGTTAATAACTTTAATATGGTAAGATTAATAACATATTCTCATGAGATATTCAAATATAAACTCATTGTTACCATAATTAGTGAGAATATATTGTTAATCTTAACATATTAAAGTTATTAACATGTGCCCTTAGGGCACATTTTAGAAAAACCCTTTATAAAATTTGAACTAGATTTATAAGACCACAACCTTAATCACTGATAATGGCTACATCAACGTACTCGGAAGGTATACATTACATACAAATCATTATTACTAACACCGGGAAAGTGGTAATTAGACCCCTTTACTTTAGTGAATTGTGAAATCTAACCCCTTAACTTTTAATTGGAGTAATTGACCCCCTTACCTTTTACAAAATGTGAAATTAAACCCTTAAGTAATTTTCCGGCCAATTTCTCACCGGAACTTCAATTTCTCATCATTAGTATGATTCAAAGTGTACGATATATGCAGAAATTCAATTGATGTACCCACCATTTATTAACTTTTCAATTAAATTCTTCAATTCCGTTTTGCAAATTAATCAATCAACGGGAGAATGGTGTAGATTATTCCATTAAGAATTTGGCTAAGACTTGGTCTTCCATTATTAGAGGGAATTTAATGGTAATATTGACAGATGAGTAACGAATTGAGCAAGCATCCGGCATCCCACTCAACTTCTTGCTTCTTACTTCGTCTCTTCAAGACATTTGAGTCGATCATGTTGAGCCACAACAAGCCGTCAATAACATTATTTGAGAAAATAAACATGGTAGATGTACAATCCATCGATATTTTTATTATCGAAAAATTTGTAGTTGTATATCTATAGCTATATCATAAGCTTTTTAATTTTTTAAGAGGAAAAGGTCATATGTGAAGGAGATATTGACGAGAAAATGAAATTCCGGTGAGAAATTGGCCGGATATTAGAAAGAGGGTTTAATTTCACATTTTGGAAAAGGTAAGGGGGTCAATTACTCCAATTAAAAGTTAAGGGGTTAGATTTCACAATTCATTAAAGTAGAGAGGTCTAATTACCACTTCCCCGTTACTAACACAAACTCCATATATGGTACGAACTACAAAGTTCAAATCACATAATGCAAGTAAACAGAAGGAATACATACAAATCGTTAACAAGATCTATAATGCACCAGAGACTGTTTGTGTATCGGAATTCATACCATCCTTGTAAATTCGATCTCATTGAACCTGTTCACCCTCACTTTCACTGGCACATAAATTCTATCGCCAAGATCCTCTACATAGCGAAAATAAGCTTGTCTCCAACTCCTCTTTATCACCAGAGTTCCGACCACGCCCCAAAATCCGGTAGCAACACCTGACATTACAGCTAAGATGAACCACATCTTATCATATTTATCTTCTTTCTTGACATCATCTTTTCCATTGATAGGAATAACATTTGTCAAACTTGGTGCAAGTTCGGTGCAATTGTTCGGCAAGGGAAACCCGCATAAACCCGAATTGCCCGTATAGATAGATGGGTCATCAAGAGTTTGAAGTTGTCTACCTGTTGGAATTGGACCATGTAGGTTGTTGTTGGATAAATTCAAGTTGCCTAGCCATGATATGGAAGATAAGCTTTGTGGTATAGTCCCTGAAAGTTGGTTATTCGACAAGTCTAAAGATTCAACCGTCTTCAGATTGCCTATATTTTCAGGAATGTGTCATGTAAGATGATTATACGACAAGTTCAACGCAAACAAGGCGGACATGTTTGTGAGCTCCTAGGGTATTGAACCAACTAAATAATTGCTGGAAAGGTCGATGATGGAACCTCATTCTGTTCCAGTGGACACTTCAACTATTCCTTTGAAAATTTTTTCAATTTGTAGGCCTATATAATCATAATCATGTTCACTATTGTTAAAGCCAACGGAGCCTAAACATCGAGGTATGTGCCCTGTCAAACCATTCTGAGCAAGTTCCAATACTAGAAGAGACCTAAAATCACAGAGTTGTGAGGGAATGGGCCCATTAAAATGATTTCCTCGTAGACTGAGGATTACCAAAGCTGTGTGCGGTTGAACCTTTCCAAATTGTATCTTTCCCGACAACATGTTGTCACTGAGGTCAAGCACGCTTAAGTCTGTTCCAATATTAAAAAGTGATGAAGCATTATTTCCATCAAAAATTGCCCCTGATAGCTGATTGGAAGACAAATCAATCACATTAACAATTTGTAAATTTCCCAGCCATTTAGGTATAGTCCCTGTAAGAAAGTTGTCCTGAAGGTCTAGCCACTGCAAGTCAAATCTATCCCAAACTATATGTTGCGGCAAAGATCCTATAAGAAAAGTTAAATAAACGGTATTAGTCTAGTCAGTGCGTTTATGCATGTAATGGTAGAGTTTTAATATGTCAATTCAAGATAAGCATGACACTGAACCTGTAAGTTGATTGCCAGAAAGATCAAATTTTTCAAGAGAGCTTAAGTTCCATAGCCGGGTAGTTCTCCTGAGATGCTAGTATTGGAAGGATCCAACCTTGTGATCTGAGTTTGATTTCTTAACCATTGAGGAAACACCGTGTTTAACACGCAAGAATGAACACTAAAAACTCGAAGTTGAAAGGAAGGTCGCCAGTTGAAACTCGAATCGAGATTTAGACTAAGATTGTTAAAACTCATATCCAAATACCGCAATTCCGAGAGGTTACGAATGCCGAAGACAGTACCTTGGAGGGAGTTGGATGAGATGTTTAGGACCTCAATTTGGGTTAAATGTCCTATAAAATCTGGAATCAATCCTGCCAATGTATTGCGTGACAAATCCAAATACTTCAAAGATGACAAATTCACAAAAGATGCAGGAACTCAACCTTTGAACTCATTGTATGAAAGATCAAGGTAATTTAAGTTTGTGAGTTATCCCAACGAAGACGGGAAACTACCATTTAGTGCATTAGAATGTAGATCAAGGTATTTTAACTCAAAAGCACCACACCCAGATAAACTCATAGAAGGCTCTATGATATCTCCTTGGGTAATTCTATTGTAGGACAAATCCAAGTGTTTGAAGTTGCAATGATTTCCCATAATCCCCATAAACCCACCTTCAACATAATTAAAGAAATTGAAACTCAAATCAAGAACCTCGAGGCGCTTCATGGCTTGCCACCAAGAGAGAGGGATCGAAGAGAAACCATATTTTTAAAAACAGATGGAAGTGGGCCTTCAAAGGCATTCCACCCAAGATCAAGATGTTGAAGAGTGGGGAAAAATGAATCAGAAGTATTCCCTATAAATGCCTCAGATAGATGCGAGTTGTGTAATTCGCAACCAGATAGGCCAAGTGCTGAAAGAGAAGGAAGTGTATTGAGCACTTTAAATGTGTCGTGTGCTCGGGACAGGTTATAGCCGCTCATGTCTAGAGACTGCAGTTTTAAAAGACCAGATGCCCACCCGAACCCTTCACCATATAAAAGATTTTGTTCATAACATTTATAAACAACATGAAGATCAAGGTGTACCAGATTAGTGAGGTTGCCAAGTTGAGGCGGAAGGAGGCCAGAAAAATTAGCTAAAGAGAGATTTAGATACCTCAAATGCATCAAAGATCCTATGAATTCTGGAATGTGACTCCCATAAAAGTCATTCCCGCTCAAGTCCAAGTAAGTTAGGAGCTGAACTTATTCCAGAAGATACCATGGAAACATCATAAAATAACGGCGTACAAATTATACCCTACCAGTGTTCATCAAAGTCATAATCTTCAAATAAATTATCATTGATATTTGGCGGCATAGTACGGAGATTCAATTTGACGACATTGTGAGTGATATTGTCACAAGTGACTCCGTGCCATTGACAACAATCTTGACCAACCCATGAAGAAAGGCGGTTCAAAGGATCATGGGTAAATCTCTGTTTGAACTTTAACAAAGCTTCAAGTTCATCCTTTTTGCACCTAACGAAGCCTAAGGATTCGGATTCTTTGCCAAGTCCATATTGTAATGAATGGAACACATGCAAAAGAACAACAACAAAGAGGAAGCGGGTTCTTCCCATAATACTAAGTGGAAATTAATTAGTTTTAATATTCTGTTTTTGTGACTGATATCTTCCAAGTTTTCAGTGCGTGGTGCTTTAATACCGAAAGTTGAAAAGTCTTTCATCGGTTGTCGTCCGTCGTCTTTCGTCTTTTGTCTTTCCTAAACTCCTTATCAACCAAAGTTTCTACACCAAGTTTTACGTTTTAAGGTCCATGTCAAATGTGTATTGACATATTCATATCGACCCAAGTCAAGGTCGTCTTCTGTTTCCCTACCACCCTTTTGCATGGTTCTAAATTTGTTAAAGAAGGTTAAGAGTTTTCACTTCATAAGATTGAAATTAAATATATTTCTTTGTAAAAGTAACTGACAATAGAAAGAGTAGATCATTTATTTAATAGATTTTGAAGTGTTTATAGAAAGAGTAAACATCGGTGCCAAGTATTAGTAATACTTTGTCTAAAGAAGATTTGCTACTGGTAACAGAGGGTGGTTAATTATGTAACTTGTAAGATATTAAGTTCCCTCTAGGGTTTTTTTCTCTTGGGAGGGTTTGGATGCCCCTAGGCGGTTTCCTAGGTTTTGTTTTGGTTTTTTGACAGTTTCCACATCAAAATTTCTCATTTTTCTTCTCAAATTTGAATCTCTAAATAGTTTGCTGTGTTTTCTCTCTTAATACAATCGTTAGATTTTAGTTTGTTCTGTGTTCCTGCTGTGGGGGTTACTCGATGGCACTCCCAAATTCTGAAGCGTTGGTTAATATGGAAGACGAGTACGCTGGGGAGGATGTGGGTGACGCTGATACTCACAAACAGGTGGAGTTGGAGTGGGTGGCGGAAGGCGAGGAGGAGTACGTGGAATCCAGATTGTGTGTTGTTGGTCGTCTGTGGACAGATAGACAGATAAATCTAAAGGCACTCATTGACACCATGATATCGACATGGAAAACTAAGGGCGCTGTTGGAGAAGTTGTGGACAAGCAAAAGAAGATAGTTACGTTCAAATTTGATGATGAGGAGGATAAACAGCGTGTCCTTGCGGAACAACCATGGCATTTCGAAAGACATGTCCTGGTCTTGGCGGCAGTTAATGGGGATGTGATTCCAACGGAGGTACCTCTTTTCTTCTCTCCAATTTGGGCTCGTATTTACGACCTGCCTATTATGGGTCGACAAAATTTAGAGAATGCCTGTAATATCGGGAATATTATTGGAACTTTTGTGACGGTGGACAATTCGGTAAATCCGACAATAAACAGGTCAATGCGAATTCGTGTGGTAGTTGACATTCGCAAACCCCTTGTTGATTCACTTCATCTGAAACTGAAAGGAGGGAAAAAATGGAGAATTAGGGTTAGCTATGAAAGTTTGCCTCTGTTTTGCTACATTTGTGGTCGGATGGGACATGGGGAGAAGGACTGTGAACAGAAGAGGGGTCTTATTGGTGAAGGGTGACGATATGGGGAGTGGCTTAGGGCTTCACCTTGGAGGGTTGCTCGCCCTACAGAAAGTAGTGAGGGGAATGTTAACTCCTGTGCAAAGAAGCTTTTTATGGGGGATGAGAAGGAGGAGAAGGGTGAGGAGATAGTGTTACAAAAAATGGTGGAGCTATTGCGAGGTGTTTCTTTGGGTGGACGGGATAAGGGAGACGGAAAGCAGGAGAAGGAGAAGGTGGTAAATGACACAATGGTGAAGGAAGGAAGGGGGGTGATGATAACGGTAACTGGGCAGGAGGGGAGGGACTCATTAGGGCATGGAAAAGAAACTGTTGATTCTGCAACCCGTAAATTCATCAAGGTTAAGAAGAATAGTAAGAACTTGGAGGGAAGGAATATGGAAGGACTGATTATTGAGAGTGCTTGTGGGAATAATGGGCCGGGAAAGAGGAAAGGATGGGAGGGTGCGAGAGAGGAGGAAGAGGAGGGAGATGTTGTGCTGGGTAAAAAGGCTCGAGTTGGAGTTATGGAATGTGATTCAATGTTTAAAGTAGCGGTGGCTGATGGAATTCAGCCCCGCGAACAACAATGAAAATCTTAAGCTGGAACTGTCAAGGGTTGGGCAATCCCTTGACAGTTAGTACCCTCCGGGATTGGTGTTGGAGGGAGTGCCCAAACATTGTCTTCGTAATGGAGACAATGATTAGTGCACATAATTTAGAAAAAATAAAAAATAAGTGTGTCTTTTCGTCAGGAATTTGTTTAAGTAGTAATGGAAGATCGGGAGGATTGGGTATATGGTGGAAGGATGTAGATGCTCATTTGTTATCGTATGATAAGCATCATATCGCTTTGAAGATTGTCGGTCAGGATGGACATACGCTGTGGCGGGCTGTGGGGATATATGGGTGGCCAGAGATGGTGAACAAGCATCAGACTTGGAATATGTTAAGAGTGTTAAGTGGAAATCACAATGACCCGATGATTCTTTTTGGTGATTTCAACGAAATTCTGGGAATGGAAGAGAAGGAGGGTGGGGCGATTAGAGGGGAAAGGCAAATGGAGGCTTTTAGAACTGCCCTAGACGACTGTGCTCTTCGGGATTTGGGTTTTTACGGAAATATTTTCACATAGCAACGTGGGATAGGTGATGGGACGTTTGTGCGGGAAAGGCTTGATCGTGCTGTAGCTACAATGGAGTGGTCCCAACTGTTTCCGAATGCTGTGGTTAGACATTTCCCATTATACTCGTCGGATCATTGTGCTATTCTTATTCATGAGCAAGTTAGGGAGGGGCAGCGAGGTCGAGGAGGGGGTTTTAAATTTGAACCTTTTTGGTTATCTGACCCGGAGTGTGATGGGGTGGTGCAAGAAGCTTGGAACCAGTTTACTAATGGAGACATGCTGGATAAGGTGGAGTGGAGCTCGAAAAAATTACAAGAATGGGCGCGAAAAAAATTTGGAAATTTGAAGCGGGAAATACGGGCAAAGGAGGAGGAATTGGGACGATGGCAAAGGCAGTCGCCTTCGGCTGATATGCTACAAAGATGCAGGCATATTGTAGAGGAGCTAGAAGGTCTCAGAAGTCGTGAAGAATCATATTGGTACACTCGAGCACGAAAGTGTGAATTACGGGATGGGGACAAAAACACCAAATATTTCCATTATAAAGCACAACAAAGACGAAAACGAAACACCATTCATGGGATTGAAGACTGTGAAGGAGTCTGGCAAACGGATGGAAATAAAATAGCTGAGATAATGAGCACTTATTTTGGTGAGCTCTTTACATCGAATAATCCCGAGTCTGATAATAGTGTTTTGGATTGTATTGCAAATGTGATTTCTACTGAGATAAATGAGAAGTTGGATGCTCCTATTTGTGATGAAGAAGTGAAGTCTGCTCTTTTTGATATGCACCCAAACAAGGCCCCGGGACCGGATGGGATGCACGCTCTCTTTTATCAACGGTATTGGGATATTGTAGGGGATGATGTGTGTCGGATGGTGAAGGAATGGTGGCATGGTGGGGGAGACATGAATGTGTTGAACAAGACCCACGTGGTACTCATACCAAAATGCAAGGAACCACGTAAGGTGACGGAATTTCGTCCTATTAGCCTTTGTAATGTCTTGTATAAAATCATTTCAAAAACCCTTGCAAATAGATTAAAAGGCTTCCTTAATGGTGTTATTTCCGAAAACCAAAGTGCTTTCACCCCGGGACGGCTTATTACCGACAATGCTCTTGTGGCGTTTGAAATCTTTCACGCGATGAAGAGGGGTGGGGAAGGCAGGTTTGGCAATGTGGCTCTAAAGCTTGACATGAGTAAAGCTTATGACAGAGTCGAATGGTCTTTTTTGGAAAGAGTTATGGAGAGGATGGGCTTTTCGGAGGCGTGGAGGAGTCGTATCATGCGATGTATTTCTTCTGTGTCCCAATCATTTTTGATAAATGGACAGCCGGTGGGTGGGGTTAGACTGAGTAGGGGAATAAGGCAAGGGGACCCCATATCTCCTTACCTTTTTCTTCTTTGTGCAGACTCTTTCTCACATATGTTGACAAGGGCGGCTGAAAGGGGGGAGATTCACGGGATGAGGGTGTGTCGGGGAGCTCCGAGGATATCTCATTTATTTTTTGATGATGACAGTATCCTTTTTATCAAAGCAAACATGGAGGAATGCTCGAAAGTAGCTACCATTATTAGCCAATATGAACGAGCATCGGGGCAGAAAATTAACTTTGAAAAATCGAAAATGGTCTTTAGTAAAAAGGTGGAGGGTCTGAGGAGAGATACTATAAAGGGTTTACTAGGAGTGAGGGAAGTTGACAAGCATGAAAAATACTTAGGACTGCCGACGATTATTGGACGATCCAAAAAGATGATTTTTACTTGTTTAAAAGAGAGGATATGGAAGAAAGTGAATGGCTGGAAGGAGAGATTGCTTTCTAAACCGGGAAAGGAGGTACTTATTAAAGCCGTGGCCCAAGCGATTCCGACTTATATGATGAGTCTATTTGCCATCCCAGAGGGTGTTATTGAGGACATTCATGGAGTTCTCGCGAGATTTTGGTGGGGTTCGTCTGAAACTCAACGAAAACTGCATTGGATGAAATGGGAGCGTTTATGCGAGCCTAAAGGGTGTGGGGGAATGGGTTTCAGGGATTTGAGGGTGTTCAACCAAGCACTTTTGGCAAAACAGGTCTGGCGGCTATTACTCGAACCAAATTCTCTTGCGGGGCGTGTCCTTAAAGCGAGGTACTACAAGAATGATACGATTCTAAATGCTAGACGTGGGTATGATCCAAGTTTCACATGGAGGAGTTTATGGGGGTCAAAATCGCTGCTATTAGAGGGCCTGAAATGGAGAGTTGGGAACGGCCAACAAATAGGAATATGGGATGATGCTTGGCTGCCGGGTAATAGTTCGGGGTTGGTGCCTACGCCAAATTTAGAGGCTGATCCGAGTATGCGCGTGGCTAATTTAATTGATGCAGAGACGGCTAGCTGGAATATGGAGTTAGTGCGGTCTATTATGACAGAGGAGGATGCGAATAAGATACTAAATATCCCCCAGAGTAGTAGATTACCGCGAGATGAGCTGTTTTGGTGGCCTGCAAAGGATGGGCGATATTCGGTAAAATCTGGATATTGGCTTGGGAAGAGAAGTATTTCGAACCCGGGTGATGCCAATGATAACTCGGCGCTGTGGAAACTTATTTGGAATTTTAAGATTCCACCCAAACTAACTCATTTTCTCTGGAGGATTTGTGTGAACATTTTGCTAGTTCGAAAGAGATTGTTTGAACGTCATTGCAGCGAAACCCCGACATGCCCTTTCTGTGAGGAGGAAGAGAGCAGTGACCATGCTATTTTCAGGTGTGAATGGACGAGGACACATTGGTTAACGGGTGGATTTGGGGATATTGTTTGGGAAGCACCTGGTGACTCGTGTGTGGGACGAATGGTGTGGGTGTTGCAGCGGGTTCATGAGATAGAACGGGGGAAGTTCCTAGCTATGATGTGGGCAATGTGGTCCATACGAAATCATCGGATTTTTGAAGAGTCTCCTCCTCCTGCTATTGGGATCTGTTCGGGTTTGGTGAGAATGGTGGCTGACTATCAAACTTATGCGGATCGTGTTTTTACAAAGCCGAGGATGGGAATGGAGGTGGGAGGTAGTACTTGGACTCCGCCTTCAACTGGTTTTGTGAAAGTTAATACGGATGCCCATATGGCGGGGAATGGCATAGTCGGTCTGGGGGTGGTGGCAAGGGACGAGGTGGGCAGGGTGCTTTGGATGGGGTGCAGGAGGGTAGTGGCGAAATGGGATGTGGATGTGGCGGAAGCACGAGCGGCCCTGTTTGGACTGACGGTAGCTACCCAGATAGGCAACCTGAAGATATGCTTGGAAAGTGATGCTCTAACTTTGATTTCGGCTGTGAAAAGCAATGTTGTGGTGAGGACACCATTTGGGCTTTGTGTGGAGGATCTACGTGTTAGCTTGAATTCCTTTCAGTCGAGTAGTGTGACTCATGTTAAACGTGGGGGTAATACGGTGGCCCATTGTATTGCGAGGATGAGTGATTTCGATGGTGATAGTATTGTGCTTGTAACTGATTTCCCGCAAGTTGTTATCTCTCTGGCGGAGATTGATTTAATATAATATCCTCTATGTTTCCTTTCAAAAAAAAAAAAATAACTTGTAAGATATTAAGATTACTCATGCTAAATTTGTATATACATGACCCTCTTACAATCTCAGTACCCGTATAGTCGGATATACATACAATTATTAGTAGACTATACAAATAGTTGTATACAGCTGATAAAATAGATTTGGAGCTTTATAATAAAGGATTTGAGCTTTTATGTGGAGAACATTTTACTAGCTCTACTAGTTTTAATCCCGTGCAAAAATTGCACGGGATTACTTGTTAAACAATTGTTATTATTAAATTATGAATGGAGAAAATATAGAACTATTGAAATTCAAATATCCAAAATTATAAGTAAGAATATCAATTGACAATATTGAATATAGTAAAGACAATAACATTAATACAGTCGTTATTACATGAGACAGTTTTACACGGTGAGATGATTTCGTTGTATATAAAAACAACTTACTTATTAGTATTAGATAAATAGTTTATTTGCAGAAATGAACTGTCTCACAGGGTGATCCATCTTACTCTATAATTCGTATCAATCTAATTAGGCTCAATAACAAACTGTTGGCTCAAAATCTAAATATGATTAAAATAGGCTTAAACAACCTCAAACTAACCCATTAAAATCCCAGTACATATCGTCAAAGGCCCCACTTTTACCTTATAGTAAATTAGTAATGCTAACCTAACATACTTCCAAATTATACTTCACACGCCTCTTTCTCCCTCACTCTCTCTCTCATAAAACACACCCTCACCAGTCACCGTCATTATATCACTCCCTCAAACTCACTCTCTCAGTTCCGTCTCAACTTTTATCTCTTGTAAATCTCATGGATTCATAGTCCCTATAATTTTTCTTGATAATGTTTACCCAATTGTCAATCTCTCTCACTATCAACTATATTTGTTTCATTTTTTGTTCATGTTTCTGTGAATTTTTTTCTATTCAATTTCTCAGATCTGATGGTTATTTTTATAAAAGTTGTTTTTTTAAAATTATTAGTGAATATCATAGATCTAATGAATATTGTTTTTTTAAATAAAATTACTCAATATAAGTACTCATCCCTCATATCTGGAATAACCGTCTCATTTGTCATTTTCGTCTATTTATATAACTGTCCCATTTGCCATATTTGGACATGTTTAATGACTTTCCTACCCTTCGCTCTTTTCTTTATTTACGATCCCAACCACCCCTAACCTATCCTATTAGTAAGTCATTATTTAACTCTCTTATATTCTTACCCCTATATAATACTTTTCATTATTTAACTCCATTCCTTAATTTTCGTGTCATTGTCCAAATGTGACAGTTATTCCGAATAGGAGGGATTATGTGTTTTTAAATAATATTCTTTTTACTTTATTTTGTTGCCTATATTACGTTTAAATTATTTTTTTCATTTATTCAAAACTTATTTTCTTTAATTTAAAAAAATCCCATAATTTGAATGTAATCTTCCCCTTTTTTGAAGTTTTTTTTTTAAATTTTTTTTTTTGACAAAACAATAGAATATTTCTAAGAACGAAAATCAAATCTATTAAATTTGAATGACTTGGATATTTTCTGAAGAATATTTATCAACTAAATTCCTAAATCTTATTTTTATATAAGTTTTTTTATGGTTTAATGGCATGTTTTTCATGTATTGAGTTAGAGGATTTTTAAAGAGAATTTTTTGAAATAAATTGTTAAATTTAGCTTTTGGATTTTTTTGAAGATTTTAAAACAATTTTTTCAAAAAAAGAGAGTAATTTTTAGATGTTCAATATTTTTAATTACTTTCTTGAGATCATTTAAAAGAATCAGATTATATTAATTCAAATTAGATTAGCTTAGATTATACGGAGTATTAATACATTGATTTTATTATAAAAAAAAACGTGCAAAATAAACTCAAAATCGTTTTCTTCGGAGTAATTTTTCAGATTTGAATTGGGTGGTGGAGAGGAGATGAGAGGAGGGTAATTAACTGGTGTATAGAATGTGGTGGGTCCTATATGCTGCCTAATTTCTGAAAATTTTCAGCCAATGGAAAGCTTTGAAAAAACCTACCTTTTATACTAGGTAGATTGAAAAGAATTTGAACGCCTAAAATTAAAATGCAACTCAAAAATTTTAAAAGCTCAAAAAGACTGCGTATAATCTCAATTATATTTGTATTGAATGTACTATGCTCTTATACATCTGGATATATAGTTGGAGACATTGATTTGAAATTGCGAATGGTGAAAGGGTGGTTATATGGATGGAGTATCCTGCAAAAACGATGCACTTTCAAATTACTCGCCAGCCGCCACTAATTTTCCAACATGGTGAATATGCAGATTGTCTATGGTACATGACAATAATCTTTGTAGTATTGCAGTAGAAATAGTTTGACTTCGCATTTCTAGTAAAAATGGATACTATAGTTCAACTTCTCACAGTATTCAGTGAGCAAATATCACCTTATGGGTCTTTTATGAAACCGTCTTACATGTGAAATCGTCATTGCAAATTTCATCATTACCGTATTTTGTTACCAACCCATGAAGAAAGGCGCTTCTTAGGATCACTGGTGAAACTTTGTTTGAACTTTAACAATGCATTGGTATCTTTTTTACACCTAATGAAGCTTAAGGAATCAAAGTTCATTGGTATGTACACATAGTGAGGATTGGAACATTTGCAAAAGAACAATGACAACCAGAAACGAGATTCTTCCCATCATAGGAAGAAGGAATTAATTTCAAAGATTTAGTGGAGTTTACTGTTAGTTCATCTTATTTTAGGAATGAAGATGGTACTTTAACCTCTAAGAAAAATTGAAAAGTCCTTTTGTCTACCTAAGACCTTTCTTAGTTAGTGTCATACTCTTAATATCAAACAAACTTTGTAAACCCAATATTTACGTTTGAAGAGTCTAAATTAGATGCATTTCAAACATCCATATCAAGTGTGTATAGCCATTCATATATACGAGACAACATCACTAAGTAATGACTTCCAAGACCCTTTGCCGACAAGAGAGAGTTCCACGTCATAGGGACTAAGGAGTTTTCGTTGTAGAACCTAACCTATCGTAATAAGCACTGGTTGCTGATAATATAAGCACTGGACACTAACATGTAATTAATAACATCGAATGTTGTAAAAATAAATCAATGACGTGGTTAGAAGATTTTCAGTAAATACAGTGCATTTTCTATATTCTGAAGCAATCATGAGATAAATAAGGGAAGATGAGTAAATTGAAATTTATTTACCACGAATTTTCGTCAAGAGCATCCTCTCTACTACTAAGAGAATAAAAACTCTTAGTAGTTTTCCCGCCTAAGAAAATAACTCTTAAAACTATCCATGGAAACAATATTACATTTATATTTTACCTCTTTTACAAGAAACAATTATTATCCCTAAATTATACAATTTTTCCCATAAATGTTATCCTTCATCAGTTACACTATAAATTACGCAATTTTTTTTTTTTTTTGTATTATGACTAAATATGATTTTCTAAATAAGTTAACAAATTTTTACGTATTTTTTTTATTAAAAATAAAAAATAAAAAAATAAAATATTAGTTAATTATTTGTAAATTATCTTTTTAAATGCGTAGTATGTTGTTTTTACCTGTTTTCGTTATAAGGTAATACGTATTTTAATTAGATCTTACATCACCTAAACTTATTTTAATGTCATATTATGTAACAATATAACATTATAGTGTTATTTTTTAACAGTAAAACAAAAATAGTTTGAGACAAAAATAACTCAACTTAAAAGTGCCTTTTGATGGTAGTAAACTTTCGTTTTCTACCTCTTACTAAGATTATATTTAGTACTCTGCACATTATAATATTAAACTGCAAGTATAGTTAATTTATGGAATTAATTTAATGAGAAAGTTTCTTTATAAAATAAATCTAAAAAATATCGTGCTGTAGCACTGGAACTATACTAGTTTACATAAAGGTTGAATTCTCTGTTATTGTAAAAAACCGAATGAAGATACTCTATAAAAAAAAGGGTTAATTCATAGGAAGAAGGAATCAATTTCAAAGATTTAGTGGAATTTACTGTTAGTTCATCTTATTTTGGAAAAGAAGATGGTACTTTAACCTCTAAGAAAAATTGAAAAGTCTTTTTGTCTTCCTAAGACCTTTCTTACTAAGGGTTCGTTTGGATTGAAGGAATTGGAGAGAAGGGGAGGGGAGGGAAAGGGAGGGATTTAATTTTCTTTGTTTGGATAAAAAATATGGGAGAAAGGAAATGGAAGGGAGAGAAATGAGATGACTTATTTTCTCTCATATGGAACAAACTATAATCTTTCCAAGGATGGCAAAATTTGGAAAGAAAACATTATTTGGACTCTAATTATACCACCAACATCCTTCAATCCTCCATCCATTCTTCATCTCCCTCCTTCCTCCCCTTCCATTTCCCTTTATAATTTTTGTTATCCAAACACCCACATCCCATTTGCCCTCCCCTTCTCTCCCCTCCCTTCACCTCCCCTCCCCTCCCCTCCCCTCCTAAAATTATATCCAAACGGACCCTAAGTGTCCTACTCGCAATATCAAACAAACTTTGTAAACCCAATTATTACGTTTGAAGAGTCTAAATTAGATGCATTGCAAACATCCATATCAAGTTTGTATAGCCATTCATATATACGAAACAACATCACTGAGTAATGACTTCCAAGACCCTTTGCCACGTCCGTCCACAGCGACAAGAGAGAGTTCCATTTCATATGGACAAAGAAGTTTTCGTTGTAGAACCTAACCATCTTAATAAGCACTGGTTTCTGATAATATAGCAAGTTCAAATATAATCCAATGATCTCGACCTATATCCGTCTCGCTCAAGTCCAATTCCAATTCCAATTCCTATTCCATGGGTTTCCTAAACTTTATTTTGGAATTGGATTTGGAATTGAATTCAAACATTTGAATTTCTACAATTGAAATCATGAAAATGAAATCAATTCCGCGTTTCCAAACACTACCTCAAATTATATCTATCAACGTCAAAACCCGTCAAAATATGAATCAAAACACGTAAAGAATCAACATTAAAATTAAACTAATTTTGATTTTGGGCAGATTCATAGTATTCCAATGCAGATAAAGGTTGATTCTTTAACTTCAATAGCATATTTATTTCATCAGAAGAAAGGCCAATTACAAATATGTAAAAATGGTATTTTCTTACTAAATTTGCAATGCATCTAATTTAGACTCTTCAAACGGTATTTTCAATAGCATATTTATTTTCTTACTAAGCTCAAAAGCATTTACAGAAAGGTTGATTCTTTATTTCTTTAACTTCAATAGCATATTTATTTCCTCATGCGGTTTTATTTTCTTACTAAATTTATTGAAAGGCCAATTCAAATATGTAAAAATGGTATCAAAAAGAGTAAAATAGTGGATCAATTCGAGGGGGAGATCACTGCTCGGAACAAGTGTAGAGTAGACTGGGGCGTCTTAAAACTAGTAGAGGTCCGGTGCGGAAAAAAAAAAATGAGGTCCTAAAACATAAGGTTGAAACTTTATCGAAACAAATTGTCAATTTTTATTTGCTCAATGAATAAAAGTACACAAGTAAAATTTGATAACATTATCCAATCGTTCAAAACACTCCTCATTCTACTTGAAAATGATCCTCCTGCGAGCCTTTCTTGAAGCAAAAATGTTGATCAAACTTTCATAATAAATCTTCTTCAACAAATCTTTCTCTATGGCTATCAATGCTAATCCGTTAAGTCGTTCTTGTAACATCGTAGAACGTAAATAAGATTTCAGCAACTTCAACTTTGAGAAACTCCTCTCTGCAGATGCAACTGTCACAGGTATAGTCAACAAAATTCGATACGCAATAAATGAATTTTGGAAATAACATTTACGTTTCAAAAACGACAAGATATCACTGGCTCTCATATCTTGATCAGGCAACATATCTTTGAGCAATTTTAACTCCATATAAAGATCATTTCCATCAATATCAAATTGTTTGCCACTAGTAAGAGCCTTTTGAAGATTAATACAATTAGAATGTAAGGTCTCATTATCTAATGATTGCAAATGAGTAGAAGTGAACAAAAATCCAAAAGTATTTTGAAACTCTTGATATTGCTCAAATCTTCTATTAAGTGAACCAATAGCTTGATCAACAATAAATAAGAAATAATTTACTCGAAATGATTCTTCGGTAGTTTGGTGAACAACATCAGACGAGCTACTTTGATTTTCATCAAAATGTTTTTTCCTTCGAATTTCTCGCCTTTTTGGAAATACGGGATCAACACTAAGTTCAATTGCAATGTTTTTTGCTACACTTATAGCATCAGGAAATCCAAATTCTCTATATTCTTCAAAAAACAAAACCAGTTTTTTAATATCTTCAATGGCTACATCAAGAACCATATTATGTGATTGTAAGTTTTTACTAACATAATTAACTCTGTACAATATTTCATACCAAATGACTAGTGCTACCAAAAACTCAAAATCACCAAGTTCATTTTTGGCTAAAGATTTAGCTTCACTTCTTATCTTAGAATCATTATCAGTTTCTCCTACTTGAAGTAAAGCTTCACGTACCTCCTCAATTTGAAATCTTATAGCTCTTACACTTTCCACACGACTCTCCCAACGAGTAGATGACAATGGTTTTAGAGTAAGTTCGGGTACATTTTCTTTCAAAATCTTCCATCTTTTTGTTGAATTGGCAAAAATAGTGTATATTCGTTGAATGACTCCAAAAAAATCTTTTGCCTTAACACAACTATTGGCAATATCACATAATGTTAAATTTAGACTATGAGAACCACATGGAGTAAAAAAAAGCTTGAGAGTTTACATCTAAAAGCTTTATTTGTACACCTTGGTGTTTACCTTTCATATTTGACCCATTATCGTAACTTTGTCCTCTCACATTATCAACATCAAGGTCAAGTGATTTCAACTCATTTAACAAAACATTAAAAAGACCTTGCCCAGTAGTATCATCTACATTCAAAAATGCTAAAAAAGATTCTTGAACACAAATAGAACTTGAAGACACATCAACATATCTCAAAATCAATGACATTTGTTCTTGATGACTAATATCAGGAGTACCGTCAAGAATAATGGAAAAATATTTTGCTTGCTTCACATTTTTAATAATTTCATATTTGATCGTAGAAGCAATAAGAAGTATCAACTCATTTTGAATATTATGACCAAGATAATGAAAATGAATATCAGAATTGGTTACGCACTTAACATGCTCTTGAATAATAGGGTCAAACTTCGTTAACATTTCAATTAATCCTAAAAAATTACCATTGTTATTTTGATACAATCTTTCTTTTTTGCCGCGGAAAGGCAAGTTATGCTTTGCTAGAAATTCCACCAACATATATAATTCTTTGCAACAATTTTTTCCAATGATCTCTCTCTTTTTTCATTTTCTTTTTAGCAATTTATCAATTGTTTGATCCTTTTGAACACGTTCACGCAAATCATACCAAGTAGACATATTAGTAATATGTTCAACACCCTTTTCCTGCTCCTTGAGTCTAGCACTAACGTGACACCAATCCGAAAAACCCTCATTAGCTAATTGACCTCTAGCCGCCCCTTTCCTAAATACTTTACAGCAAAAACAGAATATTTTATCAAGCTCCTTTGAATACACAAGCCAATCTCTATCACATTTCTCTCCATTAGACAAAATTCTAGTGAACCATGATGAAGAAAAATGTCTAGACCATCTATCCTTGGGGCCTCTTTCAAATGATAAGTCTCTTCGGGGACCTTTATCCGCTAGAATACTGATCATATCATTGTCAAGCGCATTCCAATTTCTTGGATCAAAAATATCTAACACATTCTTAACATTATTTTTACCATCGAGGGTCGCCTCTCCATTAACATCATCATTCCTATTGTTACTATTTTCATTATTGTTGTTGTCGTTATTATTAAAAACACCGTCATCATTAACATTACTATCATTATTCTGGTTGTAATGACCGTCTTTATTATTATTATTATTAGCATTGTCATTATCAGCAATTAGAACCACATCACAAGAAACCTCCTTTTGATCACAATTTGCAGCAATTTCATCGACAATAACCATATTTTCACTATCAATTGCACTTTCAGCAGCAGTACTAGACTCTTTTATAATAAACTTATCAAGGGCTCCGGTTTGGGGTCGGGTTAACTCTTCTATACGCTTTCTTTTTTTACGCTTTTCAGACCCACAATCAAACTTTCTTATTCTCGGTGGCATGTTAACAATTGGTAAAAGGGAGAGAAACAACCTGATAGAGCAGCCTTATTAATGCTTGTCTTCACGATATGAATGTTATTCCATCAAAGTTGCAAATTCAATCACCAAACCTTCATTAAAATACAACATAAATAAATTAATCAAATTCACCAAAGTATATAATCATACTAAAATTTGGTCAGAATCATCGATTAAGAATCTGACCCATCTCAGATGTATTCGTCAATCATCATAACTCATAATCGTCAACATCAACAATTCGATATGAGTCTGAATTTTAATAATTGATACAAAGCAAATTGAAAAGAAAAATTACCTATCAGAATCCTCCTTTTGAGTTCAAATTGATGAGTTTGGTTGATTTCTTCTCAAAACAAAGTAATAGCTAAATTCTTGGTAATTGATTAATCTGATTTCAAAGGAAAAATGAGAGATTAAGGTTGATTGTGAATTTGTGCTTGAGATTCAAAGATCATAAACGGTACTTTATTATTTAGTTGCACTTTACTTACTTACTTTTTTTTTTTTTTTTTTTTTTTTTTTTTTTTTTTAAGGGATTGATATATACCGAGTTTGGGCCTAAATTTTGGAGGCCTTGTTCGAGCGCTCAGGGCTGAACTTGGCCTTAGCCGCCCAGACAATGTAATGCCTTTACCTGATCGTGTGATTAAGCAGGTGAAGACTAGATTGAGTCTCAATTTTGCGAAGTCAAAATGTATTAGCAAAAGCTAGAAAAGCTAGAGGCTGGATAGAACGAGTAAGTAATTATATGAATGGACATCATCGACACATCTGTTTATAACAGCGAGCCTTCCTTACCACGTACTCTACTGCAAACCACGGGAATGGCTTTGCAACATGCTATGCTTACGGCATCTGCAGGAAGCCAGATTTATATTACCATGTAAGGAATTATAATTTTACAAGGAATATTTTGACGGGGCATGACAAGATGTAATGCTGTTTAATAACTAAGACAAAAAGAAATACATACAAATCGTTATTCATTGACAAACCCATTGTGATCCCGAACTACGACACCCAGACCACAACCTTAATCATCGATAATGGCTCTACATCAACGTACTAGAAAGGTATACATTACATACTAATAGTTATTACCAACTTGAAGTCCATATTAAGGATAACTCTTAGGAAGACTTGATCTAAAACATCAAAGACTTTATCTATTTTTAAATTAAAACCTTGTTCCATGACATACTCCTATATGCAAATCATACAAATGATACAACCAGAGTTGGTTGGTGTGAGTGGTTTAAATAAGTGTTAGGACTTCGATTCTCGAGTCTAGACTCTTGTTGTCTGTAGGGTATACTCTTGACCAATTATTCATAAAATTTTGTGTTTTTACTGGACATTTCAAACAGGTAACGACGAAAATTGCCTTATATTACTGAAGAAATGCTACGCAGCGTTACCAGGAAAAGGAAAATTAATAATGTGCGAGCATGTTGTACCGGAGTTACCAGAGCTTAGTCCTTCAGCCAATAACGCCTTCATTTTCGACGCGATTATGATGACTTTTCCCGGTGTTAAAGCAAGGACAAAAAATGAGTATGAGACCTTAGGCAAAGAAGCTGGATTTGAAGGTTTTCGCGTCGTTAGCTATGCTTGTGATACTTGGATCAATGAGTATGAGACCTTAGGCAAAAATGCCGCAATTACTGCAGAACAGAAAAATTGGACAAAGTATGTTGGCTCTGTTGCAGAAATGATTTGAATTTATGAAAGCACGATAGCTTAAAGCTATTGATACAAGTTTAACGGTACAATAGATGTTAGTACACAAAACTTTCAGCACATGCTTACGAGTTACGCCTTAAGGATCTACTGATGGATCTAACATACAAGTATACAACTTTCAGCTCATCATGAAAACTCCTACATCAGGTGTAACAGAAACCATTTTCGCAAAACCAAGACTGATACGGAGTAGATTTTAATTATAAGAGATGTTTTGTAAAGCGAAACTTAGCAGACATCACTACACTACACTATAAGGCTGGAACAATTTAGCGACTAAAATTTCCATAGCAAATTAAGCATAGAAAAAGAATGAGGATCAAGCGTACCTCTGTTTGTAGAGCAATAATAATGCTCTCGTTGCTGCAATGCTGCATTATCATTTTATTACGTCTGCTGATCCGGTACTGATCAATTCAGAGACTTTTAGTCGACTTAAGAGTATGATCAACAGCCTCAATCTATTTGTACCTCATCCTGTAGGCAATGGACGACTGAAATTAGCTCACATTTAAAAAAAACGGGGAAAACAAAGAGAGAATTTGATCAAGGGGTATACTAGGCAATTTGCACGCAGGAGAAGCATGTGTGTCAACGGCCATGTTTACAAAGTGATAAGAGTTGGAATTGAATAAGTTACGCAAAGTCTTACCTTGCGCTGACCGTATTGCCTCGTTTATATAGGTTAGGGTTAGGATACATGGCATGTCTCAAAACTTCCCTGCCTGATGTTGGAGCCATGTCCTCCAACAAACAGCTTAAGCAAATGCAACTTCTGAAGTATCTTCTCTAATCAAGTTGCCATTCACGAGAGAATCGAACGTGATTCTATCTAAAGAAAGACCTCTCTCGAGCATTTCATCGAACAATCTGAAAGCCTCGGGCAAATTTCCCTGCCTGAAGTATCCGAAAATGAGCGCATTATACACAAAAGAATTACGACTTAGTCCCTTCTCTTCCATTTCATTAAATAGCTCTCGTGCGTTTTCCAACTGGTGTTTCTTACACAAACCATTCACCAAAACGGTATAAGTAACAGCATCGGGCTGAATTCCTTTTGACAACATTTCGGTATATAAATCTGAAGCCATATTCAGTTTACCTTCCTTTAACAGTCCATCAATAAGAGTAGTGTATGTTTTGGCATCACATGAAATTCCTTGTTCTATCATTTTCTCATGGAAGGAAAGCGCCGCTTCCATGTTGCTTAAGTCTCTATAGCCACTAATCATACTGTTGTAAATATATTTGTTCGGAGACAATCCTTTGTCGAGAAGTTCATTGAAAAGTCTATTTGCACTTCCCATGTCCTTTCTTTTACAAAAACCATCAATCAGGGAGCCGTAAGCAGTAACATCCAATTCAAGACCTTTATTTTTCATCTCGTTCTGGATCTCCAAAGCACGATCAACATTATTGATTTTGTAGAACCCGTTAAACAACACTGTGTATGTAACTACATTAGGGGATAATCCCTTTTCAGTCAATTCATTATACACCGATAAAGCAGAATCCATATCACCTTCCCTCACGAACCCATCAATTATGGAATTATATGTCTTGGTAGACGGCGTAAAATTTCTTTCATTTATGAACGTCTCTAGTTTATCCAATGCCTGAGACGTCTGTCCGTCTTTGCACAAGCCACAAATGATAGTGTTGTATGTGTGTGGTGTACCAGCAACCTTGCAGCTCACCATATCATCGTACAAGCCAAACGCCTTTTTCACCTCACCTTTCTTGAAATACGCATCCATTAAAATCGTGAAGGTGATAGCATTGGGTTTAAGATCTTTGTCAAGCATCTCGACATATACTTTATCCGCCATAACAACATTTCCTTCCCTACAATAACCAAGCAAAAGGTGATTGTACGAGACCAACGTTGGTTTAATTCCACGGTTAACCATCTTATCCCATAACTGCTGAGCTTCACCAACCTTATTGTTACAACACAGCCAGGAAATGAGAATGTTATACGAGGAAACATCGGCTAAATCACTTTCACTAGCTTTGTTCAACTGCTCATATGCTTTACCCAGTGAACGATCATTCAGAAACCCTTTAATTAACGAATTAACATTAAACACACTCGGTGCAATTCCCTTTTTAATCATTTGGTCATAAAGTTCATAACCCTTCTCAATTTTCCCCATTGAGCAACACCCATCAATCAAAACCGCGAAAGTGACCTTATTAGGAGAAAGTCTAGCCTCATTCATATTATTGAACAAGCTCAATGCACTCTCTAAATCACCCGATACACAATAACCTTTAATCAAGCTAGTGGCAACCACCAAATTCATTGGTTTACCACAAGAAACCATTTCATCTCTCAACCTCAAAGCTTCAACCATATTGCGATCCTTCACGCACGCAATGATCACCTCCGTAAATGTGCCTTGTGAAGGCACCCAATCCTTCTCTTTCATTTCCCTCAACAACTCACAAGCCCCATTCACATCACCTTTCTTCGAAAATGCTCCAACTCCACAACCATACAAACAAGCATCCAATACTAACCCCCTCTCCTTTGCCTTCCGAAAAACCTCCACAGCCTGCCCTGGCTTCCCTTCTTTCAAACATGATCTCATCATTAATCGTATCGTCTCACAATCACCAAAAACTCCTCCACCACACAACCTATCATACAACTCCCAAGCCAACTTAACTGAATTCATTCTAACCAACATTTTTAACAGAAAATTAACATGTAACAAGCATACATTCATATCATTCTCAACCATCCAATTAAAACAACTAATTGCATCATTAATTCTACGAGCACTCGCATAACAAATCAACAAATAATGAAAAACCCTTGAATCAATCGCAAAATTAAACCTTTTTCCAGTATCAATAAGGCAATTAATCATTGTTATAGCATCCGGGCATTGTTCAATTCCAACCAATTTCCTCAAATTATTTCTATCAACATCAAAACCCATCAAAATATGAATCAAAACACATAAAGAATCAACATTAAACTTAAACTCAGTTTGTTTTTGGGCAGATTCATAATATTCCAATGCAGATAAAGGTTGATTCTTTAACTTCAATAGCATATTTATTTCATCTAATTCAGAAGAAAGATAAGTTTTTTGATGATTTTCTGAAGTGGGTAATTGGAAAATTGCATGTTTTAAAACATCTTGAAGATTTGATTGATTATAAATAGGAGATTGTAAAATGGGGTTTTGGTAAATTGAGGGTTTAACAGTCGAAAGTGATGATAGAATTACAGAAATTGGTTTATGTGTTGAGTTAGTTGAGTAATAACGTTTTAATTGTGAGGAAATACTTACAGATTTTGAGAAAGTTTTCATCTTTATGATGATGATCCTGGCCTTCTGATGAAGAAAGAGTTGTGATTTTGTGAGCTTTGTTCTTGTTTGGAGATTTTGAGGATGGGTTGTAGAAATATTTGGCAGGTTCAGTTTATTTGTGGTGATATATAATTCTTTGCAATTGGGAAATTAACCCCAAAATTTCAATTAGTAGATTATACAACTGGTTGTATGTAGTTTATGTACAACCTTTTCAATGTTGTCGAGTTTTGTTATAAAGTTATTGAGCTTTACTAACAAAATTGTCGAGTTACAATACAAAGTTATTGAGCTTAAGAGGAATAATTATTAAACTCAATAACTTTTTAAATTAGCTCAACAACTTAAAAAATAGTTCGACAACTTTGTGTAAAAAACTCAACAACTTTGAGGCGGTTGTACAATGCTAATATACAACTGGTTGTAAGATAATATTTGTGAAAAAATTTCAATTGGAGTGATTAGGTCCGTAACTTACATAATAAGTGAAATTAAACACCTTTATCAAAATCTCATAATAAATTCAATTGATCATACCACAAAAGTAAAAATGGTTATGTTTTTAAGAAAAATACAAAATAAAATTTTAAATTATTAATAAAAAATAGCATATACGAAGTATATTACTCCCTCCTATTCTTAATAACTCTCCCCTTTAATGGAGGGCACGAGAATTAAGGGAGGTGAGTATTATATGTAAAGTATTGTAGTGAGGTATGAGATTGGAGAGAGGGAAGGTATTGTGTGATTAAAATAAGTATTGTTGTGGGGTAAGATGATTAAAATAAGATAAAGTATGAGTATTGTGGGGTATTGTTGTGGAGTGGGGTGATTAAAATAAGTATAAAAGTTTGTCAAATAAGGAAATATGGAGAGTATTGTGAATATACGAAAAAGGAAATAGGGAAAGTTATTTAGAATTGGAGGGAGTAGATAATAAATTAAAATATTTTACGAAAACAAATAATTGGTGGCGACTCCACAAATACAGGCTTATTCAAGCCCTTTCACGCGCGCTGCGAATGGCCCATGTCCACAATATTTCATCGTAAAACTAATTGACATTCATATGGACCCAAGTACATGTCAAATGTGTATTGACATTCCTACACGCTGTTTCTTTCATTTCAGCAACCTCGTAGGATCATCACCAACTTTTCGGCCTCCTTCCACATCCTCTTTGTCATACCATAGTCAAACCAATCCTACATTCTAGCAAGATTGGTTCAATAAATTAACCAATAATTGACACCATCATTGAACAAATGACACAATTCCATAAATTCCAGAAACACACTATCTCTTCTTTTATTCATCTGAAATTGAAAATAATACTAAAATGCATATTACATTGGCATCAGTCCATATGTTACACAATACATATAGTTCAAATCACATAATGCAGGTAAAAGGAAGGAATACATACAAATCATTATTTATTAACAAGATCTATTATGCATCAGAGTTCTCTTGTGGATCGGAATTCATACCAACTATGTTTAGGAATTCTCATTAAACTTCCTCTTGAACCGGTTCAATCTCACTTTCAGTGGCACATAAATTCTATCACCAAGATCCTCAACATACCGAAAATAAGCTTGTCTCCAACTCCTCTTTATTACCAATGTTCCCACCACGCCCCAAAATCCGGTAGCAACACCAGACAATACGGCTAGGATCAACCACAATTTTTCATATTTATCGACATGATGTTTTCCAGTGGTAGGATTAACATTTGTCGAACTTGGTGGAGGCTCAGGTTTAGTGCAGCTTGGCAAGGGAAATCCGCATAAACCTGAATTGTTGGCATAGATAGATGGGTCGTCAAGAGTTTGGAGTTGACTACCTGTCGGGATTAGGCCATGTAGGTTGTTGTTGGACAAATTTAAGTTGCTTATCCATGATATGGAAGACAAGCTTTGTGGTATAGTCCCGGAAAGATGGTTATTCGACAAGTCTAGTGATTCGACCGCCTTCAAGTTGCCTATTTTTTCTGGAATGTGTCCCGTAAGATGATTATACGACAAGTTCAATGCAAACAATGCTGATATATTTGTGAGCTCTTCGGGTATTGTCCCGACAAAATAATTGCATGAGAGGTCAATTATGGATTGTCCTCTTGTTGTTCTGGTGTACACTTGAGCTATTCCCTTGACAATTTCTACAATTGGTACGGCCAAATTACTTGGAAGTTCTGGAGTATAGTCAAATTCAATGGAGCCTAAACAACGAGGTATGTGCCCTGTCAAGCAATTATGAGTCAGTTCCAATACAAAAAGCGTCTTAAGTTCGCAGAGCTGTGAGCGAATGGGCCCGTTGAAATGATTCCCTCGTAGACTGAGGATTTGCAACTGAGTATCCGGAGGTACCTTTCCAAATTGTATCTCACCGGACAACATGTTGTCACTGAGGTCAAGCACTCTTAAGGAGTTTACAATATTAAAAAGTGATGAAGCATTATTTCCATCAAAGATTGCCCCTGATAACCGATTGGAGGACAAATCTATCACTTCAGCATGTTCTAAATGGCCCAGCCATTTAGGTATTGTCCCAGTAAGCAAATTGTTGTGAAGGTCCAACCACCCCAAGTTACAATAGCTATGAGATGGCCCATCACAAACTCTATGTCGCGGCAAGTATCCTATAAGAAAAGTTATTGTGGGTAATCACAAGTTAGCACTTAGCATGGTATTAAATCCAAATATCTAACGTGATCAAAGTAAAAATCACGAATCCCGATTCCCGATTGTATACTATATACTCGAGCCCATTTTCTCTCCATTTCCTAAAAAGAAATGGAGAGGCAAGTTCCTATTAACGGTGCGAATCACATGTGCACAACATCTAACGGTTCTAAATTTACGCATAAAGATAAAGGAAAATGAAGGTGAAAGGGGAAATTATTATTTTAAAGAGATTGTGAGAGGAAATGGAGAGAAAGGAAATGGAGAGGATCCATTTCCTATATACTCCGTGTTAATGAAACTGTTTATCACAAGTTAGCAGGGTATTAAAATCCCAATATCTAACTGGGTATTTGGTTCAAACACAAAAGGTACAAGGTATGAGTATGGTTGGAATGAGTCAAACTCATACCAAGTGTTTGTTTGACAAATTTGGGGGTTTTATACCATACCTCAAACCCATTAAGTATGAGTTTCTCATACCCAAGGAAGGGGTGGGAAAGAGATTGATGCGCATGAGTATCAAATTATAATAAACAAAAATGTGAAAATAAATATTATTAAACATTTTATATAATTATTTGATTAAATCTCTATTTTCATGATTTCATATTTTATAACTATTATTTAAAGTATTGGATTTTACATATTTTAACTTTAACTTAATTTCAAACCCATACCTGTAAGTTGATTGCCAGAAAGATCTAATAATAGAAGAGAGCTTGAGTTCCATAGCCATCCGGGCAATTCTCCTAAGATGCCGGTATCAGAAAGGTCCAAGTACTCGATCAGAGTTTGATTCCTTAACCATTGAGGAAACACCGTATTTATCACACAAGAACGAACATAAAAAAAACGAAGTTGAATGGGAGATTGCCAGTTGAAACTCGAGTCCAGATTGAGATGAAGATGGTTTAAACTCATATCCAAATACGACAATTTCGAGAGATTACCAATGCCGAAGACGGTACCTTGAAGGGAGTTCGATGAGATGTCTATATGCCCTATCTTGGTTAAATTTCTAATAAAATCTGGAATCATTCCGCTCAACTGATTGTTTGACAAATCCAAATATTTCAAAGCTGATAGTTGAACAAGAGACGCAGGAATTTGACCTTTAAAATCGTTTCCTGAAAGATCAAGGTAATTCAAGTTTGTGAGTTGTCCTAACAAAGACGGCAAAGTACCATTAAACGCACTATAGGAAAGATCTAGGTGATTCAAGTTTGTGAGTTGACCCAAGGAAGACGGCAAACTAAAATTTATCTTATTACTTGATAGAGCAAGGTATTCTAAGTCAAAATCATCACACCCTGATAAACTTATAAAAGGCTCTAGGATATCTCCTTGGGTAATATAATTGTTGGACAAATCCAAGTGTTTAAAGTTGCAAGGATTTCCCATAATCCCCATAATCCCACCTTCCACATGATTAAAGAAATTGTAACTCAAATCAAGAACTTCGAGGCGCCTCATGACTCTAAGCCAGAGGGGAACTGACCCATTAAAATTATTGTCACTTAGAGAGAGGGATCGAAGAGAAACCATATTTTTAAGAGCAGGTGGAAAAGAATCTTCAAAGGCATTCGACGAAAGATCAAGATGTTGAAGAGTGGGGAAATATGAATTAGAATTATTCCCTCTTAAAGCCTCGGACAAATGCGAGTTATCTAATACACAATTAGATAGGCTAAGTGCTGAAAGAGCAGGAAGGTTCATGAGCACATTAAATGCGTCGTGTGCTCGGGACATGTTATAGCCGCTCATGTCTAGAGACTGTAATTTTAAAAGACCAGATGCCCACCTTGAATCTTCACCATATAAAAGAGTTGTTTCATCGCAACCATAATCAAACTGAAGATCAAGGTGTACCAGATTTGTGAGATTGCCAAGTTGAGGGGGAAGAGGGCCGGAAAAGCCAGCGAAAGAGAGATTTAGATACCTTAACTGCCTCAAGGATCCTATGAATTCTGGAATCTGACTTCCAGAAAAGTCATTCCCGCTTAAGTCCAAGTGAGTTAGGAGCTTTAGTTCGAGCAAAGCCGAACTTACTCCAGAAGATACTATGGAAACTCGAGAATCGGGCAGACAACCACCATCAACATCGTAACCTAAATTAAAATCAAATAAGTGTTGTGGCTGACTACGGAGATTCAACTTGACAACATTATAAGTGATATTGCCGCAGGTCACTCCGTGCCATTGACAACAATCTTCACCAACCCATGAAGAAAGGCGGTTCAAAGGATCTTTGGTGAAGCTTTGTTTGAACTTTAACAAGGCTTCTAGTTCGTGCTTTTTGCACCTAACGAAGCCCAAGGATCCAGGTTCTTTGCCATGTCCATATTGTGATGAATGGAACACATGCAAAAGAACAATGACAAAGAGGAAGCAGGAACTTCCCATAATACTAAGTGGAAATAAGTTTGAATATGTGACGGATTTCTAACAAATTTTCAGTGGTGCTTTAGTATGTGAGGATATTTGAAAAATCTCGTCTTTGCTGAACCCCTTTTAGGGGCAATGTAACATCCAAACATCCATATCAACAAACTTTCTACACCCTTTTTTACGTTGCAAAATTCTGGACTAAATAAATTCATAACATCCATATCAACTGTGTCTTTGTCATTCATAGGAGCTCAGTCAAGGTCTTCTGTTTCTTGTACGCCGTTAACATTGACCAACGTAAAATCAATGCAAAGTAATAGGAGAGAGTGTCCGCTTTATAAGTCCAAGGAGGTTCCATCCCAAAACCAACTGGCAATGGGAGGAGTAGCCCCTTGAGTTATAAGCTGGATCACTCTTCTCTATTTCTCCGATGTGGGAGACCTACATGTAATTCTTCACACTAATGAGGAAAAATGATTCAAATTTTAAATTACTGGTCACCAATTTTTTTTACATGTTTGAACACAAAGGTGTGCTTTTCCATGCTTGAATACACGGAGCACTATTTTAATGTATAGTACACAAAAAGGTTGAATTCTGATTTCTTGTAAAATTGAATGACAGGTCCAGTAGTAGTGTGAGTAATTCTACCGTCCTCCGGAAGGATGGTACTCCTCACAAACAAGCCATTATAATATTTCACTTGGGTGGATTGTGTTTGTGTGTGAGGGAGGACGGTAGAATTTTTGGTAGTATAATATAGCCTAACTAAAATTTCAATGTATTATAAATACAAAAAATGGTTACGCTAGAACTCGATCCTTACCAATTTGATTTAAGTGTTCATGGATGTTTATTTAGAACAATGAATGAAGAATGCAATTCATACCTCTCTTTATCTATTGCGGCATAGTTTGATCAATCCAGTAGTTCTTCACCCAGTCTTCCACTTGTTTTTTGTGCCATTGACAACAATCTTCACAACCCATGTTTTTTGCACCTTATGAAGCCTAAGGAATAAAGTTCTTTGGCATGTACACATAGTGAGGATTAGACCATTTGCAAAAGAACAATGACAACGAGAAACGAGATTCTTTTCATCATAGGAAGTGAAAGAAACTATTAGTTCATGTTATTTTGGGAATGAACATGGTAAATAAAGCAGTAAGAAAAGTTGAAAAGTCTTTTTGTGTTCCTAAGACCTTTCTTACTTCACCAACCCATTGAAGAGTCTAAATTAGATGCATTTCAAACATCTATATCAAGTACTCCATAGTTGAATAACATCAAATAACAGAATCTAACATACCTATTCAGTATTCAGTGAGCAGATGTAACAGATGTAGTCATATACATAAATCCATTTTTACGTCTTCCTGTATGAAGTCGCCTGCTGGCTTTCCGAAGAGCAAACACTATAAGAAGTAGAATGTGAGTCTGTTACATTCCGAAGAGCCTGTTACATTCCGAAGAGCAAACACTATAAGAAGTAGAATGTGAGTCTTGTATAAGGTAGTCAAAATATGAATCAAAACACATAAAGAATCAACCAGGGGCGGACAGAGGATTTTGGTATAAGGGGGGCACAATTTATTTTTTTAACAAATTGTCTTCCATTTTACTTCGTATAAGGCACTTTATACATATTATAAATTATTTTTTCTATAAAATATAAAAAAGTAATGAGCTAAATATTCTTTCTACATCACAAAAAATTCTTAATTATTTACTCTTTTACAAAATGTAATTTATAGCCCTCAAAAAAATGTAATTTATAAAATGTCTCATATAAGATAAAACATAGTTTACTTAGATATTAAACATTGAATATTAGTGACTCAGTGGTTCAAACATTGACATGCTATATTGAAGGTTTTGGGTTCGAATCTTGTGGGAAGCAATTTTTTGGTTAAAGAAACTATTTGCAATGAGAGTGTAGACTATGGAGATGGGCTAATGGCCTAAAGCCCAAAAATACACTCAAGGGCTTCAAAATAGAAAACGCTGGTTAGGGGGAGTCGAACCCTTGACATCCCACAATGGGTTCAACTCTTCTACCAACTGCGCTACAATAATTATCTGACAACTATCTGCACATATAAGGGTGTTTGGTTCACGCGTGGGTATGGGTTTGGAATCGGGAATCATACCTGGGTGGTATCGGGTTGGAACTTGATACCTCATACCTTGTGTTTGGTTCAATTTTGGGGGTATGGGGTTAAAAATCAATCAAAGCTAAAAAAATCTTCAAAATACAATTTTTTTTAATAATAATTTTTATACTATTAAATCATGTAGATAAAATTTAATCAAATAAAAATATAAAAATATTTTTTTTACAATTTTTTTTATCACTTTTTAATATCTCTAATTTGATACCATAGGTATCAATCTCATACCCACCCCCCTCCATGGGTATGAGAAACCCATACCTCATGGGTTTGAGGTATGGGTATGAAACCTTCATTTCCGTCAAACAAACACATGGTATGAGTTTGGTTCATTCCAAACCCATACCTCATACCTATATTGGGTGAACCAAACACCCCCTAAATATATATTCTTGAAGTATCATGGTGGGCACGGGCCCACCCGGGCCCCTTAGATCCGCCCCTGGAATCAACATTAAAATTAAACTCAGTTTGTTTTTGGGCAGATTCATAGTATTCCAATGCAGATAAAGGTTGATTCTTTGACTTCAATAGCATATTTATTTCATCTAATTCAGAAGAAAGATGAGTGATTTGATGATTTTCTGAAGTGGGTAATTGGAAAATGGCTTGTTTTACAATGCAGATAAACAGTAATTGACAAGAAATATGAGTTCTTTGATGATTTAGTGAAGTGGGTAATTGGGAAATTGCATCTTCTGTAACATTTTGAAGAGTTGATTGACTATAAATAGGAGATTGTAAAATAGGGTTTTGATAAATGGAGGGTTTAACAGTCGAAAGTGATGATAGAATTACAGAAACTGGTTTGTGTGTTGAATTAGTTGAGTAACAACGTAGTAATTGTGAGGAAATACTTACTGATCTTGGGGAAGTACTCATCTTTAAGATGATGAATTGATGAAGATGATTCTGGCCTTCTGGGTAGTGAAGAAAGAATTTTGATTTTGTGAACTTTGTTATTGTTTGGAGATTTTCATTCTTGGAGATGGGTTGTAGAAATATTTGGCAGGTTCAAGTAGGGCTGGCCATTAGCACGGGCGGATCTAGCCCGCTTTAACCCGTTCTTTTATGCAACTTAGCCTGATCCGCTCTTAGTCCGACGTTGGCTCGGGCCTAGCCTGGGTCCTAAAATTTCAGCCCGGGCTGCCTTTGGCCGCCATTTTAGCAAAAAAAAAAACCCTATTTGTAAGACTTGCTAGCCCGACCCCACCCTAGTACAGGTCCAGCGCGACCCTAATACAGGTCTAGGTTCAAGTTAAACAATGACACAGTTAGAGAGTTGGCAATCGGGTCACTCGGGTTTGTTATGAGCCGGCTTAATGCGGGCTGACGGTTGAGTCATACCAGGTTCGGTTTGTGTCGTCGACAACGGGTTTGAGTTGGTTATTGTTCATATGGGGTCATGGTTGGATTGGGTCGTAATCAGTAAATCGGGTGACAGGTTGGCTCGGGTTAAATAAAATTGTTTACATTTCTATTTTAGGAATAACTTTGATGGGCAATTTGCTTATCCATACTCAATTTGATCTATTTGTCATTTAATAATAAACCCTCCTTTTTTTTTTGGGTTTTATGTCAAAATTAAAGGTAAACAAATAATCGAGACATAGAGATTAGATCCTATCTTCATTTATGAGATTTTAGTTGAAAAGTAAGAAGTTTCAGTAATGTCCAAATAAGTGTGTTTTGGTTCTGAAGTGAAAAAATAGCCACATATTTAGAGTTGTCAATTGGATCACTCGGATCGGTTACGAATTGTGTCAAAGCGGGTCGGGTTATATCGGGTTTGGGTTATGTCGGGTCAGCGACGGGTTCGGGTCGGTTCAGTTCATGTCGGGTTATCTTCAGGTCGGGTCATCAACGGGTGGCAAGTCGGATCAGGTTATCAGCATATATTTATAGATTAATTAGTTATCTTATTTACACGATTTCGCAACTTAAGTATTACGTATACTCTCACGTCTCATGAACATTTAATACTCCCTTTTTCGTCAACGTACGAAACACATCGAAATTGACTGTCATTTCATGTGCGATGCCATTACCGAGGGCCTCATTGTCACATCTCACGTTTCTACTAAAGACCAACTTACGGATATTCTTACCAAAGCCTTGGGTGCTCCGCAGTTTCTTGCTCTTCTTCGCAAGCTGGGCACTCTTGATCTCCATGCTCCAGCTTGAGGGGGTATTAGGAATATATATTATTACGCCTGTTCCGATATCTTAGCTTATTTTGTGGGATATCGTTATCATGGCTGTAACTATATAAGACCGATTATACCAATGCTAATACAATCATCAATTCCCCTTATACTTCCTTAACAGTTCTTAAAAATTTTAGTGGAGTTTATTTAATGTTCATGGATACAACATTATTGTCCTTTAATATTTGAGAAAAGTTGGAACGTGTCATGTCTTCCTTAAACCCCTTTTTGGTTGCAATGTAACATCCTTATTAAATGCAAATTGACATTCTTACAAGGACAAGTCAAGGTCTTCCGTTTCCCGTACGACATTGTAGGTATTTTGCTGTCGTAAATACCTTGTTACGTTGCATCTAAGTTTGTAGCATCAATATACAGTAGTATCAACCAAAATTTCAAAATATTAAATGCATTTCAAACAACTGTATCGACATCGACATCCATATAGAGCCAATAAGTCAGGGTCTTCTGCGATGTTCTCTTTCTGGTGATATGCCCTCTCAGGAACACCGCTTGTCATAAGGAGGCAGCGTAGCACAGGGAGCTGTTTCCGAACATAACTCAACGATATTCATAAGAGCAAATGTCATCCTATGAGTCTTGTATGGAGCGATCTCACATGTAAAGTCGTCATTTCCAAAGTTGATCATACCGTATTTTGTTAATTTGCAAAGGTTCTTACATGTAAAATATACAGATATTTACCAAAATAAATTCCGTATTTGAACAAATGACACAAGTCCATAAATTCCAGAAACACACTATCTGTTCTTTTTTTCATCTGAAATTGAAAATAATACTAAAATGAATATTACAATGCCATGAAGTCCATATGTTACACAATACATAGAGTTCAAATCACATAATGCAGGTAAAAAGAAGGAATACATACAAATCATTATTTATTAACAAGACCTATTATACATCAAGTTCTCTTGTGGATCGGAATTCATACCAACTATGTTTAGGAATTCTCATTAAACTTCCTCTTGAACCTGTTCACCCTTACTTTCAGTGGCACATAAATTCTATCGCCAAGATCCTCTACATAGCGAAAATAAGCTTGTCTCCAACTCCTCTTTATAACCAGAGTTCCGACCACGCCCCAAAATCCGATAGCAACACCTGACATTACGGCGAAAATAAACCACATCTTATCATATTTATCTTCTTTCTTGACATCATCTTTTCCGACGGTGGGATTAACACTTGTCGAACTTGGTGGCGCATCAAGTTCAGTGCAATTGTTCGGCAAGGGAAACCCGCATAAACCAGAATTGCCCGCGTAGATAGATGGGTCGTCAAGAGTTTGGAGTTGACTACCTGTTGGAATAGGTCCATGTAGGTTGTTGTTGGACAAATTCAACTTGCCTAGCCATGGTATGGAAGACAAGCTCTGCGGTATAGTCCCTGAAAGATTGTTATTCGACAAGTCCAAAGATTCGACGTTTTTCAGGTTGCCTATATTTTCTGGAATGTGTCCGGTTAGATGATTATATGACAAGTTCAATGCAATCAATGTAGATATGTTAGTGAGCTCCTTGGGTATTGTGCCGACTAAATAATTGCCCGAGAGGTCGATTATGGGTGGGGCAAAATTTGTTTCCGTGGAGACTTCAACTATTCCCTTCACAATTTCTTTAATTTTTAGATTTATTTCCCAAATATCATTGTTACTGGAAAATTGCATGAAGCCTAAACATCGAGGAATGTGTCCTGTCAACCGATTTTGTGCGAGTTCCAATACTATAAGCGATCCAAAATGGCAGAGCTGTGGGGGAATGGCCCCAATAAAATGATTTCCTCGTAAATTGAGGACTTGCAAAGAAGCATCCGGGTTTATCTTTCCAAACTGTATCTCTCCGGATAACATGTTGTTACTGAGGTCAAGCATCAATAAGTTTCCAATATCTAAAAGTGTCGAAGCATTATTTCCATCACAGATTGCCCCTGATAACAGATTTGAGGACAAATCTATCACATTAAAGTTTTCGTACAACCATATAGGTATTGTCCCAGTAAGCAAGTTGTTCTGAAGGTCTAACGACCCTGGGTCATAATTAGAAGGAATCTCACGAACTACATGTTGCGGCAAGGATCCTACAATAAAAGCTAACGTGAGAAAATTATTGAAAATAAAATCATTAGTTAGCATGGTATTAAATCCCGGTATTGGTCACAATCACGATAACAATTGCAAAACGTGGTAGTATACTTACTTGTACACTATAGTATGGGGGGCGCCTTCAATGCTACGATTTATCGCGGCTTGTTTTTTTATTTAATTCGGTCCTATATTCCATAAACTGGATAGGTCCAGTATGGGGTTACTGTCTTTTTATTGGCCATGTATTCTACAAAGATAGTGATAGGGCGTCACCCGGTGATGCCCAAATTGGGTGTCACCCTTTCACAATCATTCTTAATTGAAGGGGTCCCCACTCATCTTATGTGAGAGGGTGGCGCTCAAATTGGGTGTCACCCCGTGGCGCCCTTTCATTTTCCTTCTAAAAAAGTCGGTGCGATAGTTGAAAATCCTATATCTATTGTCATGGTTTCAAGAGAAGTTTGACATTGAACCTGTAAGTTGATTGCCAGAAAGGCTTAAATATTGAAAACTGCTTGAGTTCCATAGCCATCCCGGCAATTCTCCTGAGATTCCAGTATAGGAAAGATCTAATTCGTAGATCTGAGTTTGATTCCGTAACCATTGAGGAAACACCGTGTTTATCACGCAAGAATGAACATTAAAAACTAGAAGTTGAAAGGGAGGTTGCCAGTTGAAACTCGAGTCAAGATTGAGATGAAGATTGTTGTAATTCATATCCAAATATGTTAATTTCGAGAGGTTGCCAATGCCGAAGACGGTACCCTGGAGGGAGTTCGATGAGATGTCTAGAAACTCTATCTTGGTTAAGTATCCAGTAAAATCCGAAATCAATTCACTTAAGTGATTCACTGACAAATCCAAATACTTCAAAGCTGACAAACTCGCAAAGGAAGCAGGAACTTGACCTTTAAACTCATTGCTTGAAAGATCAAGGTAATTCAAGTTTGTGAATTGTCCCAACAATAACGGCAAACTACCGTTCATCTTATTGCTATGTAGATCAAGGTATTCTAACTCAAAAACACCACAGCCAGATAATCTCATGAAAGACTCTAGGACATCTCCTTGGGTAATAATATTTTGGGACAAATCCAAGTACTTGAAACTGCAAGGATTTCCCATTATTCCCATAATCCCACCCTCCACATAACTAAAACCATTTCCCCTCATATCAAGAACTTCGAGGTGCCTCATGGCTTTAAGCCAGAGCGGAATTGACCCATTAAACTTATTGTGTGCGAGAAAGAGGGATCGAAGGGAAACCATATTTTTAAGAATAAGTGGAAGTGGACCTTCAAAGCCATTCCACCGAAGATCTAGATGTTGTAGAGTGGGGAAATACGTATTAGAAGTATTTGATATTAATGCCTCGGATAAATGCGAATTATGTAAAGCGCAATTAGATAGGCCAAGTGCTGAAAGAGAAGGAAGTGCCATGAGAACTTTAATTGTGTCGTGTGCTCGGGACAGGTTTTGGCTGGTCATGTCAAGAGACTGCATTTTCAAAAGACCAGATGCCCATCCGAAACCTTCTATATATAAAAGATTTGGTTGATCGCAAACTTGTTCAAAATTAATAATGAAGAATGAAACATGAAGATCAAGGTGTACTAGAGTTGTGAGGTTGCCAAGTTGGGGGGGAATTGGGCCAGAAAAGCCAGCCAAAGAGAGATTTAGATACCTTAAGTGCCTGAAAGATCCTATGAATTCTGGAATTCGACTCCCAGAAAAGTTATTCCCACTTAAGTCCAAGTGAGTTAGGAACTTGAGTTCGAGCAAAGCCGAACTTATTCCAGAAGATACCATGGATATTTGAGGATCGGGCAGACAAGCAATCATCTCTTCTGTGTCATCATCGTAAAAGACAGGTGGCTGCTGAATCCGGAGATTCAACTTGACGACATGGTGAGTGATATTGTCACAGGTGATTCCATCCCACTGACAACAATCTTCTCCAACCCATGAAGCGAGGCGCTTCTTAGGATCACTTGTGAAGCTCTGTTTGAACTTCAATAAAGCATCTAGTTCAGGTTTTTTGCACCGTATGAAGCTCAAGGATTCAAGTTCTTTGTCATGTTCACATACTGATGAATGAAACAGCTGTAAAAGAACAATTACAAAGAGAAAGCAAGACCTTCCCATCACAGTAAGAGCAAATAAATTGGATAATGTGTGTTGTGTTTTTGAGATGTTTAAAATTTTAGAGGAGCATATTGATTTAAACTGTAAGAAATGTTGAAAAGTCTGCCGTAATCAATCATGTAATGTGTATTCACATTCATATGCGGCGTAATCAATGTCTTCTGTTTCTTGTACCCCATGGTAGGGCTCTAAACTCCTTAACAAGGTTCAAACACCTAAAAAAAAAAAGGAATATTGATCCATTGTAAAACCAACTGGTAATGGAAAGAGTAGCTCATATATTTGTAAAATAGTTTTACCTTAATAAGTGGTCACGGATTCGATTCCTGACTCTTCCGAATAAAAAAGCCAAACTTGGGAAAATCAACCCATTAAATTGCCTTCAATACCCCAAAGAAAATTGCTCCAGCTGTCGCCAGGGATACTCCTAGAGTCCTAGTCAACACCCAAAAAAAAAAAAAAAAAAATAGTGTAATACTAAAATAGATTTAAATACAATCTTCTTTTGATTTATTGAAAAAATCTCTCAACAGTAATCTTCTTTTAATCAAAGTCGCTAGTTGCCTTTCGTACTTCCTCAACCTGTTATATATTCATAAGAGCAAATATCACCCTGTATGGCCGTAAATCTTGTATAAAACGGTATCACGTTTGAAATTGCCATTCAAATATTCAGATGTAAAATGCATACATCAAAATCATTCTCAATCATCCAATTAAAACAACTAACTGCATCATTTAACTCTACGACCACTTGCATAACAAACCAACAAATAATTTCAACCAATTTCCTTTCCTCAAAGGTTTTCTACAGAGCAATGATTTCTCGATTGAATTCCATTTTCACACGTAATATTATTATGGGTTGATCAATTTGAAAACTACATTGCAAGCCGATATCCACATCGTATCGAGTACTGAAAGAGAAAATTCAATGCTGATTAATAATTTCCGCATCTCTTAAAAATCGCTAATAATGTGATTATAAAAATTCCAGCAAATACAACTTGTCAATTTTAGTTGTGACTTGTGAGTGTCCTTCCTCCATAACTTAGAACGATATTAATCAAGTGTTTTTTTTTTTTTGTCAAATACAACTTTTAAATTTTTTTTTTTTTTTTTTTTCCAAATACCATCTTTTAAAAAAAAAGTTTGTTAAACACAACCTTTTATAAATATTTTTTTGTCAAACACGACATTTTGACCAAAGTTTGAGCACTTATAATGAGGTAACTTTCATTCGATGTTTGAGATAGCAAACGAGGTCGGTTGGAGGTGTTCTTGAACTCGCTGGAAAGGTGAGAGTACAGGCTTTCAGCGGTTGTCAACACGGTGGTCAAAGGTGGCCTTATGTGGGGTAGATTGGTGTGTAAAGTAAGGCTGGTCACATGGGATTGATGTAAGTCAAAGTAAGATTTTTCCATGGGTCAATTCACTCCCCTTGAACCATCACTTGCAACCAACGATCACCACAAACACCACAACTACGACATACCATGTACTCCCCTCAACCTACACACCAAATTTTAGACCAAACAAAGCCTCATAACCCCACTAAAATCCCCTCGAAAACCCGCTGTAAACCCAAACTTCTAACCCTTTCTCTGACCAGCCTTACTTTACGCCAGTGGCGTCTTAAAGTATATGGAGGCCCGGTGCATCACAAAAAAATGAGGCCCCAAATATGAATGTATAAGTGTACTACACGTCGAGATTTGCATTGAATTTTATTAGTAAAGCTTATAAATTCGGTGGCCAAAACTGGAGGCACGGTTCCGCCGCCCGTGGTCGCCCGGGGTATTAGACGTCCCTGCTTTACGCATCAATCGACCCCACATCGGGCTACCTATGGCCACCGTGTTGGCAACTCTTGGAAATCCTGTACTCCCACCTTTCTAACGAGTCCAAGAACATCTCAAACAAACCTCGTTTGCCATCTCAAATATAGACTGAAAGTCATCCCATTCCAAGCGGTCAGGAAGTTGTCAGAATCCGGCCAAAAAGTCGTTTTTGACAAAAAAAAAAAGTTATTATAGGTTGTGTTTGACAAACTATTTTTTTAAAGATTCGAAGTCTATTGGGCATGGACCTCAGGCCAAAAAAAATTATTAAAGGTTATGTTTCACCCAAACTTTTTCGGGGGAAGGGTAAGCCGTAAGGTATCGAAAAATAATGGTAAAGATTTACTTATGAAAGAGTAATTTTTGTCCGTAAAAGAGCAGCTACGTTATTATTATACTCTCTCCGTCATAATCATTTATTTATTTTTTTATTCTATGTGTAGAATATTTTAATCAAGGTTAGAGATTGAATGATAAGGTATGAAAAAATAATGGATAGTTGTACTACACTTTCATTCAATCAACAGGAACCGCAAAGAACAAGCAAATTTAATCATAGTTGAGGAGTTTGGTTATGATTTATAATATTTTGGATAAATGAGGTTATATTTTGGAAACTAATTGGAATTTTGGGATTGTTTTTAAACTATTTTGGCTCAATGGTTCACGTGATCAATTTTTTTTTTTTCCTGTTTTTAGAGTAAAGTCGCGAATTAAGATAACAGCTTCACTGTGTTTCATAACATTAATAGCGGTGTATTTGTAAGATTCTTACAAAGAAAAAATTGCTAGTTAAACTAGCGGCTTTATCCCTCATCAGACTCACAAAAGCTATATCATGCATGCACATGACAAAGGGAATGAGTGAAGTAGGGAAACCGTTAGTAAACATAGCGGCTTTCTTATTTCTTCAATTATAAGAAGAGTAATTCTACCATCTTTCCGAAGTACTCCTCACACACAAGCTATTATAATATTCCACTTGGGTGGATTGTGTTTGTGTGTGAGGAGTACCGTAAGGACGGTAGAATTTTTGTTATAAGAATTACATATGTGTGTGTTGATTGGAAAGAAGGTAAAGCCGCTTGTTTAATTAGCGGCTTTGTCTAAAATCGGGAAAAACAAAATAAAGAAGGTGATATAGACATATTAAACCCAAATAGTTTGAAACCTACCCCAAAATTCTAATTAATTTCCCGAATAATCTCATTTAGCCAAAAAAATTCGATGATTTAAGAGGAAGGGAAACAAAGAGATTTGTTTAATTTTTGTTTAAGAACAAGGTATAGTGATGAAAAGATAACGACAGTTTGTGTGTAATCAATACGGAGTAAAACTATAAGTCTTGCTAACCGTCGAGAAAAATGATTGCATGTCAGATGTACTACCTCACATTTAATGAGTTTTTGAGTTTTTGTGTATTTTTTTTAGTTTTATAAAATTTATAGATTACATTTTAGTTTTATGATGTCAAAAATCAAATTTTTCTGAGCTTATATGTAATTTTTTAAAATTATAATATAACGTTTTGAGATTAATATTTAAATAAAAAATAAATATGTTCAAAAACTTTATAATAAAACTCAAAAATTTTAAATTAAAATTCAAATTTTTTTATTTTGATGCTCAAAATCTATACCATCTAATATAGTATATCAGATGTATAATCCACCTGCAGCTAACCGTTATATCTTATAACGAAATAAGTCTTTAACACAGGAAAAAAAAAAAAAAAAAAAAAAAGGGCAAACAAATACACTACCAAAATATAAGGAATGCAAGTTGATCGACTTTAAGTCTTGAACACAACATTTTCCAAGCCCATTTGTATAGTTGGAATTTCCCACTCTGCAGCATTATCTTCCCCTATTGCAACCTCCCAAAGTCCCAAGTCTACCAAACTACGTCACCAAGACCAAACTAAGGCAAAGGCATTCCAGTAGCATATACAATTATACAAACCTGATTAAGTTAACAGCATCATTGAACAAACTTAAGCAGGTTAAGAAGCATTTAATTTCCGCGGTTATTGCTAACAAACTAGTGTATCAATTTGCTTCTTAAACAATCAAATAACACAAGTCCATAAATTCCAGAAACATTCTCTATTTTGCTTTCTTTTCATCTGAAATTGAAAACAATGCTAAAATGCATATTACAACAGCCTCAAGTCCATATGGTATACAATACATAGAGTTTAAATCACATAATGTAGTTAAAGGAAGGGATACATACAAAACGTTATTCCTTAACAAGATATCTATAATGCATCGGAAATCATACCATCTATTTTTGGAAATTCTCATTGAACTTCCTCTTGAACCTGTTCACCCTCACTTTGATTGGCAAGTAAATTCTATCACCAAGATCCTCAACATATCGAAAATAAGCTTGTCTCCAACTCCTCTTTATTACCAATGTCCCGACCACGCCCCAGAATCCAGTAGCAACACCAGACATTACAGCTAGGACGAACCACATCTTTTTATATATAACTTCTTTATTGACATCATCTATTACGACTGTAGGATTAACATTTGTCAAACTTGGTTGTGTGTCAAGTTTAGTGCAATTGTTTGGCGAGGGAAATCCGCATAAACCTGAATTGCCCGCATAGATAGTTGGATCGTCAAGAGTTTGAAGTTGCCTACCTGTCGGAATTGGACCATGTAAGTTGTTGTTGGAGAAATTCAACTTGCCTAGCCATGATATGGAAGACAAGCTTTGTGGTATGGTTCCTGAAAGATGGTTATTCGATAGGTCTAAAGATTCGAGCTCTTTCAAGTTGCCTATGTTTACAGGAATGTGTCCCGTTAGATGATTATATGATAAATTCAAGGCAAACAATGCATATATGTTTGTAATCTCCTCGGGTATGGTGCCGACTAAATAATTGCCCGAGAGGTCGATTATGGACGGAGCATAATTCGTTCCGGTGGACACTTGAACTATTCCCTTGACAATTTCTTCAATTTGTAGACTGGTATCACTAATATACACAACAGGATGACTATTGTTAAATGGAATGGATCCTAAACAGCGAGGAATGGTTCCAGTCAAACGATTATGTGCGAGTTCCAACACCAAAAGCGACCAAAAATCGCAGAGCTGTGATGGAATGGCCCCACTAAAATAATTTCCACGTAGATTGAGGATTTGCAACGGAGCACCCGAGTATACCTTTACAAATTTTATCTCTCCTGACAACATATTGTCACCGAGGTCAAGCACGAGTAAGGAGTTTTCATTACTTAAAAGTGATGAGGTATTATTTCCATCAAAGATTGCCCCTGATAGCAGATTGGAAGACAAATCTATCACTGCAGCATATTCTAAATGGCCCAGCCATTTAGGTATTGTCCCCGTTAGCAAGTTGTTGTGAAGGTCCAACCACTCCAAGTTACAGCTATCAGGCTCCTCACAAACTCTGTGTTGGGGCAAGGATCCTATAAAAAAGTTATTGTGAGAAAAATATTTAAAATAAAAGCACGAGTTTGCTTGGTATTAAATCCCCATATATAATGCAATCAAAGTAATAACAATCATAAACTCTTTGTAATTGGCCACATGCTCTATTTGACAATGCATTTCAGGTACCTTATTTGACCAAAATTTAAAATACGTTATTTTTTGGTAAACGTTTGGCAAGTTTCTTATTTAACCAAATAAGCTACCTGAAATGAAATGTTGCCTATAGTAGCTTTTAAGATTTCAGGTACCTAATTTGGTTTGATTTTCCGTTTTTACCCTCTAAATCTATACTATTAGATAATTATCATATTCTCTTAGGTTATTTCATCAAAATCAGTTACTTTATCAGTTAGTTTGCCAAACATTTTTTTATATAATCAGTTATCTTTATCAGTTCCTAATTTTCAGTTACCTTATTAGTTACATTTTCAGATTTCAGTTACCTTTTCATGTTTCAGCTATCTTTTCAACATTTTCAACAGAGCCTTAGTATATGACTTAAAGATAAGTTGTATGGTTAGCAATATTTAGTCTTAAAACGAGTATGAAACAAAGGAAATAGTCCGTATTCTAAATGATAGTGTTATTTTTTATGTTTTATGCATGAAATGGACTTCTTCTTGTTTTAATGAAAAGGTCCAAACTTAGTTTCGCACACGGGGCCTCAAAATTCTTAGATACGGCCTTCTGCGCAGGACAAACACTCAATGTAGAGCTGATCAAACGGCCCAGGCCCGATAGCCCAGCCTGGCCCGGCCCGATTTTTTGTCGGGCTTGTGCTGTAGATATGGCCCAAAAAAGCCCATGGCCCGGCCCAAACTAAGCCTGCTGTATATTTAGGGCCGGGTATGGGCTAACCTTAAGGCCCGAAATTTGGCCCGGCCCGGCCCAAATCGAGGAAAAATAAACATCCAAACTCCAAATGGAAAGTGTGACACTGACATTCGTCTATCAGTAATTAAGACACTACAAAAAGAATTAAAACAGGCGACTGATTTTGGCGACTGAAATCAGTCGCCAAAATCAATTTGGCGACTGAAATCAGTCGCCAAAGGTCAGTCGCGGACCTTAGTCGCCTTTTCTAGCTTTGGCGACTAAAGTCGGTCGCCAAATTTGGCGACTGAAAAATCAGTCGCCAAATGGTTAAAATGGCGACGGATGGGGTAGTCGCCAATTTGGCGACTGATTCAAGGTAGTCGCCAAATTGGCGATCGAATAACGATCGCCAAATGCCAAGACAGTCGCCTTTTTTGGGTGACGTAGCAGATTTGGTTTGAGGCAAATTGGCGACTGATTTAGGATTTGGCGACTACAAATCAGTCGCCAAATTGGCGACTACCTTGTATCAGTCGCCAAATTGGCGATCGACTTACGATCGCCAAATTGCAAAATCGCCAAAGCTCTTTGTAAGTTTTGGTGGTTTTTTTCGTTTTCATTGCTAGCCAAATATTTACAACCTGCATACAAACCGATGTTCCACAACACCATACATCCCAAATTTCAACACACACAACACCATACATTTCAACCCAACACCTCCCAATTTCTCAATCTTCATTTCATATATTGAAAATGAAAGTTTTACAAGCTAAGCGATTCTAATGTTCAAGTCTAAAGTTCAAGTTTTACAAGCTTACATGCTAAAATCATCCTACGTGTTGCTGGGAATTGTTGAAGTCGATCTCCTACGCGTTTTCTCATAGAAAGCCGGTGTTGAACTTCCGGTACCATACATGTAACACCCGCAAATTTCTCATTTTGACATTTAAAATTTATTAAACCGTTTAACCACTTTATTATATATTTTTGAATTATTCTATTTAATTAATTTTCGTCTCATATTTTATATAAAGATAATTCGTTAATATCGTCCTTTCACATAATTATTTTAGGTGACTCATATGGGGTTGAAGATGAAGAGTAATTTTGGGGTTTTAGAAGCTTTCTCAAGTTTTTACTTGTCTCTTTGCTAGCGTAAGGTAACTATTCCGAGTTACTCGACGAATAAATGTCACACTCTTTGTTTTCTTGTATGATTTTGTGAATGTTATTTGAGTAGTTTATTTCACATGAAAATATGAGTCAAATTCATGCCTTTTGTAAGTACAAGTTCACATATTAGTATGGAAATGAATTTTATAGCAATAATTGCCATGTTTTGTTGATTGTGCCGGCGAGCCTTAGTCCCTTTTGATCGATGCGATGTCGATTAATTGAGTGATTGGTCACCGCAATTTGACCCGTGCACTGCCGCAGGCTGGGGTTGCGGGTAAAAATTCGGTTGAATGAATTAGATAATCGGCCTTTTTCTTGTTTTAGGCCATTTATTATATCTCTATTTCACATGTGTAGTTAATTGAATTTAAATAGCTTCCTATTTTGTAGAAATGGCCCTAGTTTCCCCTAAAGCCTTTTATATTGTTATAATTGTTAGGATTGGAAATTAGTATTGAATACTTATTGAGGAACTGTTGGGATTGTATGCTGTAAATAGACATTTATATAACCTTTCACATGATAGAATATTAGATTTTATGTTGGTAAGTAGGACTTTTTGCCCTCTTAAGGTTAAGTGGGTGTCTTACTTGACTTGTGTGGTGAGTCTTGAGTGGTGTGGGCTAAAGTATTCAAGCTGGGACTAGCTGTGACTAGGTCCTAGGTGAGTATTTCGGCCTCCATCATAGATAGGTCTTTATAGTCTTTGACGAGTATATGTTCACTGCTTGATAGCCTTTGTGTTCCTGACTAGTGGATGTTTATCCAAGTTGGGGCATGACCTCAGGTACTAATTTTGATAGTATGGGGTCAGCTTAAGTACTAGCCGCCCCTTCGGTGGTGTCCTTAGGGTACTCACTTCACTTTGTTTTAAAAAAAAGTTGTGAGTCTTGGGTGCGGTGGTGTGTATCCGCATGTCTAGGGTCTGCAGATTTTAGGCTAGGGTTGTGTTGTCTCTTGGCCATGTTTTCTTAATAGTAACCGCTGAGCCAAGATACCGGTTCGATTACTTCCCTACCTCGTGGTATAGACTTGAGTTACAAAGTGACTATTGACCGTACTAAGAACTTATGCGTGTCTTTGATATATTGCCCTTTCTTGTATGGTGATTCTATGAATCATAGAAGGTGAGATGCAAGCCGGCTATGGTTGATAGAGTTTGGATTCCTGGATGTTATGTGATTCACATGATAGTGTAGTATGAGTCGGTCTAGTTTTCACATGCTAGGACTATGTGTTGTTATATTGTTGTTCACATGATAAGCACGATTGTCTAGCATCTATATGCTAAGGCATTGTGTGATTCGTATTCATATTCTTATGTTTACATGTTATATTAATTATGACATTTCGTGGTTGGGAGAACTCGGAGTTACTCCCCATCGATTGTGGCTTTCGTATTTGTATAAAATGCGAATGACAGGTAGGTGATGCATATATGGGGTACATGGACGAGCTAGCGAGCAAAGTAACCTTGGGACCTAGACTGGTTTTATTTCATTGTGACCCTTAAACCCTTTTTATGTCACATACATTTTAGGGACATATGTCTCCCTTTTCTATTTTGGGTTTGTACCTTTACTTTTTCTTATCATTAGCTATGTATGTAAAGTAGTTCATTAGCATTGCAGGTTTTGGCACCCGCTTCTGGGAATGTTGGAAATGTTGTGATTGGTTTAGAAAATTTTTGAAATGACAGGTTTTTGGCTAGTTGAACCAATTACAAACATATCCTACCAGTTTTTCTGTAGAATTACGTGTTTACTTTTCCGCGATAAGTAAGGGTGTCACAGTTGGTATCAGAGCATATTTGCTCCCGACGCACGTTTGTGCACCCCAATATAAATAACTTGACCTTAAAATAATAAACTTGAGAGATGGGTAAGATGGGTAGATTTAGGATCTTATGTTGTAGTCTCTTTGTGTTTGCTCTTTGTTAGGTACTAACATGTTTGTTGATTGTCATTTAATAATTGTTGCGTTCTTAGATCAATGACCGTGAACTTATTTATAGTTAAAGGAGTTATTGCCCTTATTAAAAAAAAAAATTTTGAACTAAAGGTTTTGAAAATATTTTAATGTTTTTCACTGGTTTTAACGTCAATTAGTGTTAAAGCTTGTTATTGGAGACGTCTGATAATTAGTTTTATCATTTGTTGGTGTAAAAATGTATTTTTATGTCTTTAAATTGGAATATTGATGTTCTTGAGTGATCGCCAAGAGTATCTCCGTTCCATTGAAAGGACACTTATATATTACGAAGATCAAGATTTAGTGCCTTTTGCTGAGGATTGAAGATTTGTTCAACCTTTGAAGAATGCTTCTACTTCCTTGAAGATATTTCTCGTTCTTTTTGTATCTCGCCTTATTCTTAATCTCTTGGTGCCTATCCTTCTTCTAAACTCTCTATTCTTCTTCCTAGGAAGTTACATTTGTATCCTCCCAACTTGTCCTTTCACCCTTGCTAATCCTCCCTTAACGCCTTTTAGATAGTTCTTTTTCTTTTGTGGGGTGTTAACCTTGGTTGGATAATTTGGCTTGTGGAGTTGTTTCTGGTTGACCTATAACCCCGGTTTTGAGAAGTTGTGATATTGGAAGGACTTAGGTTGAGTGTTGTTACCTTAGGAGTAAACACGGAGTAAGGTTTATGATGTGATTTTGGAAAGAGATACCTTTAGGATGTTGATAGCCATACATAAATTGATGTTACCTTATGACATTGTTGTTTGAGATTTGAGTATCTGACATTTCCTTGTTGTCTAATTTCCCTTTCTCCTTGATCATGAGCGTTACCGTTCATACCTCCTTTCCTCGCTTCATCTTGCTCCTCCTTTAAGTTTGACACTCGTATCTTGTGAAACTCTATCTTTGGCATCCTTGTAATTTTGATTTCAATTTCTACCCTATGAAATTCATTATAGCTTTCTTGTTGCTTAAGTTTGAGCTCTCTTAACATACTTTGTTTCTATGCTATCTAAGTTACTTTCCTTTTTGGTACAATTTTTAAACTTTCAAGCTACCAGTTTCGATTCATTCTTAAAAGTTTATGTCACTTCTGCAAACCTAACTTATTTTTAAAGATTTGAAAATGAAAATTTGATTTAGTTCCCTATTCATTCCTTGAATATAAACTCATTTATCGTAATTTTAATTACTAAACCCGAGATTTCGTTAAGTTTTGTCCAATTTCTGTTAACTTTGATCTATTTATGATTTCTTTGTCAAAGTTTAATGTTACATTTTCAGGAATTTAACTCCCCTTTTAGTTTAAAGGTGAAACCTTTAATTCTATTTTGGCTTTTTGCAAAAGAGAATTTGAGTAGATTACCTTTCTCTTATTTTGATTTTAACGTTGATCGGATGTTAGAACTAGTTATTGGAAACGTTTAATAACTTGTTCTACTCTTGTCGACGAATGATTTTTGTTTTAAATTTGTCTTTGACATGGAAAGTTAGCGCTCTTGGGTGCACGACAAGGACAATTCCGTTCCATGAATGAGACTTATATTTTTGAAAACTCTTCATTAATGTTTTTGAAGGTATTTTGATTTTTGATTTATACAAATGATTTGCCTTTTGACCTTATCTCTGATTTGGAATGTGATGTTCTTGAATACGTAACGAGAACACTTTCGTTCCCTTGATGAGAATCTGGTTCTGTCGGAAAATTTTATTTGAAACTTTTGGAAGAATTTTGATTCTTACGATAAATAACCTTTAAAATGTTTTGGTTACCGATTCCAATTCCAATTTTATTTTTATAACTTTTCATTTATACTTTCAAGTTTCGAGGACGAAACTTTTTAAAAGATGGGGTGATTGTAACACCCGCAAATTTCTCATTTTGACATTTAAAATTTATTAAACCGTTTAACCACTTTATTATATATTTTTGAATTATTCTATTTAATTAATTTTCGTCTCATATTTTATATAAAGATAATTCGTTAATATCGTCCTTTCACATAATTATTTTAGGTGACTCATATGGGGTTGAAGATGAAGAGTAATTTTGGGGTTTTAGAAGCTTTCTCAAGTTTTTACTTGTCTCTTTGCTAGCGTAAGGTAACTATTCCGAGTTACTCGACGAATAAATGTCACACTCTTTGTTTTCTTGTATGATTTTGTGAATGTTATTTGAGTAGTTTATTTCACATGAAAATATGAGTCAAATTCATGCCTTTTGTAAGTACAAGTTCACATATTAGTATGGAAATGAATTTTATAGCAATAATTGCCATGTTTTGTTGATTGTGCCGAAAACTGAGCCTTAGTCCCTTTGATCGATGCGATGTCGATTAATTGAGTGATTGGTCGGCCGCAATTTGACCCGTGCACTGTCAGCAGGTGGGGTTGCGGGTAAAAATTCGGTTGAATGAATTAGATAATCGGCCTTTTTCTTGTTTTAGGCCATTTATTATATCTCTATTTCACATGTGTAGTTAATTGAATTTAAATAGCTTCCTATTTTGTAGAAATGGCCCTAGTTTCCCCTAAAGCCTTTTATATTGTTATAATTGTTAGGATTGGAAATTAGTATTGAATACTTATTGAGGAACTGTTGGGATTGTATGCTGTAAATAGACATTTATATAACCTTTCACATGATAGAATATTAGATTTTATGTTGGTAAGTAGGACTTTTTGCCCTCTTAAGGTTAAGTGGGTGTCTTACTTGACTTGTGTGGTGAGTCTTGAGTGGTGTGGGCTAAAGTATTCAAGCTGGGACTAGCTGTGACTAGGTCCTAGGTGAGTATTTCGGCCTCCATCATAGATAGGTCTTTATAGTCTTTGACGAGTATATGTTCACTGCTTGATAGCCTTTGTGTTCCTGACTAGTGGATGTTTATCCAAGTTGGGGCATGACCTCAGGTACTAATTTTGATAGTATGGGGTCAGCTTAAGTACTAGCCGCCCCTTCGGTGGTGTCCTTAGGGTACTCACTTCACTTTGTTTTAAAAAAAAGTTGTGAGTCTTGGGTGCGGTGGTGTGTATCCGCATGTCTAGGTCTGCGCAGATTTTAGGCTAGGGTTGTGTTGTCTCTTGGCCATGTTTTCTTAATAGTAACCGCTGAGCCAAGATACCGGTTCGATTACTTCCCTACCTCGTGGTATAGACTTGAGTTACAAAGTGACTATTGACCGTACTAAGAACTTATGCCTGTCTTTGATATATTGCCCTTTCTTGTATGGTGATTCTATGAATCATAGAAGGTGAGATGCAAGCCGGCTATGGTTGATAGAGTTTGGATTCCTGGATGTTATGTGATTCACATGATAGTGTAGTATGAGTCGGTCTAGTTTTCACATGCTAGGACTATGTGTTGTTATATTGTTGTTCACATGATAAGCACGATTGTCTAGCATCTATATGCTAAGGCATTGTGTGATTCGTATTCATATTCTTATGTTTACATGTTATATTAATTATGACATTTCGTGGCTGGGAGAACTCGGAGTTACTCCCCATCGATCGTGGCTTTCGTATTTGTATAAAATGCGAATGACAGGTAGGTGATGCATATATGGGGTACATGGACGAGCTAGCGAGCAAAGTAACCTTGGGACCTAGACTGGTTTTATTTCATTGTGACCCTTAAACCCTTTTTATGTCACATACATTTTAGGGACATATGTCTCCCTTTTCTATTTTGGGTTTGTACCTTTACTTTTTCTTATCATTAGCTATGTATGTAAAGTAGTTCATTAGCATTGCAGGTTTTGGCACCCGCTTCTGGGAATGTTGGAAATGTTGTGATTGGTTTAGAAAATTTTTGAAATGACAGGTTTTTGGCTAGTTGAACCAATTACAAACATATCCTACCAGTTTTTCTGTAGAATTACGTGTTTACTTTTCCGCGATAAGTAAGGGTGTCACAATACACGTGCCCTTTCTTGAAGCCATCCACCAACTTAAACCATATGTCATTATCCGGAGTTTCTGGATTGGCGGCTTTTTCTTGTTCAAATGTTTCCTACAATATTAAACAAATGGTTGTAAGTTAATATGGTAACCACCTTATATACGACATTTTAAAAGAGAATAAATTAACAAAAATTAAGTGTTACGGAAACTTACATATAATTGCTTGTCTTTTGGCTTAGTCCAAGTTCTAACCCCTTTGTGGTCAACCCTGGAATGCGTGTCAAAGCTTGATTACGTACCGTCGCAATCGGCTGTGACTTCTTCTTTCCTCTCTGAATGAAAAAAAAAACATACATGTTAGAAAATCAACAAAAAATCTAATTTGGGACGATGACAAAATTTCTGCAAATCTTTTCTAGAAGCAATGCTATCACATTTTTCACCTTCTACATCCATGATCATGTCAATTAGTTGCTCAAAGAAATTCTTTTCTATGTGCATTACATCCAAATTATGTGTTATCAACATTGTCTTCCAATAAGGAAGGTCCCAAAGAATGCTTCTTTTAAACCAACCGTTTTTCTGCTTTTTCAATTCTTTAAATTCTTCCTCGGTACCATCAATAGGGGATGGTAAATCACATACCGTCTTCCATATCTCATCCCCAGGCACTCGTTTCGGAGGGGCATCAAGCACCTCTTTACCTTTTGTGAAAGCTTTCTTGTTCTTCCTATGTGGATTTCCCTCTCGTAAGAAGCATCTATGACAATCAAACCAGCTTATTTTCTTGCTATTGGGAAGCCAAAATGCTTTACTTTCCTCCATGCAACAAGGACATGCTTTTTGTCCTTGTGTAGTCCACCCAGATAGCATACCATAGGCGGGAAAATCATTTATTGTCCACAAAAGGGAAGCTTTAAGTTGAAAATTTTGTTTTTTAGACACATCATAAGTTTCCACCCCAACTTCCCACAGTACATATACATGTATTCGGAGAACATTAAAGGGATCGCCACCAAACTCATTCCTCATTAATAAATCACAAGTACGTGTTTACTACCTAAATGACTTGAAACGTACAAAGACAGTCCCAAAATGGGGACTATTCAAGAATTACTCCTAATGAGTAATTCTTGAACGGGTACTAAGTCAACATCAAATCAAACAACAACACAATCAAGTACTAAATTAATTAAGTCAATCAATAGCCCAATTCAACCACATAGTAAAGGCTTCTATCCTAAAGTCCGTAACATAATTTGAACTAAAATTAGTAAATTTAAAAAGTAACTGGTAAGAGGAGGTTACCTAATCAAGTAAAAGCAAAAATGAAAAGAAAACAAGAAGCAACGACTACAGCGTCACGGTGGTGCCTAGCAGTAGCGGTGACAACCTGAAAAGAGAAAAGAAAAACAAAAATAACAAGGTTATTCTACCTCAATTCATCAATAACATGAATTATCAAACTAAATTTATCAAAATCAAGTCCTAAAGAAGGTTCTACTTAGCTAATAGATAATTTCTCTTAATCCAAAAGACGGTTTCACTTAGCTAATTCCATTAATGCAAAGGACGGTTTCACTTAGCTTAACATTAATAATAATAAGGCGGTTTAATTAGTATAATAATAATAATAATAATAATAATAATAATAATAATAATAATAATAATAATAATAACAATAATAATAATAATACAAATACTAATAATAATACTAATACTAATACTAATAATAATAACAATAATTCCCTTCCCCCACCGCCACCACCCACGGCCACCCTTCCCCCACCGCCACCACCCACGGCCACCCTTCCCCCACCGCCACCACCCACGGCCACCCTTCCCCCACCGCCACCACCCACGGCCGACCTCCACCCCCACCCATAACCCTAAACCTAAACACAAACCCCCTTAATCATTCCCTTTTAATTCAAACACAAATTAAACTAAATCTAACTACAAATTAATCTAACATACTAACTACAAATAAATCTAACAAACTAACCACAAATTAATCAAACTAACTACAAATTAATCTAACAAATTAAACAAATTAAACTGAAATTAAACAAAAAAAAACTAACCTAATTAAAGAGAGTGATGGAGGCAATGAGAACGGTGGTCACGGTGGTGGAAGTGGTGGAAGTGGTGGTGTGGTTGTGTGGTTGTTGTCGTCTTTGTTTTCGCCCATTTGCTTTCCTCTCTCTCTTTTTTTTTTTTTTTTGTTTGAAAGAGTAAAGCAGGAGAGAGGTCTTCTGTTTTCTATAAAAAAATTTGGCGACTGAAAAGCAATTTGGCGACTACCTTTCAGTCGCCAAATTTGGCGACTACTCCTACATCAGTCGCCAAATTTCAAAACACGGTCGCCAAATAGATTCCTTTTTTAAAAAATGACAGCCTGGTTTCTACTAAGAAAATTGGCGACTGAAATTCATTTTGGCGACTGAATTTCAGTCGCCAAATTGGCGACTACACATAAATCAGTCGCCATATTTTAAATCTCGGTCGCCAAGTTTTATTCCCTTTTAAAAAAGAGATCGCCAAATTGGCGGCGATTTGATTTCGCCAATTTGAAAATCAGTCGCCAATTTGGCGACTAAATATATCAGTCGCCAAATTTCGGTCGCCTGTTTTAGTTTTTCTTGTAGTGAGAGTATGTTAATGGATCCCAAGTTCCCAACAAATAAGCGTAGTAGTGGGATATCAAAAGTCGAGATCATACGGAGAATTTAATTAGAAAATGTAACTATCCCTTTTCCTTATTTCCTAGTTGTTCCCAAATTGCCTTATATTCCTGATGGGGCATATTCTGCACCGCTGACCAAGTCAACACACTGAGCAAGGTCAAAGATATCCACAGCAAGTCAACGACTTAGACGGCATAGCCGTCTGACCCATCGGCTTTGTCACGGGTCACGGCCGACAACCCGCCCGGTAGGGACACATATCCGCGTACTCACATCCAAGACCCTCGGCCGGCCTGCCATAGGTCCATCGGCCGAGGGTAGAACGGTCTTTCCACCTGATAGCCACTTGGCCACTTGGCCACTACGTGACAAAAGGTGAAAGCCTATAAATACTCCTCAACCTTCTTTGAGGAGAGGATCCCACAACTGAACCTAAATACACTATTCATCTGGTAATATCTCCCTTATCTCTCTACAATACATACCTAGCCAAGCAACACAGCTTAATCCTTTAAGTTTACTGACTTGAGCGTCGGAGTGAGTACGCTTGGCACAAAGCCAAGCCCTCAGTTCGTTCATTGTTGCAGGAGAGGCCGAGAGGGGCGATAGAAGCAAGAAGGGTTCAACCCAAGACATCATTCTACAAGCCACGGGTGGTAACGATACTTGCTCTGGAATTACACCCGGAACAATTGGCGCCGTCTGTGGGGAAAAGACACTAGAAGCTAGTCACATTCATTCCCAAACAAAAATACACACAAAAAAACCCACCCAAAAAGCTAAGAAGATGTCGAAGCAACAAGAGGTATTCGTGACGGACGAAACCGAATTCTACCAAGATGATGCCGTCCACAAATCTGGAGTCGAGCAACCCTCCACCGGCGGAGTAATCCAACCAGAGTTCGGGATGCCAATAATACCCGACACGCCGGTGCCAGCCAACCAAGTCACCATCATGGGACATGTGGTTGACGTAGCAAAGCTGAAAATGCTCCTGGACCTAATCAGTAATACGCCCGCTCACACTGTCACGCCGACAAGAGCGGCGGAAATCGTCCGGGAGAACAGGGCCCAAAACGTGACTCCGAGAAATTTGAACGGAGCACTAGGAGAAGCCGACCCAGTCAAGACGCCGGGGGAGCCCAAAGTGGGCGCGGTAGACCTAAGTCCTTCCCGCACTCATGGGAGGACAGCGTCCCCGCCACACGAACGAGGCTCACCCCGAAGGAGCGGAGGAGTCCGACTCGGCGAGTTGGAGAAGAAGTCCGAGTCGAAGAAGGAGCCCCTCCCGCTACGGGGGAGGAGCCAGGTTAGGGATGCAAGGAGCCGATCGCCGCGTGTCGCTCGACACGTGGTTAGGCGACCCCTCAACGCCTACGTCCTAGAAGTCCCGGTCCGAACAAGCTCAAGTTGCCACCTCCGTCATACAAGGGAGATAGTGATCCGGCCCGACCACGCCGAGGCTTTCGAGTCTTACATGTCGGTATGGGAGCGGCCCGATGAGGTGCAGTGCCGAATTTTCCCAACAACTTTGCATGGGATGGCTCGGAGGCGGTACAAAGGGCTTCCCGATGGCTCGGTGTACTATTACGCCGACCTGAAGGGCGCTTTCCTAGCCCAGTACTCCTGCAATAAGAGAAGGGCCGTAGAGACATCTGACCTCCTGACTATCAGACAGGAGGGGGGCGAGTCTCTCCGGAGCTATGTGAAGAGGTTTGATGGAAAGGTCCAGCAGATTCGAGAAATTAATCCCGAGCTGGCGGCCTTCGCGCTGATGAAGGGCCTCCCAAGGGGAGCCTTAAAAAACGAGCTCATCAAGAGCGGAGGCTGGGCACGGACGCCGCGAGAAAGTTGGCCGACCAAGCCATCAAGGTGGAAGACTACCACAAGACCTGGGAAGATCCCCGCGAAGCCGAGCACTCAGAAAAGAAGAGTCACAGGCAGGACAGTCAGGACGAAGGACGCCGCGACAACAGCGGCTCGCGGTCCGATGGAAGACGCCGTGAGAATAATAGATCACGGTCGGACAGATCCGACCGGAAGCAAGACTCGGCGGGCGCCGGGTGGAATCAGAACGTACCACCCGGAGGCGGTATAGTGAAAAACCCCTCTCATCGTATCGCCCGCCGAAGTCTTCGCCCGAGCAAAACGAGGGCGAAGTGGGAGAGACCCCCAAGCCAAAAAGTGACGGTGACACGAGCCGATCGTGAGTACCACGGGCCACACCGGCCATTTAACCAACGATCGCCGCCATCTAAAGAATGCCATAGAGGAAGGCGATCCCGGAAGGAAGCCTCGGCAAGTATGTTGCAAAAGGCCAAAAGGCGACGCGGCGGCTCGGATAAGAAGTCCGTCTTCGAGCGGATAGGAGTGATTCATGTTGTCATCGGAGGCAACGAGAACGGAGGGTCCGCTCATGGGCACAAACGACACCTAAACGAGCTATATCAGGCCATCAACTTTGTGCCCAAATCAGGGATCCCCTCTGCAAACATCCCCGATATGACTATTGGAAGAAAGGACTACGAAGGGGTCATCGCCCCTCACAGCGACCCGCTTGTAGTCAATTTGGACATATCCAACCACCTGGTCAAGAGGTGCCTGGTTGACACAGGCGCATACACGAACATCATGTTTAGAGAATGCTTTCTCGGCCTCGGCCTGAAGATCAAGGACTTGAGTCCCTGCACCAACCCCTATACGACTTCTGCAGGGCCGGCCTGGTGCCGCTGGGATCAATCAGACTCCCGGTGACGTTCGGCGAAAAGAACGCGGCTAAAAACGTCCTAGCTGAGTTCGTGGTCATTGACGGCTCGTCCGCCTACAATGTCCTCATAGGCCGAGTCACCCTGAGCGAGGCCGACGCAGTGATGTCCATCCGGGCCCTAACACTGATGTATGTCTCGGACCGGGGGGAAGCGCATAAGCTCGTCTCCAAAAACGAGAAGGATGAGGTGGTCAACATCCAGATAGCTGCCCGAGGATGCAACATGCAATCCCTCAAAGAGGCGAAGAAATCCGAAAAAGGAAAAAGCCCGTCCTTACAGCAGGAAGGCGACCTCATGGATACAACTAGTGGCTGACTGGGGAGGTGTGCCTATGATGAGCCATTAGGGCATTGGTAATCTCGTAGAATTTATGTAGCTGCGGAGGTGTCCAAAATAGTTGTGGACACCCCAACACATGTTTTTACCTAATGAAAAAAAACATCCAAGCCCCCCATCAAAGCAAAATTTTCCCATCAAGAAATTAGCGCCGTCGCAGTCACCCCAAGTAGTAGACGCCACGGCAGTCACCCCAAGAGGTTTGACGCCGTCGCAGTCACTACAAGTGGTAGACGCCACGTAACACGCTATCGAGAAATAGACGCCGGCTCACACTGTCATACCGACAAGAGCGGCAGTCTCCATCAAGAAATTAGCGCGTCGCAGATCACCCCAAGTAGTAGACGCCACGGCGAGCCACCCCAAAAGGTTTGACGCGTCGCGCATCACTCCAAGTGGTAGACGCCACGTAACACGCTATCGAGAAATAGACGCCGGCTCACACTGTCATACCGACAAGAGCGGCAGTCTCCATCAAGAAATTAGCGCCGTCGCAGTCACCCCAAGTAGTAGACGCCACGGCAGTCACCCCAAGAGGTTTGACGCCGTCGCAGTCACTCCAAGTGGTAGACGCCACGTAACACGCTATCGAGAAATAGACGCCGGCTCACACTGTCATACCGACAAGAGCGGCAGTCTCCATCAAGAAATTAGCGCCGTCGCAGTCACCCCAAGTAGTAGACGTCACGGCAGTCACCCCAAGAGGTTTGACGCCGTCGCAGTCACTCCAAGTGGTAGACGCCACGTAACACGCTATCGAGAAATAGACGCCGGCTCACACTGTCATACCGACAAGAGCGGCAACCTCTGTCAAGAAACCAACGCCGGCTCCCACGGTCAACCCGACAAAAGCGGCAATCACCCTCGTAAGGCGGATACCACGACAGTAACGGCCATCGCACACTACACTCGCAAAAACAAACGAAGTGTCTTGGAAGCGTTGAAACACAGTTGAGATACACACTCTAAAACGGCCCCGGCCAAGCCGAGGCGGAAACAAAAGGGGCGCTCAATTAGGAATACAGGAAGATAACTCTGACAAAGATGAGATAAAGACCTCGGCCAGGCCGAAGGCGAAAGAAACGAACTATTATTAGAAGATAAGTTACAAGTAAGATTACAAGTGAAAAGAATACAGACGACGGCCGTCCCCACAGGGATAAGCCGAAACACAACCTACCGAGGTTGTACAAAAAAAAAAGGCAAAAACTACCATTATGTTCATGTACCAAGAGATAGCGGGGAGGAAGGGCTGAGTAATTGGCCCCCGGACAGCCGAAGCAGATCTGCTGTAAACTTGTTCTCATCAAGCAGCACATGGTAGCATGTGAGGAGCTGAAACAGATCTGCTGTAAACTTGTTCTCATCAAGCCGCATCTTCTTCAGTGGGCAACCCAGCAGCTTTTCTAGCAGCCTCAGCCTTGGCCTCGGCAGCCTCAGCTGCCCTCATCCTTTCGACTTCTTCCTTAGCCACCCTAGCCCTCTCAGCAAGAGCTGCTTTCTCCGCGACCGCCTCCCTCTCCATCTTCGCCTTCACCGCCTCCTTGGCCTTCTCCACCGCGGCTTTCTCCTTAGCCTCGAGCTTGTCATCAAGCAGCACGTCGAACCTGCCCCACGGGAAGGAACCATCAAGAGGGAAAAGCTCCCCGATAACTTCCCTAGCAAAGCATCTTCGGCCAAATCCCGGAACTCGGCGCACAGTTTGGGAAGCATGCCGGTTTGCAGCATCTCGATGTCCGCCTCCTTTTGCTTGATGATGGCCTCTTTGCCCCGAACCACCTCCGCCTGAGCCTTAAACAGGCCCCAGGACTCGTTCCTCTGCTGGAGGTAGAGGTCGGCGCGCCCCTGAGCGAGCTCACATTTCCTCAGCAGCTTCGCAGCTTCGGCAGCCGCAGCCTCGGCCTTAGCCCTCTCAGCAAGGACCTCCTTTTCAGCGTCCTCCCTAAGTTTTCTCTCAGCCAAGAGCGCCTTCTCAGCTTCTCCCCTAAGCCTCTGCTCATTGAGGAGACCCAACTTCGCCGATGCAGCCACCTGCTTAGTGGCATTACGCTCATGAACAGCCCGAGCCACGGCCTTCTCTTGCTCCATGAGACGAGCACCGGTAACCACGTTCCACCTCGCCAGCTCCCTAATTAGCTTCGTGCCCTCCTCTATAAGCTCGGAGACGGAAGCCTTCTGAGATGAAGGGACGGTGGTGACAATTTGACCACTAGCCTGCGGCTGGGAGACGAAAGCCTTCTGGGATGAAGGGTTGACGGTGGTGCCTTGATCACCAACCTGTGCAGAGGACCCCACCGCCTGCTGCCCAACGTGAGCAATAGCCGACTGCGGCTGGTCTGCAGAAATTCAATTAAAACATCAGTATCAACATTGACTTATCAGAAACACCTAATGGTTCGGCTAAATTTAAGCCACAAGCTAGATAGGTACCATGTTTGGGCTTCTTGACCGGAGGAGGCACTTCCTTGCCAGCGGTAGAAGCTGCTCTCTTCCTCCTACAGATAAGAGGAGATCCCTCCGCATCGAGTCCCCCTCATCGGGAATATCAACAATCTCCACCTTCTTAGGGGAGGGGATGGGAGTTGAACAGGCGTCGACGCTGTCGCCGCCGAAGACTTTGTTTTCCGCGTCCGACGCACTACGCCGCTAACAACCCTCGCTTGCGCCTCCTCCTTGCTCAAGACCTTCACCATTGTTCCATAAGATCATTCGGCGACGTCCTGCGGTCATGGGCTAGAGCCTTGGGATGCAAGTTAGCAACGGTTTTATCTTTGTGCAGCCCCATTCTCTGAAGAAGATCCTCAGATAGGTCCGGTCCAAAGTGGTCTGCAAAAGGAACAAAGCAAGAGTCAAGCAGAAGAAATAAATCGAAATTCGAAAATAAAGAAACATTGGGAGCGGCGATGGGCCTCACACCGACCCCACTCACCCCGTGCTAGGGCCGGTATGAGGCCGACATAGCAGAGCGGCTCATCCTGAAGAATGATCTGCGTCGGGGGAATCCATCTTTTCGGCATCCCACTCTTGTCCACCTCAAAGAGCCTCATTGCCAGCCTCTCATCCTCCTTGAGAACGACCCTGCTAGCATCCATTTTAAGATGCTTCCGAGTGACCCATCTGTCATGCTCCGCCCTAGTCTCACACCGCAAGTTAACCTGATGCTGGAAGGAGCGGGGCAGCGGATAGTCATCCGACACTTTAACATACACCCACCGACCTTGCCAGTCCTTGCAAGAAGAGAGTTTGTCAACAGAGACATAACCCTGCTCCGTTTGTACACTGTACCATCCAACGCGGCCAGAGAGTGACGGTTTGAGATGATGAAGTCGGCGGAATAAATTCACCGTCGGAGCCTCTCCCTTAAAAAGACAAAGCCAGACAAAACCAATTATGGTCCTCATGGCGGGTGCGGTTGGGCAACAAAGAACGTTCATGGCTCTAATTATGGCCATAACGTACCCATTCGTGAAACCGGAGCCCGTACTCCAAATGCCGCGGTATACGCAAAGATCTGCCCGGCGGAGGGCAAGATACGGCTGACCCTCCTCGGGGATAACAATTTCGTATCCCCTACCAAAGAAAAATGATCCTCGAAAAGTTTCCCGCGGAACAACGGGCAAGCTTACGGGACCAAGCACGATCAAGACGGATCTTACAGACATAGCCGTGATCCATGACGATCTTTGTCTCCCCTCACTAGGACGAGACCTTTCCGCATCATCACCAAAATCATCACCAAGATCACCAAAAGAGTCGGAATCCTCCCATTCCTCCAGAATTTGAGGATCAACTTGAGAGAAGGAGACCTAGGGCCCCCGACGCGGGTTTACTAGGTCCAAAGATCGGCCGGAAGACATGATTCACAACAAATTACTAGCAAGAAAAATAAAAAGTTTGCTTGTTTACCTTAAAGAAAAACACTCGCCGGATCAAATATTCCGAAGGTTAAGAAGACGAAGACAACCCTTGAAAGTTTGGAGAGATGAAGTTTTTGGAGAAAATTTTAGAAAACAAAATGGAGGCCAAAATCACGGAATAACTGCCCTATTTATAGAGAAAAGCCCATGAAGAAGGACCAATCAGGGCACAGCCCATGAAGCGTCAACCAATCAGCGAACGTACACGTGTCAAACATGCAACCGCGGGATGTCAATCGTTGCAACAGTTGAACGTCAATCAATGCAACAGTGACCAAGCGTCTTCAACACGCCCATTCACATCTCTTCGACTGTTCATCTCCCTCAAACAAATTCCTAGGTATCTAGTCTCCGCCGGCTACCGATCAACCAAGCCAGGAAGCACCGGTCGGGGGCAATCAAAGTCAACCGGCACTCTCAGCCCTGGTCTCGGCCAGCGTCATGTTCTTTTCCACATCGGATACCCTTTACGCATCCATGTGGAAGGGGGATATGGTATATGGTACGGCCTAACAAGAGCCACGCCGATACACAAGAAGACACCGATACAGAAAAATTTGCGAAATTTACTTAGTGCAGAATATATGCTCAGCATACATCGGAGCCCATACCACGGCATAGACTACGCTGGGGGCAAATTGATGGGGCATATTCTGCACCGCTGACCAAGTCAACACACTGAGCAAGGTCAAAGATATCCACAGCAAGTCAACGACTTAGACGGCCTAGCCGATGCAGCCCATCGGCCTGTCACCTGGGTCACGGCCTGACAACCCGCCAGCCGGGACACATATCCGCGTACTCACATCCAAGACCCTCGGCCGGCCTGCCATAGGTCCATCGGCCGAGGGTAGAACGGTCTTTCCACCTGATAGCCACTTGGCCACTTGGCCACTACGTGACAAAAGGTGAAAGCCTATAAATACTCCTCAACCTTCTTTGAGGAGAGGATCCCACAACTGAACCTAAATACACTATTCATCTGGTAATATCTCCCTTATCTCTCTACAATACATACCTAGCCAAGCAACACAGCTTAATCCTTTAAGTTTACTGACTTGAGCGTCGGAGTGAGTACGCTTGGCACAAAGCCAAGCCCTCAGTTCGTTCATTGTTGCAGGAGAGGCCGAGAGGGGCGATAGAAGCAAGAAGGGTTCAACCCAAGACATCATTCTACAAGCCACGGGTGGTAACGATACTTGCTCTGGAATTACACCCGGAACAATTCCTATTAATGCTATAACAGTATAACCTAGAACACGTTGCTCTCTTGAAGATCATTCCTTGCTCTGCAATCCTCCTGTTCATAATTTTCAACTCCCCAATTCACCATGGAACAATGTACTCGACTAAAAAAACTCTTTTTTTATCTCTCATACTATCATATTTTAGACTTTTTGGTTTATTTTTGACATCTCTCATACTACCATAGTTCAAAGTTCAAAGTCTCGGTGTTTAGTTTCCTAGTAAAGCAATCTTATTTATTTGTGGTTGAATGACTGAATCTACTCAATCCGCTCTTTGCAATTTCAATGTTTGGACAAGTTACTGATTTTAATTTTCGTGAAATGAATAAGCGGAAAATCAAATGTGTAATTGTATCACAATGGGCCAAAAAGCCCGATTTGGCCCGAAAGACCGTGTCAGCCCGATATGCCTGGGCTTGGGCTAAAAGAATCAGCCCAACTTCTAAGCCCGGCCCAGCCCGGCCCGCATGTCTGGGCTGTTTTTTAAGCATAGGCCCGGCCCAAACCCGGCCCAGCCCGGCCCATGATCAGCTCTAACTCAATGTAATTATTTCAAGAAAAAAGTTGAACCTGTAAGTCGATTGCGAGAAAGATGTAAGTGTTGAAGAGAACTTGCGTTCCACAACCATCTGGGCAATTCTCCTGAGACGCCAGTATCAGAAAGGTCTAAGTATACCATCCGAGTTTGATTTTTTAACCATTGAGGAAACACCGTGTTTATCACACATGAATGAACCTTAAAAACTCGAAGTTGAAAGGGAGGTCGCCAGTTGAAACTCGAGTCCAGATTGAGATTAAGATGATTGAAACTCAGATCCAAATACGACAATTTCGAGAGGTTACCAATGCCGAAGACGGTACCTTGGAGGGAGTTCAACGAGATGTCTAGTTGCTCTATCTGCGTTAAATGTCCTATAAAATCTGGAATCAATCCGCTCAAGTTATTTCTGGACAAATCCAAATACGTCAAAGCTGACAATTTTACAATAGAGGCAGGAAGTCCACCATTCAACCGATTGTATGAAAGATCAAGGTAATTCAAGTTGTTGAGTTGTCCCAACGAAGACGGCAAACTACCATTCATCTTATTATCATGTAGATCAAGGTATTGTAGCTCAAAAGCACCACACCCTGATAAACTCATAAAAGAGTCTAGGATATCTTCTTGAGAAATAAAATTGTTGGACAAATCCAAGTGTTTAAAATTGCAAGGATTTCCCATAATCTCCATAATCCCACCTTCCACATAATTAAAGACATTGTAACTCAAATCAAGAACTTCGAGGTGCCTCATGTCTTTAAGCCAGAGCGGAATTGACCCATTAAAATTATTGCGAGAGAGGGATCGAAGGGAAACCATATTTTTAAGAACAGATGGAAAAGGACCTTCAAAGCCATTCCGCCGAAGATCAAGATGTTGTAAAGTGGGGAAATATGTATTAGAAGTATTCCCTATTAATGCCCGAGATAAATGCGAATTATGTAAAGCGCAGTTAGATAGGCTAAATGCGGAAAGAGAAGGAAGTGTCATGAGAACTTTGAAAGTGTCGTGTGCTTGGGAAAGGTTTTGGTTGCTAATGTCAAGAGACTGCAATTTTAAAAGACCAGACGCCCATCCTAAATCTTTACCATATAAAAAACTTTGCTCACTGCATTGATATATAACATGAAGATCAAGGTGTACCAGATTTGTGAGGTTGCCAAGTTGTGGGGGAATTGGGCCAGAAAAGCCATCTGAAGAGAGATTTAGATACCTTAACTGCCTCATGGATCCTATGAATTTTGGAATCTGACTTCCATAAAAGTCATTCCCACTTAAGTCCAAGTGAGTTAGCAGCTTAAGTTCAAGCAAAGCCAAACTTACCCCAGAAGATACCAGGGAAACTCCAGAATCAGGCATACAATGTATACCATCGTCCCTGATATCATCGTCAGAGTAATAAGCCGGCTGACTGCGGAGATTCAACTTGATGACATTGTGAGTGACATTGTCGCAGGTCACTCCGTCCCATTGACAACAATCTTCACCAATCCATGACGAAAGGCGGTTCATAGGATCTTCGGTGAAGCTTTGTTTGAACTTTAACAAAGCTTCTAGTTCATGCTTTTTGCACCTTATAAAGCCATGTACACATAGTGATGCATGGAACACCTGCCAAAGAACAATGGCAAAAATAAAAAGGGATCTTCCCATCATAGGAAGAGAAAATCAATTCAAATTTTTTGTTTTGGTGGAGTTCACTGATAGTTCATCTGGTTTTGGGAAAAGAACATGTTGCTTTAAACTGTAAGAAAAGTTGAAAGTCTTGTGTCTTGCTTAAACAAAAATTTATACTCCCAATTTTACGCTGCAAGATTCGGTATCAAATGTGCATTGACAATCATAAGGAGCCATAGTCAAGGTCTTCTCTTTGATATTAATAAACAAACAGTAACTCATTAAAAAAAGGTTTAGGCCATGTCCAGAAGACCGACGAGAAGAAAAGAGAGTTTCACTTGATAATAGTATACTCTCCTAATTTGCAAGTGGTAACAAGGTGTTAATAGTACATTTCTAGTAAATTTAAGTTAAAGCGGTGTCATGAAGACGGTACAAAGTCAAACGAGAAGTTATTTTAGGACGGACATTCTGAAGCGATCTTGAGATTAATAAAATAATGTATATATGGTCTTTGGTCTTTGGTACTTGACAATTATCATGTGTTTGATTGCTAAGTTCTAAAGCATTTAATAATGTGCTATTGTGTAGTAGACAAAAAGTTTGAATCTCTCCTTTCAAAAAAAAAAAAAGTTTGAATCTCATTTCTAGTAAAAACTGAATGACATGTGCACAGCAGCAGCATCAACATTACCCCAATGCCTTAACGGCTTCTGCAAATAGTGACGGAAATTTTGGTGCTTCTATTGTTTCATAAATTAAAAAAAAATATATATAAACCAGTTGATATATATTAAATAACTCAATCTAACACCTTCTTCATACAATCATACACATTGAGCAAGCAATGAGGCATGCAATTCGTACCTGTTTATCTATTACGGCATAGTCCGATCAATCCAGTAATTCTTCTCCCAGTCTTCTGCTTGTTTCTCGTCATAGTTTATTCTTCTTGACTGTCTAAGAAATCCGGCTTTGTCATATGAAGGCGGCATGGCACATGGAGCTGTCTCTGCAGGAGTCTTAATCACATATTCCATCATAAACTTCTTTTTGATTTATCTGATGCTCTGCATGCCATGGCTTCTGAACATAGCTCAGCAGTATTCTTTGTAATTGTGGGCTTGAATTTAAGTAACTTGGCACTTGCATTTGTAAAACCGTCTTATACAAGTTCATGTCAAATTGGATTAATTACCTATCAACCAGCAATATGGCTTATGTATCACAATTTATAACTGGATATGAGCTAATGTTGCGTGCTTATGTATCACAATTAGACAATTAATCATTGTTATAGCAATTATAGCATCAGGGCATTGCTTAATTACAACCAATTTCCTCAAACGTTTTTCACTCGACATCCGAACAAAAGAAAATAAACATTGGCATTAAATCCAGACTGCTTTTCAGCTGATTCACAGTATTCTAATGCAGATAAAGATTAAAGATGAGTTATTTGATTACAATTTGAAGTGGGCAATTGGGAAATTGCAGGTTTTGTAACATTTAGAAGTGTTGAATGATTATAAATAGGTGATTGTAAAATGGAGTTTCCATAAATTGAGGCCTTGAGGGTTTAACAGTTGAAAAGTGATGATTAAATTACAGAAATTGATTATTCCCATTGCATGATTTAGAAGTGTTGATTTATTATATATATAAATAAGAATATAGTAAAAGTAAGCAAATAGTTACAGGTTTTGGGGAAGTTGTCATCTTTATGATGATCATGATTCTGGGTTGTGAAGAATGAATTGTGATTTTGATTTTTTTGAAGGAGTTGGGTTGTCGAAACATTCATCAGGTTTAACAAAACCCGTTTCTTTCATGAAGCGTCTAATCTAACCCAAGTTTTAATCGGAGCTATGGCATAGGCCTATGATATTAACCGCAAAATACAAAAGGTTTAATGTCACACTAATATTAAACCCGTACAAAATTGCACGGGTATGTATTTGGGCAAGTATTAATATTTTTGGATGTATATTTGTTTTTGCATTTCTATTGTACTTATCTAGTTGGTCTAAATCTACGATCTACATAATTTATGTTTAAATTTGTTACAAACACGTGTTCACTACACTGGTTTATAAGGAAATAACGTAATCTACTCTTGTAAATAAAAATTTCATACATAAAAAACTTTACATCCGGATAAAAGAAATATAATCTAATATAATCAACTTTAACATATGTACGTAATTCATTTGCGTTTTATGTTTGATCCCGTATATAAATGTTATTCCCTCTTGAAATTATGTAATTTTATTATTATGTAATTTTGTTTTAAAAATTATGTAATTCAATTTCATTTACTCGCATTTGTAATTCATTCTGCGTATATGTTATTAATTTTATTCATACAGAATGTATAAAATCATTTCATAATATTAATTCATATAATTTTTTCATAATATTATTTCATAGAATTTGTTGTAAGATGGAATTTATCGCATGTTTGAAAAGACGGAAATCTGAAGAAATAAATACATTGCACACTCACAGGTCCCACCATAACATGAATTTCCCAAAAAAAAAAAAAAAAAAAAAAAAAAAAAAAAAAAAAAAAAAAACTACATTACTAACATGGTGCGCTGAGGATTGAGTATTATCTTTTGTATTAATATAGATAAGATTTTTGAAAAGCTAGGGCCATATCTTGTTATAACTTATGAGCTAAATTTCAAGTAAAACTTAAGAGCTAAATTTCACAAAGGGATTTCATTACGACTTACCTTATTATAGATTCCGCCCCACGTTTTGGTGTCGCCGCAAACTAGTACTGAATTTTGCGACTTCAATGACCTTAATGACACGAGTCACGTAAATTTACCAACTCTAAAGCCAAATCGCCAAAATATCATGTTAAAAAGGTTTTTTTTATCAAATACAACCTTTTAAATAACCTTTTAAACACCACCTTACTTTACACACCAATATACCCCATAGAAGGCCATCTATCACCACCGTATTGATAACCCCTTGAAAGCTTGTTTTCCCACCTTTCTAACGAGTCTTAGAACACCTCAAACCGACCTCGTTTGCTATCTCAAACATCGACCGAAAGTCACCCCATTGCGAGTGGTTAAATTCTGGCCAAAATGTCATGTTTGACAACAATTTTTTTTTTTTTTTTTGGCAACGAGAAAGAAAGTTTCTTTACGCAGTACAAAAAAATTATTAGAGATTGTGTTTTACAAACTTTTTTTAAAGACGGTGTAGAAAAAAAAAACTTTTAAAGGTTGTGTTTAAAAAAAAAAAAAACTTACAAAGTACTAAAAAAGAAAGAAAGGAGGAAACAGACGGAAGTTGCTACGGTTACACTCGGTGTATAGAATCTTCTATACACCACCAATAAAACTTAAACATATGTCGGAATTGTTATGAATAAAAGAGAGTTGTGAGAGAATAGGGAGAGCAGAAAAGGTATTCAGCTTTATTCATATGAAGGGTATATATAGTAGAAGAGTACATATGTAATATGGTAATAGAATATCTCCTAAAGATACGGTAATATATGGACATCCATATAATATCTTTAGATATTTCGTAACACTCCCCCTTGGATGTCCATCATCGGAGAAAATGCCTCGTTAAAACCTCTACTAGAAAAACCCTATGGGACAAAAATCTAATAAAGGAAAAAGAGTACAATAATCTCCGTAATACGCACTAAATGTTGCCTCGTTAAAAACCTTGCCTGGAAAACCTAGTGGGACAAAACCATGGCTAAGGGAAAAAGAGTGCAACGCGTATTTACTCCCCTTCATTAAAACATCGCTTGACATCCTTGAGACGACGTAGCCCAAGTTGATAGATTAGATTCTCAAATGTCTTGCTCGGAAGTGCCTTGGTAAAAATGTCTGCGATATTTTCACTAGAGCGGATTTGTTGAACACTAATGACACCATCTTTTTGAAGATCATGAGTAAAAAAGAATTTCGGCAAAATGTGCTTCGTTCTATCACCCTTGATGAATCCTGACTTGAATTGAGCGATGCATGCAGTATTATCTTCATGTAAAATGGTTGGTGACTTATTTCTTGGAGATAGATCGCATGATCCTTCAATATGATGAATAACTGATCTCAACCATACACATTCTCGACTAGCTTCATGAATTGCTAACAACTCCGCATGATTTGAAGAAGTGGCGGCTATAGTTTGCTTCACGGAGCGCCATGAGATAGGAGTATTACCACATGTAAACACATAGCCAGTTTGAGAGCGACTATTATGTGGGTCAGAAATATAACCTGCATCTGCAAAACCAACTAACTCTCTTTTGCATTTATTAGAATAATATAAACCCATATCAGACGTACCTCGAAGATAACGGAGTAAATGTTTGACTCCATTCCAATGCCTTTCAGTTGGAGAAGAGCTATATCTTGCTAAGAGATTTACTGAAAAAGATATGTCGGGTCGAGTATGACTAGCAAGATACATCAAAGCTCCAATTGCACTCAAGTACGGTACTTCAGGACCAAGAACTTTCTCATTTTCTTCACGAGGTCGAAACGGGTCGTTCTTCACATTAAGTGTTCTTACAATCATAGGAGTATTCAACGGATGTGCTTTATCCATTTTAAACTGTTTTAGCACTTTATCAATGTAGGTCCCTTGATGTAACAAAATTCCACTGTCAAGATGTTCAATTTGCAGACCAAGACAAAATTTTGTTTTTCCTAAATCTTTCATCTCAAATTCTTTCTTCAAACATTCAACGGCTTTTGTAATTTCTTCAGAAGTTCCAACAATATTAAGATCATCAACATAAACAGCAATAATCACAAATCCGGATTTTGACCTCTTTATGAATAGACAAGGACAAATAGGGTCATTTTTATAACCTTCTTTTAACAAATATTCACTAAGACGGTTATACCACATACGCCCGGACTGTTTCAAACCATACAAAGATTTGTTTAACTTGATTGAATATTGCTCTCTTGGACTTGATTTTAATGTGTCGGGAAGCTTAAAACCTTCAGGGAGTTTCATGTGTATATCATTATCAAGTGAGCCATATAAATAAGCTGTAACAACGTCCATAAGACGTAAATCAAGTCCTTCCCTAATAGCCAGACTAATCAGATATCGAAAAGTAGTTGCATCCATTACAGGAGAATATGTCTCTTCATAATCAATACCAGGTCTTTGTGAAAAACCTTGTGCAACTAAACGAGCCTTATATCTGACTATCTCGCCTTTTTCATTTCTTTTTCGCACAAACACCCATTTGTAGCCTACTGGCTTTACTCCACTGGGTGTGCGAATTACTGGCCCAAACACTTCTCGTTTAGCCAATGATTTTAATTCTGCTTCAATAGCATCTTTCCATTTAGGCCAATCAATTCTCGTCCGCACCGATCAACGAGACTTTGGTTCATGATCCTCATTTTCATGCATGATATCAAGCGCTACATTAAATGCAAAAACATCATCATCGACGTCGATTTTGTTTCGGTTCCATGTTTTTCTAGACATGACATAATTTATCGAGATCTCTTCACAATTTTTATTTTCGTGCATTTTGAATCTCTTCTAGATTAATATTATCAGTCATGTCTCCAAGCTTTTCAAGGGTCTTTTCAAAAGCTATCTTATCCTCAACATTGCCATTATCAACTTTTGCTCCTTTTTGTTTTCGAGGATTTTTATCTTTGGAACCAATAGGTCTACCACGCTTCATGCGTGCCTTAGACTCATTTGCAATTGAAAGTCCTTCAGGGACATTAATTTTAGCTGGAGCATTTACAGCTGGTATATGAGATTTTATCACTCCTTTTGGATCAGTGAAGGCATTTGGCAGTTGGTTTGCTAACCGTTGTAAATGAATTATCCTTTGAACTTCAAGTTCACATTCTTTAGTACGAGGATCTAAATGAGATAATGATAATTCATGCCAACTTATCTCTTTTACCAGTTGTTTATTTTCTCCCCCTAACGTTGGGAAAAGTGATTCATCAAAATGACAATCAGCAAAATGGGCCGTAAATAAATCTCCTGTAGATGGCTCTAAAATTTAATAATTGATGGAGATTCGAACCCAACATATATTCCCAACCTTCTTTGGGGTCCCATCTTTGTACGTTGTGGTGGGCTAATTGGAACATATACACCACAACCAAAAATTATTAGATGAGAAACATTTGGTTCGTGACCAAAAACCAACTTTAGGGGAGATGATTTATGATAACTCGTTGGTCTGATGCGAATTAGTGATGCTGCATGTAAAACAGCATGCCCCCATGCCGAAATAGGCAATTTAGACCTCATAAGCATTGGTCTCGCAATTAATTGAATGCGTTTTATTAATGATTCAGCAAGACCATTTTGAGTGTGAACATGTGCTACAGGATGTTCAACACTTATCCCAATAGACATACAATAATCATCAAAAGTTTGTGAACTAAATTCACCAGCGTTGTCAAAACGGATAGTCTTAATGGGATAATCTGGATAGTGAGCTCTTAATATTATCAATTGAGCTAGTAATCTTGCAAACGCTAGGTTGCGAGTTGATAACAAGGATACGTGTGACCATCTAGTTGATGCATCAATTAATACCATAAAGTATCGAAATGGTCCACTTGGTGGATGTATAGGTCCACAAATATCACCTTGTATCCTTTCCAGAAATGTAAGGGATTCATTCCCTATCTTTGTAGGTGATGGCCTAATAATTAATTTACCTTGTGAACAAGCGGCGCATGAAAACTCACTAGTTTGAAAAATCTTATGATTCTCTAATAAATGTCCACGTGAATTTTCAATGATTTTTCGCATCATTAATGATCCGGGATGGCCAAACCGGTCATGCCAAACAATAAACTTGTTTTTATCTGTAAACTTTTCGTTTACTAGTGCATGAGATTCAACTGCACAAATTTTCATATAATACAAGCCAGAAGATAACGCTTGTAGTTTTTCCAACACACTTTTCTTGTTCAAATTTGAACGTGTGATATATAGGTATTCAACCCCATTCTCATTTGCTGTCTCAACATGAAATCCATTTCTACGGATATCATTAAAACTCAGCAAATTTCTTTTTGACTTAGGAGAGTACAAAGCTTCCTGTATTTCAATATTTGTTCCATTAGGCAACAAAATATTAGCTCTTCCTGAGCCTTCAATTAATTCTGTACTACCAGCAATTGTACAAACATTTGTCTTTTCCTCTTTAAGACAAGTAAAATACTTCTTATTTTTAAGAATTGTGTGCGTAGTCGCACTATCCGCAAGGCATACATCTCCATATATAGCTTCCATAATCTTCATAAAATAAATTACATGTAATAAGATATATGCGTAAAACTTTAAAATAAGAAAATAAATATAAAATTGTACCATTATATGGACATCATACATTTCATACGTCCTTATATCTCACCAAGGGCATAAGACTTAAGATACATCTCGGCATCTAACACCCATTCAGAATAATTACTTCCAGAGATATTCAAGGCCGCAAAATCAAGTTTGTTCAAATTCGACATGCTTAAACTATCAAGAAAATAAAACAAGTTAATTATAATACGATTAAAACAAATAATTAACAATGATAAGATGAGCCTGCGATGGATTTAAACCAAATACGGATAAAACAAAATAATAAATAAAAATAAAAAAATTGCGGCAGTAGCATAATATAATGTAACAAGCATGTGAGTTGTCAAAGTGCATGTATGTTCATGTAAAGTTGCATGTGAATTGTCAGAGCATATATGTTCGTGTAAAATTGGCATAGCATGTATGTTTGCGGCAGCACTATGTAACGAAATAATTTATTACTTTTTTTTTTTTTTAACAAAACTGTATGTATTTATGCGAATAAAAATTAAACTAAGAGGTCTTACCAAGTTCTTACCGTTTCGGTGAACAAATTATAAACTAGGGTTAGAGATTCGTGCTGATAACGTGTTATGAATAAAAGAGAGTTGTGAGAGAATAGGGAGAGCAGAAAACGTATTCAGCTTTATTCATATGAAGGGTATATATAGTAGAAGAGTACATATGTAATATGGTAATAGAATATCTCCTAAAGATACGGTAATATATGGACATCCATATAATATCTTTAGATATTTCGTAACAGGAATCTATTTTTTAATTATGGAATGAATAATTTGTTAGAATATTTAATTATATTCGAGTGGCCTAAGTGTTTCGGGTTTAAATATAAGTTAAGTTCATATTAAATATTACGAGACTTTAATATAAAAGACGATACCGTGATGGATCGGTCTCGATTAAATGTAATTAAAGTACGGGAATTATTAATCCCTCCTACCTTACCCTAATATACGTCGTCTTTCACGAAAAGGTACGATCGGGTTTGATTGTGCGAAAAGGTACGTAATGTATTATATATATAATGAAAGTTAAATAATAAGATTCATTCATACTGACAAAAACGACAAAGCATACGTACAATAGAAAAGAAAAGTGAAAGGGGTGAAAAGGTCTGTTTCTTCCTCCATCATCAAAGAAACGTAAAGGAAAGGGTTAAGGAGGAGAATCAATTGGTTTATACTTCTTATTGAATTGATTGCGTCTGTAAGACATGGATCAAGGTTAGTCTTTATTCCGTCTTAATTGTATAAAGGGTTGAATTAATTCAAATCTATATTGTATCTTGGGACTGATTTCATTGTTGAAATCGTAAAGTATATCTTAAATTGGTATCAGAGCAACTATAGATTTGATTAATTTGCCTATAAAAGAATTGTCATTCTGATTGTATGGGTTCACGAATTAACTATTGATTTTGTTTATAGTCATTGGTATACTGTTAAATGTCAGATAGATGATTCAAATCACTGTATGTTGAAATACTTCAACACTTGCGTCCGCTGCATCACTTTTGTTATTATCCATTGGATTTTATAGGCATATATTGCACGTTGAATTATGTTGCATAAATCAAAGAACTATATGCAAAATAAACAATCAGTGATGGACACCACATATATTTGACAGAAAGAAAAAGTTTGTATTGATTCTGCTTTTAACGTTTCTTATATGGGCTATTAATGATCACAAATTCTGTCCACTGAATCGTTTTTGTTTATGTAATTAAGTCAATGGTTTGATTGTTAATATGTACACTGATGAGAGTGAGAATAATATGATAGGACCTTTATACGATGAATATTTTGTTTATGTCTCGTTCCATTGATTAGTGACATTATGCACGTAAGTGCTAAGGGCGGAATGAACATAAGCCTGTAATTCTGTAAATGATACAAGTTAGAGATTTGGGTAAATTAATGTTATGAAGTATTAACACATTGAAAATTTACCATTAAAGTCAAAAGTTTATTTTGTATATCACATGTTAGTCACCAAAGTGGCCTTGTTATATTACATCTAGACATTTGAAATTAAAGTTTTAATTGATCATGATTAAAAGAGATGGTTAAAATGACATTATAGTTTGATTGATCAATTAATTAATTTTTTTGTCATCTATATTTTGGGAGATCACCCAAAGGTGGGTCATTAAATATAGTTGATAATATAAAAGGATTAGTTATTCATAAATTGGGTCAAATAGTATGTATATCCAAAGATAACATTCTTATTTGATTCATGTGTGTTAATAATTAATTGTTAAAGTACATATTAACATCAATGACGGTTACTTGTATTTAAGTGTTGCCCAAAGGTCATTTAAATACATGTATAAAAGTTTATATAATATTATTTGAATCTGTATGATAGTTTTTCAAAGCACTAATTGGTAACATGTATAAATGTTTGCAGCATCTCCAAATATGTTTGCATCTGCTGACTCTTTTGTAAAGTTTAATGGGCTTAATTATGATGAGTGGGCATTAAAGATCCAAAGTATACCCGGGTATAATGGCTTTGGACATTGCCATCCCGGATGAGGTGCCAACAAAAATTACACCGAGAGCTCCGGTAGAAAAGTGTCATTATCAGGCTTGGGAGAAATCTAACAGGTTGGGTTTACACCTCATGAGGATGACAATGGTTGATAACATTAAGCCCTCCATGCCTAGAACGAGAGAAAGCAAGGGAATTCATGCTTAAAGTAAAGGAGTGTTCACAATCGGATTTAATGATAAGTCAATTGTTGGTAGTTTAATGAGTGAGCTAACTACTAAAAGGTTTGACTGGTCTCAACCGATTCATGATCATGTGACACACATGTCTAACCCGGCGTGACAAAGTTGAAGACTTTAGGGATGGACGTAAGTGATACTTTCTTGGTCCAATTCATCATTAACTCTCTACCTTATGAGTTTGGCCAGTTTCAGGTGAACTATAACACCATTAAAGATAAATGGAACTATCAAGAGTTAAAAGCCATGCTTATACAGGAAGAGGGGAGATTAAAGAAGATGAAAGATCAAGCTGTTCATTTCTTGAGTCATGATGGTGCCAGCAGCAGCAAGGCTAAACCGAGTAAGAAGGGTAAGAATGGTAAGAAGGGAAAGTCTTTCTTTAAGGGACCTGAAAGTGCGATCCAGAAAGAGAAGAAGTGTCACTTTTGTAAGAAAACGGGACACTTCAAGAAGGATTGTCCTAAAAGGAAGGCATGGTTCGAAAAGAAAGGTAAACATTATAGTTTTGTTTGCTTTGAATCAAATCTTATAGAAGTACCTAGTAATACTTGGTGGTTAGATTCTGGTGCAACTACTCATATTTCTCACATTAAACAGGGATATCGTATGATCCAGCCCATAAGAGGAGCTGAACAGTTTGTATCCTCTGGAAATAGGATGAAAGCACGCATTGAGGGCATTGGGACTTACAGATTAATCTTAGACACTGGTTGTCATATAGATCTTACAGATTGTCTCTATGTACCCGATTGTGCTAGAAATCTTGTATCATTAAGTAAATTGGATAATTTAGGTTTTAACTTTAAGTTTGGACATGGTGTATTTTCTATGTACCGTAATGAATACTTTTATGGTAGTGGTACTTTGATTGATTCACTTTATAGGTTCAATCTTGATGTTAAATTTTCCGATTCCCTATTTTATGTTGAGTGTCAAGGTATTAAACGTAGTGCATCGAATGAAAAATCAGCTTACTTGTGGCATCAAAGGCTAGGTCACATATCCAAAGAAAGGTTAACGAGGTTGGTAAAAGATGAAATTCTACCTCAATTGGATTTTAGTGACTTAGATGTGTGTGTAGACTGCATTAAAGGTAAGCAGACTAAACATACAGTAAAGAAATCAGCTACAAGAAGCTCTCAGCTTTTAGAAATTATACACACCGACATTTGTGGATCTTTTGACACTCCATCTTGGAGTGGTGAAAAGTACTTTATCACTTTTATAGATGATTTCTCGCGGTATGGTTTCACTTATTTGTTGCATGAAAAGGCTCATTCTGTGGATGTCCTTGAGATATTCATAAATGAGGTGGAAAGGCAGCTGGAAAAGAAAGTGAAAATTGTGAGATCGGATAGGGGTGGTGAGTTTTATGGAAGGTTTACTAAAAATGGACAGTGTCCTGGTCCATTTGCAAAGTTACTTGAAAGTAGGGGTATTTGTGCACAATATACAATGCCCGGTACACCTCAGCAGAACGGTGTTGCAGAAAGGCGGAACCGTACTTTAATGGAAATGGTTAGGAGCATGTTAAGTAATTGTTCTTTACCTCTTTCACTATGGATTTATGCATTAAAGACATCAACCTATGTTTTAAATCGGGTTCCTAGTAAAGCAGTTCCTAAGACTCCTTATGAACTGTGGACGGGAAGGAAACCGAGTTTAAGACATCTTCGAGTTTGGGGTTGTCCAGCTGAAGTAAGGTTGTATAACCCAAATGAAAAGAAGCTAGATCCTAGGACAGTCAGTGGTTATTTCATTGGCTATCCTGAAAAGTCAAAGGGGTATAGATTTTACTGCCCTAATCACAGTACGAGAATAGTAGAGACTGGAAATGCTAGATTCATTGAGAACGGTCAAACTAGTGGGAGCATTGAACCACGAAAAGTGGACATTAAAGAAATTCAGGTTGAAGTTTCTTCTCCTGAAGTTGCACATGAAATTATTGTACCAATCATGTCGTCACAGTCAAATGACATAATGGGACAACAACGAAACGAAGTGCAAGACCCACAAAATGACAATAACAATGATGATCAAGTCACAATTCAAGGGGAGAATGATATGTCACGTGAACAGTCAAGGCAACCTGTAAGGCAAAGGAGGGTAGTCAATGTTCCAGAGGAACAATTAAGGCGATCTATAAGAGAAAGAAGATCAGCCATCCCAGATGACTACGAGACATATAACGTTGAATGTGACTTGAGCATTAGTGAGGATCCCGTCTCATTCCGTAAGGCCATGGAAAGTGATAATTCTGAAAAGTGGTTAATTGCCATGAAAGAAGAGATGAAATCTATGGATGACAACAAAGTATGGGACTTAGTAGTGTTGCCCGAGGGTTCTAAGGCCGTTGGGTCGAAATGGGTCTATAAGACCAAAAGGGACTCTAAAGGTAACATTGAAAGGTATAAGGCTCGACTTGTTGCCAAAGGTTTTACTCAGAAAGACGGTATTGACTATAAAGAAACTTTCTCTCCGGTGTCAAAGAAAGATTCTTTAAGAATTGTCTTGGCTTTGGTAGCTCATTATGATCTAGAGCTTCACCAAATGGATGTAAAGACCGCTTTTCTAAACGGTGAGCTTGAGGAAGAAGTATATATGGACCAACCTGAGGGATTTGCATCCCCGGGTAATGAAGATAAGGTGTGTAGGCTGAGGAAGTCGATATATGGACTAAAACAAGCTTCTAGACAATGGTATTTAAAGTTTAATGATACCATCACGCCATATGGATTTGTAGAGATTACTGTTGATCGGTGTATCTACATTAAAATCAGTGGGAGCAGATTTGTTATTTTAGTCTTATATGTTGACGATATTTTGCTAGCTGCGAATGATCTAGGCATGTTGCATGACGTAAAGAAATATCTATCTAAGAACTTTGAAATGAAAGATATGGGTGAGGCATCCTATGTGATCGGAATTGAAATTTTCCGTGATAGATCACAAGGATTGTTAGGGTTGTCTCAGAAAGCTTACATTGACAAAGTTTTAGAGAGATATAGAATGAATGAATGCTCCGCGGGGATAGTTCCTATACAGAAAGGGGACAAATTTAGTAAAATGCAATGTCCCCGTAATGAATTGGAACGAAAAGAAATGGAGAGAATTCCCTATGCATCTGTGGTTGGGAGTTTGAACTATGTTCAGACATGTACTCGACCAGATATCAGCTTTGCTGTTGGAATGTTGGGTCGGTACCAAAGTAATCCCGGGATGGACCACTGGAAAGCTGCAAAGAAGGTCCTTAGGTACTTACAAGGCACTAAGGAGCTCATGCTTACTTATAGGAGATCCGATCATCTTGAGGTGATTGGTTATTCAGATTCAGATTATGCTGGATGTGTTGATAGTAGAAAATCAACATTTGGCTACTTGTTCCTTTTTAGTGAAGGGGCAGTATCATGGAAAAGTGGGAAGCAGTCTGTCATTGCTACTTCTACTATGGAAGCCGAATTTGTGGCATGCTTTGAGGCCACTATTCATGCATTGTGGTTGCGAAACTTTATCTCGGGACTTGGGATTGTCGATAGTATTGCCAAGCCGCTGAGAATTTATTGTGACAATTCTGCAGCCGTCTTCTTCTCTAAGAACGATAAATACTCCAAGGGTGCTAAACACATGGAATTAAAGTTCTTATCGGTCAAAGAGGAGGTACAGAAGCAAAGAGTGTCATTTGAGCATATAAGAACGGATAAAATGGTGGCAGATCCATTAACTAAGGGATTACCACCCAAGGCGTTCATTGGCCATGTAGAACGCATGGGTGTTGTATCAAAGGCCTTGTTATTATGAAGTTAATATGCTTATAATAAATGTGACATCTAGAATTCACTTATAGTATTGTTTCTGTTATAATAGACATGTTAATCATTATAGTATATGTATACATTACAGTTATTAGATTACATGTGACTAATTGTGAGAATTAATGTTCTTCTCAAATTAAAGTTTTACCTAGATTTGGAATTGATTTGTGATACATGGAAGGAATCATGTCGATTAGTAAATGACGTGTGACCGCCATGATCCAATTAGTTCTATTTCGATTAAGGATATGAAAGTTAGTGAGCTTAACATAAAAGTGCACATTATAGTATTATTGAACCATTAAGACAACACAAAGGCCAAGTGGGAGAATGTTAGAATATTTAATTATATTCGAGTGGCCTAAGTGTTTCGGGTTTAAATATAAGTTAAGTTCATATTAAATATTACGAGACTTTAATATAAAAGACGATACCGTGATGGATCGGTCTCGATTAAATGTAATTAAAGTACGGGAATTATTAATCCCTCCTACCTTACCCTAATATACGTCGTCTTTCACGAAAAGGTACGATCGGGTTTGATTGTGCGAAAAGGTACGTAATGTATTATATATATAATGAAAGTTAAATAATAAGATTCATTCATACTGACAAAAACGACAAAGCATACGTACAATAGAAAAGAAAAGTGAAAGGGGTGAAAAGGTCTGTTTCTTCCTCCATCATCAAAGAAACGTAAAGGAAAGGGTTAAGGAGGAGAATCAATTGGTTTATACTTCTTATTGAATTGATTGCGTCTGTAAGACATGGATCAAGGTTAGTCTTTATTCCGTCTTAATTGTATAAAGGGTTGAATTAATTCAAATCTATATTGTATCTTGGGACTGATTTCATTGTTGAAATCGTAAAGTATATCTTACATAATTTTCAATATGAAGGCAAATTATTAGAGATTTTATTAGTTTTAAAATTATAACAAATTATTATGTTTACCAAAATCTTATCCCATCTTTTATTTTTACAAATTAAGGAAAAATAAATAAAAAAATAAGAACAAAGCAATATGTGTATTGCTTGTATGCGTGTGCGCACACTCCAACCTTCCCCTCCCCTACTACCGTCCTTCAACATCTCCCTATCACCAGCCTCCTTCAGCCACCCATCCAAGCCTACAACAGCCACCACCACGTCGAGCACCGGCGACCCACACGCCTTGTCCGTCACGAACTAATAACGTCGATTAATAACGTCAATAGTTTGATTTGCTTTGCTTTAATAACGATGACTCGATAAGGTTGTTGGCGGGAAGACGACATTTGTGGTGGTTGGCACGGTAAGGGTGGCCTACGGAGGGAAGAACAGGTGGTGGAAGGCGTAAGATTCAATCGGTATAAAGAAAACTACGTACAATTGCCAATGTCTAATAAGGATATCAATATCATAGTGCATATTACAAATTTTTAAATCAATCTATATATATATATAAAAGAGAGTTTTTTCGAGCGATCTGAGAGCGTCCACCTCATCAAAAATCAATTTAGGAAAGTATAATTTTTTATGTAAAAAATAAAGTGGAAAATCTTTTAATTATTGTAATATACATATTTCCTAAATTATATTCAAGTGATATTTCCAATTTTTATATCAAACTTTTACATTTCATTTGGCAAAAAAATATCGTTAAAAAAATTATGAAAATAATATAATTAGCTTTGTGTTAAAAAATGCTATCATTAGAGTATAAATTTCATATTATTTGCACATATTAAAGATGGTGTACTTCTTAATACGTAAAATTGTGTACTTTTTAGTATGTTTTGTCCCACATTGGAAAATAAGTAGGTGTGGTGAATATACTACATATAAATAGTAAAATTGTCCCACATCAAAAGATTAGTATAAGGTGATGTGATCCTATGATTATAAATAGGATGCATATTTGGAACTTATGTATCCACCCAAAATTTTTTGAGTCTTATAAATATTGTTTTAAAGAGCTCTTAAGATTTTCTATCATTATCTACGATATGATATAAAAAAATAAAGTGGAAATCATTGGGAACTACCCGGGAAAGAGTTAAGAACATGAACAAGAAAATCAAAAAATAACTAAAGGTTTTACTAATGGTAGTCTCCTGACACAATACAAAACTGCAGATTTTACTAATGGTTGTCTTCTGAATGCAATATCTAATGATCGGGACTAAGTGGTTTTACCTTCAAAGAAAAATAATATGTATACAATAGTGGTTTTTTAAGAAGAGACATGTATTTCTTGGTATGTTATATCTTTCACATAGAAAAATAATGTAGGCATTATGAACATACTATGTCTAAATAATTAAATTATGTATCTCACATTGAAATAATAGTATACGGTAGGGTGATTATATAAATATAAATAGGAGGCATCCTTGAAACTTAGGTATTAATCCAAAATTTTTTGATATAAAAGATATAGACTTTTTAGTATGTTATATGTCCCATATTGAAAAATAATGTAGGTGTTGTGAATATATTATGTATAAATAATAGAAATGTCCCATATATATACATTTTCTATATTATATTAAAGTGATGTTTATAATTTTGATATAAAAACTTTATATTTCATTTGAAAAAAAAAGTATCGTATGAAAATTATATAATTAGATTGTGAAAAAAAAAATGCTATCATTAGAGTGTATATTGTATTGTATTATATTTTCTCATTATTAAATCGGGTTGATGTCAAAGTAGGTGCAAAAAAAAAAATGGTGTACTTAGTATGTTATTTGTCCTACATGGAAAAGTAACGTAAGTGTGGTGAATATACTATGTATAAATATTAGAATTGTTCCACATCGCAAGATTACCATAAGGCATGGTGATCTTATGATTATAAATAGAAGTCATAACTCAAAATCTTTTGATTCCCTCAAGTATTGTCAGAGATAACTCTTAAAAGAGTTTGTATTACTATCTCTACAATAATGATTTCTACCGTAAGTTAATGTTTGGAAAATCTTTTAGTTATTATAATATATACTATGTATTTCTTTTTTTTTTTTTGGTGACGAGGGGTTTAATCCCCCCGGGCCCAGGCATTCCGGCGTCACCACCTGGACCATGTAAACCACCCCAATTGGGGCCGTCGAGATAACCGCATGCAATTGCTCATCTGTGGGTTCGAACACGGGACCTCGCAATTCTTGCCTTTGCAAGCTTTGAGGTTACCCAAGTCTACCACTAGACTGCAAGCACTTGGGTTACCCAAGTCTACCACTAGACTGCAAGCACTATGTATTTCTTATTTTATATTCAAGTGACGTTTCTAATTTTTATATAAAAACTTTTAAATTTCATTGACAAAATAATGTCGGTAAAAAAATTATGAAAATAATATTATTAGATTTACCTTAAGAAATGCTATCATTAGAGTATATATAGATTTCATATAATTTGCACATATTAAAGATGGTGTATTTCATAGTATGTTATATCTCACACATTGAAAAATAATATAGGTGTGATAAATATACTACATATAAAAAATAGAATTTTCCCACATCGAAATATAGCATAAGGTGGGTGATTCTATGAGCATCCTTGGAACTTAAGCATCAACCCAAAATCTTTTGAGTCGCTTAAGTATTGTCTTGGAGAGCTCTTAAAAGTTTATATCATTATATTTTCTACCTATAGATTTTATATGTCACATATTGAAAAATAATGTAGGTGTGGTAAATATACTATGTTTATATAATATAATTAGAATTATGTTAAAAAATATTCTATCATTAGAGTATAGGTTCTTATCATTTGCACAAATTTTAATTATGATAAAAAAAATAGAAAACAAAACGTCCATGGTAGCATGTGTAATCTACCAAAGTTCAAGGTTAACATGAGAAATTTCCAATATTATAATGATATAGTTAATAAATTTGCATTTAAAAGAGAGATATCTGTACCAATAAAACAATAAAGGGGGTATTATTTTTTAATTGTTATTTTATTGTCACGCCATCAAACTTAACGTCCATTTAACAGCCTTTACATTAAGGGGTACAATGGGCAAAAAAATAGAACCTTAAGGGTACCATAAGCAGATTTTTAAAAGTAGGGGTAACATGAAAAATCTAACAAAATTAAGGGGTACCACGGGAAATTTCCGTATCTCAATTATGTTAAATTTTTTTTGAAGAAAAACAACGTACAAATATTAATGTAGAGTACTTGATCATATTATTAAATTTAAATATAACTATTGAGTATAATGAGTAGCAATTGTCTGTATTCGGTATTCGAGATCTGGTTGGATGTCGAACTAAGTGCAAAAAAGATGGGGTAATTCTGAGTATGTTATTTGTCCCTTATCGAAAAATAATGCAGGTTTGATAAATATATATTACGTATAAATATTAGAATTGTCCCACATCAGAAAAAAATCCAATTTTTGTGAATATTTTACTTATAAATAGTAGAATTGTCCCACTTCGAAAGATTAGTATAACTGTATAAGGTGGGATGATTATATGATTATAAATAAGAGTTAACCCACATATATATTAATCTTTTTTTTTTTTTTTTTAAAGAGATATTTTAATAATATGTAAACAAATCATTAGACATATAATGTAAACATTAAAAGCTTATAACATTTTTTTTTGCATTATAAATAAGTTAATTACCCCGTTGCAACGCACGGGCATTCAAACTAGTATCTAATATAGTTCTAATAAGAAGAGTAAATTATTAATATAATACTCCCTCTGTTTTTTTTTTAATTGTCGTTTTCACTTTTTGAGACATTCACTTCTCTCTTCAATATCTCTCAAAATATATGACTAAATATGTTGAAATGTATACTCATATTAAAGCTCTATTCGTAAGGAATTTTATGGTGTAATTTTTATAATTTTCCGATCAAGATTTTTGTATAAATTGAATTCAAAGGCTCACCTCGTAAATTGAAAACGTCAATTATTTTAGAACGGAGGAAGTATTACCAAATTATAAGGTTTTTATGGTAAAAGGAAATCATTAACATAATTGGCAAGAAGTTAATTAAGGTAAATATTATTTTTAAATTTTGGCTGCAAAATGTAATAAAATCAATGTTAAAACAAATATCAAATTTTATGTTTCACCATTGACACGTGTCATTACGGTACTTGTGGTGTATAAAAGATTCTATACACCGAGTATAACCGTAGCCTTTTCGGAAACGGAGTATTTAATGGACCGAAACAATACTGAGATTTGAGACAACTGTTCTAATAATGGTCCTTTTTGCACTTGCATTTCAGTATTTCACAATAGTATAATGTCCGCAAGATACACGGTACATAGAACTACAATCGCATTATGCGATGAAAGGAAGTATACAAATAATATAACATCGATATAACATATAAATATTCTTTAACTTGATCTCTTGTAGGTATGGATTCATACCAGTATTTCTTTAACAATTCCGATTAAATCTTCTCTTGAACTTGTTTACCTTTACTTTCACTGGCACATAAATTTTATCAGCAAGATTCTCAACATATCGAAAATAAGCTTGTCTCCAACTCCTCTTTATTACCAAAGATCCCACCACGCCCCAAAACCCGGTAGCAACACCAGACATTACGGCTAGGATGAACCACAATTTTTCATATTTATCTTCTTTATCGACATGATGTTTTCCAGTGGTAGGATTAACATTTGTCGAACTTGGTGGAGGCTCAGGTTTAGTGCAACTTGGCAAGGGAAATCCGCATAAACCTAAATTGTTGGCATAGATAGATGGGTCAACAAGAGTTTGGAGCTGCCTACCTGTTGGAATTGGGCCATGTAGGAGATTGTTGGACAAATTCAACTTGCTCAGAAATGATATTTAAGACAAGCTCTGGGGTATAGTCCCTGAAAGATGGTTGTTCGACAAATCTAATGATTCAACAGATTTCAGGTTGCCTATATTTTCAGGAATATGTCCTGTAAGTTGGTTATACGACAAGTTCAATGCAAACAACCCAAACATGTCAGTGAGCTCCTCGGGTATTATACCGACTAAATAATTGCTCGAGAGGTCGATTATGGACTGACCCCCTCTTGTACCAGTGGACAATTCAACTATTCCCTTAACAATTTCGGCTATTTGTAGACTCGTATCGCTAATCCCATCATCACTATGAAATCGCATGGAGCCTAAACAGCGAGGAATGTGTCCTGTCAAACGATTATGTGCGAGTTCCAACACCATAAGCGACCCAAAATTGCAGAGTTGTGAGGGAATGGGCCCACTAAATTGATTTCCTTGTAGACTGAGGATTTCCAATGAAGCATTCACATGTACTTGTCCAAATTGTATCTCTCCGGACAACATGTTGTCACTCAGGTCAAGCAACCATAAGAATTTTCCAATATTTCCATCAAAGAATTCCCCTGACAGCCGATTTGAGGACACGTCTATAATTTCTAGAGTTTCTAAATTGTGCAACCATTTAGGTATTGTCCCAGTAAGTAAGTTGTTGTGAAGGTCCAGCCACCACAAGCCATCACAAATTATATGTTGCGGCAATGATCCTAAAAAAAAAAAAAAAAAAAAAAGTGAGAAAATTGTTGAAAAATCATCATTGGTTTCAAGGATGGTATTAAAATTGTTGAAAATTGTCGATTGGTTTAAAGGTAAATCAGTAAATACATCCTTATATATACCGCTTTTTAAAAATTACTCTTATAAAAAAAAGTTTCAAAAATTACTACCTTATAAAGCATGAGTGTGTATAATTTGCTACCAAAGTCACTTTCCGGTATAAAATATGTGAATTGACCAAAATACCCTCACTTAAGTATTTCACATTTCTCCACATTATGCCAATAAACAACTAAACACTTTTCTTTTCTTCAACCTATCTCTCCTCTCTTCATATCTCCTTTAATCAAACCTTAACCACCAATCTTATCATCTACTAATCAACAAATCAAGATAACAAATCGACCATCAACACTTAACAAACTAAAACCCTAATTCTGTGTTTCAGTTTTATTAATAACAACCCAAATTAAATTTTATACTAATTAATTAAATTAAATTCCTCATTTTACGTCTAATCTTTAATTAATTAGACACCTAACTTTGACTTAGAACCCTAACTTTGTTGTTGTTTAATGTAATATTAATATTTATAATAGTTGGGCCTCAACCATCACCTTAAGGATTTGGTTGAGTTGGTTCATCTATCATGGTATCAGAGCCAGTGTGACCGAACTCGAAGTGGAAACTCAGCCCACGGTACGGGGGAGCCGGTGCACAACTAACCACTCTTCAAGCCCAACGGGCATTTGAGTGAGGGAGCGTAATATGAATATTTATAATAGTTGGGCCTCAACCATCACCTTAAGGTTTTGGTTGAGTTGGTTCATCTATCATAATGCAGTAGCGTTGTTGTCCATATGAATTTGATTGGTATTTGTATTGTAAGAATGATTAATGAACCAAAAGGGATACATTGTAAATACTTGGTTGCTTTAATGTGGAGAATATGTATGTAAAAGTGGAGAAACTTATTATAAGAGGGGTATTTTGCATCTATATAGTGGGATTTGAAATATTCAACTTAGTGGATGATAAATTGATAAGTGTTGTTCGTTGATGAGATTGGTTTAATGAAGGAAGAAGTAGAGGAAGAAGAAGAAGAAGAAGAAGAAGAAGAAGAAGAAGAAGATGATGAATAGATGAAGAAAATGTGTAAAGAGGTAATAGAAGGAAATATTAGAAGAGGGGTATTATGGTCAGAAATTTTATATTTTAGAAGGAAAATTCAAATTGTGTTGGAATATTCAATTTTAAGACACCGGAAAGTGACTGTGGTAGCAAACTATACACACATATGTTTTGTAAGGTAGTAATTTTTGAAACTTGTTTTATAAGGTAGTAATTTTAGAAAAGTGGTATATATAAAGGTGTATTTATTAATTTACCCTTGGTTTAATGACTGATTTTTAGTATCATGGTTTAAAGAAAAGCATGGCAATGCACCTGTAAATTGATTGCCTGAAAGACGTATTATTTGGAGAGAGCTTAAATTCCATAGCCACCCGGGCAATTCTCCAGAGATGCCAGTATATGAAAGATCCAAGTATATGATCCGAGTTTGATTCTTTAACCATTGAGGAAACACGGGGTTTAACACACAAGAATGAACACCAAACACTCGAAGTTGAAAGGAAGGTCGCCTATTGAAGTTTGAATCGTGATTGAGATTAAAATTATTGAGATTCATATCCAAATACGACAATTTGGAGAAGGTACCTATACCCGACAAAGTACCTTGCAGGGAGTTCGATGAAATGTCTAGGATCTCTATCTCGGTTAAATTTCTAACAAAATCTGAAGTCGTTCCGCTCAACTTATTTGTGGACAAATCCAAATATTTCAAAGCTGACAATTTCGCAAAAGATGCAGGAACTCGGCCTCTGAACTCATTTTGTGAAAGATCAAGGTAATTCAAATTTGTGAATTGTCCCAACAAAGACGGCAAACTACCATTTATTGCATTACTACCGAGACCAAGGTATTCTAACGCAAAAGAACCACACCACATAACCAAAGACTCTAAAATATCTCCTTGGGAAATAATATTGTCGAACAAATCCAAGTGTTTGAACTTGCAAGGATTTCCCATAATTCCCATAATCCCACCCTCCACATAGCTAAAACTATTTCTACTCAAATCAAGAATTTCGAGGCGAGTCAGGTCTCTAAGCCATAACGGAATTGACCCATTAAATTTATTGTTACTGAGAGAGAGGGATCGAAGGGAAATCATATTTTTAAGAACAGATGGAAGTGGACCTCTAAAGTTGTTGGAGCTAAGATCAAGATGTTGAAGAGAGGAAATAAAGGTATTAGACGTGTTCGAGATCAAAGCATCAGATAAAAGCTTATAGTATAACTCATAATCAGATAAGTGTAGCGCTGAAAGAGAAGGAAGTGTAATGAGCACTTTAAAAGTGTTGTGTGCTCGAGACAGGTCAAAGCCGCTCATGTCAAGAGATTGCATTTTTAAAAGACCAGATGCCCATCTGAACCCTTCAGCATATAAAACATTTAAATGTAGGATTCACTGCATACGTTGTAATCAAATGTGTGTGTATTTCCTGAATCGACAGTGACAAAAGAGAGTTTATGTTGTATTGGATTTTCCATTTTTGTAACAATGGCTGCAAAATTCCATGAAGGTTGGCGCATGTATTTTCGACGTAAAAAATATTGATCATCAGCAAATGACAACGTGGAAATATAAAACGTGATTCAGTCAGTAGCTCAGTTCTAACATATCCTGCAGAACAATGAGGCATGCAATTCAGTAAAGAATCAACATTATAATTAAACCCAGATTGTTTAATTTTAAAGAATCAACATTATAATTAAACACAGATTGTTTTTCAGCTGATTCATAGTATCCCAATGCAGATAAAGGTTGATTCTTTAATTTCAATGACATCTAATTAAGCAGAAAGTTCGGTTCTTTGATAATTATTTGAGGTTCAACATCATTAATGCAAGTAAACGGAAGGAATACATACAAACATGAAGTCCATACTCCATATTGTACAAAATACAAAGTTCAAATCTCATAATGCAAGTAAACGGAAGGAATACATACAAATCGTTAACAAGATCTATAATGCACCAGATTCCTTATAAATTCTCATTGAACCTCCTCTTGAACCTATTCACCCTCACTTTCACCGGCACATAAATTTTATCGCCAAGATCCTCTACATAGCGAAAATAAGCTTGTCTCCAACTCCTCTTTATCACCAGAGTTCCGACCACGCCCCAAAATCCGGTAGCAACGCCAGACATTACGGCTAGGATGAACCACATCTTGTCATATTTATCTTCTTTCTTGACACCATCTTTTCCAACGGTGGGATTAACACTTGTCGAACTTGGTGGCGCATCAAGTTCAGTGCAATGGTTCGGCAAGGGAAACCCGCATAAACCAGAATTGCCCGCATAGATAGATGGGTCGTCAAGAGTTTGGAGTTGATTACCTGTTGGAATAGGTCCATGTAGGTTGTTGTTGGACAAATTCAACTTGCCTAGCCATGATATGGAAGATAAGCTATGTGGTATAGTCCCTGAAAGATTGTTATTCGACAAGTCTAAAGATTCAACCGTCTTCAGATTGCCTATATTTTCTGGAATGTGTCCTGTTAGATGATTATATGACAAATTCAACGCAAACAATGCAGATATATTTGTGAGCTCCTCAGGTATTGTGCCGAATAGATAATTGTTTGAGAGGTCAATTATGGATTGATCCCCTATTGTTCTGGTGGACAATTCACTTATTCCCTTAACAATTACGTCAGTTTGTAGACTTCTACCGCCCAAATAACTACCATTATCAAATGTCACAGAACCTAAACAGAAAGGAATATGTCCTGTCAAAGAATTCTTAGCGAGCTCCAATACTCGAAGCGACTTTATTTTGCAGAGTTGCGAGGGAATGGTCCCATTAAAATGATTTCCTCGTAGACCGAGGAATTCCAAATGAGCATCAGGGGATACTTCTTTAAATTGTATCTCTCCCGACAACATGTTGTCACTAAGATCAAGCATGAATAAGGATTCTCCGATATTCAAAAGTGATGAAGCATTATTTCCATTAAAGATTGCCCCGGTTAGCTTATTTGAGGACAAATCTATCACAACAGCATATTCTAAATGGCCCAGCCATTGAGGTGTCCCAGTAAGCGAGTTGTTGTGAAGGTCCAGCGACAGCAAGTTACAACTATGATAATGTCCATCACAAGCTATATGTTGCGGCAAGGATCCTATAAGAAAGTTAAAACTGTTTAAATAAATAAAAGCACGAGTTACCATGGTATAATATCTAACACAATCAACTCCGCCTGTGAGTGTTTTCGAGCATTTACTTCGGTCTCAAGCCGGAGAAAGGAAGAGGGTTGCGGTAGGTCTGTGACATCACTGGACTCTCACTAGATAACTTTTTGAAATCAAATTGATCTATAAACTCATAGTAGAAAATAAAAATCATGTATCTTTCTTAAAAGAAAACTCTTGCATATTCTAATAAATTCATGGCGAATTAATCTAATTTCAAAAACATGTATTTTCTCCTTAAAATATTCAAAATTCGTAATTAATTCATCATGATTCGTGAATTAAGTTTTCCAAAGTTGAATGGTTAACAATATTAGGGTTTGCTTGGATTGAGGGTAAAAGGAGGAGAATGAATAAGGGAGTGATAGGTAAGGTGCATTTTCCATGTTTGGCATGAGTGTAATTTACCCCGAGATTATTTCATGGATTTCAAGCAAGCCGTTAAACATTAAAATGAGTATGATGAAAACTATAAAGGTTATAGATATAATTGATTTTATTTCAAAAAATGCAAGAGGAAAACATTCTAAATGAAATAGGGTGTTTATTTTTGATGTTTTATGCATTATTTCTCGCACAGGCCTCAAATTCTCAAATACAGCCTCCTACCCACGACAAACATTGAATGTAAATAAAGGTTTCAAGAAAAAAAAAACTATATATTGAACCTGTAAGTCGATTGTCAGAAAGTAGTATTGATTGAAGAGAGCTAGAGTTCCACAGCCATTTGGGCAATTCTCCTGAGATGCCCGTATCAGAAAGGTCCAAGAATTCAATCTGAGTTTGATTTCTTAACCATTGAGGAAACACCGTGTTTATGACACAAGAACGAACTTTAAAAGATCGAAGTTGAAAGGGAGGTCGCCAATTTAAACTCGAGTCAAGATTGAGATTAAGATGGTTTAAACTCAAATCCAAATACGACAATTTTGAGAGGTTACCAATTCCGAAGAAGGTACCATGGAAAGAGTTTGATGAGATGTCTAGGTGCTTTATACGGGTTAAATGTCCTATAAAATCTGGAATCAATCCGCTCAACTTATTATTTGACAAATCCAAATACGTCAAAGTTGACAACAAATTCACAAAAGATGCAGGAATTCCACCTTTAAACTCATTGTATGAAAGATCAAGGTGATTCAAGTTTGTGAGTTTTCCCATCGAAGACGGCAAACTACCATTCATCAAAGTACCACGCAGATCAAGGCAATTCAAGTTTGTAAGTTGTCCTAACGAAGACGGCAATTTACCATACATCATATTATCTGATAGAGCAAGGTATTGCAACTCAAAAGCAGCACACCCTGATAAACCCATCAAAGGCTCTAGAAAATCTCCTTGGGAAATAAAATTGTTGGACAAATCCAAGTGTTTGAAATTGCAAGGATTTCCCATAATCCCCAAAATTCCACCTTCCACATAACTAAACTGATTCATACTCACATCAAGAAATTCGAGGTGGCTCATGGCTCTAAGCCACAACGGAACTGATCCATTAAATTGATTGTGAAAGAGAGAGAGGGATCGAAGAGAAACCATATTTTTAAAAATAGATGGAAGTGGGCCTTCAAAGGCATTTGACGAAAGATCAAGATGTTGAAGAGTGGGGAAAAATGAACCAGAAGTATTCCCCATAATCCCCATAATCCCACCTTCAACATAATTAAAGAAATTGGAACTCAAATCAAGAACCTCGAGGCGCTTCATGGCTCTAAGCCAGAGTGGAATTGATCCATTAAAATGATTGCCAATAAGAGAGAGGGATCGAAGAGAAACCATATTTCTAAAAATAGATGGAAGTGGGCCTTCAAAGGCATTCCACCCAAGATCAAGATGTTGAAGAGTGGGAAAAAATGAACCAGAAGTATTCCATGTAAATGGCTCTGATAGATGCGAGTTGTGTAATTCACAACGAGACAGACTAAGTGCTGAAAGAGAAGGAAGTGTGCTGAGCACTTTAAATGTGTCGTGTGAGTGAGATAGGTAATACCCGCTCATGTCAAGAGACTGCAATTTTATAAGACTGGATCCCCATTTGAAATCATAATTATATATATCACCTGATCCATCGCAAACACTTAGATCAAGGTGTACCAAATTTGTGAGGTTCCCAAGTTGAGGCGGAATAAAGAGGTCAAAAAAGTTAGCTGAAGAGAGATTTAGATACCTCAAATGCGTCAAAGATCCTATGAATTTTGGAATGTGACTCCCAGAAAAGTCATTCCCGCTCAAGTCCAAGTAAGTTAGGAGCTTAAGTTCGAGCAAAGCCGGACTTATTCCAGAAGATACCATGGAAACATCATAAAGCGGCATACAAATTATATTATCGAAATGATCATCATCGTCGTCATCATCGTCAAAGTAATTATAATTGATATGTGGCGGCATGGTACGGAGATTCAATTTGACGACATTGTGAGTGAGATTATCACAGGCAACTCCGTGCCATTGACAACAATCGTCACCAACCCATGAAGAAAGGCGGTTCATAGGATCTTTGGTAAAGCTCTGTTTGAACTTTAACAAAGCTTCAAGTTCATGCTTTTTGCACCTAACGAAGCCTAAGGATTCGGATTCTTTGCCATGTCCATATTGTAATGAATGGAACATATGCAAAAGAACAATAACAAAGAGGAAGCAGGTTCTTCCCATAATACTAAGTGGAAATTATTTAGTTTTAATATTCTGTTTTTGTGACTGATATCTTCCAAGTTTTCAGTGGTGCTTTAATATATATTTGAGAATATTTAAAAAATCTAGTCTTGAGTCTTGACTAATAAATACTCCGTACATTGCAATTTCACATCCAAACATCCATGTCAACAAAATTTTCTACACCCTTTTTTACGTTGCAAAATTCTTGACTAATAAATACATAATAACATCATCACGTTCAAGTATTTAGATCACTTTATAGTTAAAACAGATATTACCGTCTTGAACAAGACTAGCTATTTTTTTATTTAATAGGTCTTGGTATAGACGGGTGGGGCGAACAGACGGGTAAAGAACTCTAATAAAATGGGTAGGGGGGACAAGGTGGGGCACCCCTCATGTGCTTCCCATTTTATGGCAAATGGATATTTTGTGAGGGAAAGTGGTATCCGTCTATACGTATAGTGTCCGTCTATAATGAGAATTTGTGCAAATCAAATGTATATTTGAAATTCATATGGAGCTCAGGTCAAGGTCTTCTGTTTCTTGTACGCCACTGTTGTAGGATTATAAATTTACTAAAATTTCAATGTATCTTAAATACACCAAACAATACAATCTAGCTAATTGGTTACCCTAGAACAACTCGATCATTTACTAGTTAATTTAAGTGCTCATGAATGAAGAATGCAATTGATACCTCTCTATCTATTGCGGCATAGTTTGATCAATCCGGTAATTTTTCACCCGTTCTTCCACTTGTTTCTCAGCATTGTTTTTTGTTCTCGACTGTCTAAGCAACCAGTAATATGGCTTTTGTATGACCATCATTCGACATATTTAAGCGGGCTAAGAATCATTTTTGCAGTAGTCGCTAATAAACTCGAGTATGAATTTGCAGCTTAAAAAATCAGACAACACAAGTCAGTAAATTAATCTAGTAACAACTATCTCATAAATTGTGCAAGCTACTGTCGCCTTTACATTTTCATCTTAAATTGAAAACATTACTAAAATGCATATTACAACGGTGAAGTCCATATGTTAAACAATACACAGTTCAAATCACATAATGCAGTGAAAGGGAAGGAATACATACAAATCGTAATTCATTAGCAACATCTATTACACTACAACGAAAATGCGGCTTAGTGACGGACATACCGACGGAAAAAACAAGCCGTCAGAAAATACGGGATACTGACGGCTATTTGACGGAATTCCGTGGGGACAAATTCCTGACGGATTTCCCGTCAGGAGTAATTTGCGCGTTGACAAAGTCAATGGCGCTAAAAAACATGTGACGGAATATTCGTCAGTATTTCCAAAAACTGACGGAATTTCCATCATTGGCATTCACACGCAACAGGGCATGATAGTTGTGAGGAAAAAGCCGTCAGTACGGCCTGATTATTTCCGTCGGTAACCCGCGTTTTCATAGTAGTGTTACATCAAGAGTACCCGTGTATTTGAATTCATACCAACTACTACGTATTTCTTAAGGAATTTTCATTGAACCTCTTCTTAAACCTGTTTACCTTCACTTTGATTGGTACATATTCTATCACCAAGATCCTCAACATACCGAAAATAAGCTTGTCTCCAACTCCTCTTTATTACGAAAGTTCCAACCACGCCCCAAAATCCCGTAGCAACACAAAGACATTACGGCTAGGATGAACCACAAGTTTTCATATTTATCTTTTTTCTCGACATCATCTTTTCCGGCGCCAGGATTAACATTTGTAAAACTTGGTGGCGAGTCAAGTTTAGTGCAATCGTTTGGCAAGGGAAATCCGCATAAACCCGAATTGTTCGCATAAATAGATGGGTCGTCAAGAGTTTAGAGTTGACTACCTGATGGAATAGGGCCATGTAGGTTGTTGTTGGACAAATTCAACTTGCTTAGCCATGATATAGAAGATAAGTTCTGCGGTATCGTCCCTGAAAGATGGTTATTCGACAAATCCAAAGATTCGACCATCTTCAGGTTGCCTATATTTTCGGGAATGTGTCCGGTTAGATGATTACGTGATAAGTTCAACGCAAACAATGCGGATATGTTTGTGAGCTCCTCGGTATTGTGCCAACTAAATAATTCCCGGAGAGGTCAATAATGGACTTACCCCCACTTGTTCCAGTGCTTACTTCAACTACTCCTTTGACGATTTCCTCAATTTATAAACTCGTATCGCTGATGCCAACAACACTATATTCCATGGAGCTTAAACAACAAGGAATGTGTCCTGCCAAACTATTCTGAGCGAGTTCTAGTACTAAAAGCAACCTGAAATTTCAGAGTTGTGAGGGAATAGGCCCATTAAAATGATTTCCTCGTAGACTAAGGATTCTAAAAAAAGCATACGAGGGAACCTCTCTTAATCGTATCTCTCCGGACAACATGTTGTCAGTGAGGTCAAGCACTTGTAAGAAGTCTCCAAAATTAAAAAGTGATGAAGCATTATTTCCATCAAAGATTGCCCCTGATAGTAGATTTGAAGACAAATCTATCACTTTAACAATTTCTAAATCGCCCAGCCATTTCGATATTGTCCCGGTAAGAAAGTTGTTGTGAAGGTCAAGCCACTCCAAGTGACGGGTATAAGACCAATCCCGTGCTATGTGTTGAGGCAAGGATCTTATAAGAAAAGTTAGTGTGAGACAATTATTTAAATAAATAAAAGAATCCATTTTTGAAATAATGGTCAAAAATAAAAAATTTGTCGTTTTGGGTCGGTTTTGAAAATATTTGTCAAAATGGTGTCCACGTAGGCTCGGGATTTCTGGACCTAAAACACGCCACTACCAATGGCGTGTTTATAATGAGTATGGAAAAAAACTTCTTTAAAAAATGGACTAAAACAAACACGCCATTGGGAATGGCGGGTTTCGGAGAGGAAACACGCCACCCCTAATGGCGTGTCTTATGTAAATAATCTTTTTTTTTTTTTTTAAAGTTCAGTCAGTTGAGGAAAAAAATTGTTGTAAAGACACGCCACTGCTAATGGCGTGTTTCCTTCACAAAACACGTCATTAGTAGTGACGTGTTTCGGGTCTAGAAATCCCGAGGCTACGTGGACACCATTTTGATAAATATTTTCAAAACCGACCCAAAACGACAAATATTTTATTTTTGACCATTATTTCAAAAATGGACTCTAAATAAAATCCCAAATTAGCATGATATTAAATCCCAATATCCAACGCGATTAAAATAATGATCATTAATTGTGATTGCATACCATATAATTGTGATCTTGATATTGAAAACTGAAAAGTATCAAGATCTTCATTGTAACAAACAAATATGTAAAGATAGAAAATTTTGGTGTGCTTTACTTCCTTCAGCTTCCTCCGACCCTCATTGTCTACTCCCCATTAAGGTGGTAGACTCTCATTTTGTCTCTCGGGCCACTTAGCAGCGTAGTTAGCTCGAGTCTTGTTCAACCTCGGTTCCGCTGAACCATTGGGTACTCTCCAAGATTGCGTCCCCCGTCTCGGCGTCGCTATCACCCTCATTGCCGAGATCCGAGAGTTCCCAATGTCCTCGTCCCCATCCACGGTCTTCACTACGAAAGACCTCATCAACAGCATCGAACCGTCACTTGGCTTTATCACTGCTAATGCTCTTATAAATAACTGCATCCCGAGTACTAACTTGAAGTCGTCTAACGGAACGGTGGTGAAGTCGAGCTCCCCTGCCCATTCACCCAACTGAACCGCGACCTTCTTAGCTACTCCTTGGACACGTCTCATCTTCCCATTAACTGTCTTTAGGCAGTTGTTCGTGTCGCTCAGAACTAGTCCCAATCGATCAGCTTCCTCTTTAGTCACGAAGTTGTGGGATGCAACCGAGTCGATCATGGCTCGTGCTTTCCTCCCATTCGCCATCAAGTCCACGTACATGAGCCCGGTGGATTTCTTGGCGAGGGGTTCGTCCAACTTCCCCATCCCACTTATCCTCTGTAGTGAGCTCACACGCGGCTGGTCTTCCTCATCACCCAAGTCTTCGTCATATTCTTGGTGATAGTCGGCCATCGTCCCGTCAAGACGCTCTTGAGCCCCCTTTGGCATCTTCTGAATCATCGCGTTGAACTGAGCCTTGTTGGGACATTCGGCCATCCTGTGAGGACCCTTGCACACAAAGCACGCGAACGATTTCTTTGTTGTAGACGCAGTTGAGTTTCCCACCTTTGAAGATGAGCTTTAGGCGAGCTCGAACTGCTCGCCGCTTGAGCTTGGCTCCTCTGTGAACGAAACCGACTATTCCCAACCGAAATCGAACTAGCTTGTAGCTTCCTTCTGTTGAACCCAATTTGAGGCGCACCAGTATTCTCCGTTGGAGCCACATCTCGAGGTACCTCTTGCTCCCCGTGAAAATCGAGAAGACCCCCCGCAGCCGATATGGATGAATATAGAGCCTTGGGGTTCTGCCTCATTACCTCCTATTGAGCCCACCTCTTCAATCCGTTGAAGAACTCGAATGTCTTGTCCGTCTCGGTCATTTCTGCAATCTCAAGCATGTACGCTGAGAATTCCCTCACATAATCCCGGATTGATTTGGTGTGCTTTACTTCCTTCAGCTTCCTTCGAGCGACAAACTCGGTGTTCTCGGGGTAGAAGTGATCCTTCAAAATCCTCTTGAAGTTGGCCCACGATGTTAGCTTGATCGTGCCCGCTTCGATTTCCTTGTACCTAGCCCGCCACCACATCTTGGCGTCGTCCACCAAGTACATACTTGTCGTGTCAACTTTCCCTTCTTCATCGAGCCCACTTACAAAGTTATTGACCGCTTTCCAATCCCTCACCCCATCGTAAGTTTGGGGTTGGGGCGCCTTCACCTTACGGCCCCCTAAAGATTTCCCGTCATTGGCCACCGCTTTCAAGAGCGTGGCGCAAGTGTTCTCTAGCTCCTCGATCTTTCGATGGAGATGAATGATTTCTTCCGACCGATCGTCGGATATTGCCTCACTAATCGCTTGGATCCGAGCATCCATCTTGATCATTGCCGACTTGAAGCCACTAACCGTCTTTTCCAACTCCTCGAGGCTCTCCCCCATTCGGATTACGATGCCCTCGTGTTTTGGAAGTCGATTGTCGAACGCATCCTCTAAGTATCCCACTCGTTCTTCCATGGTTTTGCCCATTTTCTCGATTCCGATGAACAAATGCGGCTTGCACAAACCCGTCCGAAAACCGGGCTCTGATACCAAATGTCACGGTCCGGTACTTTTGCCGGATCGTGGTACGCACCCTTGCCCAACTCTAGGGCAAGAATGCAAGCAACAAGGGTCTCGTACTAGTGAGGGATCGCCCACTAGCACGCTTATCGGGACTCGGGGTGTGTGTCGGGAATCCTAGTCACGATTATCAAAATCCGACACACGAAAGCAATAAAAGTAAGCAATACGATTATTGAAAGCAAGAGACGAGCAATATCAAGCTTAAAGATGAGAAGCGGTTTATATAGACTAGCACCTCTCATAGAGGCAAATTTGATAGTTTTGTCCTGGTAGCAGGATACATTGAATGTGTAGAATAGCGATATATTTTTTAAACGCTTAAAAACATATCTTAAACTAAAAATGAGACTCCAAAATTCGACACGCAGGAAGTAGTCTTGTAATATTAAATGAAACTAAAAACAGAAATGAAAATACATAAGCGGAAATATAAAATCTAAGGGCTCGAAGTGAAAGGATCGCGCGTGCAATTTTCAGGGATTATGCGGGTAAAGTGCGGCTTCTTACCCTAGGCCTATACATGTGTCCAACAGCCCATTTTTAAGCTGCATGATTCTAGATCATGTGTATTAACATTCAGCTAGTTTTGTTTGTGTTACAAGCTTGTGACCTCTCACAAAAAGGGAGAGAGGACAAGGGGAGGGTACCCTCCATGTAGAGCTGGCAAGTCTGACCCGACCCGAGTGACCCGACCCGAACCCGAGCAAACCCGACCCGACCCGAACCCGAAAATACTGTGACCCGAAACCGAACCGACCCGACCCGTTGACGACCCGTAACCCGACACGACCCGATTATCAGTGACCCGATCCCGGCCCAGACCCGACCTGATATTGACCCGACCTGATACTGACCCGATTAAATTGATGATCCGACAATTATTAAGCTTAATTTTGATCAAAATGAAAGTGATTTTGTGTTTAGATTGATATGTTTGACTTAGTAATGGATTAATTAAACCAAATAATAGGTTAAAAACTAAATTTAATGGTAAAAAATTATAGTAATGCGATTAAGTTACCGGACCCAAACCCGACCCGACTCGATACATCATTTGACCCGAAATGACCCGACCCGATAACGACCCGAACCCGACCCGACTCGACCCGAAAGGGTAAGCTGACCCGATATGACCCGAACCCGATATGACCCGACCCGACGTGACCCGTCCCAAACCCGACCCGACTGACCCGATTGTCACCTCTACCTCCATGTGCTTCCCACTCACCTCTTAATGGGCATTTTGTGAGAGAAAACGATATCCGTCACAAGCTTGTGACGGATATAGCCCGTCTTCAATGAGATTTTGTGATTAAAATTTCATATGGGGCCAAGTCAAAGTCTTCTGTTTTCTTATACCCCATTGGAGAGTTAGGCCAACGTCCAACAAAAAAGAAAAGGAGAGATTTGCTTTAATAAGGTCAAAAGCATTTTCATTGTAAAATCACGACCTATAATAGCGAGTAATATAATAATGTAAATTTGAAAAGTGAGAAAATTGTAACTAATATTTCGGTATTTACATTGTTCATTAGAGACGACCAGATGAGCGACATTCCTAGTCTCTTTAGCTCCACCACTGAGTGGAACATTGCATAAAAACACTAACAAAGAAAAAGTAGGATACTCCCCTCACAATAAGAGGAAATAATTTGAATATTTTATGTTAAGTGGTTGACCTCATAAAAAATTCCAATGGAGTTTGGGAAAAGAACATGATATGGTTCAATATACGAGGAAAATTGACATTTATATGGAGCCAAGTCAAGGTCTTCTGTTTTCCTATACCCTTTTACACGGAAAAAAGAGTTAGTGTCATGTCGAAAAGAAGAGGGTTTTCACACTTAATAAGATCAAAAAATAAATCATCGTAAAACTAACTGATAGTAGAAAGAGTAGCTCATTGACTTATAGATTATATTGATAAGGTATATTAATCGAAAGAGTAGCTCACTAATAATATAATAGAAAAAGTTGCTCTTATTTGAACAGTTCCTCACAGCTTAGCATACATATCAAGTTAAGTGTCCCAAATTCCATAGCACCGGAGGTCTAACTAGTACTTACATAAGTTGGAGTCATGTGTTTGATTGCAAAGCTCAGAAACATTAAGTCTAGAAGTATTATGCGATTGTGCAAGCGAATGAACGAAAAGCAGACAAATATTATAGCCTGACTAATATTTCAATGCATCAAAGTGCAAGCAAATGAACGAAAAGCAGTTGATACCTCTCTATTTATTGCGGTATAGTTCCTCAAAAATGGTTATTGAACAAGTCCAAAGATTCGATCGTCTTCAGGTTGCCTATATTTTCAGGGATGTGTCATGTGAGATGGTTATACGACAAGTTCAATGCAAACAATGCAGATATGTTTGTGAGCTCCTAGGGTATTGTGCCGACTAAATGATTGTTGGAGAGGTTGATTATGGATTGACACCCTTTTGTTCCGGTTGACACTTCAACTATTCTCTTGACAATCTCTTCAATTCCTAGACTAATATCGGTAACACAAAGATTACTATAAAATGGCATGGAGCCTAAACAACGAGGAATGTGTCCTGTCAAATGATTCTGATCGAGTTCCAGAACTATAAGAAACATGAAGGTCCAAGTATGATTTCTCCTGAGATGCCAGTATTGGAAAGGTCCAAGTATTCAATATGTTTGATTTCTTAACCATCGAGGAAACGCCGTGTTTATCACAGAATAACGACACCAAGAATTTGAAGCTGAAAGGAAGGTCGCCAGTTGAAACTGTGGTCGAGATTTAGACTCAGATTGTTGGAATTCATATCCAAATATGACAATTTCGAGAGGTTACCAATACCGGAGACAATACCTTGGAGGGAGTTCGATGAGATGTCTAAGTGCTCTATCTGGTTTAAATGTCCAAAAAAATCTGGATCCAATCCGCTCAAATAATTGTATGACAAATCCAAATATTTCAAAGCGGACAATTTCATAAAAGATGCAGAAACGCGACCTTCCAATAATATTGTTGGAAAGATCAAGGTAATTCAAGTTTGTGAATTGTCCCAACAAAGACGGCAAACTATCTTTTATGTGATTATTATGCAAATCAAGGTATTCTAAGTCAAAAGCATCACACCCAGATAAACGCAAAGATGGCTCTACGAGTCTACGATATCTCCTTGGGAAATAATATTGTTGGACAAATCCAAATATTTGAATTTGCAAGGATCTCCCATTATTCCCACAATCCCGCCCTCCACATAATTAAAACCGTTGTAACTCAAATCAAGAGCTTTGAGGCGCCTCATGGCTCTAAGCCAGAGTGGAATTGACCCGTTAAAATTATTTTCACTAAAAGAGAGGGATCGAAGAGAAACCATATTTTTAAGAACACCTGCAAAACAACAATGACAAATAGAAGGCAGGATTTTCCCGTCATAGTAAGAGTAAATCAGTTTGAATATACTGGTTTTGTGGCTGAATAACATCCAAATTTTTAGTGTAGTTAAATGATTTAGTTCATCTTATTTTGGGGAAAAAAACAGGGTGCTTTAATATGTGAGAATTTTCGATAAGTCTCGTCTCTCTTTACCCGTTCTTACGTTGCAATGTAACATCCATATCAACAAAACTTTCTACACCCTTTTTACGTTGCAAAATTCTCGACTTTAGCAAGTGCAATGGAAGAACTTCACATAAAGTTCTTTCTATTCCCAAGTCATTTTTTACTAATTACTAAGATCTCGTTTGATTGCCCTCATAAAAATAGGTGAATTAGAAAATCCCATGATTTGGAAAAATGGAAGATGTTTGATTGCCCTGGACCAACGACTAAAGTGGTATCCATGGACCAATGACTAAAGTGGGTTTTGGGTTTTAGCCATGTGTATAAAAGCACTTCAAGAAACTAGACCAAACACATACTTAAAGCAGATTAAGAAATAGTTTTGCGGTTGTCGCTAACAAACTAGATTCCGAATTTGCTGCTCAAACAATCAAATGATCCAAGTCCGTAATTGAAAACAATACTAAAATGCATATTACAATGGCATGAAGTCCATATAGTACAAAATACAGAGTTCAAATCACAAAATGCAATCAAAGGGAAGGAATACGTACAAAATACAGAGTTCAACTCTTTTTAGGAATTCTCATTTAACCTCCTCTTGAACCAGTTCACCCTCACTTTGATTGGTACATAGATTCTATCACCAAGGTCCTCGACGTACCGAAAATAAGCTTGTCTCCAACTCCTCTTTATCATCAAAGAGAAACCATATTTTTGAAAATAGGGGGAAATATGTATTAGAAGTATTTGATATTACTGCCTCGGATAAATGCGAGTTATATAACAAGCAATTAGATAGCCTAAGCGCTGAAAGTGAAGGAAGTGTCATGAGAGCTTTAAAAGTGTCGTGTGCTCGGGACAGGTTATGATTGCTCATGTCAAGAGACTGCAGTTTTGAAAGCCCGGATACCCATCCTAAACCTTCACTATATAGATTTTGGTTGTAGCATCGTCTATCATGCAGATCAAGGTGTACCAGATTTGTGAGGTTGCCAAGTTGAGAGGGGAGGGGGCCGGAAAAGCCAGCGAAAGAGAGATTTTGTGAAAGATCAAGGTAATTCAAATTTGTGAATTGTCCCAACAAAGACGGCAAACTACCATTTATTGCATTACTACCGAGAGCAAGGTATTCTAACGCAAAAGAAGCACACCACATAACCAAAGACTCTAGAATATCTCCTTGGGAAATAATATTGTCGAACAAATCCAAGTGTTTGAACTTGCAACGATTTCCCATAATTCCCATAATCCCACCCTCCAGATAGCTAAAACTATTTCTGCTCAAATCAAGAACTTTGAGGCGAGTCAGGTCTCTAAGCCATAGCGGACTTGACCCATTAAATTTATTTTTACTGAGAGAGAGGGATCGTAGGGAAATCATATTTTTAAGAACAGATGGAATTGGACCTCTAAAGTTGTTGGAGCTAAGATCAAGATGTTAAAGAGAGGAAATAAAGGTATTAGACAGGTCAAAGCCGCTAAGATCAAGATGTTCGAGATCCAAGCATCAGATAAATGCATATAGTACAACTCACAATCAGATAAGCGTATCGCTGAAAGAGAAGGAAGTGTCTTGAGCACTTTAAAAGTGTTGCGTGCTCGGGAAAGGTCAAAGCCGCTCATGTCAAAAGATTGCATTTTTAAAAGACCAGATGCCCATCTGAACCCTTCAGCATATAAAACATTTAAATGTAGGATTCACTGCATACGTTGTAATCAAATGCGTATGTATTTCCTGAATCGACAGTGACAAAAGAGAGTTTATGTTGTATTGGGTTCTCCATTTTTGGAACAATGGCTGCAAAATTTCATGAAGGTTGGCGCATGTATTTTCGACGTAAAAAATATTGATCATCAGCAAATGACAACGTGGAAATATAAAACGTGATCCAGTCAGTAGCTCAGTTCTAACATATCCTGCAGAACAATGAGGCATGCAATTCAGTAAAGATTATAATTAAAACCAGATTGTTTTACAGCTGATTCATAGTATCCCAATGCAGACAAAGGTTGATTCTTTAATTTCAATGACATCTAATTCAGCAGAAAGTTGGGTTCTTTGATAATTATTTGAGGTTCAACATCATTAATGCAAGTAAACGGAAGGAATACATACAAACATGAAGTCCATACTCCATATATGGTACAAAATACAAAGTTCAAATCACATAATGCAAGTAAACGGAAGGAATACATACAAATCGTTAACAAGATCTATAATGCACCAGAGTCCTTATAAATTCTCATTGAACCTCCTCTTGAACCTATTCACCCTCACTGTCACCGGCACATAAATTCTATCGCCAAGATCCTCTACATAGCGAAAATAAGCTTGTCTCCAACTCCTCTTTATCACCAGAGTTCCGACCACGCCCCAAAATCCGGTAGCAACACCTGACATTACAGCTAAGATGAACCACATCTTGTCATATTTATCTTCTTTCTTGACATCATCTTTTCCGGTGGTAGAAATAACATTTGTCGAACTTGGTGGCGCGTCAAGTTCAGTGCAATTGTTCGGCAAGGGAAACCCGCATAAACCAAAATTGCCCGCATAGATAGATGGGTCATCAAGAGTTTGGAGTTGATTACCTGTTGGAATAGGTCCATGTAGGTTGTTGTTGGACAAATTCAACTTGCCTAGCCATAATATGGAAGACAAGCTCTGCGGTATAGTCCCTGAAAGATTGTTATTCGACAAGTCCAAAGATTCGACGTTTTTCAGGTTGCCTATATTTTCAGGGATGTGTCCGGTTAGATGATTATATGACAAGTTCAACGCAAACAATGTAGATATATTTGTGAGCTCCTCAGGTATTCTGCCGACTAGATAATTGCTTGAGAGGTCAATTATGGATTGACTCCCCGTCAATTCACTTATTCCCTTAACAATTACGTTAATTTGTAGAGGGACATGCCTCTTATAATTAACACCATTAAATCCCGCAAATCCCGCAGAACCTAAACAGAGAGGAATGTGTCCTGTCAAAGAATTCTGAGCGAGATCCAATACTAAAAGCGTCTCTATTTTGCAGAGTTGTGAGGGAATGGGCCCATTAAAATGATTTCCTCGTAGACCGAGGTATTCCAATTGAGCATCATGGGGTATTTCTTTAAATTGTATCACTCCCGACAACATGTTGTCACTAAGATCAAGCATGAATAAGGATTCTCCAATATTAAAAAGTGATGATGAATCATGATTTCCTTCAAAGATTGCCCCGGTTAGCATATTTGAGGACAAATCTATCACATCAGCAGATTGCCCCAGCCATTGAGGTGTCCCAGTAAGCGAGTTGTTGTGAAGGTCCAGCCACTCCAAGTTACAACTATGACAAGCTATATGTTGCGGCAAGGATCCTATAAAAAAGTTATTGTGAGAAAACTGTTTATATAAATAAAATCACGAGTTACCAATCAAAGTAACATTGTGAACCCCGATTGTATACTTTTGTACTCCGTAATGTATTCTAAGGTGGGCAAACAGTTCATAGACTATACATCTGAGGTAATACCTCTTATTGTTTATTTTCTGAGTTTTATTTTAAAAAAATTGAGTTCTTCTTTAGTATAAATTTTTTGACTACATCTACTAAAACATTACACTAAAAAAATATAATACTGCTCAAAAATTATATTTATAAATGGTAATATACTCAGAAAAAATGTGTATATGCTCAAAAACTACAAGGTCTGAGTTACTACCTCAGACGCGTAATCCTTTTTCTCGTGGGCAAACCCAGTGCAACAGTTTATCGTGTTTTTTTAGCCTTGCATTCTTATAGGTTTTGTCTAATTAGTTTCGGGGTTCGCCCCTCTTTAGCACAAAAAAAACACAAATAACATTATACCTCCAGTGGTACAATAGCATCATACAACCAAGTTATATCTTATCGAGCTTATGTGTAATTTTATTGAGCTTTCTTAAAGTTAATTTTTTTTATGTTTAAGTGAGTGAATTCAGAAATTTTATGTTATAGCTCGACTTCTTTAAAACAAAACTCGAAAACTTTATTATATAGCTCGGGTTCTAGAGCATACAACTGGATACAAATGGTTGTAGGATCTATTAACTGCAAAAAAAAACTTATAGGTTTTGTATCCGCTTTATTAAAATAAAAAAAAATCATGTATCTTTCTAAAAAGAAGACACTTGCATGTTCTAATAAATTCATGGCGAAATAATCTAATTTCAACAACATGTATTTTCTTCTCAAAATATTCAAAAATTCGTAATTAATTCATCAGGATTCGTGAATTAGGTTTTCCAAGCGCGAAAGTGGTAATTAAACCCCTTAACTTTGTTCAATTGTGAAATTAGGCCCTGTAAGTTTTATTTGGAGTAACCAAGCCCCTTAAGTCTCACCAAAAGTGAAATTCAACCCCGTTTCTAAAATTTTCACAAGAATTTTAATTAAAAATATTTTATATTAGTATTAAACAATTTATTAAATACAAAAAATTACTAATTGCAACTTTGCGAATTTCTACATAATTTATTAATCATTGACGAACACTTTTACATACATATTTAGTAAATTGTTTATAATTTATATAGTATTCATACATATATAATAAATTGTCTATATACTATAAAATTTAAAAAAAAAAAACAATTCTCAATATTTAATACTATAAATATAAAAGTTCTATAATTATAAAACAAAATATTTTATTTTTGATAAATTGTATTAAAGGTGATTTTAATATAAGAATTTGGTGAAAATTAAGAAAATGGGGTTGAATTTCGCCTTTGATGAAACTTAAGGATAACGATTGCTCAAAATGAAACTTATGGAGCCCAATTTCACAATTGAACAAAGTTAAGGGGCTTAATTACCAGTTTTGTAGTTTTCCAAAGTTGAATTTGATATAATTTTATTCACGAACAACTATGCCTCATGATACCCAAGATGTGTGAGTCTAGTGGAATTCCAGGGTAACCTCAAAGCCTCCTAAGGAGGAATTGCGAGGTCCTGAGTTCGATTCCCTAGATGAACACTTTCCTGGGGACCTGACGCCCGAAGAGGGAATAATCCCCGCGGGAAAGAACTCACATGGTACAGGCGCCTAGCAGGGTGGGGTCCTGTATCCGGGGAGGATCCAACCTCCTCGTCATCAAAAAAAAAAAAAAAAAAAAAAAAAAAAAAAAAAAAAAAAAACTATGCCTCATGATAAGTTGAATGGTTAACTATGTTTCAAGAAAAAAATTATATATTGAACCTGTAAGTCGATTTCCAGAAAGATATAATCGTTGAAGAGAGCTGGAGTTCCACAGCCATCCGGGCAGTTCTCCTGAGATGCCCGTATCAGAAAGGTCCAATAATTCAATCTGAGTTTGATTTGTTAACAATTGAGGAAACCCCGTGTTTATGACACAAGAACGAACATTAAAATATCGAAGTTGAAAGGGAGGTTGCCAGTTTAAACTCGAGTCAAGATTGAGATTAAGATGGTTTAAACTCAAATCCAAATACGACAATTTTGAGAGGTTACCAATTCCGAAGACGTTACCATGGAGAGAGTTTGATGAGATGTCTAGGTGCTCTATACGGGTTAATTGTCCTATAAAATCTGGAATCAATCCGCTCAACGTATTATTTGACAAATCCAAATACGTCAAAGCTGACAAATTCACAAAAGATGCAGGAATTCGACCTTTAAACTCATTGTTTGAAAGATGAAGGTGATTCAAGTTTGTGAGTTTTCCTAACGAGGACGGCAAACTACAATTCATCAAATTATCATGGAGATCAAGGTAATTCAAGTTTGTAAGTTGTCCCAACGAAGACGGCAAACTACCATTCATCTTATTATATGATAGATCAAGGTATTGCAACTCAAAAGCAGCACACCCTGATAAACCCATAAAAGGCTCTAGGATGTCTCCTTGGGTAATATTATTATGGAACAAATCCAAGTGTTTGAAGTTGCAAGGATTTCCCATAATCCCTATAAACCCACCTTCAACATAATTAAAGAAATTGTTACTCAAATCAAGAACCTCGAGGCGCTTCATGGCTCTAAGCCAGAGTGGAACTGATCCATTAAAAGAATTGCCACCAAGAGAGAGGGATCGAAGAGAAACCATATTTTTAAAAATAGATGGAAGTGGGCCTTCAAAGGCATTTGATGAAAGATCAAGATGTTGAAGAGTGGGAAAAAATGAATAAGAAGTATTCCCTGTAAATGAGGCAGATAGATGCGAGTTGTGTAATTCGCAACTAGATAAACTAAGTGCTGAAAGAGAAGGAAGTGTAATAAGCACTTTAAATGTGTCTTGTGCTCGGGACAGGAAATGCTGGCTCATGTCAAGAGACTGCAATTTTATAAGACCGGATGCCCATTTGAAATCATCACAATATATATCACCTGGTTTATAGCAAACATGAAGATCAAGGTGTACCAAATTTGTGAGGTTCCCAAGTTGAGGCGGAAGGAGGCCACAAAAGTTAGCTGAAGAGAGATTTAGATACCTCAAATGCGTCAAAGATCCTATGAATTTTGGAATGTGACTCCCAGAAAAGTCATTCCCGCTCAAGTCCAAGTAAGTTAGAAGCTTAAGTTCAAGCAAAGCCGAACTTATTCCAGAAGATACCATGGAAACATCATAATCCGACATACAAATTATATTATCGAGACGATCATCATAGCCATAATCATCATCAAAGTAGTTATAATGTGGCGGCATAGTACGGAGATTCAACTTGACGACATTGTGAGTGATATTGTCACAAGTGACTCCGTACCATTGACAACAATCTTGACCAACCCAAGAAGAAAGGCGGTTCAAAGGATCTTTGGTAAAGCTCTGTTTGAACTTTAACAAAGCTTCAAGTTCGTGCTTTTTGCACCTAACGAAGCCTAAGGATTCGGGTTCTTTGCCATGTCCATATTGTGATGAATGGAACATATGCAAAAGAACAATAACAAAGAGGAGGAAGTAGGTTCTTCCCATAATACTAAGTGGAAATTAATTAGTTTTAATATTCTGTTTTTGTGACTGATATCTTCCAAGTTTTCAGTGGTGCTTTAATATATATTTGAGGATATTTGAAAAATCTAGTCTTGAGTCTTGACTAATAAATACTCCGTACATTGCAATTTCACATCCAAACATCCATGTCAACAAAATTTTCTACACCCTTTTTTACGTTGCAAAATTCTTGACTAATAAATACATTCAAAACACCCATATCAAATCAAATGTATATTTTAAATTACTTAGTCACGAAATTTTCTACATGTTTGATTATTAAGCTTGAAAACATAGAGCATTTCATATGGCTTAAATACACCAAACAATACAATCTAGATTAATGTGTACCCTTTTTTACGTTGCAAAATTCATGCCGAAATTTTCTACATTAATGTGTACTCCGTAGCACACGAAGGTTGAATTCTCATTTCTACTAAAATTTCAATGTATCTTAAATACACCAAACAATACAATCTAGCTAATTGGTTACCTATTTAGAACAATGAATGAAGAATGCAATTCATACCTCTTTATCTATTGCGGCATAGTTTGATCAATCCGGTAATTTTTCACCCGTTCTTCCACTTGTTTCTCGGCATTGTTTTTTCTTCTCGACTGTCTAAGCAACCAGTAATATGGCTTTTGTATGACCATCATTCGACATATTTAAGCGGGCTAAGAATCATTTTTGCACTAGTCGCTAATAAACTCGAGTATGAATTTGCAGCTTAAAAAATCAGACAACACAAGTCAGTAAATTCTAGTAACAACTATCTCATAAATTGTGCAAGCTACTGTCGCCTTTACATTTTCATCTTAAATTGAAAACATTACTAAAATGCATATTACAACGGCATGAAGTCCATATGTTAAACAATACACAGTTCAAATCACATAATGCAGTGAAAGGGAAGGAATACATACAAATCGTAATTCATTAGCAACATCTATTACACTACAACGAAAACGCGGCTTAGTGACGGACATACCGACGGAAAAAACAAGCCGTCAGAAAACACGGGATATTGACGGCTATTTGACGGAATTCCGTCGGTACACGAGTAATTGGCGCGTTGACAAAGTCAATGGCGCTAAAAAACATGTGACGGAATATCAGTCAGTATTTCCAAAAAACTGACGGAATTTCCATCATAGGCATTCACACGCAACAGTGCATGACAGCTGTGAGGCATTTGGCATATCTGACGGATATTCCGTCAGTAAATCATAAAAACTGACGGATTTTCCGTCAGATCCCCCTTCTTTACGTGTTCCTGAATGGCGCCAAAAAAATGCCACGTGTCATAGTGTGACGGAATTTCCGTTAGTATTTAATTTCCTGACGGAAATTCCGTCACTTACAAGCTAGAAACAAAGGACGGTTTTCCCGTCAGTGATCCGTCAGTATTTGTGTTTACTTACGGAAATTCCGTCAGGATAGGTATTTTAGTGACGAAATACGCTGACCCTGGTTCCCGACGGAATTTCCGTCAGGAAATGGAAATACCGACGAAAAAGCCGTCAGTACGGCCTGATTATTTCCGTCGGTAACCCGCGTTTTCATAGTAGTGTTACATCAAGAGTACCCGTGTATTTGAATTCATACCAACTACTACGTATTTCTTAAGGAATTTTCATTGAACCTCTTCTTAAACCTGTTTACCTTCACTTTGATTGGCACATATTCTATCACCAAGATCCTCAACATACCGAAAATAAGCTTGTCTCCAATTCCTCTTTATTACGAAAGTTCCAACCACGCCCCAAAATCCCGTAGCAACACCAGACATTACGGCTAGGATGAACCACAAGTTTTCATATTTATCTTTTTTCTCGACATCATCTTTTCCGGCACCAGGATTAACATTTGTAAAACTTGGTGGCGAGTCAAGTTTAGTGCAATCGTTTGGCAAGGAAAATCCGCATAAACCCGAATTGTTCGCATAAATAGATGGGTCGTCAAGAGTTTAGAGTTGACTACCTGATGGAATAGAGCAATATAGGTTGTTGGACAAATTCAACTTGCTTAGCCATGATATAGAAGATAAGTTCTGCGGTATCGTCCCTGAAAGATGGTTATTCGACAAATCCAAATATTCGACCATTTTCAGGTTACCTATATTTTCGAGAATGTGTCTGGTTAGATGATTACGTGATAAGTTTACCGCAAACAAAGCGGATATGTTTGTGAGCTCCTCGGTTATTGTGCCAACTAAATAATTCCCGGAGAGGTCAATAACGGACTTACCCCCACTTGTTCCAGTGCTTACTTCAACTATTCCTTTGACGATTTCCTCAATTTCTAAACTCGTATCGCTGATGCCAACAACACTATAATCGATGGAGCCTAAACAACGAGGAATGTGTTCTGCCAAACTATTCTGAGCGAGTTCTAGTACTAAAAGCAACCTGAAATTTCAGAGTTGTGAGGGAATAGGCCCATTAAAATGATTTCCTCGTACTCTAAGGATTCTCAAAAAAGCATACGAGGGAACCTCTCTTAATCGTATCTCTCCGAACAACATGTTGTCAGTGAGGTCAAGCACTTGTAAGGAGTCTCCAAAATTAAAAAGTGATGAAGCATTATTTCCATCAAAGATTGCCCCTGATAGTAGATTTGAAGACAAATCTATCACTTTAACAATTTCTAAATCGCCCAGCCATTTAGATATTGTCCCGTTAAGAAAGTTGTTGTGAAGGTCAAGCCACTCCAAGTGACGGGTATAAGACCAATCCCGAGCTATGTGTTGAGGCAAGGATCCTATAAGAATAGCTAGTGTGAGACAATTATTTAAATAAATAAAATCCCAAATTAGCATGATATTAAATCCTAATATCCAACGCGATTAAAATAATGATCATTAATTGTGATTGCATACCATATAATTGTGATCTTGATCTTGAAAACTGAAAAGTATCAAGATCTTCATTGTAACAAACAAATATGTAAACGATAGAAAATTTTGGTGTGCTTTACTTCCTTCAGCTTCCTCCGACCCTCATTGTCTACTCCTCATTGAGGTGGTAGACTCTCATTTTGTTTCTCGGGCCACTTAGCAGCGTAGTTAGCTCGAGTCTTATTCAACCTCGGTTCCGCTGAACCATTGGGTACTCTCCAAGATTGTGTCCCCCGTCTCGGCGTCGCTATCACCCTCATTGCCGAGATCCGAGAGTTCCCATTGTCCTCGTCCCCATCCACGGTCTTCACTACGAAAGACCTCATCAACAACATCGAACCGTCACTTGGCTTTATCACTGCTAATGCTCTCATAAAGAACTGCATCCCGAGTACTAACTTGAAGTCGTCTAACAGAACGGTGGTGAAGTCGAGCTCCCCTGCCCATTCACCCACCCGAACCGCGACCTTCTTAGCTACTCCTTGGACACGTCTCATCTTCCCATTAACTGTCTTGAGGCAGTTGTTCGTGTCGCTCAGAACTAGTCTCAATCGATCAGCTTCCTCTTTAGTCACGAAGTTGTGGGATGCACCCGAGTCGATCATGGCTCGTGCTTTCCTCCCATTCGCCATCAAGTGCACGTACATGAGTCCGGTGGATTTCTTGGCGAGGGGTTCGTCCAACTTCCCCATCCCACTTATCCTCTGTAGTGAGCTCACACGCGGCTGGTCTTCCTCATCACCCAAGTCTTCGTCATCTTGGTGATAGTCGGCCATCGTCCCGTCAAGACGCTCTTGAGCCCCCTTTGGCATCTTCTGAATCATCGCGTTGAACTGAGCCTTGTTGGGACATTCGGCCATCCTGTGAGGACCCTTGCACACAAAGCACGCGAACGATTTCTTTGTTGTAGACGCAGTTGAGTTTCCCACCTTTGAAGATGAGCTTTAGGCGAGTTCGAACTGCTCGCCGCTTGAGCTTGGCTCCTCTGTGAACGAAACCGACTGTTCCCAACCGAAATCGAACTAGCTTGTGGCTTCCTTCCGTTGAACCCAATTTGAGGCGCACCAGTATTCTCCGTTGGTGCCACATCTCAAGGTACCTCTTGCTCCCCGTGGAAATCGAGAAGACGCTCCGCAGCCGATATGGATGAAGATAGAGCCTTGGGGTTCTGCCTCATTACCTCCTATTGAGCCCACCTCTTCAATCCGTTGACGAACTCGAATGTCTTGTCCGTCTCGGTCATTTCCGCAATCTCGAGCATGTACACTGAGAATTCCCTCACATAATCCCGGATTGATTTGGTGTGCTTTACTTCCTTCAGCTTCCTTCGAGCGACAAACTCGGTGTTCTCGGGGTAGAAGTGATCCTTCAAAATCCTCTTGAAGTCGGCCCACGATGTTAGCTTGATCGTGCCCGCTTCGATTTCCTTGTACCTAGCCCGCCACCACATCTTGGCGTCGTCCACCAAGTACATACTTGTCGTGTCGACTTTCCCTTCTTCGTCGAGCCCACTTACTCGGAAGTATTGCTCCATATAGAAGACAAAGTTATTGACCGCTTTCGAATCCCTCACCCTATCGTAAGTTCGGGGGTTGGGGCGCCTTCGCCTTACGACCCCCTTAAGATTTCCCGTCTTTGGCCACCGCTTTCAAGAGCGTGGCGCAAGTGTTCTCTAGCTCCTCGATCTTTCGATGGAGATGAATGATTTCTTCCGACCAATCGTCGGGGATTGCCTCACTGATCGCTTGGATCTGGGCATCCATCTTGATCATTGCCGACTCGAAGCCACTAACCGTCTTTTCCAGCTCCTCGAGGCTCTCCCTCATTCGGATTACGATGCCCTCGTGTTTTGGAAGTCGATTATCAAACACATCCTCTAAGTATCCCACTCGTTCTTCCATGGTTTTGCCCATTTTATCGATTCCGATGAACAAATGCGGCTTGCAGAAACTCGTCCAAATACCGGGCTCTGATACCAAATGTCACAGTCCGGTACTTTTGCCGGATCGTGGTGCGCACTCTTGCCCAACTCTACGGCAAGAATGCAAGCAACAAGGGTCTCGTACTAGTGAGGGATCGCCCACTAGCACGCTTCTCGGGACTCGGGGTGTGTGTCGTGAATCCTAGTCACGATTATCAAAGTCCTGCACACGAAAGCAATAAAAGTAAGCAATACGATTATTGAAAGCAAGAGACAAGCAATATCAAGCTTAAAGATGAGAAGCGGTTTATATAGACTAGCACCTCTCGTAGAGGCAAATTTGATAGTTTTGTCCTGATAGCAGGATACATTGAATGTGTAGAATAGCGATATATTTTCTAAATGCCTAAAAACATATTTTAAACTAAAAATGAGACTCCAAGATTCGACACGCGGGAAGTAGTCTTGTAATACTAAATAAAACTAAAAACAGAAATGAAAATACATAAGCGGAAATATAAAATCTAAGGGCTCGAAGTGAAAGGACTGCGCGTGCAATTTTCAGGGATTATGCGGGTAAAGTGCGGCTTCTTACCCTAGGCCTATAAATGTGTCCAACAGCCCAAGATTCTAGATCATGTGTATTAACATTCAACTAGTCTTGCTTGTGACGGGCTAATCTCGTCACAAGCTTGTGACCTCTCACAAAAAGGGAGAGAGGACAAGGTGAGGCACCCCCTATGTGCTTTCCAGTTCCCACTCACCTCTTAATGGACATTTTGTGAGAGAAAACGGTATCCGTCATAAGCTTGTGACATAGCCCATCTTCAAGGTGATTTTGTGATTAACATTTCATATGGGGCCAAGTCAAAGTCTTCTGTTTTCTTATACCCCATTGGAGAGTTAGGCCAACGTCCAACAAAAAGAAAAGGAGAGATTTGCTTTAATAAGGTCAAAAGCATTTTCATTGAAAAATCACGACCTATAATAGCGAGTAATATAATAATGTAAATTTGAAAAGTGAGAAAATTGTAACTAATATTTCGGTATTTACATTGTTCATTAGAGACGACCGGATGAGCGACATTCCTAGTCTCTTTAGCTCCACCACTGAGTAGAACACTGCATAAAAACACTAACAAAGAAAAAGTAGGATACTCCCCTCACAATAAGAGGAAATAATTTGAATATTTTATGTTAAGTGGTTGACCTCATAAAAAATTCCAATGGAGTTTGGGAAAAGAACATGATATGATTTAATATATGAGGAAAATTGACATTCATATGGAGCCAAGTCAGGGTCTTCTGTTTTCCTATACCCTTTTACACGGAAAAAAGAGTTAGTGTCATGCCGAGAAGAAGAGGGTTTTCACTTCATAAGATCAAAAAATAAATCTGTTAGGCCCAGATTTACCTGGCCTGACCATAACCTGGCCTGACCTTACAAGGCTGATTGAAGGAAACGAAGACCGGACAAATCTAACTATTATTTAGCTGTTGAAGAATATTATGGCAAGCAGGCTACTAAATCCTGGAAGAGAAGCCTGATGGTCAGTATAGAATAGCTTGGCAGATTATTAAAGCAGGCTGGATTAAGAAGATAAACAAGAAATACAGTTGTATAAGTCAAATAACCGTGTCCTATTCTCAAGGAAGACCAAGACTAATTATGAGACTACATCACCCATGAACTTAGACGTGCAAAAGAGGAAAAGGCTAAGAATCAGCTGGAGAAGAACCAGTCAACCGAATTAATAGGGAATGCGCCCTATTAATCCGGCAACAACCCCGACAAAAGAGAAGAACGTTGGGGATCAATGCAACGTTCATAATTATGGCTATAAATATTCTGATCTAGCATTTGTAAAGGGAGATATACAATTTATCAATAGAAGATTACTTCACTACTTATTATTTTACGATCATCCAATTATCAAACTTGTATTCAGTTTACTCAAATAGCATAAGCATTATTCTTTTTACATAATTCTTTCTTTGTAATTCATCTATAAATACTCCAAACATATAGAGCTAGATACCCATCTTATTCTTCAAACTAGCCGGACCCATTCAGGGAAAATCCTGCTAAAACAATTGGCGCCCACCGTGGGGCATCTAGTTCTTCAACCAATAAAATTCTCCTTGTCATCTTTCATTTAATATTCACACACAAAAATGGTGGAACTCACCGCAGAACAACAATTAGCGGCTGCCTTGGCCAAGATCAAAGAATTGGAAACAATCCAAGAGAGGGCAGCTCAGTCAAGGTAAATCAATAGGTGAAAGAATCGAATCTAGCTCGAAGAAGAAATTGGAAAATCGGGCTTCGGGCTCCAAAACCAGATTCGAACCGGGAACCCCATTCTCATCCATTATCAAAAACATAGACTTCTCCAATTTTGGAACCCCGGAGAAGGATACATCATCCGATACCCCAACCATTCCCAATGAAGAGACAAACAAAATCAAGGAAAGCAATAATGATGGCTATGCTTCAGAAATCCAAAAACTCCACAACAAAATAGAAAATATACCCGGAGTGCCGGACCACGTGTGGGTGAAGTAGAAGTTGATGACTTTGCAGATTCACCCTTTGCAGATGAAATTGCAAAGATTGATCTCCCCAAGAAATTTCTTGTTCCATCCATGAGAACTTATGATGGAACCTCTGATTCACAAAATCATGTTGCCATATTCAAACAAAAAATGTTGGTTGCCTCAATACCCAGTGAACTCGTGCAAGTCTCGCATGTGCAAAGGCTTTGGTACAACCCTGACCGGAGCAGCATTACAATGGTTCATCAATCTACCAAATGGAGGTATCAAGAATTTTGCAGAATTGATCAATGCCTTCAATCAACAATTCGCAAGTAGCAGAGATATGGCCAAGAGACCTAGTAACCTATTCAGGGTAAAGCAACTTCCTGAAGAATCCCTCAAAGAATTCCTGGCCAGATTTGTCAAAGAAAAGGTGGCCATTCCCAGATGCGATGAAGAAACAGCGGTAGAAGCATTCAGGCAAGGAGTCCCTTGACGGTGACATCTATGCAGATCGACCAAGAAAGCATGTCCAACCTTTGCCTTTGTTCAATCCATCGCCTTAGAGCATGTCAGATTAGAAGAAGACCTCAACTTCAGGACGAACTCATCCGGAGGAAAGCAAGGCTATGGACATACTAACAGGAAAAGCTCCTACCAGAAAGGAGGCAATCCCAGATCGGCACCCTATTCCAGGCCTGAACGATCTGAAGTCAATATGGCACAAGAACATAAAGGTAACCTTTCTAGCCTTCCAACTATTCCTGAATATAACTTCTCTATTAATACTGCAGGATTAATCAAACGCCTGGAAAACCTGGGAGATACAGTCAGATGGTCAAAGAAATCCGACAACCCCAGGAAAGATCCAACAAGATGGTGTGACTTCCATCAGGACATCGGACACACCACAGAAGAATGCATCCTGCTCAGGAAACAGGTGGCATATCTTCTAAAGAAAGGCTACTTGAAAGACATAATCCAGCAGCCAAAGAACAAAGATGAAGGACAAAACAAAAGAGACCCGGAAGCAAAGAGAGACCCTCCTCCTCCTCCTCCCATCTATGAAGTCAAATTCATAAATGGAGGATCAAGTCTGTGGTGACCGGCTCTCACCGCCAAAAGAATATCCAAGGAGTCCGGACTCCAACCTCCTCACGAGCCCAAGTCATTGCCTGCTATTACCTTTGATGACTCGGATCGCAAGGAATATCGGATCTACACCATGACACCTTGTAATCACCATGCAAATCGGCACAAAGAAAGGTGTCAAGAATCTCGATAGACGGAGGAAGCTCAATCAACCTGGTGATGCTTGACGTCCTTAAAGCTATGAAGATAGACGAAGGGAAGATCATCAAGAAATCCAGCGTCCTGGTTGGATTCAGTGGAGAAACAAAGAACACCTTGGGAGAAATCAGCTTGCCTACCTATGTGGAAGACGTGGCTTCATATGAGAAATTTGGAGTAATGAATTGCCTATCCTCGTATAATGTAATCCTGGGCAGACCATGGATCCACAATGTCAAAGCAATCCCATCAACATACCATCAATGCGTGAAAATTCCAACAGAATGGGGGATAACCACCATCAGAGGAGAACAAAGGACGGCTCAGGAATGTTACACTCAGGCTTTGAAACCCTCAAAGTCAGGTAAGTCCCTTGCATAGCAATTAAAGTCACTGTCGGGGAAGAATATATAGCACAAACACAGATGGAAACAGGAGAAGTCACATTAGACCCAGAATTCCCGACGGAAAGTACTTGTAGGGTCGGATGCACCCGACTCAATCGGACCAAATCGGTCATCTTTCTCAAAACTAAAATGTCTTGTTTTGCTTGGTCACATTTTGATATGACTGGTATAGATGCTGATGTTATTACTCATAAGTTGAACATTGACAAATCCTTTAAGCCCGTACAACAAAAAGAGAAGAAAATTTCTGCAGAGAGGCACGAAATCATCAACCAAGAAGTTGACAAGCTACTGGACATGGGAATGATCAGGGAAGTAATGTACCCTGACTGGCTTGCAAACGTGGTAGTCGTCCAAAAGAAAAATGGCAAATGGAGAGTCTGCGTAGATTACACCGACTTAAACAAAGCCTGCCCAAAAGATCCATTTCCCCTACCACACATCGATGCAATGGTAGATGCCACTGCAGGCCACGAAATGTTGACATTCATGGATGCCTCCGGGATTCAATCGATAAAAATGCACCCAGCAGACCAGGAAAGCACGACTTTCATCACCGAAAGAGGTATATATTGTTATCTTGCTATGCCCTTTGGATTAAAAATGCAGGTGCAACCTACCAAAGGCTAGTCAACATGATGTTCAAAGATCAGATAGGAGACACCATGGAAGTCTACATAGATGACATGGTAGTCAAATCAAAAAAGGCGTAAGACCACGTCAAAGACCGGAAGTAGCCTTTTAAATACCGGAAAAATTCAATATGAAGCTCAACCCACAAAAATGCCACTTCGGAGTCTCAGCAGGCAAATTCCTGGGCTACATGGTGACAAAAAGAGGAATAGAAGCCAGCCCTGAACAGATTCATTTCAAGATCATCAGAAAGATGCAAATCGTTTTATAACCTGCTAAGGAAGAACAAGGACTTCCAATGGACCCCTGATCATCAGGCTGCCTTTGAAGACTTGAAAATATATCTATCCTCTCCCCCCTTGCTGGCAAAACCAGTCAAAGATGAACCCCCGACAAAGATATCCGCATCGATCCGAAAACTTCTTTGTCGGTGCGATTCTGGTCAAAAAGAAGAGACGGACAAAGACCTGTCTATTATGTAAGTAAAAGTCTCTTTGGATGCGAGAGATCGGTATGGCTTACTTGAAAAATATGTTTTAGCTTTAATTATGAGTTGCACAAAATTAAGACCATATTTTGAAAGTCACCCAATAATAGTCAGAACCAATCTTCCTATCAAGTCTGTACTTAGGAAACCAGAATTGTCCGGACGAATGTGCAAATGGTCAGTCCAGCTAAGCACATACAATATAACATTTGAACCAAGAACAGCAATTAAATCACAAGCATTAGCTGATTTTGTGGCTGATTTTAGCCCAACCCTAGAACCCGACCTAATAAAAGAAGTGAATAAACTGACCAGCGACCAAACAGACCTAGAATGGACCCTATTCGTCGACGGTGCAGCCAATATGAGGGGCACATGACTGGGGTTAGTACTAAAATCGCCACAGGGGGATAAGATAGTACAGGCTATAAGCTGTGCATTTGAGGCTACCAACAATGAGGCAGAATATGAAGCCCTGATAGCCGGATTAAAGGTATGTATTGACCTGGGTGTGCAAAACCTAAAGGTACGTCATCGATTCCCTTCTTATTTCCAACCAAGTAAATGGGATATATCTTGCAAAAAAGACCCCAAAATGATGCTTTATCGGACGTTGTCCAAATTTTAAAAGGTAAATTTCAAAATTTTAACATTGACCAAATTCCCAGGGATTTGAATACCCATGCCGATGCTCTAGCCGGCCTAGGATCCAACTTTAGTCCCCTTGACTTCGACAAAATACCCATCGTGCATTTATTAGAACTCGTAATAAATAAACAAGATGAGAGTTTCCCAATCTACATTGCTAATTCTTGGACAAAACCTTATTATGACTGGCTACAACAGGGAATCCTTCCCTTAAATAAGCAAGATGCCAGAGCACTAAAAATAAAAGCTGCTTCATATATTATTATTGACAACGTGCTTTTTAAGAAATCGCAGTCGGGCCATACCTCGGATGCCTGGAACCACGGGAAGGCGAGCAGATATTATCGAAATCCATGAAGGATACCGTGGAAATCACAAAGGCGGAAGAAGCCTGGCAAGCAAAGTACTTAACAGGATATTATTGGCCTACCTTGAGAGCCGATTGCCCGGACTTTAGCTCTAAATGCAAAGCTTGTCGATTCACGGACCATATATCCATCAACCATCCGAGGAACTACATTCCATATCCGCACCATGGCCATTTATGAAGTGGGGCATGGATATAGTAGGAAAACTACCTCAAGCGCCCGGACAAAAGGTTTTCATGTTAGCAATGACTGATTACTTCTCCAAATGGATAGAAGCTGAATCATACAGGCAAGTTAAGGAGAAGGATGTCATAGCATTCATTAAACACAACATCATATGTAGATATGGCATCCCCTCTGAAATAGTATGTGATAATGGCACGCAATTTGTGGGAAAAGAAGAAAGCAGCCTTCTCGTGCTCAATGGAACATCAATCTAGTAACATCCACACCAGGATATCCAAAAGCCAACGGTCAAGCGAGAATCCAAGTAATAAGGTGGTAATCAGCTGCATAAAGAAAAAGTGGAAAAAGGAAAGGCAGATGGGTCAAGAACTCCCCCTGGTCCTTTGGGCTGACAGAACCACACCAAAAACATCCACAGGCCAAACCCCCTACTCCTTGGTCTATGGATGTGAAGCAGTAATCCCAGCTGAGGTGGACATTCCATCAGCCAGATGCAGCCTGAATACAATCACAAGCAATATACCTCTAATGGAGGACAGACTGGACCTAACAGAAGAGCTAAGAGATGCAGCCAGCATCAGATTAGCAGCATACCGGCAAAGAGTTGCGAAAAGCTATAACAAGACTGTCAAAGCCAGGGTATTCAAGGTAGGAGACCTTGTCCTCAGGAAAGTATTCCAAAACACAAAAGAAAAGAATGCTGGCAAATTGGCCCCAACCTGGGAAGGTCCCTAGTCGGCCAGGGAGCCTACAGATTACAAACCCTGGAAGGCGAAATGATCCCAAGAGCTTGGAACATTGCACACCTAAAATTATTCCACATATAAAATATATTTCCCGGTTCAGGTATAACTTTTGTGTTCACATTTCCTGCCCAACTTGATATGAAATTACATGTATGATACTTGCCATTACGTGAATAAATGCAATATATGATTTCTTCAAAATTACGTGCCCAAGTACTGATCTATGTTCCCATATTTTTACCAAATAGAATCTTCAATACTTGTTTTTACATACTGCATTCTATTTAAAACAAATCTTAAAGATTGGGGGCCACCCCCACCAACATTCAACTAATATCCAACTGATATCCAAAATTCAGTTGCAAAAACAGCCTTATAATATCGAGCTCAACTTATCATACAAACCTGGAAAATCTATTCCTGGATTGTATAACATAAATGGGTAATAAGCCCTCAGGACATGGCAAGGGACATAAGCCCTCCAGACAGTGCAACGATCCCACCCATAACACATTAAATCGGCGATCAAAGACAAAAATCGCGATCCAAAGACAAAATCGTTCGATCCAGTTGAATAAGCGCGATCCAGTAGACATTCAACATCACCTTTTGAAAACACAAGAAGAAAATTTGACCAAATATCTATTCATCCAAAATAAATGGCCTTACCACACGCCTAAAAAATTTTCCATTCCAGGGACATCCCCCCTGGATGGGTCAAAAAATGTTTTCTAAATATTCATTCCAGGGACATTCCCCCTGGATAGACCAAAACCAAAAAGAAAAACAAAACTAAGCTACTTTTGAGCCGTGTGACCGACTCACAACCATCCGCCATTTCCGATCATCGACTTTGCCTTGGAAGGAGGAGAATCCACTTCTTCTTCTTGACCCATATTGGCCAAATCAGGATACTGAGCATCCAAAGCTATCTCATCCCGGTCCGGATCCCAATTAGCCCGGTCAGATTCTGGATCCCTCATAGCATCGACCCGGCCTTTCCCGAAGAAATACTGAGCAGCATCAGCCAACCGTGCCTCCACCAACTCCTTTTCAAAGAAGAAGCTCTTCGTTTTTTTTCTTAATCGATCTTGCATTGCCTGCTTCTCAGCCTCCAACTCTTGCCTGATAACCTTCTCAGCGTTTTTTGCAGCCACCTCACAAACTACAGCAGCCCTGACCGCCTCCTTAGCTGTCCCCAAGTGAGATTGAAGTACCACTTCATTACCCCTGGATGTGTGCAGATCACGGTTTAGCCTATCCAACTTTTCCTCCAAATTAGCAACCTTGGCCTGGGCACTATTGAACTGACAGGCGACAGCCAAACCAACATCCAATCCCTACAACAGAACGAAATCAATCAGCCAAATACAAAACAAAATAAAAAACACATGAACAATTAAAAACATTCCCTTACAACCAACCTCCTTAGCCTGAGAAGCAAGTTCAACAGCCTTTGTTACGAGAGAAGTCAGAATAGAAACCACCCTGGCAGACGACTCAAGGGTACTAGCAGACAAAAGCTGGCCGCCCATCTTTTCAGAAAACTCGTTTATCTGTGCCCGGGCAGCATCCATATCATCAATCCTGGCGGGCACCTGCCTTATACTCCTGAGAGGCTGAGCTTGAATAGGCTCTTTCTCTCCCTCTTCCTCTTCCAGGATCACATCTTCCCTCTTCCTTTTTTGAGCCTGGACGACCTCAGGCGATACTATCCTGGGAGGATCTTGAAGAGGCTGAATCTCAGAAACCAGGATATCAAGCGTTTTGTCGCTCCCACTAGCTTCCCGGCTCTTGGACTATTCAAAGCAATCCTAGCCACCCCAGCCTTCAAATCCTTTGCAGAAAAAGGCCACCCTAGCAGAAGACCTAAATACTGAATATATAAAAAATATACGTGAATATCAAGCAAAGAACGACAGGAAGATAACGGCCAACATAAAAGCATACAGAAGACGTACAGGAAAGAGCAGTAGAACTAGGCTTGCCTTTGGGTACTCGACCCCGTCAACTTGGTCTTCATATACCGGGGCAACAACTCCCGCCCAAACTAGTTGGCCAGGTCCTCTCCTCCTCGGGAATAGCAAGGAAAGCTTCTATCATGGAAACAACCTCCTCATCAAGGGGATCACAACTCCAATCGGGAGCCGCAAAACCGTCAAAGTCACACGGTAAGAATCGTAATCCATTAATTTCATATAATATATATTGCAAAATAAAAAGTACAAGGAACCTACCACTCTCCAAGGAGGATATCTCGATAATCAAAGCCCGATCCCAAAGTCTCGGTCCAGGACAAACAGAAAGTCTTTGCCCAATTCTTATCATCTCCGAGTCCAGGTTAGTAATTAATGGAGACATTTTCGATTTTATTCTCAAATTAAAACGACCATCAACAGGATTTTTCATATGATAAACTGCCTTGATATCATTAATAGTAATTACAAGATTATGTTTAGCACATAAATTTTCAATAGAATGGACAAGTTTCCAAACCATTGGCATAAAAAGGTGACACCTCCATAGCACGAATGGTATCAATCATCAAGGGAGTAAAAGGTAACTTACAGCCTGCTTTGAACGCCCATTCAAAAATACAGAACCAGCCAGGTGATACCCAGTTAGCCCTGACCGGACAAGACTCAGGGATCCATACCTCAGTAGATTCAGGAATTATTTTCTTCTCCCTTAGAATCTTGTCATAGTTTGTTTTTAGTAAATTCTCCTCAGGGAAAGAAGAATCCAAAGATTGAAGGGCAGTGAAAACAGAATCCTGGTACTTAAAAGCCACAGCACGAGCAGGAGGATCAATCTCCATCACCTCTTCTTCCTGGACGTCTATAGGTTCAGGCTCAGCAGCAGCAGCTTTCTGGGATGCAGGGCGTTTTTTGGCTCCTATATCTCTGAGTGTTTAATTTATTGTGATGAAATTGTCGAGAAAATATAAACTAGCAGAACAGGATTGCTGAGAAGAATTTCAGAAGAATATTTAGCAAAGAAAGTGGAGGAAATTTGGTGAAAAATAACCTTGCCCTAAATACCGTATTTATAGAAAATCTATAACGGTGTGAAAACCCTAGGGATTGCAAAACTCTCAGCATGACATCACCTAGCCATTATAGTGTTCAACGGTAACTAGGAGTCTAAGAGTCATTGATTAAGTGTAAGTCTCTTTATTATTCAACCCGGTAAAATTGACATCTCACCCCTGGCCTGATCCAGCACGGGTAAAATGTCAAGGGGCAATTGTTAGGCCCCAGATTTACCTGGCCTGACCATAACCTGGCCTGACCTTACAAGGCTGATTGAAGGAAACGAAGACCGGACAAATCTAACTATTATTTAGATGTTGAAGAATATTATGGCAAGCAGGCTACTAAATCCTGGAAGAGAAGCCTGATGGTCAGTATAGAATAGCTTGGCAGATTATTAAAGCAGGCTGGATTAAGAAGATAAACAAGAAATACAGTTGTATAAGTCAAATAACCGTGTCCTATTCTCAAGGAAGACCAAGACTAATTATGAGACTACATCACCCATGAACTTAGACGTGCAAAAGAGGAAAAGGCTAAGAATCAGCTGGAGAAGAACCAGTCAACCGAATTAATAGGGAATGCGCCCTATTAATCCGGCAACAACCCCGACAAAAGAGAAGAACGTTGGGGATCAATGCAACGTTCATAATTATGGCTATAAATATTCTGATCTAGCATTTGTAAAGGGAGATATACAATTTATCAATAGAAGATTACTTCACTACTTATTATTTTACGATCATCCAATTATCAAACTTGTATTCAGTTTACTCAAATAGCATAAGCATTATTCTTTTTACATAATTCTTTCTTTGTAATTCATCTATAAATACTCCAAACATATAGAGCTAGATACCCATCTTATTCTTCAAACTAGCCGGACCCATTCAGGGAAAATCCTGCTAAAACAAAATCATCGTAAAACTAACTGATAGTAGAAAGAGTAGCTCATTGACTTATAGATTATATTGATAAGGTATATTAATCGAAAGAGTAGCTCACTAATAATAGAAAAAGTTTCTCTTATTTGAACAGTTCCTCACAGCGTAGCATACATATCAAGTTATGTGTCCCAAATTCCATAGCACTGGAGGTCTAACTAGTACTTACATAAGTTGGAGTCATGTGTTTGATTGCAAAGCTCAGAAACATTAAGTCTAGAAGTATTATGCGATTGTGCAAGCAAATGAACGAAAAGCAGACAAATATTGAATTCTCATTTCTCGTAAAAAGTGAATGACAGGAAGGTCGCCAGTTGAAGCAGTTGAAACTGTGGTCGAGATTTAGACTCAGATTGTTGGAATTCATATCCAAATATGACAATTTCGAGAGGTTACCAATACCGGAGACAATACCTTGGAGGGAGTTCGATGAGATGTCTAAGTGTCTATCTGGTTTAAATGTCCAAAAAAATCTGGATCCAATCCGCTCAAATAATTGTATGACAAATCCAAATATTTCAAAGCGGACAATTTCATAAAAGATGCAGGAACGCGACCTTCCAACACATCGTCCGAAAGATCAAGGTAATTCAAGTTTGTGAATTGTCCCAACAAAGACGGGAAACTATCTTTCATGTGATTATTATGCAGATCAAGGTATTCTTAAGTCAAAAGCACCACTATTAATTATCTTATCTCCATCAACCTATTTTAATTTTTGGAAACTAATAAAGAACTTGGTTCTTAAATAAGAACCAACTTTTTCTTAGTTCTTATGTTTCCTATACATCAGGTTGAAAAGTCTTTTTGTCTTTCCTTTTTTTACTTTGCAAATGTAACATAATTTACATTCATATCAACCAAAGTTTTCTACACCAACTTTTACGTTTCAACATCCATATCAATTGTGTGTTGACATTCATATGGACTCAAGTCAATGTCTTCTGTTTCTGTATACCCTTTTGCACGGTTCTAAATTCACTAAAATTAAAAGAAGGGTTTTTTTGTCAAAAACTACCTTTTATTTAGGGTCATTTGTAAACAACTACCTTTCATTTTATTTTTGGCTTTCAACTACCTTTTATTTCTTCATTTTGCGAAAGACTGCCAAAAATTTACTTCCGGCGAAAAAAGGTCAACTTTCCGGCGTTGACTTGCTCTTTTCTTCCTTTTTCACACATATAACCCACATTTCTCCCTTTGTTCACTCAACAAAATCTGAAAAAACTCCTCTTTATGCCAAACACCTTATCAAAAGTTTGGTCAAAGCAATACCAACGCATCAACCATCTCAATCTCCATCTCCATCTCCGTCGTCACAATTACTACCACTGTCACTTTTACCTTTACATTTCAACAACTTTATAGACTACTCATGATTCATCAACCTACTGTCCATCTAAGTCATATTAAAGTACCTTCTTCTCTCTTCATGGTAAGATGGTGGTTATAAGAAAACTAATGAGATAGTAGCACACAAGTGCTCCTAAGAGTGAATCCATGATTATTTTCGAATAGTTAACATTCAGAGTTAATTTTGCCAACAAGGTCATAATAGATCATTATTGTTGAAAAATTATTTACCATGTTAAGATTAATATCAATGATGATTTTGTTTCGGTGATTAGGACTTTGATTCGGGTAAGAGCTAGACAAATTGAGGTGATTAATGTTGGGTTTAATCAATCTTTATCATCGATTATTAGGGTTATGAAGTAAAGAGTAAGATTCAACATGAAATGGTAAATCAATGCCGGAAAGTTGACTTTTTGTCGCCGGAAGTGGATTTTTGGTAGTCTTTCGCAGAATGAAGAAATGAAAGGTAGTTGAATGCCAAAAATAAAATGAAAGGTAGTTGTTCACAAATGACCCTAAATAAAAGGTAGTTTCTCACAAAAAAACCCTTAAAAGAATTAGAATTTTCACTTCATAAGATGCATCCAAATAAATTTCATCGTAAAACTAACTGATAATAGAAGAGTAAAAATTGGTGCCAAGTATATTAGTAATAAACTCTCTTCGTCTAAAGATGATTTGCTACTAGTAACAGAAGGCGGTTATAAGATTTCCAGCAAATAGAGTGGCCATGTGTCTAAAAGCACTTCAAGAAACTAGACCAAACACATACTTAAAGCAGATTAAGAAATCACAAATTCTCATTGAAGACATGACATATCCGTTACAAGCTTATGACGGATACCATTTTACCTCACAATGTACCCACTTTTTCTCTCTCTGCAACACTATTCATGTGGTCCCCTTTCTCCACTAACCCATTTTGTTACCATTTTATCTCACAAAATATCCGTCACAAATGATAAACCCGTCACAAGGGAGACCAATTGTTAAGAAATAGTTCTGCGGTTGTCGCTAACAAACTAGATTCCGAATTTGCTGCTCAAACAATCAAATGATCCAAGTCCGTAATTGAAAACATTACTAAAATGCATATTACAATGGCATGAAGTCCATATGGTACACAATACATATAGTTCAAATCACATAATGCAGTAAAAGGGAAGGAATACATACAAAATACAGAGTTCAACTCTTTTTAGGAATTCTCATTAAACCTCATCTTGAACCAGTTCACCCTCACTTTGATTGGTACATAGATTCTATCAGCAAGGTCCTCAAGGTACCGAACATAAGCTTGTCTCCAACTCCTCTTTATCACCAAAGTTCCAACCACGCCCCAAAATCCAGTAGCAACACCAGACATTACGGCTAGGATGAACCACATCTGGTCATACTTATCTTCTTTTCCGGCGGTATTTGTCAAACTTGGTGGCGCATCAAATTCAGTGCAATTGCTTGACAAGGGAAATCCACATAAACCCGAATTGTTCGCATAGATAGATGGGTCGTCAAGAGTTTGGAGTTGACTGCCTGTTGGAATAGGGCCATGTAGGTGGTTGTTGGACATATTCAACATGCTCAGAAATGGTAGTGAAGACAAGCTCTGTGGTATCGTCCCTGAAAGATGGTTATTCGACAAGTCCAAAGATTCAACCGTCTTGAGATTGCCTATATTTTCTGGAATGTGCCCGGTTAGCTGATTATTCGACAAGTTCAATGCAAACAGTGCGGATATATTTGTGATCTCCTCAGGAATCGTGCCGACTAAATGATTGCTCGAGAGGTCTATGATTGACTGACCCCCATTTGTCCCACTAGGCACTTCTTTTATCCCCTTGACAATTTCTTGAATTTGTAAACTCGTATCCGGAATGACAAATCCACTAGGATCGTCAAACCCAATGGAGCCTAAACAGCGAGGAATGTGTCCTGTCAAACGATTATATGCGAGTTGCAATACCAAAAGCAACCCAAAATCGCATATACGTGTTGGAATGAGTCCACTAAAATGATTTCCTCGTAGGTTGAGGATTTGCAATCCAGTATCCGCGGCTACCTTTCCAAATTGTATCTCTCCGGACAACATATTGTCACTGAATTCAAGCACCTTTAGGTTGTTTCCAATATTAAAAAGCGATGAAGCATTATTACCATCAAAAATCGCCCCCGATAACTGATTGGAAGACAAATCTATCACTTGAGCATGTTGTCCCAACCATTTAGGTATTGTCCCAGATAGCAAGTTACTGTGAAGGTCCAGCCACCACAAGTAATTACTATTTTGCGGCAAAGAACCTATAAAAAAAGAAGTTACTGTGAGAAAAAGAAGTTACTGTGAGTCTGTGAGAAGACAAATCTGTACTTACAGTTCGATGTTTAATGTAATACGGAGTATAGTTTTAAGAGAAGTTTGACAATGAACCTGTAAGTCGATTGCCAGCAAGACGTAATTCTTGAAGAGAGCTCAAGTTCCATAGCCATCTGGGCAATTCTCCTGAGATGCCAGTATAGGAAAGATCCAAGTATTGGATCTGAGTTTGATTCCTTAACCATTGAGGAAACACCGTGTTTATCACACAAAAATGGGCATTAAAAACTGTAAGTTGAAAGGAAGGTCGCCAGTTGAAACTCGAGTCAAGATTGAGATTAACAGTATTGAAATTCATATCCAAATAGGACAATTTCGAGAGGTTTCCAATGCCGAAGACGGTACCTTGAAGGGAGTTCGTTGAGATGTCTAGGTGCTCTATCTGGGTTAAATTTCTTATAAAATCTGGAATCAATCCGCTCAACTTATTGTATGACAAATCCAAATATTTTAAAGCGGACAATTTCACTAAAGATGAAGGTACTCCACCTTTAAACTTATTGCCTGCAAGATCAAGGTAATACAATTTCTTGAATTGTCCCAACAAAGACGGCAAACTACCGTTCATCGTATTATTGTGCAGATTAAGGTATTCCAACTCAAAAGCACCACACCCTGATAAACTCGAAAAAAACTCTAGGATATCTCCTTGGGGAATACTATTGTGTGACAAATCCAAGTGTTTGAAATTGCAACGATATCCCATACTTGGCATAATCCCACCCTCCACAGAACTAAAGCCATTGTAACTCAAATCAAGTACTTCGAGACGCTTCATTGCTTTAAGCCAGAGCATAACTGACCCATTAAAATTATTGTAACCGAGAGTTAGGGATCGAAGAGAAACCATATTTTTGAAAATAGGTGGAAGTAGACCTTTGAAGCCATTCAACGGAAGATGAAGATGTTGAAGAGTGGGGAAATATGTATTAGAAGTATTTGATATTACTGCCTCGGATAAATGCGAGTTATATAACAAGCAATTAGATAGCCTAAGCGCTGAAAGTGAAGGAAGTGTCATGAGAGCTTTAAAAGTGTCGTGTGCTCGGGACAGGTTATGATTGCTCATGTCAAGAGACTGCAGTTTTAAAAGCCCGGATACCCATCCTAAACCTTCACTAGATAGATTTTGGTTGTAGCATCGTCTATCATGAAGATCAAGGTGTACGAGATTTGTGAGGTTGCCAAGTTGAGAGGGGAGGGGGCCGGAAAAGCCAGCGAAAGAGAGATTTAGATACCTTAACTGTCTCATGGATCCGATAAATTCTGGAATTCGACTTCCAGAAAAGTCATTCCCACTCAAGTCCAAGTGAGTTAGGAGCTTGAGTTCAAGCAAAGTCGAACTTACTCCAGAAGACACCATGGAAACTTGAGGATCGGGGTGACAATAGTTACAACAGTCCCAGCCAGCATCGTCATAGACCAGTGATAGCTGACTCCGGAGATTCAACTTGACAACATTGTGAGTGACATTGTCACAAGTAACTCCGTGCCATACACAACAGTCTTCACCGACCCATGATGAAAGGCGCTTCGTAGGACCATGGGTAAAGCTCTGTTTCAACTTCAACAGAGCATCTAGTTCATGCTTTTTGCACCGTATGACGCTTAAGGATTCAAGTTCTTCGCCGTGTACACACAGTAATGCATTGAATACCTGCAAAAGAACAATGACAAAGAGAAAGGAGATTATTCCCATTACAAAGGATATTATTAATCTGTTCTTATCTATAAATACTATTAAAAGGCTAGATTGAGCCTCTAATTATGCCACGTGTCAGCTTAGTTTTGTACGACCTAACATAAATAAGAAAAGCCTATCACTTAAGCCAACAAAGAAAAGCCTCACACTTTCATCTTCCGTCATTATCTCTCTATTAATGAGTTATAATTGCGAATATAATATAATCATTATTACAAAAACTGAAAGTTTGACTATGTCTCTTCCCTTTCTTTTAATTTATGAGAGTTCATAATTTATTCAAAACGTTTTGTCTCTCGCAATTTATGATAGATGTTAATATATTAGTATTTTTCTTACTATTTCATCACTATAAATAGTTATGATTAAGATGACGATGTCCTCTAAGGCTTTCTATTGCTAATCACGGTTCCCCATCAATCACCGCCTTCCAGTTTTGATGGTAAGTTTGATTTCGGATTTGAGTTATTTTCAATTGTTATATAAGCTTATCTCACTCAACTATTTCGCTTTTTGTTCCTGGAATTGAATCTTTGCAAGTAGTTTTAAACAATCTAATAAATTTTTCTTTTTTAAAATGCAGATGCACCTCATAATAGAGAAATCCACTTTTACTTTCTTAAATTGCAGGTACACCTCATAACAGAGAAATCCACTTTTATTGTAGTATTTGGTTTGTTTTTTCCTTCATGTTATACTATAAGTTTATTGAATGGTTAGAATCCATGAAATTATAATTGTTGTTTCTTTCTTATGTGTATTATTATTCCAGAAACCATAAGTTTCCTTTTAACAAGACAAAGGTTCACTATGCAACATTCGACGTTACATGTTTTGGTCGTCCATTGCCGAGGTTATCATCTAAGGAATGCTTACATGCTCTTGGGATGTATAAAATCTTTGTATAATACATGGTATGCCACTTGGAAGTTGGAATGCGTTTGTTTGTGTATAAATATATCATTGTCTTGAGTTTAGTTCTGATTAATAATACAATTATTGGGTATTTGAACGCCAAGGTTTTGCTCATCCAGTTTATTGGTATTGTCGTATGCATACACAAATATTTGTTCGCTCCGTTTATTTGACCTTGTCATTTAGGTTATGCAGTGGTGGTTATATAACACGTTTTATAAACTATTATCTCTATTTAAATTTAAGTGTCTTTACCACACAATTTCATCAATTTCAGAAACGCCAGCTACCAACCCGCTATAAATGATTCTTACTTCAATGTAATATCTGACACGGCCACACATATGATCAAAAACAGACCAACCGGACAAAGTAATGAAAGTTAATACTAGCAAGCGTATTTGGTGACAATCATGTTGGTATACACTATACAAATGTGTAAAGGGGACAGGCCTATATCATTGGTTCGTTGGTAGTATTAGAATTGTTTTGACAAATTAGAAATTCTGAAAACTAGAACGCAGAGTTGATTAAAAATGTGATACAATCATGTATTACTATAATTTGCACATTTGTTTACTAAGTAAATCCAAAAATATATATGTACATATACAATACGATGAATAAGAAAAAAATACATGATCTACCATGAAAATACCCTTAACATCTTGAATTGTATTGTTTGGCTTTTGATTTTCTCTAAACAATTTTGCGTAAACTCATTCATTTCTCAATGAAAAATTAACAATATGCAAATAATTAAACAATCATTATTGTGTGAGATGGTTTTATTATATAAAAAGACAATTTATTTATTAATATTAAATAAACAAACTTTTTATAAAAAAAAAACTGTCTCACACCTTATGTTATTCTATAATTTGTGATAATTAAATACTTAAGGCCGGACTCGGGAAAGAGCCAAAGGCCTACCCGCCTAGATATGTATCCCGTACTCCGTAAGAAGTAGGCATATGCTTTAAAAATAAAGTCACAATACATAAACAAACCCGTGAATTTCACGGGTAATAAAACTAGTTTTAGGATTAGAACATTGAACTTGGTTCTTTAATACTTGAGAAAAGTTGAAAAGTATTTTGCAGTCCTAAATGGGCTAAATCCCTTTGTTACGCTGCATGTAAGTTTGTAACATCCATATACAGTATTGACATTCATATGGAGCCAAGTCAAGGTCTTCTATTTTCCTAATCCTAGTGTAGTCGATGATCTCTTTCTGGTGAATAGAACCGTCTATTGATCATCGTGTCATCGACTTCTCAATTAATCATAGATTTTTCGGAGTTGGACATATATCATTGTTACTCCGTATATGTTTTTGTGACGAAGAGAAAAGAACATGGTGCTTCACACACTATAAGATAAGAGAGTTTCCCTTTGCATAGTCAAAGGAGCTTTCATCATAAAACCTATTGGCAATAAACATCGGCTTATTAAGAAATAAGTCCTCTCATGAATCAACTATCAGTGTGGGACTGTGACACTTACACCTAATACTCCGTATTATTATGGGTTAGTCAATCCACATCAAGTATTGTAAGAGAGAATTATGTATTGATGTCGAATTGTCGAGTGTTGTAAAAATCAATGCTGAGTAATAATTTCCGCATCTCTTAAAAATTCGCTAATATGTGATTATAATAATTCCAGCATATACACTGCATTTTCATTATTCTGAAAAAATTTGAGACTAGTGACGAAGAAGGAGTCAAATATTAAATTACGCGTCACGAATACTTCTACATGGTGACTGGAGAGTATAGTCCCAGTGTTTGACTACAAAGCTTGAAAACATGTAGTAGCACTGTGCTGTTGTCAAGTTGTGTAGCACACAAAGGTGGAATTCAATGCCAGGTAGAATACAATATAGCCTGACTAAAATTTCAATGCATCATAAATACAAATAACATCTCATTCATACCAACCCGTCCCAATCATTTGTTTAGCTATTCAGAGCAATGTAGCTATTTAATTCATACCTCTCTATCTATTGCAGCGTAGTTTGATTAATCCGTTCATTTTTCTAGGCATTGTGTTTTTAAAGTTGAATTCTCATTTCTAGTAAAAATTGGATGAAAGGTACAGTACACAATATAGCAGGACTACAATTTCCGTGCTCCATAGATATAAGAAATGAACGCAAAGCAGTTTATCCACACCAGATAACACAATCTAACATCTCCGGCAAAGCTATCTATTTAGAGCTATGACACCAGATAACACAATCTAACATCTCCGGCAAAGCTATTTAGAGCTATGGCACCAGATAACACAATCTAACATCTCTGGCATACCCATTTAGAGCTATGACACCCGATAACACAATCTAACATCTCCGGCAAAGCTATTTAGAGCTATGGCACCAGATAACACAATCTAACATCTCTGGCATACCCATTTAGAGCTATGACACCCGATAACACAATCTAACATCTCCGGCAAAGCTAGAGCTATGAAGCATGCAATTCATACCTCTTTATTTGTTTGGCGTAACTTGATGACAGCGGTGTTTATCCACCTTGAATGGCTATGTAAACCGACTTGGTCAAAAGGAGGCGGAATAATGGCACATAGAACTGTATCCAAAAGATTTCTTGATCAGAGATTACATCATAATCTTCCTTTACAAAGCTCAATAGCATTTCTTGAATTTTAATAACATATTGTTATATTTATAAAAGCAAATATGCATCATAAGTCAGGAATAAGACGGTCTCACATGTGAAATTATCATTTATTAAGTGTTTAATCATTCTAACCAATACTTTCAACAGAAAATTAACATGTATTTGTAACAAGGGTTTTTCTAAAATGTGCCCTAAGGGCACATGTTAATAATCTTAATATAATAAGATTGACAACCTTGTAACAAACATACATCAAAATCATTCTCAATCCTTCAATTAAAACAACTAATTGCAACATTAACTCCTCCATCACTTGCATAGTACTCCGTATTCCAATAACAAGTCAATTACATCAAAATTCAGTTCTTTGATGTTTATTTGAAGTGGGTATTTGGGAAATTACATCAAATAGGAAATTGTAAATTGGGGATTTGGAAAATGGAGGGTTTAACAGTAGAAAGTGATGATCACATTACAGAAATTGGTAAATACTCCGTAAAAACGTAGTAAGTTTAGGGAAATACTTACAGATTTTGGGAAAGTTCGCATCTTGATGATGATTATGATTCTGGGCATGCATGAAGAATGATTAGGTGGTATTTCACATTTTATGGTAATTTTTTACATTTTATTCGTTTTAAGTTTAGGGGTGGGTATAGGTTTGGAATGAATCGTAAAAATATGGGTTTTATAATTCATACCTCCAACCCATGAATCATGAGTATCAAATAATGAAACCGAAAACCATGAAAAACTCTTATTTTTTTTTCATTTATCTGATTAAATCTTTATTTCATGATTTTTCTATATAAAAAATAATTATTTTTAATGTTGTATTTTAGATTTTTTAAACTTTGATTGAGTTAAACTCCATTCAACCCAATACTGAAACAAACACAAGGTATCGATTATGATTCATGATTCCAAACTCATACCCACGCGCAAACCAAACATATCACCCGTCTATCTAAAATGAGAATTTGCAATAACCTAATTCATTGGTATTTTGGGTGAGATTTTAATTGAAAAATGAGTTTTTTTTTTTTAAATAATGATGAGATATAAAACATTTACCATTTCTTATTTGGAGGGATAATGTTATCGAATTGGTGTCCACGGATGACAAGATTTACGGTACCAAAGACTCAGTTACATCCTCTATATACTAAGAGAATAAGAATTCTCAATTATTTTTTCACCATAATATAATCTTATAATTAATTTCTAATTTTTTCATTAAACTTAAAATTATGATCTTTTAATTAAAATAAAATAAAATTGATATAAAACTATAACTATAAATTGCTAAATTTACACTGATGCAATAATTATTACTTTAGAAAATGCTTGACAAATGCTTACTATTAACTTCATGACAAAAAAATTCATTAGAATAATTGGAGAAAATTTATAAAATGAAATCCTTTGTTTTATGATAAAAAAAATATTTTTCATAACTTTATTCAATTTTTTGTGATTAGTATTCAATTTCAATTATATTTCAAATCAAAGTTAAATATTAAAAATTAATGAGGTACTAATTTAATTTAAAATTAATGAGTAATACCCTGAAAAATAAAAACTCTATAAAATGCATGCGCGGGATCTATACTAGTTCCAATTAAATATTTTTCCTAATTATTATTATATTGTTTCCAAATTCCGACATAAAATCAAAAGTTACAATATCTGATATGGCTTCCGATCGGGAGCCTGCTCCTACAACATGAGCCATTTGTCTAGTAATTTCCCACTCTACAGCATCCCAAAGTCCCGAGTTTCCCTTGCTGATGAACTCGTGCGCGCACAACAAACCCATTGTGATCCTGATTATGCATCAGAGTGCTCGTGTTTAACAACGGCGTGAAGTCCGTAGGATATGCAGTACAGAGTTCAAATCACATAATGCAGTAAAACAGAAGGAATACATACAAAAAAAGCGGCCGAATTTAGGAAAGGTAGAGAGAAGGGGAGGTAATTCTTAAATTATCAGGTAGAGAGAAGCGGCCGAAACAGATTTTCTTTCTCTACCTTTCCTAATTCTTAAATTATCAGACCGAGACGCTTCATCGCCTCACCATCTGTTTTGTTTGTTTCGCCGGAGAGGTAACCGTCCGGCGCCTAAAGCTCAATCTTCGTTTGTTTTTTTCAATTTCCATGTTTTAATCATCCTTCAGGTTTGATTTTAGTTCTATCGTCTGTTAATACTAATTTCTCCTCGTTTTTTCCTCTTTTTTTTTTTTTTTTTTTTTTTTTTGATGACGAGGGGTTGAATCCCCCCGGGCCCATGCATTCCCGCACCACCACATGGACCATGTAAGCCACCCCCCTTTGGGGGCTGCAGTGGCCAAGTGATCATCGCTCCAGCTGGTAGTCGAACCCGGGACCTCTCAACTCCTGCACTTCTGCAAGCTTCAAGGTTTAACCCGGCTACCACTGGACTAACACCACTTGGTTAAGGTTTTTCCTCTTTGGTTGTGTGTTTTGTCGGACTTCTCCTGGAGATTGTAAAGTGATGACCTAACTCCGTGGCAAACTAAGTTCATATCTTTATAAAGTAATAGTTACGTATAGATTTGGCAAAATCGACTCAACTTGACCGAACACGAATAACCCGACCCGTATTCAACTCGACACCCAAACTGAGGAACCTGAGATTGACCCGATCAATATGACCAACCCGAATGTTTATTATTGCAGACATTCCATCTCTAAATACTTTGATAACAAAAAGACACGAAAATGACTCAACCTGAATTAACACAGCCTGATCTTAATTTTGTTTAACCCGAAAATGACCCGACCCGATTGACCCGTTTGCTAGATCAAGTTACGTATAATAAGAGGCGGTTTTATGAAAATTCTATTGTAAAATCGGCTTATGTGTGTTGTCAAATTGGTTCCGGAATATGTAAAAGGAGATGCAATACTACTTGTTAGTAGGCCATATGAGTATATGACCAACAGACGCATTTGCATCTACAGCCAGAGCAAGTGCCCGCGACTTTCGCAATACAGGTTAGTAGGCATACAGAAACGAGATGTTCGTATTTCAGATGAACATCATCGACACATCTGTCTGTAACAGTGAGCCTTTCTTATCACCTACGCTGCTGCAAACTACAAACTGCCAGATTTATATTACCAAGTAAGGAATTATATGCCTGCCTATAACTCCAGGAATATTTTGAAGGGGCACGACCAGATTTATTGCTGTTAAAAAAACACTATGACAAAAAGAAATACATACAAATCGTTATTCATTGACAAACCCATTGTGATCCCAAACTACGACACCCAGACCACAACCTTAATCACCGATAATGGATACATCAACGTACTAGGAAGGTATACATTACATACAAATCATTAACAAGATCTATAATGCACCAGAGTCTTTTTGTGTATCGGAATTCATACCATCCTTATAAATTCTCATTGAACCTCCTCTTGAACCTGTTCACCCTCACTTTCACCGGCACATAAATTCTATCGCCAAGATCCTCTACATAGCGAAAATAAGCTTGTCTCCAACTCCTCTTTATCACCAGAGTTCCGACCACGCCCCAAAATCCGGTAGCAACACCTGACATTACGGCTAGGATGAACCACATCTTATCATATTTATCTTCTTTGTCAACATCATCTTTTCCGGCAGCATGCCTCGATGGCGAGTCAAATTCAGTGCAATTGTTCAGCAAAGGAAACCCACATAAACCAGAATTGTTCGCATAGATAGATGGGTCGTCAAGAGTTTGGAGTTGCCTACCCGCGGGAATTGGGCCATGTAGGTGGTTGTTGGACAAATTCAACTTGCTTAGCCATGATATGGAAGACAAACTCTGAGGTATAGTCCCTGAAAGATGGTTATTCGACAAGTCCAAAGATTCGACCTTCTTCAGGTTGCCTATATTTTCTGGAATGTAACCTGTTAGATGATTATATGACAAGTTCAACGCAAACAATGCGTATATGTTGGTGAGCTCCTCGGGTATTGTGCCTACTAAATAATTGCTTGAGAGGTCGATTATGGACTGACCCCCTATTGTTCCAGTGCTTACTTCAACAATTCCCTTGACAATTTCTATAATTTGTATATCCGGAGCATTAACGATTACTAGAATATAGTCAAATCCAATGGACCCTAGACAGCGAGGAATGTGCCCTGTCAAACGATTCTGGGCCAGTTCCAATACTAACAGAGACTTGACTTCGCAAAGTTGTGAGCGAATGGGCCCATCAAAATGATTTCCTCGTAGACTGAGGATTTGCAACGAAGTATTCGGCAGTACCTTTCCAAATTGTATCTCACCGGACAGCATGTTGTCACTGAGGTCAAGCATCCATAAGGAGTTCCAAATATTAAAAAGTGATGAACCATTATTTCCATCATAGATTTCCCCTGTTAGCTGATTAGAGGACAAATCTATCATTTCAACAGTTTCTAAATGGCCCAGCCATTTAGGTATTGTCCCGGTAAGCAAGTTGTCGTGAAGGTCCAGCCACCAGATGTTACAGCTATTATAAGGTCCATCACAAGCTATATGTTGTGGCAAGGATCCTATAAGAAAAGTTATTGTCAGAAAATTGTTCAGATAAATAAAATCACGAGTTAGCATGGTAATATTAATCTCAATATCTAACATGGTCAAAGGTGTATACCATATAATTTATATATCGGAAAATAATGGTGCGAAAAGGAGGTCACCATTTGAAACTCGAGTCGAGAGCTGAATATTAGGCTGGATGCACAATGGTGCCAAAAGGCAAGCCCAATGCAACAGTTTATCACGGCTTGTTTTTTTATACGGGTCCTGCTATAATATTAGGCTGGATAGGCCAACTATCGGCTTTTTGTTGAAAATTTTTATATATCTGAAAATGATGGTGCGAAAATTGAAACTTCTACGAATTTACCCAGCGTCCGTCACCTTTTATAAACCGATTTTTAGTATTATGGTTCAAAGAAAAGCTTGCAAAAGAACCTGTAAGTTGATTGCCTGAAAGATGTATCATTTGAAGAGAGCTCAAGTTCCATAGCCATCCGGGCAATTCTCCTGAGATGCCAGTATAGGAAAGATCCAAAAACGCAATCTGAGTTTGATTCTTTAACCATTGAGGAAACACCGTGTTTATCACACAAGAATGAACATTAAAAACTTGGAGTTGAAAAGGAGGTCGCCATTTGAAACTCGAGTCGAGATTGAGATTAAGATGGTTGAAATTCATATCCAAATACCACAATTTCGAGAGGTTACCAATGCCAAAGACAGTACCTTGGAGGGAGTTCGATGATATGTCAAGGACCTCTATCTGAGTTAAATGTCCTATAAAATCTGGAAACAATCCGCTCAATTTATTTTTGGGCAAATACAAAAACTTCAGACCTGACAAATTGACAAAAGATGCTGGAACTTGACCTATGAACTCATTGTATGAAAGATCGAGGTAATTTAAGTTTGTGAGTTGTCCAAGCGAAGACGGCAAACTACCATTCATCTTATTATAACCTAGATCAAGGTATTTCAAGTTTGTGAGTTGTCCCAATGAAGATGGCAAACTACCATTCATCTTATTAAGACTTAGATTAAGGTATTGTAACTCAAAAGCATCACAACCAGATAAACTCATAAAAGACTCTAAAATATCCCCTTGAGAAATATAATTTTTGGACAAATCCAAGTGTTTCAAGTTGCAAGGATTTCCCATAATTCCCATAACCCCACCTTCCACATAACTAAAGCCATTCAAACTCAAATCAAGTACTTCAAGGCGGGACAGGGCTCTAAGCCATTGCGGAACTGACCCGTTAAATTGGTTGTTACTGAGATAAAGGGATCGAAGGGAAACCATATTTTTAAGAACAGGCGGAAGAGAACCTTCAAAGCCATTCCACCGAAGATCAAGATGTTGGAGAGTGGGGAAAAATGAATTAGAAGTATTTGATATTAATGCCTCGGATAAATGCGAATTATGTAAAGCGCAATGAGTTAGGCTAAGTGCTGAAAGAGAAGGAAGTGCCATGAGAACTTTAAAAGTGTCGTGTGCTCGGGACAGGTTTTGGTTGCTAATGTAAAGAGACTGCAATTTTAAAAGACCAGATGCCCATCCTAAATCTTGACCATATAAAAGAGTGTGTTCAATGCAAGGATAAAAAACATGAAGATCAAGGTGTACCAGATTTGTGAGGTTGCCAAGTTGAGGGGGAAAGGGCCCAAAAAAGCCAGCTGAAGAAAGATTAAGATACCTTAAGTGCCTCAAAGATCCTATGAATTCTGGAATTTGACTTCCAGAAAAGTTGTTCCCGCTTAAGTCCAAGTGAGTTAGGAGCTTGAGGTCGAGCAAAGCCGGACTTACTCCAGAAGATACCATGGAAACTTCATAATCGGGCATACAAGTAATACCATTGGAATTATCGTCATAATAATGTGGCGGCTGACTGCGGAGATTCAACTTGATGACATTGTGAGTGACGTTGTCGCAGGTAACTCCGTGCCATTGACAACAATCTCCACCAATCCATGACGAAAGGTGGTTCATAGGATCTTCGGTGAAGCTGTGTTTGAACGTTAACAAAGCTTCTAGTTCATGCTTTTTGCACCTTATGAGGCCATGTACACATAGTGATGCATGGAACACCTGCCAAAGAACAATGACAAAAATAAAAAGGGATCTTCCCATCATAGGAAGGGAAAATCAATTCAAATTTTTTGTTTTAGTGGTTAAGAAAACTTGAGAAAAGAGAAAATATTAGCAAAGTTCACTGATAGTTCATCTGGTTTTGGGAAAAGAACATGTTGCTTTAAACTGTAAGAAAAGTTGAAAGTCTTCTGTCTTACTTAAACAAAAATTTATACTCCCAATTTTACGCTGCAAGATTCGGTATCAAATCTGCATTGACATTCATATGAGGCCATAGTCAAAGGTCTCCTCTTTGATAATTATAAAAAAACAGTAGCTCATTAAAAAAGGTGTAGACTTTAGGCCATGCTGAGAAGACCAATGAGGAGAAAATACAATGCTTTTTCTAGTAAATTTGAGTTAAAGCGGTGTCATGAAGACGGTACAAAGTCAAACGAGAAGTTATTTTAGGATGGAGGGAGAGTATATTTGATTATTTGCTAGTTGAAACAGGGTGTTAGCAAATACAATGGCTTTTCTAGCATTCTGAAGCGATCTTGAAATTAATAATAAAGTATATATGGTCTTTGGTCTTTGCTACTTGACAATTATCATGTGTTTGATTGCTAAGTTTTAAAGCATTTAATAATGTGCTATTGTGTAGTAGACAAAGTACACAGCAACAACATTGCCCCAATGCCTTAATGACTCCTGCAAATAGTGACGAAAACTTTGGTTCTTCGATTGTTTCATAAATAAAAATAAAATAAAAATAAACCAGTTTATCTATATTAAATAACTCAGTCTAACACCTCCTTCATACAATCATACATATTGAGCAATGAGGCATGCAATTCATACCTCTCTATCTATTGTGGCATAGTCCGATTAATCCAATAATTCTTCTCCCAATGTGAGTCTTGTATAAGATAGTCTCACATCAACGCACATGCAACCAACCTAAGTATTTATATAATCTTCATTTAGTTACATGGTTAATGGAATGGTTTCACATGTCAAACCGTCTCATAAAAGGTTTCGTGGAATTGGATTGCGCGTATCAACCAGCAACTGGATATGAGCTATTGTTGACAGCTTAACAATGTCTTGAAATTGATAACTAACCGAAGATAAAATAACTTTAGTTTAGGATTCCAAGCCTAATTTAGTTGTATATCTTCAAGAAATTTCAAGGGACTCGATTGTCATTCTCGTTCTAAGATGCCAAAAACAGACATACAATTTTAAAAAGGATTATTTCACATGAATAATCCATCATATTGCTGTCCCACCTATATTAATCCATCCTTTACATTATCTCACATTAATCCTACATATTCAACAACCTTCCCGTTTTACACCTAGGTGAAGGGCTACCTGTTAAGCATGTAAACCCTTGTTAAATGAACTAAAATTTCATTTTCTTACCTTCCTCTCTCTCACCTCTCCCTCTGCCGTCATCTTCATTCATTCTTCATCATTCATTAAACACAACATTCCATTAACATATTCTTCATTCTTCATCATTCATTAACATAATACAATATACACTTTAACATTTCATTAACAAAATTTTCATTCTTCACCAAAAACCCTTAACTTTTTTAGTCGAATTTGGGAAATTCGAAATTGGTGAAACCCAGAAAAATTCACCATTAATAGGAAATTGATTCGAAATTGATTAAAACCCACAAAAACCTTCATCAATTTGTTGTTTTCTTCAGATTTCGTGACGAGTTCCTCCATCTTCAGTACATCGCCAATTTCACAATCAATTTAGGGTTTTCTCAATTATAATTGGGGTTTTTAGGTAATTTCAGTGTTGAAGGGAATTTTTGACGGCTTTTCTCGCGCCAAAAACCCGATGAAATGTAATAAAAATGGTAACCAAATCTCTGAAATATTAGTCCAATTTGATACGGTTAAAAATGACGGTTCTATGGTAATTCTTTGTGTTTGGTGTCCGGTGATGGTGCTGCTATAAGGTGTTTGGGGATGGTTGTTTGGCGATGATTCTTGGTGTTTGTGGGTGTTGGTATTGGTGATTGTGTGGCGGGTTCAGTAGCTTGGTGGTTGTGTTTAGTAGTTGGCGATGGAGGACAAGAGGAGTATGTAGGGGATGAAGTAAATGAATAAGAAGAAGAAAGGCAGAATATAAAGGCAAAAAAAAATATGGACCGGAATTAGCAGGTCACTTAAGTGCAAATAAAGAAAGTCGTGGAATAGGTAGGATTAATATGAGATAATGTAAAGGATGGATTACTGTGAAATAATCCTTTTAAAAATGGCTTGACAAATAAATTTACCTTTTGCTTGTGATTGTTATTCCATTCAACAGCAAACTTAATAGACCTACATTTATCGTTTTTTTTCCGATAGGCCAATAGTGCTACCTCCAGCACTATTAGCCACCTCTAGCAAATAGCTTAGTAAATGGAACCTCTATAGTATCCTCGCTAGTGAAGTAACCATTCACGAGAGAACCAAAAGTGATATTATCCGGAGAAAGACCACTCCTAAGCATTTCGCCATACAATCTACAAGACCACTTTTAGTTGCGTTGTTAAACTGCTCATAGGATTTATCCGGTGAATGAACATTCGAAAACCCTTCAATCAATGAATTAACATTATACACACTCGGTTCAATTATCATTCTAATCATTTGTTCATAAAGCTCATAACCCTTTTTAGTTTTCCCTATTGAGCAACATCCAACAATCAAAACATTGAAAGTTACCTCATTCATATCATATTATTAATGAAGCACAATGCAACTCTCTAAATTCATATTGTTCTTCCACAAAAACATCATTTCATCCCTCAACCTCAAAGCTTCAACCATATTGCAATCCTTCACGCACGCAATGATCACCTCCGTAAATGTGCCTTGTGAAGGCACCCAACCCTTCTCTTTCATTTCCCTCAATAACTCACAAGCCCCATTCACATTACCATTCTTCGAAAATGCTCCAACTCCACAACCATACAAACAAGCATCCAATTCTAACCCCCTTTTCTTCGCCTTCTGAAAAACCTCCACAGCCTGCCACGGTTTCCCTTCTTTCAAACATGCTCTCATCATTAATCGTATCGTCTCACAATCACCAAAAACTCCTCCACCACACAACCTATCATACAACTCCCAAGCCAACTTAACTGAATTCATTCTAACCAACATTTTTAACAGAAAATTAACATGTAACAAGCATACATCCATACCATTCTCAACCATCCAATTAAAACAACTAACTGCATCATTAATTCTACGAGGACTCGCATAACAAATCAACAAATAATGAAAAACCCTTGAATCAATCGCAAAATTAAACATTGTTATAGCATCAGGGCATTGTTCAATTCCAACCAATTTTCTCAAATTATTTCTATCAACATCAAAACCAGTCAAAATATGAATCAAAACACATAAAGAATCGACATTAAAATTAAACTCAGTTTGTTTTTGGGCAGATTCATAGTATTCCAATGCAGATAAAGGTTGATTCTTTAACTTCAATAGCATATTTATTTCATCAAATTCAGAAGAAAGAACAGTTTTTTGATGATTTTCTGAAGTGGGTATTTGAGAAATTGCATCTTTTGCATCATTTTGAAGAGTTGGTTGATTATAAATAGGAGATTGTAAAATGGGGTTTTGATAAATTGAGGGTTTAACAGTCGAAAGTGATGATAGAATTACAGAAATTGGTTTATGTGTTGAGTTAGTTGAGTAATAACGTTGTAATTGTGAGGAAATACTTACTGATTTTGGGAAAGTACTCATCTTTAAGATGATGATGATGATGATGATGATGATGATGGCCTTCTGGAGTTTTGTGATTTTGTGAGCTTTGTTCTTGTTTGGAGATTTTGAGGATGACACGGCTAGAAGTCTATAGGCGGGCAGTTCGCAATCGGGGTCCCCCGGGTCTGTCATGAGTCGGGTCAAAGCGGGTGACTCATACCGTGTTCGGATTGTTTCGGATCGACAACGGGTTTGAGTTGGTTATTGTTCATATCGGGTTATTGTCGAATCAGGTCGTAATCGGGTGATCGTAGATCTGGCAAACGGGTCAAACAGATCGGGTACAAGTTGAGCCAATTCGGATCGGGTCAGTTATGGTCCGTCTTATTATCAGGTTAGTTCGGGTCAGATCGGGTTGTTTCGAGTGTTTTCCGGATATGTTGGTCACGTAATTTTCGGGTCTATCGGGTCGGATTATTTCGGGTTTGATTAAGAGAAAAAAAAGTATGTTTAGTGTTATTCCCTATATTTAGCACACGAATGGCAGACCCGAAAATGACACGTACTCTACTTAACCCAATCTGATCCTACCCATTCTTGCAAACACGCAAGTGACCCGATTTGAACTACACTTGACAAAACTGACCTGACTCAAATAACTCCGACCAGTAGACCTAGCAAATGAAATTGACAAAAATAACCCTGTAAATGGAGAATTACACTTAAGATACTGTCAAAATATATGGAATGTTTTAGTTGACTAACTCTAGTATCTTCCATTCTTCCCTTATTGCAGCCTTCCTAAGTCCCCTATCTCTGTTTACTTGCTGAACTCGTGCGTGCTAAACAAACACAGTGTGATCCCGAACTATGTCACCAAGATCACAACCTCTACCACCGTCCCAATAGTGACTACATCCCAGTAGGTGGCGGCTCCAACCTGGTTTTGTATTCAAACAACAAAACTGCTTCGTGATGGCCTTTCCCGACTGTCCCGAGCTAGCAGCACCATCCAATACCTACCTTGATTCAAAACCTAAGTCCTCACTGATGCACGCCGTTTCTTTCATTTTGGCAGGCTCATAGGATCATCACCAACATCGCAGCCTCCTCCAACGCACGTCCTCTTTATTATGTCATAGTCAAACTGATACTCCATTCTAACAAGATCGAGTACCCAACTCTTCCTCAACATCCACTCCGACAAGCTCCCACACGCTTCGCATGGCCGCACCAGGCAAGGCGGTGTTGGAGAACATATGCACCACATTACCAAGCCTTCCCCTGCCCTCCCTAAAATATCCTGGTCCCTAGCCCGTGTCCATAAATTCCTAAATATTGAACACACATAATGAAACCCCAGTACAGATGCTAAAGCCAAAGGCAAACTCAAGGCAAGGGCAGCCAAAGGGCATAGCAGCGATAGCGGTGTTGATAAGTAGCATTTTAGTCGTATTTTACCCATACTTTTACTCTTATTCAACTCAATGTTGCGTGCTTAATTGTTTAATTAGCTCATTTATTTACTAATTTATAATAATAGTCGTCGTAGTTATATTTATTAATTAGTTAGATTTTTATTTAATATTAATATTAATATCATTTTATTTTAATAACGTGCAGGCAAGGAGGAATAATGAGACGGAAATTAAAGAGCGAGCAAATTGGGTCAAGACGGAATAAGACGGACTTAAGCAGTGGATTTGACTTGAATGAAATAAAAGAGAATATAGTGTTGACCATGGACTTCAGCAACATTACAATCCCCTTTGCTTCTTTCGTTTTTGTTCCAACCAAGATCAACATACTGTCAAATGTCAACCTCCACTAACATTGACCAAATCACAATTGTTCAAATCATCATCATCCGTTTCACTCCATCGCCATTATCAAAGCTTTACAGCCACCATTTTCGATCCCAACCTCCTTCGCTATCCCCATTCATTTACATAGCCATCATCATTCATCATCAACATCATATTCATTTATCTATACCAACACCATCACCAATCACCATTCATTTACCTCCTTCATCAACACCATTTCACCATTTCACCATAACCATTCAATCACCAGTTTCCACCATTATCGTTCTCAAGCATCACTCCACCACCATTTCACCAATTTCCCCTGCCATCAACCCCATTCATCATCACCACCATGCTCCAGCAATCATTCGTGCATCTTTGGACTCGGGATCGAAACCGAGCTTTTATGAAGCTTTGTGCTCCATGCCGGTGCCCCGGCAGCCGACTCCTCAACCGGCAGGAACACACCAATTTGTTCTCTTTTTGTGAAGGCCTCGCTGCCGGTATAGGGACCGGCAGCCGTCTAGCCGGCACAACGCACCACAATCAACAATCTCGCATCAACTTTGCTGTTCTCTACCGGTGCCCCGGCGGTCGACTGACCGGCAGAACACGCACACCCACTTGATTCCTGCTCTTTTCTCAATGACCTCGCTGCCGGCACAAGCTCCGGCCGCCGGTTGACCGGCAGAGCTCCCCTGCTGCGTTTTGTCAATCCGTGTTTCCCCTTTTCCCCCTTTTTGTCTTTGCTTTTATTTGATTTGGCTTTTGAGCCGTGTAATGGGTTGTAGTATTAGGATTATTATTATCATTATTATTATCATTATTATTAGTAGTAGTAGTACTAATTAGTAGTATTATTAATTAATAAATTAGTATAAAAAGAACTACCCACTTACAACACATTACACAATTACTACCTTAGAGATTAGACTAGTTCATCTTATTCTCTCAATAATGTAAAACCCTCATATTTCCTCTCTCATTTTCATTGAATAAAAAGTTGTTATCTTTCTTTAATTATTAGTTTAATTCTTCTTTTGTTCATTCAAGTTCTTCCCTTTTCATTAGTTTACAATTAGTAATTTTGGGTTGTATTTGGAGAATTGAAGAATCCTTCCATATTTCAATCCAAGTTCCTTTCTTTGCTTTTGAGTGGGGTATAATTTCTCTTCCTAATTTCATTTTGTTTACATTTATTTTTCTTTCAAGTTTAATCTTAATTGTTTATGTTAGATTGTTGTTATTCTCTCTCTTGTTCATCTTTTCTCTTCTCACCATTGTTGTTTACAAGATTGAATCTTTTATTTCTCATGTTAAAGATTGAGTCTTTGTGTTTATTGAGTTAAAGTTTGTGCCTTTAGTTTAATCTTCATTGTTTCTTGAATTAAATTGTCTTTCCTTATAATTTAAGTTGGATTGTTGCATGATTAGTAATAGAATTTGTACTTCCATCATGATTATGCATAAAGTTTCCATCTTTGTTGTTTCTCTTGCAATTAGAAACATGATTAGTGAGTAGTCTTCTACTAGGACTCGGTTTGACCCGACATGAGTAGTTTCACTAATTGAATCTCATAAAGGCTAATTATTTGGGGAAATTGGTGAGGGTAGTTTAGAGGATTGACTTGACTTATGGACCGATTTTTGGGTAGTGTCAATTTGTGACCCTTGTCCACCAACGAGAGTTGGTTAGGTTGTAAATCGGGTACCCGGAATTTGGTCTTATCGCTAACCTTGGTTGAGACCGAAAGGGAGAACTAAGGGAGGGTACCTCTAGACTAGCGTTTGAAATCGACCCTCGAGAGAGGGAGTGGGATGACCCGGAATACGATGGGGGCTTAATGACCTTGACCGATTTCTTGACCTCCTTGGAAAAGTGCACGTTTTTGGGGTTGTTGGGTGTTGAGTTAAGGATTCCGACCTTCGAACCCGAGAGGGGGGTTGGTGGGTAGTGCTAGTGTCCTACTTCGAACCCGAGAGGGGGGTCTTAGGCGAATTAGAGCCATCTCCTCCTTACTTGTCTACCCGAGTGATTAGCCTAGGGAATTAGTATGTGGAATTACGAATTGTTGTGGGAGAACCGAGTTCTAGGCCTTTTAATTATTTGATTAACTCTTAATCTATTTTAGCTTGTCTTTACTTCTCTTGTTTATTTGCATTCCATTTTGCTAGCTTAGTTGTTAGAATTTTATAATTACCTTGTTATTGTTCACGTAGCTAACTTATAATTTGAGACAAAACTAATACTCAAACCTTGATCTCCTTGTGGTTCGACCTCGACTACCCTACTACATTAGTTGAGTTATTTGTTTGATTTGGGGAGTGCGACAAACCCCGTTATCAAAATGGCGCCGTTGCCGGGGAGATCAACGGATTGATATTTGTTGAGTCTTAGATTTGTTAGACTACGTATTTGTTACTTGTTACTTGTGATAAGATGGCTAGTTTTCATTTCCCACAATTTGAGCATGAGCCATTTTATTGTTATTTTGATAGGCTTGGTGAATATGTTGGTCAATTTGATTATTGTTTTGAAACATGGGAACTTTGCCTCGTTGTGTATGATGGCATGAATCAAGAGACTTGGACCATAGTCAACTATATGTGTGGTGGGCAATTCAATGATACAAATTATTTGGAAAATTGGGAACTTTTTAGAAGGTTGGCTAATGACACATGCCAATGGGATTTGAATACCCCGCCTCTTAAATCTAACCTTGAGATCATGATGGAACACTTCATTGAAACAACAAACCAATACATCGACACTCTTACTCATAGTTCAAGTGATTTGAAAAATGTTGAGAACTTTAAGAGTGATGTCTTGAGTGATAATGATAATGGTTTTGTAGAGTCTTGTGAATTTGTTCCTAATGATAATGTGATTGTGTCTCTTGATTCTCCCACCTATAAACATGGTTTGAATGAATCTTCTTTGTCTTTCTTGGAAAATGATAACATGTTTAATGGTGATAATTTTGTGGAGTCTTATGTGCTTTCTCATGATGATAATATGTCACCTCTTGGTGATCTTAATGTGCTTAATGAATCTCCTTCTTTTGTCCAAGATGTGGTTGAGCAATTTGACAAGTGTGAGCTTGAGACTATGTTGTCTCACGATAATTATGAGTTGAGTGACTCAAGTGATACACTTGTTATGGATGTTGTTGAGCAATTTAGCATATGTGAGTATGAGAGCATGTCATTTGAGGTAGACCATGAGATGGAGGAGTTGAGTAAAGAGTGTTTTGAGGAGAGTGGTATTTTCAATGAGTCTTGGGAAAAAGAGAGTCTAAACATGTTTGATGATAGTCTTGAGGTGAAGTGGGATGATGATATTGTGGATATTGTTTCTTTCGGAGAACCCACCTTTGAGAGATTTTTCCATGAACCCTCGGTGTCTATCCTTTTTATTAAGGTTGATTCTCTTATTCCCATTGATTTTCTTCCTCTTGACTTTCTTACCCCATCTTACGAGCTTATGATTGAGGAGGAGTGTGATAATATTTCCGAGAAGATTGTTGTGGCTCCTTATTTAGCTCTCGAGGGTTGCTTGAAGGAGAAATTTGAGGATAAGGAAAAAGATGAAGAGAAGGACAAGGAGACTAATCAAGTCTCATATGTTGTTGATTGTCCCTTGCTTGTTGGTTTTGATCATTCTCCTCCAACGAAGGAGAAAATATTTTATGAAATTGAGTTTGAAAATGATAAGGAGAATGATCAAAACCAAGAAATTTGGAAGAAGAGCTTCTTTGACAAGATGAAGGCGATGGATGGCCTTGCCCATAGGTTGTGGGATCCCGGATAGTTTTGGGACCAAGCTTAGGTTTGGCGGTTTCCTTAAAACCGCGCTTCTTTTTATGTATTCGTTTTCTTTTTGATAATTTTTTATAAAAACCCAAAAACATGTTCTTTTCTTTGAAAAAATTTGAAAAACCAAAAACATGTATTTAATTTCAATTTCCTCCACACATTTATTTCCATTGGAAATTATGTAAATAAATAAGTGTGGGGAGGAAATTCTATTATTTAAAAATACAAAAACATGTCTTTTATTTTTCCTATTTCTTCCCTACATTTCGTTCCATCGAGGACGATGTAAATTTTAAGTGTGGGGAGGAAAATATTCACTTTGTGCATATTGTTTATATTTGTATATATAGTTGTTAATTTGAGAAAATTACAAAAATGACTAAAAATTGAAAAATTTCAAAACAAAATCAAAAATATTGCATTGTTTATATTGTATATATTGCATTTGTCCTAACCTTTTTAATTGACAACGCATGCAAGCATCGGAGAAGACGTTTGGTAAAATTCTTCCAATCCTTTCTCCTTTATCCTTCCTTTTCTTTTTGTATATGTAAGCATGGAGGAGGACGGGATATGTGATGTGGGTGTTCCTTTTGGGAACCGTTTTGGATATGATTGTGTTGTTGGTGTGTTGTTAGGACTAGAACTTGTATGCATTTAGATTAGACATGTATATATGTGTTCACTCGCATTCACGTAGATTGTTCATATGTGTAGTTTGCATCCATACACGTTGCATCTGGTTTGTAAATTTTTGGATAGAGGGTCTTAATGTGGAGGGCATATGTTGCCAATGATGATAATTTGTTTTGCCCGTGTCATTTCCCTCTTGATAGCTCTTGCCTTATGATGACACATGTTAGGGTTTTTACTTGCAAAAACCCGGAAGTCTAGCTTAACAACCAAGTTGCGACCACCTTGTGAGACCGTATTAGGCCCGAGACTTGACCTAGGACCGACATAGCTACTAAAATGTGAGGATAGAGCCTCCATATGGCCGGTCCATCAAACCGGTCCCGATTAGGTCATGAGAGTAGTTCTCCTTACGTGGTATGTCATGTCAAAACGCATAAGTATGGTGCTCATTCCTTACCGTAGAAGTGTCGATGTGCATGTTGAGACAATTTTGTTCAAATAAAGAAGCCTCTCATAGCCAAATAAGCTTATTTTTCACCCATTTGATCATCTTTCCCTTTTGTTTACCCAATTTGTGCCTAAGCCTTGTCATTTCAATTGCCAATAAAATAACTACATTCCATAAACATCTCACCTTGTTGAGTAGTTCGTCTTTGTAGTTGTTTGGAGGAGTATATAATTGGGTAGGAAATTTGATTCTTAATGAGGTGAACTGTCCGAAATATCACAAAAGTGAAATGAAGCTTGATAGTTGGCCAATTTTTGCATTATTAAGAGGTTTACGAGAAACAAAAATGAAAATGAAGAAGAAAAACGAATAGAAAAAGAGAAAAATGAAATGAAAAACAAAAAGAAAAGAATGTATATTTTTGTCTCAAATAAAGGGTTGATGGAATTGCAATTGAGTCTTGTTTTGAAAAGAATGAATTGAATAATTTTTGGAAATGACAATCTTGTCATATTTTGTGTAAGAATTCATTTGCATGGGTTGAGTTTAGTGGATTGGTTAGATGTGACGACTACTTAACCGATAGCCCCACATGTCATAAAACGGTGCTTGCACCGATCCCTTTTTACCGAACCCGAGCCCCATTACAACCCGATTATCTCTTGTATGTGCATCATTTGACATTTCTCTTGCGGATATTGGATGGAGTACCATATTAGATTGCGGGCATGCTTCGCAAGTCGAGTTAGGAGAGTGATTTTGGTTACATTTTGTCACAAAAATCACCCCGTTCTTTCATTTGAGTGACTAGTGAAACCCGTGAGAGTCGGTCTTTGGTCTCCTTTTGGTCAAAGGTTTGATATGGAGTCGAATCTTGTGTGTGTCGTGTCATTCTTGGGAGTATAGCTAAGTACTTCCTCTTTCCCGCCAAGAATTTGTTTCTTAGGCACTCCGTGTTGTCTATGTTGGCTACTTGAGCTAGAATTAGGGAGTCGACACCTTGGTAAGACTCGGAGACGACATCCTCCACTAATGATTCTCTTTGTTTGATTTTTGAAAGAAAAACGGCCGCTTAGATGAGGAAAGCGGTTTGACTTTTTGTGATGCATCTTATATGTTGATTCGTGCTTAAATGTTGGATGTGTCAAAATTTTCCGCAAGCCCCCACTTGCCTTGCATCGAAATGCATACCTCATTGTGTTTTGGTGTGAGTTGAAGGGACGGAGAAGGCCCGTTAATTGCCTCTCATCGGACATTATTAGTTTAGTTATTCGTTTTATATTAAGGGTCGTAGTTTAATTAATGAGCTTACTCGAGGACGAGTAAGGTTTAAGTGTGGGGAGATTTGATAAGTAGCATTTTAGTCGTATTTTACCCATACTTTTACTCTTATTCAACTCAATGTTGCGTGCTTAATTGTTTAATTAGCTCATTTATTTACTAATTTATAATAATAGTCGTCGTAGTTATATTTATTAATTAGTTAGATTTTTATTTAATATTAATATTAATATCATTTTATTTTAATAACGTGCGTGCGAGGAGGAGGAATAATGAGACGGAAATTAAAAGAGCGAGCAAATTGGGTCAAGACGGAATAAGACGGACTTAAGCAGTGGATTTGACTTGAATGAAATAAAAGAGAATATAGTGTTGACCATGGACTTCAGCAACATTACAATCCCCTTTGCTTCTTTCGTTTTTGTTCCAACCAAGATCAACATACTGTCAAATGTCAACCTCCACTAACATTGACCAAATCACAATTGTTCAAATCATCATCATCCGTTTCACTCCATCGCCATTATCAAAGCTTTACAGCCACCATTTTCGATCCCAACCTCCTTCGCTATCCCCATTCATTTACATAGCCATCATCATTCATCATCAACATCATATTCATTTATCTATACCAACACCATCACCAATCACCATTCATTTACCTCCTTCATCAACACCATTTCACCATTTCACCATAACCATTCAATCACCAGTTTCCACCATTATCGTTCTCAAGCATCACTCCACCACCATTTCACCAATTTCCCCTGCCATCAACCCCATTCATCATCACCACCATGCTCCAGCAATCATTCGTGCATCTTTGGACTCGGGATCGAAACCGAGCTTTTATGAAGCTTTGTGCTCCATGCCGGTGCCCCGGCAGCCGACTCCTCAACCGGCAGGAACACACCAATTTGTTCTCTTTTTGTGAAGGCCTCGCTGCCGGTATAGGGACCGGCAGCCGTCTAGCCGGCACAACGCACCACAATCAACAATCTCGCATCAACTTTGCTGTTCTCTACCGGTGCCCCGGCGGTCGACTGACCGGCAGAACACGCACACCCACTTGATTCCTGCTCTTTTCTCAATGACCTCGCTGCCGGCACAAGCCCCGGCCGCCGGTTGACCGGCAGAGCTCCCCTGCTGCGTTTTGTCAATCCGTGTTTCCCCTTTTCCCCCTTTTTGTCTTTGCTTTTATTTGATTTGGCTTTTGAGCCGTGTAATGGGTTGTAGTATTAGGATTATTATTATCATTATTATTATCATTATTATTAGTAGTAGTAGTACTAATTAGTAGTATTATTAATTAATAAATTAGTATAAAAAGAACTACCCACTTACAACACATTACACAATTACTACCTTAGAGATTAGACTAGTTCATCTTATTCTCTCAATAATGTAAAACCCTCATATTTCCTCTCTCATTTTCATTGAATAAAAAGTTGTTATCTTTCTTTAATTATTAGTTTAATTCTTCTTTTGTTCATTCAAGTTCTTCCCTTTTCATTAGTTTACAATTAGTAATTTTGGGTTGTATTTGGAGAATTGAAGAATCCTTCCATATTTCAATCCAAGTTCCTTTCTTTGCTTTTGAGTGGGGTATAATTTCTCTTCCTAATTTCATTTTGTTTACATTTATTTTTCTTTCAAGTTTAATCTTAATTGTTTATGTTAGATTGTTGTTATTCTCTCTCTTGTTCATCTTTTCTCTTCTCACCATTGTTGTTTACAAGATTGAATCTTTTATTTCTCATGTTAAAGATTGAGTCTTTGTGTTTATTGAGTTAAAGTTTGTGCCTTTAGTTTAATCTTCATTGTTTCTTGAATTAAATTGTCTTTCCTTATAATTTAAGTTGGATTGTTGCATGATTAGTAATAGAATTTGTACTTCCATCATGATTATGCATAAAGTTTCCATCTTTGTTGTTTCTCTTGCAATTAGAAACATGATTAGTGAGTAGTCTTCTACTAGGACTCGGTTTGACCCGACATGAGTAGTTTCACTAATTGAATCTCATAAAGGCTAATTATTTGGGGAAATTGGTGAGGGTAGTTTAGAGGATTGACTTGACTTATGGACCGATTTTTGGGTAGTGTCAATTTGTGACCCTTGTCCACCAACGAGAGTTGGTTAGGTTGTAAATCGGTGCCGGAATTTGGTCTTATCGCTAACCTTGGTTGAGACCGAAAGGGAGAACTAAGGGAGGGTACCTCTAGACTAGCGTTTGAAATCGACCCTCGAGAGAGGGAGTGGGATGACCCGGAATACGATGGGGGCTTAATGACCTTGACCGATTTCTTGACCTCCTTGGAAAAGTGCACGTTTTTGGGTTGTTGGGTGTTGAGTTAAGGATTCCGACCTTCGAACCCGAGAGGAGGGTTGGTGGGTAGTGCTACTGTCCTACTTCGAACCCGAGAGGGGGTCTTAGGCGAATTAGAGCCATCTCCTCCTTACTTGTCTACCCGAGTGATTAGCCTAGGGAATTAGTATGTGGAATTACGAATTGTTGTGGGAGAACCGAGTTCTAGGCCTTTTAATTATTTGATTAACTCTTAATCTATTTTAGCTTGTCTTTACTTCTCTTGTTTATTTGCATTCCATTTTGCTAGCTTAGTTGTTAGAATTTTATAATTACCTTGTTATTGTTCACGTAGCTAACTTATAATTTGAGACAAAACTAATACTCAAACCTTGATCTCCTTGTGGTTCGACCTCGACTACCCTACTACATTAGTTGAGTTATTTGTTTGATTTGGGGAGTGCGACAAACCCCGTTATCAAAATGGCGCGTTCTTGGGAGATCAACGGATTGATATTTGTTGAGTCTTAGATTTGTTAGACTACGTATTTGTTACTTGTTACTTGTGATAAGATGGCTAGTTTTCATTTCCCACAATTTGAGCATGAGCCATTTTATTGTTATTTTGATAGGCTTGGTGAATATGTTGGTCAATTTGATTATTGTTTTGAAACATGGGAACTTTGCCTCGTTGTGTATGATGGCATGAATCAAGAGACTTGGACCATAGTCAACTATATGTGTGGTGGGCAATTCAATGATACAAATTATTTGGAAAATTGGGAACTTTTTAGAAGGTTGGCTAATGACACATGCCAATGGGATTTGAATACCCCGCCTCTTAAATCTAACCTTGAGATCATGATGGAACACTTCATTGAAACAACAAACCAATACATCGACACTCTTACTCATAGTTCAAGTGATTTGAAAAATGTTGAGAACTTTAAGAGTGATGTCTTGAGTGATAATGATAATGGTTTTGTAGAGTCTTGTGAATTTGTTCCTAATGATAATGTGATTGTGTCTCTTGATTCTCCCACCTATAAACATGGTTTGAATGAATCTTCTTTGTCTTTCTTGGAAAATGATAACATGTTTAATGGTGATAATTTTGTGGAGTCTTATGTGCTTTCTCATGATGATAATATGTCACCTCTTGGTGATCTTAATGTGCTTAATGAATCTCCTTCTTTTGTCCAAGATGTGGTTGAGCAATTTGACAAGTGTGAGCTTGAGACTATGTTGTCTCACGATAATTATGAGTTGAGTGACTCAAGTGATACACTTGTTATGGATGTTGTTGAGCAATTTAGCATATGTGAGTATGAGAGCATGTCATTTGAGGTAGACCATGAGATGGAGGAGTTGAGTAAAGAGTGTTTTGAGGAGAGTGGTATTTTCAATGAGTCTTGGGAAAAAGAGAGTCTAAACATGTTTGATGATAGTCTTGAGGTGAAGTGGGATGATGATATTGTGGATATTGTTTCTTTCGGAGAACCCACCTTTGAGAGATTTTTCCATGAACCCTCGGTGTCTATCCTTTTTATTAAGGTTGATTCTCTTATTCCCATTGATTTTCTTCCTCTTGACTTTCTTACCCCATCTTACGAGCTTATGATTGAGGAGGAGTGTGATAATATTTCCGAGAAGATTGTTGTGGCTCCTTATTTAGCTCTCGAGGGTTGCTTGAAGGAGAAATTTGAGGATAAGGAAAAAGATGAAGAGAAGGACAAGGAGACTAATCAAGTCTCATATGTTGTTGATTGTCCCTTGCTTGTTGGTTTTGATCATTCTCCTCCAACGAAGGAGAAAATATTTTATGAAATTGAGTTTGAAAATGATAAGGAGAATGATCAAAACCAAGAAATTTGGAAGAAGAGCTTCTTTGACAAGATGAAGGCGATGGATGGCCTTGCCCATAGGTTGTGGGATCCCGGATAGTTTTGGGACCAAGCTTAGGTTTGGCGGTTTCCTTAAAACCGCGCTTCTTTTTATGTATTCGTTTTCTTTTTGATAATTTTTTATAAAAACCCAAAAACATGTTCTTTTCTTTGAAAAAAATTGAAAAACCAAAAACATGTATTTCATTTCCGAATTTCCTCCACACATTTATTTCCATTGGAAATTATGTAAATAAATAAGTGTGGGGAGGAAATTCTATTATTTAAAAATACAAAAACATGTCTTTTATTTTTCCTATTTCTTCCCTACATTTCGTTCCATCGAGGACGATGTAAATTTTAAGTGTGGGGAGGAAAATATTCACTTTGTGCATATTGTTTATATTTGTATATATAGTTGTTAATTTGAGAAAATTACAAAAATGACTAAAAATTGAAAAATTTCAAAACAAAATCAAAAATATTGCATTGTTTATATTGTATATATTGCATTTGTCCTAACCTTTTTAATTGACAACGCATGCAAGCATCGGAGAAGACGTTTGGTAAAATTCTTCCAATCCTTTCTCCTTTATCCTTCCTTTTCTTTTTGTATATGTAAGCATGGAGGAGGACGGGATATGTGATGTGGGTGTTCCTTTTGGGAACCGTTTTGGATATGATTGTGTTGTTGGTGTGTTGTTAGGACTAGAACTTGTATGCATTTAGATTAGACATGTATATATGTGTTCACTCGCATTCACGTAGATTGTTCATATGTGTAGTTTGCATCCATACACGTTGCATCTGGTTTGTAAATTTTTGGATAGAGGGTCTTAATGTGGAGGGCATATGTTGCCAATGATGATAATTTGTTTTGCCCGTGTCATTTCCCTCTTGATAGCTCTTGCCTTATGATGACACATGTTAGGGTTTTTACTTGCAAAAACCCGGAAGTCTAGCTTAACAACCAAGTTGCGACCACCTTGTGAGACCGTATTAGGCCCGAGACTTGACCTAGGACCGACATAGCTACTAAAATGTGAGGATAGAGCCTCCATATGGCCGGTCCATCAAACCGGTCCCGATTAGGTCATGAGAGTAGTTCTCCTTACGTGGTATGTCATGTCAAAACGCATAAGTATGGTGCTCATTCCTTACCGTAGAAGTGTCGATGTGCATGTTGAGACAATTTTGTTCAAATAAAGAAGCCTCTCATAGCCAAATAAGCTTATTTTTCACCCATTTGATCATCTTTCCCTTTTGTTTACCCAATTTGTGCCTAAGCCTTGTCATTTCAATTGCCAATAAAATAACTACATTCCATAAACATCTCACCTTGTTGAGTAGTTCGTCTTTGTAGTTGTTTGGAGGAGTATATAATTGGGTAGGAAATTTGATTCTTAATGAGGTGAACTGTCCGAAATATCACAAAAGTGAAATGAAGCTTGATAGTTGGCCAATTTTTGCATTATTAAGAGGTTTACGAGAAACAAAAATGAAAATGAAGAAGAAAAACGAATAGAAAAAGAGAAAAATGAAATGAAAAACAAAAAGAAAAGAATGTATATTTTTGTCTCAAATAAAGGGTTGATGGAATTGCAATTGAGTCTTGTTTTGAAAAGAATGAATTGAATAATTTTTGGAAATGACAATCTTGTCATATTTTGTGTAAGAATTCATTTGCATGGGTTGAGTTTAGTGGATTGGTTAGATGTGACGACTACTTAACCGATAGCCCCACATGTCATAAAACGGTGCTTGCACCGATCCCTTTTTACCGAACCCGAGCCCCATTACAACCCGATTATCTCTTGTATGTGCATCATTTGACATTTCTCTTGCGGATATTGGATGGAGTACCATATTAGATTGCGGGCATGCTTCGCAAGTCGAGTTAGGAGAGTGATTTTGGTTACATTTTGTCACAAAAATCACCCCGTTCTTTCATTTGAGTGACTAGTGAAACCCGTGAGAGTCGGTCTTTGGTCTCCTTTTGGTCAAAGGTTTGATATGGAGTCGAATCTTGTGTGTGTCGTGTCATTCTTGGGAGTATAGCTAAGTACTTCCTCTTTCCCGCCAAGAATTTGTTTCTTAGGCACTCCGTGTTGTCTATGTTGGCTACTTGAGCTAGAATTAGGGAGTCGACACCTTGGTAAGACTCGGAGACGACATCCTCCACTAATGATTCTCTTTGTTTGATTTTTGAAAGAAAAACGGCCGCTTAGATGAGGAAAGCGGTTTGACTTTTTGTGATGCATCTTATATGTTGATTCGTGCTTAAATGTTGGATGTGTCAAAATTTTCCGCAAGCCCCCACTTGCCTTGCATCGAAATGCATACCTCATTGTGTTTTGGTGTGAGTTGAAGGGACGGAGAAGGCCCGTTAATTGCCTCTCATCGGACATTATTAGTTTAGTTATTCGTTTTATATTAAGGGTCGTAGTTTAATTAATGAGCTTACTCGAGGACGAGTAAGGTTTAAGTGTGGGGAGATTTGATAAGTAGCATTTTAGTCGTATTTTACCCATACTTTTACTCTTATTCAACTCAATGTTGCGTGCTTAATTGTTTAATTAGCTCATTTATTTACTAATTTATAATAATAGTCGTCGTAGTTATATTTATTAATTAGTTAGATTTTTATTTAATATTAATATTAATATCATTTTATTTTAATAACGTGCAGGCAAGGAGGAATAATGAGACGGAAATTAAAGAGCGAGCAAATTGGGTCAAGACGGAATAAGACGGACTTAAGCAGTGGATTTGACTTGAATGAAATAAAAGAGAATATAGTGTTGACCATGGACTTCAGCAACATTACAATCCCCTTTGCTTCTTTCGTTTTTGTTCCAACCAAGATCAACATACTGTCAAATGTCAACCTCCACTAACATTGACCAAATCACAATTGTTCAAATCATCATCATCCGTTTCACTCCATCGCCATTATCAAAGCTTTACAGCCACCATTTTCGATCCCAACCTCCTTCGCTATCCCCATTCATTTACATAGCCATCATCATTCATCATCAACATCATATTCATTTATCTATACCAACACCATCACCAATCACCATTCATTTACCTCCTTCATCAACACCATTTCACCATTTCACCATAACCATTCAATCACCAGTTTCCACCATTATCGTTCTCAAGCATCACTCCACCACCATTTCACCAATTTCCCCTGCCATCAACCCCATTCATCATCACCACCATGCTCCAGCAATCATTCGTGCATCTTTGGACTCGGGATCGAAACCGAGCTTTTATGAAGCTTTGTGCTCCATGCCGGTGCCCCGGCAGCCGACTCCTCAACCGGCAGGAACACACCAATTTGTTCTCTTTTTGTGAAGGCCTCGCTGCCGGTATAGGGACCGGCAGCCGTCTAGCCGGCACAACGCACCACAATCAACAATCTCGCATCAACTTTGCTGTTCTCTACCGGTGCCCCGGCGGTCGACTGACCGGCAGAACACGCACACCCACTTGATTCCTGCTCTTTTCTCAATGACCTCGCTGCCGGCACAAGCCCCGGCCGCCGGTTGACCGGCAGAGCTCCCCTGCTGCGTTTTGTCAATCCGTGTTTCCCCTTTTCCCCCTTTTTGTCTTTGCTTTTATTTGATTTGGCTTTTGAGCCGTGTAATGGGTTGTAGTATTAGGATTATTATTATCATTATTATTATCATTATTATTAGTAGTAGTAGTACTAATTAGTAGTATTATTAATTAATAAATTAGTATAAAAAGAACTACCCACTTACAACACATTACACAATTACTACCTTAGAGATTAGACTAGTTCATCTTATTCTCTCAATAATGTAAAACCCTCATATTTCCTCTCTCATTTTCATTGAATAAAAAGTTGTTATCTTTCTTTAATTATTAGTTTAATTCTTCTTTTGTTCATTCAAGTTCTTCCCTTTTCATTAGTTTACAATTAGTAATTTTGGGTTGTATTTGGAGAATTGAAGAATCCTTCCATATTTCAATCCAAGTTCCTTTCTTTGCTTTTGAGTGGGGTATAATTTCTCTTCCTAATTTCATTTTGTTTACATTTATTTTTCTTTCAAGTTTAATCTTAATTGTTTATGTTAGATTGTTGTTATTCTCTCTCTTGTTCATCTTTTCTCTTCTCACCATTGTTGTTTACAAGATTGAATCTTTTATTTCTCATGTTAAAGATTGAGTCTTTGTGTTTATTGAGTTAAAGTTTGTGCCTTTAGTTTAATCTTCATTGTTTCTTGAATTAAATTGTCTTTCCTTATAATTTAAGTTGGATTGTTGCATGATTAGTAATAGAATTTGTACTTCCATCATGATTATGCATAAAGTTTCCATCTTTGTTGTTTCTCTTGCAATTAGAAACATGATTAGTGAGTAGTCTTCTACTAGGACTCGGTTTGACCCGACATGAGTAGTTTCACTAATTGAATCTCATAAAGGCTAATTATTTGGGGAAATTGGTGAGGGTAGTTTAGAGGATTGACTTGACTTATGGACCGATTTTTGGGTAGTGTCAATTTGTGACCCTTGTCCACCAACGAGAGTTGGTTAGGTTGTAAATCGGGTACCCGGAATTTGGTCTTATCGCTAACCTTGGTTGAGACCGAAAGGGAGAACTAAGGGAGGGTACCTCTAGACTAGCGTTTGAAATCGACCCTCGAGAGAGGGAGTGGGATGACCCGGAATACGATGGGGGCTTAATGACCTTGACCGATTTCTTGACCTCCTTGGAAAAGTGCACGTTTTTGGGGTTGTTGGGTGTTGAGTTAAGGATTCCGACCTTCGAACCCGAGAGGGGGGTTGGTGGGTAGTGCTAGTGTCCTACTTCGAACCCGAGAGGGGGGTCTTAGGCGAATTAGAGCCATCTCCTCCTTACTTGTCTACCCGAGTGATTAGCCTAGGGAATTAGTATGTGGAATTACGAATTGTTGTGGGAGAACCGAGTTCTAGGCCTTTTAATTATTTGATTAACTCTTAATCTATTTTAGCTTGTCTTTACTTCTCTTGTTTATTTGCATTCCATTTTGCTAGCTTAGTTGTTAGAATTTTATAATTACCTTGTTATTGTTCACGTAGCTAACTTATAATTTGAGACAAAACTAATACTCAAACCTTGATCTCCTTGTGGTTCGACCTCGACTACCCTACTACATTAGTTGAGTTATTTGTTTGATTTGGGGAGTGCGACAAACCCGATATCAGGTGTCAAGGCAGCAAGGACCGACCATGTTGATAGTTTGATACTATTAATTGTTCAAGCTGAATCTGATATTGAAAACGTTACTAAAATGTAGTATATTACAATAACAGCATGAAGTCGGTATATATTATCAACCATATCTCTTCATCTAAGGAAAATAATATCCCTTCCTCCAAGACATAATCTCATATCTATCCTTCCCTCCTATCACTACTACAAATCCAGGCAACTACAACGCCCCTTTAACAACGTTTATGCACGAAAATCACAATAGACGTTGTAGAATGTATGGCGCGATTTTTACTAAACTTAATTACAACGGGTGTGGTTATATAACCGTTGTTATACGAAAATCACAATAGACGTTGTAGAATGTATGGCGCAAAGTTAGTGAAAAGTAATCACAACGGGTATTTTTAAACCCGTTTTTAAAACTTATTTGACAACGGTTGTTGATTTACAACCGTTGTTAATACTTTCCATACTATAAACCACACAAACACAGATCAGCTTCTGACCCCACAAAACACATACATAACCTAACACAAACACAAACACAGACAAACACAAACACAAACACAGCAAACACACTTTCTCATCGTCTCTTTCTCTCTTTCTCATCCTCTCTTTCTCTCTTTCTCATCGCCGCTTTATCATCTCGCCGTCACTGTTGGTTTCATCGTCTCTTACTTTCTCTAATTATCGGTAAAAATCGCCGTCCTTTGTTGGTTTCATCGTCTTTCATCGTCATTGTTTTCTTTTTTTAATTATTTCATTTGCATGTATATATGATGGGTTTTTACCGATCATTATTATGTTATTATTCGCTTAATTAGCTCGTAAAACAAATTAAATAAAATAAAACAAAGAAGAAGTAAGATGATAGAGAGGAATGCATGATAAACTTAATTAATAATTCATTAATATTGTTCCGGGTGTAATTCCGAAGCAAGTATTTGTTTCCACTCGTGGCTCGTAGAATGATGTCTTTGACTTGTCTCTTCCTTTCGGTCTCCTGAAACGATGAACAAACTGAGGGCTCGGCTTTGGCCGAGCGTACTCACTCCGACGCTCAAGTCAGTGAACTTAAAGGGATAAGTTGTTGTTACTTGGCTAAGTATATATTATAGAGAGATAAGGAAGATATTACCAGATGAATAGTGATTCTTAGGTTAAATTGTGGATCCCTTCCTCAATGAGGGTTGAGGAGTATTTATAGACCTTCACCTTTTGTCACGTAGTGGCCAAGTGGCTAGCAGGTGGAAAGACCGTTCTACCCTCGGCCGATGGACCTATGGCAGGCCGACCGAGGGGTCTTGGATATGAGTACGCGGATATGTGCCTGTGGACAGCGGGCCGCCCACGGGGGCGCTTGGCGAGAAACGAGGGACAAGCGTTTGCATTTTGTAAGGAGTCGCCACCAATTTTTATGGGAAATTGGAACCGTTCGAATACCTCGTGTCATGTCAAGACACAAAGTAGTGACATGAACACTAAGCAATCGTTACCCTTAGCATTCTATGTCTAGAATGACTCTCGTGGATGCCAATGAACACGGGTGTTCACAGAGATCTGGAGTAAGGGGTGGGGGTACGTATTAGGAAGCTCTTTTGATCGAACACCTAATCCCGCCCGCCTCGATAGCGGCCTCTACTAATGATTAGGGAAGTTATTCGTACTTGATATATCGTCGGCTATATGCATGCAATGCAACATCCAATAGATTAATCCTAACATGTGAAGATTTAGACTAAGTCGGTTGACAATTAATTAGGCATACAATTGGGTCGAAGTTGGGATTTAATGCTCATTTACATGCAAGCGATAAAAGAAATACAACAACTATAAATACAATAATGAAAATTATAATAACTATAACGGATTGGCGATTTATGTCGAAAATACCTCTAAAACGGATGATTTGAGAAAAAAAGGAATAAAAGAATAAAAGGACGAAATAAAATAAACTAACGAACAGGAATTAGCGTGATAATACGGATAATAGTTAATTAATACGTAAACTAATTAATTACGTCAAGGCAGAAACAGAGTTCAGAGGCAGAACTCATCCTGGAACAGCGCAAGAGATCGCGCCCTGGGAAGAGGCGCAGCAGACGCTGCGTCTGTTCCAAGGGTGAATTCTCGCCGTAGAAGCGAATCGCAAAACCGTTAATGTCGATTGGTAAATTTGATGATTGATTAAATTATGTACTCGGATGAAAGTGATTTAATGTATTATTTAGCATATGAATGAGTCATAAAAACAGTAAAACATGGATGAGACGGAAATTAAACGGATTAATTACATGAAGGAGCGATGTTAATGAATGAGTCCTCTATTAAAATCAATTAACTAACATTAGATATGACGATATATGACGAATATACAATGAATATGTGAATAAACAGACGAAAACTATATCAAAGACGAATTCCAGAGACTCAATATGAACAAATTGAATCTCTACAACCCGGAATTGAATTAAATGACGAAAACCCGCAAATATTGAGATTACTTGAGATTTAAGTCGGATTTGAATAATTAAAACATGTTAATGATGAAGGAATAATATACATGTGAATTATTAAACTATCATGTGAACGAAGAGTTAATCAAACAAACAAAATAAAAGCAAGACAAAATTACAGAGGACGAAGAAGAAGGAAAGAAGCAGGAACTGCGGCAGCCTCACGAAGAGGCGCAGCAGGAACTGCGCTCCTTCGAAGAGGCGCAGCAGTTGCTGCGTCTTTTCTCAACGTCTGTCTACTGGAAATCCGCAAAACAGGGTTTTAAAACACGGTTTTAGAAATTGGTTTTAATGGTGTATTCGACATAAATCTTACAATGGTAATACGAAAAGTAAATACAATAAATAAAAGAGGATTTATACACCCTCAGACTTACATGTTGACGGAACGAGATGAACTAAGAAAATCGACTAGTGAATGCTCGACGCGAATGCAAAGAGAGTGCCCTCGTAAGAGGAAAACGATTGATTAATTGATTAATTAAGGTTGATTGAGTGTAGTTGGTCAAATTGGTCGGTCATGCAACGGAGAGGCTGGTACCCGGAAAGATCCGAGCTTACGTGGTCGGAAGTCCAAGCACGTAGGCGCCAATTAGTAAGAACGAAGTCTAGAATGCAAAGGGAGAAGAGAAGGGCGGACACTCGCGTGAGAAATATGAGGAACGAAGGCTCCTATTTATACTAATCACGTGAAGGAATAGGGTTTCGGAGACTCTTTGGAAGTGAATCTCGGAAAGATATAAAAAAGATACGTAAATCATGCAAAGAAGGGCATGGGAAGAGGCGCAGCAGCCCATCGCGTCCCTTGGAAGAGGCGCAGCGCCTGCTGCGTCTGTTCCCAGGAGGTTTCCTCCTGCTGAAGAAAGATTTTCGTGTTTGAGTTATGGTAGGACGGAAATAATTCGATTATCTTATGAATATTGCGGGATATTATTTGCCAAAAGATAAAATTTATGAAATATGGAATAGAAATATCCGGAACATTCCAGAACATTCCGACTCGGGATTTAACAGTTATCAGAAAATGGAGACGGTTTTTGACCCGGACTCCGAATGTACTCTAATTACTGCCAAAACGACCGTATCAGGACGTAGATGACAACTAAGAGGTCGACATTAATATTTGAGCAAACACTTGACGATAATCTTACGAACTGTCACAAATCGTTCCGCGAATCAAACATGCGGCCCAATCATCACCGGGTGGTTTGCGGGAGGTGCAGAAACGAGGTGTCTACAGTGCCCCGGCTGGCTAGTTGCCTGGCCGAGACCCAAGTTGACAGGCCGATGGGATGCATCGGCTAGGCTGTCTAGGTCGTTGACTTGCTGTGGATATCTTTGACCTTGCTCAAGATGTTGACTCGGTCAGCGGGTGCAGAATATGCCCCATCAATTTGCCCCCAGCGTAGTCTATGCCGTGGTATGGGCTCCGATGTATGTTGAGCGTATATTCTGCGATTTGGAAAAATTTCTTCATCGGCGAGCTTCTTCGTCGGCTTGGTCATGTCATGGCCGTACCATGTCCCCCCTCCACATGGTTGTGTAATGGACATCCGATGTGGAAAAGAAGAATGACGCTGACCGAGATCAAGGTTGGGAGTGCCGGCTGTTTCTGATTGCCCCCAGGCCGGTGCTGTCAAGATTGGTTGGTCAGCTGGCCGGCGGAGAGCGGACACCTAGGAGTTTGTTGAGGAAGATGAATAGGCAGAAAGATATGAAGGGGCGTGTTGAAGACGCTTGGTCACTGTTGCATTGATTGACGTTCAACTGTTGCGACGATTGACATTTCGTGGTTGCATGTCTAACACGTGTCGGTTCGCTGATTGGCTGACGTTTCATGGGCTGCGCCCTGATTGGTCCTTCTTCATGGGCTTTCTTCTATAAATAGGGCAGTTAGTCCCTGAAATTGGCCACCAATTTCATTCTCTCTAAAATTTTCTTCTCTCTAAACTTTCAAGGGTTTCTTTCTCTTCAAATCTTCAGAGTTTTTTCTTTCGGCTAGTGCTTTTCTTCAAGGTAAACAAACAAGTTTTTTCTAATTTTATTTGTTAAGTTTTTGTTGTGAACATGTCTGCTGCTGATGCCGGGCCTAGTAACCGTGCGCCGGGGGATTCCCCGTTGCGTCTCGATGAGGAGGAGGCATTGACCGCCATCCCGATAAGTTCCGGGGGCCCTAGGTCTCCTTCTCCCGAAGTTGATCCGAGAGTTCTGGAGGATTGGGAGGATGATGATGATGTTGATGATGACGGTGATGATGAGGAAAGGGCTCATCCCGATGACGGGAGACAGTACGTCATGGATCACGGCGAGGCCTGTAAGATCGGCCCTGACCGTGTTTGGACCCACAAGTTTGCCAGCTGTTCTGGCCCTGACCTTTTTTAGCGTCACTTTTTATTCGGCGGGGGGTACGGAATAGTTGTCCCCCAGGAGGGTCAGTCGGTCTGTTGTCCTCCCAGGGGCCATATCGGTGTGTACATGAGGCACCTGGAGTATGGGCTCCGGTTTCCTCTCAATGTATACGTTGCCAGCATTATTAAAGCCATGAACGTCGCTGTGGCGCAGCTGCATCCGTTGGCCGTTAGGACGATCATCGGTTTTGTGTGGCTATGCCAGTTCAAGGGGGAGGTTCCGACGGTGAACCTATTCCGCCGGCTTCATTGCCTTCGACTGAACGTCGCCGGTGGCAGGGGATGGTATAGCGTGCAGACGGAGGCGGGTTATGCCTCTGTTGATAAGCTCTCTTCCTGTAAGGACTGGAAGTCGCGGTGGGTATACGTCGAGGTGCCAGATGATTATCCACTGCCCCGGTGCTTCCAGCACCAAGTCAATTTGCGGTGCGAGAGTAAGGGGGAGCGTGACAAATGGGTCTCCCGTGGTAAGCTCAAGATAGACGCCAGCATGGTCCCTCTTAATGCGGACGAGAAGCAGGCGATGAGGCTGTTTGAGGTTGAGAAGGATGGGTCGCCGAAGGGATGGATGCCTCCAACTCAGATCATTCTTCAAGACGAGCCGCTCTGCCATGTCGGCCTCATACCGGCCCTAGCACAGGGTGAGTGGGGTCGGTGTGAGGCCCATTTCTGCTTTTAATGTTTCTGTTTCTTGAACTTCGATTTATTTCTTTTACTTAACTTTTGCTTCGTTTCCTTTGCAGATCATTTTGGTCCAGATCTTTCTGAGGACTTTCTTTTGAGGATGGGGCTTGACAAAGACAGGAACGTTCTTCAGAAGCATCCGAAGGCCGATAAAAATGATCGGAGGCCGGCGCCCAACGACCTTATGGAGCGGGAGCTGAAAGGCATAGATACGACGGCGGCCCAGGCGAAGGTTGTTGGCAACATACCGCGCCGAACGCGAAAAACAAAATCTTCGGGGGCGACGGCGTCGGCATCAGTTCCACCTCCACTCCCTTTAGTCCAAACGGGGCCTGTGGAGGTCGTCGACATCACCGCCGATGATGTTGTCACCGTGGCAGAGGAATCTCCTCTCTTCCGCAAAAGAAAAGGGGTCGCTGCCACCGTTGCTGCTGAGGCCGAGGGCGGTAAAGAAAAGGATCCTCCGGCCAAGAAGGCCAAGACTGGTACGGATCTAACTTGTGGCTCGGACTTAGCCGGTTCTTTAGACGTTCCTGATGACAGTCTCACTGGCATGTCCACATATGTTGACACAGATGCCTTGATTGAATTTTTTGTAGATCAACCGCCGCCGTCCACCGGTCCTCCTGAACGTCGTGCCGAGAAGCGACTTGTGCAGACGGGTGGTGAAAACGCCGCCGTCGCTTCCTTCCTCCCGAAGCCTACACTCGTCCAGGTTAGGTCGGAGGGCCTAAGTTTGTCGAGGATGTTGGCTAAGTGGGTTGATGTGGCCGGTGATCACATCATGGAGCTGGAGAAGGTCAAGGCTGAAGTTGTCCCACAGCTCGAGCAGCTCAGGCTTGAGCTTGCTGCGGCGAAGAAGGAAGCTGACGGGGCCAATTGTTCCGGGTGTAATTCCGAAGCAAGTATTTGTTTCCACTCGTGGCTCGTAGAATGATGTCTTTGACTTGTCTCTTCCTTTCGGTCTCCTGAAACGATGAACAAACTGAGGGCTCGGCTTTGGCCGAGCGTACTCACTCCGACGCTCAAGTCAGTGAACTTAAAGGGATAAGTTGTTGTTACTTGGCTAAGTATATATTATAGAGAGATAAGGAAGATATTACCAGATGAATAGTGATTCTTAGGTTAAATTGTGGATCCCTTCCTCAATGAGGGTTGAGGAGTATTTATAGACCTTCACCTTTTGTCACGTAGTGGCCAAGTGGCCAAGTGGCTAGCAGGTGGAAAGACCGTTCTACCCTCGGCCGATGGACCTATGGCAGGCCGACCGAGGGGTCTTGGATATGAGTACGCGGATATGTGCCCCGGCTGGCTAGTTGCCTGGCCGAGACCCAAGTTGACAGGCCGATGGGATGCATCGGCTAGGCTGTCTAGGTCGTTGACTTGCTGTGGATATCTTTGACCTTGCTCAAGATGTTGACTCGGTCAGCGGGTGCAGAATATGCCCCATCAAATATATATATATATATATATATATATATAAATACATAAATTAAAAAAAGAATTACATTTCTAAAAATGCAATTCTTATATTTTTATAGAGAGTTTTATTCTCTTCTATGATATCCCTCCTCTCCTCCTTAGCTATTTGGAGGTTTCGTTCAGCAGTTGTTATATCGTCATATAGCTGCAACAACTGCTGCTCTGTCAAGCCATTTCTTTTGGCGTCCTTGAGTGCGGCTTGAGCATCCACAAGATAGCTCCTAAAACTGTCCTCGATGTGGAGCAACCGGCGGATGAAGCTAGTATTTTTCTCGGTCATAGTAAGAGTTTTAAGGATGTAATCGTTCATTTTGTTGATGAACTTTGGAGTTGTTAGTTTGAAAGATTAATTAGGGGTTGAAGATTGTTTTAGCAGTTAGGGTTTGAATATAGTGAGATAATGGAATGGTGGTAGTTGAGATAATGTATGTATTTATACTAAGTAATGTGTCCTTTGAGTTGTTTTTTAATTAATATAATATATGCATGTTTAGGAAGTTGTGCCATAATCATCATATCTCCCTGCTTCAAATCTAATGTAAACCCTTCTCATTCCATATATTGTCTGTTAGGCCCAGTTTAACCTGGTCTGACCATAACCTGGTCCGACTCAATGAGGCTGAATGGTTGAGACACAGACCGGACAAGACTAACTACTATCTGGCTGGTGAAGAATATTATGGCAAGAAGACTACTAAATCCTGGAAGAGAAGCCTGATAATCAGTATATCATAGCTTGGCGGATTCCTGAAAATAGCCTGGATTAGACAGATAAACAAGAAATACGATTGCATAAGCTAAATAATCGTGCCCTATTCTCAAGGAAGACCAAGTCCAAACCTAGAACTATATAATCCATGAATCTGGACGGAAAGAAAGGAAAAGGCTAAGGATTGGTTGAGTTGAGAACGGGTCAAGCAAGCTAATAGGAAGCATGCCCTATTATTCCGGTGACAGTTCCTACAATTTGGGGAAGAGGTTGCTGATTATAGACGTTGCTCAATATAAACGTTAGAAGGGAGAAAAATATAAATAGGAGATTTCCAACAATTGTAAAGTCATTCATTATTGCTTAATTTTATCTATACTTTATCTTTTTTACTCTTGAGCATTTGAATATTCTTTCAACATTGTGCCCGGTATATCAAAACAATAAAAACGTTATTCTTTATACTCATTTCTTTCTTTGTCATTTGTTCATACCATTCTAATCTTATAGAACTAGATACCCTGATCACTATATAACTAAGCCGGATCCCTCCAGGAAAATCCTGCTAAAACAATTGGCGCCCACCGTGGGGCATCTAGTTCTTCAAACCAATAAAATTCTCCTTATTATCTTTCAATTAATATTCACACACAAAAATGGTGGAACTCACCGCTGAACAACAATTAGCGGCTGCTCTGGCCAAAATCAAGGAATTGGAAACAATCCAAGAGAAAGCAGCTCAGTCAACGAGTAAATCAATAGGTGAAGGAATCGAGTCTAGCTTTGAAGAAGAAATTGGAAAATCGGGCTTCGGGCTCCAAGACCAGATTCGAACCAGGAACCCCATTCTCATCCATCATCAAAAACATAGACTTCTCTAATTTTGGAACCCCGGAGAAGGATACATTATCCGGCACTCCAACTATTCCCAATGATGAGACAAACAAAACTGAAGCCGCAATAATGATGGCTATGCTTCAGGAAATCCAAAAACTCCACAACAAAATAGAAAATATACCCGGAGTACGGACCACTCGTGGTGAAGTAGAAGTTGATGACTTTGCGGATTCACCCTTTGCAGATGAAATTGCAAAGATTGATCTACCAAGAAATTTCTTGTCCCATCCATGAGAACCTATGATGGAACTTCGATTCACAAAATCATGTTGCCATATTCAAACAAAAAATGTTGGCTGCCTCAATACCCGGTGAACTCGGCAAGTCCGTATGTGCAAAGGCTTTGGCACAACCCCGACTGGGGCAAAGCATTACAATGGTTCATCAATCTCCCAAATGGAGGTATCAAGAATTTTGCAGAATTGATCAATGCCTTCAATCAACAATTCGCAAGTAGCAGAGATATGGCCAAGAGACCAAGCAACCTGTTCAGGATAAAGCAGCTTCCTGAAGAATCTCTCAAAGAATTCCTGGCCAGATTTGTCAAAGAAAAGGTGGCCATTCCTAGATGCGATGAAGAAACAAAGCAGAGAAGCATTCAGACAAGGAGTCTGCTTTGACGGTGACATCTATGCGAGATCTAACCAAGAAAGCATGTCCAACCTTTGCAGAATTGTCCAATCCATCGCCTTAGAGCATGTCGATTAGAAGAAGATCTCAACTTCGTGGGACGAACTCATCCGGAGGAAAGCAAGGCTATGGACACACCAACGGGAAAAGTTCATACCGAGAAAGGAGGCAATCCTAGATCAGCACCCTATTCCAGGCCTGAACGATCTGAAGTCAATATGACACAAGAGCATAAAGGTAACCTCTCTAGCCTCCCAACTATTCCTGAATATAACTTCTCCATTAATACTGCAGGATTAATCAAACGCTCGGAAAACCTGGGAGATACGGTCGGATGGCCAAAGAAGTCCGACAACCCCGGGAAGGATCCAACAAGATGGTGTGACTTCCATCGGGACATCGGACACACCACGAAGAATGCATTCGGCTCGGGAAACAAGTGGCATATCTTCTAAAGAAAGGCTACTTGAAAGATATAATCCAGCTGACCAAAGAATAAAGATGAAGGACAAAATAAGAGAGACCCAGGAAGCGGCAGAGATCCTCCTCCTCCTCCTCCCATCTATGAAGTCAAATTCATAAATGGAGGATCGAAATACGTGGTCCGACCACTCTGCAGACCAAGAGGATATCCAGGGAATCCGGACTTCAACCTCCTCCCAAGCCTCGTGTCATTGCCTGCTATCACCTTTGATGACTCGGATCGCAAGGAATATCAGGTCTACACCATGACAACTGGTAATCACAATGCAAATCGGCAAGACCAAAGTATCAAGAATTCTGATAGATGGAGGAAGCTCAATCAACCTGGTGATGCTTGACGTCCTTAAAGCTATGAAGATAGACGAAAGCAAGATCATAAAGAAATCCAGCGTCCTGGTTGGATTCAGTGGAGAAACAAAAAACACCCTGGGAGAAATCAGCCTGCCTACCTATGTGGAGGGCGTGGCTTCATATGAGAGATTTGGAGTAATGGATTGCTTATCCTCATATAATGTAATCCTGGGCAGACCATGGATCCACAATGTCAAAGCAATCCCATCAACATACCATCAATGCGTGAAAATTCCAACAGAATGGGGGATAACCACCATCAGAGGAGAACAAAGGATGCTCAGAATGTTACACTCAGGCTTTGAAACCCTCAAAGTCAGGTAAGTCTCTTGCATAGCAATTAAAGTCACCTGTCAGGGAAGAATACATAGCACAAACACAGATGGAAACAGGAGAAGTCATATTAGACCCAGAATTCCCTGACAGGAAAGTACTTGTAGGGTCGATGCACCCGACTCAATCGGACCAAATCTGGTCGACTTTCTTAAAACTAAAATGTCTTGTTTTGCTTGGTCACATTTTGATATGACTGGCATAGATCTTTGATGTTATTACTCATAAGTTGAACATTGACAAATCCTTTAAGCCAGACAAAGAAAAGAGAAGAAAATTTGTTTGCAGAAAGGCACGAAATTATCAACCAAGAAGTTGACAAGCTCTTTGGACATGGGAATGATCGGGGAAGTGATGTACCCCGACCGGCTTGCAAACGTGGTAGTTGTCCAAAAGAAAAATGGCAAATGGAGAGTCTGCGTAGATTACACCGACTTAAACAAAGCCTGCCCAAAAGATCCATTTCCCCTACCACACATCGATGCAATGGTAGATGCCACTGCTGCAGCCACGAAATGTTGACATTCATGGATGCCTCCAATAGATTCAATCAAATAAAAATGCATCCAGCAGACCAGGAAAGCACAGCTTTCATCACCGAAAGAGGTATATATTGTTATCTTTGCTATGCCCTTTGGATTAAAAATGCGGTGCAACCTACCAAAGGCTAGTCAACATGATGTTCAAAGATCAGATAGGAGACACCATGGAAGTCTATATAGATGACATGGTAGTCAAATCAAAAAAAGCAGAAGACCATGTCAAAGACCTGGAAGTAGCCTTTCAAATATTGGAAGAATTCAATATGAAGCTCAACCCACAAAAATGCCACTTGAGTCTCAAAGAGGCAAATTCTTGGGCTACATGGTGACAAAGAGAGGAATAGAAGCCAGCCCGAGCGGATCAAAGCTATCCTGGAGCTAGAACCACCAAAGACAGTCAAAGATATACAAAAACTGACTGGAAGGATAGCGACCCTGAACAGGTTCATTTCAAGATCATCGAAAGATGCAAATCGTTTTATAACCTGCTAAGGAAAAACAAAGACTTCCAATGGACCCCGATCATCGGCCGCCTTTGAAGACTTGAAAATATATCTATCCTCCCCCTTTATCGACAAAACCAGTCAAAGATGAACCCCGACAAGATACCTGTCGATCCACAGAAATCTTGTCGGTGCGATCCTGGTCAAAGAAGCAGACGGACAACAAGACTGTCTACTATGTAAGTAAAAGTCTCTTGGATGCGAAATCGGTATGGATTACTAGAAAAATATGTTTTAGCTTTAATAATGAGTTGCACAAAATTAAGACCATATTTTGAAAGTCACCCTATAATAGTTAGAACAAATCTTCCTATTAAGTCTGTACTTAGGAGACCAGAATTGTCCGGACGAATGTGCAAATGGTCATCCACTAAGCACATACAATATAACGTTTGAACCAAGGACAAGAATTAAATCACAAGCACTAGCAGATTTTGTGGCTGATTTTAGTCCGACCCTAGAACCCGACCTAATAAAAGAAGTAAATAAAGCGACCGGCGACCAAACGGACCTAGAATGGACCCTATTTGTCGATGGAGCAGCCAATACAAGGGGCACAGGCCTAGGTGTAGTACTAAAATCACCACAGGGGGATAAGATAGTACAGGCTATAAGTTGTGCATTTGAGGCCACCAACAATGAGGCAGAATATGAAGCCCTGATAGCCGGATTAAAGGTATGTATTGATCTTGGTGTGCAAAATTTAAAGGTACGCACCGATTCCCTTCTTGTCTCCAACCAGGTAAATGGCATATATCGCAAAAGACCCCAAAATGATGCTTTATCTAGATGTTGTTCAAATGCTAAAATCAAAGTTTAAAAACTTTAATATTGACCAAATTTCCAGGGACTTAAATACCCAGGCCGATGCCTTAGCCGGCCTAGGGTCCAACTTTAGTCCCCTTGATTTTGACAAAATACCCATTGTGCATTTATTAGAACCTGCAATAAACAAACAAGATGAAAGTTTCCCAATCTACATTGCTAATTCTTGGACGAAACCTTACTATGATAGCTACAACAGGGAATCCTACCCTTAAATAAGCAAGATGCCGAGCACCGAAAATAAAAGTCGCTTCGTATACTATTATTGACAACGTGCTTTTTAAGAAATCGCAGGCGGACCTTACCTCGGATGCCTGGAACCACGGGAAGCGAGCGGATATTATCGAAATCCATGAAGGATACTGTGGAAATCACAAAGGTGGAAGAAGCCTGGCAAGCAAAGTACTCAGAACAGGATATTATTGGCCCACCTTAAGAGCCGATTGCACGGATTTCAGCTCTAAATGCAAAGCCCGTCGATTCACGGACCATATATCCATCACCATCTCGAGGAACTACATTCCATATCCGCACCCTGGCCGTTTATGAAGTGGGGCATGGATATAGTAGGAAAACTACCTCAAGCACCCGGACAGAAAGTTTTCATGCTAGCAATGACCGATTACTTCTCCAAATGGATAGAAGTTTGAATCATACAGGCAAGTCAAGGAGAAAGATGTCATAGCATTCATCAAACATAATATCATATGTAGATATGGCATCCCCTCCGAAATAGTATGCGACAATGGCACACAATTTGTGGAAAAAAAAGAGTGACCTTCTCGTGCTCAATGGAACATCAACGGTAACATCCACGCCAGGATATCCAAAAGCCAACGGTCAAGTGAATCCAAAGTAACAAAGTGGTGATTTGTATAAAGAAAAAGTGGAAAGAAGAAAAGGTAGATGGGTGAAGAGCTCCCCCGGTCCTTTGGGTGTGAACCACGCCTAAAACATCCACGGCCAAACCCCTATTCCTTGGTCTATGGATGTGAAGCGATAATTCGGTGAGGTGGACATTCCATCAGCCAGGTGTAGCCTAAACACAACAACAAACAACATACCTCTAATGGAGGATAGCCTGGACTTAACGGAGGAGCTAAGAGATGCAAAGCAAGCATCGATTAGCAAAGATACCAAACAAAGAGTTGCGAGAAGCTACAACAAACTGTCAAAGCCAGGGTATTCGGGGTAGGAGATCTCGTTCTCGGAAAGTTTTCCAAAACACAAAAGAAAAGAATCTTGGCAAATTGGCCCCAACCTGGGAAGGCCCCTATCCGATTGATTCAATTGTTGGCCAGGGAGCTTATAGACTACAAACCCTGGACGGCGAAATGATCCCGAGAGCCTGGAATATTACACATTTAAAACTATTTCACATATAGAATATATCGCACAATCCAGGTATAACTTTTTACTTCAAATACTTCTTGCCTGGAACCTACATGTATGATACTTGCAATTACATGAATAAATGCCGTATATGATTTCTTCAATTTATATGTCCAAACACTTATTTATATTCTCATATTCATTTAGCGAAATCTTCAACACTTGTTTTACATATTGCATTTTAATTAAAACAAATCTCAAAGATTGGGGGCCACCCCCACCAAATATCCAACTGATACCCAAAATTCAGTTGCAAAATAGGCCTTTAAATACTGAGCTCAACATACAAGCCCGGAAAATCTATTCTGAATTGTATGACATAGGTGGGTCATAAGCCCTCCAGTGCAACAACCCCACCCATAACACATTAAATCGCCTGATCGGTCGAATAAGCGCCTGATCCAGTCGAATAACTGGCCTGATCCAGTCAGAAAACTGGCCTGATCCAGTCGAATAACTGGCCAGATCCAGTACATATCCAACATCAATACCTTATCAAAACACAAAAAGAAACAAAACAAAGACCAAATATTTATTCACCCAAAATACTGGTCCCACCTAATAACCATCCATCCCAGGGACATTCCCCCTGGATGGGCCAAAAAATTCCTTAAAACTCTAAAAATTCATTCCAGGGACATTCCCCCTGGATAGACCAAAACCCAAAAGAAAAAACTAAGTTATTTTTGAGCCGAACCGACTCACAACCATCCACCATCTCCGATCACGAGACTTTGCCTTGGAAGGAGGGGAATCCACTTCTTCTTCTTGACCCATATTGGCCAAATCAGGATACCGAGCATCCGAGTCTGTCTCATCTCGGTCCGGATTCCAATCGGCCCGATCGATTTCGGGTCCCTCATAGCATCAACCCGACCTTTTCCGAAGAAGTACCGAGCCGCATCACCAACCTCGCCTCCACTAACTCCTTTTCAAAGACAAGCTCTTCATTCTTTTTCAACCGATCTGCATTGCCTGCTTCTCGACCTCCAACTCCACTGACACCTTCTCGGCATTTTTTGCAGCCACCTCACAAACTATAGCGACCCTGGTTGACTCCTTAGTGCCGCCAACCGAGATTGGAGCACCCCGTTACCCCTGGATGAGTGCGGGTCACGGTTTAGCTTATCCAGCTTTTCCTCCAAGTGGTAACCTTGGCTCAGGCGTCCCTAAGCCGTGACAAGCGAGCTTGACCAAACATCCAACCCCTGCGTACATACAAAATCAATTAGGCAAATACAAGGTAAAACAAAAAGCATATAAACTATAAAAAACAGATACAACTAACCTCTCTAGCCTGGGAAGCGAGTTCGGCGACCCTTGTTACAAGAAGAGTCGAATAGAAACCACCCTGGTAGACGAATCAAGGGTACTAGCAGACAACAGTTGGTCGCTCATCCTTACAGAAAACTCATCTATCCGAGCCCGGGCATCATCCATGTCATCAATCCTAGCAGGCACCTGCCTTATACTCCTGAGTGGCTGGGCCGGGATAGGCTGTTTCCCTCCTTCCTCCTCTTCCAGAATATCATCCTCTCTCTTCCTTTTTGAGCCCGGACGACCTCTCGGTGACACTATCCGGGCGGATCTTGAGGAGGTGGACATCGAAATCGGGATATCCAAAGTCTTGTCACTCCCACTAGTTTCCTGGCTCTTGGACTGTTTCAGAATCCTAGCCACCCCAGACCTTCAAATCCTTGGCGAGAAAAGCTAGCCACCTAGCGAGAAGACCTAAACACCGGATACATAAAAAATATACGTAAATATCAAACCAAAAAGCGACAAGAAGACAACAACCAAAATAAAAGCATGCGAGAAGACGTACAGAAAGAGCAAAGAGAACTAGGCTTGCCTTTGGGTACTCGACCCCGAGTCGGTTTGGTCTTCATATACCGGGCAACAATTCCCCGCCAAGCAGGTGGCTGTGTCCTCTCTTCCTCAGGAATGGCAAGGAAAGCATCTATCCTTGCAATAGCCTCTTCATCCAGAGGATCGTGATTCCAATCAGGAGCTACAAACATTACAGAAACAAAATATACAGGTAAGATTTATATACCTCACTCTCACTCAATATGACTGCAAAATAAGAATACAGGAAACCTACCACTCTCCAAAGGAGGATATCTCAGGTAATCAAAGCCTGATCCCGAGTCTCGATCCAGGATAAACAGGAAAGTCTTTGCCCAACTCTTGTCGTCTCCAGAATCCAGGTTAGTAATTAATGGAGTCATCTTTGACTTAATTCTCAAATTAAAACGACCAACAGAAGGATTTTTAAAATGATATAATGCCTTAATATCATTAAGAGTAATCACAAGATTGTGTTTAGCACATAAATTTTCTATGGAATGAACAAGTTTCCAAACCATCGGCATAATTTGAAAAGGTGACACTTCCATAGCACGGATGGTGTCAATCATTAAGGGAGTAAAAGGTAACTTACAGCCTGCTTTGAATGCCCATTCAAAAATACAGAACCAACCAGGTGATACCCAGTTAGCCCTAACTGGACAAGACTCAGGAATCCATACCTCAGTCGATTCAGGAATTATTTTCTTCTCCCTTAATATCTTGTCATAATTTGTTTTCAACAAGTTCTCTTCAGGAAAGTAAGGATCCAAAGATTGAAGGGCAGTGAAAACAGAATCCTGGTACTTAAAAGCAACAACACGAGCAGGAGGATCAATCTCCATCACTTCTTCTTCCCGGACGTTTACGGAGTTCGGGCTCGCAGCACAGCAGACTTTTGGGATGTAGGGCGTTTCTTTGCTCCCATGTTCTTAAGTGTTTGATTTATTATAGAAATTGTTGAGAAAATACGAGAACGGGATTATGAGAAATATGGAAGAATTCCAGAAGAATTTTAGAAGAATATTTAGCAAAGAAAGTGGAGGAAATTTGGTGGAAGATAATCTTGCCCTAAATACCGAATTTATAGAAAACCTATAACGGTGTGAAAACCCTAGGGATTGTAAAACACTCAGCATGACATCACCTAGCCGTTATAGTGTCCAACGGTAACTAGGAGTCTAAGAGTCATTAATTAAGTGTAAGTCTCTTTATTGTTTAACCCGGTAAAAATTGACATTTCACCCCGGCCCGACCCAAAGACGGGTAAAATGTCAAGGGGCAATTGTTAGGCCAGTTTAACCTCGGGTCGACCATAACCCGGTCCGACTCAATGAGGTGAATGGTTGAGACACAGACCGGACAAGACTAACTACTATCTGGCTGGTGAAGAATATTATGGCAAGAAGACTACTAAATCCTGGAAGAGAAGCCTGATAATCAGTATATCATAGCTTGGCGGATTCCTGAAAATAGCCTGGATTAGACAGATAAACAAGAAATACGATTGCATAAGCTAAATAATCGTGCCCTATTCTCAAGGAAGACCAAGTCCAAACCTAGAACTATATAATCCATGAATCTGGACGGAAAGAAAGGAAAAGGCTAAGGATTGGTTGAGTTGAGAACGGGTCAAGCAAGCTAATAGGAAGCATGCCCTATTATTCCGGTGACAGTTCCTACAATTTGGGGAAGAGGTTGCTGATTATAGACGTTGCTCAATATAAACGTTAGAAGGGAGAAAAATATAAATAGGAGATTTCCAACAATTGTAAAGTCATTCATTATTGCTTAATTTTATCTATACTTTATCTTTTTTACTCTTGAGCATTTGAATATTCTTTCAACATTGTGCCCGGTATATCAAAACAATAAAAACGTTATTCTTTATACTCATTTCTTTCTTTGTCATTTGTTCATACCATTCTAATCTTATAGAACTAGATACCCTGATCACTATATAACTAAGCCGGATCCCTCCAGGAAAATCCTGCTAAAACATTGTCCATTCATATGCACACAGTATACAGGGATGACAGTAATAATGCATGCATCGGAATTATAACGGGCCCCGTAATTATGCATGCATCTAGTAATATTTAATTTTTTTTTTATTTTGTAAAAACAAACAACAACGGTTATGTAGATACAACCCGTTGTCTTTAGTTATAACAACAGTTCATTGTTAATTAACCGTTGTTATAACTTTCCCTCCAAAATTGAGTCACACTTTCCACAACGGGTTTTTATACTTAAAACCGTTGTTAAATAGTTTTAACAACGGGTTCCTTAAGAAAACCAACCGTTGTTAAAACCTTTTACAACGGACGCTTTAACAACGTCCGCTTTTTTATATAACAACGGTTTTCAACCGTTGTTATAGCCTGTATCTGTAGTAGTGTATACAAGTTATTTGATCTCATGAATATTGTAATTATAGCAAAGATAGTTTGTAAATCAAAGTAAATATCCTAGGCTTCTCATGTATGTAATGCTATATATATGCATTCCCTTATCATTGTAAACATACAATTCATTAATACAATAAACCAAGTCTTATATGGTATCAGATTGCCCTAATCGATCCGCCATCAACCTACGACCTAAACGACCTTCCTTCAAACGACAATCCTCCCTCCTTCCGCCACCCTCAATCACCATGACAAACCCCAACAATGACATCTTCGTCCCAAACCCTCACGAAACAACCAAACCCTTAACCTCCTTGAACTTGAACCACTGTGTCAAGTTAACCCCGCTCAATTACACGGCTTGGCATTTTCAACTCACACATATCCTTTTCGGATTCAGTCTTCTTGGATTCCTCGATGGATCTGAGAAAGCACCACCCACCACCATTGTTGACGATGCCAAAAACGAGACCCCAAACCCTGCATACCTATCTTGGTTAAAACAAGATGGGTTAATCCTAGGTGCTCTCATGGGCACGATCTCCTCCGCCTTGCAATCTCTCATTGTACGCGCGAAAACCTCCAAAGAGGCATGGGATATCTTAGCCTACACATATGCCAACCCTTCCCGAGCCCATATTTTACAGCTCAAAGAACGCCTTGATTCCATCGTTAAAACGACGGATCAAACCATTACCGACTACATGAACCAAATCAAAGCATGTGTCGACCAACTCGCTCTTATGGGCAAAGTTTTAGACACCGAAGATGTTGTCGCAAAAATATTTAAAGGACTAGACTACGAACTCTATAAACCCGTGATTGACACAGTTAGAGCTCGTGACAACCCCATCACTTTTGAGGCATTACACGAGAAGCTCTTGCAACATGAGCTTCTCCTCCAACACCAACCCTCCTCAAACCACTTTAACCCATCTGCCAACCCGGCTTATCAAAGCCAAACCCGTGGCAACAACCGTCACCCCCAACAGTCGGCATCCACCCAAAATTACGCCACTTCCCACCCTTATCAGCCACCCTCCAATACCAACCCGAGACCATTCAAAGGACGATGCCAATGGTGTCGTCAAACTGGTCATGTAATAGCTAATTGCCCATTATTTCGCAAGCTATTTCCAACCATCGTCTTTCCCGAACCCAACTACCGTCAACATAATGGACCACCCCAAGCCAACCTAGCTACCCACGGCAACCCATCACCAAACCCGAACTACCTCCTTGACAGCGGCGCGTCCCACCACTTGACTCATGACTTGGATACCCTGGCCTTCCACTCTCCATATGACGATATGGATGACTTGATCATTGGAGACGGTTCTACCCTTGAGATTGCCAATACAGGTTCATTCAATTTGCATAATCTTAAATTCAATAATGTTTTACATGTTCCTAAGATTTCTCGTAATATTTTATCAATCTCACAACTATGTCGAGAAAACCATGCTTATGTAATTTTCTCACATTATTCGTTTTTTGTTAAGGCAATCCAAACCGGGACAACCCTCCTCCAGGGCCATGCTAAACACGGAGTCTATGAATGGTGCCCTTCCAAACCAGCCGCACTAGCCGCTGTCAAAGGATCGTCACTACTATCGTTACATCATAAGTTAGGTCATCCATCCTACGATGTAATGAAATTAATTAATAAAACTTCAGTTTCATCACCTATGCATTTCGATAATTGTCATTCATGTCGTGTTTCGAAGAGTAAAAAACTTCCGTTCACAGTCTCTTCTCTACATTCCACGGCACCTCTTGACCTCGTCTTTTCTGACCTATGGACGAGTCCTGTCATATCTCGAGGCCATTATAAATACTACGTTATATTCGTTGATCATTTTACCAAATATATTTGGTTATATCCATTAAAAAGAAAATCTGAAACCACTACTATTTTTATGCAATTCAAAGCCCTTGTCGAGAAGTATTTTCAAAGACCAATTCGACGTTTCTTTTCCGACAACGGCGGTGAATACATTAAATTAAATACCAATCTCCACAATGACAGAATTAACCACAGTACATCACCCCCTCATACTTCCGAACACAATGGCTATACCGAAAGACGACATCGTCACATTGTTGAAACGGGTCTTGCTTTACTTAACTATGCCGGATTATCTACCAGTTATTGGCCGTATGCCTTTTGCACGGCTACTTATCTTATCAATCGCATGCCTACCAAAACCTTACATGGTAGCACACCATACTTTAAATTACAGGGTGTTCCTCCCAATTACACTAAACTACATAACTTCGGTTGCTTATGCTATCCGTGGTTGAGACCGTATACCAAACATAAATTAGAGGATCGCTCCATTGCTTGCATATTCATCGGTTACTCTAACACCCAAAGCGCTTATCACTGTCTCGATCCAAAAACGAATCGAATTTACACATCTCGTCATGTGCAGTTTGTTGAAGATGACTTTCCCTCTCGAAAGTCAAACCCGCCACCATCAGCAAACCCTCCTGATGATTGGTGCACCCTCCACATTCCTCTCCTTCCACCTCAAACCACACCCACACCCAACCCGCAACCCAGCTCCCAGAACCGTCAGCCCATCACCATTGTCTACTCTCGAAGGACACCAACTCAACCCACTGTCCCTACCACGTCACCACCCTTCGAACAAACCACCTCCGCCTCCATCGATACATCTCATACCACGGCATCACCCACTGACAACACCACCTCCAACTCCATCGACACACCTCCTGCCTCTGACCTTAACACCACTACCACCAACCCGCCCTCCTCCTCGAACTCGCCCTCTGATCAGCCCTCGACTTCCACTCCTGCCCCACGCACAAAATGTGGCCATCCACCACCATCCAAGACAATCACAACACGGCTTGACAACAATATTCGGGTTCCTAATCCTCGCTATGCTAACCTTGCGCAAACTACCACTACCTCCGCCAACCTTCCTAATACTATAAAACAAGCTCTTGTTCTTCCCCACTGGCGTCAAGCTATGCAAGACGAATTTCAAGCACTCGAGCGCAACCATACATGGACTCTTGTTCCACGTACTTCGTCCCAAAATGTCATAGGCTGTAAGTGGGTTTTTCGAAACAAATACAATCTTGATGGTACCCTTAAACAACACAAGGTCCGACTAGTTGCTAAGGGGTTTCATCAACGACCTGGCATTGATTATAATGAAACCTTTAGTCCCGTTATTAAACCAACCACCATTCGTCTAATTCTCTCCTTGGCCATCACGCAATCATGGTCCTTGAGACAATTAGATGTTAATAATGCGTTTTTACAAGGCCACCTTACTGATGATGTATTTATGATTCAACCACCTGGATTCGTTGATCAATCCAAACCCGACTTCATTTGTAAGCTCAATAAAGCAATTTACGGACTAAAACAAGCTCCGCGAGCTTGGTATACAGAATTAAAAACCTATCTTTTGAATTATGGATTCAAACAATCTATTTCCGATTCTTCCCTATTTATTTTCCAAACAAAAACAACCTGTATTTACATGCTCATTTATGTGGACGATATTATAGTCACTGGACCGCATCCTAACCAACTTCAGACCTTTATTACAAATTTGGCACAACGATTCTCGCTCAAAGACCTTGGACCACTATCATATTTTCTCGGCATTGAAGTCGTACCAAACCACAATGGCCTCCATTTAAATCAATCTAAATACATTTATGATCTACTAACCAAATACAAGTTCATCGATGCCAAACCAATCAACACACCTATGGCTACCTCCCCGCCACTTACTCGTGAAGATCATCACTCCATTCATGATCACGCCACCTACCGTGCCATAGTTGGCAGCTTGCAATATCTGTCACTAACTCGGCCTGACATTGCATTCACCATAAACCGTCTTGCTCAATTTCTTCATCACCCTACTGTCACTCACTGGACTGCACTTAAAAGGCTCCTTCGTTACTTGCAAGGAACACAAACCTTTGGGATTCAATTATATCGCAACTCACCCTCTTGTCTTCATGCTTTTTGTGATGCAGATCATGCAGGCGACAAAGACTCCTACATGTCAACCACTGGCTACATCATTTATCTTGGTCGAAATCCCATATCTTGGTCATCCAAAAAGCAACGAGGTCTCGCGCTCTCTACCACTGAGGCTGAATTTCGGGCTGTCGCATCTGTCACAACCGAGACACTCTGGCTTCGCAACCTCCTAGCCGAGCTTCATATCACTGTCACCAAACCTCCGGCTATCTTTTGTGATAATATCTCGGCCACCCTTTATGCCAAAAACCCCGTCTTTCACTCCCGCATGAAACACATGGCCTTATCCTTCCATTTCGTCAAAGAACAACTGCAGTATGGTCAAGTTCGAATTCAGCACATTGCAAGTAAAGATCAACTGGCAGACATCCTCACTAAACCGTTACACAAAGCTCAACATTTCGAATTAAGGTCCAAGATTGGCCTCACCTCACGGACGTCCATCTTGCGGGGGCGTATCAACCATATCTCTTCATCTAAGGAAAATAATATCCCTTCCTCCAAGACATAATCTCATATCTATCCTTCCCTCCTATACAAGTTATTTGATCTCATGAATATTGTAATTATAGCAAAGATAGTTTGTAAATCAAAGTAAATATCCTAGGCTTCTCATGTATGTAATGCTATATATATGCATTCCCTTATCATTGTAAACATACAATTCATTAATACAATAAACCAAGTCTTATATATATTACATAGTACATAATGCAGTAAAAGAGAAGGAATTACTATATCATTATTCATTACAAAGATCTATTATGCATCATTGCTCTCTTGTGTATCTGAGTTCATACCAAATATTTATTTAGGAATTTTCATTGAACCTCCTCTTGAACCTGTTCACCCTCACTTTCAGTGGCACATAAATTCTATCACCAAGATCCTCAACATACCGAAAATAAGCTTGTCTCCAACTCCTCTTTATCACCAAAGTTCCCACCACGCCCCAAAATCCGGTAGCAACACCAGACATTACGGCTAGGATGAACCACATCTTATCATATTTATCTTCTTTCTTGACATCATCTTTTTCGGTGATAGGATTAACATTTGTCAAACTTGGTGCAATTTCGGTGCAATTGTTCGGCAAGGGAAACCCGCATAAACCCGAATTGCCCGCATAGATAGATGGGTCATCAAGAGTTTGAAGTTGGCTACCTGTTGGAATAGGTCCATGTAGGTTGTTGTTGGACAAATTCAACTTGCCTAGCCATGATATGGAAGATAAGCTCTGTGGTATAGTCCCTGAAAGATTGTTATTCGACAAGTCCAAAGATTCGACGGTCTTCAGGTTGCCTATATTTTCTGGAATGTGTCCGGTTAGGTGATTATATGACAAATTCAACGCAAACAATGTAGATATGTTTGTGAGCTCCTTGGGTATACTGCCAACTAGATAATTGCTTGAGAGGTCAATTATGGATTGACTCCCTATTGTTCTGATGGACAATTCACTTATTCCCTTAACAATTACGTCAGTTTGTAGATCGGCACCTCTCATATAAGCATAATCAACAAATCTCATAGAGCCTAAACAGAAAGGAATGTGTCCTGTCAAAGAATTCTTAGCGAGCTCCAATACTCGAAGCGACTTTATTTTGCAGAGTTACGAGGGAATGGTCCCATTAAAATGATTTCCTCGTAGACCGAGGAATTCCAATTGAGCATCAGGGGATACTTCTTTAAATTGTATCTCTCCGGACAACATGTTGTCACTGAGGTCAAGCACCATTAAAAAGTTTCCAATATTAAAAAGTGATGAAGCATTTTTTCCATCAAAGACTTCCCCTGTTAGCAGATTGGAAGACAAATCAATCACTTCAGCAACTTCTAAATTGCCCAGCCATTTAGGTATTGTCCCGGTAAGCAAGTTATTGTGAAGGTCCAGCAAATCCAAGGTACGGCTATAATAATAAAGTCCATCACAAGCTATATGGTGTGGCAAGGATCCTATAAGAAAGTTAAAATTGTTTAAATAAATAAAATCACGAGTTACCATGGTATAATATCTAACACAATCAACTCCGTATGTGAGTGTTTTCGAGCATTTACTGCCGGTCTCAAGCCCTGAGAAAGAAAGAGAGTTGCGGTAGGTCTGTGACATCACTGGACTGTCATTAGATAACTTTTTGAAATCAAATTGATCTATAAACTCATAGTAGAAAATAAAAATCATGTATCTTTCTTAAAAGAAAACTCTTGCATATTCTAATAAATTCATGGCGAATTAATCTAATTTCAAAAACATGTATTTTCTCCTTAAAATATTCAAAATTCGTAATTAATTCATCATGATTCGTGAATTAAGTTTTCCAAAGTTGAATGGTTAACAATGTTAGGGCTTGCTTGGATTGAGGGTAAAAAGAGGAGAATGAATAAGGGAGTGATAGGTAAGGTGCATTTTTCATGTTTGGCATGAGTGTAATTTACCCCGAGATTATTTCATGGATTTCAAGCAAGCCCTTAAACATTAAAATGAGTATGATGAAAACTATAAAGGTTGTAGATATAATTGATTTTATTTCAAAAAATGCAAGAGGAAAACATTCTAAATGAAAAAGGGTGTTTATTTTTGACGTTTTATGCACTATTTCTCGCACAGGCCTCAAATTCTCAAATACAGCCTTTTACCCACAACAAACATTGAATGTAAATAAAGGTTTCAAGAAAAAAAAAAACTATATATTGAACCTGTAAGTCGATTGCCAGAAAGATGTAATCCTTGAAGAGAGCTTGAGTTCCACAGCCATCCGGGCAATTCTCCTGAGATGCCCGTATCAGAAAGGTCCAAGTGTTCAATCTGAGTTTGATTTCTTAAAAATTGAGGAAACACCGTGTTTATGACACAAGAACGAACATTAAAAAATCGAAGTTGAAAGGGAGGTCGCCAGTTTAAACTCGAGTCAAGATTGAGATTAAGATAGTTTAAACTCAAATCCAAATACGACAATTTTGAGAGGTTACCAATTCCGAAGAAGGTACCATGGAGAGAGTTTGATGAGATGTCTAGGTGCTCTATACGGGTTAAATGTCCTATAAAATCTGGAATCAATCCGCTCAACTTAATATTTGACAAATCCAAATACGTCAAAGTTGACAACAAATTCACAAAAGATGCAGGAATTCCACCTTTAAACTCATTGTTTGAAAGATCAAGGTGATTCAAGTTTGTGAGTTTTCCCATCGAAGACGGCAAACTACCATTCATTGAAGTAGCACGCAGATCAAGGTAATTCAAGTTTGTAAGTTGTCCTAACGAAGACGGCAAACTACCATACATCATATTATTTGATAGAGCAAGGTATTGCAACTCAAAAGCAGCACACCCTGATAAACCCATCAAAGGCTCTAGAAAATCTCCTTGGGAAATAAAATTGTTGGACAAATCCAAGTGTTTGAAATTGCAAGGATTTTCCATTATCCCCATAATTCCACCTTCCACATAACTAAACAGATTCATACCCAAATCAAGAACTTCAAGGCGCTTCATGGCTCTAAGCCAGAGCGGAATTGATCCATTTAAATAATTGGAATAGAGAGAGAGGGATCGAAGAGAAACCATATTTTTAAAAACAGATGGAAGTGGGCCTTCAAAGCCATTTGACGAAAGATCAAGATGTTGAAGAGTGGGGAAATATGAATCAGAAGTATTCCCTATAAATGCCTCAGATGGATGCGAGTTGTCTAATTCGCAACCAGATAGACTAAGGGCTGAAAGAGAAGGAAGTGTAATAAGCACTTTAAATGTGTCGTGCGCTCTGAACAGGTTATAGCCGCTCATGTCTAGAGATTGCAATTTTAAAAGACCAGATGCCCACCCGAACCCTTCACCATATAAAAGACTTTGTTCATAGCATTCATGAACAACATGAAGATCAAGGTGTACCAGATTAGTTAGGTTGCCAAGTTGAGGCGGAAGGAGGCCAGAAAAATTAGCTAAAGAGAGATTTAGATACCTCAAATGCGTCAAAGATCCTATGAATTCTGGAATGTGACTTCCAGAAAAGTCATTCCCGCTCAAGTCCAAGTAAGTTAGGAGCTTAAGTTCGAGCAAAGCCGGACTTATTCCAGAAGATACCATGGAAACATCATAAAACGACATACAAATTATACCCTGCCAGTGATCATCAAAGTAATAACCATCAAATAAATTATTATTGATATGTGGCGGCATAGTACGGAGATTCAATTTGACGACATTGTGAGTGATATTGTCACAAGTGACTCCGTGCCATTGACAACAATCGTCACCAACCCAAGAAGAAAGGCGGTTCAAAGGATCTTTGGTAAAGCTCTGTTTGAACTTTAACAAAGCTTCAAGTTCGTGATTTTTGCACCTAACGAAGCCTAAGGATTCGGGTTCTTTGCCATGTCCATATTGTGATGAATGGAACAAATGCAAAAGAACAACAACCAAGAGGAAGCAGGTTCTTCCCATAATACTAAAAGTGGAAATTAATTAGTTTTAATATTCTGTTTTTGTGACTGATATCTTCCAAGTTTTCAGTGGTGCTTTAATATATATTTGAGGATATTTGAAAACCTAGTCTTGAGTCTTGACTAATAAATACTCCGTACATTGCAATTTCACATCCAAACATCCATGTCAACAAAATTTTCTACCCCCTTTTTTACGTTGCAAAATTCTTGACTAATAAATACATTCAAAACACCCATATCAAATCAAATGTATATTTGAAATTCATATGAAGCTCAGGTCAAGGTCTTCTGCTTCCTGTACGCCGTTGTAGGGTATAAATTCATTAAAAACGGTTAGGGCCACATCGACAAACACCCATAACGAAAAAGGAGAGAAAGTTACTGGACCTGTCCTAACTCATATGTTTATAGATTTTCTATCGTTTGTTGTATAAATCAATGCTGAGTAATACTTTTCCCATCTCGTCACGAATACAGTTAATTTTCAATATTCCGAAGAAATTTAAGACTACTGTAAATGAGTCAAAATTTAAATTACTCTGTCACGAAATTTTCTACATGTTTGATTATTAAGCTTGAAAACATTTAAATGTAGGATTCACTGCATACGTTGTAATCAAATGTGTGTGTATTTCCTGAATCGACAGTGACAAAAGAGAGTTTATGTTGTATTGGATTCTCCATTTTTGGAACAATGGCTGCAAAATTCCAGGAAGGTTGGCGCATGTATTTTCGACGTAAAAAATATTGTTCTTCAGCAAATGACAACGTGGATATATTTATCAAGCTTTTTGAATTATAAAACGTGATCAAGAAAATGTTAGTGCAATTGCTTTTTGAATTATAAGACTAGTAATAAGAGCGGTCTTAAGTCTTTTGTGTATATTATTCTTGTTGTATTTCCTCTGAGAGTGATCAAGAAAATGTTAGTGCAATCGCAACGTGGACGTACCTAATATGGTCAAGAAAAACAGAATGACACCACAACGAACACCAACATTACCCTAATGCATTAATGGCTCCTACAAATAGTCCGATTAAATTCTGATGCTTCATAAATACATAAAAAAAATAAAAATAAAATAAAAAATGAACATGACAATCTAACATGTCCTGCAGAACAATGAGGCATGCAATTCATACCTCGGTATCTATTGCGGTATAGTTTGATTAATCCAGTAATTCGTCTCCCAGTCTTACACTTGCTTCATGATATTGCGGTATAGTTTGATTAATACAAAAATTAAATCAAAAATGTGAAGTTCAATGTTCTACTTTGCGGAGCAGAAGCCGCATGTCCGGCTGTGCATAAACTGGTTAGAATGTTTGACTGATAAAATCGTATCGTCTTACAATCACCAAAAACTCCTCTACAACATAACCCATCATACAACTCCCAAGCAATCTTAACTGAATTCATTCTAACCAACTAGGCAATTAATCATTGTATTAGCATCAGCGCATTGCTTATTTCTATTTCCAACCAATTTCCTCAATGTGTTTCTATCAAAATTAAAGCCCACTCAAATACGAATCAACATTATAATTAAACCCAGATTGTTTTACAGCTGATTCATAGTATCCCAATGCAGACAAAGGTTGATTCTTTAATTTCAATGACATCTAATTAAGCAGAAAGTTCGGTTCTTTGATAATTATTTGAGGTTCAACATCATTAATGCAAGTAAACGGAAGGAATACATACAAACATGAAGTCCATACTCCATATATGGTACAAAATACAAAGTTCAAATCACATAATGCAAGTAAACGGAAGGAATACATACAAATCGTTAACAAGATCTATAATGCACCAGTGTCCTTATAAATTCTCATTGAACCCCCTCTTGAACCTATTCACCCTCACTTTCACCGGCACATATATTCTATCGCCAAGATCCTCTACATAGCGAAAATAAGCTTGTCTCCAACTTCTCTTTATCACCAGAGTTCCTACCACTCCCCAAAATCCGGTAGCAACACCTGACATTACGGCTAAGATGAACCACAACTTATCGTATTTATCTTCTTTCTTGACATCATCTTTTCCGACGGTGGGATTAACACTTGTCGAACTTGGTGGCGCATCAAGTTCAGTGCAATGGTTCGGCAAGGGAAACCCGCATAAACCAGAATTGCCCGCATAGATAGATGGGTCGTCAAGAGTTTGGAGTTGACTACCTGTTGGAATAGGTCCATGTAGGTTGTTGTTGGACAAATTCAAGTTGCTTAGCCATGATATGGAAGATAAACTCTGTGGTATAGTCCCTGAAAGATGGTTATTCGACAAGTCCAAAGATTCGACGGTCTTCAGGTTGCCTATATTTTCTGGAATGTGTCCGGTTAGGTGATTATATGACAAATTCAACGCAAACAATGTAGATATGTTTGTGAGCTCCCTGGGTATACTGCCAACTAGATAATTTCTTGAGAGGTCAATAATGGATTGACTCCCTGTCAATTCACTTATTCCCTTAACAATGACGTCAACTTGTAGAGGGTTATGCCTCATATCAACACCACCATTAAATCCCGCAGAACCTAAACAGAGAGGAATGTGTCCTGTCAAAGAATTCTGAGCGAGATCCAATACTGAAAGCGACTCTATTTTGCAGAGTTGTGAGGGAATGGGCCCATTAAAATGATTTCCTCGTAGACCGAGGATTTCCAAGTTAGCATCATGGGATACTTCTTTAAATTGTATCTCTCCCGACAACATGTTGTCACTAAGATCAAGCAAGATTAAGTTTTCTCCGATATTGAAAAGTGATGAAGCATTATTTCCATCAAAGATTGCCCCGATTAGCTTATTTGAGGACAAATCTATCACTTCAGCATTTTGTAAATGGCCCAGCCATTGAGGTGTCCCAGTAAGCGAGTTGTTGTGAAGGTCCAGCGACACCAAGTTACAACTATGATAATGTCCATCACAAGCTATATGTTGTGGCAAGGATCCTATAAGAAAGCTAAAACTGTTTAAATAAATAAAAGCACGAGTTACCATGGTATAATATCTAACACAATCAACTCCGCATGTGAGTGTTTTCGAGCATTTAATGCCGGTTTCAAGCCCGGAGAAAGGAAGAGGGTTGCGGTAGGTCTGTGACATCACTGGACTCTCATTAGATAACTTTTTGAAATCAAATTGATCTATAAACTCATAGTAGAAAATAAAAATCATGTATCTTTCTTAAAAGAAAACTCTTGCATACTCTAATAAAATAATCTAATTTCAAAACATGTATTTTCGCCTCAAAATATTCGAAATTTGTAATTAATTCATCGTGATTTCGTGAATTAAGTTTTCCAAAGTTGATATAATTTTATTCACGGACAACTATGCCTCATGATAAGTTGAATGGTTAACTATGTTTCAAGAAAAAAAACTTTATATTGAACCTGTAAGTCGATTGCCAGAAAGATATAATCCTCGAAGAGAGCTTGAGTTCCACAGCCATCCGGGCAATTCTCCTGAGATGCCCGTATCAGAAAGGTCCAATAATTCAATCTGAGTTTGATTTCTTAACAATTGAGGAAACACCGTGTTTATGACACAAGAACGAACATTAAAAGATCGAAGTTGAAAGGGAGGTCGCCAGTTGAAACTAGAGTCAAGATTGAGATTAAGATGGTTGTAATTCATATCCAAATACGACAATTTTGAGAGGTTACCAATACCCAAGACGGTTCCTTGGAGAGAGTTTGATGAGATGTCTAGGTACTCTATCTGGGTTAAATGTCGTATAAAATCAGGAATCAATCCGCTCAACTTATTATTTGACAAATCCAAATACGTCAAAGCTGAAAAATTCACAAAAGATGTAGGAATTCGACCTTTAAACTCATTGTTTGAAAGATGAAGGTGATTCAAGTTTGTGAGTTTTCCCATCGAAGACGGCAAACTACCATTCATCGAAGTAGCACGTAGATCAAGGTAATTTAAGTTTGTAAGTTGTCCTAACGAAGATGGCAAACTACCATTCATCATATTATATGATAGAGCAAGGTATTGCAACTCAAAAGCAGCACACCCTGATAAACTCATAATTAAAGGCTCTAGGATATCTCCTTGAGTAATATTATTGGTGGACAAATCCAAGTGTTTGAAGTTGCAAGGATTTCCCATAATCCCCATAATTCCACCTTCCACATAACTAAAACCATTTCTACTCAAATCAAGAACTTCAAGGCGCTTCATGGCTCTAAGCCAGAGAGGAATTGATCCATTTAAATTATTGGAATAGAGAGAGAGGGATCGAAGAGAAACCATATTTTTAAAAATAGATGGAAGTGGGCCTTCAAAGGCATTTGACGAAAGATCAAGATGTTGAAGAGTGGGGAAAAATGAACCAGAAGTATTCCATGTAAATGGCTCTGATAGATGCGAGTTGTGTAATTCGCAATCAGATAAACTAAGTGCTGAAAGAGAAGGAAGTGTACTGAGCACTTTAAATGTGTCGTGTGACCGGGACAGGTAATACCCGCTCATGTCAAGAGACTGCAATTTTATAAGACTGGATCCCCATTTGAAATCATCATTATATATATCACCTGATCCATCGCAAACACTTAGATCAAGGTGTACCAAATTAGTTAGGTTGCCAAGTTGAGGCGGAAGGAGGCCAGAAAAGTTAGTCGAGGAGAGATTTAGATACCTCAAATGCGTCAACGATCCTATGAATTTTGGAATGTGACTCCAAGAAAAGTCATTCCCGCTCAAGTCCAAGTAAGTTAAAAGCTTAAGTTCAAGCAAAGCCGGACTTATTCCAGAAGATACCATGGAAACATCATAATCCGGCAGACAAATTATATTATCGAGATGATCATCATAGCCATAATCATCATCAAAGTAATTATAATGTGGCGGCATAGTACGGAGATTCAACTTGACGACATTGTTAGTGATATTGTCACAAGTGACTCCATGCCATTGACAACAATCTTCACCAACCCATGAAGTAAGGCGGTTCAAAGGATCTTTGGTAAAGCTCTGTTTGAACTTTAACAAAGCTTCAAGTTCGTGCTTTTTGCACCTTACGAAGCCTAAGGATTCGGGTTCTTTGCCATGTCCATATTGTGATGAATGGAACATATGCAAAAGAACAATAACAAAGAGGAAGGAGGTTCTTCCCATAATACTAAGTGGAAATTAATCAGTTTTAATATTCTGTTTTTGTGACTGATATCTTCCAAGTTTTCAGTGGTGCTTTAATATATATTTGAGAATATTTGAAAAATCTAGTCTTGAGTCTTGACTAATAAATACTCCGTACATTGCAATTTCACATCCAAACATCCATGTCAACAAAATTTTCTACACCCTTTTTTACGTTGCAAAATTCTTGACTAATAAATACATTCAAAACACCCATATCAAATCAAATGTATATTTAAATTACTTAGTCACAAAATTTTCTACTCCCTCCGTTCCAATGAGATGTTTACACTTTCTTTATTTTGTGAGGGGAAAATAAAGCAAGTGTAAACATATTACTGGAACGGAGGGAGTACATGTTTGATTATTAAGCTTGAAAACATAGAGCATTATGTTAATGTGTACTCCGTAGCACACGAAGGTTGAATTCTCATTTCTACTAAAATTTCAATGTATCTTAAATACACCAAACAATACAATCTAGCTAATTGGTTACCCTAGAACAACTCGATCATTTACTAGTTGATTTAAGTGCTCATGAATACCTATTTAGAACAATGAATGAAGAATGCAATTCATACCTCTCTATCTATTGCGGCATCCCCCCTACTACTAAGAGAATAAAAATTCTCTTAGTTTTCCCTCCAAAAAGCATCTAGCTAAATAAGGTAATAAATAAAATTTTCTTTCATTACATTATTATCTTTTCAATGAATATATTCTTATAAATAAACTCTATTTTTTAAATAAATTCATAATTATGATTTTTTCATTAAAATAAAATAAAACTGATATTACATTATAAAGTATAAGTTGCTAAAATTTTCGATAATGCAATAATTATTACTGTAGAGAATAAATTGACACATGCTTACTATTAGTTTCGTGACAAAAAAACATTCACTAAAATAAATTCACAACTTAAACAATTTTTTTTATTAGTTTTCCATTTCAATTTTTTTGTTTCATATCAAAATACAATGGAGTTAACTGATAAATATTACTGAGGTGCAAATTTTAAAAGTATAAATCCTCCTATATACTAAGAGAATACAACTTCTCTAAAGTTTTTCCTCCAAAGTGCTCAAACTTATATATAAAAACAAATTAGATTTTTATTTATTAAACTAATTTTGCATTTAAAATAATCTATACATAAAAACTGTATCTCTTATTATTAACTTCGTGACGAAAAAGATTCTTTTAAAAAATTTGATGTAGTTAAAATATTTTCATAAAAAAACACAATTCATTGAATTATTCAATTCTTTTGATTAATTTTAATATTAGTTATTTTTTATAAAATTTCGCGAGATATAAATCTAAAATATATAACTAATACACTAAAAATTAAAAGGCCTATATTTACCGCGCATTTGCGCGGGATCTACACTAGTAGTTTGATCAATCCGGTAATTTTTCACCCGTTCTTCCACTTGTTTCTCGGCATTGTTTTTTCTTCTCGACTGTCTAAGCAACCAGTAATATGGCTTTTGTATGACCATCATTCGACATATTTAAGCGGGCTAAGAATCATTTTTGCAGTAGTCGCTAATAAACTCGAGTATGAATTTGCAGCTTAAAAAATCAGACAACACAAGTCAGTAAATTCTAGTAACAACTATCTCATAAATTGTGCAAGCTACTGTCGCCTTTACATTTTCATCTTAAATTGAAAACATTACTAAAATGCATATTACAACGGCATGAAGTCCATATGTTAAACAATACACAGTTCAAATCACATAATGCAGTGAAAGGGAAGGAATACATACAAATCGTAATTCATTAGCAACATCTATTACACTACAACGAAAACGCGGCTTAGTGACGGACATACCGACGGAAAAAACAAGCCGTCAGAAAACACGGGATACTGACGGCTATTTGAAGGAATTCCGTCGGTACAAATTCCTGACGGATTTCCCGTCAGGAGTAATTGGCGCGTTGACAAAGTCAATGGCGCTAAAAAACATGTGACGGAATATCCATCAGTATTTCCAAAAACCTAACGGAATTTCCATCATTGGCATTCACACGCAACAGTCCATGACAGCTGTGAGGCATTTGGCATATCTGACGGATATTCCGTCAGTAAATCATAAAAACTGGCGGATTTTCCGTCAGATCCCCCTTCTTTACGTGTTTCTGAATGGCGCCAAAAAAATGCCACGTGTCATAGTGTGACGGAATTTCCGTCAGTATTTAATTTCCTGACGAAAATTCCATCACTTACAAGCTAGAAACAAAGGACGGTTTTCCCGTCAGTGATCCGTCAGTATTTGTGTTTACTGACGGAAATTCCGTCGGGATAGGTATTTTAGTGACGAAATACGTTGACCCTGGTTCCCGACGGAATTTCCGTCAAGAAATGGAAATACCGACGGAAAAGCCGTCAGTACGGCAAGCTTATTTCCGTCGGTAACCCGCGTTTTCGTAGTAGTGTTACATCAAGAGTACCCGTGTATTTGAATTCATACCAACTACTACGTACTTCTTAAGGAATTTTCATTGAACCTCTTCTTAAACCTGTTTACCTTCACTTTGATTGGTACATATTCTATCACCAAGATCCTCAACATACCGAAAATAAGCTTGTCTCCAACTCCTCTTTATTACGAAAGTTCCAACCACGCCCCAAAATCCCGTAGCAACACCAGACATTACGGCTAGGATGAACCACAAGTTTTCATATCTATCTTTTTTCTCGACATCATCTTTTCCGGCGCCTGGATTAACATTTGTAAAACTTGGTGGCGAGTCAAGTTTAGTGCAATCGTTTGGCAAGGGAAATCCGCAAAAACCCGAATTGTTCGCATAAATAGATGGGTCGTCAAGAGTTTAGAGTTGACTACCTGATGGAATAGGGCCATGTAGGTTGTTGTTGGACAAATTCAACTTGCTTAGCCATGATATATGGAAGATAAGTTCTGCGGTATCGTCCCTGAAAGATGGTTATTCGACAAATCCAAAGATTCGACCATCTTCAGGCTGCCTATATTTTCGGGAATGTGTCCGGTTAGATGATTACGTGATAAGTTCAACGCAAACAATGCGGATATGTTTGTGAGCTCCTCGGTTATTGTGCCAACTAAATAATTCCCGGAGAGGTCAATAATGGACTTACCCCCACTTGTTCCGGTGCTTACTTCAACTATTCCTTTGACGATTTCCTCAATTTCTAAACTCGTATCGTTGATGCCAACAACACTATATTCCATGGAGCCTAAACAACGAGGAATGTGTCCTGCCAAACTATTCTGAGTGAGTTCTAGTACTAAAAGCAACCTGAAATTTCAGAGTTGTGAGGGAATAGGCCCATTAAAATGATTTCCTCGTAGACTAAGGATTCTCAAAAAAGCATACGAGGGAACCTCTTTTAATCGTATCTCTCCGGACAACATGTTGCCAGTGAGGTCAAGCACTTGTAAAGAGTCTCCAAAATTAAAAAGTGATGAAGCATTATTTCCATCAAAGATTGCCCCTGATAGTAGATTTGAAGACAAATCTATCACTTTAACAATTTCTAAATCGCCCAGCCATTTAGATATTGTCCCGGTAAGAAATTTGTTGTGAAGGTCAAGCCACTCCAAGTGACGGGTATAAGACCAATCCCGAGCTATGTGTTGAGGCAAGGATCCTATAAGAATAGTTACTGTGAGACAATTATTTAAATAAATAAAATCCCAAATTAGCATGATATTAAATCACAATATCCAACGCGATTAAAATAATGATCATTAATTGTGATTGCATACCATATAATTGTGATCTTGATCTTAAAAACTGAAAAGTATCAAGATCTTCATTGTAACAAACAAATATGTAAACGATAGAAAATTTTGGTGTGCTTTACTTCCTTCAGCTTCCTCCGACCCTCATTGTCTACTCCCCATTGAGGTGGTAGACTCTCATTTTGTCTCTCGGGCCACTTAGCAGCGTAGTTAGCTCGAGTCTTGTTCAACCTCGGTTCCGCTGAACCATTGAGTACTCTCCAAGATTGCGTCCCCCGTCTCGGCGTCGCTATCACCCTCATTGCCGAGATCCGAGAGTTCCCATTGTCCTCGTCCCCATCCACGGTCTTCACTAAGAAAGACCCCATCAACAGCATCGAACCGTCACTTGGCTTTATCACTGCTAATGCTCTCATAAAGAACTGCATCCCGAGTACTAACTTGAAGTCGTCTAACGGAACGGTGGTGAAGTCGAGCTCCCCTGCCCATTCACCCACCTGAACCGCGACCTTCTTAGCTACTCCTTGGACACGTCTCATCTTCCCATTAACTGTCTTGAGGCAGTTGTTCGTGTCGCTCAGAACTAGTCCCAATCGATCAGCTTCCTCTTTAGTCACGAAGTTGTGGGATGCACCCGAGTCGATCATGGCTCGTGCTTTCCTCTCATTCGCCATCAAGTGCACGTACATGAGCCCGGTGGATTTCTTGGCGAGGGGTTCGTCCAACTTCCCCATCCCACTTATTCGCTGTAGTGAGCTCACACGCGGCTGGTCTTCCTAATCACCCAAGTCTTCGTCATATTCTTGGTGATAGTCGGCCATCGTCCCGTCAAGACGCTCTTGAGCCCCCTTTTGGCATCTTCTGAATCATCGCGTTGAACTGAGCCTTGTTGGGAGATTCGGCCATCCTGTGAGGACCCTTGCACACAAAGCACGCGAACGATTTCTTTGTTGTAGCGCAGTTGAGTTTCCCACCTTTGAAGATGAGCTTTAAGCGAGTTCGAACTGCTCGCCGCTTGAGCTTGGCTCCTCTGTGAACGAAATCGACTGTTCCCAACCGAAATCGAACTAGCTTGTGGCTTCCTTCCGTTGAACCCAATTTGAGGCGCACCAGTATTCTCCGTTGCTGCCACATCTCGAGGTACCTCTCGCTCCCCGTGGAAATCGAGAAGACGCTCCGCAGCCGATATGGATGAAGATAGAGCCTTGGGGTTCTGCCTCATTACCTCCTATTGAGCCCACCTCTTCAATCCGTTGACGAACTCGAATATCTTGTCCGTCTCGGTCATTTCCGCAATCTCGAGCATGTACGCTGATAATTCCCTCACATAATCCCGGATTGATTTGGTGTGCTTTACTTCCTTCAGCTTCCTCCGAGCGACAAACTCGGTGTTCTCGGGGTAGAAGTGATCCTTCAAAATCCTCTTGAAGTCGGCCCACGATGTTAGCGTAATCGTGCCCGCTTCGATTTCCTTGTACCTAGCCCGCCACCGCATCTTGGCGTCGTCAACCAAGTACATACTTGTCGTGTCGACTTTCCCTTTTTCGTCGAGCCCACTTACTCGGAAGTATTGCTCCATATATAAGACAAAGTTATTGATCGCTTTCGAATCCCTCACCCCATCGTAAGTTCGGGGTTGGGGCGCCTTCACTTTACGGCCCCCTAAAGATTTCCCGTCATTGGCCACCGCTTTCAAGAGCGTGGCGCAGGTGTTCTCTAGCTCCTCGATCTTTCGATGGAGATGAATGATTTCTTCCGACCGATCGTCGGGGATTGCCTCACTGATCGCTTAGATCTGGGCATTCATCTTTATCATTGCCGACTCGAAGCCACTAACCGTCTTTTCCGGCTCCTCAAGGCTCTCCCACATTCGGATTACGATGCCCTCGTGTTTTGGAAGTCGATTGTCAAACGCATCCTCTAAGTATCCCACTCGTTCTTCCACGGTTTTGCCCATTTTATCGATTCCGATGAACAAATGCGGCTTGCAGAAACCCGTCCGAAGAACGGGCTCTGATACCAAATGTCACGGTCCGGTACTTTTGCCGGATCGTGGTGTGCACTCTTGCCCAACTCTACGGCAAGAATGCAAGCAACAAAGGTCTCGTACTAGTGAGGGATCGCCCACTAGCACGCTTCTCGGGACTCGGGGTGTGTGTCGGGAATCCTAGTCACGATTATCAAAGTTCGGCACGCGAAAGCAATAAAAGTAAGCAATACGATTATTGAAAGCAAGAGACAAGCAATATCAAGCTTAAAGATGAGAAGCGGTTTATATAGACTAGCACCTCTCATAGAGGCAAATTTGATAGTTTTGTCCTGGTAGCAGGATACATTGAATGTGTAGAATAGCGATATATTTTCTAAACGCCTAAAAACATATCTTAAACTAAAAATGAGACTCCAAGATTCGACACGCAGAAAATAGTCTTGTAATACTAAATGAAACTAAAAACAGAAATGAAAATAGTAGAGCTGTTCAAATGCGGGCTTGGGCCGGACATGGGCCGGGCTGTGAAGGAAAAAGTTGCCCTTTAAAACCTTAGTGGGCGGGCCGGGCTTAATTATGGGCCAATTATCATTGCCCTTGCCCACCCATTAGTCAAAAGTCGGGCGGCCCATGGGTTAATGGGCCGTAACACAAAACTTCAATTTAGATGTTTTATTAATTAAAATATATAAGGGTATCCAATATATAAATATTTTCGTTATATTTTAACTTTTATAGTTTCGTATTATTTTAGTGCTCCACATCCATATAAAATTGATACAATTTTCTTTGAAAATGTCTTTTTTTAAGAGTAAAAGTAAAGGATTTAAATAGTAAACGGGCCTAATGGGCCGGCCCACGGGACTTTCTTGTTGTCCATACCCGCCCATTTAACTTGGCGGGCTGGGCTTGGCCCGCCCTCTTAATTTTTCGGGTAAAAAATAATTGTCCAAGCCCACGTAATAAGCGGGCTGGACGGGCGGGCCTAATGGGCGGGATGACCCATGAACAGCTATAGAAAATACATAAGCGGAAATATAAAATCTAAGGGCTCCAAATGAAAGGACCGCGCATGCAATTTTCAGGGATTATGCGGGTAAAGTGCGTCTTCTTACCCTAGGCCTATACATGTGTCCAACAGCCCATTTTTAAGCTGCAAGATTCTAGATCATGTGTATTAACATTCAGCTAGTCTTGCTTGTGACGGGCTAATCTCGTCACAAGCTTGTGACCTCTCACAAAAAGGGAGAGAGGACAAGGTGGGCCGGGATACCCCCCATGTGCTTCCCACTCACCTCTTAATGGGCATTTTGTGAGAGAAAACGGTATCCGTCACAAGCTTGTGACGAATATAGCCCGTCTTCAATGAGATTTTGTGATTAACCTTTCATATGGGGCCAAGTCAAAGTCTTCTGTTTTCTTATACCCCATTGGAGAGTTAGGCCAACGTCCAACAAAAAGAAAAGGAGAGATTTGCTTTAATAAGGTCAAAAGCATTTTCATTGTAAAATCACGACCTATAATAGCGAGTAATTTAATAATGTAAATTTGAAAAGTGAGAAAATTGTAACTAATATTTCGGTATTTACATTGTTCATTAGAGACGACCGGATGAGCGACATTCCTAGTCTCTTTAGCTCCACCACTGAGTGGAACATTGCATAAAAACACTAACAAAGAAAAAGTAGGATACTCCATTCACAATAAGAGGAAATAATTTGAATATTTTATGTTTAGTGGTTGACCTCATAAAAAATTCCAGTGGAGTTTGGGAAAAGAACATGATATGATTTAATATATGAGGAAAATTGACATTCATATGGAGCCAAGTCAAGGTCTTCTGTTTTCCTATACCCCTTTTACACGGAAAAAAGAGTTAGTGTCATGCCGAAAAAGAAGAGGGTTTTCACTTCATAAGATCAAAAAATAAATCATCGTAAAACTAACTGTAGTAGAAAGAGTAGCTCATTGACTTATAGATTATATTGATAAGGTATATTAATCGAAAGAGTAGCTCACTAATAATAGAAAAAGTTTCTCTTATTTGAACAGTTCCTCACAGCGTAGCATACATATCAATTAAGTCTAGATGTATTATGCGATTGTGCAAGCAAATGAACGAAAAGCAGACAAAGATTGAATTCTCATTTCTCGTAAAAAGTGAACGACAGGTATAATATAGCCTGACTACGATTTCAATGCATCAGAAGTGCAAGCAAATGAACGAAAAGCAGTTGATACCTCTCTATTTGAAGCTGAAAGGAAGGTCGCCAGTTGAAACTGGGGTCGAGATTTAGACTCAGATTGTTGGAATTCATATCCAAATATGACAATTTCGAGAGGTTAGCAATGCCGGAGACAATACCTTGGAGGGAGTTCGATGAGATGTCTAAGTGCTCTATCTGGTTTAAATGTCCAATAAAATCTGGATCCAATCCGCTCAAATAATTGTATGACAAATCCAAATATTTCAAAGCGGACAATTTCACAAAAGATGCAGGAACGCGACCTTCCAACACATTGTCCGAAAGATCAAGGTAATTCAAGTTTGTGAATTGTCCCAACAAAGACGGCAAACTATCTTTCATGTGATTATTATGCAGATCAAGGTATTCTAAGTCAAAAGCACCACTGTTAATTATCTTATCTCCATCAACCTATTTTAATTTTTGGAAACTAATAAAGAACTTGGTTCTTAAATAAGAACCAACTTTTTCTTAGTTCTTATGTTTCCTATACGTCAGGTTGAAAAGTCTTTTTGTCTTTCCTTTTTTTACTTTGCAAATGTAACATAATTTACATTCATATCAACCAAAGTTTTCTACACCAACTTTTACGTTTCAACATCCATATCAATTGTGTGTTGACATTCATATGGACTCGAGTCAATGTCTTCTGTTTCTGTATACCCTTTTGCACGGTTCTAAATTCACTAAAATTAAAAGAAGGGTTTTTTGTCAAAAACTACCTTTTATTTAGGGTCATTTGTAAACAACTACCTTTCATTTTATTTTTGGCTTTCAATTACCTTTTATTTCTTCATTTTGCGAAAGACTGCCAAAAATCTACTTCCGTCGAAAAAAAGTCAACTTTCCGGCGTTGACTTGCTCTTTTCTTCCTTTTTCACACATATAACCCATATTTCTCCCTTTGTTCACCCAACAAAATCTGAAAAAACTCCTCTCTATGCCAAACACCTTATCAAAAGTTTGTTCAAAGCAATACCAACGCATCAACCATCTCAATCTCCATCTCCATCTCCATCTCCGTCGTCACCATTACTACCACTGTCACTTTCACCCTTACATTTCAACAACTTTATAGACTACTCATGATTCATCAACCTACTGTTCATCTAAGTCATATTAAAGTACCTTCTTCTCTCTTCATGGTAAGATGGTGGTTATAAGAAAACTAATGAGATAGTAGCACACAAGCAGGGGCGAACCTAAAGGGTAGCAAGTGCTACCCCAAACCCAGAAATTTTATCGAGGAAGACGAAGGTCTGCAACCCCAAAAACTGCTGTCTTAAATGCAAGAATAAGTAAAAGAAAGGTTGTAAATAAAACATTAGTTTGTTTGTGGCGTAGTGGTCAAGGAGTTGTCTACTCATCTTGTAGACCCGTGTTCGAACCTTGCTAAGGACTGTTGAAGCATTGCTTATTTTTTCAATTTGTTTTTTTTTTCAATTAAAAACTGTCCATTGCTTGTGTTTACAATCGATAAAAAAGTTTACTTTTTTCAATTAAATACTTTGTCCATTGCTTGTGTTTACAATCGATAAAAAAGTTTCTATAATAGAGGTTTGTATTTTATTTTCCTAGGTAGTAATATTATTTAATTTCCAACATATTAATAGTTAAAGCTCGGTAATTTGATAGTAGAATGGACAGAAAGTAAGAAAATGGAATGAGTTTAATCTTACATTTGGAAACCGTCAGCTAATATATACACTTTTTATACTCCATAATAACCGAGTACAATTTTTTATTTAACATTATGTTAGTTATGCTAAATGGTTATATGTGTTGTTCGTATAAACAAGATGATCACAGGAATCACTAGATTACTACGAGCTACAGTGTAATTGTTAACAACACAAAGCAATATTGTTATGAATAATCACAAACAGACCATTTGTTAAGAAATATATATATGTTCGTATGCTCTCGTTTCTTTTTAGTGGGAAATTATATTACAAAAATTTCGCTACCCCACATTTTAAATCCTGGATTCGCCCCTGCACACAAGTGCTCCTAAGAGTGAATCCATGATTATTTTCGAATAGTTAACATTAGAGTTAATTTTACCAACAAGGTCATAATACATCATTATTGTTGAAAAATTATTTACCATGTTAAGATTAATATCAATGATGATTTTGTTTAGGTGATTAGGACTTTGATTCGGGTAAGAGCTTGTGACCTCTCACAAAAAGGGAGAGAGGACAAGGTGGGGCGCCCCCATGTACTTTCCACTCACCTTTTAATGGGCATTTTGTGAGAGAAAACGGTATCCGTCACAAGCTTGTGACGGATATAGCCCGTCTTCAGTGAGATTTTGTGATTAACATTTCATATGGGGCCAAGTCAAAGTCTTCTGTTTTCTTATACCCCATTGGAGAGTTAGGCCAACGTCCAACAAAAAGAAAAGGAGAGATTTGCTTTAATAAGGTCAAAAGCATTTTCATTGTAAAATCACGACCTATAATAGCGAGTAATATAATAATGTAAATTTGAAAAGTGAGAAAATTGTAACTAATATTTCGGTATTTACATTGCTCATTAGAGACGACCGGATGAGCGACATTCCTAATCTCTTTAGCTCCACCACTGAGTGGAACACTGCATAAAAACACTAACAAAGAAAAAGTAGGATACTCCCCTCACAATAAGAGGAAATAATTTGAATATTTTATGTTTAGTGGTTGACCTCATAAAAAATTTCAGTGGAGTTTGGGAAGAGAACATGATGATTTAATATATGAGGAAAATTGACATTCATATGGAGCCAAGTCAAGGTCTTCTGTTTTCCTATACCCTTTTTACACGGAAAAAAGAGTTAGTGTCATGCCGAAAAAGAAGAGGGTTTTCACTTCATAAGATCAAAAAATAAATCATCGTAAAACTAACTGATACTGTAGTAGAAAGAGTAGCTCATTGACTTATAGATTATATTGAGTATATTAATCGAAAGAGTAGCTCACTAATAATAGAAAAAGTTTCTCTTATTTGAACAGTTCCTCACAGCGTAGCATACATATCAAGTTATGTGTCCCAAATTCCATAGCACGTACGGGAGGTCTAACTAGTACTTACATAACTTGGAGTCATGTGTTTGATTGCAAAGCTCGGAACCATGAAGTCTAGATGTATTATGCGATTGTGCAAGCAAATTGTAAACCAACAATAATCGTGTATTGATGGAAGAATATCAGAGAGTTATGTAATATGAATGTTTATGATTTTTATTAATCAAAACTTATGTTTATGATTGTACAACCTTGAGTATTTATAGTAGCTAGATTACCAACATGAGCTAACTAACTAACTCTAGTTTAGCATAACTAACTCTATGGTTGTTATAACAACCTTATAACTAACCATGAGATATTTATATGTCAATATTCCCCCCTCAAGCTTGAGATGGGGTAGAAAGTAGTCCAAGCTTGTTTGATAAAAATTGATGTTGATCTGCTCCTAATGCCTTGGTCATTATGTCAGCTATTTGAAGGCCTGTCCGGACATGCTTAGTGAGTAGAAATCCTTCATCTTGTTTATCTCTCACGTAGTGACAGTCAATACTGAGATGCTTAGTTCTCTCGTGAAAAACTGGATTCATGGAGATGTGTTGGGCTGCCTTATTGTCACAAAACAATGGGATAGGCTTTGGTACTGTAATGTGAAAATCTTGTAGCAAACTGTCAAGCCATACTAACTCAGAACTGGTGTATGACATACTGCGGTATTCTGACTCTGCACTACTTTTTGAAACTGTCTTTTGTTTCTTGGTCTTCCAAGAGATCAAAGACTTGCCTAGGTAGATACAGTAGCCACTCAATGATTTGCAGCTAAAAGAGCAATGTCCCCAATCTGCATCAGTGAATGCTGTCAAACTCAGGTCTGAATCTGCTGCATAAAATAAACCATAGTTGAATGTCTTCTTCAGATACTTTAAAACATGAACTGCAGCCTGAAAGTGTGGTTGTCTTGGCTGGCTTACAAACTGGCTAAGATGTTGTACTGAATATGAGATATCAGGCCTTGTCATATTCAAGTACAAGAGCCTACCAACCAAACGCCTATACTTCTCTGGATCCTGCAAAATTTCTCCTGAATCAGTGCTAAGTTTAAGACCTCGTTGCATTGGGAAATTTGCAGTATCAGCATTCTCCATTTTCATGTCATTCAGAATGTCCAATATATATTTTCGCTGGTTAATGAGTAAACCAGTGGCATTCCTAGAAATTTCTAGTCCCAAAAAGTATCTTGCAGGTCCTAAGTCTTTTATAGAAAAGGTTGTGTCAAGACCCTTCTTAATTCTCTGAATTTCTTGCTCATTATTCCTAGTGAGCAAGACATCGTCTACATAAACCAGAGCCACTGTAAACCCTTGTGTTGCTGCATCTGATTTGGTAAACAGGGAGTAATCATGTCTTGACTGTGTGTAGCCTTCACTAATCAAATATTTGGAAAACTCCTTATTCCATTGCCTTGATGCCTGCTTTAGGCCATAAAGAGATTTGGTAAGTTTGCAGACTTGTCCTTGCTGCACTTTATATCCCTCTGGAGGTCTCATATATACCTCTTCCTCTAATTGCCCATGTAAAAACGCATTGTTGATGTCCAATTGATACAATGGCCAAGCTCTTGCTGCAACTACTGCCAACAATGCCCTGACAGTTGTGAATTTGGCAACTGGAGAAAAGGTATGAGTGTAGTCCCTGTCCTTGACTTGATTGTAACCTTTAGCTACCAACCTAGCCTTGAACCGTTCAACAGTACCATCTGCCTTATATTTGATTTTGAACACCCATTTTGAGCCTATAGTCTTTTTACCATCAGGCAAGGGCATCAAAGTCCATGTTTGGTTAGATTCAAGAGCCTGAATCTCTTTATTCATTGCCTCTATCCACCTTGGATCCTTGCTAGCTTGATAATATGTGTAAGGTTCATGCTCCTGTAATGCTGTAGCTAGGGAGGCTACATATTGATCACTGAAACCCTGCATCTGGTTCAATACAGTAGTATGCAGGGCACTAGGGGTTGATCCAGTCGCAAGAGCATTCTGAATACCTGAGAGCTTTAGGGGACAATGATATCCCTGCAATACTACAGAAGGTTGTCTAGGCCTAGTAGACCTTCTGACATTATTTTCAGGGACACTAGCATTCACCTGATCATGAATATTGGACTCAATGTGTGGGTTATTTAATGGCAGTGACTCAGGTGGTGTATTATTTATGTCAGAACCAGTAGCAGTGTCAGTAGTTTGTAGGGTGTTGGTGGTGTCAGTCAGATTTAAGTTAGCAGGTTTAGAAATAAGTAGTGTGGAGGTAGCAGGATTAACCAATTCTGAAGGAGATGACAAAGAAGTTTGAAAAGGAAACTCATTCTCTCTAAAAACAACATCTCTACTGACAAAAATTTTCCTTGTATTAATATCATATAATCTATAGCCTTTTTGGTTATGTGGGTAACCTAAGAAGACACACTTCCTAGCCCTTGTACCAAATTTGTCTGAATAAGTGGGTGGCATAGAAGAGTAACAACAACAACCAAACACTTTCAATACAGAATAATCAGGAACTTTCCCAAATAACACCTCAAATGGTGATTTCCAAGCAAGAATAGGTGTTGGCATCAAATTAATCAGATAAGTTGCAGTAAGTAAACAATCACCCCAAAATTTTATAGGTAAGGAAGCATGTAACCTAAGAGATCTAGCAGTGTCAAGCAAATGTCTATGTTTTCTTTCAACTCGGCCATTTTGCTGTGGCCTGCCAACAATGCTAGTTTGATGTAATATGCCTTTGCTCCTAAACAGACTACCACAAGCATGATGTAAAAATTCTGAGCCATTATCACTCCTAACAACCTTGACATTAGCCTGAAACTGTTTCTCAATATATGCAAAGAAATCTCTAACCAAACTTGGGACTTGGTCTTTGGTCTGAAACAAAATAGTCCAGGTATTCCTGGAGTGATCATCCAAGATAGTTAAGAATGACTTAGCACCTGACATAGCTGGAGTCTTATATGGACCCCAAACATCCATGTGCAAGAGCTCAAAATTAGTTAATGCCCTGGAATGACTCTTAGGAAATGGCAACTGGTGATGCTTAGCAAGTATACAGGTTTCACAATGAAAGTTTGCAGTTTTAACAGTAATATTCTTATTTACAGCTTTCAACTTATCCAAAGAAATGTGTCCAAGTCTAGAATGATACAAAGATACATCAGTAAGTGCTGAATTACAAGCTCCTACAGTAGACTGAACATTTGATTTAGACAACAAATTAAAAACAACAGCAGCAATGTTATCAATAAGCAACTTTGTGTTATCATCCTGAATTCTATAAAGATCTCCTATCCGCTGTCCTTTTGCTATACATTTCTTACTGGAAATGTCCTGAAATAAACAATGTGTGGACAAGAAAACAGCAGACAAAGTATTGTTATCTATAAGCTTACTAACAGACAAAAGATTTTGTTTGAAATCAGGCAAATAAAGTACATTAGATAGAGTTATATCAGGTGTTAGACTAACATCACCAGAAATTTTCACAGCTTTACTAGAACCATCAGGCAAACCAATCATTATTGGGGGCTTTATATGTTTAACATTGTGTAACAAATGCATATTATAAGTCATATGGTCTGAGGCCCCTGTGTCTATGATCCAATCATGCAAGTAATTATTAGAATTAGCAGAATGAACATAATGTAACATACCTGCAAAATTTGAGGAGGAAAGACTCTGGTTTCCTTCAGATATCCTTTTCAATACTTGGTCAATGACAGAAGTGACCAATCCATCAACCATAGAGGGATCAAAAGAAGCGGACTGAGACCCACTACCAGTAACATTCCCATGGTTTTCATCCAGAGGTGACTCACTGAGCACATCAGCATTATTAGCAGTTTTCTTGAAACAACCCTTTGCATTTTTGTTGTATGTCATCTTTCCCTTCCCCTTGTTGGTTTTGTTTGGAAACCCAACAATAAGAAAACATTTGTTTGCTGAATGTCCAATCTTACCACAAGATGGACAGGGATTAACCATGAAACACTCATCCAAACTATGATTATGCATCTTGCAATGTCCACAATACTTTACAGTAGAAGTATTCTGTGCAGCAGCAGACTGATTTACAGCATCAGCAGGTCTATAGCTCGCATAAGCAGTGGCGTCAGTAACATGTTCTACAATGTCAGTTAACTGCTTATGCTTCTCCACTTTCTGAAGAAGCCCAAGAACCTTACTAACACTAGGCAAAGAATCCATGGACAATATCTGAGTACGAACAGTGTCATAGCTAGAATTCAATCCCATCAAGAACCTGATCAATTTGTTTTGTTGATCACGAGCATGAAATCTTTTCATTAAAGCACAAGTACAAGTGGCTAATTTACCACAGGTACAATCAGAGACAGGGTCTAGACTATCTAAAGTTTCCCAAATGTTCTTGACTTTACTATAGTACTCAACAAGAGAGGAATTGGACTGGGTAATGGAATTAAGATCTTGATTCAGTTGATAAATTTCAATGAAATTGGATTGACCATACCTTTCAACAATCTCGTCCCACAAATCTTTAGCTGTTCTGATATACTTTAAGGTTTCTCTGATGGATTTATCCATAGAGTTCAAAATCCATTTGAGCACCATTAAATCACATCTGATGAACTGATGGTATTTCTTGTCTGTTGCAGGAGGTTTAACCAGAACACCATTAACAAACCCTTCTTTATTCTTCGCAGCCAAAGCCATTAACACATCCTGCTTCCAGCTGAGGAAGTCAGTTCCATCAAAAAGTACAGGAGTAAGCAAGGAAGTAGGCTGGTCAGAAGAAGAAAGGTATAAGGGATCGTCATAGAACTCATAAGAATCAGAAGCTGATGAACGTTCAGAATCAGGCATTTTTGTAAGATAAAAGAAGAATTAGATGAAAAGAAAGAGTTTTAGAAATATGAAGATGAAGATGTATAAGAGAAGTATGATGATGTGAAGCGGAAGCGTATGAATTCTTGAGGATTCAAGAACCTGATACCATGTAAACCAACAATAATCGTGTATTGATGGAAGAATATCAGAGAGTTATGTAATATGAATGTTTATGATTTTTATTAATCAAAACTTATGTTTATGATTGTACAACCTTGAGTATTTATAGTAGCTAGATTACCAACATGAGCTAACTAACTAACTCTAGTTTAGCATAACTAACTCTATGGTTGTTATAACAACCTTATAACTAACCATGAGATATTTATATGTCAATACAAATGAACGAAAAGCAGACAAAGATTGAATTCTCATTTCTCGTAAAAAGTGAATGACAGGTATATTATAGCCTGACTAAGATTTCAATGCATCAGAAGTAGAAGCAAATTGTTGCCAAAAAAAAATAAAAAATAAAAAATAAAGTAGTGCAAGCAAATGAACGAAAAGCAGTTGATACCTCTCTATTTATTGCGGTATAGTTCCTGAAAGATGGTTATTGGACAAGTCCAAAGATTCGATCGTCTTCAGGTTGCCTATATTTTCAGGAATGTGTCATGTGAGATGGTTATATGACAAGTTCAATGCAAACAATGTAGATATGTTTGTGAGCTCCTAGGGTATTGTGCCGACTAAATGATTGTTGGAGAGGTTGATTATGGATTGACCCCCTTTTGTTCGGCCGGTTGACACTTCAACTGTTCCCTTGACAATCTCTTCAATTCCTAGACTAATATCGGTAACACAAAGATTACTATAAAATGGCATGGAGCCTAAACAACGAGGAATGTGTCCTGTCAAATGATTATGATCGAGTTCCAGAACTATAAGAAACATGAAGGTCCAAGTATGATTTCTCCTGAGATGCCAATATTGGAAAGGTCCAAGTATTCAATATAAGTTTGATTTCTTAACCATCTAGGAAACGCCGTGTTTTGATTCAGAATAACTACACCAAGAACTTGAAGCTGAAAGGAAAGTCGCCAGTTGAAACTGTGGTCGAGATTTAGACTCAGATTGTTGGAATTCATATCCAAATATGACAATTTCGAGAGGTTACCAATGCCGGAGACAATACCTTGGAGGGAGTTCGATGAGATGTCTAAGTGCTCTATCTGGTTTAAATGTCCAAAAAAATCTGGATCCAATCCGCTCAAATAATTGTATGACAAATCCAAATATTTCAAAGCGGACAATTTCATAAAAGATGCAGGAACGCGACCTTCCAACACATTGTCTGAAAGATCAAGGTAATTCAAGTTTGTGAATTGTCCCAACAAAGACGGGAAACTATCTTTCATGTGATTATTATGCAGATCAAGGTATTCTTAAATCAAAAGCACCACTATTAATTATCTTATCTCCATCAAACTATTTTAATTTTTGAAAACTAATAAAGAACTTGGTTCTTAAATAAGAACCAACTTTTTCTTAGTTCTTATGTTTCCTATACATCTGGTTGAAAAATCTTTTTGTCTTTCCCTTTTTTACTTTGCAAATGTAACATAATTTACATTCATATCAACCAAAGTTTTCTACACCAACTTTTTACGTTTAAACATCCATATCAATTGTGTGTTGACATTCATATGGACTCAAGTCAATGTCTTCTGTTTCTGTATACCCTTTGCACGGTTCTAAATTCACTAAAATTAAAAGAATTAGAATTTTCACTTCATAAGATGGATCCAAATAAATTTCATCGTAAAACTAACTGATAATAGAAAGAGTAAAAATTGGTGCTAAGTATATTAGTAATAAACTCTCTTCGTCTAAAGATGATTTGCTACTAGTAACAGAGGGCATGTGTCTAAAAGCAGTTAAAGAAACTAGACCAAACACATACTTAAAGCAGATTAAGAAATAGTTTTGCGGTTGTCGCTAACAAACTAGATTCCGAATTTGCTGCTCAAACAATCAAATGATCCAAGTCCGTAATTGAAAACATTACTAAAATGCATATTACAAAATACAGAGTTCAAATCACAAAATGCAATCAAAGGGAAGGAATACATACAAAATACAGAGTTCAACTTTTTTTAGGAATTCCCATTAAACTTCCTCTTGAACCGGTTCACCCTCACTTTGATTGGTACATAGATTCTATCAGCAAGGTCCTCGAGGTACCGAAAATAAGCTTGTCTCCAACTCCTCTTTATCACCAAAGTTCCAACAACTCCCCAAAATCCGGTAGCAACACCCGACATTACAGCTAGGATGAACCACATCCGTTCAAATTTATCTTTTCCGGCGGTAGAATTAACATTTGTCAAACTTGTTGGCGAGTCAAGTTGAGTGCAATTGTGCAAGGGAAATCCACATAAACCCGGATTGTTCGCATAGATAGATGGGTCGTCAAGAGTTTGGAGTTGATTACCTGTTGGAATAGGGCCATGTAGGTTGTTGTTGGACATATTCAACATGCTCAGAAATGATAGTGAAGACAAGCTCTGTGGTATCGTCCCTGAAAGATGGTTATTCGACAAGTCCAAAGATTCAACCGTCTTGAGATTGCCTATATTTTCTGGAATGTGCCCGGTTAGCTGATTATTCGACAAGTTCAATGCAAACAGTGCGGATATATTTGTGATCTCCTCAGGAATCGTGCCGACTAAATGATTGCTCGAGAGGTCTATGAATGACTGACCCCATTTGTCCCACTAGGCACTTCTTTTATCCCCTTGACAATTTCTTGAATTTGTAAACTCGTATCCGGAATGACAAATCCACTAGGATCGTCAAACCCAATGGAGCCTAAACAGCGAGGAATGTGTCCTGTGAAACGATTATATGCGAGTTGCAATACCAAAAGCAACCCAAAATCGCATATACGTGTTGGAATGAGTCCACTAAAATGATTTCCTCGTAGGTTGAGGATTTGCAATCCAGTATCCGCGGCTACCTTTCCAAATTGTATCTCTCCGGACAACATGTTGTCACTGAATTCAAGCACCTTTAGGTTGTTTCCAATATTAAAAAGCGATGAAGCATTATTACCATCAAAAATCGCCCCCGATAACTGATTGGAAGACAAATCTATCACTTGAGCATGTTGTCCCAACCATTTAGGTATTGTCCCAGATAGCAAGTTACTGTGAAGGTCCAGCCACCACAAGTAATTACTATTTTGCGGCAAAGAACCTATAAAAAAAGAAGTTACTGTGAGAAAAAGAAGTTACTGTGAGTCTGTGAGAAGACAAATCTGTACTTACAGTTCGAGGTTTAATGTAATACGGAGTATAGTTTTAAGAGAAGTTTGACAATGAACCTGTAAGTCGATTGCCAGCAAGACGTAATTCTTGAACAGAGCTCAAGTTCCATGGCCATCCGGGCAATTCTCCTGAGATGCCAGTATAGGAAAGATCCAAGTATTGGATCTGAGTTTGATTCCTTAACCATTGAGGAAACACCGTGTTTATCACACAAAAATGGGCATTAAAAACTGTAAGTTGAAAGGAAGGTCGCCAGTTGAAACTCGAGTCAAGATTGAGATTAACAGTATTGAAATTCATATCCAAATAGGACAATTTCGAGAGGTTTCCAATGCCGAAGACGGTACCTTGAAGGGAGTTCGTTGAGATGTCTAGGTGCTCTATCTGAGTTAAATGTCCTATAAAGTCGGGAATCAATCCGCTCAACTTATTGTATGACAAATCCAAATATTTTAAAGCGGACAATTTCACAAAACATGTAGGTACTCCACCTTTAAACTTATTGCCTGCAAGATCAAGGTAATACAATTTCTTGAATTGTCCCAACAAAGACGGTAAACTACCGTTCATTGTATTATTGTGTAGATTAAGGTATTCCAACTCAAAAGCACCACACCCTGATAAACTCGAAAAAAACTCTAGGATATCTCCTTGGGGAATAGTATTGTGTGACAAATCCAAGTGTTTGAAATTGCAACGATATCCCATACTTGGCATAATCCCACCCTCCACAGAACTAAAGCCATTGTAACTCAAATCAAGTACTTCGAGACGCTTCATTGCTTTAAGCCAGAGCATAACTGACCCATTAAAATTATTGTTACCGAGAGTTAGGGATCGAAGAGAAACCATATTTTTGAAAATAGGTGGAAGTAGACCTTTGAAGCCATTCAACGAAAGATGAAGATGTTGAAGAGTGGGGAAATATGTATTAGAAGTATTAGATATTACTGCCTCGGATAAATGCGAGTTATATAACAAGCAATTAGATAGCCTAAGCGCTGAAAGTGAAGGAAGTGTCATGAGAGCTTTAAAAGTGTCGTGTGCTCGGGACAGGTTATGATTGCTCATGTCAAGAGACTGCAGTTTTAAAAGCCTGGATACCCATCCTAAGCCTTCACTATATAGACTTTGGTTGTAGCATCGTCTATCATGATGAAGATCAAGGTGTACGAGATTTGTGAGGTTGCCAATTTCAGAGGGGAGGGGGCCGGAAAAGCCAGCGAAAGAGAGATTTAGATACCTTAACTGTCTCATGGATCCGATAAATTCTGGAATTCGACTTCCAGAAAAGTCATTCCCACTCAAGTCCAAGTGAGTTAGGAGCTTTAGTTCAAGCAAAGTCGAACTTACTCCAGAAGACACCATGGAAACTTGAGGATCGGGGTGACAATATTTACAACAGTCCCCGCCAGCATCGTCATAGAGCTGTGATAGCTGACTCCGGAGATTCAACTTGACAACATTGTGAGTGACATTGTCACAAGTAACTCCGTGCCATTCACAACAGTCTTCACCGACCCATGATGAAAGGCGCTTCATAGGATCATGGGTAAAGCTCTGTTTGAACTTCAACAGAGCATCTAGTTCATGCTTTTTGCACCGTATGACGCTTAAGGATTCAAGTTCTTCGCCGTGTACACATAGTAATGCATTGAATACCTGCAAAAGAACAATGACAAAGAGAAAGGAGATTATTCTCATCACAAAGGATATTAATCTGTTCTTATTTTAGGAATAGAACATAGAACTTGGTTCTTTAATAGGCGAGAAAAGTTGAAAAGTATTTTGCAGTCCTAAATCCGTTGTTTACGTTGGATGTAAGTTTGTAACATCCATATACAGTATCAACCAATTTTCAAAAAAAATTAAATGCATTTCAAACATCTGTATCGACATTCATACAGAGCCAAGTCAAGGTCTTTTGTGATCTCTTTCTGGTGAAATGAACATTCTATTGATCATCTTCTTCTTTCTTAATCGTAATTTGTAAATCGTAAATACTCTGTATAGTGACGAAGAGAAAAGAACATGGTTTCACATACTACAAGAAAAGAGTTTCACTTCACATAGTTAAAGGAGTTTTCATCGTAAAACTTATTGGCAATAAACATTGGTTCATCAAGAACTGTATAGTGTTGTAAAAATAAATGCTGAGTAATAATTTTCGCATCTCTTAAAAATTCGCTAATATGTGATTATAATAATTCCAGCAAATACACTGCATTTTCATTATTCTGAAAAAATTTGAGACTAGTGACGAAGGAGTCAAATATTAAATTACGCGTCACGAATACTTCTACATGGTGACTGGAGAGTATAGTCCTAGTGTTTGACTACGAAGCTTGAAAACATGTAGCACTGTGCTATTGTCAAGTTGTGTAGTACACAAAGGTTGAATTGAATGTCAGGTAGAACTAGAATACAATATAGCCTGACTAAAATTTCAATGCATCATAAACACAAATAACATCTCATTCATACCAACCCGTCCCAATCATTTGTTTAGCCATTTAATTCATACCTCTCTATCTATTGCAGCATAGTTTGATTAATCCGGTCATTTTTCTAGGCATTGTTTTTTTAAAGTTGAATTCTCATTTCTAGTAAAAATTGGATGAAAGGTACTGTACACAATATAGCATGACTACAATTTCCGTGTTGCATAGATATAAGAAATGAACGCAAAGCAGTTTATCCACACCAGATAACACAATCTAACATCTCCGGCAAAGCTATTTAGAGCTATGACACCAGACAACACAATCTAACATCTCCGGCATACCCATTTAGAGCTATGACACCAGATAACATCTCCGGCAAAGCTATTTAGAGCTATGACACCAGATAACACAATCTAACATCTCCGGCATACCTATTTAGAGCTATGAGCCTATGACACCAGATAACAACACAATCTAACATCTCCGACAAAGCTAGAGCTATGAAGCATGCAATTCATACCTCTTTATTTGTTGTGGCGTAACTTGATGACAGCGGTGTTTATCCACCTTGAATGGCTATGTAAACCGACTGGGTCAAAAGGAGGCGGAATAATGACACATAGAGCTGTATCCAAAGGATTTCTTAATCAGAGATTCCATCATAAACTTCTTTTGATTATCGAACAAAGCTCAATAGCATTTCTTGAATTTTAATAACATACTGTTATATTTATAAAAGCAAATATGCATCATAAGTCGGGAATAAGACGGTCTCACATGTGAAATTATCATTTACGAGTTTAATCATTCTAAACAATACTTTCAACAGAAAATTAACATGTATTTGTAACTGTTAAATTCGACAACGGGTCTGGGCCGCACCCAAACTGAGGAGAAAGAGTCCACGACGTAGGCCCAAGAGGGTTCCACTCTAAAACCAATTGGCAGTAGAATGAGTAACCCCTTGCCTTATAAGGTGGTAATTCTTCTCCTCTTTTATCAATGTGGGACAACCCTCACATGTGGGAACTTTGGGTTTCTTCACATTCCTCCGCACATGTGAGGCCCACTTTTCGCACAGACTGGACAAATTCATTCAACTGAGCAACTTTGCTCGTCCAGCTGCAAACATGGCCCAGTATTAATTCAGACCGGACAAATTCAACTGAGCAATTTTTTGCTCGTCCGACTGCAAACTTTGGCCCATGAAACCCAGGTCTTTAGCCATGGGCTCTGATACCATGTTAGAATCGCACACGGGCCTGGGCCGCACCCGTCGAGAAGGAGAGAGTGTCCAGTTTACAAGTCCAAGGAGGTTCCATCCCAAAACCAATTGGCAATGGGAGGAGTAGCCCTTTGGATTGTAAACTAGATCACTCTTCTCTATCGCCCCCTCACATGTAAGGTCTCCCTTTCGATCGATCGACAGGAACGCCGCAATTTTTCGAACCTGTTTCGTGGCGCAGGAACGTCGTCGCTTTTTGGACCTGCTGAATAGTGGCCCAGTTTTTCGTCGGACGGGAACGTCGTCGCTTTTGAGACCCGTCTTCGCCTCACAACACAAGACTAAACCTTGGGCTCTGAATAGTGACCTGCTGTTAAGATTATAGAGGAGAGATTGCATAAGGGAGAATTGTATTATTGATTTGTTGATTCTAATTCAATACAAATGCATATATATAATAAACCCTATTAGGTTAAACCCTAACCCTAGACAATAGGCGGCCTTAATGGGCCTAATATCCTAATACCCTCCCGCAATCGTAAAGGCAGTACATTGTACGAACTTTACGATTGGAGAATTACAAAAAAACATAATCAATAAAAAAAAAGGTCTTCATCACTTCATCTCGATCTTTCTTCAAGAAATTTCTCATTTTCACAAGGTGGTAAGGGGTGCGTATAGGACTCGCCAGACAATTTTCATTGCGTATAGGACTCGCCAGACACTTTTCTTTGCGTAACTCGCCAGTTTTTTTCATTGCGTAACTCGCCAGTTTTTTCTGTGCGTATTGGTCTCGCCAGACAATTTTCTTGCGTAACTCGCCAGTTTTTTCTTTTCTTTTGTACCACCTTGATAAAAAATCGAAAAATTTTCTTTTAGAGCAATCTTCAGGAGAAAACACATCATTAAAAGACTTTTATTTATTTTTTAACAACAATAAGATAATTGTAATTCCTTATGCAATTCATACGGTCATGGGGTCAAACACTCAAACCACATCATTAAAATATCTCTGTTTTTTTGGATCTGTTGTAACAATTGATGGGATCAACGATGATAGGCAATAGCAAAACAAGAAAAAGCTATCACTGGATCACTGCCGTAGAACATTTTTTTTTTTTTTTTTTAAATTGGGTTTTTGATTGAGTATCCTACCGGTGGGTGTGTAGTTTTCCGGCCACCCACCGGTAAGAATGCGGAAACGGTTTCTAGAGTCCTCAAGAAAGAGGCTCTGATACCATGTTAAATTCGACAACGGGTCTGGGCCGCACCCAAACTGAGGAGAAAGAGTCCACGACGTAGGCCCAAGAGGGTTCCACTCTAAAACCAATTGGCAGTAGAATGAGTAACCCCTTGCCTTATAAGGTGGTAATTCTTCTCCTCTTTTATCAATGTGGGACAACCCTCACATGTGGGAACTTTGGGTTTCTTCACAGTAACAAACATACATCAAAAATAATTCTCAATCATTCAATTAAAACAACTAATTGCAACATTAACTCCTCCATCACTTGCATAGTACTCCGTATTCCAATAACAAGTCAATTACATCAAAATTCAGTTCTTTGATGTTTATTTGAAGTGGGTATTTGGGAAATTACATCAAATAGGAAATTGTAAATTGGGGATTTGGAAAATGGAGGGTTTAACAGTAGAAAGTGATGATCACATTACAGAAATTGGTAAATACTCCGTAAAAACGTAGTAAGTGTAGGGAAATACTTACAGATTTTGGGAAAGTTCGCATCTTGATGATGATTATGATTCTGGGCATGCATGAAGAATGATTAGGTGGTATTTCACATTTTATGGTAATTTTTTACATTTTATTCGTTTTAAGTTTAGGGGTGGGTATAGGTTTGGAATGAATCAGTAAAAATATGGGTTTTATAATTCATACCTCCAACCCATGAATCATGAGTATCAAATAATGAAACCGAAAACCATGAAAAACTCTTATTTTTTTTTCATTTATCTGATTAAATCTTTATTTCATGATTTTTCTATATAAAAAATAAATATTTTTAATGTTGTATTTTAGATTTTTTAAACTTTGATTGAGTTAAACTCCATTCAACCCAATACTGAAACAAACACAAGGTATCGATTATGATTCATGATTCCAAACTCATACCCACGCGCAAACCAAACATATCACCCGTCTATCTAAAATGAGAATTTGCAATAACCTAATTCATTGGTATTTTGGGTGAGATTTTAATTGAAAAATGAGTTTTTTTTTTAAATAATGATGAGATATAAAACATTTACCATTTCTTATTTGGAGGGATAATGTTATCGAATTGGTGTCCACGGATGACAAGATTTACGGTACCAAAGACTCAGTTACATCCTCTATATACTAAGAGAATAAGAATTCTCAATTATTTTTTCACCATAATATAATCTTATAATTAATTTCTAATTTTTTCATTAAACTTAAAATTATGATCTTTTAATTAAAATAAAATAAAATTGATATAAAACTATAACTATAAATTGCTAAATTTACAATAGTTATTACTTTAGAAAATGCTTGACAAATGCTTACTATTAACTTCATGACAAAAAAATTCATTAGAATAATTGGAGAAAATTTATAAAATGAAATCCTTTGTTTTATGATAAAAAAAATATTTTTCATAACTTTATTCAATTTTTTGTGATTAGTATTCAATTTCAATTATATTTCAAATCAAAGTTAAATATTAAAAATTAATGAGGTACTAATTTAATTTAAAATTAATGAGTAATACCCTGAAAAATAAAAACTCTATAAAATGCATGCGCGGGATCTATACTAGTTCCAATTAAATATTTTTCCTAATTATTATTATATTGTTTCCAAATTCCGACATAAAATCAAAAGTTACAATATCTGATATGGCTTCCGATCGGGAGCCTGCTCCTACAGCATCCCAAAGTCCCGAGTTTCCCTTGCTGATGAACTCGTGCGCGCACAACAAACCCATTGTGATCCTGATTATGCATCAGAGTGCTCGTGTTTAACAACGGCGTGAAGTCCGTAGGATATGCAGTACAGAGTTCAAATCACATAATGCAGTAAAACAGAAGGAATACATACAAAAAAAGCGGCCGAATTTAGGAAAGGTAGAGAGAAGGGGGAGGTAATTCTTAAATTATCAGGTAGAGAGAAGCGGCCGAAACAGATTTTCTCTCTCTACCTTTCCTAATTCTTAAATTATCAGACCGAGACGCTTCATCGCCTCACCATCTGTTTTGTTTGTTTCGCCGGAGAGGTAACCGTCCGGCGCCTGCCTGAAGCTCAATCTTCGTTTGTTTTTTTCAATTTCCATGTTTTAATCATCCTTCAGGTTTGATTTTAGTTCTATCGTCTGTTAATACTAATTTCTCCTCGGTTTTTCCTCTTTGGTTGTGTGTTTTGTCGGACTTCTCCTGGAGATTGTAAATTGAGGTTTTGGTAAATTGAGGGTTTAACAGTCGAAAGTGATGATAAATTACAGAAACTGGTTTGTGAGTTTGGGATTATGAATTATGATGGGAGTAGAACCGGCAAAACAAGCCCGGCTAAATGGCCCAGCCCGAAAAACCTAACCCGTATCCGACTCGACGAAAAAAGTGAGGACTCAACTTGACCTGTAACACGAATTGACCGATTCTATATGATCCAATCCGAACGCTTATTGTTGCACGCAATCCATTATCCTAAATAGTTTGAAAATTGCCGACCCCAACCCCGAACTCGACTTGACCCAATCCGATCAAACCCATTCTTGCAAACACAAAAGTGACACGGTCCGAACTAGGCTTCACAAAATTGACGCGACTTGAATTAACCGACCCACACCCGAATTGAGGAGCCGAATCTTACTGAAATTTGAATTGACTCGACCCTATTCAACCCAAACCTAATGGTTATGACAATCGCAAACTGAGTGTTATCCCCAAATAAATAATAAGGGTTTTTCCATGATGTACCCCATATTTATTCGAATTGTATGATATTAATATTAATTAAAAATTGTAGAATATATTTATAATATTAATTATAAAAGTAATAATGTTAAAATGCACTAATTGAACTAACTTGATTAGAACTGAACTATAAATACATTTGAATTGACCTGAGTTATATTGAATTTTATGACCTCAAATTAAATCGAAAAAACAAGGCTTTACATGAACGGAACTTTTCTGAATTTATAAGCTTTGATTGAATTGAATTTATAAAATATGAAATAAATTTATAAGATATAATTTTTTTTAAAACTTATCGCATAAATCTAAACTGAACTTAAAATAAAAACAACTTTATATGTAAAATAACATGACCTAACTCCGTGAGAAACTAAGTTCATATATAACAACTTTATATGTAAAATAACATGACCTAACTCCGTGAGAAACTAAGTTCATATATATCTTTATAAAGTAGTTACGTATAGATTTGGCAAAATCGAACCGACTTGACCGAACACGAATAACCCGACCCGTATTCAACTCGACACCCAAACTGAGGAACCTGAGATTGACCCGATCAATATGACCAACCCGAATGTTTATTATTGCACACATTCCATCCCTAAATAATTTGATAACAAAAAGACCCGAAAATAACCCAACCCGAATTAACACGACATGATCTACAGCCAGAGCAAGTGCCCGTGACTTTCACAATACAGGTTAGTAAGCATACATAAATTGTATTTCAGATGAATATCATCGACACATCTGTCTATAACAGTGAGCCTTTCTTATCACCTACGCTGCTGCAAACCGCAGAATTGGCTCTGCACTATGTTATGCTTACGGCATCTGCAGGAAGGAAGCCAGATTTATATTACCAAGTAAGGAATTATATGCCTGCCTATAACTCCAGGAATATTTATTGCTGTTAAAAAAACACTAAGACAAAAAGAAATACATACAAATCGTTATTCATTGACAAACCCATTGTGATCCCAAACTACGACACCCAGACCACAACCTTAATCATCGATAATGGCTACATCAACGTACTCGGAAGTTATACATTACATACAAATCATTATTACTAACACGAACTCCATATATGGTACAAACTACAAAGTTCAAATCACATAATGCAAGTAAACGGAAGGAATACATACAAAACGTTAACAAGATCTATAATGCACCAGAGTCTTGCTGTGTATCGGAATTCATACCATCCTTATTAATTCTCATTGAACCTCCTCTTGAACCTGTTCACCCTCACTTTCACCGGCACATAAATTCTATCGCCAAGATCCTCTACATACCGAAAATAAGCTTGTCTCCAACTCCTCTTTATCACCAGAGTTCCAACCACGCCCCAAAATCCAGTAGCGACACCTGACATTACGGCTAAGATGAACCACATCTTATCATATTTATCTTCTTTCTTAACATCATCTTTTCCAGTGATAAGATTAACATTTGTCAAACTTGGTGCAAGTTCGGTGCAATTGTTCGGCAAGGGAAACCCGCATAAACCCGAATTGCCCGCATAGATAGATGGGTCATCAAGAGTTTGGAGTTGATTACCTGTTGGAATAGGCCCATGTAGGTTGTTGTTGGACAAATTCAACTTGCCTAGCCATGATATGGAAGATAAACTCTGTGGTATAGTCCCTGAAAGATTGTTATTCGACAAGTCTAAAGATTCAACCGTCTTCAGATTGCCTATATTTTCTGGAATGTGTCCTGTTAGATGATTATATGACAAGTTCAACGCAAACAATGCCGATATATTTGTGAGCTCCTCAGGTATTGTGCCGACTAGATAATTGCTTGAGAGGTCAATTATGGATTGACCCCTTATTGTTCTAGTGGACAATTCACTTATTCCCTTAACAATTACGTCAGTTTGTAGATCGCTACTACTAATATAAGCACCACCATCAAATCTCACAGAGCCTAAACAGAAAGGAATATGTCCATTCAAAGAATTCTTAGCGAGCTCCAATACTTGAAGCGACTTTATTTTGCAGAGTTGCGAGGGAATGGTCCCATTAAAATGATTTCCTCGTAGACCGAGGAATACCAATTGAGCATCAGGGGATACTTCTTTAAATTGTATCTCTCCCGACAACATGTTGTCACTAAGATCAAGCATGGATAAGTTTTCTCCGATATTGAAAAGTGATGAAGCATTATTTCCATTAAAGATTGCCCCGGTTAGGTTATTTGAGGACAAATCTATCACTAGAGCATTTTGTAAATGGCCCAGCCATTGAGGTGTCCCAGTAAGCGAGTTGTTGTGAAGGTCCAGCACCTCGAAGTTACAACTATGATAATGTCCATCACAAGCTATATGTTGCGGCAAGGATCCTATAAGAAAGTTAAAACTGTTTAAATAAATAAAATCACGAGTTACCATGGTATAATATCTAACACAATCAACTCCGCATGTGAGTGTTTTCGGGCATTTACTGCTGGTCTCAAGCCCGGAGAAAGGAAGAGGGTTGTCGTAGGTCTGTGACATCACTGGACTCATTAGATAACTTTTTGAATCAAATTGATCTATAAACTCAGTAGAAAATAAAAATCATGTATCTTTCTTAAAAGAAAACTCTTGCATATTCTAATAACACAAAAACGAAATAATCTAATTTCAAAACATGTATTTTTCCTCAAAATATTCGAAATTCGTAATTAATTCATCGTGATTTCGCGAATTAAGTTTTCCAAAGTTGAATCTGATATAATTTTATTCGCAAACAACTATGCCTCATGATAAGTTGAATGGTTAACTATGTTTCAAGAAAAAAACTATATATTGAACCTGTAAGTCGATTTCCAGAAAGATGTAATCCTTGAAGAGAGCTTGAGTTCCACAGCCATCCGGGCAATTCTCCTGAGATGCCCGTATCAGAAAGGTCCAATTGTTCAATCTGAGTTTGATTTCTTAACAATTGAGGAAACACCGTGTTTATGACACAAGAACGAACATTAAAAAATTGAAGTTGAAAGGGAGGTTGCCAGTTTAAACTCGAGTCAAGATTGAGATTAAGATGGTTTAAACTCAAATCCAAATACGACAATTTTGAAAGGTTACCAATTCCGAAGACGGTACCATGGAGAGAGTTTGATGAGATGTCTAGGTGCTCTATTCGGGTTAAATGTCCTATAAAATCTGGAATCAATCCGCTCAACGTATTATTTGACAAATCCAAATACGTCAAAGCTGACAAATTCACAAAAGATGCAGGAATTCGACCTTTAAACTCATTGTTTGAAAGTTGAAGGTGATTCAAGTTTGTGAGTTTTCCTAACGAGGACGGCAAACTACAATTCATCAAATTATCACGCAGATCAAGGTAATTCAAGTTTGTAAGTTGTCCCAGCGAAGACGGCAAACTACCATTCATCATATTATATGATAGATCAAGGTATTGCAACTCAAAAGCAGCACACCCTGATAAACCCATAAAAGGCTCTAGGATATCTCCTTGGATAATATTATTGACGGACAAATCCAAGTGTTTGAAGTTGCAAGGATTTCCCATAATCCCCATCAACCCACCTTCAACATAATTAAAGACATTGTAACTCAAATCAAGAACGTTGAGGCACTTCATGGCTCTAAGCCAGAGCGGAACTGATCCATTAAATTGATTGCCAAAGAGATAGAGGGATCGAAGAGAAACCATATTTTTAAAAACAGATGGAAGTGGGCCTTCAAAGGCATTTGACGAAAGATAAAGATGTTGAAGAGTGGGAAAAAATGAATAAGAAGTATTCCCTGTAAATGCCTCAGATAGATGCGAGTTGTGTAATTCGCAACCAGATAGACTAAGGGCTGAAAGAGAAGAAAGTGTAATAAGCACTTTAAATGTGTCGTGCGCTCTGGACAGGTTATAGCCGCTCATGTCTAGAGATTGCAATTTTAAAAGACCAGATGCCCACCCGAACCCTTCACCATATAAATAATTTTGTTCATCACAGAAATCAACATGAAGATCAAGGTGTACCAGATTAGTTAGGTTGCCAAGTTGAGGCGGAAGGAGGCCAGAAAAGTTAGTCGAAGAAAGATTTAGATACCTCAAATGCGTCAAAGATCCTATGAATTCTGGAATGTGACTCCTAGAAAAGTCATTCCCGCTCAAGTCCAAGTAAGTTAGGAGCTTTAGCTCGAGCAAAGCCGGACTTATTCCAGAAGATACCATGGAAACTTCAGAATCCGGCACACAAATTATAACCTGCAAGAGATCATCAACGCCATAACCATCAAATAAATTATTATTGATATTTGGCGGCATAGTACGGAGATTCAATTTGACGACATTGTGAGTGACATTGTCACAAGTGACTCCGTGCCACTGACAACAATCTTGACCAACCCATGAAGTAAGGCGGTTCAAAGGATCTTTGGTAAAGCTCTGTTTGAACTTTAACAAAGCTTCAAGTTCATGCTTTTTGCACCTAACGAAGCCTAAGGATTCAGGCCGTTCTTTGCCAAGTCCATATTGTAATGAATGGAACACAAGCAAAAGAACAACAACAAAGAGGAAGCGGGTTCTTCCCATAATACTAAGTGGAAATTAATCAGTTTTAATATTCTGTTTTTGTGACTGGTATCTTCCAAGTTTTCAGTGCGTGGTGCTTTAATATGTGAGGATAAGATGCATGCTAGTATGTACCGAAAGTTGAAAAGTCTTTCATCGGTCGTCGTCCGTCGTCTTTCGTCTTTTGTCTTTCCTAAACTCCTTATCAACCAAAGTTTCTACACCAAGTTTTACGTTGCAAGGTCCATGTCAAATGTGTATTGACATATTCATATGGACCCAAGTCAAGGTCGTCTTCTGTTTCCCTACCACCCTTTTGCACGGTTCTAAATTTGTTAAAAAGGGTTAAGAGTTTTCACTTCATAAGATCGAAATTAAATAAATTTCTTCGTAAAACTAACTGACAATAGGAAAAGTAGATCATTTATTTATAGATTTTGAAGTGTTTATAGAAAGAGTAAACATCAGTGCCAAGTATTAGTAATACTCATGCTAAATTTGTATATACATGACCCTCTTACAATCTCAGTACCCGTATAGTCGGATATACATACAATTATTAGTAGACTATATAAATAGTTGTATACAACTGATAAAATAGATTTGGCGCTTTATAATAAAGGATTTGAGCTTTTATGTGGAGAACATTTTACTAGCATTATTGAAAAGAATTTGAACGCCTAAGAAATTAAAATCCAACTCAAAAATTTTAAAAGCTGAAAAAGATTGCGTATAATCTCAATTATATTTATATTGGATGTACTATGCTCATATACATCTGGATATATAGTTGGAGAAATTAAAATCCTGCAAATACGATGCACTTTCAAATTACTCGCCAGCCGCCACTAATTTTCCGACATGGTGAATATGCAGATTGTCTATGGTACATGACAATAATCTTTGTAGTATTGCAGTAGAAATAGTTTGACTTCGCATTTCTAGTAAAAATGGATAATATAGTTCAACTTCTCACAGTATTCAGTGAGCAAATATCACCTTATGACTCTTTTATGAAACCGTCTCACATGTGAAATCGTCATTGCAAATTTAATCATTACCCTTATTTTGTTACCAACCCATGAAGAAAGGCGCTTCTTAGGATCACTGGTGAAACTTTGTTTTTTGCACCTAATGAAGCTTAAGGAATCAAGTTCATCCCCACTAAACTAAAAAAATAAGAAAACTCAATGTTTTTTCCGCCTAAATGCATTCTCCTATAAGTGGGCCTATTTTTTTTGTCATCTTAATTCACTACCATTCAATACATTAGTGGGCCAACGAAAAATTCAATGTGTAACACTGTAAGTATAATTTTTTTCTGTAAAACAAGAAATTCGGTGGGTCCCAAACATTGATATTTTATATTAATATTACCTTATTTAATACTAATAGAATTTTCATATCTATATGCGCAATTAATAGGGTCGTATTTATGGGCCTTAGCTTAGTATCGTCTTACGAATGTAATGGGCTCGTAGTAATGTAACCCTAGCTACCGATTGTACTATATATTTCATAAAACGTAATGGAAGAGGCAAGGTTAACGTTCTCACAATTTATCATGGTATCAGTGAACTACTAAACAAAATTAAAATCCTAAACACTCAAACCCTAGCCGCCATGACAAACGGCGAAGGCAGTACCAAAATCGATGCCTCTTCCCCGTACTATCTTGGTCCACAAGATAAACCGGGTGACTCTATCACCCCTATTCGTCTCACGTTAGACAATTTCGATGAATGGGCTCATGACGTTCGTGTTGCCTTGAAGTCTCGTCGTAAATTCGTTTTCGTTAATGGTACCATTAACGAACCTAAAGCACCGTGTACATCCGATGATTGGGAAACCATTCACTCCATGTTAGTCTCGTGGCTGAAAACCACGATTTCCTCCGAGGTACGTTCGCTTCTTCCTAAATACGAAAACGCGAAACGCTTGTGGGACGATCTACATGAGCGTTTTGGCGTTGTTGATGGTTCTCGAATTCAACAAATAAAGGCTGGAATTCGAGATTGTCGTCAAACTGAAAGTATGTCAGTAGCAGTTTACTATGGCAAATTGTGTCAACTTTGGGACGATCTTGACCAACATGAACCGATCATAGATTGCAATTGCTGTACCAATTGCACGAGCAGCAAGCAATACGCTGCCCGTCGTGACTCTGACCGTCTCCACCATTTTTTACTCGGTTTGCTCCCCGGCCCATATGCTTCCCTCCGCTCTGTTATTTTGTCCCAAAATCCGTTGCCCACTGTAGCTAGGGCATTTCATATGATTAGTCAAGAGGAGAGGGTGAGGGGTATTGATAAGGCTAATGAAACTGCTACTGAAATTGCCACTTTTCATATTACTTCGAAAAATCGACCTCCTGTAAAAGCACCCACACAAATGAACCGGACCGAAAGACAAAAACTTCACTGTAATAATTGTAATCGAGATGGCCACGATAGGAGTATGTGTTTTGACTTGATGGATGAGCGGCCTGATTGGTGGTATGAACTAAAGGGGCTCACAAAACCCAATCGTGGTGGTGGGTCTAGTCGTGGCCGTGGAGGTGGGTCAGGTCGTGGAGGGGGACGAGGTGGATATCAAGCTCGTGACGCGGGCAGCAAAGGTCTTGACACAATCGTATCCAAGGTCGAGAAAGAACAACGCACAATCCTCGTCTGCCGTCAAAGAACCGGTGTCAGCTGCTTCTCTGGTCACCGTGTATGGTACGCCCTCTCACACTCATTCTGGTAAGTGGCTTATCGATACGGGTTGTTCTCATCATGTCACGGGTAATTTTGATCTTCTGTGTAATGTTCGAAACATTCCTCCACGAACTGTGGGCTTACCCGATGGTACGAAAATTGGTGCCTCGAAAGTGGGTCGTGTGACCCTAACTCCGACAATTTATCTTGACCCTGTGCTTTATGTACCTCAATTAAAGTGTAACTTAATCTCTGCTTCTCAATTAAGTGACGAATTGAACTGTGAATTTGTGACTAACTCGGCTTTGTGCATTATTCAGGACCGGGCTACGAGGGAGATGATTGGCACGGGTGATCGCCTGGATGGACTATACTACCTTCAAGCTCCTTCGACAACCGTTCTGAGCACTATTGCCGTTTCCGCATCTTTGAACTTATGGCATAAGCGCCTTGGTCATCCGTCTGAGCAAGTTGTTCAATTACTTCCTTTCTTTCGCAATAATAAACAGTCTTTGTCAAAGCCGTGTGAGGTGTGTCACCGTGCTAAACATATTCGTAGTAGTTTTCCGTTAAGTAATAATAAAGCTTCGTGTGCATTTGAATTGATTCACTGTGATTTATGGGGACCGTATGACACTCCCTCGTTTTCGGGTGCCCGTTATTTTTTTAACTTTGGTTGATGATTTTTCTCGGGGAGTGTGGATTTATTTGTTGAATAATAAAACTGACGTATATGCCAAGTTCATGCTATTTGTGGCCATGCTCAAAAGACAATTTTCCGCTGACATTAAAATTGTTAGAAGTGATAATGGGACGGAGTTCAATACATTAAAACCTTATTTCGATAGTCAGGGCATATTGTTTCAGTCGTCTTGTGTTGGGACACCTCAACAAAACGGGAGGGTAGAGCGTAAGCACCAACATATCCTTAATGTTGCCCGTGCCTTGCGATTTCAAGCCGGGCTTCCTATTGAGTTTTGGGGTGAATGTGCCTTAGCCGCTGCGTATTTGATAAACCGTACACCCTCCCGTATTCTCGATGGTCTGACACCGTATGAGTTGATTTTTGGTAAACCCCCGGACTTTGAAAATATATGTGTCTTTGGGGCATTATGTTACGCCCATAATCAACGAGCTCGGGGTGACAAATTTGCTAGTCGGGGTCGTAAATGTATATTTATGGGTTACCCCTCCGGAAAGAAAGGGTGGTATTTATATGACCTTGATCAACGCGATTTTTTTGTCTCACGGGATGTAACATTTTATGAAGATAATTTCCCGTATTTGGATCCATTGCCCTCGACTTCGACACATACAGAGGGTTCGGATGATATTGTAATTGATTGGGAAAATTGTGAAGAAAGAGCTAGTGATCTCCCTCCTCCATCCCGTGACCAAGCCGTGGACCAGGCTGGTGAACAGGCCATTGACCAGGCCGATGACCCACCTCCCACGGCTGATCCTGAGGTCCCTCCTACGGATATGGGTCGTGGACATCGACCCAAATCCATTCCTAAGCACCTCCAAGATTATGTTGTCAATCTTCCAGGCCATGGTAGTAGTCCGTCCAGTGCATCCTCGCTCACTGTGTCATCATCTTTCTCAGGTACGCCTTATCCTTTAGTTAATTACCTTTCTAGTCACAAATTCTCGTCCAATTATCGCACTTACCTGGCAGCTTTGATGACACACACGGAACCACGCAATTTTAAAGAAGCCGTGCAAAGTGAGGCGTGGAGAAAGGCCATGGAAGCGGAAATGAAAGCACTTATTGATAATGGCACATGGACCATGGCTCAACTTCCGTCAGGAAAGAAAGCTCTTGGTAGTAAATGGCTTTACAAAATAAAATATAAAGCAGATTCTACGATTGAACGATTAAAAGCTCGCCTTGTCGTGTTCGGGAATCACCAAACAGAGGGGGTCGATTATGATGAGACGTTTGCTCCGGTTGCCAAAATGACCACTGTCCGTACATTTCTTGCTATTGCTGCAGCAAAGAAGTGGCCGGTTTACCAGATGGACGTCCACAATGCATTCCTCCATGGTGATTTGGAGGAAGAGGTATATATGAGACTGCCCCCGGGTTTTCAATCCTCGGTTCCAGGGCTTGTGTGTCGGCTCCGGAAATCTCTATATGGCCTCAAGCAAGCGCCGCGGTGCTGGTTCGCTAAGCTCGGTGAGGCCTTAAAGAAGTATGGATTCTCGCAAAGCTATTCTGACTACTCATTGTTCACATATGTGAAAGGTAATGTCCGACTTCATGTATTGGTATACGTTGATGATTTGATTATTTCCGGAAATGACGTGCCAGCTCTATCCCGTTTTAAAGAATATTTGAACTCGTGCTTTCACATGAAAGACTTGGGTGAGTTAAAGTACTTCTTGGGCATTGAAGTGGCTCGCAATTCGGACGGTCTCTTTCTGTGCCAACGCAAATATGCATTAGACATTATAGCTGAAGTAGGCCTTCTCGGCTGTAAGCCGGCACCCACCCCGCTTGAGAAACACCATCGACTGAGTTCCTCTCAAAGTAAGTTTCTTGTTGATCCTGAAAAATATCGCCGTCTCGTGGGTCGTCTAGTGTACTTGGCTGTCACTAGACCGGACTTGTCTTACACAGTACATATCCTATCTCAATTTATGAGCAAACCACGTGAAGACCACTGGAATGCCGCATTGCGTACTGTTCGTTACCTTAAGGGAACACCCGGTCAAGGCATCCTCTTAAGTTCTTCTGCTCCCTTGACACTCTCAGGTTGGTGTGACTCAGATTATGGTGCTTGCTCTCTTACTCGCCGGTCTATCACAGGCTGGTTCGTTTTTCTCGGGTCGTCTCCTCTTTCATGGAAAACTAAAAAGCAACCCACCGTCGCACTTTCATCTGCTGAAGCCGAGTACAGGGCCCTTGCTGCGATTACGTGTGAAGTTAAATGGCTCCGTGGCCTTCTTGAATGTCTTGGAGTGACCCATTCCTCTCCGGTTCATATCTCCAGTGATAGTCAATCGGCACTCCATCTGGCTCACAATCCCGTGTTTCACGAGCGGACTAAACATATTGAAATTGATTGTCACTTTATTCGTGATGCCATTCAGGATGGTTTAATTACTACGTCCCATGTCTCTACCTCGATGCAATTGGCCGATGTTCTGACTAAGTCGCTTGGTGTGTCTCAGTTTGTATTTCTAGTTAGCAAGTTGGGCATTTTGAATCCCCATGCTCCAACTTGAGAGGGGGTAATAGGGTCGTATTTATGGGCCTTAGCTTAGTATCGTCTTACGAATGTAATGGGCTCGTAGTAATGTAACCCTAGCTACCGATTGTACTATATATTTCATAAAACGTAATGGAAGAGGCAAGGTTAACGTTCTCACAATTTATCAGCAATTTTTGCCACAAATAAAATATTCAGTATCCTATATTTCTATACACAAAAAAGTTCTAGCTCCAAACATTATAGTGTTTGTATAAAGTATAATATAGATTATAGAGTACAATTAAAGACTATAATTAATATAAATAAAATCTCCAAAATCTTATGGGGTTGGAGACATTGATTTGAAATTGCGAATGGTGAAAGGGTGGTTATATGGATGGAGTATCCTGCAAATACGATGCACTTTCAAATTACTCGCCAGCCGCCACTAATTTTCCGACATGGTGAATATTCAGATTGTCTATGGTACATGACAATAATCTTTGTAGTATTGCAGTAGTAATAGTTTGACTTCGCATTTCTAGTAAAAATGGATACTATAGTTCAACTTCTCACAGTATTCAGTGAGCAAATATCACCTTATTGGTCTTTTATGAAACCTTCTCACATGTGAAATCGTCATTGCAAATTTAATCATTACTGTATTTTGTTACCAACCCATGAAGAAAAGCTGAAAAGTCTTTTCGTGTTCCTAAGACCTTTCTTAGTTAGTGTCATACTCTCAATATCAAATAAACTTTCTAAACCCATTTTTACGTTTGAAGAGTCTCAATATCAAGCATCCATATCAAGTGTGTATAGCCACTCATATATACGAGACAACATCACTGAGTAATGACTTCCAAGACCCTTTGCCACGTCCACAACGACAAGAGAGAGTTCCACTTCATATGGACAAAGAAGTTTTCGTTGTAGAACCTAACCATCTTAATAAGCACTGGTTTCTGATAATATAGCAAGTTCAAATATAATCCAATGATCTCGACCCATATCCGTCTCCCCCAAGTCCAATTCCAATTCCAATTCCATGGGTTTCCCAAACACTATTTTGGAATTGGAATTGGAATTGAATTCAAACACTTGAATTTCTACAATTGAAATCATGAAAATGAAATCAATTCCGCGTTTCCAAACACTACCTCAAATTATTTCTATCAACGTCAAAACCCGTCAAAATATGAATCAAAACACGTAAAGAATCAACATTAAAATTAAACTCAGTTTGATTTTGGGCAGATTCATAGTATTCCAATGCAGATAAAGGTTGATTCTTTAACTTCAATAGCATATTTATTTCATCTAATTCAGAAGAAAGGCCAATTACAAGTGTAGAGTAGACAGACAATGTAATGCCTTTACCTGGTCGTGTGATTAAGCAGGTGAAGACTAGATTGAGTCTCAATTTGCGAAGTCAAAATGTATTAGCAAAAGCTAGAAAAGCTAGAGGCTGGATAGAACGAGTAAGTAATTATATGAATGGACATCATCGACACATCTGTTTATAACAGCGAGCCTTTCAGCTTAACGGTACAATCGATGTTAGCACACAAAACTTTCAGCATATGCTTACGCCTTAAGGACCTAATGATGGATCTAACATACAAGTATACAACTTTCAGTTCATCTCGAAAACTCCTACATCAGGTGTAACAGAAACCATTTTCGCAAAACCAAGACTGATACGGAGTACATTTTAATTATAAGAGATGTCTTGTAAAGCAAAACTTAGCAGACATCACTACACTACACTACAAGGCTGGAACAATTTAGCGACTAAAATTTCCATAGCAATAATAATGCTCTCGTTGCTGCAATGCTGCATTATCAATTCAGAGACTTCTAGTCGACTTAAGAGTATGATCAACAGCCTCAATCTATTTGTACCTCATCCTGTAGGCAATGGACGACTGAAATTAGCTCGCATTTTAAAAAAAACGGAAAACAAAGAGAGAGAATTTGATCAAGGGGTATACTAGGCAATTTGCAGGCAGGAGAAGCATGTGTGTAACGGCCATGTTTTACGAAGTGGTAAGAGTTGGAATTGAATAAGTTACGAAAAGTCTTACCTTGCGCTGACCGTATTGCCTCGTTTATATAGGTTAGGGTTAGGATACATGGCATTTCTCAAAACTTCCCTGCCTGAAGTTGGAGCCATGTCCTCCAACAAACAGCTTAAGCAAATGCAACTTCTGAAGTATCTTCTCTAGTCAAGTTGCCATTCACGAGAGAATCGAACGTGATTCTGTCTAAAGAAAGACCTCTCTCGAGCATTTCATCGTACAATCTGAAAGCCTCAGGCAAATTACCCTGTTTGAAGTATCCGAAGATGAGCGCATTATACACAAAAGAATTACGACTTAGTCCCTTCTCTTCCATTTCATTAAATAGCTCTCGTGCGTTTTCCAACTGGTGTTTCTTACACAAACCATTCACCAAAACAGTATAAGTAACAGCATCGGGCTGAATTCCTTTTGACAGCATTTCGGTATATAAATCTGAAGCCATATTCAGTTTACCTTCCTTTAACAGTCCATCAATAAGAGTAGTGTATGTTTTCGTGTCACACGACATTCCTTGTTCTATCATTTTCTCATGGAAGGAAAGCGCGGCTTCCATGTTGCTCAAGTCTCTATAGCCACTAATCATACTGTTGTAAATATATTTGTTCGGAGACAATCCTTTGTCGAGAAGTTCATTGAAAAGTCTATTTGCACTTCCCATGTCCTTTTTTTTACAAAAACCATCAATCAGAGAGCCGTAAGCTGTAACGTCCAATTCAAGACCCGTATTTTTCATCTCGTTCAGGACCTCCAAAGCACGATCAACATTATTGATTTTGTAGAACCCGTTAAACAACACTGTGTATGTAACTACATTAGGGGATAATCCCTTTTCACTCAATTTATTATACACCGATAAAGCAGAATCCATATCACCTTCCCTCACGAATCCATCAATTATGGAATTATATGTCTTGGTAGACGGCGTAAAATTTCCTTCATTTATGAACATCTTTAGTTTATCCAATGCCTGAGACGTCCGGCCATCTTTGCACAAGCCACAAATGATAGAGTTGTATGTGTGTGGTGTACCAGCAACCTTGCAGCTCACCATATCATCGTACAAGCCAAACGCCTTTTTCACCTCACCTTTCTTGAAATACCCATCCATTAAAATCGTGAAGGTGATAGCATTGGGTTTAAGATCTTTGTCAATCATCTCGACATATACTTTATCCGCCATAACAACATTTCCTTCCTTACAATAACCAAGCAAAAGGTGATTGTACGACACCAAAGTTGGTTTAATTCCACGGTTAACCATCTTATCCCATAACTGCTGAGCTTCACCAACCTTATTATTACAACACAGCCAGGAAATGAGAATGTTATACGAGGAAAAATCGGCCAAATCACTTTCGCTAGCTTTGTTCAACTGCTCATATGCTTTATCCAGTGAACAATCATTCAGAAACCCTTTAATTAACGAATTAACATTAAACACACTCGGTGCAATTCCCATTTTAATCATTTGGTCATAAAGCTCATAACCCTTCTCAATTTTTCCCATTGAGCAACACCCATCAATCAAAACCGCGAAAGTGACCTTATTAGGAGAAAGTCTAGCCTCATTCATATTATTGAACAAGCTCAATGCACTCTCTAAATCACCCGATACACAATAACCTTTAATCAAGCTAGTGGCAACCACCAAATTCATTGGTCTACCACAAGAAACCATTTCATTCTTCAACCTCAAAGCTTCAACCATATTGCGATCCTTCACGCACGCAATGATCACCTCCGTAAATGTGCCTTGTGAAGGCACCCAACCCTTCTCTTTCATTTCCCTCAACAACTCACAAGCCCCATTCACATCACCATTCTTCGAAAATGCTCCAACTCCACAACCATACAAACAAGCATCCAATACTAACCCCCTCTCCTTCGCCTTCCGAAAAACCTCCACAGCCTGCCACGGCTTCCCTTCTTTCAAACATGCTCTCATCATTAATCGTATCGTCTCACAATCACCAAAAATTCCTCCACCACACAACCTATCATACAACTCCCAAGCCAACTTAATTGAATTCATTCTAACCAACATTTTCAACAGAAAATTAACATGTAATAAGCATACATTCATATCATTCTCAACCATCCAATTAAAACAACTAATTGCATCATTAATTCTACGAGCACTCGCATAACAAATCAACAAATAATGAAAAACCCTTGAATCAATCGCAAAATTAAACCTTTTACCAGTATCAATAAGGCAATTAATCATTGTTATAGCATCCGGGCATTGTTCAATTCCAACCAATTTTCTCAAATTATTTCTATCAACATTAAAACCCGTCAAAATATGAATCAAAACACATAAAGAATCAACATTAAAATTAAACCCAGTTTGTTTTTGGGCAGATTCATAGTATTCCAATGCAGATAAAGGTTGATTCTTTAACTTCAATAGCATATTTATTTCATCTAATTCAGAAGAAAGTTCAGTTTTTTGATATTTTTGTGAAGTGGATAATTGGGAAATTGCATGTTTTGTAACATTATAAATAGGAGATCACAAAATCTCATTTGTGACGGCACGTATCCGTCATTTTGGAGTGACGGATACCATTTCCTCTCACAAATGACCCAAATAGAGGAGAGAGGGAAGCACATGGGGGTGCCCCCACCTTGTCCCCCCTATCCGTTTTGTGAGTGGCATTACCCGTCACTTGCTCCAACCCGTCTTCAGCAAGACTAACTGATAGGAGATTGTAAAATGGGGTTTTGGTAAATGGAGGGTTTAACAGTCGAAAGTGATGATAGAATTACAGAAATTGGTTTATGTGTTGAGTTAGTTGAGTAACAACGTAGTAATTGTGAGGAAATACTTACTGATTTTGGAAAAGTATTCATCTCTAAGATGATGATGATGATGATAGCCTTCTGGAGTTCTGGGTAGTGACTAGTAGAGAAAGAATTGTGATTTTGTGAGCTTTGTTCTTGTTTGGAGATTTTGAGGATGACACGGCTAGAAGTCTATAGGCGGGCAGTTCGCAATCGGGGTCCCCCGGGTCTGTCATGAGTCGGGTCAAAGCGGTTTGAGTCATAGCGGGTTCAGCTTCTTTCGGGTCAACGGGTTTGAGTTGGTTATTGTTCATATAGGGTTATTGTCGAAGCGGGTCGTAATCGGGTGATTGTAGATCTGACAAACGGGTCAAACAGGTCGGGTTCAAGTTGAGCCAATTCGGATCGGGTCAGTTCTGGTCCGTCTTATTAGCAGGTTAGTTCGGGTCAGATCGGGTTGTTTGGGTTTTGAGTGTTTTCTGGATATGTTGGTCACGTAATTTCCGATTCAAGCGGATCGGGTTATTTCGGGTTAATGATTAAGAGAAAAAGAAAATATGTTTAGTGTTGTTATTCCCTATATTTAGCACACGATCCATTATCCTACATTGCTTGAAAATGGCAGACACGAAAATGACATGAACTCGACTTAACCCAATCTGATCCTACCCATTCTTGCAAACACCAAAGTGACCCGATTTGAACTACACTTGACAAAACTAACCTGACTAAAATAACCCCCGACCAGTAGACCTGGCAAATTAAAATTGACAAAAACCCTGTAAATGGAGAATTACACTTAAGATACTGTCAAAATATATGGAATGTTTTAGTTGACTAACTTTAGTATCTTCCATTCTTCCCTTATTGCAGCAGCCTTCCTAAGTCCCTTGTCTCACTTTACTTGCTGAACTCGTACGTGCTAAACAAAAACAGTGTGATCCCGAATTATGTCACCAAGACCACAACCTCTATCACCGTCCCAATAGCGACTACAACCCAGTAGGTGGCAGCTCCAACCTGGTTTTGTGTTCAAACAACAAAACTGCTTCGTGATGGCCTTTCCCGACTGTCCCGAGCTAGCAGCACCATCCAATACCTACCTTGATTCAAAACCTAAGTTCTCAATGATGCACGCCGTTTCCTTCATTTTGGCAGGCTCATAGGATCATCACCAACATCGCACCCTCCTCCAACGCACGTCCCCTTTATTATGTCATAGTCAAACCGATCCTCCATTCTAACATGATCGACTACCCCACTCTTCCTCAACATCCACTCCGACAAGCTCCCACATTACCAAGCCTTACCCTGCCCCCTGCCCTCCCTAAAATATCCTGGTCCCTAGCCCGTGTCCATAAATTCCTAAATATTGAACACACATAATGAAACCCCACTACAGATGCTAAAGCCAAAGGCAAACTCAAGGCAAGGGCAGCTAAAGGGCATAGCAGCGATAGCGGTGTCAAGGCAGCAAGGACAGACACTGAGCTCAAGGAAAGCCTTATGTTAATGAACCAACACCATGTTGATAGTTTGATACTACTAATTGTTCTAGCTGAATCTGAAATTGAAAACGTTACTAAAATGTAGTATATTACAATAACAGCATGAAGTCGGTATATATTACATAGTACATAATGCAGTAAAAGAGAAGGAATTACTATATCGTTATTCATTACAAAGATCTATTATGCATCATTGTTCTCGTGTATCTGAGTTCATACCAAATATTTATTTAGGAATTTTCATTGAACCTCCTCTTGAACCTGTTCACCCTTACTTTCACTGGCACATAAATTCTATCGCCAAGATCCTCAACATACCGAAAATAAGCTTGTCTCCAACTCCTCTTTATTACCAATGTCCCGACGACACCCCAAAATCCGGTAGCAACACCAGACATTACGGCTAGGATGAACCACATCTTATCATATTTATCTTCTTTCTCAACATTATGTTTTCCAGCGGTAGGATTAACATTTGTTAAACTTGGTGGCGGATCAGGTTTAGTGCAGTTTGGCAAGGGAAATCCGCATAAACCCGAATTGCCCGCATAGATAGATGGGTCGTCAAGAGTTTGGAGTTGACTACCTGTTGGAATAGGGCCATGTAGGTTGTTATTGGACAAATTCAACTTGCTTAGCCATGATATGGAAGACAAGCTTTGTGGTATAGTCCCTGTAAGATGGTTATTCGACAAGTCCAAAGATTCGATCTGCCCCAGGTTGCCTATATTTTCTGGAATGTAACCTGTTAAATGATTATATGACAAGTTCAACGCAAACAATGCGGATATGTTTGTGAGCTCCTCAGGTATTGTGCTGACTAAATAATTGCTTGAGAGGTCGATTATGGACGAAAACCCTGTTGTTCCAGTGCTTACTTCAACAATTCCCTTGACAGTTTCTATAATTTGTATGTCCAGAGCATTATCGAGTATTATAACACGGTCAAATCCAATGGAGCCTAAACAGTGAGGAATTTTCCCTGTCAAACAATTTTGATTCAGTTGTAATACTAACAGAGACTTGAGCTCGCAGAGCTGTGAGCGAATGGGACCACTAAAATGATTTCCTCTTAGACTGAGGATTTGCAGATCTATATGCGATAACGGTACCATTCCAAATTGTATCTCTCCGGACAACATGTTGTCACTGAGGTCAAGCACCATTAAAAAGTTTCCAATATTAAAAAGTGATGAAGCATTTTTTCCATCAAAGACTTCCCCTGTTAGCAGATTGGAAGACAAATCAATCACTTGAATAACTTCTAAATTGCCCAGCCATTTAGGTATTGTCCCGGTAAGCAAGTTGTTGTGAAGGTCCAGCCACCAGATGTTACAGCTATAATAAGGTCCATCACAAGCTATATGGTGTGGCAAGGATCCTATAAGAAAGTTAAAACTGTTTAAATAAATAAAATCACGAGTTACCATGGTATAATATCTAACACAATCAACTCCGCATGTGAGTGTTTTCGAGCATTTACCGCCGGTCTCAAGCCCTGAGAAAGAAAGAGAGTTGCGGTAGGTCTGTGACATCACTGGACTCTCATTAGATAACTTTTTGAAATCAAATTGATCTATAAACTCATAGTAGAAAATAAAAATCATGTATCTTTCTTAAAAGAAAACTCTTGCATATTCTAATAAATTCATGGCGAATTAATCTAATTTCAAAAACATGTATTTTCTCCTTAAAATATTCAAAATTCGTAATTAATTCATCATGATTCGTGAATTAAGTTTTCCAAAGTTGAATGGTTAACAATATTAGGGTTTGTTTGGATTGAGGGTAAAAGGAGGAGAATGAATAAGGGAGTGATAGGTAAGGTGCATTTTCCATGTTTGGCATGAGTGTAATTTACCCCGAGATTATTTCATGGATTTCAAGCAAGTCGTTAAACATTAAAATGAGTATGATGAAAACTATAAAGGTTATAGATATAATTGATTTTATTTCAAAAAATGCAAGAGGAAAACATTCTAAATGAAATAGGGTGTTTATTTTTGATGTTTTATGCATTATTTCTCGCACAGGCCTCAAATTCTCAAATACAGCCTCCTACCCACGACAAACATTGAATGTAAATAAAGGTTTCAAGAAAAAAAACTATATATTGAACCTGTAAGTCGATTGCCAGAAAGTAGTATTGATTGAAGAGAGCTAGAGTTCCACAGCCATTTGGGCAATTCTCCTGAGATGCCCGTATCAGAAAGGTCCAAGAATTCAATCTGAGTTTGATTTCTTAACCATTGAGGAAACACCGTGTTTATGACACAAGAACGAACAATAAAAAATCGAAGTTGAAAGGGAGGTCGCCAATTTAAACTCGAGTCAAGATTGAGATTAAGATGGTTTAAACTCAAATCCAAATACGACAATTTTGAGAGGTTACCAATTCCGAAGAAGGTACCATGGAAAGAGTTTGATGAGATGTCTAGGTGCTTTATACGGGTTAAATGTCTTATAAAATCTGGAATCAATCCGCTCAACTTATTATTTGACAAATCCAAATACGTCAAAGTTGACAACAAATTCACAAAAGATGCAGGAATTCCACCTTTAAACTCATTGTATGAAAGATCAAGGTGATTCAAGTTTGTGAGTTTTCCCATCGAAGACGGCAAACTACCATTCATCGAAGTACCACACAGATCAAGGTAATTCAAGTTTGTAAGTTGTCCCAACGAAGACGGCAATTTACCATTCATCATATTATATGATAGAGCAAGGTATTGCAACTCAAAAGCAGCACACCCTGATAAACCCATCAAAGGCTCTAGAAAATCTCCTTGGAAAATAAAATTGTTGGACAAATCCAAGTGTTTGAAATTGCAAGGATTTCCCATTATCCCCAAAATTCCACCTTCCACATAGCTAAACTGATTCATACTCACATCAAGAAATTCGAGGTGGCTCATGGCTCTAAGCCACAACGGAACTGATCCATTAAAGTGATTGTGAGAGAGAGAGAGGGATCGAAGAGAAACCATATTTTTAAAAATAGATGGAAGTGGGCCTTCAAAGGCATTTGAAGAAAGATCAAGATGTTGAAGAGTGGGGAAAAATGAGCCAGAAGTATTCCCTGTATAAAATGCCTCTGATAGATGCGAGTTGTGTAATTCGCAATAAGAACCAGAAGTATTTCCCATAATCCCCATAATCCCACCTTCAACATAATTAAAGAAATTGGAACTCAAATCAAGAACTTCGAGATGCCTCATGGTTCTAAGCCAGAATGGAACTGATCCATTAAATCTATTGTAACTGAGAGAGAGGGATCGAAGAGAAACCATATTTTTAAAAATAGATGGAAGTGGGCCTTCAAAGGCATTTGACGAAAGATCAAGATGTTGAAGAGTGGGAAAAAATGAACCAGAAGTATTCTCTGCAAATGCCTCTGATAGATGCGAGTTGTGTAATTCGCAACGAGACAGACTAAGTGCTGAAAGAGAAGGAAGTGTGCTGAGCACTTTAAATGTGTCGTGTGACCGGGATAGGTCATACCCGCTCATGTCAAGAGACTGCAATTTTATAAGACTGGATCCCCATTTGAAATCATCATTATATATATCACCTGATGTATAGGAAACATGAAGATCAAGGTGTACCAAATTTGTGAGATTCCCAAGTTGAGGCGGAAAGAGGCCAAAAAAGTTAGCTGAAGAGAGATTTAGATACCTCAAATGCGTCAAAGATCCTATGAATTCTGGAATGTGACTCCCATAAAAGTAATTCCCGCTCAAGTCCAAGTAAGTTAGGAGCTTAAGTTCAAGCAAAGCCGGACTTATTCCAGAAGATACCATGGAAACATCATCATTCGGCATACAAATTATATTATCGAGATTATCATCATAGCCATAATCATCATCAAAGTAATTATAATGTGGCGGCATAGCACGGAGATTCAACTTGACGACATTGTTAGTGATATTGTCACAAGTGACTCCGTGCCATTGACAACAATCTTCACCAACCCATGAAGTAAGGCGGTTCAAAGGATCTTTGGTAAAGCTCTGTTTGAACTTTAACAAAGCTTCAAGTTCGTGCTTTTTGCACCTAACGAAGCCTAAGGATTCGGGTTCTTTGCCATGTCCATATTGTGATGAATGGAACATATGCAAAAGAACAATAACAAAGAGGAAGCAGGTTCTTCCCATAATACTAAAAGTGGAAATTAATTAGTTTTAATATTCTGTTTTTGTGACTGATATCTTCCAAGTTTTCAGTGGTGCTTTAATATATATTTGAGGATATTTGAAAAATCTAGTGTTGAGTCTTGACTAATAAATACTCCGTACATTGCAATTTCACATCCAAACATCCATGTCAACAAAATTTTCTACACCCTTTTTTACGTTGCAAAATTCTTGACTAATAAATACATTCAAAACACCCATATCAAATCAAATGTGTATTTGAAATTCATATGGAGCTCAAGTCAAGGTCTTCTGTTTCCTGTACGCCACTGTTGTAGGATTATAAATTTATTAAAAACGGTTAGGGCCACATCGACAAACACCCATAACGAAAAAGGAGAGAAAGTTACTCAACCTGTCGTAACTCATATATTTATAGATTTTTTATAGACTGCTGTAAATGAGTCAAAATTTAAATTACTTAGTCACGAAATTTTCTACATGTTTGATTATTAAGCTTGAAAACATAGAGCATTGGGGTTCTGCCTCACTACCTCCTATTGAGCCCACCTCTTCACTCCGTTGACGAACTCGAATGTCCTGTCCGTCTCGGTCATTTCCGTAATCTCGAGCATGCACGATGAAAATTCCCTCACATAATCCCGGATTGATTTGGTGTGCTTTACTTCCTTCAGCTTCTTCCGAGCGACAAACTCGGTGTTCTTGGGGTAGAAGTGATCCTTCAAAATCCTCTTGAAATCGGCCCACGATGTTACGCCCGCTTCGATTTCCTTGTACCTATCCCGCCACCACATCTTGGCATCGTCCACCAAGTACATACTTGCCGTGTCGACTTTCCCTTCATCGGAAGTATTACTCCATATCGAAGACAAAGTTATCGACCGCTTTCGAATACCTCACCCCATCGTAGGTTCGGGGTTGGGGCGCCTTCACCTTACGGCGCCCTAAATATTTCCTGTCATTGGTCACCGCTTTCAAGAGCGTGGCGCAAGTGTTCTCTAGCTCCTCGATCTTTCGATGGAGATGAATGATTTATTCCGACCGATTGTCGGGTATTGCCTCACTGATCGCTTGGATCCGGGCATCCATCTTGATCATTGCCGACTTGAAGCCACTAACCGTCTTTTCCAACTCCTCGAGGCTCTCCCCCATTCGGATTACGATGCCCTCGTGTTTTGGAAGTCAATTGTCGAACGCATCCTCTAACTATCCCACTCGTTCTTCCATGGTTTTGCCCATTTTCTCGATTCCGATGAACAAATGCGGCTTGCAGAAACCCGTCCGAAAACCGGGCTCTAATACCAAATGTCGCGGTCCGGTACTTTTGCCGGATCGTGGTACGCACCCTTGCCCAACTCTAGGGCAAGAATGCAAGCAACAAGGGTCTCGTACTAGTGAGGGATCGCCCACTAGCATGCTTCTCGATACTCGGGGTGTGTGTCGGGAATCCTAGTCACGATTATCAAAGTCTGGCACACGAAAGCAATAAAAGTAAGCAATACGATTATTGAAAGCAAGAGACAAGCAATATCAAGCTTAAAGATGAGAAGCGGTTTATATAGACTAGCACCTCTCATAGAGGCAAATTTGATAGTTTTGTCCTAGTAGCAGGATACATTGAATGTGTAGAATAGCGATATGTTTTCTAAACGCCTAAAAACATATCTTAAACTAAAAATGAGACTCCAAGATTCGACACGCAAGAAGTAGTCTTGTAATACTAAATGAAACTAAAAACAGAAATGAAAATACATAAGCGGAAATATAAAATCTAAGGGCTCGAAGTAAAAGGACCACGCACGCAATTCTCAGGGATTATGCGGCTAAAGTGCGGCTCCTTACATTAGGCCTATACATATGTCCAACAGCCCATTTTTAAGCTGCAAGATTCTAGATCATGTGTATTAACATTCAGCTAGTTTTGCTTGTGACGGGTTAATCTCGTCACAAGCTTGTGACCTCTCACAAAAAGGGAGAGAGGACAAGGTGGGGCACCCCCCATATGCTTACCACTCACCTTTTAATGGGCATTTTGTGAGAGAAAACAGTATCTGTCACAAGCTTGTGACGGATATAGCCCGTCTTTAATGAGATTTTGTGATTAACATTTCATATGGGGCCAAGTCAAAGTCTTCTGTTTTCTTATACCCCATTGGAGAGTTAGGCCAACGTCCAACAAAAAGAAAAGGAGAGATTTGCTTTAATAAGGTCAAAAGCATTTTCATTGTAAAATCACGACCTATAATAGCGAGTAATATAATAATGTAAATTTGAAAAGTGAGAAAATTGTAACTAATATTTCGGTATTTACATTGTTCATTAGAGGCGACCGGATGAGCGACATTCCTAGTCTATTTAGCTCCACCACTGAGTGGAACACTGCATAAAAACACTAACAAAGAAAAAGTAGGATACTCCCCTCACAATAAGAGAAAATAATTTGAATATTTTATGTTAAGTGGTTGACCTCATAAAAAATTCCAATGGAGTTTGAGAAAAGAACATGATATGATTTAATATATGAGGAAAATTGACATTTATATGGAGCCAAGTCAAGGTCTTCTGTTTTCCTATACCCTTTTACACGGAAAAAAGAGTTTAGTATCATGCCGAAAAGAAGAGGGTTTTCACTTCATAAGATCAAAAAATAAATCATCGTAAAACTAACTGGTAGTAGAAAGAGTAGCTCATTGACTTATAGATTATATTGATAAGGTATATTAATCGAAAGAGTAGCTTAGAAAAAGTTTCTCTTATTTGAACAGTTCCTCACAGCGTAGCATACATATCAAGTTATGTGTCCCAAATTCCATAGCACGGGAGGTCTAACTAGTACTTACATAAGTTGGAGTCATGTGTTTGATTGCAAAGCTCAGAAACATCAAGTCTAGAAGTATTATGCGATTGTGCCAGCAAAATGAACGAAAAGCAGACAAAGATTGAATTCTCATTTCTCGTAAAAAGTGAATGACAGGTATATTATAGCCTGACTAAGATTTCAATGCAACAGAAGTGCAAACAAATTGTTGCCAAAAAAAATAAAAACTAATATCGGTAACACAAAAATTTCTATAAAATGGCATGGAGCCTAAACAACAAGGAATGTGTCATGTCAAATGATTCTGATCGAGTTCCAGAACTATAAGAAACATGAAGGTCCAAGTATGATTTCTCCTGAGATGCCAGTATTGGAAAGGTCCAAGTATTCAATATAAGTTTGATTTCTTAACCATCGACGAAACGCCGTGTTTATCACAGAATAACAGACACCAAGAACTTGAAGCTGAAAGGAAGGTCGCCAATTGAAACTGGGGTTGAGATTTAGACTCAGATTGTTGGAATTCATATCCAAATATGACAATTTCGAGAGGTTACCAATGCCGGAGACAATACCTTGGAGGGAGTTCGATGAGATGTCTAAGTGCTCTATCTGGTTTAAATGTCCAATAAAATCTGGATCCAATCCGCTCAAATAATTGTATGACAAATCCAAATATTTCAAAGCGGACAATTTCACAAAAGATGCAGGAACGCGACCTTCCAACACATTGTTCGAAAGATCAAGGTAATTCAAGTTTGTGAATTGTCCCAACAAAGACGGCAAACTATCTTTCATGTGATTATTATGCAGATCAAGGTATTCTAAGTCAAAAGCACCACTATATATTATCTTATCTCCATCAACCTATTTTAATTTTTGGAAACTAATAAAGAACTTGGTTCTTAAATAAGAACCAACTTTTTCTTAGTTCGTATGTTTCCTATACGTCAGGTTGAAAAGTCTTTTTGTCTTTCCTTTTTTTACTTTACAAATGTAACATAATTTACATTCATATCAACCAAAGTTTTCTACACCAACTTTTACGTTTCAACATCCATATCAATTGTGTGTTGACATTCATATGGACTCGAGTCAATGTCTTCTGTTTCTGTATACCCTTTTGCACGGTTCTAAATTCACTAAAATTAAAAGAAGGATTTTTTGTCAAAAACTACCTTTTATTTAGGGTCATTTGTAAACAACTACCTTTCATTTTATTTTTGGCTTTCAATTACCTTTTATTTCTTCATTTTGCGAAAGACTGCCAAAAATCTACTTCCGTCGAAAAAAAGTCAATTTTCCGGCGTTGACTTGCTCTTTTCTTCCTTTTTTCACACATATAACCCATATTTCTCCCTTTGTTCACCCAACAAAATCTGAAAAAACTCCTCTCTATGCGAAACACCTTATCAAAAGTTTGTTCAAAGCAATACCAACGCATCAACCATCTCAATCTCCATCTCCATCTCCGTCATCACCATTACTACCAGTGTCACTTTCACCCTTACATTTCAACAACTTTATAGACTACTCATGATTCATCAACCTACTGTCCATCTAAGTCATATTAAAGTACCTTCTTCTCTATTCATGGTAAGATGGTGGTTATAAGAAAACTAATGAGATAGTAGCACACAAGCAGGGGCGAACCTAGAGGGTAGCAAAGGGTAGCAAGTAGGGATGGCAATGGGTAGGGTCTGGGTAGGGTCCGCCTAGACCCGGACCCGACCCGAAATTTTTCTTTTGGACCCGTACCCGACCCAGACCCGCAAGGGTCTAAAATTTGAGGACCCATACCCGGACCCTATGGGTAAGGGTAGGGTCTGGGTCTACCCACGGGTCCGAGTTTCAGCCACTTTAGTAACAAGATTAACAGTTATGGGGTCTATAATATTTAAAAAAAAATTCATACTACTTTAACATTATGAGTTTATTAATTTGCCGTTAATGGTGGTTGTCGGTCGCCGGCTATTAGAGAGGTGGTTGTCAGTCGCGTATCAGTGCTGTGGTGGTGGTTTTCTTGTGTCAGTGGTGGAGTGGTGGTATTGTCAGAAGAGTTTGGTTAGGTTTTATCACTTTATGGGATGAGGGAAGAGAAAGAGACTTTAGTTGGGTTTCTACAGTCTGCCACAGAAAAGTTGTAATTTTGATTTTTTTTTTTCTTTAATTAAGGGTCTAAGGGTCGGGTATGGGTCTCATAACTTAGACCCGGACCCGGACCCGAAATATTTTCTTAAGACCCATACCCGACCCATACCCATTGGGTCTAAAAAAATGAGACCCATACCCGACCCATTAGGGTCTGACCCTCAGGGTCTGGGTCGGGTCCCCGACCCACTGCCATCCCTAGTAGCAAGTGCTACCCCAAACCCAGAAATTTTATCGAGGAAGACGAAGGTCTGCAACCCCAAAAACTGCTGTCTTAAATGCAAGAATAAGTAAAAGAAAGGTTGTAAATAAAACATTAGTTTGTTTGTGGCGTAGTGGTCAAGGAGTTGTCTACCCATCTTGTAGACCCGTGTTTGAACCCTGCTAAGGACTGTTGAAGCATTGCTTATTTTTTTCAATTTGTTTTTTTTTTTTTTTCAATTAAAAACTGTCCATTGCTTGTGTTTACAATCGATAAAAAAGTTTACTTTTTTCAATTAATACTTTGTCCATTGCTTGTGTTTACAATCGATAAAAAAGTTTCTATAATAGAGGTTTGTATTTTATTTTCCTAGGTAGTAATATTATTTAATTTCCAACATATTAATAGTTAAAGCTCGGTAATTTGATAGTAGAATGGACAGAAAGTAAGAAAATGGAATGAGTTTAATCTTACATTTGGAAACCGTCAGCTAATATATACACTTTTTATACTCCATAATAACCGAGTACAATTTTTTATTTAACATTATGTTAGTTATGCTAAATGGTTATATGTGTTGTTCGTATAAACAAGATGATCACAGGAATCACTAGATTACTACGAGCTACAGTGTGTAATTGTTAACAACACAAAGCAATATTGTTATGAATAATCACAAACAGACCATTTGTTAAGAAATATATATATGTTCGTATGCTCTTGTTTCTTTTTAGTAGGAAATTATATTACAAAAATTTCGCTACCCCACATTTTAAATCCTGGATTCGCCCCTGCACACAAGTGCTCCTAAGAGTGAATCCATGATTATTTTCGAAGAGTTAACATTAGAGTTAATTTTGCCAACAAGGTCATAATACATCATTATTGTTGACAAATTATTTACCATGTTAAGATTAATATCAATGATGATTTTGTTTCGGTGATTAGGACTTTGATTCGGGTAAGAGCTTGTGACCTCTCATGTGGGGCACCCCCATGTGCTTTCCACTCACCTTTTAATGGGCATTTTGTGAGAGAAAACGGTATCCATCACAAGCTTGTGACGGATATAGCCCGTCTTCAATGAGATTTTGTGATTAACATTTCATATGGGGCCAAGTCAAAGTCTTCTGTTTTCTTATACCCCATTGGAGAGTTAGGCCAACGTCCAACAAAAAGAAAAGGAGAGATTTGCTTTAATAAGGTCAAAAGCATTTTTCATTGTAAAATCACGACCTATAATAGCGAGTAATATAATAATGTAAATTTGAAAAGTGAGAAAATTGTAACTAATATTTCGGTATTTACATTGTTCATTAGAGACGACCGGATGAGCGACATTCCTAGTCTCTTTAGCTCCACCACTGAGTGGAACACTGCATAAAAACACTAACAAAGAAAAAGTAGGATACTCCCCTCACAATAAGAGGAAATAATTTGAATATTTTACGTTAAGTGGTTGACCTCATAAAAAATTCCAATGGAGTTTGGGAAAAGAACATGATATGATTTAATATATGAGGAAAATTGACATTCATATGGAGCCAAGTCAAGGTCTTCTGTTTTCCTATACCCTTTTACACGGAAAAAAGAGTTAGTGTCATGCCGAAAAGAAGAGGGTTTTCACTTCATAAGATCAAAAAATAAATCATCGTAAAACTAACTGATAGTAGAAAGAGTAGCTCATTGACTTATAGATTATATTGATAAGGTATATTAATCGAAAGAGTAGCTCACTAATAATAGAAAAAGTTTCTCTTATTTGAACAGTTCCTCACAGCGTAGCATACATATCAAGTTATGTGTCCCAAATTCCATAGCACGGGAGGTCTAACTAGTACTTACATAAGTTGGAGTCATGTGTTTGATTGCAAAGCTCAGAAACATTAAGTCTATAGAAGTATTATGCGATTGTGCAAGCAAATGAACGAAAAGCAGACAAAGATTGAATTCTCATTTCTCGTAAAAAGTGAATGACAGGTATAATATAGCCTGACTAAGATTTCAATGCATCAAAGTGCAAGCAAATGAACGAAAAGCAGTTGATACCTCTTCTATTTATTGCGGTATAGTTTCTGAAAGATGGTTATTGGACAAGTCCAAAGATTCGATCGTCTTCAGGTTGCCTATATTTTCAGGAATGTGTCATGTGAGATGGTTATATGACAAGTTCAATGCAAACAATGCAGATATGTTTGTGAGCTCCTAGGGTATTGTGCCGACTAAATGATTGTTGGAGAGGTTGATTATGGATTGACCCCCTTTTGTTCCGGTTAACACTTCAACTATTCCCTTGACAATCTCTTCAATTCCTAGACTAATATCGGTAACACAAAGATTACTATAAAATGGCATGGAGCCTAAACAACGAGGAATGTGTCCTGTCAAATGATTCTGATCGAGTTCCAGAACTATAAGAAACATGAAGGTCCAAGTATGATTTCTCCTGAGATGCCAGTATTGGAAAGGTCCAAATATTCAATATAAATTTGATTTCTTAACCATCGAGGAAACGCCGTGTTTATCACAGAATAACGACACCAAGAACTTGAAGCTGAAAGGAAGGTCGCCAGTTGAAACTGTGGTCGAGATTTAGACTCAGATTGTTGGAATTCATATCCAAATATGACAATTTCGAGAGGTTACCAATACCGGAGACAATACCTTGGAGGGAGTTCGATGAGATGTCTAAGTGCTCTATCTGGTTTAAATGTCCAAAAAAATCTGGATCCAATCCGCTCAAATAATTGTATGACAAATCCAAATATTTCAAAGCGGACAATTTCATAAAAGATGCAGGAACGCGACCTTCCAATACATTGTCCGAAAGATCAAGGTAATTCAAGTTTGTGAATTCTCCCAACAAAGACGATAAAGTAGCTTTCATGTGATTATTATGCAGAATTGCAGATCAAGGTATTCTATGTCAAAAGCACCACTATTAATTATCTTATCTCCATCAACCTATTTTAATTTTTTGAAACTAATAAAGAACTTGGTTCTTAAATAAGAACCAACTTTTTCATAGTTCTTATGTTTCCTATACGTCATGTTGAAAAGTCTTTTTGTCTTTCCCTTTTTTACTTTGCAAATGTAACATAATTTACATTCATATCAACCAAAATTTTCTACACCAACTTTTACGTTTCAACATCCATATCAATTGTGTGTTGACATTCATATGGACTCAAGTCAATGTCTTTTGTTTCTGTATACCCTTTTGCACAGAGGGTGGTTATAAGATTTCCAGCAAATAGACTACCCTCTAGTTTTTTCAAAGCAAATTTCCACTGTTTCCTACACCGACGACATGTTGGAGATTGGCTCTAGATGGAAGAGCCCTCGACACACTCACTAGGCAAAGCAACCAAGATCTATCCATACTCTAGCCCGTGGACCAACGACTAAAGTGGTATCCGTGGACCACCGACTAAAGTGGGTTTTGGGTTTTAGCCATGTGTATAAAAGCACTTCAAGAAACTAGACCAAACACATACTTAAAGCAGATTAAGAAATAGTTTTGCGGTTGTCGCTAACAAACTAGATTCCGAATTTGCTGCTCAAACAATCAAATGATCCAAGTCCGTAATTGAAAACATTACTAAAATGCATATTACAATGGCATGAAGTCCATATAGTACAAAATACAGAGTTCAAATCACAAAATGCAATCAAAGGGAAGGAATACATACAAAATACAGAGTTCAACTCTTTTTTAGGAATTCTCATTAAACCTCCTCTTGAACCGGTTCACCCTCACTTTGATTGGTACATAGATTCTATCAGCAAGGTCCTCGAGGTACCGAAAATAAGCTTGTCTCCAACTCCTCTTTATCACCAAAGTTCCAACAACTCCCCAAAATCCGGTAGCAACACCAGACATTACAGCTAGGATAAACCACATCCGTTCAAATTTATCTTTTCCGGCGGCAGAATTAACATTTGTCAAACTTGGTCGCGAGTCAAGTTTAGTGCAATTGTGCAAGGGAAATCCACATAAACCAGAATTTTTCGCATAAATAGATGGGTCGTCAAGAGTTTGGAGTTGATTACCTGTTGGAATATGGCCATGTAGGTTGTTGTTGGACAAATTCAACACGCATAGATTTGTTAGTGAAGAAAAGCCTTGCGGTATCGTCCCTGAAAGATGGTTATTCGACAAGTCCAAAGATTCAACCGTCTTGAGGTTGCCTATATTTTCTGGAATGTGCCCGGTTAGATGATTATTCGACAAGTTCAATGCAAACAGTGCGGATATATTTGTGATCTCCTTAGGAATTGTGCCGACTAAATGATTGCTCGAGAGGTCTATGATAGACTGACCCCCATTTCTCCCACTAGGCGCTTCAACTATCCCCTTGACAATTTCTTCAATTTGTAAACTCGAATCCGAAATGATAAATTCAGTTGGATCATCAAACTGAATGGAGCCTAAACAGCGAGGAATGTGTCCTGTCAAACGATTATAAGCGAGTTCCAACACCAAAAGCGACCCGAAATCGCATAAATGTGTTGGAATGGGTCCACTAAAACGATTTCCTCGTAGGTTGAGGATTTCCAATCCACTATCCGCGGCTACCTTTCCAAATTGTCACTGAATTCAAGCACCTTTAAGTTGTTTCCAATATTAAAAAGCGATGAAGCATTATTACCATCAAAAATCGCCTCCGATAACTGATTGGAAGACAAATCTATCACTTGAGCATGTTGTCCCAACCATTTAGGTATTGTCCCAGATAACAAGTTACTGTGAAGGTCCAACCACCACAAGTAATTACTATTTTGCGGCAAGGAACCTATAAAAAAAAAGAAGTTACTGTGAGAAAAAGAAGTTACTGTGAGAAGACAAATCTGTACTTACGGCCGACATTTAATGTAATATATCTTTAAGAGAAGTTTGACGATGAACCTGTAAGTCGATTGCCAGCAAGACGTAATTCTTCAAGTTCGCAGAAGTTCCATAGCCATCCGGGCAATTCTCCTGAGATGCCAGTATAGGAAAGATCCAAGTATTGGATCTGAGTTTGATTCCTTAACCATTGAGGAAACACCGTGTTTATCACACAAAAATGGGCATTAAAAACTCTAAGTTGAAAGGAAGGTCGCCAGTTGAAACTTGAGTCGAGATTGAGATTAACGGTATTGAAATTCATATCCAAATAGGACAATTTCGAGAGGTTTCCAATGCCGAAGACGGTACCTTGAAGGGAGTTCATTGAGATGTCTAGGCTCTATCTGGGTTAAATTTCCAATAAAATCTGGAATCAACCCGCTCAACTTATTGTATGACAAATCCAAATATTTTAAAGCGGACAATTTCACAAAACATGTAGGTACTGGACCTTTAAACTTATTGACTCCAAGATCAAGGTAATACAAGTTTGTGAATTGTCCCAACAAAGACGGCAAACTACCGTTTATCGTATTATTGTGTAGATCAAGGTATTCCAACTCAAAAGCACCACACCCTAATAAACTCGAAAAAAACTCTAGGATATCTCCTTGGGAAATATTACTGTGTGAAAAATCCAAGTGCTTAAAATTGCAACGATATCCCATACTTGGCATAATCCCACCCTCCACAGAACTAAAGGCATTGTAACTCAAATCAAGTACTTCGAGACGCTTCATTGCTTTAAGCCAGAGCATAACTGACCCATTAAAATTATTGTAACCGAGAGATAGGGATCGAAGAGAAACCATATTTTTGAAAATAGGGGGAAGTAGACCTTTGAAGCCATTCAACGGAAGATGAAGATGTTGAAGAGTGGGGAAATATGTATTAGAAGTATTAGATATTACTGCCTCGGATAAATGTGAGTTATATAACAAGCAATTAGATAGCCTAATCGCTGAAAGTGAAGGAAGTGTCATGAGAGCTTTAAAAGTGTCGTGTGCTCGGGACAGGTTATGATTGCTCATGTCAAGAGACTGCAGTTTTAAAAGCCTGGATACCCATCCTAAGCCTTCACTATATAGATTTTGGTTGTAGCATCGTCTATCATGAAGATCAAGGTGTACGAGATTTGTGAGGTTGCCAATTTGAGAGGGGAGGGGGCCGGAAAAGCCAGCGAAAGAGAGATTTAGATACCTTAACTGTCTCATGGATCCGATAAATTCTGGAATTCGACTTCCAGAAAAGTCATTCCCACTCAAGTCCAAGTGAGTTAGGAGCTTTAGTTCAAGCAAAGTCGAACTTACTCCAGAAGACACCATGGAAACTTGAGGATCGGGGTGACAATATTTACAACAGTCCCAGCCAGCATCGTCATAGAGCAGTGATAGCTGACTCCGGAGATTCAACTTGACAACATTGTGAGTGACATTGTCACAAGTAACTCCGTGCCATTCACAACAGTCTTCACCGACCCATGATGAAAGGCGCTTCGTAGGATCATGGGTAAAGCTCTGTTTCAACTTCAACAGAGCATCTAGCTCATGCTTTTTGCACCTTAAGACGCTCAAGGATTCAAGTTCTTTGCGGTGTACACATAGTGATGCATTGAACACCTGCAAAAGAACAATGACAAAGAGAAAGGAGATTATTCCCATTACAAAGGATATTAATTTGTTCTTATTTTAGGATTAGAACATTGAACTTGGTTCTTTAATAGGTGAGAAAAGTTGAAAAGTATTTTGCAGTCCTAAATCCGTTGTTTACGTTGGATGTAAGTTTGTAACATCCATATACAGTATCAACCAATTTTCAAAAAAAATTAAATGCATTTCAAACATCTGTATCGACATTCATACAGAGCCAAGTCAAGGTCTTCTGTGATCTCTTTCTGGTGAAATGAACATTCTATTGATCATCTTCTTCTTTCTTAATCGTAATTCGTAATTCGTAAATACTCTGTATAGTGACGAAGAGAAAAGAACATGGTTTCACATACTACAAGAAAAGAGTTTCACTCACATAGTTAAAGGAGCTTTCATCGTAAAACATATTGGCAATAAACATTGGTTCATCAAGTACTGTAGGGTGTTGTAAAAATAAATGCCGAGTAATAATTTTCGCATCTCTTAAAAATTCGCATCTCATTCATACCAACTCCGTAGATTTTACGGAGTTGGACATATATCATTGTTACTCCGTATATGTTTTTGTGACGAAGAGAAAAGAACATGGTGCTTCACACACTATAAGATAAGAGAGTTTCCCTTTGCATAGTCAAAGGAGCTTTCATCATAAAACCTATTGGCAATAAACATCGGCTTATTAAGAAATAAGTCCTCTCATGAATCAACTATCAGTGTGGGACTGTGACACTTACACCTAATACTCCGTATTATTATGGGTTAGTCAATCCATATCAAGTATTGTAAGAGAGAATTATGTATTGATGTCGAATTGTCGAGTGTTGTAAAAATCAATGCTGGGTAATAATTTCCGCATCTCTTAAAAATTCGCTAATAATGTGATTATAAAAATTCCAGCAAATACACTGCATTTTCATTATTCTGAAAAAATTTGAGACTAGTGACGAAGAAGGAGTCAAATATTAAATTACGCGTCACGAATACTTTCTACATGGTGACTGGAGAGTATAGTCCTAGTGTTTGACTACGAAGCTTGAAAACATGTAGCACTGTGCTATTGTCAAGTTGTGTAGTACACAAAGGTTGAATTGAATGTCAGGTAGAATACAATATAGCCTGACTAAAATTTCAATGCATCATAAATACAAATAACATCTCATTCATACCAACCCGTCCCAATCATTTGTTTAGCTATCCAGAGTAATGTAGCAATTTAATTCATACCTCTATCTATTGCAGCATAGTTTGATTAATCCGGTCATTTTTCTAAGCATTGTTTTTTTAAAGTTGAATTCTCATTTCTAGTAAAAATTGGATGAAAGGTACTGTACAATATAGCATGACTGCAATTTCCGTGCTGCATAGATATAAGAAATGAACGCAAAGCAGTTTATCTACACCAGAACACAATCTAACATCTCCGGCATACCTATTTAGAGCTATGACACCAGATAACAACACAATCTAACATTCCGGCAAAGCTAGAGCTATGAAGCATGCAATTCATACCTCTTTATCTGTTGTGGCATAACTTGATGACAGCGATGTTTATCCACCTATGTAAACCGGCTTGATCAAAAAGAGGCCGAATGGCACATAGAGCTGTATCCAAAAGATCATAAGTCGGGAATAAGACGGTCTCACATGTGAAATTATCATTTAAATGTTTAATCATTCTAACCAATACTTTCAACAGAAAATTAACATGTATTTGTAACGAACATACATCAAAATAATTCTCAATCATTCAAAAAAATCAACTAATTGCAACATTAACTCCTCCATCACTTGCATAGTACTCCGTATTCCAATAACAAGTCAATTACATCAAAATTCAGTTCTTTGATGTTTATTTGAAGTGGGTATTTGGGAAATTACATCAAATAGGAAATTGTAAATTGGGGATTTGGTAAATGGAGGGTTTAACAGTAGAAAGTGATGATAACATTACAGAAATTGGTAAATAAAAACGTACTAAGTGTAGGGAAATACTTACAGATTTTGGGAAAGTTCTCATCTTGATCATGATGATGATTATGATTCTGGGCATGCATGAAGAATGATTATGATTCTGGGCATGATTCTTTCGCAGTAGAGCCCAAGAGGCAATAACTTAACCAGCTAGTGTCCCTTGAGACAATAACTCTTAACAAAAGGAATTTACCATTTTATTTAATGATAAAATTGATAATTAAAATTGTCATTTTTTTAACAATAAACTCTGATGGTAACTTTTTGTTGGTGTTTCAATATTTTCATTAAAATATATTTTTCATAACTTTATTCAATTTTCTGTGATTAGTTTTCAATTTCAATAATTTTATTTTATATCAAAATACGATAGAGTTAAATATTAAAAATTAATGAGGTGCTAATATAATTTAAAATCAATAAAGTAATAACTTGAAAATAAAAACTCTATGAATACCGCACATGCATTGGGTGGTATGTCGGGATCTATACTAGTTCCAATTAATTATTATTATTATATTGTTCCTGCATTTCCGACAAAAAATCAAAAGTTACAATATCTGTTATGGCTTCCGATCAGGAGCCTGCTCCTACAACATGAGCCACATTCATGATTCATCAACTTCTTACCATATCTCCTAATATACCTAAACCAAATAGAAATGAGAAGTGTAGACTACACAGATTCTACCAAGAGTCCCAAGACCCAATTGTATGGTAATATCCCACTCTCCAGCCTCCCAAAGTCCCAAGTTTCCCTTGCTGATGGACTCCTGCGCGCACAACAAACCCATTGTGATCCTGAACTACAACACGGTGTTGGAGAATGGCTACATTATGGAGGCGGGGCTTAACGGTCTTTCATGAACCTTGCATTTTCCATCTTAAATTGAAAACATTACTAAAATGCATATTACAACGGCCTGAAGTCCGTCTGTTATGGCAGTACAAAGAGTTCAAATCACATAATGCAGTAAAACGGAAGGAATACATACAAATCGTTATTCATTAACAAGATTAATTATGCATCAGAGTGCTCGTGTGTACCTGCATTCATACCAACTATTTCTTTAGGAATTTTCACTGAACCTCCTCTTGAACATGTTCACCCTCACTTTGATTGGCGCATAAATTCTATTAGCAACTTGCTCAACATACTGGAAATAAGCTTCTTTCCAACTCCTGTTTAATACCAAAGTCCCGACCACTCCCCAAAATCCGGTAGCAACACCAGACATTACGGCTACGGTGAACCACAACTTTTCATATTTATCTTCTTTATTGACATCATCTTTTCCAGCAGTAGGATTAAGATTTGTTGAACCTGGTGGCGGGTCATGTTCTGTGCAATTGTTTGGCAAGGGAAATCCGCACAAACCCAAATTGTCTGCATAGATGGATGGGTCGTCAAGAGTTTGGAGTTGACTACCTGTTGGCATAGGGCCGTGTAGGTTGTTGTTGGACAAATTCAACATGCTCAGATATGGTATAGTAGACAAACTTTGCGGTATAGTCCCTGAAAGATGGTTATTCGACAGGTCTAGAGATTCGAGCGCTTTCAGGTTGCCTATTTTTTCAGGAATGTGTCCTGTTAGATGATTATACGACAAATTCAAAGCAAACAATGAGGAGATGTTTGCGAGCTCCTCTGGTATTGTGCCGACTAAAAGATTGCTTGAGAGGTCAATGATGGATTGGCCTCCTGTTGTTCCAGTGGAGACTTCAAGAATTCCCTTCACAACTTCATCAATTTGTAAACTTGCATCACTAACGAAAAATTTATCAGGATTGTAAAATGGCATGGAGCCTAAGCAGCGAGGAATGTGCCCGGTCAAGCGATTCTCTGCGAGTTCCAATACCATAAGTGACCCAAAATTACAAAGCTCTGAGTGAATGGCCCCATAAAAGTGATTTCCTCGTAGACTGAGGATTTCCAAATCAGTATCCGAAGGCACCTTTCCAAATTGTATCTCTCCGGACAACATGTTGTCACTGAGGTCAAGCACCTCTAAGTAGACTCCAACATTAAGAAGTGACGAAGCATTATTTCCATCAGAGATTTCCCCTGTTAACAGATTTGAGGACAAATCTATCACTTGAAAACTTTCTAAATTGCGCAGCCATTTAGGTATTGTCCCAGTAAGCAAGTTGTTGTGAAGGTCGAGCCACCCCATCTTACTGTCAGATAATTGTTTCGGCAAGAATCCTATAAGAAAAGTTAGTCAAAAAATTGTAAAAAAAAAATCATCATAGGTTTCGAGGATGGTATAAAATAGCAATAACGGTCACGAATCGCGCTTGTATACTAGATGTAGTGGTACAACCAACACCAGTCTATACTACTTTTTTTTTATCGGTCTTTCTTCCGGCTTTATTGTCCTTGTATCGGCAAGTATTTATCAAATACTAGCCTGGTAGGTTAAAATATGAGCTGGATCGCCTATTCATAGCAAAAAAAAATTATATGAGAAAATAAAGGTGTGGAAATTGAAAATCTTTTACCAATTTACATAACAGATCGCATATTCATGACCGATTTTTATTATCATGGTTCAAAGAAAAGTTTGATAATGAACCTGTAAGTTGATTGCCAGAAAGATGTAATTCCTGAAGATTGCTCGAGTTCCATAGCCATCCCGGCAGTTCTCCTGAGATGCGAGTATAGGAAAGATCCAACAATGCAATCTGAGTTTGATTCCTTAACCATTGAGGAAACACCGTATTTATCACACAAGAATGAACATTAAAAACTTGAAGTTGAAAGGGAGGTCGCCAGTTGAAAGGCGAGTCAAGATTGAGATTAAGATTGTTGAAATTCATATCCAAATACGACAATTTTGAGAGGTTACCAATGCCGAAAACTGTACCTTGAAGGGAGTTCGTTGAGATATCTAGGTGCTCTATCTGGGTTAAATTTCCTATAAAATCTGGAATCAATCCGCTCAACTTATTGTATGACAAATCCAAATACTTCAAAGCTGACAATTTCACAAAAGATGCAGGAACTCGACCTTTGAACTCATTCTGGGAAAGATCAAGGTAATTCAAGTTTGTGAGTTGTCCAAGCGAAGACGGCAAACTACCATTCATCTTATTACTAGATAAAGCAAGGTATTCTAATTCAAAAGCACCACACCGAGATACACTCATAGAAGGCTCTAGGATATCTCCTTGGGAAATATAATTCTCAGATAAATCCAAGTGTTTGAAGTTGCAAGGATTTCCCATAATCTTCATTATCCCACCTTCCACATAATTAAACCCGTTGCTTCTCAAATCAAGAACTTCGAGATGCCTCATGGTTCTAAGCCAGAGTGGAACTGATCCATTAAAAGAATTGCCACCAAGAGAGAGAGATCGAAGAGAAACCATATCTCTAAGAACAGATGGAAAAGGACCTTCAAATTCATTCGTCCAAAGATAGAGATGTTGAAGAATGGGGAAAAATGAATGAGAAGTATTCCCTGCTAATGCCTCAGACAGATGTGAGTTATGTAATTCGCAATAAGATAGGCTAAGTGCTGAAAGAGAAGGAAGTTTATTGAGCACATTAAATGTGTCGTGTGCTCGGGACAGGTTATAGCCGCTCATGTCTAGAGACTGCAATTTTTTAAGACCAGATGCCCACCCTAAGCCTTCACCATATAAAAGATTTTGTTCATAGCATTCATAAACAACATGAAGATCAAGGTGTACCAAATTTGTGAGGTTGCCAAGTTGAGGAGGAAGGGGGCCAGAAAAGCCAGCTGAAGAGAGATTTAGATACCTTAACTGTCTCATGGATCCTATGAATTCTGGAATGCGACTTCCAGAAAAATTATTCCCGCTTAAGTCCAAGTGAGTTAGGAGCTTGAGTTCGAGCAAAGCCGAACTTACTGCAGAAGATACCATGGAAACTGCATACATGGGCATACAATTATTAATATCATAACCTTCCCAAAAGTCATCAAGGTGTAGGGGCTGACTACGGAGATTCAACTTGACGACATTGTCAGTGACATTGTCACAGGTCACCCCCGGCCACTGACAGCAATCTTCACCAACCCATGAAGAAAGGCGGTTCATAGGATCATGGATAAAACTCTGTTTGAACTTTAACAAAGCTTCTTGTTCATGCTTTTTGCACCTTATGATGCCTAATGATTCAAACTCTTTGCCATGTCCACATCGTGATGAACGGAACACCTGCAAAAGAACAATGACAAAGAGAAAGCAGGATTTTCCCATCATAGTATGAGGAAACCAGTTTGAATATTCTGTTTTTGTGGCTGATTATCTTGCAAGTTTTCGCCGGGTTTACAGTATGAGCAAGGCCCTTTAACCAGGGAGGAAAGTTGAAAAGTCTTTTTTGTCTTTCCCAAGAACTTTCTTGCTTAGTATCAAATATCAAACAAACTTTGAAGAGTCTAGATTAGATGAATTCCAAACATCTATATCAAGTCAAGGACTTTGGCAGAACAACTAGTAATATGACTTTTAGTTTGTTTGGTCCTAGTATACCAACGATACGTCGAAATGTAGCGTAAATATCAGTTTTTGTAATTTTACAGGTTATTACATGTAAGAATAATTTATGCATCAATCAATATAGAGTGTTTTAAAAATTGATGCTGAATTAGTAATACTATCATCGTCTCAAGAAAATTTGCTAGTGGTAAGGGGGTGGTTATAATATTCTGAAGCGATCCTGAGATTAATAAGGGAAGACGAGTCATACACAAAATTTCCACCTTTCCTATACAGTGCATATATTCATGTAGCAATTTATACCAGGTTGTTTTTGGTACTTGACGATTATCATGTGTTTGATTGTTAAGTTCTGAAGGATTTAGTAATATGCTACTGTTATTAGACAAAGGTTAAATTCTCATTTCTACTAAAAACCGAATGACAGGAAGGGTACAATATAACAACATTAATCCAATGCCTTGAGGGCTCCCGCAAATAGCTTGACTAAAAATTTCAATGCACTAGAAATACAAAAAAATGAACACAATCTAACATCTTCATTCATACCTATTCAGAGCAGTGAGGCAATGCAATTCATACCTCTCTATCAGTTGCAGCATAGTTCGATTAATCCGGTATGCGTATATGAAATGGCTAACTGCCTATCCTATCTCATCTACCTGTTATATTCATAAAGGCAAATATAAGTATATAACCCTATGAGGTAGAAACAGTAGGTCAGCCATATAATACACTCACAAATGTTTCCAAGTGTTGTAGAACAGATCACTGTTAGTAATAAAGGTGCATGAGAAAATACTTAACAGTTTCCGGAAGCTTTCTCCATATGGTAGAAGCACACTTCCCTGCCTGATTAAAGGTGGACAAAATAAGGGATACCAGAATGAACAAGAATATCGCATATTTATTAGAGTGTTAACATTACTAACCCTGGAATAATCCCAGCTTCTCTGGCTCCTGATTTGCTCCCTTCAAGTTTAGCATGAAAATTTAATATTAAAGTTTACTCCAAATAATATGGAAAATACTACTTTGCTTTATTTACAGAATCAACATTTGAGAGAATCACATACAACAAAATGTAGAAGGCACGGGTTCGAAGTTTGCCAGTATCATTTCTGTTAAAATAAACAGGCATGGTGAATACTCAATCGGAAGTAAACTTTATTAACTTTTATTGAAAAAACAAAAGACATGTAACTTACCGACAATCTAGTTCAGAACTAGTCATCGAAACTGGTGAGCTCAGCCCCTTGAAAAGTTCAAGCCCCTTTTTCCCCATTTTTTTGGTCGATGTCTTCTTAACAGAAGGATAAATGGCACCAGGCACCCAATCTTTCGGTATCCTCTCTTAAAACAACAAATATAAAACGCTTCAGAATAACAGATTCACGGTTCACACAGAACAAACACTGCTCGGAAATAGAATAAAAACGGCAACAAGAAAAAGACTTCAGGATACTTATATTATCCACACTCGACAATGGGTCCCTAAATATAATATGAACAAAACGGGGTAATGAGTTCACCTCTAACTCTATAAAATTTGAAGGATTTGAAGACATTGTGAAGCATAAGTTTAACAATCAACAAACAAATACGGACTCCATCTCAATCATTTGTACTGTACACCTTTAATTAATACACAAATCACAAACAAAATGATAGCAGCCATTAAATTGCAACAAACCAGAATTTTCAACTTTGCCAAAAGACTCGACTTCAATGGCATTAGAAGGCTTTAGCCACACTTTAGCATTGTAGGCAACGCTGATACCGTTTGATCCTTTAACTCGAAAGATGATCATGAACATTAAGCCTTGAACACCGTAAACATCCGCTTTTAGAAGCCATATCGGCCCAACAGGGTCGCTATCCTGTTAATCACATGTTGCGAGTAATAAAGGTAAACAAATGACTAAGACGTGGCATACGTTTGAATGAATTTAATAAATAGCCAGAGATGAATCAATTGTAGAAACTACAAACCATGTATTTTGCATGTGACACAGTGAGTTGTTTAGCGATACTCTTAGCGTGGTCCCAGTAAGTAGAATCGCGATCAACGGGATAAGTTCCGCCATACCGATGGAAACCATTATGCGGCCTCCCCATCCTATTTCAAATTGAACAACCCTTAAATTAGGAATTACTTCCTCCGTGTCAATCATTTGTTTACTTTTTATTCTTTGTTAGGAGTACTTTAATCAAAGGTAAACAAACGATTGAGACGGAGACATAAGCGTAAATAACGAATTAATCAACATAACTTTTCAATTAGGAATTAATCTACAAAGCCTTAAAATCAGGAATTAGTCGACAAAACCCTAAATCATACGAGAACTATCGGATGCAATAATCGAATGTTTCGACTACGAAACCCTAAGAATATCAAAAGAGGAAAGTGCAATATACAGACCTTTAATTTGTTTGAGACCGGTGATTGCTTTTACGATGGCTGCGGAAGAGTGAGAGAGAGAGAGAGAGAGAGAGAGCGCGCGCGCGACTTAGAGTTGAATGTTTCGATCACCGTGGGTTTTTGGATTTGAATTTTTTTACATATACACGCGACTTAGAGTTGGCAATCGGGTTAATCAGATCAGGTTTGGGTTATTTTGGGTCAAATACTCAAATGTATTTGGGTAGGGTTATTATCGTGTCCGTTTACTTACTCAGATTACTACAAATTTCTACCATTAAGGCCATGTTCTTTTGGACTGAAACTAATCTGATCTGAACTGAACTGAACTTATAGGATCTGAACTGAACTGAACTGAACTTATAGGATATGAAGTGAACTTAAATTAACTGACTTTAAGTCCAAAAGAACAGGGCCTAAATTTAATTTTTAGTCTATTATTTGGTATAATTAGTTCATTATTAAGTCAAACTTATCAATCTAAATACAAAATCACTTTCATTTGAATTAAAATTAACCTTAATAATTGTCGGGTCATCAATTTAATCGAGTCAGTATCAGGTCAGGTCTGGGTCGAATTCGGGTCATTGATAGTCGAGTCGCCATCTAGTCGAGACGGGTCGATTTCAGATCGTAAAATTTTCCATTCCTGTCGGGTCGGGATTGCTCGAGTTCGGTTCTGGTCACTTGGATCGGGTCAGACTTGCCAGCTCTACACGCGACAATCATTCTGTCTCCTCTTCCGTACAACTATTACTCCTCCTAAGTCCTGCCCGTGGTCATTTGTTGTCTTTTTTTTTTCATTTTGGGGTGTCTGAGTTAATTGTTGTCATTTCTATTTTAAGAATAAATTTAATAAAGCAATTTGATCATTCACACTCAATTTGTTCCACATTTCATTTAGTAATTGTCACATCCTCTTTCATTGGTATTTGTGTCAAAATCAAATGACAACAATTAACCGAAACAGATGGAGTACATTTTTTACACTTTTTTTAAAAAGAAAATTCCGTAGAATAATTTTCGCTTTCTTACAGCGGTGTCGATTATTTGTTTACCTTTAATTTTGCCACGAAAATCAAGGAAAGTAAAGGAACCATTTGTGGTTTGTTAGTAAATGACAAGTGGATCACTATAAAAGGGGTGATCAAATTACTCATAAAAGACCCATCCAATGTACAAAAGTAAATAGATGATTGAGTACACCTGGCAAAGCGAGTCAACGGATCGGATTTGGGTCGAACTAATTTGGGTCTCTTATTGATTTCGGGTTAATTCGGGTCGGGACGAGCCATTTGGGTTTCAGGTCTGTTTCGGGTTTGTTGGTCCGGTCTGTTTCGAGTCAAGCGGGTCGAGTTGTTTCGGGTCGGGTCATTTTCGGGTCAATGAATAATAGAGAAATATCCATTTCAGGTCTATTCAGTTCAGTTAGAGTTATATTTTGTTGGATGATTTTCGAGTTTGGTGGTTTTGGCTCAGTCATGTTTGGGTCGGGTCGAGTCAATTCGGGTTTTCGGGTCACATTCGGGTGATGTAGTTCGGCTTGGGTCGGGTTGCTTTTGCCATGTCTATGATTGAGACACCTAAAATGGAATGATAAACAAATGACTGAGATGGTGGAGGAGACATTTTTTTAGGCTTTTTTTATGGATTTTTGTCTAACCTTTTTTAAATAGGGGTTATAATAAAACGAGACAGTTTGAATAGCTTGAATTTTGTTTTATGAGCACAAACTCGGTAAAGTCAAGCATATACAAAAGTATAACTATTTAAACGACAACATAAATAAATTTAGAAGAAGAAAAATATAGGATTAAGATATTTTCAAAGGATCGAGTTGATAAAACATATCTCCACTGTTCTAATGAATTGTATGTGCTTGCTTCTTGGATACTACCTCCATTCAACTCCACTCTACCTATTTCATTTTTATACACTATTCACGAGTGAGTATTTAATTTTAATTTTCTCTCGATACATAAGTGAAAATATATTCATGTGGGATCTTGTTGATTCGTCTTTACGAGTACATTAAAAATATCTAACTTTTATAATTTTTGCAAATACGTAGCTAACGATATTTAGCGCGTAAAATACGCGTTGACAAATGTGAAAAAAGAAAGTGGTAGAGTGGAGTTGAATGGAGGAAGTACTATTTATAACTTCACAAGTGAAGAGAATGTTCAATACAACTTTTTATTATTGTCTTACCTAGTATATTATGAATATATCAAACTTTTATAATTTTTAGTAATGTGTAAATAAATTTATTAATGATAAATCTTTGAGTTATGCAACTTTATACTACTTTAAACTTTTATAATTTTTAGTAATATGTAATATATTTATGTAAATATATAAAGTTTCTTAAGATTGTATGCCTAAATAACAAAAGTAATTTTGTTAGTAATGAAAAGAATTGTAATAACATTGGATATAGTAATTTGATAGTAATAACTCATATGAATAGTCAAAGTAACAATAGTACCAGCGAGAGGGAGTAGTGAAAGCAATAGAAGTAACAACGAGAGTTGGAAATTATCAATATTAATGCGTCAGTAGTGAAATTAACAATAATTACGGTGAGATTACTGAAGTAACAGTAATAACAATGAAATGTAACAAAAGTAATAATATTAACACTAAAAGAAAGTATATATGAACGATTAGCTAACTAATATATTTAAGTAAAATATTAATAACCAGAGTAGTAAATTTGTTTCATAATTTATTTTATCATAGTTTTAAGATATGTCATCGAAAAATATATATTAATGATAAATTTATTAGTAATGCATCTTAAAGTAGTTTTATTTAATTGAAAATAAATTTTAATGCTAAATATATGAGTTATGGAAGTCTAACATAAGTACATAACTTTATTTCCAAGAAAATAAAATTTGACGATAAATAGATGTAGTTTGAGCATACCCGGACAGAAAACCAAGCGAATAAAACACACGTATACAGTTAAAAAGAACGGAGGAAGTAGGATTCTCATTTGTGACGAACATATCCGTCGCAAATTTAAAACGGGTTAAAAACTATCCATATGGGTGGATATATAAAACAAAACACAAAATCTCATTGAAGACGGCACGTATCCGTCACTTTGGAGTGACGGATACCATTTCCTCTCACAAATGACCCAAATAGAGGAGAGAGGGAAGCACATGGGGGTGCCCCCACCTTGTCCCCCTATCCGTTTTATGAGTGGCATTACCCGTCACTTGCTCCGACCCGTCTTCAGCAAGACTAACTGAAAACAAAATAAGGAGACTTGTGTTGTGAGATGAGGGCAGGCGGGCCAGAATTAGATTCGGATGTTCAGCAACATTGCGATATGCCTTTGCATAATTTGACATAATTTGACAAGATGGTTGTACTTGTACTTAGCAGTCATGTGAGTTGTGACGTATTGATAAGGAGGGTAGCTCCATTCAAATTGTTCATAACTACTTTAGGATAAATGATGGTTGTACTTGTACTCAGTATGATGTCAGTTGTAAGACCATCCCCAAGCACTGGTCGCGCTAATTAGGTCGCGACCCGATTTTACTCTTAATCCTTCTTATTAACCTTGACCCATTTTCACCCTCCCAAGCAGAAGGTCGCGACCTAGGTTATCAACCCAATCATTATCCACTTTACAACATTCTCCAATCATTGTTTTTTTATTGTTTTATAATTGTTCAACCAATAAAAAATTGACACATAGAAGGTCAATAAGACCATCTCTTTTGATCAACCTTGGTCACAAATTGACCATTTTAAGTTTTTGGTCACAAATTAACCACCCTTGGTCACACATTAAGACCATCCCCAAGCAAGGTCACAAACTAGGTCGTGACCTTGTTGGGTTATGCTAATGACAATATTAAGAATGCTAATTTGTGACCTTGTGTTCTTAATTTGTGACCTTCTTCCATTCAAGGTCAATTTGTGACCATTGTGTTACAAATTGACCACTTTTGTGACCTTGTATGTGTAGCATTTCTATTGGTGGAAGAATTAATAAACAATAAAAAAGAGAGAAAAGTGGGGTAGAGAATGAGAGAAATGATGGGAAATGGAAAATGATTGGGTTGATGACCTAGGTCGTGACCTTTTTTGCTTGGGAGGGTAAAAGTAGGTCAAGATAAATAAAGTGGGAATAAGAGTAAAACCGGGTCGCGACCTAATTAGCGCGACCTCTGCTTGGGGATGGTCTAACAATACTAATTACTTGATTAACCATGACCAAGCAAGATCATGACCAAGCAATTGACCTTGCTTGGGGATGGTCTAACTAGAGATGACAACGGATTCTGAACCCTATTCAAATCCGTGGATTCGGACCCTGATGGGTAAGATATGAATCCTAATTTTTCGGACCCCATGGTCCATAGATATGGGTTGGATATAGATCCACTTATTTGAAATAGATCTGGATATGGATCTGAAAAATTTGGATCCGCCGGATATAGGTCGGATATGGATCCAAAGTTGGTGTGGCGGATATGGATCTGGATCCTATCGGACCCTACCCAGATCCGGTCCATTGCCATCCCAGTTGTAAGGTATTGATAAGGCTCCATTCAAATTGTTCATGAGATGAAGTATAAATTTAAAATTTATAAATAATACAGTAAAAATTAAAAGGCCTATATTTACCGCTACGCTAGTTAGTCATTTCTTTTATACGGAGTACAATACCCAAAAGGCCGAAATTACCATCGTAGTGCATAAAATTCGAGTAAGGATCCTCTCCATTTTCAAATAGAAATGGAGGTTAATTACTTCTTAACAGTCCGGATTAAAACTGTGTTCAATCGGATAGTTGTAGATTTATTTGAAAATAAAAAAGCTAATATAAATGGAATTAAAATACTCCCTCCAATTCACAATAAACCTTCCATTTCATTTTGACACAAAAATTAAGGAAACACACTACCCTACCATATAATTATATTTGGACCACACAAATACACTACCTCACCATACAATTAAATTTGGAGCACACAAATACTTACTAAAAAAGGAAATAAAGAGGTTATTGTGAATAACCGAAAAAGGGAATAAGGAGGTTTATTGTGAATTGGAGGGAGTATATAATATAGGGTAGAATGTTTTGTGAGAGGAAATGGAGAGAAAAGTAATGATATGGGAGATATCCAGTTTTGATAAAATTCCAAGGCAAAATAATCTTATCTATATTAATATAAAAGACAATACTCAATCTTCAGCGCGCCACGTCATTAATGCAGCCTTTTTTTTGGAAATTCATGTTATGGTGGAACCCGTTAGTGTGCAATGTATTTATTTCTTCAGATTTCCGTCTTTTCAAACATGCGATAAATTCCGTCTTGCAACAAATTCTATGAAATAATATTATGAAAAAATTCTATGAATTAATATTATGAAATAATTTTATACATTCCATGTAAATAAAATTAATAACATATAAGTAGAATGAATTACAAATGAGAGTAAATGAAATTGAATTACATAATTTTTAAAACAAAATTAAATAATAATAAAATTACATTATTACGAGAAGAAATTACATTTATATTACGAGAAGGAATTACATTTATATACGGAATAGAACATAAAACGCAAATGAATTACATACATAATTTTTTAAAACTATATGGTACAATAATTTTTGTTTAAACAATAAATCTTGACGGAGTATTTACTTGGAGTATAAAATATTCATGTATTTTGATTAATATTATTGTACCATGTAGCAACAACATAACAACATAATTTTTTAAAACTACATGGTACAAAAATTTTTGTTTAAAAAATCAATCATGACGGAGTATTTGGAATATAAAACTCGGCAACTTAACTATCAGCCGCGCACACCGAAAATGGTAGTTGACAATGATAGACAACCGAGTTAATTTAGTCTTCAACTAGCATATAAAAAAAATTTAATTTTTTTTACTCTACAAAAACAAATAAATTTTAATTTAATTTACAAGTGACTCATATATGCGTACTTCTACTACGACTACTAATGTAGTGTATCATGAAATTTTTCAATTTTTAGAATAACTTGCCTATGTTAAACTTGATTATTAGATTATATTTCTTTTATCCGGATGTAAAGTTTTTTATGTATGCAATTTTTATTTACAAGAGTAGATTACGTTATTTCCTCATAAACCAGTGCATGTGAACACGTGTTTGTAACAAGTTTAAACATTAATTATGTAGACCGTTGATTTAGACCAACTAGATAAGTAGAATAAAAATGCAAAAATAAATATACATCCAAAAACATTAATACCGACGTAAATACATACCCGTGTAATTTTGCACGTGTTTAAAACTAGTTGCTTAGAAAACTGAACATGTCCAACAGTTTTCATCTTTCCACTACGTCACTACTCGATCCAAGCCCATCGTCTCAATCAAAAAACTTCACAAAACCTGGTCACGTATGACGTTTGATGGAAGAAGCCACTTTGTATATTTAGTCTTGTCAAGTCTATAACAGGTTAACAATACTACTGATTAAGACGACTCCTTTCGTTTCAAAGAAAACTTTACGATTATTAATCATTTGTACAAGACTTATTAAGCTTAATATTAACCCAAATACTGGTATTGAAAACTAAATTTATCGGTAAAAGATTGAAGTAGTGCGATAAAGTAACTAGACACAATCACACAACAATGATCTGACCCGACAAATCAAGTGAACCGAAGTGGCCCGACTCAATGAGGACTTGACTCGACCTAAAAGGGTATGCTCACCCGATACGACCCGAACCCTATACGACCCCACGCAAACCCAAACCTGACCCGACTGCCACAGCTAGATACAAGTAACACAAGCCGTAAATTACTTCATACGGATAGACTTAAGTCAATTTCATTTGTTGGGCCGTAAATCTCTAGACATACTCCCGATTGAGAGTACTACCTGCAAAGCAGTTGGTTTCAACAATGAGGACAGATCAGAGATCACCCACATTCGAGCTACATTGCCAACCGAGTTAGCTAATATCCAGGGAGTAGCTAGAATACAATTAAGCATGAGCTTCTAACAACAGTCATTTGAAGTTCCCGTTTTTGCTTTTTTTAACAAGTTATCAGCGGTCGCTACCTTTTTACCGGGTGCATATACAGGAAAAAACTCTCAAGCATACATGAGAGCTTGTAAATCACGCACAACAGGTCGACCACCCACCACAATTAAGCATGAGCTTGTAAATTTTCCCATCTAATATTAAATGATTGGCCTAATTCCAAGCTAACTTTAACCACTAGTGTTGCTCTAAATGATGACAATCTAACCAAGCCCAAATGATGATAATATCCCTTCAAATGAGTTTATCCAGGCAAACTAAGATTGCTGAATAAACTTCCCTTTTTACCAGTTCACCGTCGTTTAGTATTTGGGTGTCGCTAAGAATAAAGTAGCAGAACATCAATTTGTGAGTGGGAGATCTTACGCTTCTCCTGTTTTAGTCACCAAATGAAGGCCTAATTATGGACTATCAGTTGTCTATCACTCGATACCGTAGAGTACCTCTCAATTTCAGAGGACAGAGGTCCCATGCATAAGTCTGAGAAATTGTGTTTCTGCATGATACAGACACACTGGTGTAAATAAAACCTCCAAAAACGATTTTAACCAAGTAATCCATAATGCTTGCTAATTACACGACAAACTGCAGCACCAAAAATCTTCCGGCCTACGCCAGAAAAAGGATCGTCCATGGGTATAAACTATAAAAGTATAAAGAGCTTTGATCATAAAGAAACCAAAAAGTATAAACAATCTTTAGTATGTACCTCACGTTCAATGCATCGCAGCGAGGCTAGTTTTTCTCAATCTTTTAGCTGCCTCACCCAGAAAGAGCATCTTCTCCTGAAGACATCACATACAACCTCAGCATAAAAAATAGTTTCTCAATTGATTCCGCTTTGTTATTAAATTGTTCTAAAGTTCGTCATACAAGGAAATAAATATGACAATATTTGCATCGAATCACACATCAAAGGGCTTGTATTAAAAGGAGCAAGTAATTTTCAAGATAAAAAATGGTGTAACAATACTTAAAACAAAATTTCAAAAAGATTAACACATAAAAAGGTTAAAACAATGCAACTATGCTCTAGAGCTTTCTGCCTAGCATCTCATTGTGCTGTGTGTTAGTCTACCACTGTGGCACTGTGCACAGAATGACAGAAGTATTACTTAACCTTGGTCAAACACAAGCATGAGCAAAAGAACTGCAACCAGCAAACACAACTTGGAGGCTACACATTTGCCTTACTAGCGGCTAGTTTAGTGGTGTAAAATCCTAATTCACAGGAACCCAAGACCCTATCATATGGAGCACCATTTATTTGCAAGTGACATCCATTGTATAAATTATAAGCTGCAAGTGCGGTGTGTTTTATACAACTTCAAAAGACTGCAAGAGCCTATAAAAGGAGAAATTATGAGCTCAATCCATTTATAAAGCTGCACAAGTCTATTAATCTAATCTACACCACAAGAGTTTTGTGATCAAAGGCATTTAACATCGTCTAGTGGACCATGTTTCCAACTAGTTCACCTTACAAGCTCACCGAAATTTGATGTTAAGTTGTAATAAGTACCAAAATCATCCTTGCATATCTGTGATTCTGTGTTTGTAGTTGTTGATGATAAATATAATGCAAGGAGAGAAGCAAACATCCCCATTTTCTTCTTGTCAGGAGTCAGGACTTGGAGGCGAATAGATGTTGTAGTTGGAAAGTAACGACTAGACCAAGTTAAGTTTTTCTTGTTGTCCTTAGTACCAAGACTTAAAGTAGCCGATCTATCGCTAGCACATTAACAAGGCAAGCTGTCACATTTACACATTGGCAAACTACTATTACATGTTAAGTGTACTTCCAAAGCAGCAAATACCTTCTGACTGAGCTCAAAGGCTCTCATGTGCCAATGTCCGGCTTTATTAGCATGGCGATGTAAATACCCCAGTTAGTTAACGGGTTAAACAAACAACATACGGAGTATATAATAAGCTTCTAGATGGGATAAAATTTGTAAGGCTGAAAGAGAGAGTAGTATAGGATAACATATTCTAAAAAACAAGGGAAATCATGAATAGGGTGTACCGGTGCAGGCCGTAAGGGACTCCAGACTGAACCAAGATGAAATGAGCATAATATGCTAGATAATAGGGTCTACACATTCAGATTTAACATAGATTAAAAAAATAAAATTTAAAACATAAAAGGTTCTCAGCATAGTCTAAGATATCAAGCCTCAAAGATACAGTCACCTAATGTTTCGCTCAAACCCGAAATGGAGATCTTCCAATGGAGCAATTTTACCATAAAATGACTAGTTTAGCAGCAGCCCCCTGCCCTGCGCACAAAGGGAAGGTATCCAAAGACGGCCGCCACCAACCATTCTTACGTATAGCTATCTTACTGTAATCACAGCAAAACCAACCATTATTTCCCCGCTGCAAATATATCCATATTTTCTAGTCCAATAACACAAAATCTAAACCAACAAAACTCAGCAAGAAGCTCCTTAGATTGTCCTGTGTAGAATATGTGTAGACTGTACAGGTAATTGATATGAATTAGAAGGGGATTCGAAGATAATAAGATATATATCCAAAACTGGAGCTAGTAAATCTCTAATTACTCAATTCATTCATTGAGGACTGAAGTAAAGGTTAAGAGGGATGATAGGGCATAAGCAAGCCACAAAGAGGGAAGCGAAAACAGAGCATAAACACCAAATTAAAACTGAAACAAAGATGAAAAACGACAGCTGAATACAAGCACAGACAAGGTACATCCGATGGTCAAGCGCTTCCATCGCCTATTACAAGTTAAGCTGTTTACTCTCCTAGAGTCCTAGCCCCAAGGTGGTACAATTATAGGGAATAAGTAATCACTGGGGTAAAGGTTCCATTTGATTTTCATTTCCCACTTTTGTAAAAGAACAATAATTATAGGAAATAAGTAATCAGTCGGGTTATTTGTAAGAGTACAATTATTGTAGGTAATAATTAATCACTCGGTTTGCTTAGGTGATTAAAGGAGTAGAGACTATAAATACCGGTCTGAACTGAAAAAGCTCTATTAGACTAGCACAAGGGAGGAAAGGTGAGATGGCAAAATTCGCTTTAGAAAATAATAAGGTAGAAACAGCAGGCAAGGCATCCAATCCACCCACGAAGGTTTTCAAGTGTTTCAGAACATATCGTTGTTACTTGTTAGTAATAAAGGTGCATGAGGAAATACTTACAGATTCCGGAAGCTCTTTCCATATGGTAGAAGCACACTTCCTCGCCTGATAAAAGGTGCAAAGATTAGGGATACCAGAATGAATAAGAAATATCACACATTTATTAGAGTGTTAACATTACTAACCCTGGAATAACCCCAGCTTCTCTGGCTCCTGATTTGCTCCCTTCAGAAATTAATGTTAAAGTTTACTCCAAAGAACATGAAAAATATTACATTGCATTATTTGCAGAATGGTTGGAATAGCACGAGATTTGAGTGAATCACATACAGCAAAACATAGAAGGCACGGGCTCGAAGGTTGCCAGACTCATTTCTGTTAAAATAGAAAGCAGGGTGAATACTGAATATGAGATAAAACATTACTAATCTTCTTCAAAAAACAAAAGGTATGTAACTTACACACAATCTAGTTCAGAACTAGTCATCGAAACTGGCGAGCTCAGCCCCTTGAAAAGTTCAAGCCCCTTTTTCCCCATTTTTTTGGTCGATGGCTTTTTAACAGGACGATAACTGCCACCAGCCACCCAATCTTTCGGTATCCTCTCTTAAAAAACAACAAATATAAAACGCTTCAGAATAACAGGTTCACACAGAACAAACACTGCTTGATAATAGAATAGAAAACGGCAAGAAGATCAAACTTTTACCCTTCAGGATACTCATATTATCCACACACTCGACAATGGGTCCCTAAATCTATTATATGACCAAAATAGGGTAATAAGTTCACCTCTAATACTATAAAATTTGAAGAATTTGTAGACATTGTGAAGCTTAAGTACAGTTCAACAATCAACAAACAAATACGGACTCCAACTCAATCATTTGTACTGTACGCCTTTGATTAATATACAGATCACAAACAAAATGATTGGGTCGGAGGGATTAAAACCAACAGAATTAAATCCAAAAAAGTGCAGCCAATAAATTGCAACACACCAGAATTTTCAACTTTGCCAAAAGACTGGACTTCAATGGCATTAGAAGGCTTTAGCCACACTTTAGCATGGTAAGCAAAGCTGATACCGTTTGATCCTTTAACTCGAAAGGTGATCTTGAACATTAACCCTTGAACACCGTAAACATGCGCTTTTAGGAGGCGTACCGGCCCAACAGGCAGGGGCGGATTTGGGGGGGGGGAAGTGAGGGCACGTGCCCTCACGTGACAAAAAAAAAAAAGAAAAAAAAAAAAAAAAAAAAAAAATTTTAAAAAAAAAGACGATATTTCACGGGTGTTACACTAGTTTTAATGTATAAATGTTGTCCGTAAAATTTTTTTTTCTTACTGTGCCCCCCCCTTTACTCAAATCCTGGATACGCCACTGCCAACAGGGGTGCTATCCTGTGAATCACAAGTTGCGAGTCGTAAAGATAAACAAATGATTAAGACAAGTGTGAATGAATATAAACAGGGATGAATCAATTGTACACACCATATCTTTTCCATGTAACTTTATAACTTGTTTAACAATACTCTTAGCGTGTTTCCAGTAAGTAGAATTGCGACCTACAGGGTAAGTTCGGGCATACCGATTCAAAGGATTATACTGCATCCTCCCCATCCTACTTCAAATTGCACAAACCCTAATTAGGAATTAATAATCGACAAAAACTTAAATTAGGAATCAAAATCGACAAAACCTTAAATTACATATTGATCGACAAAACCTTAAAATTAGCATTTATTCCCTCCGTGTCAATCATTTGTTTACATTTGTGAGGAATATGATTGCGACGGAGGGAGTACTGGACATAACTTTAAATTGGGAATTAATCGACAAAACCCTAAATTACGAAATAATTGACAAAACCTTAAATTAGGAATTAGTAGACAAAACCCTAAATCATACTATCGGATGCAATAATCGAATGTTTCGACTACGAAACCGGAAGAATATCAAGAGAGGAAAGTGCAATAAACAAACCGTAAATTTGTTTGAGACCGGTGATTGCTTCTACAATGGCTGCGGAAGAGTGAGATAGCGCGAGAGATAATAATCGAATGTTTGAATTTTGATGATCGTGGATTTTGGATTTGAATTCTTCTATATATACATCTTATGAGTAGAGCTGGGCAGCTGGCCAACAGTACGGGCCAATCCGGCCCGACCCGTCTTGGCCCGTTATTTTATGCAACTTGGCTTGGCCTGGCCCGACCCGACCTTAGCTCGCCGTTAACCCTGGCATGGCCAAGGTCCTGAAATCCCAGCCTGGCCCGGCCTTGGCCCGCCATTTTAGCAAAAAAATTAAAAAAATAGTGTTGCTTTTACACATACGCACTTTACTTTTTCACATACATTTTTTCATAAAGTTTCCATGCTATACCCTTTTCCTAAATCTAAACAAATTAGATTTTTAGTATATACTTTTTCCCTAAAATTAAAACTAAATTGTTCTATAAACTTAACAATACATTACAATTCTTCAAATTCTTCTAGTGAAGCAATTATTTTATTTAACAATGATTAAAGACTTGTTTATTAATTATTTTGAATCATAATCAAGGTTAATAATTTTCAAGTTCTTCAATAATTAGGGTTTATAATCTTCAAGTTCTTCAACTAGGTTGCTGACGGAAGACATGGTGGTGTGGTTGTTGGACGGTGGTGGTCGGAGCAGGGAAGATATGGTGGTCGGAGCAGGGAGGGGGGAGTGCGGGGGATGGGGAGTACAGGGGAGGGGGTGATTCTAGAATATTATGATGGTCGGTTGGCGACTGGGGATGAGGGCGACGGTGGTCGGCTGGAACATGGGATGCCGGTGGTCGACTGATGCTAGGGCTGGGATAAGGCAGGTAGAGGGGGGTTGCGGGGAGGGGAGGGGAGGGGAGTGTCTGAAGTCGCAGGGGGTGGGGAGTGCGGTGTAGAGGGTGGGTGGCCGAGATCGGTCGGAGTAGGGGTTGTCGGCGAGTGGGGTGACGGTGGTGGTGAAAGGAGGTGGTTGTTGGTGATTTAGTGATAAGGGGAGATTAGGGAAGATAGAGAAAAAAAATTGATTGGGTAAGGGATGAAGAAATGACAAGGGTAACATTGTAAATGATGTATGTGAAAGAGTAAAATCCGTATGTGAAAAAGCAATACCGTAAAATAAAATGGTAAGGCCCGCCAGCCCTTAGCCCGTTCCTGGTCCTGGCCCGGGTCAAGCATATCCCGGCCCGGCCCAGCATATCCCGTCCCTTCCCCCTGGCCAGCCCGGCCCGAGTACAGGTCTACTTATGAGTAAATGACAAATGAATGACAATGGATGGGTGTAATTAAGTTACTCATAAGATATTTACTCAATATAGAAATGTAAATAAATGATTGAGACGCCTAAAATAGAATAAGTAGACAAATAACCGGCACATAAAGAGTATTTTTTTGGCATTTTTTATATATTTTTATCGAACACTGTCTAATTATGGGTAATAATGAAACGAGACCGTTTACGAGTAGCTCAAACTTTGTTTCATGGGCACAAACTGAGTAAATTCAAGCTCGTGTTCGGCTCTTGATTACCATAGGCTTAACATTTATCCCACTTAGCGAAAAATTACCTACTACCAGAAGCAAATTTTCGCCAAAAAAAAGTCAAACTTCCTTCATTGACTAACGAAACTACAAACCCTTTGCAAAAAGTCGAGCATTTGTATTTGTACTCAAATAAATCTAAGACTATCTTTATTCCTAACCCAAATTAAGTTTTCATGTAAAATCAGCCATTAAATAGTTAATATATCCTCGCATTAAAACAGTAAAATATTTTGAGACTCGACCCATTTTGATAATTAATTGGGAAAAATCGTCTATTTTGAAAACTTGTTCTCTACAGGGAGTATGATACTTTTGCCAAATTAATTAGATACTCTTTCCGACTCAACAGGATCTTTACATTCACCTTTTTTGTCGATTCAGGGATACTTACCCTGTAATCCCCTATATTGTTTACTAGAATGAGGCCAATAATCCAATATTATGGATAAGCAGATCTCGGTTTAGCATCAACACTTGATGGTCTGTATAAATCGACTATTCACTATGTCTCGATCATTTGTTTACCTTTGTTCTTTTGGCGTACGTGGCGGTCTTTAGATTAATTCTATCTCGATTATTAGTTTGCCATCACAGGATCTTACATACTCCCGATTTCCATTTGTTTCATGGTTGTTGAACTTATGATGTAGCCTATTACATTGTCTTGAACTTCTAAACTTACTTCATTCGTTTGCTTGGATGTCAGCGGTAATCGAAATCGGGAGTATGTATATTGTGCTTTTGTGCCTACTCCAAGGTCCAAACTCCATAAATTTGATCCTTTTTTGTAGATCGAATGTTTGTTTCAGTTTCGATTATTATCAAGGCATATATCTAAAATCCAAAGATTTCCCGATGAAACAAAGAAAACAGAAAACAATTCAAACACAACGGTCGTTTCACAAAAATAGGAAAAACGGAACCAAGTGGTGTTAGTCCAGTGGTAGCCGGGTTAAACCTTGAAGCTTGCAGAAATGCAGGAGTTGAGAGGTCCCGGGTTCGACTCCTAGCTGGGGCGATGATCACTGCAACCCCCGAAAGGGGTGGCTTACATGGTCCATGTGGTGGTGCGGGAATGCATGGACCCGGGGGGACTCAACCCCCTCGTCATCTAAAAAAAAAAGGAAAACGGGCCTTTTATTCGGTTCGGAAAAAAACCACTTAAGTATAATACGATTGATAATATTCTCTCTTTTCAAATTTATTTACTTATTTGTTTCTAGCATTCATTTTTTTTTTAATTTAACAATAACAAGTGACTGAGTGTCCTCAAAACAATTCGTAAACGAAGATATATATATAAATGAATTCGAGGTGTAGAGAAAAGGTCTAGGTAATCTAGGTAGCACCAAAATGGACACGGATATATGACACATGACACGACATCCCATGAAATTTAGGACACGGGATACGTTTTTTAAATTTAATAATATATATTTTATAGTTATAAACATTCGTAAGACAAACGTCACAAGTTTGTCTTAAATTAAAATCTTCACGAGAATAGAAGTAGCATTGTTTGAGCTTAAATTAAAATGTTCACGTGTTTGTTTAGCGCGAAGACAAACGTCACAAGTTTTTGAATGAGAATGTTTACGAGAATTATTAAGAAAAGGCAAAAAACGTAAGACATGGGAGGAAGGGTGTCCCAACCTTCGGTGCCACAACTCGGAAGAATCAGCCATCCCCATCGCATAAGCCTTGACCGAGTCATTCCGAATTCCGGTTAAATAATAGAGCCCTTCATGTTGCTCACCCGCACCAATCACCGTCTTCGAGGAACGGTTCTGAATAAGACATAATTGGTGTGAAAATTGGATCGTAAGAGTCTCATCGAGAAGTAAGCTCGAAACCGAAATCAAATGACAGGTTAGTTTAGGAGCATAAAGAACAGTTTTTTAAAATCAAACGATTTGATAAAATTATATCGCCACATTGTGTAGCTAATGTAAGTTCTCCATTCGGTAATCCAACCGAGAGAGGAGCAATAGTTCGAATATTGGAAAAATGAATTAAAGAACCTGACATGTGATGTGAGGCTCCAGTATTGATGATCCAAGAAAAGGACGGAGAATTAGAGACATTACCGTGGCTAGGAGGAGGAGCGGCCTTATGTTCCTGCCATAGTTTGGTGATAGTGGCGAGCTCCGTAGCATTCAGAGAATTAAAATCGACATTATCCATGACTGGTAAAGACGACGATGAAAGAGTAACAGGTACCTGACTCCCCTGTTGACCCGACGCCATATGGGCTCGGGGTGGGTTATTACCATTATTGTTTTGTCGGGTTCGTTCATAGGCAGCCCGACCTTGTGTATCCGGAACAAAAACTGCGCGGCTAAGATCCGTATCATTTGGATTGACAAAGATTCGGTCGCGAGGACGGTCTCCCCACCATTCGGGAAAATTGCCCGTCACTTGATAACAAACTTGAAATTTGTGCCCATTTCGTTTACAGGCTATACAATAAGGCCGAGTATTCTCTGTTTGTGAATTAGAATTAAAAGAACGACTACCCTGATTGTCCCGTCCACCCCCATTTCTACGGTCAGAAGGGCGACTATAATTATCCCCCCCCCCCCCCCGTTGGTCGAGAATTGGAGAGGCGAGATACGAAAGCCATAACATCAGGGGTAGTTTCAGTGGTAGATCGAGTTAAAGAACGTAAACTTTCTTCCTGCAAAAGTCTATTGTAAATAAGATCTAAGGAAGGAAGAGGAGTGATACCGAGAATATGGGAACGGGCGTTGTCGAATCGTGCATCCAAACCCATAAGAAAATCCCGTGCTCGTTTCTTGTCCCTTCGTGCATCCATCTTTGTGACCCAATTACAATTACATGGGTTACAATCGCATGAGGGCACGAGATCGAACATAAGTATATCGTCCCATATTTTGATAAGTCTGCCATAATATGCCATCAAGGATTCCGTTTGGCCTTGACGACACGCGAGGAGATCGGCTTCCAACTGAAAAATTCGGGGATCGTTGCCTTGACAGAAGCGGTTTTTGATGTCAAGCCATATTTGTTTTGCTTCTGGACGATTAGAGATGGTGCGACGGGTAGAAAATTCGATGGAATTAAAAATCCATCCGGAAACCAGTGCATTGGTGGCTTTCCAGGTGGGATAAGTGGCTGCGTTCTCAGCGGGTTTTGAAATAGTACCATCGATGTAGCCCTCTTTTCCTTTCGCAATGAGGGCGAGATGGAATGACTAAGACCATTCATCATAATTGGAACCATTAAAAGCGATTTGTGTAATATTGGAACCGGTGTTTTCGACATGAATGATGGAATATTGTGAGTTTTGTGGAGGAGTAACGATGGCAGAGTCGGTCGGGTTCGTCATTGAGACGAAATTTTCTGGAAAAAAAATGAATGTATCAAGAAATTAATAGGACTAGCCTGATACCATGATATTATTGAAGATCAATAGGAATGAATATAATTGCTTGAGATCAATTGTGCTTTACAGGGTTACATTGTTAACTACTTATACAATATGTGCATATACGCTATTTACGGAAACGATAACCTAACAGCTATAATATCTTTTATATAGAGAAGGTGTATCATGGGAAATCCCATGATTGAGGTAGGAGGCTAACGACATTAGTTGTGAGGAGATATGGGATGTGGGTTGCTATTAGATTTTCTTTTTATAAAAGTATTTGATATTAAATTTAAATAAGTAAAGGCAAAACTTGTCTATGATTATAATTCATTTTCGTTTCCCATCAAAACTCATATTCTAATCAAGGTATTTCAACCGCTCATTTCCCGTCTAAAGAACATCATTCACCCCAAATGATGTCCAAATGATATGGACACGGCCCAAATACCATAAATGTTGAAAGTTAGACACGGCTTTATAGGCGTTTGGCACGTTTCGGCGTGTGTCCGAAGAGTGTCGGTGTCCGACACGGGACGACTGATTAACAGAAGTGTCTGTGCTTCCTAGTAGGTGATGTACATTTTTTTTTTTGGTGAAAGAGAAGCGGGATTAACCCTTAACATGGAAACAAATAATAAAAGAAACTACTCGACATAGCAATAGAAACACAAAACAACTACGCATTAAACGGAATCAAACGCGGCCACGCCACTCCTCTCGCATCTTGTTCCACTAGACGAGCTAGACTTCGTGGGATATTCCCATGCTCAAGAATTTGTAAATTTTGCTCTTGTGCGACCCCAAGATTGGCCAACCAATCTGCACAAGCGTTTGCCTCACGGTAGACATGCGTAATCTTCACTTGCCATTCCGAGTCTTTTATGAAGGATTTACAAATTCGTATCATGTGTGAATAAGCAGAGGGGAGCAGGTCGTCATTCTTCATAAATCCTTCCACAACTCGGGAGTCCGTCTGAATTAGCACTTTAGGGAATCTACGCTCCATAGCTATGACTAAAACCCGTTTCAAAGCCATTAACTCAGCTCGTGTAACCGTTGCAATGCCCACCCTTTCCGCAAAGGCTACCAAAAACTGACCCGAGGTATCTCGAAAAATACCACCAACACTCGATAACCCCGGGTTGCCTTTCGAGGCACCATCAATATTAAGAGTAACCCACTCAAAAGGCGGAGCTATCCAATGAACCAAAACCTCTTTCCTTCGATCCGTAGTCTCAATGCTAATAAGGTCCCTCGAGTCTCTGGCATTAATTATCTCCCAAATTCGCTGCAGCAGAACCGTGTAAGGATTAATAGGAATGACTTCCGCACGACCAAAAACTCTACTATTTCGCCATCGCCATATCCACCACACCACCACAGAGAAAATAGTCGGCCAATTTTCCATACCCGCTTGCGCACTCGGAGTGATGTTTAAAAACACCCATTCTCTAATATTGCTAGCTGCTCGAAAAACTTCAGAACGAGCAAACTGAAACCCTTGCCACACCTTTCTAGCCTCAGGACAGTCCCGTAAAATATGCAAGGCTGATTCTTCAATGTCACTGCACCCCATACAACAAGGGTCCTCAGTAAAACCACGCCGAGCCCGATTAACATTAGATATTATACGGTCATGAAGAAGTAACCAAAGAAAAAGCCGCATTCGTTGAGGTGCCCATGTTTTCCATGGTAATCTCCAGAATATGTCCGTCTACGAGATGGGTGCATTACGAATAATCTGAACGGCTGACTTCACCGAGAAGAAACCCGACGATGTTTCTGCCCAATAAAATTGATCCAAATTATCCTCCCCAGGCCTGACTTCAAAGGAGGCTATAGTTTGCAAGACCTCATTTGAGAAGAAATCAGCAAAAAATTCCCATTTCCAACCCGAGTCCGAGTCCCACATATCTGCAACCGAGACATTCAAAAGCTCATCCGGAATTTCCAGGTTGGTTTGTAACTCGAGTGGCACCTCTAAAGCCTATTTATGTTTCCAGAACAAGGTGTTTTGCCCATTTCCAATGGCTGATCCCAACCCACTCTTAAGAACTTCCACTGCATCAACAATACCCTTCCAAGCATTAGAGCTAGTTCGCTTTGCCTCGAACATGTTAGCATCACACCGGCCCTTACAATACTTGTGTCGGAGTACCCGAGCCCATAAGGCATTAGGTTCCGTCAAAATTCGCCAACCCAATTTAGCCATAAAAGCTACATTCACCTGCCTCATAGACCGTATTCCTAGCCCTCCATTAGCCTTTTCATTGGTGACCGTGTCCCATGATACCAAACTCAACCCCCGAGCCTCTTGATCACCTCCCCATAGGAACCTCCGAGCCTTCTTATCTAGTTCATCACAAACTGATCGAGGGATCCGAGCAGTTTGCATCGCATAGGTGGGTATGTAATTAAGGGTGAACTGGACCAAAGTTGCTCGTCCAGCCATCGATAGTCCCCTCGCTTTCCAGCCTGACAAACGCTTATCCACTTTCTGAATGATGTAATCGAAAATATCTTTCGTGACCCTTCCATTAAGCGTTGGGATGCCCAAATACACTCCTAAATTATTCGTTTTCTCGATGCCCAGTTCATTCGAGAGATTGCTCCTTACATCATCCTCCATATTAGGTGAGAAATAAACCATGGACTTAGCACGATTCACTTTAAGGCTTGATGCTCCACAAAAGATGTCCAAACATTGATTAATAGTTTGAGCTTGCGAATACGATGCCTCAGCAAATAAAATAATGTCGTCCGCAAAGAACAAGTGAGTCAAGACTGGTCCTCCTTGACACACTGGAAAGCCCTTCCAACCGCCTGAATCACCAGCTTGGACAATAATCTGACTAAACTTTTCCATACAAATAGTGAACAAGTAGGGCGATAATGGATCCCCTTGCCGGATACCTCGGGTAGGAGGGAAGAATTCCGTCCTTTCACCATTCCATAGAACATTAATTGCGTAACCGACTGAATGAGTCCCATAATAACCCGCACTAATTTGAGAGGCAGCTTCATATCCAGCAGCGTATGGTTAATAAAGGGCCATTCCAATTTGTCGTAGGCTTTCTAAAGATCAAGCTTCAAAGCCATATATCCTTTACTGCCTTTTTTCAATCGCATAGAATGCAATGCTTCTTGGACAAGAATAATATTATCCGATATCTGTCGTTTAGGGACAAAACTAGCTTGAACCGGATTGATCAGTACAGGCAGTACATGTTTAAGGCGATTAACAATCATCTTGGTAATTATCTTGTATACCACATTGCATAGCCCAATAGACCGGAATTGGCTAACCAAATGAGGATGATCCATTTTGGGAATCAGGGAGATAAACGCATCCCCTAGGCCTGTCGGTATTACCTCATTATTCAAGACATCTAACACCAGTCGGCCTACACTTGGAGCCACAACCTCCCACTGGGTTTGATAGAAAAGTGCCTGAAATCCATCCGGACCCGGTGCTTTGTACGAAGACATTTGATTCAACGCACACTGTGCATCCGTTAGCGAGAATTCCCGTTTCAACTTTGCATTTTCCTCAGCCATTAGGACTGGGAATTTCCCTATCACAAGTGCAGACAGATCACAAATGGTATTCGGGCCAGCAAAGAGGTTTTTAAAATACGATAAAACCATCATCTTGACCATCTCAGAGTCCCAAACCCAGTTCCCATTATTGTCCTGCAAAGCCTCAATCCTATTATGCTTCCTTCGAATAATGGTACTCAAATGAAACAAGCGGGTATTCCTGTCCCCGTCACAAATTGGTTCCATTCTCGATTTTTGGAACCGCAATAACTCTTCTTCCCGCAGCACCTCATTTAACTGTGATTTCAATTTTAATTCGTACTTAAACAAATAATTCATACCTCCTCTAGCAAGTTTTTTCTGAACTCCCAATAAACGTCTCTCCAAGCTGCGCTTCTTTGCAAATATATTATGTTCCGGGTGTAATTTCGGAGCAGTGTTGTGACCACGTAAGCTTGTAGAATGATGTCGTTGCTTGTCTCTTCCTTTCACTCTTTAATGTTTAAGATGAACAAACTGAGGACTCGGCTTGGGGCCAAGTGTACTCACTCCGACGCTCAAGTCAGTAAACTTAGAGAGATAAGTTGTATGTTACTTGACAAAGTATATTGTAGAGAGATAAGGGAGTTTATACCAGATTATTGTGATTTTCGGATTGATTTTGGGATCCTTTTCTCAATGAGAGAAGTGGAGTATTTATAAACTTTCACCTTTTGTCACGTAGTGGCCAAGTGACCAAGTGACAGAGCAAGTGGAAAGACCATCTTACCCTCGGCCGGGTGACCCATGGCAGGCCGGCAGGCCTGGTTGACTCCATGCCGAGGGGACTGGATGTGAGTACACGATATGTCTCTCGGCTGGCTAGATGCCGAGGCCGAGACCCAAGTGACAGGCCGGCATGCTTCTTAGGCTAGGCCGTCCTTATTGTTGACTTGCTGTCTTTTAGCTTTGACCTTGGTCAATATGTTGACTCGGTCAGCGGGTGCAGAATATGCCCCATCATATTACGAAAAACTTTTTGATTCCAATCCTGCAGTTTCCCCGCAAATTCGTGAATAAAAGGAATTAGAGGTTCATCATTATTCCAATTATTCGTCACAAAATTAGAGAAAGTAGCATGCGACAACCAGGCTGGCTGAAATCGAAAAGGACGCATAATACCCGGAACAGGAGCAAATCCATTAGTACTTACTATTACTGGACAATGGTCCGACTGGTTTTGAATAAGGTGCCTAAGAGACCCTTCTTCAAACATAACCCGCCACTCCGAGTTACACATAGCACGATCTAACCTTGCCCATTTTTTTGTCGTGTTCGAACTACCCCTGGACCAGGTATATTCGGGGCCGGAAAAATCCAAATCAATCCAATTGTTATTTTCACACCACGAATTAAAACGATTACATCTTCTTCTCATAGTGTCACTATCCCCATTCCGCTCATGAATAAATCTCGTGTCGTTGAAATCTCCATAGTCAACCATGGACGATTATGAGTACGAACAAAATTCTCCAAATCCCGCCAAAGCTCTTCCCTTTTAACCGAGTCGGGACTCGCATACACCGTCGTGTAATACCATGGAATTTCTCCAACCCTCGAAATTTCTACTGTGATATGTTGAGCATGATGGATGAAAGGGGTAACAGTCACTTCCTCCGACCGCAAAAAAAGTCAGATACCTCCACTAAAACCCTCTGCTTCCACACGTGTCTTCCCCCCGAAGTTAATCCTATCACAAACCCGTTGTGCCGTTTAAGGTGATGTACATTGGTAAATTGTTTCGTAAACTCTCATTTAAGATGGACAATATCCATCGACTTAAACTAATCAAATACATACTCTATACCAAATTACATAACAAGTTATCTAGAAAATGGCAAAAGTGCAAAACTTACTGAAATTATTTAGTAACTCGTTTATCATAACGCAATGTCGCAATGTCGCAATGTCTTGCTTTGTCACAAGACATCTATAGTCTGAACGATTAAATCGTTTGATATTTAGGCAATATTAAGTGAACTCAGTCGATAACACTCAAAATACAATAATTGACAAATTTTCCAATCATTTATCAACGGTAAGCAATTAGTTAGAGTGGTCGAAGTAATTAGTATGGATATTAACTAATGACAGTCAGCTCGAATTTTGTTTTAATTTACATTTATCATCATATCAAATTTATTTTCAATTTTATGTCGTTTTGTTTTTATTATTTTGTTTTAGCATTTTATTGTTATAGTTGTCCTTTAGTACATCTACCTACTTTTTTTGTTAGAATTTTAAGAAGTGAAAAAAAAAACTGTAAAAAACTGTAAAAATGTAAAAATTGTACTCCCAAGCACCAAAAAGAAATAGAAATTCCGGTACGTAGAGCCAGTTAAAATAAATAACCTTGTTTTCACTCTTTTATCTTATCTACTGCTTTTGTGGTTAAAATGTGAGGCTCAAAAATTACTACATTACAAACCCTAAACTTTGGTTTCTTCCTCCAACACTACTCCCATTACTTCACAGCTACATTGCTCCAGTATATTTCTCTCCTTTTATTTATTTTATTTTATTTTATTTTATTACTAGTTTTATTACCCGTGAAATTCACGTGACTAGCCATGTTGTCACGGTGGTGGTGTTATACAGGGCCGAATTTGCGATAACACTTGGCCCTACGGACAAAACAGCCTCGTAAGAGAAAAAAAAATTATTAACCAATATATATATATATATATATTGTCATAATATATCATCAATATATATTTATTGTTATGCATATGGTCACAAGTTACTAAACCTTTGCCACAGTTTATTATTATTTTGTTACGAATATTGTTACGTTTGTTAGTGTTTTGCAGCGATTATTGTTATTATTGTTTTCTATTTTTTTTTCCTTTTTATATTATTATGCTCTTTCCGTCTCGGTCATTTTTCTACCTTTTATTGTCATTTCATTATAAACAATCGATCTATGTAATTAATTCAACCTAAAAGAAATTTTTCAAAATAGAAATTTCTATATTTTTGTTTGCGAACTATAATTCAAGGTAGATTGAATTCTTAACATTATTTTGAAAGAATATCGTGAGAACTATAAATGCTGGAAAAATAAATGATGATTTTGTTCGTAAAATTTATTATAACAAAAAAATCCCAAAATTTAATTAGTATTCGTTTTGATGTTTAATGATTGTATAATTTACTTTTAGAAAGAAAAGCCAAATTTTGATGATTGTGTTTAATGCTACAAAATAGTTTAGTATCTCGTGAAAATCACAATAACTCTTTAACTCTTAACTAATAAATGTTTGCTCACATAATTTTTTTCCTAATACCACATTGCACCTTTCAAGAGCAGAGCAGTTCAATTTCGTAAAATATCATATGCAAGAATTAAAAAGTGATAGACTATATTTAAATCAATGAAATAAATCGCTTACCTTAAATCTTTCAAATATATGGAGATAAAAATTCAGGGAACTAAGTCATTGATTAGTAATGGTTGAAATGTTCTCTGCACAATTAGTCACCCATGATAAATGATGAATTTGAGGAAAGGGGGTTCCTGTTGATGGGAGGCTGAATTCATAGAGAATGTTTAGGGTTTTAAGTTGGGCGGGAAGTGGTGAAATAATAGATTGACACCTGTAATTGCTTACGTGGGATGGTTTTTGTTTTATAAGTTTATATAGATATAGATAGATAGATATTATATAGATAGATACTCCTAGATGTTTTGTTTCTTTGATTTAGACAAAATATGATTTGATTTATCCTTGGTACGGATGAATGTTGCTATGAAATATTGTACGCCATCTAAATACTTTGATTTTTTTGATACATGGTGACATCCTTTCATAGCCTATTTTTGGTATTTATTCATGTAAAGCTTTGAAAGATTTCAACTTTATCTTAAGCTTACATCGAATCGACACTTCATATGACCTTAAATATCCATTGGTATGACACTTGGACTTACACTTTGTTTTAGACCAAAGACTTGACAATTTTTCATAAAATAGTCATGTTCAACACTTGGATACACACCCGTGTCTGACTCTTCAAGCCGAGTCAGAGTAACATAGATCTTAACTCTGAAGAACTTATATATACTTAGTGATTTTGGGTAATTCCTAGATTTGTCCATTGGATAATTCTTAGTGATGAGTGGTTATATTTTTTTTTTTTGACAACAATGAACTTCATATATTAAAGCAAAGAAACAAGCGTAGTGTTAAACAAGATTACAAATCAGCCCGTAGCAAGGCGAACTGACCAATGAACAAACAAACGAAGGAAATTGCGAATTGCTAACAAGGAGTGTCGCAATTCTATTGGTACTGGCTTTGAGGAAGGCAGAACAACTGATAATTTTTTAGACGGAACCCGGAAAGAAACGGAAGGTAATGAAGCTGACTGGGCCCTGTACATGGTGAGAAGAAGCCCTTTCGTTGCTGCCGCAAAGAAAGAGGAGGCACGAACAAAATGCACAAAAGGAGCGGCCGTGAGAGAGTCTGATGTAGAAATGATGAACTGATTCCCAAGAGTTGACCTGCACACCATAATATAATAAGAAACATCAGAAACAGGCGGAACACGGTCAGATATCGGCACAGAAGTAAAATGCTGATTCTGGAGCTTGAGAGGCCAAAGTGCTGGCAGCTGAACATGAGCGGCAAAAAGGTAGTCTGACAAAAATAAAATCTGAACTGGGTTAACGTTGCAGTCCTCAAAGACTATGGAGTTACGGACCATCCAAATAGCCTTAAAAATACAAAGAAAGTGAAGCAGACAACGATCGGAATCATTCTTGAGCCTGTGAAAATACACAATATGATCAGCAATCCATCGTTGCAAGGGAACTGCTGGGTTAGCCACAGAATTAAGGCTAAGAGCGGAAGAACTCCACACATGTCTAGCAACAGTACAAGAGCGGAATAAATGATCTAAAGATTCAGTAAAAGAGTGACAAAAAACACAAGAAGTACTAACCTGAATACAGTGGTTATAAATTGAGGCTAATTTTTGTATTTTACATACTTCAAATTTGAGCCTTTTGTTTGATTATTAGTGGGATACTTATATTTATTTGACAAGTTAATGAAAACAAGATGATTAAGTTCTATTTTTTTTAAAAAAATAAATTGTCCAGGGAAAATTCAATGATCAGATAAATTGGATGACCCAAGTCAACAGGCTTGGTCTAAAAGCTGTTGAAGACGAAATATATGATCAACTGATCAAGGCCTTTACAGTGAGTTATTTTTTGAATTCTTTACATTGCATGATAACAGAGGCCAATCGTATTATATTATATTATACCGTCTATCTTGGGCAAGGGGTAACCCGAACCCTAGTTATCTATGTAGTATAAATACATACTTATGATTAATAAGAAGTGCGAACTTGTCTGTCGTATAATATTGTTCTTAACATGGTATCAAGCCTTTTAAAATTACAAAATTAAAATTATAAACCCTAGATCCCTCTTCGTCATGCCTGGCGGCGAGGATGCAATTTCCACAACCATAAAAATTGATCCTTCTTCTCCGTTTTTTTATCGGTCCCCAGGATAAACCCGGTGACCGTATTACATCTATCCGTCTCAAGTTAAATAACTTTGATGATTGGGTGTACAATGTCACACACGCCCTTAAAGCACGCCGAAAGTTCGGGTTTGTTGGTGGCACTTACACCGAACCCAAACCCCCATGTACCAAGGAGGACTGGGAAACCATCCAGAGTATGCTCGTCTCGTGGATAAATAACACCATCGATCCGGAGGTACGTATTATGCTCTCTAAGTATGATAATGCTAAACGACTATGAGACGATATTCATAGTCGTTTTAATGTTATTGACGAACCCCGTATTCAACAAATTAAAGTTGCCCTTCATGACTGTCGTCAATCTGAGACGATGACAGTTGCGGCTTACTTTGGAAAATTAAGTCAGTTGTGGGATGAACTCGACAAATATGAACCCGTCATTAATTGCTCGTGTGGTAGTAATGTTGGTAAACAACATATTGAGCGTCGCGCGGAATGCCGACCGTCTTCACCAATTTCTACTGGGATTGTTACCCAAACCATACGGATCTCTTCGGACCATTATTCTTGCTCAATCCCCATTACCTACGATTAGTCGTGCCTTTCTCTTAATTTCTCAAGAAGAAAGAGTGCGCGGTATTGACCAAACTAACGAAGCTCCTGCTGAAATTGCAAGCTTTGCGGTTCGCACTACTCCTCGTCCTTTACCTCCTCCGTCCTCTACTCTTACTCGTACGGAACGGCAGACACTTGTCTGCTCCAATTGCAATCGCAAAGGACATGATCGCAGCATGTGCTTCGATCTACTTGACAAACTTCTGGATTGGTGGTATGAATTAAAGGGTATTAATAAACCCAACCGTGGGGTTGGTGCTCGAGGGGGGGCTTTTGGGAGTAGTGCTAATGGTGGTCGGGGCGGTCCCGTGCGTGGAGGTGGCAGGGGTTCCTCTGCTCGAAGGGATGGAACTCCGTCACAAAAACCAGAAAGTAGCAATGCCGTGAACACTTCCGCTGCAACTACTGATGGTGAGTCGTCTGATGTTCCTATTACTGTCTATGGCGTATCCACTCACACTTTCTCGGGTAAGTGGCTCCTTGATACTGGTTGCTCACATCACGTGACCGGTGATTTTTCTGCTCTACTCGATGTTTGTACCATTCCTAGCCGTGACATTGGTCTGCCTGATGGCAGTCGGGTTTGCGCATCCCAAGTGGGTCGTGTTATTCTAACTCCGTCTATTACTTTAAATTCCGTATTATTTGTTCCTCAATTAAGATTCAATTTAATTTCTATTTCATAATTGAGTGATGACTTAAATTGCCAAGTTATAACTAATACTTCCCTGTGTACTATTCAGGACCTGTTAACGAGAACGGTGATTGGACTGGGTGATCGACATGACGGACTTTACTACCTCCGAAAAGAACCGACTATAGTCACTAGTGCTGTCTGTTGGCTCTTCTATCTCGTTATGGCATCATCGGCTGGGACATCCCTCTAATAAAGTAGTTCATTTGCTTCCGTTTTTATCTAGTCGTAAAGAAACAAAAATAACTCCGTGTGACGTATGCCATCGTGCCAAGCACGTGCATAGTAGTTTCCCTTTATGTACTAATAAGAGTCAAGAATTATTTGCTCTTGTTCATTGTGATTTATGGGGGCCGTATACCCCGTCAGCTTCGTGTGGATCTCGGTATTTTCTGACAATTTTGGACGATTGTTCTCGAGCAGTTTGGATTTATTTACTCAATAATAAAACCGATGTGTATGCCAAGTTTATGCAATTCATTGCTATGATTTTACGTCAATTTTCTGCTGTTCTCAAAACTGTGCATAGTGATAATGGAACGGAATTTAACCTCCTCAAACCGTATTTTAATGATAATGGTATTCTATTTCAATCTTCTTGCGTTGGCACTCCTCAACAGAATGGGCATGTTGAACGCAAACATCAACATCTCTTGAATGTTGCGCGTGCTCTTCGTTTCCAGGCCGGTCTTCCAATTCGGTTTTGGGGTGAGAGTGCCATGGCTGCGGCCTTTATCATTAATAGGACTCCGTCTGTTCTACTCGGGGGCACTACTCCCTATGAGGTCCTTTTTCACTCCCCTCCGAATTTCAATATATTACGAAACTTTGGCTCATTGTGTTATGCGCACAACCAACGTGCCAAGGGTGATAAGTTTGCAAGCCGGAGCCGTAAATGTGTCTTTATGGGCTATCCCTCCGGCAAGAAAGGTTGGTACCTATTTGACCTTGATACCGAAGAATTTTTTGTCTCTCGCGATGTTGTCTTCTACGAAGATAACTTCCCATTCTTGACCGCAGCCCCTCCACCGAAGTCTAACCCCACCACCGCTGCTACTGATGATGCTTATATTGATTGGGATTATACTACCCCGCATACTCCTTCTGCTCGTCCCACTCCCAATGACCAGCCTCATGCCACGTCATGTGGTATTCCTTCCGCTGACACCGGGCCCTCTCCATCCACCTCGGCTGGTTCCACTGAGCCCACTGTCGAGCCTGTCATTCTTGGTCGAGGTCACCGTACCAAGATTCTGTCGTCTAATGAAGAGTCTATCACACCCGAAATACTCGAGAAGGGGGGGGGGGGGTGAATTGAGTTTTTAAAAAATTATGCCTACTTTTTATTTTATATCAAGGTAATTAATTACTTAAAGTTTATTGATTAAACTTTAACTAATTAACTAAATGATTATGAACGTAATGAAATGATTGAAATGAAAACTGCAAGGACACACGATATTTGAAGTGGTTCAGCTTCACACGTCGAAGCCTACGTCCACTATTCTCGATTAATAATTTTAGTACCTTACTCCAGATTACAAAATTATCAACCCAACTCGTATAGCTAACTCTAGCTATAACTCAATTTGAATATCACTAGATATTCGGTTTTGACTATCTTAAGTTACTAAGAAAGCACTTGATTGTTCTTCTAAGTGTTCACACAATTGAACGAGTAAGAAACAATATGAAGCACTATTATCTTATGACGTAACCTTAAGAAAAATAATAACCAAATTTAAAGAGCACGACTTTTCGCAAGATTTTCAAATGCAAAACAATGAAAATAGTAAATTGAAAATTAAACTCTAATTTGTTTGAAAGGGATTTTTATATTTCGAAAAGCTTCACTTAAAACAAGGAATGATCATGTGTATTTAGAGTAGAAGAGAGAAACTAGTGTTTGCACGAAACCCTAGGATGCTGTGAGATAGGCGGCATGCTTTGCAAGAGATAAATCTCTATCTCTTTCCTAATTCAATCCAAGATATTATAGTTTAGGTAAATAAGATAAAAGTGAATCTTAATTTTTCCTATAACTATATCTTTAAGATTTTCAGATAAGTAAACAAATTAAATCATATATATATTTAAGATAAGAAAATATCTTATAAAAATATAAGCTAGATTTAATTAGATAGGTTACTTGTACTAGAGGACGTATAAAACCTAAAGGTTTAAAGCCAGTGGCCGAAACCCTAGGCCCGTGTCCATCTAGACGAAAATCCCTCTTCTTGGATTAGGGTTAGGTTAAAATAAACTAGCAAACCCTAGGTAGCATGACGACCCATAAGTCGTTTTACTAACCAATAGAGATATGCAAGTTATCCATTATAACAACCCATATATCAACTCCACTATAGATACAAATGATTTCGAAATATGTTTAAAGAATTTTATCCTTCGAAAAATGATTTTAAAACTATTAAAATCGTGCTATTAAAATGCTACCCAAAGTTATAGTAGAAACAGTTATAACTTTAAGTTTGGTAAGTAAAGTTATAGGTGAAATAGCTATAACTTTACCTTCCCAATATTCCTTTCTTAAGATATCGTCATTAGATGAAGACCTATACTAGCTAATCTTCCTGGAGATCTTCAGTAATAGAATCTTCTCTTTATCTTGACCAAAGGCTCTTCATCTTGAGCTTTGTTAAAGACTTGATCTAGCCTTTTGCTTGAGTGATCATCATACTTGAAACTTGTTACAGTTACTATGACGCTTTAAGAATCTTCAATGTTGTTGTAGGCACGTAAATTTTATTAAAGTGCCGAGAATAAAAGAAATAAAGTTATTTTAAGTTAATATCGAATTTTAGCTTAATTTAATTATATTTGTCCCGTTTAATTGAATCTGGATCGATCCATATTGCAAATTGGGTCATTTGGGCTCTAAAGTAAAGCAAATAATATGGTCAATTGGGCCTAAAAGAGAAGTCAAGCTCACAATGAAAGTCCAAACTTCAAATCCATTACCAAGGGAGAAATCTCTATAAATAAGAGACTTCTCCACCATTTCGAAGGAGAAAAATTCACTTTACAATAGAGAGAATCATTTGTCAAAAGTGAAGAGAAAAGAGACATCAAAAGCTCTCAACTTCTCTCTACAAATCTCATCAATCAAATTTAAACATCGAAGGGAGATTCAAGTCAACGCGACCCTCTCAAGAAGCTCAAATCACACTCAAACTAAGCTCAAGCATCAAAGAGAGATTGTAGTCAACGCGACCCTCTCAAGAAGCTAGAGTCAAACAAGCGAGCCTCGTAGATCGTACCCTCGTACCCTTTTATATTGTTGTAGAATCAGTGGATAAAATAGAGGTTGTATACATAACTTTCTGATATTATATAAACTCATTTGTCTATCTGTTTTGTGTTACAGTTTTTATTGCAATACAAAATTTGTTGTTACAAATTTTTGGTGAACCCGACGTGAAAACCTCTACCTCTCATCTCTACAACGAACCAAGTTTACTTCAAGAACAAGGATGTCTTCCAACACATCAAGCACACCTTCAAGAACTTATGCATCAATCCTCAAAGGGTCTTCAAGTGTTGCATCTCCATCAAGCATGCAACCAATTGGTGTTTCTACAAGAAGAATGGCAAAGAAGGCTGCTATCAATGCTGCTGCTGAAAGCTTGCGCACCGCTCATGTTCCTAAAAGGCCTCGTAAGTACTCAATTGCATCCATTGCTGCTGCTGCAACTGCTATAATCAACAAGGCTTCATCACCACAAAAGGAGAGCAAGGAGTCCAAAGCTAGTGGTGATCCATCCCCTCTCAAGGTGAAGAAAACAATGCCAAAGAAGAAGGAGGAAGCTTCAACCCCTATTTTCGAATCAATCATGGTTGTTGGTGGCTCTAGTCTCGAAGAACAAATGGAGAATGTGAACAAGCTTCTTGAGAAGATGATGCAAGAAAATGAAGAGAAGAATAAGTGGATCGAAGAACTTCAAAGGGAAATGGAAGAGCTTCGTAACAAGGACAATTCAAGCCATCATGATACTGAAGAGGAGGAAGAAGAGGAAGATGAAAAGAAGGATGGTGAGAAGCCTCCGAAAAATGATCTTAGTGCCTACACCGAGAAGAAACTGCAAGACTTGATAGCCAACACGATCAAGAGCCAGTTAGGTGAAGGTTCCTCTAGCAGTCTTCGATATGTGAAGCCCTACACAAAGAGGATCGATGTCTTACGCATGCCTGCCAGATATCAACCCCCCAAGTTCCAACAGTTCGATGGAAAGGGCAACCCCAAACAACACATTGCTCACTTTGTGGAGACATGCAATAATGCCGGGACAGATGGAGACTTGTTAGTGAAGCAGTTTGTTCGTTCCCTCAAAGGCATAGCTTTCGATTGGTATACGGATTTAGGTTCTGAGTCGATCGACTACTGGGACCAAATGGAGAACGAGTTCATGAATAGGTTCTATAGTACAAGGCGCATAGTAAGCATGAGTGAGCTAACCAAAACAACTCAATGGGAAGATGAAGCTGTTGTGGAATACATCAATCGTTGGCGCGCACTAAGTCTGGAATGCAAGGATCGTTTGAGCGAGACTTCAGCAGTTGAAATGTGCATCAATGGAATGAAGTGGGACCTCCTATACATCTTGAATGGGAATAAACCAAAGAGCTTCCAAGACTTGGCAACACGTGCTCATGATATGGAGATAACAATCAATGCTCGAAAGAAGACAAACTCATCTTCCTCTAAGCCCACTGGCGAGAAGAAAGAGTTCAAGAAAGCCGACAAGGGTTCTAAAGGCTCGTCCAAGGAAGCTATGATAGTTACCACCAGTGAGACACCCGTCAAAATCTCTGCAAAGCCTAAGTATGACAAAAAGAAGGAGACATACACCAAGGACTTCAAGCGTGATAAACCAACGCTAAAGGACTTGCAGAACAAGAAGTATCCATTCCTTAATTCGGATCTTTCAGGTATGCTCGACGATCTGTTAGAAAAGAGGGTCATTCAGTTGCCAGAGTCAAAGCGCCCTGACCAAGCAAACAGGACGGGGGATCCAAACTATTGTCGTTATCATCGTTTAGTCAGTCATCCTCTTGAGAAGTGCATAACCCTCAAAGAAAAGATTATTCAATTAGCAAAAGATGGGAAAATCATCTTGGATATTGATGACACAGTGACAACAAATCACACCAGCGTGATGATTGAAGGACTTGAAGGGCCAACCATGGAAGTTTCGAATGTGATGGTCCCTCCTAAGCAAGGAGAAATATGTGTGCTTCAATTTGGAAGATTTGAACCTGTAGCTTTTCAAGTGCAAAGGTCAATATCACTACCACAGAAGACAACTGAAGGTGCGACTGCAACCATGGAGGCCATCAACGATGATGATAACGAACGTTGGACATTAGTGACGCGAAAGAAGCCAAGGAAGCAAATAAAGCCACAAAATCAACAACCTGCACCACGAAGAAGAAAACAAACTAAGAGGAGGGGCTCACATCATTCCAAAGGAAAAAAGAAATCGAAGAAGGTGATCAAATCACATGTCCTTCCAATTGATTTGCTAGAACAACAACCACCGACTCCTATCATTCTGGAGGAGTTTTTTCCAAAAGGTTATCTCAACGAAGTTACTGTCAATACTATCGCAGTTACTGATGGAAATGAAGGAGATGAACAAAAAAATGGTGTTTCAGATCCCGCATCGTTCGAACACTCAAGTCAATCCAAAGACACCAAAGTGCTGGCCGTTCTTGATGCTCTTCCGAAGCGCATGGGATGGAAGCAAATTTTTCACCTTCCTAAGGAGATGCGTCAACAAGTTGTTCAGGCTCTTCAGAATCCAGAGTTATACGAAGAAAACGTAAAAGACGCAGGGGAGCCTGCAGAGCGAGAAAATAAATGTGTATCTTGCAACACCGCCTTATCATTCTATGATGAAGATTTGCTGCTTGGATCAAAGCTCCACAATAGGCCTTTGTATGTATCAGCCTATATAAGAGGCAAGAGAGTGAACCGTATCCTAATCGATGGAGGGTCTGGTGTAAATCTCATGCCGAAGACGACAATGATTGAGTTAGGCATTGCAATGGATGAATTATCCAGTAGTCGAACAATAATTCATGGTTTCAACCTGAATGGCGAGCGTGCCGTTGGCATAATTCGTGTAAATCTTAGCATGGAGGATTTATCTTCTGACACTTTATTTCATGTTATTGATGCAAAGACCTCGTTCAAGTTATTGTTAGGTCGGCCTTGGAAGCATGAGAATGGTGTAGTTGCTTCAACTCTCTATCAATGTCTAAAATATTATCGTGGAGGTGAAAGAAAGATCAATGGTGATGTCAAGCCTTTTTCTAAGGTCGATTCATTCTTCGCGGATGCAAAGTTCTTCGAGGAAAATGGCACTTCAAGTGAATTCTTGCCATCCACCATTTCATCAACTGGGAAGAGGGGCAAAGAAAAAGAAAGGTTGCGAACTCTCCAAATACTTCTGGCAATGATGTTAAAATGGAAGTGGGTCAAAGTAGCCAATCGAAAAGCAACGAAAAAGTCAAACATGTTGAGGGAGCTAAGGAAGAAGATCCACAAAAGAATGCAACTCCGGTGCTTCGGTACATTCCAAAGTCACGACGCAAGGAAGGTGAAAGTCCTTTTGTAGAATATCAAAGCTCAAAGACAATGACCAAAGAGAAAGCTAAGTCCAACAATGTAGTCAAGCAAGAGTGGATGGTGAAGCTTGTCACCCCTCTGCCTAGCACGGTTGAAAAACAAGTTGTGAGATACGCTCCTACATGGTTCGTCCCATCATCAAGCAAATCGTCCCAGGGTCAAGAAAAGGGCGTGTTCAACTCCAATGCATATAAGTTATTGGCTAAAGCTGGATATGACTTTGAAAATCCCACTCCATTGGGCAAAGTTATCAATATTGAGACTTATGGCCTGAATGAAACCCAAAAGAAGCTTTTTAAGGAAGAGGGGAGCTTCAGTGCTTCCAAGGTTGGTTTAGGCTATGAATCTCCTTCACCTATAAAAATTGGTGCTCAACGAAAATTAGATGCATTATCCTCTCAGTGCATCACACCTGAAGAAATGGCAGAAGATGAAAGTACAAATGACACAACATCGCCAACACTCTCTGTCTTCGATCGAATTCGACCACCTGCAACAAGAGTGGCTCCTTCTGTGTTCGATAGATTAGGGGGGCATAGTTTGTCACAACAAGAAATACCTTTAAGGAATCGCTTTTCTATCTTCAAGAGATTGGGTGTTCAAAATAATGTCACTTGTGCTTGTCAGTCAAGTACCTCATCACATTTGAAGAAGAAAGGATCAGTGCTTAAACGTTTGGGAGCTCCATCTCGTTCGGTGTTTGATCGCTTAAAAGACCCCAAAGGGATTAAAGATCATAAGCAATCACATCACGCCTCAACAAGTCAAAGCAAAGAAGAAGTGAAAGTTAGCGATGATCTTAGAAGTGTTGTCCCTTCCAGAATGAAGCGCATAGAAGTAGTGGACATAGTGCAAGCGCAGCCCCTCAAGGTAAAAAGGCACGTTGTGGTCCTTACAAATCAAGAGAAGTCATCATCTTTCCAAGCAAAGTGGAAGTCGCGCCTTGGTGAAGCCTCAACAACACCGAGTGGAAGAAACAAAGAAGAGTTGGAAGATAAAATAATGACATCTTATCACATCACCGTAGAGGAAGTCCCTGATGCTAGTGAAGAGATTGAAGTTGATGAGGCTCCGGCATTGCTAGAGAATGGGGGGCAATCAACTGTCGATGACTTAAAGGAACTCAATTTAGGTACTTCGGAGGACCCTCGACCAATATATGTTAGTGCTCTTCTTACAGAGAAGGAGGAAGATGAATACTTCAAGCTTTTAACTGAGTACAAAGACGTCTTCGCTTGGAGTTACAAGGAAATGTCGGGATTAAGTCCAAAAGTCGCAATGCATCGTTTGGCGATTAAGAAGGGTGTAAGTCCTAAGAAGCAACCTCAACGACGTTTCAGGTCAGACTTGATTCCCGAGATTGAGAAAGAAGTCAACAAACTCATTGAAGCTGGTTTCATTCGAGAGGTAACATACCCAACATGGATTGCTAACATCGTGCCAGTAAGAAAGAAAAATGGCCAGTTACGCGTATGTGTGGATTTTCGGGATCTCAATAATGCTTGTCCAAAAGACGATTTTCCTTTGCCAGTCACGGAGCTTATGATTGATGCAACAACTGGACATGAAGCTCTTTCCTTCATGGATTTCACGGCAGGATATAATCAAATTCTTATGGCACCTAAGGATCAAGAGGCCACTGCGTTTCGTACTCCGAAGGGGATCTTTTGCTACAAAGTTATGCCATTTGGTCTCAAGAATGCAGGAGCAACATACCAACGTGTTATGCAAAGGATATTTGATGACATGTTGCACAAGACAATTGAATGCTATGTTGATGATGTTGTGGTTAAGTCCAAGAAAAGAGAAGACCATATCAACGACCTTCGCATCACCGTCTTTGAAGAGCTGCGAAAATGCCAACTCAAGATGAATCCGCTCAAATGTGCCTTTGGAGTTACTTCGGGGAAATTCTTAGGATTCGTGGTATGACATAGAGGAATTGAAGTTGATCAATCAAAGATCAAGGCAATTCAAGAAATGCCAGAGCCTAAAAATTTGAAGGAGCTTCGTGGTCTACAAGGTCGTTTAGCTTACATTCGCAGGTTCATTTCTAATCTCGCGGGACGCTGTCAGCCATTCAGTCATCTTATGAAGAAGGATGCTATATTCCAATGGGATGACAAATGTCATAATGCCTTTGAGAGTATCAAAAGGTACTTGTCATCTGCACCCGTGTTGGGGGCACCAGTTCTAGGAAAGCCTCTTATCCTCTACATCGCCGCACAAGAACGTTCACTGGGGGCATTATGTGCTCAAGAGAATGAAGATAAGAAGGAGAAGGCTCTCTATTACCTAAGTCGAACTTTGGTGGGAGCTGAACTGAATTACTCTCAAATCGAGAAAATATGCTTGGCTTTGGTCTTCGCAATTCAAAAATTAAGGCACTATATGCAGGCACATACTGTCCATGTAATTTCAAAGGATGATCCTATCAAGTATATACTCTCAAGGCCAGTCTTGTCCGGTCGTCTAGCAAAGTGGGCAGTTCTACTCAAACAGTATGACTTGGTCCATGTGCCTCAAAAGGCAATCAAAGGGCAAGCTTTAGCTGACTTCCTTGCTGATCACCCAGTCCCGGCGAAGTGGGAACTTCAGGATGATCTTCCTGGTGAAGAGATATTCTATGTGGATGTACTTCCGCCATGGCAAATGTATTTTGATGGTGCAGCAAGACGTGATGGAGCCGGAGCTGGTGTTGTATTCTTGTCTCCCGAAGGTCATGTCTTGCCTTACTCCTTTGTGCTCACTGAATTATGCTCAAACAATATGGCCGAGTATCAAGCTTTAATCTTAGGCCTTCAGATGGCGATTGAAATAGGGGTCAAGGATTTAGACATTTTTGGAGATTCCTTGTTGGTGGTCAACCAAGTCCTTGATGAATTCGAAGTGAAGAAAGATGATCTCATTCCCTACCATCAATATGCAATCCAGTTACTTAACAAGTTGGATTGCGTTCACATTGGACATGTGCCAAGGAGTGCCAATAAGTTGGCTGACGCGCTTGCTAATCTTGCAGCCACTTTGGCACTGGGGGCAGAGGAAGTCACGACAATTCCAGTTTGCAACCGTTGGGTAGTACCGCCGCTAGAAGGAGGAGAAATTGCAGAGTCATCTAATATGATTAGTGTCTACCAAGTCGATAATGATGATTGGCGACAACCTATCATCGATTTCTTGGAACATCAAAAGTTTCCTGATGACCCTAGACATAAGGTAGAGATTCGTCATCGTGCTCCAAGGTTCATATATTATAAGGGAACACTTTACAGACGATCGTTCCTCGGGCAATGGCTAAGATGTCTTGGCAAAACTGAAGCTTCTGAAGCCATGTACGAAGCTCATTCGGGTGTTTGTGGCGCTCATCAATCCGGTCCAAAGCTTCATGATCGTGTGAAAAGAATGGGGTACTATTGGCCAACCATGGTGCAAGATTGCATGGACTTTGCAAAGAAGTGTGATGCTTGTCAGTTCAATGCAAATTTCATACATCAACCTCCAGAACCCTTGCATCCTACCATTTCGTCATGGCCCTTCGAAATGTGGGGACTAGATGTTGTAGGACCCATCACTCCAAAAGCATCAAATGGGCATGAATACATCCTCGCTGCAACAGATTATTTCTCAAAGTGGGCAGAAGTTGTCAGTGTACGTGAAGTAAAAAAGGAAACTGTTGTTGATTTCATTCGCACTCAAATCATCTTTCGGTATGGTGTACCACAACGCATCATAACTGATAATGGCAAGCCGTTCTTTAACAAGTTGATGAGAAGTCTTCTTTGAAAAGTTCAAATTTAAACAATACAAGTCTTCCATGTACAATGCTCCAAGCAAATGGCTTAGTGAAGCTTTTAATAAGACGCTGTGCAATTTGTTGAGGAAAGTGGTGGCAAAGTCAAAGCGTGATTGGCATGAGAGAATCGGTGAGGCATTGTGGGCCTATCGTACTACATACAAGACACCCACTCAAGCGACCCCGTATGCGTTGGTGTATGGAGTTGAAGCCGTGTTGCCATTAGAAGTTCAAATTCAATCTTTAAGAGTTGCCATTCAGGAAGAGATTACAAGTGATGACAATGACAAGCTGCGCTTGGAAGAGTTGGAAGCTCTAGATGAGAAAAGGTTGCAAGCACAACAAAAGCTACAGTGTTATCAAGCACGGTTGTCACGCGCATTCAACAAAAAGGTGCGCCCTCGATCTTTTCAGGCAGGAGACTTGGTGCTCGCGGTAAGAAGGCCGATCATTACTTCTCACAAACCTAAAGGCAAGTTCACTTCTAAGTGGGATGGGCCATATGTCGTGCAAGAGGTATACACCAATGGTGTGACACCCTCATTTATTGCGGAAAAGTAAACACGTAATTCTACAGAAAAACTGACAGGATATGTTTGTAATTGGTTCAACTAATTAAAACCTGTCATTTTTAAAACTTTTCTAAACCATTCACAAACATTTCCAGAAGGAGGATGCCAACACCTGCAAATGCTAACAGACTAATTTACATAACTATATTAAAGCTGCGAGAATAAAGTGATACAAACCAAAGAAAAAGAGGGAGACATATGTCCCTAAAATGTATGTGACACAAAAAGGGTTTAAGGGTCACAATGAAATAAAACCAGTCTAGGTCCCAAGGTTACTTTGCTCGCTAGCTCGTCCATGTACCCCATATATGCATCACCTACCTGTCATTCGCATTTTATACAAATACGAAAGCCACAGTCAGTGGGGAGTAACTCCGAATTCTCCCAGCCACGAAATGTCATAATTAATATAACATGTAAACATAAGAATATGAATATGAATAACACATAGCCTTAGCATATAGATGCTAGACAATCGTGCTTATCATGTGAACAACAATATAACAACACATAGTCCTAACATGTGAATACTAGACCGACTCATACTACACTATCATGTGAATCACATAACATCCAGGAATCCAAACTCTATCAACCATAGCCGGCTTGCATCTCACCTTCTATGATTCATAGAATCACCATACAAGAAAGGGCAATATATCAAAGACAGGCATAAGTTCTTAGTACGGTCAATAGTCACTTTGTAACTCGAGTCTATACCACGAGGTAGGGAAGGTAATCGAACCGGTATCTTGGCTCAGCGGTTACTATTAAGAAAACATGGCCAAGAGACAACACAACCCTAGCCTAAAATCTGCGCAGACCTAGATATGCGGATACACACCACCGCACCCAAGACCCACAACTTTTTTTAAAACAAAGTGAAGTGAGTACCCTAAGGACACCACCGAAGGGTTGGCTAGTACTTAAGCTGACCCCATACTATCAAAATAAGTACCTGAGGTCATGCCCCAACTTGGATATAAATCCACTAGTCAGGAACACAAAGGCTATCAAGCAGTGAACATATACTCGTCAGAGACTATAAAGACCTATCTATGATGAAGGCCGAAGTACTCACCTAGGACCTAGTCCCAGCTAGTCCCAGCTTGAACACTTTAGCCCACACCACACAAGACTCACCACACAAGTCAAGTAAGACACCCACTTAACCATAAGAGGGCAAAAAGTCCTACTTACCAACATAAATTCTAACATTCTATCATGTAAAAGGCTATATAATATTGTCTATTCAGCAGATAAACCAACAGTTCCTCAATACAAATTCAATACTAACTTCCAATTCTAGCAATCTTAACAATATTAAAGGCTTTAGGGAATCTAGGGCCATTTCTACAAAATAAGAAGCTATTTAAATTCAACTAACTAAATAATAAGCTATTTAAATTCAATTAACTACACATGTGAAATAGAGATATAATAAATGGCCTAAAACAAGAAAAAGGCCGACTATCTAATTCATTCAAAATTTCACCCAACCGAATTTTTACCCGCAACCCCAGCCCTGCGACAGGTACGGGTCAAATTGCGGCTGACCAATCACTCAATTAACTGACATCGCATCAGTCAAAGGGACTAAGGCTCAGTTTTCGGCACAATCAACAAAACATTACAATTATCGCTATAAAAATTACAGGTTTTTACCCAATTGAACCTATTACAAACATATCCTGTCAGTTTTTCTGTAGAGTTACGTGTTTACTTTTCCGCGATAAGTGAGGGTGTCACAAATGGTGCTTATAAGATTGTTGATGAAGACGGTGTTTATGTAGGACCGATCAACGGAAAATTCCTGAAGCGCTACTACTCCTAAGCATTAGGCTAAACTGCAATACTCCTAAGCAAGAGGCTAAACTGCAATACTCCTAAGCATGAGGCTAAACTGCATATCAAAATAAAACTAAAAAAAAAAAAGAATCAAAAAGAAAACACAAAAAAAAAACACCAAAAAAAAAAAAAAAAAAAATCTTCCCTGAACTACATAGGCTTGATCTTGTAGAGTACTTGGGTACTTTGCGAGTACGTAGGCAACTTAAGTAAATCTTACTTAGGTGCAGCCACACCCCCAAACAAAAAAACTCTCTTTGATGAACTACGTTGGCTTGATCTTGCAAGTTGTCACCATCGTCAGCTTGTGAGTACGTAGGCAGTTTGAACAAATACTTTGTTCAAGTGCAGCCACACCAAAAAATTCCAAACCTCTCAAAATCGCTCCTGGCCCGCAAGAGTTTAAACTGTGCACGGCTAAATAAACTTCAAATCGATCCGTCTTTGAGGACAAGGGCAATCTTGATCAATGATGGATTTTGCCTCAACAAAAAAAAGATGTCCTCGTATCTTGTAGATCTCCAAGTGCCTTGTCTTCTTCCGAACAAGTGTAGATCATGAGTAACTAGCAGTGATCCTCCAGTTATCCCTGATTGTCGATCAAGCAAGCTTCAAGGAACATCGTTCATGCTCTTTTTGCTATCCAAATCCTCCAAGCACTGCGTCATATGGGTCATCGCACGCCTTCTTTCACATGGACATAGAGAGCCTTGCAAAGACCTTCGAACAAATCTCGCCATGCATAATGGATTGATGGGAGTATCTTGAAATCCTCATGCGGGACTGGTCAAGAGAGTATCTAAGTGCTCCACCTCAAATTCCTTGGCATCTCTCGTGGTTAACAAGTGAGCTACATTCTCGGCATCTACCTTGGATTCCTCGTCGTCTCTCACAATATTCAACGGTCCATGAGCAAGTTCATGCTTTGCATGATGGCTTAAATAAGAAATCGAAATAACTCGCTCTGCGAAATGCTTCGAACTGTCTAACCATTGTCAAAACGGTCCATTGCTTGCTTCTTGATAACTTGGAGGAGAATCGAACTCATGCTCCAAATTTAAAATTTCTCGCAGTCCTTGCAGTCAGTTGAAGTATCCAATCGATCCACGGTCAAGTCTTGAAATGATCCACCCGGGATGCCTCAAATGCTTCAGTGGCCAACGGGACATGTGGCTTGCTTCATAACTTGGAAAAGAACTTAAAATGACCCAACCAGGAGTGGCTTGAAATCCTCTTGCGTCTGACGAGACAAGTGCTTTGCTTGATGAGAAACCAAAATGTGTCATCCAAAAAGTTTCGAATTCTCCCACAAAGAAATGGACAGTTCTTCTTCTCTAGTATGGAGGGTGTTTGTGGTAGAGCAACAAGCTTCAAAGAAAGCGCGCATGGCTGGTACATGCTTGTCATATGAGTAGAATGATGCGTTGATCGCCGAATTGATAGAAGAATCTTCAAGGACATCATCAAAACGAGCCATCCAAAAATTTTCAGGTTCTTCAGTGATCAAGGGGCCAAGTACATTGCATCCTGACTCAAAGGAGTATGGAAACGAACCGACTCGGACTTTCTCACGGGTTTTGCCAGTCAACGGATCAAAACTTCATTGCTTGGCAACTGCAAAGGAAAAATCGACATGACTCGTCTAGAATGCCTCAAATTCTCCGCAGGACAAATTCTTTCCATGGTGACTCGAATAAGAAATCAAAGTGACTCGCTTGAAATGTCGAATTCTCAAGCGATCGACGGACAACTTCATTGTTTGATAGTTTAAAAGAGAATTGAATGACTCGTCCGAAATGTCACGAGTGATCCAAAGTGGGTTGTATAATACCTGCACACATTATCAAATGACCAAGAGGATAATGTATGCACATTTAAATCAAGATTCAATTAAGGACATACATGAAGCTGCAAAGAGGGCAAAGCAAAGTTGCGGATCAGTTTGTGATTTATGGAACCAATGAGAATTGAAAGTGAAAAAATTGTTAGAAAATCAGAAGTGCAAACAAAAAACTGAAATGAAAGACTCCCGTGGTTTGACATAGCTCACGGTCCTCAACACATTAATCCTCTCCTCCATGAAAATAAATAGCTTTCGAGAAGTAGGTGTGAGACTGTGATCCCCTTCATTGCCACGATACAATCTACTTTTGTCCATGTCAACTAAGCTATAAGGCAAATACTCCATGACCAAAACTTCATGTCACCTGTTTGCGTCAATATCGTGCGAGCTCTATAACGCCCAGCTTTATTGTCTGCCGTTTCACCACTAACATCACCTGTACAAGAAAATTGAATCATAAATAGTCTTGAATTAAGAGCAGGAAATTTGGGTGAAATTGCTTCAAATCCATTGTGGACCAAATTTAGAATAAATCTGGGTGGAAATCCAATCTGTTGACATAAAAATACTGGCGACCGGTTGCATCCGACTCGAATTTTTTGACTTCTCTTATGAAATGGTGGTGGCCTGGCGAATCCATTTGATGTTCCTATAAAGAGAATTAAAGCAAAAGTTGACTCTAAATAGTGGTATCATCAAATCGTCATCATGGTAATTTGCTATTTTTGCTGGGCATGTGTCAGGAAAGGAAAAAGACGATAATCATCATTCAAGACAAAGGAAGACACAAATGTTTGTTGACTTTAGCAAGACTCAGATATAAAGCAAAATAAGTGCATGTTATCACTAAGATGAAAAACAAGAGAACGATGTACGTACCTTCATCATTTTTGTCCGCTGTGCATGGCTTGGGCAAGCAAGACAACTTGGTCACTCGATTTGTGAATATATAGGAAGCTTGGTCACTTGATAAGGGCTTTAATTGTCCTTTATTATTGAAGTTTTGCAGTTACAATTGAATGTGGGTGTGAATTCATATTACTCCTGGATTTAAGGGACCGTGTAAACGTGATTTGCTCATTAATCAGCAAAAGATATGGAGTAAATACCTTTGACCCAGCATAAATTGCTCAAGCAAAGTAAAGAAAAAATGACGTTGTACCATTGGTAATTGATTCGCTCGCAAGTTTACAGCCAAATTCTTGTTTGCTCATTAAGCATGGAAATAAATGAGGAGATTTGGTTTTGACAAAGCCAAATGCTAAATTATGGGAGATTATCTCATAATTTCTTTTGGAGGAAACGTTCATCTATTGTACATGTTGAACGAGTCCAGTTAGTACATGGGTGCGTATTATTACTTAAGTCCCAAAATTGTTGGATTAACGAAAAATCGTTAAATGGATATATTCCTCAAATGTTTACTACCAAGGTTACAAAAATTACCTAGGTGAATAAAATCAAGTAAGTGTAAAAAAAATCGTCCGCTAAGTCAAAAAAAAAATTGACGCGGTGACTTATCAAATTTTACATGGCCACTCTTTTAACAAGTTGAAATGCTTATGGACTTTCAAGTCAAGATGAAAGGGGGCAAAACAAAATTCACACGGGTACTCCTACGACAAGTTAAGTACTCGTAAGACTTCCAAGTCAAACAAAATTCACACGGGTACTCTTACGATAAGTTAAGTGCTCGTTGACTTCCAAGTCAAACAAAATATCACTTGGGTGCTCCTACGATAAGTTAAGTGCTCGTGGACTTCCAAGTCAAACAAAAAAAAAAGAGTCGAGACCTCACCACGTCAAAGCACCCAAACGGTGCACGTGACAAGGTCCCGAGGGGGCAATTTGTAGGCACGTAAATTTTATTAAAGTGCCGAGAATAAAAGAAATAAAGTTATTTTAAGTTAATATCGAATTTTAGCTTAATTTAATTATATTTGTCCCGTTTAATTGAATCTGGATCAATCCATATTGCAAATTGGGTCATTTGGGCTCTAAAGTAAAGCAAATAATATGGTCAATTGGGCCTAAAAGAGAAGTCAAGCTCACAATGAAAGTCCAAACTTCAAATCCATTACCAAGGGAGAAATCTCTATAAATAAGAGACTTCTCCACCATTTCGAAGGAGAAAAATTCACTTTACAATAGAGAGAATCATTTGTCAAAAGTGAAGAAAAAAGAGACATCAAAAGCTCTCAACTTCTCTCTACAAATCTCATCAATCAAATTTAAGCATCGAAGGGAGATTCAAGTCAACGCGACCCTCTCAAGAAGCTCAAATCACACTCAAACTAAGCTCAAGCATCAAAGAGAGATTGAAGTCAACGCGACCCTCTCAAGAAGCTAGAGTCAAACAAGCGAGCCTCGTAGATCGTAGCCTCGTACCCTTTTATATTGTTGTAGAATCAGTGGATAAAATAGAAGTTGTATACATAACTTTCTGATATTATATAAACTCATTTGTCTATCTGTTTTGTGTTACAGTTTTTATTGCAATACAAAATTTGTTGTTACAGTTGTAGCTCAAGCTGCTATAACATTACTTAAATGATGCCTCACAAATCTTCAATGTTATAGCTAAGAATGCCATAACATTACTTGCTAAATTTGTAAACCTAAGTTAATCTAACAAAGACTAAACAAATGATTACGAGCAAGAGTATATATAAAACGAAGCACACACTTGTCATTATCAAAACTTAATCATATATCTATATGGTCCAACATCTAATTTACAAGACTATGTGGTTGAAACCAAGCTCCCTGGTAGTAGTCCGTCCAATGTCACCCATGTGGCCATGTTCAAGTTTCACCGTCTCACTTAGGTATGCCTTATCCTATTGCTAATTTTGTACACACTAATAATTTTGCTGAGGCCCATCGTACGTTTATTGCTGCCATTGATGCTCACAATGAACCCCGGTCCTTTAAGGAGGCCGTCTCTGATGATCGTTGGCGTCAGGCCATGGACTCTGAAATTAAAGCTTTAATCGACAATGAAACCTGGACGTTAGAACCCCTCCCCTCTGGCAAGAAATCACTCGGCATTAAATGGTTATACAAGATTAAGTACAAATCAGATTCTACAATTGAGCGCTTCAAGGCTCGCTTAGTCGTTTTTGGTAATCACCAGACTGAGGGCGTGGATTATGAGGAAACCTTCGCTCCTGTCGCCAAGATGACCACAGTCCGTACCTTCCTAGCGGTTGCTGCAGCTAGACAATGGCATTTATATCAAATGGATGTCCACAATGCCTTCTTACATGGTGATTTAGAGGAGGAAGTTTACATGAACTTACCCCCTGGTTTTACTTCTCCTACTCCGGGTTTGGTTTGTCATTTACGCAAGTCACTTTATGGTCTAAAACAGGCCCCCCGTTGTTGGTTTGCTAAACTAACGGTTGCGTTACAGGAGTACGGCTTTGTGCAAAGTCAGTCCGATTACTCTTTATTTGTCTATGTCAAGAATAATGTTCGTTTAAATATACTCATCTATGTGGATGATCTGGTGATTTCGGGAAGTGATACTACTGCTATTTCTCTTTTTAAGACTTATCTACATTCTTGCTTTCGTATGAAAGACCTGGATACCTTAAAGTATTTTCTGGGCCTGGAAGTAGCCCGTCATTCGAATGGTATTTTTCTCTGTCAACGGAAGTATGCCTTGGACATTCTCTCCGAGGTTGGGTATCTGGGTTGTAAACCCGTTTCCACTCCCATGGAACAAAATCACAAACTTGGGTGTACCGATAGCGTCTTATTGCCTGACCCTGCAAAATATCGTCGTCTTGTTGGTCGCCTCGTTTACCTGGCTGTGACACGTCCTGATCTCACATATGCCGTCCATATCCTATCCCAGTATATGCACTCTCCTCGTGCTAGTCACTGGGACGCTGCCTTACGCGTTGTTCGTTATTTGAAAGCAACCCTGGGCTAGGGTCTTCTTCTTAGCGCGGCTTTTGTCCTCACTCTGTCGTTCTCTTACAGGCTGGTTTGTGTTCCTTGGTGCTTCACCCATTTCGTGGAAGACTAAGAAGTAGCCTACTGTATCCTTATCCTCCACTGAGGCGGAATATCGTGCTATGACTGCTCTCACATGTGAAATCAAGTGGGTCTTAGGCCTACTTCGGTGTTTAGGTGTGGCGCATCCCACGCCTGTGTCTGTTTCCTGTGACAGTCAATCTGCGCTACACATTGCTTAGAATCCCGTGTTTCATGAGCGCACTAAGCACATTGAGATTGACTGTCATTTTGTGCGTGATGCGATAAAAGCTGGTCTTATCTCGCCTTCGTATGTTCGTACTAATGTTCAGCTTGCTGACACTCACCAAACCCCTTGGTGCTTCTCAGTTTGTAGCCTTGTTAAGCAAGATGGGTATTAGTAATCTGTAACAGAGGCCCATCGTTATCTATGTAGTATAAATACATACTTATGATTAATAAGAAAAGCGAACTTGTCTGTCGTATCATATTGTTCTTAACACATGATCATTTTATTACAAGGTGAAATATTAATTATGTGTGAATGTGTGATGATAACATTATACTAGCTGCTATAAAGCATAAATTAAACATACTTGAATTATGTTGGATTATACCATGCATATATCTAGATCTGTCCCGGTCATTTGTTGTCCTTTTTCATTTTGGGGTGTCTCAGTCATTTGTTGTCCTTTCTATTTTAAGAATGAACTTGATGGGTAATTTGATCATTCTCATTCAATTTGTTCCACTTGTCATTTAGTTATTGGCCTTTTCCTCATTCCTTGGTCTTTGTGCCAAAATGAAAGGACAACAATTGACCGGGACGGAGGGAGTATGATCAAAGGGAGGCATTATAAATTTATTTAGGGGATCAATGTTGGTTGAAGCGTTTACCGGTGAACTTTGTGAAATATGGCTTGCTATCAACTTACTAAATTGGTAACACGAGTACACAATAATACACCAACACTCGACTGATGAAATTTTGGTGAAATATGGCTTCTATCGACTTGTTAAATTGGTAACACGAGTACACAATAATACTCCAACACTCGACTCGACTAATGAAATTTTGGTGAAATATGGCTTGCTATCAACTTACTAAATTGGTAACACGAGTACACAATAATACACAACACTCGACTGATGAATTTTTGGTGAAATAACAGTATACGGAGAGTGTCGTCGTGAATCATGAGTTAACCAGCCAAACTAAGATTGCTGCACAAACTTGCTTTTACAAGTTCACCAATGATTAGTCCATACAGCTCGCCAAAAATACAAATAGAGCATTATGTTGCGAGTGGGAGATCTTATGCTATCCCCGATTTAGTCACCAAACAAAGACCTAACACTGATTATCACTCAATACCACAAAGTATCATTCCATTCACTAAATAGATCCCATAGTGATTTACACAAACCGATACATAAATAAGGTCTGAAAAGCTGTGTTTCTGCATGAAACAGATACGAGTTTACATAAACCAATACATATAAAAGACATACGGCATGATACGAGTAGAAATCTTCTTAGATAATGTCTACAAGATCATTCATTCAACTAAACGTCCGAAAGGATGTAGCCCAACTGCCCAAGTAATACTTAATACTGATCTTCCTACCTGCACCAGAAAAAGAGAGCTTTAATCGTACGAAACAAAAAATGCTAAAAGATAATTAGATCATTGTAAATAATCTTTAGATGTACCTCATGTTAAATTGTATCACGGCAAGACTAGTTTGATCTTTTAGCTGCCTCGCTCAAGAATAGCATCTTCTCCTGAAAATATCACATACGAGCTCAGTATACACACAAACAAAAAGTCTCTCTTAAAAAGTGGGGAAAGTGGCAAATTGCCCGGGTATGTGCACTTTGCTCCCAAACGTAAAGGAGTACACATACTCCAACCAACACGCACGATAAACGAAGTCTACACTGAACCTTGAGCAATTGGGCAAGTATGCCAGAGAATAGGGTTTACACAAGCAGATTTAACATACATAGAATAAAACATAAAAGTCCTGATACTGAACTTCCATCAAAGTTATCACACTTATCAGTATAGTCTAAGATATCAAAGCCTCTAAGGTACAGTCACAAAAAGTTCCGATAGAACACGAAATGCGGATCCTCCATCAGGATTGTTACCATTAGATGACTAGTTTAGCAGTCCCCCATCCCCTGCAAACGAAGGGATTCTACTATGGTAGCCAAGGAATGGCCACCACCCGCTATTCTCACGTAAAGCTATCAAAATGGAGTCAAAGCAAAACAGTCCTATTTTACCTGAAAATATGTCTATGTTTTCTACTCCATAAACAAGACATTGCAACCAATAAAACATAGTAGCAAGGTCACTAGATTATATATATATAGATCTAACTGAAAGGCAGAGGATTAGAAGCCAGTCGATAAGAGAAATATCCAAAAATGGAAGTTGTGAACAAATGACTGATTTGAACTCACGAAGTTCTATAAGCCTAGTACAGGAGAGGATAAGGCAGAAAATAGGCCAGAACACCCACAATACTCACGTAGGTTTCCCAAGTGTTTAAGAAGATAATAGATGTGCGTCAAAAAATACTTACAGATTCCGAAAGCCCTTGCCATATGGTAGAAGCACACTTCCTCGCCTGATAGAAGGTGGAAAAAAATTAAGGATACTAGAATGAATAAGATATATGGCATAATTATTAGAATGTTAAAACATTACTAACCCTGGAATAATTCCAGCTCCTCTGGCTCCTGATTTGCTCCCTGTTAAATTAACAAATTAATACTTAAGTTCACTCAAAAGAGGGTGAAAAATATTAGTTGACTTTATTTATTTGCAGAAGGGATGAAATAGCACGAGTTTTAATTAAATCACATACAGCAAAATGTAGAAGCCACGGGTTCGAAGTCTGCCAGAATCGTTTCTGTTAAAATAGAAGGCATGGTGAGTAAGTAATAGGAGGTAAAACATTATTAATCTTTCTTCAAAAATTTGAAAGACATGTAACTTACCGACAATCTAATTCAGACTTAGTCATCGCAACTGATGAGCTTAGCCCCTTGAAAAGATCAAGTCCCTTCATCCCCATTTTCTTGGTAGATATCTTCTTATCAGAATTGTTGCTGCCATTAATCTCCCAATCTTTCGGTTTCCTCTCTACAAACAACAAATATCTAATTATTAAAAACACAAATAAACGCAACTGTACTAAATACTAATCCAGCAAATCGAGACCAGTAAATTGCCAGAAACCTGAACCAGGAACTTTGTCAAAAGTGAAGACTTGAAAGGGCCTTTTACAGATATTACTCCACACTTGAGCAATGTAGGCAACACTGACACCGTTTTCTCCTTTAACACGAAAAGTAATCTTGAACATTAATCCCTTAACACTCCAATAATCAGCTTTTAGGAGGCGAACATAACGCGCAGGGCTATCCTGTGATAATAAAACAGTAGCTTTAGTATAAGTAGACAGTTGATTTTTGGTTAATTAGCATTATTTAGCAAAGTAATTAGGTAATTAGCGTTAAATTAAAACTATTTACGTCATCACTCTTTTAGCAAGGTGAATGTCTAGTAAAACAGAAGGAAAGCCGCTAAGAAGATTAGCGGCTTTGTTGAAAATCTGGAAAAAAAATGATGACGTTGACACCATAAACGTAAATAGTTTCAATTCAACGCTAATTACCTAATTACTTTGCTAAATAACGCTAATTAACCAAGAAATTCTAGACAGTTGCTCATTATTTTCTTCAAAAACCGACAGCAAACGAAAAATATGAACAGACGAGTGGAATTGAACAGACCATCAAATGTTGCTGCGAAACCGATGTCTCCTTAGCCATACGTTTGGCCATCTCCCAGTAAGTAGTATTGCGGCTTACACGGTAAGCTCTCCCATAAAGATGCACAGAACTCAGCCTTATCTTCTTCAACCCCATCGTATTCAATTGAAAATGTTATCTGAATTCAAATTACACAAAACCTAGATTATTACGGAGTATAAGCTAAATCAACTAATCCTAGCTGAATACTTAATAATTACAGAAAATCCTAGATTATTATGAGCTTAATCAACAAACCCTAACTGAACAATTAGAAATCGACAAACCCTAACTGAAACAACAATTAAATTAAATTAAATTAATAATCAAGAAACTAAAGAGAATAGTGCGAAACATACCAAAAATTTTGATTGATTAAAATCCGCGAACAAAATTGATTTGGTTGAGGAGCTAGTGAGGGTTTCAGGATTGGTGCTTATGTATATGAGTATATATATGGAGGATTAATTTGCGCGATATTTCCGTACAGAAATTCCCGCGTCTAATTTAGTTTGGAACCCACGCTATTCCTTGTCCTTTGTTGTAAACGTGTGCTTAGAGACTTACCTTATTATTACTAACCCCCAAAGATTAGACACCAAATTGCCAATTCGCGTCCACAAATTACTAAATATTGACCATAGTACTGATTGAACTTCCTAATTTTGCTTTCACTTTATTCTCTCCCAATATAAACCTCATTCAGCTTGTGACCTCTCATTAAAAGAGAGGTGGGACACCCCCATGTACTTCTTACTCACCTCTCAATGAACATTTTGTGAAAGAAAACGGTACCCGTCATAAACTTGTGACATATATCGCCGTCACAAATGAGAATTGCTGAATCTCATTATTTGAATATTTCAATTTTCTCTTTAAAAATGACTAAAAAAAAATAAAGCTCACAAAAATAACAAAAAACCCGATTTGCAAACTGACTCGGATGCACTTACAGAAGATTCACAGGTTGGAGTGAGCAACATACTCAGTGATCAGAAAAAGAACTGGGTAACTTCAATGAGTTTCATTTTGTTTATACATAATCTATCATGTTAACTTCAATATTTGATGCAAAACTACCTTAGCACTTAATATCTCATAGCAACTTGAGCTAGATGAATATTCTGATTTATGAGCTGAAATGTTAATACTTACTCAATCTGTCAAACGGGCAAATTGGGGTTGGGTTTGCAAGAATTCGACTAAGTGGGTTCATTTGGAGTTCGAGTAATTTTCGTGTCTATTATTATTGGATAAGGGTCGGTTAACATTTAGGGGTTATAATGATTCGGTTTACAGGTCATGCTCGTGTCCTCCCTTTGAGTTTGAGTCCAGACCCTAACCAGGAGCCTGACTCCGACTCCAACTCCAACTCGAGATCTGGACAATTTTTCAAGGTGTAATTAAGGGTTTAGGGGAATAATTGGTTCGGCTGAAAAAGGTGGCCATTAGAGAAAAATTGAGAGACGAGCCGGGCTCGGAGCTTGAGCTTGAGAATAATTGGTCATCTAGGGCGTTAACGAAACGAGACGAGCAGAGCCTTGCTTAGCTTGTGCTCAAGAACCGAAACTCTAGCTCGAGCCGATTAAAATGTGCTCGTTTTAAAACTTGCGAGCTTTAACGCGAGCTCGAGCCAAACTCGGCCTCAAATCGAGCCTATATATAATTATGGTTTTTTTTTCTCCTTTTGAGCAAACTATTTTTGTTCACTACTACAAATACAGGCAACCACAACGGCCCTTTAACAACGCTTATTCACGAAAATCATCAAAACACGTTGTAGAATTTATTCCGCGAATTTTACCAAACTTAATTACAACGGTTATGTGTTGTTAACCGTTGTTATTGGTTTTAACAACGGGTCATACTTAAACAACCGTTGTTAATGAAAAAACTAATAACAACGGTTAAATTTTAACCGTTGTTAATGGTTTGGCGCCAAATTAGTGAAAAGTAATCACAACGTTTATATTAGAACCCGTTTTTAATACGTTTTAAAAACGGTTGTAGACTCAATAACCGTTGTTATTAATATTATGAAAATCTTAAGAACAACATATTGTTTTATTCTGCTATACGCTACAAACACAAACACAAGCTAATACTGCTACTATATCATCCTCCATTCCTCCCTGATCGTCTCTCTGTCTTCATCTCCGTCACTGTTGTCACGTCTTCTCTCCCTCATCGTGTTTATCAATCAGGTATATATATGTTTCTTAGCAACGCGTATAACTAGATATAGGATTTTTTGGGTTATTATCTAATTTGTTGATAATTTAGCTTAATTGCTTTCCTGAATTTCGTTTATTTGTTTGCCTATTATTGTATTTTCTGAATTAGTTGCCTATTATTACGAATGTAGAATAATGACTCGAACTTGGATGATTGGTGCAAATATGAGTGACCGCACCTACAAGGATGGTTTAGCTGAATTTTATGAATTCGTTTCGAACAATTTGAAAGGTTCTTCTAGTATTGCATGTCCTTGTGAAAGATGTGGTAATATTAGCTATATGGCTTTTATGGACGTTAAAATACACCTAGAAAAGTGGAGATTTAGTCGATCCTATACACTTTGGATTTTTCATGGGGAATCATTAGAGGAAGAGAATAACTCTAAAGAAGATGATGTTGAGGTACACGAAAGGCTAAGCGATGATCCCGAGTTTGCCGAGTTTTTGAGTTGGAAGAGTTGGAAGTAGAGAAGTTGAAGGTTGGGTCTATAGATAATGAAGAGAATGATGATGAGTCCATTGCTTTTGAAGATGTAGGTGATGACACTAGTAATTGGGATGACCTTAACAACATATATGAGAAGTTGTGTGAGTCTGAAGCACCTCTGTATCCTGGTTGTAAGTTCACTAAAATGTCATTTTGTGGTGAAGTTGTATAATATCAAGGGGGCAAATGGGGTGAGTGACACGTGTTTCACTAGTTTTTAGCCTTGATAAAGGAGTTGCTTCCCGATGGTAATGTTCTACCTGTTAAGACATATGAGGCGAAAAAACTAATAAGAGGAGTGGGTATGAAATATGAGAAAATACATGCATGTCCAAATGATTTCATATTGTATCGGAAATTATATCAAAACTTAACCAATTGCCCTAAATGTTTGGAGTGGCGTTATAAGGATAAGGAAGGGATCCTGGCTAAGGTGTTGTGGTATTTTCCATTGATACCAAGAGTCATAAGGATTTATGCGAATCCCGATGATGCAAAAATGTTAACTTGGCATGAAACAGGAAGAATAAATGATGGAAAGCTAAGACACCCGGCAGATGGTAAGCAATGGAAATCGTTCGACGCTAAGTATCCCGAGTTCGGCAATGAACCTAGAAACTTACGTCTAGCGCTGTCCATCGATGCAATGAACCCACACGGAAACATGAGTAGCCAACATAGTACTTGGCCGTAGTGTTGGCTATTTATAACTTACCTCCATATGTGTGCATGAAAAGAAAGTATTTGATGTTGTCGTTGTTAATTTATGGCCCTAAACAACCTGGAAATGATATAGATGTATATTTGGAACCTCTTCTAGATGATTTACGATTGTTGTGGGATAGTGGGATAGAAGTATTTGATGCATATAAGAACGAAACTTTCAATTTGAGAGCGATGTTATTGTGTACAATAACTGACTATCCGGCTTATGGCGACCTTTCTGGGCACACAGTTCATGGGAAAGAGGCTTGTCCATTGTGTGGGGAGGATATCGAGTCTGAATACTTGAAGTCTTCTCGTAAGTATGTGTATATGGGAAATAGGAGGTTCTTGTATCATGACCATTGTTATCGCAAGATGCAGAAAGCATTCAATGGAAGACAAGAACTTCTTCAACCTCCTAGAATTTTGAGTGGGCATGAAGTTTATCAGAAAGTAAAGCATATTGAGATAGATTATGGGAAGAAGAGCGGCTCTAAATTGTCTACTCGTGGGTATAAGAAAAGATCCATATTTTTTGATAAACTTCCATATTGGCCTGACCTGGAGGTCAGGCATTGCCTCGATTTCATGCACATTGAGAAAAATGTCTGTGATAATATTATCAATACCCTTCTGAATGTTCCTGGTAAAACAAAGGATAACGCCGCAGCTAAGGAAGATATGTAAATGATGGGTATTAGGCTAGAGTTGGCACCACAGAAGAGAGGTAATCGTACATTTTTACCGCCAGCAGTTTTTACCCTTTCACGGAATGAGAGAAAAGAGTTTTGTGCATGCTTGAATGGAATTAAAGTGCCACATGGTTATTCGTCGAACATCAAAAGCCTAGTGTCGATGCAAGACCTAAAACTCACCGGGTTAAAGTCACATGATTGTCACACTTTGATGGAACAATTACTACCTGTGGCTATTCGTTCCATTTTACCTGAAAAGGTAAGATATGTTATAACTAGATTCTGTCTCTTCTTCCAGTCCATATGCGAGAAAGTCATCGATCCCGATGACGCGGATTCATTGCAGGACCTCGTTGTAACCTCTCTTTGTCAGTTGGAAATGTATTTTCCACCCTCTTTCTTCACTATCATGATTCATCTGACCATTCACTTGGTTAGGGAGATTTTGTACCTTGGGCCCGTGTACTTGAGATACCAGTATCCTTTCGAAAGATTGATGAAAGTCTACAAGGACTATACATCTAATCGGTATCGTCCGGAAGGTTTTATTGCTGAATGCGCTATTTTAGACGAAGCTCTTTCATATTGTTACGCTCATCTCTCTCCTGAGGAGTTGATTGGCGTTCCTAAGAATCGTCATAGTGACTGGATGACCGGAAAAGGTATTAGGGGTCGGGTTGAAAAAATTGTGACACGTGAAATGTTGCATTTAGCACACATGTATGTGCTAAACAACGAAGATGAGGTGCAACCTTATATTCAACAACACAAAGATGAGCTCAAATACGATCACCAAAACAAGACCGAGAAGTGGATTGCGAACAAGCATACGAAGACGTTTTTCAGTGGTTTAGGAATATTGTCTTACGAGTGTCTTGATCAAACTGGTGATGACATCTCTCCTAGGTTACTACGTCTTGATTTAGGTCCAAATGCCAGGGTCACCTTTTACAAATGATTTTGCCATTAATGGATATACTTTTTACACCCGCGAGCAAGATGAGGTGAGCACAATGCAAAATAGTGGTGTGAGTTCTGAATTTGAGGCAATGCACTTTGCTACTTCAAAAGATAAAAAACCTATTTGGGGAAAATGCCTTTATTATGGTGTTATTCAAGAAATATTGGTACTAGATTACATTGATTTCACAATGCCTTTGTTTCGATGTAACTGGGTTGATAACAACATCCATTGTGTCCGAAAGGATAAGATGGGATTTACGTTGGTCAATCTGGGTAAGGTTGGCAATAATAAGGATGATCCTTTCATAATGGCATCCCAAGCTAAACAAGTGTTCTATGTCACCGATCCTATGGATAAGAAGTGGTCATTGTCTGTCTATAAGGAGTAGAAGGAGTAGTCCATCCGATAATGGTGATGATGATCAGGATGTCGTTTTTGAGGGAATGGATCAGTCTACCTCTGTATCTTATTTCGACGATGTTGACACTGATCATGAGGACACTGAAAGCATCTATATGCGTGATGACCATGGTGAAGGTATTTGGGTTAACGAAGAAACTATGACATCCAAGAAACGTCCCCGATCCCGAGATAGTTCATCGGACACGGATGCATGCATGCATCTTTGGTGTTGTCTTATTTTCTTGATCTTATTATTAGATGTGGATCTTTGGTGTTGAAATTGTTGAATAATGTTGCAAAGGTATATGGTGCTTTCTAACATTACGAGTATGTATTATTTACAGTTTGGACTGTAATGGAATTACTGATAATTTTAAAAAAAAAGAGGTTCAACAATAACAACGGTTATATTTAAATTACCCGTTGTTAATACTTTCAACAACGGGTGTAGTACCTCTACCCGTTGTCAATGATTTTTTGACATATTTCATTTTGGCGCAAATTTGGTGAAAATATATTACAACGGGTATATTTTAACCGTTGTAATAAACTTTTGACAACGGTTGACTTTTATTGACCCGTTGTTATTAACATATAACAACGGTTCTTCTTTGAGCACTCGTTGTCAATAGTTTGTCTTAATAAAAAACTAATATAGAAACCCATACAGCATGCCATACACAAAAACACACAACATTATTAGTTCAACCGTTGGTATCCTGTGTTAATTCTTCTCTCTTCCTCGCTTTTTACATTTTCGTCGCCGGCCGTCGATTTCCGACGCCTTGATTCCGTTGCCTTCCCTTATCATCCTGCTCGTTCTCTTTATCATCATCATCAACAGGTATGTTCACTTTAATTTTGTGTTTCGTCATTAGGGTTTTAAGACGATCATCTTGTTTCTTTTTCATGCATCTATTTGTTTTTCGTCTTCTTTGTTATCTTTATCATCCCGCATCATCTAATTCACTCCTCTTATTAGGGTTTAGGATTTTAGAAGCTCAATCTGTTGTTTTAAATTTTCATTCCTATTAGGGTTTAGGGTTTTAGATAATACTCTGCATGTACGTTGTTAAGTTGTTCATTTCCAGCTATATCATTCATATTTGGGTTTTAGGATTATCATGGGTGAAAAAACGTAAAAGAAGTCAAAAGAATAATGAGCCTGGTGATAATAAGCCTGGTGAGAGGGGTGCTACGAAGTGCCAGAAAGTCCTTGCAGCTATAGCCGCTAAACAAATCGTTCCAAATAACATGGAGTGAGATGGGTTTCCCTCTTTGGTCCAAATGCGGGTCTTTTCTCCAGTTGGATTGGTACTTGCACAAGACAGTTTGTGCCTATCCATTTAGATGATTTTAGAACTTTGAATCCAAAATTGGCGGAGTTATACTTGGCTCGTGTAAAGGAAGGCTTTATTATACCCGATAAAAGCCATGATGAGTATTTAATGCATAAGGCAGCGGATGTCCACAGACAGTGGAGGTGTGGCGTTGCTAGGGATTGGTTGTATGTGGACAAGGCAACGGGGGAGATGCGTAAGAGCCCACCGGAAAACAAGTGTCCCACTATCAAGCAGGAACAATGGGATCTTTTCAAAAGATGAGAACTGCGAGAAGTTTTGAGTTAAATATCCTCGCCTTTTAACGATTTACCTATCATTTTTTTAATTAATGAGTCCTTTATATAATCTTTTTATTATCTCATCTACTTGCGCTTTTATATAATTATTTGAAGGCCGTTAGCAGAAGAAATCGTGCTAACATTTCATGCAAGAAGGGGAAATTCTATGGTTCTCGAGGCGGTTACAGAAAGATAGAAGAGGACCTCGTAAGTAGCATGCATTATTCCCCTGTGAGACTTTATTTTTTTAATCACACTTGGACTTGCATTGATACACATTTACGTGTATAAATGTTACCATGTTAATGTGTAGGTGGCAAAGGGAGTGAAAGAGGTGGATCGGCATGTAACTTATAAAGAAGGGCACACGCCTAAAGGATCCCGATCGTCGCGTGACAAATATGATGAGTAAGTTTTGGCCAACATAGTAAGTGTTCCGGGTGTAATTCCAGAGCAGATATTTGTCACCACTCGTAGCCCGTAGGATGTCGTCTTTGCTTGAATCCTCCTTGCGGTCTCCTGAAACGATGAACAAACTGAGGGCTCGGCTTTGGCCGAGCGTACTCACTCCGACGCTCAAGTCAGTTAACTTAGAGAGGTAAGTTGTGGTTACTTGGCTAAGAGTCTAATGTAGAGAGATAAAGGGGATATTACCAGATGAATAGTGTTTCTTAGGTTATTTTCTGGATCCTTTCCTCAATGAAGGTTGAGGAGTATTTATAGACTTTCACCTTTTGTCACGTAGTGGCCAAGTGGCCAAGTGGCTATCAGGTGGAAAGACCGTTGTACCCTCGGCCGATGGACCTATGGCAGGCTGGCCGAGGGTCTTGGATATGAGTACGCGGATATGTGTCCCGGCTGGCTGGTTGCCTTGCCGAGACCCAGGTGACAGGCCGATGGGTTGCATCGGCTAGACTGTCTGAGTCGTTGACTTTGCTGTGGATATCTTTGACCTTGCTCAATGTGTTGACTTGGTCAGCGGTGCAGAATATGCCCCATCAATTTGCCCCCAGCGTAGTCTATGCCGTGGTATGGGCTCCGATGTATGTTGAGCGTATATTCTGCGCAAGTATTTTGTAAAATTTTTCTGTGTCGGCTTCTTCTGATGCATCGGCTATTTCTACTTCGGCCTGATCATTCGTAGGCCGTACCATATCCCCCCTCCACATGGATGCGTAAAAGGGCATCCGATGTGGAAAAGAAAGTGACGCTGGCCGAGACCAGGATTGAGAGTGCCGGTTGTTTTTGATTGCCCCCAGGCCGGTGCTTCCTAGCTTGGTTGATCATGTGGCCGGCGGAGAGCAGGTACGTAGGAATTTGTTGAAGAAGATGAACAGGCGAGGAGATGTGAATGGGCGTGTTGAAGACGCTTGGTCACTGTTGTATTGATTGACACTCAACTGTTGCAACGATTGACATTCCGCGGTTGCATGTCTGACACGTGTATGCTCGCTGATTGGTTGACGCTTCATGGGCTGTGCCCTGATTGGTCCTTCTTCATGGGCTTTTCTCTATAAATAGGGCAGTTATTCCGTGATTTTGGCCACCAATTTCATTTTCTCAAATTTTCTCCAAAATCTTCATCTTTCTAAACTTTCAAGGGCTTCCTTTTCTTCCAATCTTCAGAGTCTTTGATCCGGCGAGTGTTTTTCTACGAGGTAAACAAACAAATTTCTTCATTTCTTATTTTGCTAGTAATTGTTGCGAACATGTCTTCTGCTGACGCCGGGTGTAGTACTTCTGCGCCGGGGGGCTCCCCGTCGCGTCTTGACGAGGAGGGGATACTACATGCCATCCCGCTAAGGTTTGGGGGCCCTAGGTCCCCTTCTCCCGTAGTTGATTCTAGTGATGGCGAGAGGGCTCCTGTTGACGGTGGGAGGACGACTATCCCGTATCATGGTGAGGCTTGCACGACTGGTCTTGACCGTGTGTGGACAAATAAATTCGCAAGCTGTTCCGGAGGGACTCTTTTCGAAGGTCATTTCTTCTTCGGTGAGGGGTATAAAATTGTCATCCCTGAGGAGGGTCAGGCAGTTTGTTGCCCTCCCCCGGGTCACATCGGCGTGCACCTTAGGCATTTGGAGTTCGGGCTCCGGTTTCCTTTGAATGAACACGTCATGGCTATTATCAAAGCTATGAACCTCGCCGTGGCCCAACTGCATCCGTTGGCCATGAGGACGATAGTCGGCTTTGTGTGGCTCTGTCTCTATAAGGGGGAGACCCCTACGGTTAACTTATTCCGCCGACTTCATAGTCTCCGTCCGTCAGTCGCCGGTAAGGTGGGGTGGTACAGCGTGCAGACGGAGCCAGGATATGTCTCCGTGAACAAGCTTACCTCCTGCAAAGACTGGCAGCAGCGATGGGTATACGTCCGCGTGCCGGAGGACTATCCGTTGCCTCGGTCTTTCCAGAGCTCCGTTTACTTTCGGTGTGAGACCCGGGAAGAGTATGAGAAACACATCTCCCGGGGTAATAAGGTCAAGATGGACGCTTCGTTTGTCCCTCTTACTGCGGATGAGAAGCGGGCAATGCGGCTGTTTGATGCTGAGGAGGGATGGCTTCCCCCGACTCAGATTATTCTTCAGGATGAGCTGCTATGCCGCGTCGGCCTCATACCGGCCCTCAACTGGGGTGAGTGGGGTCGGTGTGAGGCCCACCCTTGCTTGTTATGTTCCTTTTTAGAGCTTTGTTTTACTTCTTTTATGTAACTCTTGTTTGATTTCTTGCAGATCGGTTTGGTCGGGATCTGTCTGAGAAAGACTTGGAGAGGTTGGGACTTGACAGGGACGGGAAGGTTGTCCAGCGGCGCCCTACGGCTGACTTTCGCGATCGCAGAATTTCTCCCAACGAGCTTATGGAAAAGCAGACGAGGGCGTTGGATCAGGAGACGGCTCATGCACGAGTCCTTGGAGGCGTGCCGAAGAGGTCAAAGAAGGCAGCGTCCAAGTTGACGGCGGCGTCAGTGTCTGCTCCCTCTTCGGCCTCAGTGGTACAGCAGGTTCATGTGGAGGTCATCGACATCGTTGAGAGGGAGGTGACCGTTGCTAAGGATCCTTCTCCTCAAAAGAAGAGAAAAGAGGCGCCGCCTGCTTCTACCGTTGCCGGGGAGAAGCCTGCCTCAACCAGCCCTCCAACTAAGAGGGTCGAAACTGGTACGGATCTAACTTGTGGTTCGGATTTGGCCGGTTCGTTGGACATTCCTGATGACAGACTCTCTGATGTGTCAATGCATGGTGACATGGATGCTCTGTGTAAATTTTTTGTAGATCCGTCGTCGGCAGCCGCCGTTCTCACTGAACGGCAAATAGGGAAGCAGCCTGAGAAGGCGATTGAGAAGGCGGGTGACGGAAACGTCACCGTTGACTCCTCACCCCAGAAGATTACTCCCACCGAGCTCGTGGCGGAGGGTGAGAAGATATATAAGAGGTTGGGGAGATGGAGTCGTCTAGCCGCCTCCTTCATTATGGAGCAGGAAAAAGCCACGGCCCAATCTGGGCCACTGATTGCAAAGCTCAAGCTTGATCTCTCTGCTGCGAGGGGGGAGGCCGGGAAGGCTAAACTGGATCTCTTTGCTGTCAAGAAGCGTGCGGAGGAGATTGAGAAGCTGCTAGGGGCCGAGAGGGCCAAAGTTGAGGAAGCTGATGGCGCCACGGCCAGGATGATGGATGAGCGGGACAGGTATAAAGGTGCCTACGACGCTGTGGTTGCCAAGAGGGACGAGTGGGAGGATCTGTTCAAGAAGCAGGCGGAGACGCTCAAGGACACACAGGCTATCCTTGCTCAAAAAGAGAAGGATATTGAAATGCTTCAAGATGAGCTCCTCCCTAAAATGTGCGTCCAATTCCGGGACCAGGCCGAGGAGGCGACCAGGGAGGCGATCAGGAAAGTCGTCCCCGATGGCTCCTTTCCCTGGGACCGATTTGAGCAGGTCCTGGATGAGATGGCTGATGTTGCGGAAGTAGTGGCTGCGGAGAAAACGGAGGCGGCGAAGGTGAAGGAGGATGAGAGGCTAAAGGCGCTTGAAAATGTCGAGCCTTCTTCAGAGCCGGCCACCGAAACCGCTGCTGCTACCGATGGAGGGCAGCAACAGGCATAGGGAGACGGGCGGTCGTCACCAGACTCACCCGGCATCTCGGATAGCTTTAGCTGTTCGGGGGCCAACTTTTGAGCCTTCTCTCCCTGCCATCTTTTGGCGCTTCAAATCCCAAGTCTGTAACCTTTTGCTCTTTTTGTTTTCTAGCTTTTGTAAAGCTTTGGTAGGTAGAGTTTAGGCTATCCTTAAGGGGACGGCCATCGTTTGTACTCTCCTTGCAGTCACTTTTAATAAAGTTTTACCTTTTTGGTCCTCGGCTTGGCCGGGACTTTGATCACGAACCTTTACTTATCCTCTTGCGTTATTAATTGAGTGCCTTCGTTTCTGCCGTCGGCATGGCCGAGTCAGTTAGAATGCACATCTCAACTGCGTAACGTCTTTAGCGTTTCTTCTAGCGTACCGGTCATTGTGTCCCCGTCGCTCTCGGCTAAGGCCGAGGTAATCGGGGTTATGGCTCGATAGCAATTCTTCTAGCGTACCGGTCATTGTGTCCCCGTCGCTCTCGGCTAAAGCCGAGGTAATCGGGGTTATGGCTCGATAGCAATTCTTCGCGTACCGGTCATTGTGTCCCCGTCGCTCTCGGCTAAGGCCGAGGTAATCGGGGTTATGGCTCGATAGCAATTCTTCTGGCGTACCGGTCATTGTGTCCCCGTCGCTCTCGGCTAAGGCCGAGGTAATCGGGGTTATGGCTCGATAGCAATTCTTCTGGCGTACCGGTCATTGTGTCCTCGTCGCTCTCGGCTTAGGCCGAGGTAATCGGGGTTATGGCTCGATAGCAATTCTTCTCTGAGTTCCCGCTTAGCGGCAATTTGCGGAGGGGACAAACACTTTGATGGGAAACTTGGGTGATTCATTGGTTTGTTATGATCATGCGTTGGGGTGTCCACAATGGGCTTGGACACCTCCGCCGCTATACAAAGTATTTTCTTAAATTATCGGTGTTCCAATGGCTCATTAAAGGCACACCTCCCATGTCTGTCAGCCGGTATGTACCCGGCCTCATATCTTCGAACACTTTGTAGGGACCCTCCCAGTTGGCCGTCAGTTTACCATGAATATTTCCTTTGTTGGTGGCAGCCGACTTCCTTAGGACTAGGTCTCCCACTTTTAAGTCCCTTTTGTGGACTCTTCGGTTGTAAGCTCTTTTCATCCGGTTTTGGTATACGGCCAAGTTGAGGCGTGTTGTATCTCGGCTTTCTTCGACCAGATCTAGAGAAGCTTTCAGGCCTTCCTCGTTTTCAACCGGATTAAAGGTAGCCGTTCTGAATGTTGGCACCGTTGCTTCGATCGGTAGGACTGCTTCGGAACCGTAGACTAGGTGGAAGGGGGTGTACCCCGTTGCTTCTTTCTCCGTGGTCCGAAGGGACCACAGGACGCCGGGTAATTCATCGGCCCACCTTCCCTTTAGGTCTTCGACTGTCTTCTTCAAACCGTTGAGGATCGTTTTGTTGGCTGCCTCCGCCTGCCCGTTGCTCTGTGGATGGCAGACGGAAGAGTACGCAAACTTGATGCCAAGCTCTTCTAACCAGTTCATTATCAGGTCGCTCCAAAACTCTCGGTCGTGGTCAAATACCATAACTTGGGGTAACCCGAAGCGAGTTATAACATTTTCCCAGATCACTTTTCTGACGGCCGCAGTGGTCTTCGCTGGGACTGCTACGGCTTCGACCCATTTGGTGAAGTAATCAACGGCGACGATTAAGAACTTCCTTCCTCCGGAGGCCGTTGGGAACGGTCCTAGCATGTCCATCCCCCACTGTGCGAAAGGAAGGGGACTAAGCACCGGTTGTAGGTCCCCTGGAGGAGCGTGTACACGGGGCGTGCATCGACGATTCGTGCACTTCTTGGTCTTCGTTCGGAATCTTGAAGCATGGTGGGCGAAGTAGCCGGCTCGGAGAGCTTTGTGGGCTAGTGTTCTTGCCCCATGTGATGTCCACAGATGCCTTCGTGAATCTCTGTCGAGATCGATTCTGCGTTTGGACCGACACACTTCAGGAGTGGTCTTATTACGGATCTTCTGTACAGTTCCCCTTCGAACACCAAGTACCTGGCGGCGATCCTTTTTATTTTAGCCGAGGGACTGCGGTCCTCCGGCAATTCACCTGTAAGTTTGTATTTCATTATCGGAGTCATCCACGTTGTCTCGGTCTCTATGTTACCTATCATGCCGACAGTCTCAGTGATGCTCTTCGCATTTCTGATATCCACCAGCACGGTTCGGCTGACATTCTTGATGGTTGAGCTGACAAGTTTGGAGAGAGCGTCGGCCCGGTTATTCTCGGATCTAGGAACGCATTGGATTTGGAAAGATTTCAATTTCGCTACGTCGGCCTTTACCCTCTCTAGGTACCTTACCATTCCGTCGTCCCGAGCCTCAAATTCCCCTCTGATTTGGTTAGTAACCAACAGTGAGTCTGTCTTCAACACAATGTGTTCGCTCCGTGAGCCCTAGCTAGCTCGACTCCGGTTATCACCGCCTCGTATTCGGATTCGTTGTTCGAGGCCGGGAAGGTGAATTTCAAGGCGTACTCAAACTCGTCCCCGTTTGGGCTGATGATAAGGATGCCGCCTCCTGAGCTGTTCGTCGTCGAGGAGCCGTCGGTGTAAACCTCCCATATGCCTGGGTTTGGTTCTTCTTGATATGTGCACTCGGCCAGGAAATCTGCAAGTGCTTGCCCCTTTATCGAAGGCCTTGGTTTGTATTGAATGCCGAAACGGAGAGAGTTCTACGCCCATTTGATGAGCTTTGCCGGATTGTTCGAATTTTTCCAAAGCTTTCTCCAATGGCTGATCGGTTAGGACCGTCACGGGGTGTGCGTCGAAGTAGGGTTTTAACTTTCTCGTGGCGACGACGACGGCGAAGGCTGCTTTTTCAATTAGTGGGTAGTTTCTCTCGGCGGGCAACAGTGTATGGCTGACGAAGTAGATTGGGTGTTGTTGCTTGTCTTCTTCCCTGATGATCACGGCGCTGACCGTGGCCGAGGTAACTGCTATGCATAGGTATAACGTCTCCCCCAGCATCGGCCTGGACAGAGTTGGGAGAGTTTGAAGATGGGCTTTCAGTTGCTGGAAAGCCGTGCTCTGTTCCTCCCCAGTGAAGTCTTTATTCCCTTTCAATACTTTGAAGAATGGGGTGCTCTTGTCGGCTGACCGAGAGATGAAACGGGCTAGAGCCGCCATTCTCCGGTCAAGCATCATAACCTCTTTTCGATTCCTTGGCTCCGGCAGTCTAGGATTGCTCGGACTTTGTCCGGATTGGCATCAATTCCCCTGGCGCTGACTAGTACGCCGAGGAACTTACCTGCCCGGACACCGAAGTTGCATTTCATTGGGTTGAGCTTCATCTTGTATTTCCTTAGTGAACAAAATGTTTCGTGTAAATCGGCCAGGTGTTCGCTGTCAGACTTGCTTTTCACAATAGCATCGTCGACGTAAGCCTCAATGTTTCGCCCTTTTTGATTTTGGAACACTTTGTCCACCAGTCTTGTGTAGGTTGCGCCGGCGTTTTTCAAACCAAACGGCATCATTTTGTACATGTATGTGCCGTTAGCGGTGATGAACGCGCATTTAGGCATGTCTTCCTCCGCCATGAATACCTGGTGATATCCTGAGAAGGCGTCTAGCAGGCTCAGCATGGTGTAGCCTGCCGTGGCGTCGATTAAGCTATCTATCCGAGGCAAAGGATAACAATCTTTGGGGCATGCTTTATTAAGATTGGTAAAATCTACACACATTCTCCATGCTCCCGATGATTTCCTCACCATTACAACATTAGCTAGCCACTCAGGATAAGTGCAAGGCATAATAAAACCCGCCGTAAGTAGTTTATCTACCTCGGCTTTGATGGCCTCATCTTTCTCGACTGAGGAGTTCCTCATCCTCTGCTTGACGGGGCGAGCGGTGGGAAGCACATTTAGCTTGTGGGTGATTACCTCCCGGCTCACACCCGGCATCTCGGCCGCTGAGTAGGCGAAGACGTCCTTATTTTTCCTGAGCAGGTCCAGGAGTTGGGCCCTGAATTTTGGTTCCAGGTTGACACCGACGGTTACGGTGCGGCCTGGGTCAATCTCCACCTCCTCTGTCTCTGCTCCTTCAACCATGCTGATGGTTCGGTCTTTCCCGGACCAGGGGGTGTGTTGTATCTGGAAGGATTTTAATTTTGAAGCGCTGGCTCTCACCCTCTCTAGATACCTTGTCGTCCTATGGTCCCGAGCCTTGTACTCTCCTTTGATCTGGTTGGTCAATAAGAGCGAATCCGTTTTCACTACGACATGCTCCGCCCCGGCGGTTCTGGCTAGTTTGACTCCGGTTATTACTGCCTCGTACTCGGATTCGTTGTTTGAGGCCAAGGAGGTAAGCTTCGAGGCGTGCTCAAACACGTCTCCGTTTGGGCTAATAATAACGATGTTGGCCTTCGAGCTATCCGTCGTGGAAGGGCCGTTAGTGTGTACCTCCCACACGCCGGGATCCTTATCGTTCTTCGAGATGAGCTTATGTGCCTCCCCCCAGTCCGAGACGTATATCAATGTCTGGGCCCGGATGGATATTACAGCGTCGGTTTCACTCAAGGTAATCCGGCCTATGAGAACGTCGTGGGCAGACGCGCCGTCGATGACCACGAATTCAGACGTAACATTCTTGGCCGCACTTCCCTCGCCGAACCTTACCGGTAGTCTAATTGACCCTAGGGGTATCAGGCCGGTCCCAGAAAAGCTATACAACGGGTTGGTGCATGGGCTCAAATCTTCAACCTTCAGACCGAGGCTGAGAAAGCACTCTCGGTACATAATGTTCGTGTAGGCGCCTGTGTCAATCAGGCACCTCTTCACCAAGTGGTTGGCGATGTGCAGGTGGACTGTAAGTGGGTCACTGTGAAGAGCGATGACTCCTTCGTAGTCCTTCTGCCCGATGGTCATATCGGGGATGTTGGGAGCGGGGGTGGCTGTGTTGGGCACAAAGTTGATGGCCTGATATGGTTCATTCGGGTGCCGTTTGTGCCCATGAGCGGACCCATCGTTCCCGTTGCCCCTGATGACAACATGGATTACTCCTACCCGTTCGAAGACGGACTTGCTATTTGACCCGCCGGCATCTGGTTTTTGGCCACCGGCAACATATTTGCCGAGGCTCCCCTTCCGGATAAGTTCTTCGATGGCATCTTTCAGATGTCGGCAGTCGTTGGTTAAGTGTCCGGTGTGGCCATGGTACTCACAGTACTGGCTCGTGTCACCGTCACTCCTCGGCCTAGGGGGTCTTTCCCACCTCTGGCCCTCGTTCCTGCTCAAAGCGAAGACCTCGGCGGCCGATACGACTAGGGGGGTGTGATCATCGTACCGCTTTTTGTAGTACGTTCCCGAGCTCCCCGGCATCCCGCGAGTTACATTTCTGGCAGACTTGTCCGACCGTGACCTATTATCCTCACGGCGTCTTTCATCGGACCGTGACCCGTTGTTGCCACGGCGCCTTTCATCCGGGTTGTCCTCCCGGTGGCTCCTCTTTTCTGAGTGCTCGGCCTCGCTAGGGCCTACCCAGGTCTTGTGATAGTCTTCTACCTTGATGGCCTGGTCGGCCATCCTCCTGGCGGCATCCCAGCCCAGGCCTCCGCACTTGATGAGCTCATTTTTTAAGTCTCCCCTTGGGAGGCCCTTCATCAGCGCGAAGGCCGCTAGTTCGGGATTAATCTCTCGAATCTGCTGGACCTTTCCATCGAACCTCTTCACATAGCTTCGTAGAGACTCGCCCCCCTCCTATTTGATAGTTAGGAGGTCCGATGTCTCCACGACCCTTCTCTTGTTGCAAGAGTACTGGGCTAGAAAAGCGTCCCTTAGGTCGGCGTAGTAGTATACCGAGCCGTCGGGAAGCCCCTTGTACCAACTTTGAGCCATCCCATGTAGAGTTGTTGGGAAAACTCGGCACCAGACCTCATCGGGCTGCTCCCATACCGACATGTAAGACTCGAAAGCCTCAGCGTGGTCGGCTGGATCACTATCTCCTTTATATGATATGGGTGGCAACTTGAGTTTAGTTGGCACCGGGACTTCTAAGACGTAGGCGTTGAGGGGCTGCCTGACCACGTGTCGAACGATACGCGGCGATCGGCTCCTCGCGTCCCTAACCTGGCTCCTCCCCCCGTAGCGGGAGGGGCTCCTTCTTCGACTCGGGCTTCTTCTCCAACTCTGCTGAGTCGGACTCCTCTGGCTCCTTTGGGGTATGCCTCGTTCGTGCGGCGGAGACGCTGTCCTCCCACGAGTGCGGGAAGGACTTAGGTCTACCGCGCCCACTTTGGGCTCCCCCGGCACCTTGACTGGGTCAGCTTCTCCTAGTGCTCCGTTCAAATTTCTTGGAGTCACATTCTGGGCCCTGGTCTCCTGGACGGTTTCCGCCGCTCTTGTCGGCGTGACAGTGTGAGCGGGCGTATTACTAATTAGGTCCAGGAGCATTTTCAGTTTTGCTACGTCAACCGCATGTCCCATGATGGTGACCTGGTTGGCTGGCAGCGGCGTATCTGGTATTATCGGCATTCCGAACTCCGGTTGGATTACTCCGCCGGTGGAGGGCTGCATGACTCCAGAATTATTGAAAGTGTCATCTTGGTAGAGTGCGGTTTCGTCGGTCACGACTGCGTCTTGTTGTTTCGACATCTTAGCTTTTTGGGTGGGTTTTTTTTTTTTTTTTTTTTTTTTGTTTGGGAATGAATGTGACTAGCTTCTAGTATCGTTTCCCCACAGACGGCGCCAATTGTTCCGGGTGTAATTCCAGAACAGATATTTGTCACCACTCGTAGCCCGTAGGATGTCGTCTTTGCTTGAATCCTCCTTGCGGTCTCCTGAAACGATGAACAAACTGAGGGCTCGGCTTTGGCCGAGCATACTCACTCCGACGCTCAAGTCAGTTAACTTAGAGAGGTAAGTTGTGGTTACTTGGCTAAGAGTCTAATGTAGAGAGATAAAGGGGATATTACCAGATGAATAGTGTTTCTTAGGTTATTTTCTGGATCCTTTCCTCAATGAAGGTTGAGGAGTATTTATAGACTTTCACCTTTTGTCACGTAGTGGCCAAGTGGCCAAGTGGCTATCAGGTGGAAAGACCGTTGTACCCTCGGCCGATGGACCTATGGCAGGCTGGCCGAGGGTCTTGGATATGAGTACGCGGATATGTGTCCCGGCTGGCTGGTTGCCTTGCCGAGACCCAGGTGACAGGCCGATGGGTTGCATCGGCTAGACTGTCTGAGTCGTTGACTTTGCTGTGGATATCTTTGACCTTGCTCAATGTGTTGACTTGGTCAGCGGTGCAGAATATGCCCCATCAGTAAGCATTATTTTATTAAAACGAGTTCATTACTAACTTTATTATTTTAGTCACAAATATAATTTGAAGTTTATTTAATATATTATAGGACAACGTATTGAAAGAGGTAGAAGAAGGGAAATTCACTCCCAGTGGTCGTAATGACGTTCTTGCTAGAGCGATCGGCCGACCCGAACATCCAGGTCGTTTGAGGGGCGTCCCGTTACAGGTTGGAGTAACGAAATATTATGGGAAAACCGCCGGATAAAGAAGAAAAGGAAGACTAAGTCCGAGAAGGTGACATGATAACATTTATTCTATTATTTTCATTTAAGTTCAATTCACATGTTATTGTTGGGATAAAAATTGTTGACACATTACATTCTTGGCAAGCGACTTGATTAATGGCATCCGTACTACTAAAGTGAATCTTTGGAGGTAAGCTTTCCGAAGAAGAAGTGAAGATGATGGAGGATGTCATTTCTAAAGGGGGTAATAATAAGGTACAACAGATTGGTCAAGAGGCCGCTACTACCTTGGCAATACATGAGAAGGAAGTATCGGTCAACGAGATTCAGAAAGATCAGGTACCTAATAATGCTTCGGAAGTTGTAACAACTAAAGCCGATCAGGTACCTAATACTTCCTTATTTTTCTTTTTTTTTTTTGGGTAAGATCAGGGGGTGTGTTCCTTGCCAGCTCTAATGCTATAACTCGCGACATGGTGCCATTGAATTGGTTAATTTTATTAGGTAAATAATGGGTCCGAAAAGGAGATGCAACTTGAGAAGACGGCTGATGGAAAACAAAAGATACATCCCCTTCAAGTCGGTTCCTGTTTTTCGATAAGGTATGCATGAAGTGTTTAATTAGTTAAATTTATATGAATCTTTGAAGTTTGTGCAAAAATCGGCCGAGACAGAAAGCGTTTTTGCAAAATCTTTTGAATCTTTGAAGCGTTTTTGCAAAGATATAATAATGTATGTGTATATTCTTCAGGCCGTAAACAAGAGGCCAGTTATTCTTGCTGACCCTAAAACCGAAAAGCCACATGTGCGTGTTGGCCGGGGTCTCGTAGAAACCAAATCTGCAGCAGTGAAATCGTAGTTCATGGCGAAAAACTTTTGCCGAATCATAGAATAGTAGAGATAACTACGGTCTTTCCAGGCCATGAAAACTTTCAATCCGCTGTCCCGATTCGTGACGACATTACCATTCGGGAGATGCGCTTGGAAGTTTCATCCAATGGCCTCGAAACTCACATCTACTTGGCGAAGATATCTCCGCCGCCTCGCCTGGAAAGCGATTGGGGTTAGAAGAAATACCTTTATATATATGTTACATTTTTAATTGTTGAATGTTTTTATATGTTATTTTTTTTTTTGTAGGGAACAAAAAAGACGGCTTTGGCGGATAAGCCTAAGTCCATAGACATGCCAACGACCTCGTCGAGACAACAACTTGATGAGGTATTTAATTAACTTCTCCATTTTTTTAAAAATTAACCTCGCTCCCTTTATTTATATTTTGTCTGTATTTATAAAAAGCATGGTAATTTTGTGTAGGGGACAAAAAGACTGATAAGCCTAAGTCCCCACCGGTCTTACTGCTACTACTACCTCATCATTGAAAGAGCAGGTTGACGAGGTATTTAATTAAGTACGCTTTTATTTTTATTACTCCAACTAGGATATGTTACCTTTGGATTTTTTATTATTTTAATTATCTACTACATGTGTAGGCTGGTGGTAGTAGCACAAAATCAAAGACTCATTCTTTCCGGACACGAAAGTTAGGAGTTTAAACTCCACACAATATAAAGGGAAGGATTACATGCAAAAAGTAAGAACGGTGACGATGATGAGACTACATGAGGAGGCTGGCCATCGCATAGCCACCGAGCAATTGATAGTTATTCCGCTCGAGGAGGATATTCTAGAAATTTGAGCGCCAAGCGCTTATATCATGGGATCGCTAGCCGTATGAGCTGGCCTAGACCAGATTGTTATAGCACACATATTTGTTTGGATGAAGTAAGTTTCTTAATAAATAATTTCATAGTCTAATATTCTGACTACTAGATAGTGTTTTAAATACCGGAATTAATACCGTAATAATGTAGGATATTGAAATTGAGAGTGATCCCCGAGAAGAATATTCCATCTGATCAATACGGATTCCTGTGCCCCTATGTTTTATCTTTATTTATTCCGGATTTCTCGTTCGAACAACGGGTAGATTATATTGCTCAAAGAATTGGCGACAACCAAGAAGCTGATTTTTGGCGCTTATAATGAAAAAGGGTAATAAACAAATTAATATTACGTTTCCCCCTACAATTGCATTTTCATAACTAATATATGTACTTGTTAATAATGATGATGTCTCTTGATGTAGGACTCATTGGGTGCTAGCAGCCATAATGCCGACAAGGAATAAAGTTTTCTGGTTGGACTCTTTACATCATCAACCAAGCGAGACTTTTAAGCACTTGATTAATATGTAAGTTTATAATACTGATTTATTTATAATAACATTTTCATTTTTTATTTATAGAAAAAAGCTCTTTCATATTTTTGCCCCTAAATAAATTAGTTTCTGCCTCCTTTTTTATTTTTTAAAAAAAGGGCCTTTAAGAAGAAAAGAGCAAACGAGCAGGATCAACCCACGAAAGATTCTGATGTTGGCCCTGATTTTATTACGATAACAGGGGTACGTGCTCAAATACAATAACATTAAGTGCAAAATCTGTGTTTAATACTAATACAATACCTAAAGTTCGAGATTCTGATATGAGCCTTCTCTCGTCTGTTTTTTTTTATGTAATAATAGGCCCCTCGCCAGCCAGATAGCATACAATGTGAATACTACGCTTGTCGGTTCATGTTGGAGATTATTAGGCGAAGATATCTCGTTATTCCAGAAAAGGTTAGTAATAATTTAAACATGTGTTTATTACTTTTTTTTTAAATTAGAGCTAATGTTGTCTTGCTTTCGCTATATATACCATGATGTTGCTAATGTTGTCTTGCTTTCTGCTATATATACCATAATGTCTTCTCTTTGTTTTTTTTCCGCAGTATGCAATCAACCCGTCAACAGATTGAGCGGTATTCAAGTGTAGATATAGACGAGGTAAGAGACATGTGGGCAACTACGTCTTAGAATATATTAGAAATGCATGATACTTTCGAGTTTAGATCAACTTATTAGTAAATTTTTTGTTGAAGTTAGGGAATGATTAGTTCATGTAAATTCAACTCCTTGTAAGTATATATATATGATGCAAATTTCTTTGTTGTGGTTGAATTGAATCTATTGAGTTCGATGAACCCATTTGTGATTTATGTTGGTCTTTGGTATATGGTCTGTGTTGACATATGCGAGTTTTTGAATGGCATGAAACAAATTTAATTTTTCAAAACATTAGGAGTTCGTAATAAAAACGGTTACTAAAAAAAAACCGTTGTGAATACCTTTCACAACGGTTAATAAAAATAACACCGTTGTGAATGACATTCACAAATACCCACAAGATAATATTCAACAACAGGTTTTAATCGAAGAACCGTTGTTAAAAGTCTTCACAATTTTGGAGGTAAAATTACAACAACGGGTATTAAACAAAGAACCGTTGTTACTAACAATTTCAACAACGGGTATGTACCATAAACCCGTTGTCAAAAGACTTCACAATTTTGGAGGGAAAGTTACAACAACGGTTATAAATACGACAACCGTTGTTATATAATTCCCTCCAAAATTTTGAAACACTTTCCACAACGGAGAACACCCAACAACAACGGCTTTTAACCGTGGTGAATACTTTAGACAACGGTTTCATTAAATAACCAAACCGTTGTAAATACCTTCTACAACGGCCGCTTTAACAACGTCCGCTTTTTGTTTTTACAACGGTTTTTACCGTTGTTATAGCCTGTATCTGTAGTAGTGGTTGTTGCTTGGTGGTAGTGTCTAGTCGTCAAGTAGAGATTTCTCGGATAAGTTGTGGGGGTGCTAAGAGTAAGGAGAGTGTGACACCCCGCGATAACGCGGAAATATAACTAATAAATTAAAGCGGAATTTTGTGAGATTTTAAAAACTTTTAAGTTACTAGATAAGGATTAAAACGCGGGTGCCAAAAACTAAAAGAAACGAATACTAAAATAGACAAATATAGGTTATTACAACCCAAGTCTAGAAAGCGGGGAAAAGATATCCCACGAATAAACAAATAAAGGGTTTCTAAAATAGAAACTAAGGTCCAAGGGTTTAGTTCTCGCTAGCCCACACGTCTTCCCCACGTAAGCATCTTCAAACCTGTCATTCATGTAAACATGAACGCCACAGTCAGTGGGGAGTAACTCAAGGTTCTCCCAGCCACAATATGTCGAAAAGCAGGTAACAAACAACACTTAATCAAACATATTAATCATGCAACATATATGAACAGTAAAGAATAAGGAGATATAATGAACAATCATGGTGAGACAGGCATAATACTTTCTTAATAGAATAGGCATAGTATATGAGGATGAATATGCGATCAAGGAAATAGAATCACCAAGTCAACCCACTCATGTTGACACGACTCAACAAGTGTAAGACATATACTTAGTATGAACTCAAACAAGACAACCCTCTAGACTCCAACCTCTTGGTAGGACGACGATCATAATACGGTCCTAGTCTAAACCTGGCCAGACTCTCGGGATGGACGACACCCGATTCGACACACGATACCAAATCGTATCCAAGACTCGAAACATGGTACACCTAACCGTGCCCGAAAGTCGAGTAACCTCAAATCGGAACCTTGTCACCTAACCGTGACCCCCGGTCCGAAGAGGCGGAAGGAAAAATAGCCCAACTCGGAAACAATGGCACCTAACCGTGACCCAATGTCCGAGGGCAAATAAATAAGGAATGTCAAGTAGTCACACAATGTAAAATGTCACACTTGAGTCACAATAGGAGTAAGAATGATCATGCAAACATCATATGATACGGGACCCTTAATGTCACATTCATACTCATGGCTTGCATCTCACCATGAGTACAGATGGGAACATTAATCCCAACGATCATATCGCAACTAGAGGGCTTATAGCTCACCCCTAGTATCCGATAGGACCAAGACTCTCACAACAAAACAATGCAAGGCATTATCAAGATTATGACCCTTCACAAATAACTATAATAAATATCTCATACTTGTATATATTAATGAATATTCCATTTTATAATTTAACATGCCGGTTAAATAAAATATAACAAGTGATAATGAATAATTTACGTTATATGAAATATACGGGGTAAAATGTGACCGACTTATGTGGGTCATTCACAAACATTCCCTCAGTAATGGGTAAGCCCAACCAAAGGAGCACACAAGTCCAACCAAAAGAAACATATAAGCCCAGCAATTAAGATGTGTCAAGCCCATCAAACTAAACAAAATGAGTCCAATACCTAAGGTCAAAGAGCCCAATTGAGCAAATATGTAAAAGTGCAATGTTAATAATTTACGCTATATAAAATATGAGACGGAAATCAAACCGTTCGAAGAATTCGAACTTGGCGCCCAAAAGCACCCATCTTGGGGTCAGATTGAGACGGAAAATATTTAAATGACGGAATTGCATAATTATATATATCATGAAGGGAAGGTATTTAAATGAACAAATTTAGCGAATTGCGTTTTATAAAAAAAACATGAGACGGAAATTCCAAACATTTCAAAGAAACCAACTAGTGCGAAAGTATTTCCAATCCACTACTTGAGGACTAGCTGGGCAGCCTTTACCCGACCTCAACACCCGACTCTATATGGCCTCACAACCATCCCGGTCACTAGCACTCACTACCCTAAAACAACCACCATTCGACCCTTACCCAATCCCTACAACCATCTAAACAAACCTCCCAAAACAGGGTAGCTATGTGCAGCTCCCATGGACAGGCCGTGAACAGCTCATAGCAGCTCCTAAAGCCGAAAACAGACAGCCGAAAACAGCCTTCTCAACACATTAAAACAGTCCCAAAAACGCACAGTAAACCGTCCCAACATCAGTCACTCTTACTCCCCAAAAACGGTCCCGAAACTGAATAAAAACCGTTCCCTAAACAGTCCGCAAACTCACTCATACACAACGTCCCAAAACACTGTTTTGTGACCATCTTAAGACGGAACTTGTCCTTCACAACTAACCCAATTTACACATGTGTATACACCCAAGACAGAAGCTAACGAACTGACTCGAACCGGCGATTTAAGCCGACACCAAAATCGTGTCGAAACGTCCCATACGGCCTTACTCCGATCGCCCAAAACAGGGAACCAAACCATCCTAAAACATTACATTTCAGAAACTAATCCGAGACGGAAAATTTACCAAACAAAAGAGATAAGTAAAGGATCAAACTTTATCAGAAAAGAACATATAAAACGACCCATAAGACGGAAATTTCGACATTTGTCGAGTAACCTATCACCGTTACCTGTTTATGATCTCCTAACGTCCAAGGAACCATCCAAGGGTGATTCTAAACCCATAAATGGAAGATATCAGCTCCAAAATCGCACCCCTGAAAGACGACCCAAAATAAACAGGACGAAAGCTCGGTTCTTTTTTATATAGGAAGAAGGAGAATGAGGAGGGGGAGCTAATGGAGTAAGTTTTATGAAATTTGGTTGAGAAATAAGGGAGGAAATGGAGGTTGAAGGTTGATGGAGATGGATGTACGGTGCTTGTTGAGCTGCTGCTGCTGCATTTTTAAGAAAGAAGAAGAAACAAGGGTGTGGGGATAGGGATACGGGTAGAGTAGTAGTACAATAGTAATAACATATAATAATAACTATTAATAATAATAATAATAATAATAATAATTATATATAAATATTAATAGGAGATATTTTTAAAAGTGGAGTATAGGTAGGTGAATGTGTTGTTGGTTTTTGATTGGTCCAGATTAAAGTAGGTACAACATGAAATGTGACGGTCTAAAGTTTAGACGGAAATTAAGACGGAGATTATTATTATTACAGTCATTATTATTATCCGACCAAAAATACGTATACATATATTATTATATAAATCGTGCTTTAAAATATAAATTAATCGTACGTATATTTTTATAAAAATGAGCTTTTATATAATACGTTTATAAAAATCGTGTTTGACATAAAATTAATTAAATCGAGAAATTCAAAAATATATAATAAGGTGATTAAACGGTTTAATAAATTTTAAATGTCAAAGTGAGAAATTCGCGGGTGTTACAATCACCCCACCTTTTAAAAAGTTTCGTCCTCGAAACTTGAAAGTAGAAATGGAAGATTATATAAAACAAAACTGGAACTTTGGATCAAATTCTTTCAAAAGGTTCAAATAAAGTTTCCCGACAGAGCCAGATTCTCATCAAAGGAATGGAAGTGCTCTCGTTACGCATTCAAGAACATCACATTCCAAATCAAAGATCAAAATACTTTCAAAAACATTAACGAAGGGTTTTCAAAAGTATAAGTTTCATTCATGAAACGAAATTGCTCTTGTCGTGCACACAAGAACGCTAACCTTCCAAGTCAAAGACAAGTTTTAAACAAAAATCATTCATCGATAAGTGCAGGACAAGTTATTAGACGCCTTTAATAACGAGTCCTAACATTCCATCAACGAAAAAAAACAATCGAAAAAGGTGATTTATTCAAATTTTCCTTTTACAAAAGCCAATATAAAAATAAAAGTTCCACTTTTAAACTCAAAAAGGGAGTCAAATTTCTGAAAATATAACATTAAACTTTCACCAAGAAATCATAAACAGATCGAAGTTAACCGAAATTGGATAAAATTTAAGGAAATTTCGGGTTTAGCAATTAAAATCATGATAATTAAGTTTATATTCCAAGGACAAATATGGAATTAAGTCAACTTTTCATTTTCAAATCTTTAAAATAGGCAAGGTTTTGCAAAAGCAACATCAACTTTTAACAATGAATAAAATGGTAGCTTGAAATATTTAGAAATTGAATAAAGGAAAAGTAACTTAGACATCATAGATACAAGTATGCTAAAAGAATCCACACTTAACTAATCAAAAGAGCTATGATGAATTTCATAGGGTAAGAATTGAAGTCAAAATTTACAAGGTTGCAAAAGATAGAGTTTTTATAGGTCATTAGCATCAAATTTAAAGGAGGAGCATGATGAAGCGAGGAAAGGAGGTATGAACGGTAACACTTATGATCAAGGAGAAAGGGAAATTAGACCACAAGGAAACGCCAGATATTCAAACCTGAAACAACGATGTCATCCTGAACGGTTCCGAAAACTTCCTAACCACAAAACTCATAACCACTTAACTCCCAGGGATTTCCTCAAAACACTTACACACTTACTCCTATGCTATTCCGTGGGTCAGGGCACTCCACCGCAGTTGTGATTCCATAACTCTCAAATATAAATCATCTACCAACGATTTCCACGAGACAAGATCAAAACTACTAAAAGAGTTACACTCATAACCAACTATCGACCACTAGGAGTTCTCACTATGGTAAAATCCTTAATCAAAGATCATAATCCCAAGTTCTTTATACATTTCTAACACTCCAAACAAAATCTTATTCACACCCGAATTCACAAGCATAGATGATCACATTCCCCAAATTATAAAGATCACCAACCAAAAAGATAAATAGGTATCTCATACGAATTTTCCTACTCAACCTAACTTAAGTTCTACTAATCCAACTTCGACGAAAACAAGACTCACAAAGAATCCTCAAGGAGCATCTCACTCACTCTACAACGTAGCCAACAATGACATCACTCCACTAAGGAAACAAGAGTAATAACCAGGTTCGAAAATGATAGGAAATTCCAAAAGGGATATATGAACATGTCAAGATGTGAGACTAAAAGAGTCGAATCATAAAGATAACTAGTTAACAACCAGTAAGAGATATTAGAATCAGGGAGGTATTCAAGACAAGGAAATAACGAGTAAACTTTTATACTTATAAGAACCAAATCCAACCAAGGTATGAATGAAATGAAGGAAAACGATTAATGGTACGAAGGAGGATTTTAAGGCTTAAACCATACGCTTCCTAAGACTTAAGGTTCTCTCTAACAAGGTCACGCCTATTAGGGTATTATGCCTCCATAACAAAACAACCAAATACCAAAACAAGGGTCAAGGTAAAAATAAACGCTCACTTAAGGGTTGATAAATTGGTTAGACTCTTCGTTCACCTATCCCATCACATGTTAGGATTTCCCTAAAGCAAATCTACCACTCAAGTATAAAAGCACCATTTTATCTCAAATACTTGACACAACCTCAATGTTTTTTTAAAACCAAAAATGAATTAACGAAGACTTCTCAACAAAACTATTAAGGAACAACTAACATCAAATCACATCACCAATCTATACGGGATCATTAACATCTAAAAATGGGTTTCCTTCCAAATTCATATCCTAAACTAATCTCATGTTTACTCCTAAGGTGACGACGTTCAACCTACTAAGCTTTCAAATCCCAAACATAAACAACAAAGCCAAGTTCTATAACTTTAATCACATAGGCAACTCATTCCTAACACAAGGAATCCACCAATCAATTATACTCACTTGGTCAAGGAGCTAGGTATAAGAATCACTAAGTATGTCTCATCACATTACCTAAGGCCTTCTAACATCACAACATCTCAAAACTAGGGTTATTGGTCAAATACAAACAAACTCCATAAAAGCCAAATTATTCAACCAAGGCTAATATCCTACAAAAGAAAGAGAACTATCAAAAGGTGTTAAGGGAGGATAAGCAAGGAACAAAGCACAAGTTAAGGGGGTACAAGGGGAATTCCCAAGGAATAAGAAAAGAGAGTTTAGAAGAAGCAGACATTAAGAAGTAAAGAGCAAGGCAAGGTACATAAAGATGGAGGAAAAACTTCGAGGGAGAAGAAGCGTTCTTCAAAAGTTGAACAAATCTTCAATGCTCGACAATAGGCACCAAATCCTGATCTTCATGTAGGTAAGCTCACGGTCATTGATTCGAGGATACAAAAATTATCAAATGACAATCAACAAACATGTTAGAACCTAACAAAGAGCAAACACACTACAGACTACCACCTTAAGTCCTTAAGTCTACCCATCTCTCATTCATTATTCAAGGTCAAGTTCACATTTAAATTTGGGGTACACGTGTGTGCGTCGGGAGCAACATATGCTCTGATACCAACTGTGACACCCCGCGATAACGCGGAAATATAACTAATAAATTAAAGCGGAATTTTGTGAGATTTTAAAAACTTTTAAGTTACTAGATAAGGATTAAAACGCGGGTGCCAAAAACTAAAAGAAACGAATACTAAAATAGACAAATATAGGTTATTACAACCCAAGTCTAGAAAGCGGGGAAAAGATATCCCACGAATAAACAAATAAAGGGTTTCTAAAATAGAAACTAAGGTCCAAGGGTTTAGTTCTCGCTAGCCCACACGTCTTCCCCACGTAAGCATCTTCAAACCTGTCATTCATGTAAACATGAACGCCACAGTCAGTGGGGAGTAACTCAAGGTTCTCCCAGCCACAATATGTCGAAAAGCAGGTAACAAACAACACTTAATCAAACATATTAATCATGCAACATATATGAACAGTAAAGAATAAGGAGATATAATGAACAATCATGGTGAGACAGGCATAATACTTTCTTAATAGAATAGGCATAGTATATGAGGATGAATATGCGATCAAGGAAATAGAATCACCAAGTCAACCCACTCATGTTGACACGACTCAACAAGTGTAAGACATATACTTAGTATGAACTCAAACAAGACAACCCTCTAGACTCCAACCTCTTGGTAGGACGACGATCATAATACGGTCCTAGTCTAAACCTGGCCAGACTCTCGGGATGGACGACACCCGATTCGACACACGATACCAAATCGTATCCAAGACTCGAAACATGGTACACCTAACCGTGCCCGAAAGTCGAGTAACCTCAAATCGGAACCTTGTCACCTAACCGTGACCCCCGGTCCGAAGAGGCGGAAGGAAAAATAGCCCAACTCGGAAACAATGGCACCTAACCGTGACCCAATGTCCGAGGGCAAATAAATAAGGAATGTCAAGTAGTCACACAATGTAAAATGTCACACTTGAGTCACAATAGGAGTAAGAATGATCATGCAAACATCATATGATACGGGACCCTTAATGTCACATTCATACTCATGGCTTGCATCTCACCATGAGTACAGATGGGAACATTAATCCCAACGATCATATCGCAACTAGAGGGCTTATAGCTCACCCCTAGTATCCGATAGGACCAAGACTCTCACAACAAAACAATGCAAGGCATTATCAAGATTATGACCCTTCACAAATAACTATAATAAATATCTCATACTTGTATATATTAATGAATATTCCATTTTATAATTTAACATGCCGGTTAAATAAAATATAACAAGTGATAATGAATAATTTACGTTATATGAAATATACGGGGTAAAATGTGACCGACTTATGTGGGTCATTCACAAACATTCCCTCAGTAATGGGTAAGCCCAACCAAAGGAGCACACAAGTCCAACCAAAAGAAACATATAAGCCCAGCAATTAAGATGTGTCAAGCCCATCAAACTAAACAAAATGAGTCCAATACCTAAGGTCAAAGAGCCCAATTGAGCAAATATGTAAAAGTGCAATGTTAATAATTTACGCTATATAAAATATGAGACGGAAATCAAACCGTTCGAAGAATTCGAACTTGGCGCCCAAAAGCACCCATCTTGGGGTCAGATTGAGACGGAAAATATTTAAATGACGGAATTGCATAATTATATATATCATGAAGGGAAGGTATTTAAATGAACAAATTTAGCGAATTGCGTTTTATAAAAAAAACATGAGACGGAAATTCCAAACATTTCAAAGAAACCAACTAGTGCGAAAGTATTTCCAATCCACTACTTGAGGACTAGCTGGGCAGCCTTTACCCGACCTCAACACCCGACTCTATATGGCCTCACAACCATCCCGGTCACTAGCACTCACTACCCTAAAACAACCACCATTCGACCCTTACCCAATCCCTACAACCATCTAAACAAACCTCCCAAAACAGGGTAGCTATGTGCAGCTCCCATGGACAGGCCGTGAACAGCTCATAGCAGCTCCTAAAGCCGAAAACAGACAGCCGAAAACAGCCTTCTCAACACATTAAAACAGTCCCAAAAACGCACAGTAAACCGTCCCAACATCAGTCACTCTTACTCCCCAAAAACGGTCCCGAAACTGAATAAAAACCGTTCCCTAAACAGTCCGCAAACTCACTCATACACAACGTCCCAAAACACTGTTTTGTGACCATCTTAAGACGAAACTTGTCCTTCACAACTAACCCAATTTACACATGTGTATACACCCAAGACAGAAGCTAACGAACTGACTCGAACCGGCGACGAAGCCGACACCAAAATCGTGTCCAGAAACGTCCCATACGGCCTTACTCCGACTGCCCAAAACAGGGAACCAAACCATCCTAAAACATTACATTTCAGAAACTAATCCGAGACGGAAAATTTACCAAACAAAAGAGATAAGTAAAGGATCAAACTTTATCAGAAAAGAACATATAAAACGACCCATAAGACGGAAATTTCGACATTTGTCGAGTAACCTATCACCGTTACCTCTTTATGATCTCCTAACGTCCAAGGAACCATCCAAGGGTGATTCTAAACCCATAAATGGAAGATATCAGCTCCAAAATCGCACCCCTGAAAGACGACCCAAAATAAACAGGACGAAAGCTCGGTTCTTTTTTATATAGGAAGAAGGAGAATGAGGAGGGGGAGCTAATGGAGTAAGTTTTATGAAATTTGGTTGAGAAATAAGGGAGGAAATGGAGGTTGAAGGTTGATGGAGATGGATGTACGGTGCTTGTTGAGCTGCTGCTGCTGCATTTTTAAGAAAGAGGAAGAAACAAGGGTGTGGGGATAGGGATACGGGTAGAGTAGTAGTACAATAGTAATAACATATAATAATAACTATTAATAATAATAATAATAATAATAATAATAATAATTATATATAAATATTAATAGGAGATATTTTTAAAAGTGGAGTATAGGTAGGTGAATGTGTTGTTGGTTTTTGATTGGTCCAGATTAAAGTAGGTACAACATGAAATGTGACGGTCTAAAGTTTAGACGGAAATTAAGACGGAGATTATTATTATTACAGTCATTATTATTATCCGACCAAAAATACGTATACATATATTATTATATAAATCGTGCTTTAAAATATAAATTAATCGTACGTATATTTTTATAAAAATGAGCTTTTATATAATACGTTTATAAAAATCGTGTTTGACATAAAATTAATTAAATCGAGAAATTCAAAAATATATAATAAGGTGATTAAACGGTTTAATAAATTTTAAATGTCAAAGTGAGAAATTCGCGGGTGTTACAGAGAGGGTTTCAGGTGAACCAAGTGCAAGTGATGATGGTGGTGGAACACTGAAACGGTGGTGGTTGTGATGGAGGGCAAGAGGTAATGGTGATGGAGGTGAATGAAGTAGAGGGGTGGCAGTTGTTGTGGTGAATTTGGGCGAGTAGCAATGATGGTGATGAAGGTGGTGGCTGAACGGCGGGTTGTGGTGGAGGTGGGCATGTGGCGGTGGTGGTTGTTGAGATTAGGTAAGAGATATGGTGGTGGACAAGTTGTAAGAGTGATGTCAGGGGTGGATGAGATTATAAACACAATATGACAATTAAGAAAGTAAAGGTAAAAAGATAGGGGCAAATTCGTCATAAAAAGCATGTTTAAGTGAACAAATTTTAAAATGGCGTCAATATTTCCCGGGAGTCTATTTTTTGGTAGTAAAATTCTGTCGGAAGTGATATATTGGATGTAATTTTCAAAAAAAAAATTATATAAGGCTGCTAATTTCAAAAAGTGGTTTTTAAAAGGCTGTAATCAACAATTTTCTCTTATTAAAATTTAAATCGTAAAATTTATCCATATAATTCATCATTAGTAATAAAGATAGTAGCTAAAAGTTCTTATATGTGGTAAATGAAAAATCCAATATATCTTGGATTATAAAGCTTCACAATTTCTCATATTGTTACTTTTGATTTATTTCAAAACCATCTTAAATATTGTAATTAGCACACTTACGAAAAAGTGAAAAATAAGGTGTATATGTGCATGTGATTCAAATGTTCATAGTCTTTTTAAAGTACTTCATATTTTTATCTTTTAAGATTTTAAAATTTTAAACGTTAAATAAGTTGTATAGTTAGTTTTGTAATTAAGATGATGCTTATTTAATTTTAATTTTAACTATCTCAATTTCCAGATTATTGATTGTGAGGAGGCTATTAAAAAGTGGAGATTACATGTTTGGATCTAAATATGAGAAACGAAAACAAATTTTTTACTCTTTTAGTTGGCTTACAAAGTATCACCATTCATCATCGGCGAGATTCTCTATTTTACATGTATATTTTTGATAAAAAAAAAGTATAGATTTTGAGGAAAAGTTAAATTAATAGTATCCATTTAACTTTCTTAAAAAAACCTATTAGATATGTAACCGCGATCTTGAAGTTCTTTGTTTATCGATCTAACGACGCAGCCGTTTTTAGCTTAATTATTTATGACGTACATCATAAATATATAAAAATAAAAAATTTGTAAAAAATTTAAACAAACATTTATAGTTATAAAATTAGTTACATTAAATTGTTGACTACAAAATATTCATGAATAATATTAACATGTATTAAAATATATGGAAATAAAATTCAAATTAAAACTTCTATCTATATTACTATGATCATGAAAAATAATGTAAAAGAAGTAAATATTTACAAATGTTTGGTTTATAGCTTATTCGCGATTAAAAAAATACTTTATATTTTAGTTAAAGATGGACTTCTACAAAAGCAAATAAATGGAACAAATAGAACAAGTCCGCGATTTTCGCGGGTACAAAACTAGTATAATATAAAAAGGCAAGCCTAAATATTAGCTTTCAACATTCACCTTTAAAACTATTAGAGCATGACACGTCATCATTATTATTTAAAAAAATTGAAAAAATCATAACATTAAACACTAATTAAATCATAATAAATATTAGTATTTGTTTTTTATTTGTTAAGAAAAATTAAAGTTAAAATTAAAGCCAATATATCTCATATTAAACCCAAATATAATTCTCACCATAATCTTTCAAAATAATACTAACCATTCAATCTACCTTAAATTATTGTGCACAAATAAAAATATAAAAAAATCTATTTTGAATTTTTTTGGGTTGAATTAATTACATAGCTAAACAAAATTGAAAACAATAACAATAATAACAATAATCGTGAGAAAACACTAATAAACGTAACAGTATTCGTGGCAAAATATTAATAATCCACGGCAAACGTTTAGTAAATTGTAGAAAATATATATTGATAATATATTGACAATATATTATGGCAGTATAACTATAGATTGATAAAAAAAATTATTAGGAGTCCTTTTTGTCAATAGGGCTCAGTGCTACCACAAATCCGGGATTGTATAACACTACCAATGTAACAATACAGCTAACCCCGTGAATTTCACGGGTAATAGAACTAGTTGATTATAAATTATGAAATTTTGATGTAAATTTGTAAGGGTTACATAAATTAAATTAATTTGTAGAAAAATGAATTAAATCTATAAAATAAGACAATTATGTGGCAATGAGTTTTGATGCTCGCATTTACGTGGCATTTTTGGATTCTACGTTGCTTTGTCTACATGACGTTTATTAGTCATTTTAGGGTAGCCTTTTAATTATATTTTATAGATATGATGATCCCAATATATGGAATAGCAGGCAAAGTATTGTCATTCGCGGTGTTGGGTTTGACAAGAGAGCGAAGAAAGGAACATTCAAACACAAAATTAATCCATTACAAAAATAAAATAAAATACATTAAAAAATAAAAACAAAGAAAAACTCAGAATTTACAAGATAAATTCAAAAATAGAAATAAAACTCATCCATACAAAATAAAATAAAATTCAGAATTTAAGAGATAAATATACCTTCCCAAGATACATGCAGCGTTTGTTGTGGGTGACGTACATTGGTGAACCCGGACTTGCAGTCGGACTCGGCGTCTTGCTTTGACGGTTACTAGCCCTCTTCTTCTTCTTGCTCGAACTTGGAGTAGTTGTTCGCTTCTTAACATGGCGAGATGGCGGTTTATAATCTTCGTCTCGGTTTCGTTTGCCTTTACCCTTACCCGACATTGTCGTTGGAGGACAATGGAGCAAAGGTGAATGAAGCAGCTGACTAGAAAAGGGAGGAGTAGAAAGTGGGAAGGAAAAACTAGGGTTCAAAAAGCAATCGTTTTGTCAGCCTGTGTGAGCAAACAATTTTACTAATCTCCTCATTAGCTGTTGAACTATGGACCTGAGAAAGTGATGGCACCGGACCCAACATAAGAAAGGCTTATTTCTCTTGGCCCATTACTCTTGTACTAGGTTTTCATTTTGCTTTCTCTGGTGTCAGCTATGATGTCATACATGTGTGATGTGTATATAAATAGAAAACTCCTAGTAGCCGCACATCAATTATTCATTTTCAACAATATTCAATACAAAACCCAATCTTTCCCAAATACTCAGTCTCATTTGTTTGCTCAATTATTGGCTCATTTATTTGCTTATTAATCATCAATGGATTCATGCTTAACAATCCAACATGGTATCAGAGCAGGGTAAAACCTGTCTCTTAATACTTTCTCAAGGTATATCTTTCTGTTTTGTTTTATTCTCTCAAAGTTTTCGTCTTTGCCCTGTTGTTGTGTCCCTACTTTGTTTCTTCCAAAGTTTTCATCTTTCTTTGTTGACAATGGCTGAAAAAAGTGATGCATCCAAAACCCCAACGAATGAATTCACAGACCCTCTTAGTCCTTTCTATGTTCACCCTACTGACCTTTCCACACAACAATTATCCTCCAATGTATTTGATGGTACTGGTTTTGGTTCCTGGAGGAGATCTATGCTTATTGGTTTGTCGGTTAAAAATAAGATTGGTTTTGTTGACGGTACGCTTCCCAAACCCACCAGTGGAGCCACTAAGATTCGACAATGGGAGAGATGTAACGACATGGTCATATCTTGGATATTACATTCAGTGTCTTCTGAAATTGCTTACGGACTCCTTTACACCGAAACTGCTAAATCCATATGGGATGTGTTAAAGGAAAGGTTTGAACAATACAATGGTGCCCAACTTTATCAAGTTCAGGATCAATTAAACCAAGCCAGTCAAGGTTCTGATTCTATTTCTGCATATTTTACCAAACTCAAAGGGATATGGGAAGAACTTAGAAGCATCAAACCCATTCCCTCGTGCACTTGTGGCGCTCATGCAACAATAATGAAACATGAGGAAGACCAGAAAGTGATTAAGTTTTTTAAGGGATTAAATGAGTCCTATAAAATAGTCCGGGGAAACATACTCATGATGAAACCCATTCCTTCCATTAATGGAGTATATTCTCTGCTGATCCAAGAAGAAAAACAGAGAGAAATCTCTTCTCAAAGTCCTCTTAATGTCGAAGCATCTGCTATGGCTGCTCGGGTCTGGGGTAGGCAACAACAAGGCTCCAACAGAGGCACACAACAACAGTGGAATACAAATGGCTACAACAAAGGACCTAAGACTTTCAATGGTGATAACAACACAACTCAATTCAATGGCAATGGAAGGTTCAAGAATTCTCAACCCTTCAATGGCAAAAGGAACAATTATTATTGCTCTCATTGTGAAATGGACGGACATAGTAATGAGAGATGCTTTATTTTACACCCTGAGCTTAGAAACAACAGAAGAATGGGTATACCCACTCAAAACAAGCCAAAGGAACCGGCTCAAGCAAATTTCAAAGCAGAAAGTTCTAATCTTGCCGCTACATCTTTGGATTACAACTCTAGCCATGAGTACACTCAGATGATGGAGAATTTGGAGCAATTCAATCTCAACAGCAATGATGCTTATGCTATGATGGCAGATAATCACATTCACTCTTTAAATGATAGTAAGGATCTAAACTGGATCATTGACAGTGGCGCATCTAGCCATATGACACCACACATAAATGTTTTTGAAAATTTCAAGAGGGTCACTGAACCATGCAGCATCACCATACCTAATGGTAGGAAGGTTAACATTATGCACATAGGCACCGTCAAACTCACACCCAATGTCACTTTCCATAATGTCCTACATGCACCTGAGTTTCAATTTAATTTGTTATCTGCCAGTCAACTCACTAAACAACTGTCATCTGCTATCATATTCACACCCACTCAATGTCTTCTTCAGGTTCCTACCATGGACAAATTCTTGGTCCTTGGTAAAGAAAGGTGATGGGGCATATTCTGCACCTCTGACAAAGTCAACACACTGAGCAAGGTCAAAGATATCCACAGCAAGTCAACGACTTAGTGGGCCTAGCCGATGCAGCCCATCGGCCTGTCACCTGGGTCACGGCCTGACAACTAGCCAGCCGGGACACATATCCGCGTACTCACATCCAAGACCCTCGGCCGGCCTGCCATAGGTCCATCGGCCGAGGGTAGAACGGTCTTTCCACCTGATAGCCACTTGGCCACTTGGCCACTACGTGACAAAAGGTGAAAGCCTATAAATACTCCTCAACCTTCTTTGAGGAAGGCATCCAACTAATCCACAACAAAACCTAAGTACACTATTCATCTGGTAATATCTCCCTTATCTCTCTACAATACATACCTAGCCAAGCAACACAGCTTAATCCTTTAAGTTTACTGACTTGGGCGTCGGAGTGAGTACGCTTGGCACAAAGCCAAGCCCTCAGTTCGTTCATTGTTGCAGGAGAGGCCGAGGGAGACGATAGAAGCAAGAAGGGTTCTACCCAAGACATCATTCTACAAGCCACGGGTGGTAACGATACTTGCTCTGGAATTACACCCGGAACAAAAGGAATGGCCTCTATTTTGCTGACCTCAAGTCTATTCAGATTCCTAAAGTTGACTCAACTTCAAGACCCTCCAACTTTTGTGCTGCTGCAAGCAATGTTGCCGTTTCCCTTGATAGATGGCATTGTAGGCTAGGACACATTTCATTATCTAGATTGAAACATTTGCCTGTATTAAATAATTGCAAGCAGCAAGAATTATCCATATGTCAAATTTGCCCAAAAGCTAAATTTCACAGATTATCGTTTTCTTTGAGTAATTCTGTCTCTACTTCCATATTTGAGTTATTGCATGTTGACTTGTGGGGGCCTTACCATTGCCCAACTCGTTCTGGACAAAAATTCTTCTTAACAATCGTAGATGACTACTCAAGAACTACTTGGACTCATCTTTTAGGCCACAAAAGTAGTGCCTTGTCTGTTCTCAAATCCTTTATCATTTACGTTGAACCTCAATTTAAGGTGCATGTTAGAGTCATAAGAAGTGATAATGGTTCTGAATTTGGTGAAGTTCAGGCCATAGAATTTTACAAAACAAAGGTAATCATACACCAAACTTCTTGTGTAGACACTCCACAACAAAATGGGGTAGTGGAAAGAAAACACAAACATTTGTTAGAGACGGCTAGGAGCCTATTTTTTCAGTCTAATCTTCCCATACATTGAGGGTGATTTGCATATTAATGACCACATATCTTATAAATAGAATGCCCTCTTCCATCTTGGGCAATAAATCACCTCTTGAACTGTTGCATAACGAAGTGCCATCCTATGAACATCTTAGGAGTTTTGGTTGTTTATGTTTTGTTGCTACGTCTAAGAGAAACAGGGATAAATTTCAACCACGAGCTAATCCCTGTGTGTTTCTAGGCTACCCTTTTGGCAAAAAGGCTTATACTGTCATGGACTTGAAAACCCATAAAATTTTTCATTCCAGGGACATTATTTTTCATGAAACCATCTATCCTTTTCATACATTAAACCTGTCCAAATACTTTCACACAACTACTTTGCCCTGCCCACCAGAAATCATGCCTGATCCTATTTTTTTTCCTATCACAAATGCCGAACCCACCACAAGTACGCAGCTACCTGACTCACCAACCATCACTACCCATGAAACACTTGATGCTCATGATAACCATGCAACAACTCAGTCACCCAATTCACCATTCACCATTTCACCTTCAACTTCCACTTCCACTGACACATCTATTCCTCATGCTCACATCCCTCAACAACTAACCAACCAACCTCCTCCCAAACGAACACGCAGGCCACCTGCCTATCTCCAGGACTATGAAACAAATCTCTCTGATTCCTTGGAGTCCAACCATTTTTCTGCTACTGCCAACAAACACCATTGGTGCAACCTTGTTAGCTTTGGCTCTCTGCCATCCAAAGCTCAGAATGATATACATAAGGCTACAAGCTATTCTGAACCAACTTCTTATCATGAAGCTGTTGAGGATCCAAACTGGAGGGCTGCCATGGACAAAGAACTGGCAGCCTTGAAGGCCAATGACACGTGGGATGTCACTACCCTGCCTAAAGGGAAGATGGCACTTTCCTCAAAATGGGTGTTCAAAGTAAAACTTAATGCTGATGGGAGTCTTGAAAGGCACAAAGCCAGACTAGTTATCAGAGGTTGTAGCCAAAAAGAGGGATTGACTTTCACGAAACCTTCTCTCCAGTTGTCAAAATGACAACCATAAGGGCTCTCCTTTGTGTGGCGATGCATCATAAATGGACTGTTTATTAAATGGATGTCAACAATGCGTTTTTACATGGTGATATCTCTGAAGAAGTATATATGAAAATGCCAGAAGGGCTGCCTAATCCCCAATCTATGGTTTGCAAGCTCAAGAAGTCCCTCTATGGACTCAAACAAGCCTCGCGGCAGTGGTTTGCCAAGTTATGTTCTTTTTTGCAAGGTCTTCAATATGTTCAATCTAAGAATGATTACTCCCTCTTTATAAAAAAGGAACACACGCACATCACCATACTTGCTGTTTATGTGGATGACCTAATTGTCACTGGTTCCGACATGACTCAGATCCAAGTACTCAAACAACAATTGCAATTGGCCTTTGGCATCAAAGACTTGGGCAAACTTCATTATTTCTTGGGTATTGAAGTTACATACTTGCCTGAAGGTGTTGTCCTAACCCAAAAGAAATTTACCAATGAACTTTTACAAGACGTACTTTTACAAGAAGAAAAAGCTACTGTCACACCTCTTCCTCTCAACAGCAAGTTTTCCTCTGATGAGGGAGAGGATTATTCTGATCCTAGTCACTATCGAATGCTTATTGGTAAGCTCAACTTCCTCACTCACACAAGGCCTGACCTTGCTTTTGCTGTCCAAACTTTAAGTCAATTTATGCAAGTACCCAAATTATGTCATTTTCACGCTGTATGTCATGTATTGAGATATTTGAAAGGTACTTCGGGCCAAGGCATCTTGCTACAAGGTTCTGCTCACCTCACCTTACAAGCTTTTTCTGACTCGGACTGGGCTGCTTGCCCCCTGTCTCGAAGATCCATCACTGGTTGGATCATTCTTCTTGGTAAATCCCCTCTTAGTTGGGAAAGCAAAAACAACATACTGTATCTAGATCTTCTGCAGAGGCCGAGTACAGGGCAATGTCACAAGCCGTTGCCGAGGTAACTTGGCTCGTCAGACTTCTTGGTGAAATGGGTCTTCACAACCTCCAACCTGTCACCCTTCATTGTGACAATAATAGTGCTCTCCACATTGCCAAGAACCCCATTTTTCACGAGAGAACCAAGCACATAGAGCTTGATTGCCATTTCACTCGAGATAAAGTTCTTGAAGGTTTATTGCACCTCAGCTATTTACCTACTACTGCCCAGTTGGCAGACGTGTTTACCAAGATTCTTCCTTCTCAGCATCATTGGCGTTTATTGCACAATCTGGGTATGTTCCCTTCCAAACATCCTCCAGCTTGCAGGGGGGTGTTGAACTATGGACCTGAGAAAGTGATGGCACCGGACCTAACATAAGAAAGGCTTATTTCTCTTGGCCCATTACTCTTGTACTAGGTTTTCATTTTGCTTTCTCTGGTGTCAGCTATGATGTCATACATGTGTGATGTGTATATAAATAGAAAACTCCTAGTAGCCGCACATCAATTATTCATTTTCAACAATATTCAATACAAAACCCAATCTTTCCCAAATACTCAGTCTCATTTGTTTGCTCAATTATTGGCTCATTTATTTGCTTATTAATCATCAATGGATTCATGCTTAACAATCCAACATTAGCTCCATTTTAAGACATGGTTTATGGTTACTAACTAATTTCTTCTTGTTTCTCGTGCTTTTTAGGAATCATTAATTCTTTTTGTTCACCAATCACACCAAGTTAAGTTGAGTTAAATCGAGTCGAGTCGAGCCGAGTAGAAAATGTTATTGGTTATGTTCAAAAAAACCAGACTCGAACTCGAACTCGAGCTCGAGCTCGAGCTGAGAACTTGAAATTATAGCTTCATCTAGATTCAAAAAAAAATATAATGATAAAAATTAAAACAAAAAAATAAATAGAAAATAACATATAATTTTAAATAAATGTAATAATCTCAGTCATTTGTTAACCTATTCCATTTTAGGCTGACTCAGTCAATTGTTTAGCTTTCTATTTTAGGGACGCCTTTGATAAACAATTTGGTCCACTTGTTAACTAATACTAATTGTTTTGCTCCTCTTTCTTTGATCTTTATATCAAAAGCAAAAGTAAATAAATGACCCGAGAGAAAAGGGTATTAAATATCTCAAGCGAGACAAATTCGATCTTATTTCAAATGGACATTTTTCGTCTAAAATAAGATGGACAAATTCTCGTTTTGTGTTGACAACGTCTCAAGGAAAACATCATCCCTTAATATTTTCTTTTTGGTGCGACCTCATCCCTTAATAATTAAGCTCAACTCAAACGCACGGATTTTCAAAATAATAATACTGAGATAAGGGAAATGTTAAGACACAAAATGAGACACATTCTACGGAGTATAACTTTGTAATAACAAATGAATATTCATTGAAGACGGCATGTATCCGACGTATACCATTTCCTCTCACAAATGACTCAAATAGAGGAGAAAGGGAAGCACATGGGGGTGCCCCCACCTTATCCCCCTATCCGTTTTGTGAGTGACATTACCCGTCATTTATTCCGACTCGTCTTCAGCAAGACTAATTATGAATATTAATACTGTACTTTTTTTCTCACCCTAATTAATTCATTAATTAATTGGTACTCCGTAACCTTAAATAAATGATTGGAAACTTTGTAATTGATCAGTCCCTAGAAGGATCCGTTAAGATTATCTTATAAAGGTGATTGATCCAAACACCGAGATCGTGTGATAGTATTAGGATATTAGGCCCATTAGGGTTTGCCAAACTAGGATTAGGGTTTAATGAAATGTGAGCTATTATAAATAGCTCACCATATATTATGTAAGACAACATTATTATCAATACAATTACATAACTTAACCCTAATGATAGTCGGCCCTAATGGGCCTAGTATCCTAATAGATAGGCATATTCCGGTCCGGACCGGAAAAATGGACCGGTCCGGACCGGAATCTAGTGGACCGGAACCGGAATAAAAAATCCCGGTCCGGTCTCCGGTCCACCATTTTTCAAGATTCCGGTTTCCGGTCCGGACCGGTTTGGACCGGAATGCCCGGAATTATTGTTATTTGCATTTTTTTTCTAAAATTGTATTTTTATTCCGGTCCGATCCGGTCCAATGGACCGGATTTTTTGGACCGGAATTTGAAAAAGTGGGTAATTCCGGTCCAACCGGTCCGGTCCGGTCTTGGACCGAATTTTTTCGTCGGTCGGTCCGAATTTTGTAATCGGTCGGTCGGTCCATGAATTTTGTCGATTCCGGTTCCGGTCCAAACCATTTCCGGTCCGGTTTTGGACCCGTGCCCACCCCTAAGTGATAGTATGCAGTTAGCAGTTTAGGGGTAACTTTCAGAGTAAAAATGCCTGCAACACAACTTTACATTTTCAGCTTCATTTGTACGTAGTACACCTTAGTTTAGGGGTGTAAACAAGCCACTGACCTTGGGTGGGATCGGCTCAGCACGAAGTTCGTCAAGCCTAAAAAATTGAAGCTCGAGCTCGGTTCGAAAAAAATTGAAGCTCGAGTTCAGTTTGAAAAAAAGTCGAGTTCGACTCGAGCTCGAATCGAGCTCGTTTTATGTTTACATTATTTTCACTTTTTTTTAATCTAACTAAATATAAATATTTTTAAATAATAAATAAGATTATAAAATTCTAAAAAATATTATACTATAATATACTTATAAATAGTTAAATAACATAATTTATAACAAAATCCCCCTACTACTAAGAGAATAAAAATTCTCTTAGTTTTCCCGCCTAAAGAGAGTTCTTCTTAATTGAGCCTATTTTTCTGGATACTATTAACACAACAAGATTTGATGGATTGTAAATTGTGGACCTTATACGTAGTCCACTTTTTCTATCTCATCTATCAAAGTAAAAGTTATTAATAGCCCATAATTTTGGACTCTACATGTCATATTATAAGTTAGATGAGTGAACTTGATTTCGTATAAATTTAAATTTATATTATATTTATATGCTATCTCTTTTGTAAGAAATCATCAGTTATTTATTATGTAAATTTTTGTCTTAGTAATATGAACTATTTTTTGAAGGATGTAAAAACACTTATGTATTTTCTACTAGAAATAAAAAAGTGAAAACATTATTTTAATAATTCGTAAATCGTCTTTTTCCTCGCGAGGAATAGTTTTTACTGCTTTTTGTTTTAAGGTCAATACGCGTTTTAATAAAATTATATAACTAACTTAATAATTGTACTATTAATGTCATAAATTAGTTGCATGTAACGGTATAAAATTATTGTGTTATTTTTAATAGTAAAAAAATGACTTAACTTAAAATGTCTTCTTATGGTAGTAAACTTTTTTTTTTTCAACCTCTTATTAATATTATAGTTAGTAAATTATAACATTAAATTAAAAGTATACTTCATTTATACAAATAATTTAATTAATAATATCTCTTTATAAAATAAATCTAAAAAGTATCGTGCTATAGCACGGGAACTACACTAGTTAATATTAAAAATATAAAAATTATAAAAAAAAATACAAACGAGCTTTCGAGTCGAGCCTTGCTGAGCTCGAGCTCGGCTTGTATTTAGCCAAGCCCGGCTCGAGCTCGAGCCGTGCTTTGACCGAGCCGATTTTGAAGGCTTGTGGAGCCGGCTCATATCATTTACATACAGCCCTACCTGCTTAGTTTATTACTTGTTGTATTTTAAAAGTCAATATCGGATATTTGGATATTATATTTTACTCTAATATTCCCTTGATATCGGGCCATTTGTTTATTATTGGTTTTGCTATAAGCATTAAGGAAAAAGGTGGTGATCAATTGTTCAATAACAAGTAGATTAAATTGAGTGTGTGAACTTAAATTCCTCACCAAAGGCATTCATAAATAGGGGGATAAACAATTGACTAATAGGGAGTATATGACAACCAACCATTTTTGTTGGTACATAAGAGGAATAAAGCCGACTAAAAACTAACGATAACAACTCTAGCTAGCGCGACTCGAAGAGTGGTACGGAGATTGTAAAGGGGGTTGATTTATATCGACGACGTTTTAGTAAATATCGACGACGTTTTTCAAAAAAAAGACGACAACTACCCTTCTACTCTTCCAACATTTTATCTCTCTAAAACATTTCCTCTCAAATTCAACTAAAAATCAACTAAATTAAAAAAAAAAAAAAAAAACAACAACAATTAACAACATGACTAATCCCGAATCACCGATACTTAAACAACTTAATCGCTTCATTATTTGGTTAATTTTTTTTTTTTTGCGTTCGATAATTGATTTACGTCACGTATTAACTTAGTAATAGCAAACATTGCGATTTTCTGCGTATATCTGAAATTTGTCCCTCGAAAGTTGAACCATGGACCAAAGTTGAAAACCAACGTTCAGCCCATGGTCCAAACGTTGGAAATGAACGTTCACCATGGTCCAAACAATGGAAATCCACGTTCACCACGGACCAAACGTTGGATTTCCACGTTTGGCCACGGAGGATTTTTTTTTTTTTTTTTTTTTTTTTTTTTTAAAAAAAAAAATTTAAAAAAAAAAAAAAAAAAATTAACCATGGGCAAACGACCAAACCCAACGTTTGTCCATGGGCAAACGACCAAACCCAACGTTTGTCCATGGGCAAACGGCCAAAACCATCGTTCCTCCATGGCCGAACGTCCAAAATTCATGTTTCACCATGGATTTTTTGTTGAGTGTTGGTGGTGGTGGTGTGCGGCGGCGGCCGGCAGGCAGCATGATGGTGTGGTGGTGTAGTGTTGGGGAGCGTTGGTGGTGGTGGTTAATTGGTGGATTGATTTTTTATTGTTTGAGTTTTTTGAATTAGAGAGCATAGTTAGTTTGTTAGTGAGAGAGTAGGGGTAGTGGACGTCTTTTGCAATGAAAACGTCGTCGATATTTACTAAAACGTCGTCGATATTTACGAATCGGGATTGTAAAGCGGAATATCAAGATGAACCGTGCGAATCTCTTTGGAAACGCCTTTGTTAGTCACGATAAATATGCTCTAGTTTGACATGCCATTCTTCACTATTGATTAATTGCTTGCATCGCGTAACCAATGTTGTCAGGATCGGGATTCTACTTTGGATCGATGGGGAGGGTAGGATCGAATCGGTAGAATCGGATCGTAGAATCACAAGATTCTACAAACTCACTAAATATATTTTTTTATTTGGTAAAAACATATAATTGAAAATCAAAACACTTATTTATTAATATTTATTCATAAAATATTGGTAATTAATGATTTTAGTATCATTGTATGAACAACTTACACGAAATTTGGGTTTTACGGTGTCATTATATAAAAATATATATTAATTTTTTTATTATGGAATCGGATCGTAGGATCGTAAAATTGTAGGATCGTATTATGATCTCATCTCTAGAAATTTTCAAATTAATAGGATCGTAAATTCGTAAGATTCTACCACTAAGATAGAATCGTAGGATCTAGGATCGCTCAAGCATTTTTGGATCGTAATCGTAGAATCGTTGGATCGAATCGCGATTCTGACAACAATGCGCGTAACAATGAACCGACGATTTTAGGTCGAGTAGTGACCGAGTTAAGCACTACTCGTTTAAGATGCATTTACTTTGGTGTAGACGAGTCAACTAAGGAATATAGTATTGCTACGGTAACATAGATGACTGTCCTCAGTATTACATAACCTACCCACTTGTACCACGAAAAAAAAGGATTGCTTGTGGGTATCCAAAAAAAAAGTATTATGTAACCGCGAACAGTCGAACTCAAAGCATCACAGAGAGTCTACTTATTCTCGATTCTTTTAGCTGCCTCGCCCAGGAATAGCATCTTCTCCTGAACATGTAACATACAAACTCAGCACAGAAGAAACGATTTCACGATTTCACAAATTATCCTTGGATATCTTTGTTTATGTTTGATGACAATTGACAAATATAATGTTAGGGGCAAAGCAAACATCCCTTTTTTCTTTATGTTAGGGATGTAAGATGTGGGGGTAAATTTTTCTTCATTTTTTCTTCATTCCTACAGCATCAAAAACTCGAAAATCATCCAACTCTCATTAGCACCTTAACTAGGTCAACTGTCACGACTACACATTGTAAACTTAGTCTTACATGCTAAGTCCACTTTCAACACAGGGACTACCATTCATGGAGCTGAAAAGTTCTAATGTGCCGTGTCAAGCTTTGTTAGTAGCGGGATGTAAAAGCACGCGAAAGATCATGGGTTAAAGTGTTAAACAGCAAGAATATACATAATAATAAGCTTCAAGACGGGATAGAATTTGTAAGGCTGTAAGAGCGTGAGGTGGAATAGAAGATAATGAGACTCTAAAACAAGGGAAAAACAGTCACGAATAGAGATACAGGGGACTCCACATACTCGAACCAAATGCTTTACAGAAGTTCACATCGGACCTAGATGAAATGAGCATTGTATGCTAGCGAATAGAGTCTACACAAACAGATTTAGCAACTATAGAACAAAAAACAGTTTTGATATTGAAGTTCATTCCAACAAGATTACCAGTATAGTATAAGGTACCAAACCCTCAAAAGTCAAAGGTACTGCTCCGCTTACCCGAAACACGCAGGCAGTCACTACTCAGCCATAATGGCTTGTTTAACGGTCCCCTCCCCCGCTAACACAGGGCAGGCAGCCATATACTAGACACCACCAACCAGTCTCGTGTATAGCTATGTTAATGAAGTAAACGTTACGAGGATGATAGGTCATAAGCAAGCTAAGCTACAAAGAGGGGAGAGAAAACACAAAGTAGACACGAGATTCAATCTGAAACAAAGGTGAAAAACGACAGCTTAACAAAAGCTCAGACAAAATTTGTCCATAGAACACAAGTTTATTGAAAAAAGAAGTAGAAATAGTAGGCCAGACATCTTATCTACTCAAGAAAGTTTAAAGTGTGTCAGGATATATCAATGTTGTTAATGAGGGTGTATGAGAAAGTACTTACAGATTCCGGAAGCTTCCTCCATATGGTAGAAGCAGACTTCCTCGCCTGATCAAAGGCGGACAAGATCAGGGGATACCAGGAATGAATAAGCAATATGACATTTACTAAAGTTAAACATTACTTACCCTGGAATAACTCCAGCTTCTCTGGCTCCTAATTTGCTCCCTACAAGTTCAACATGAAAACTTAATTATCAAAGTTTACTCCAAGGAATACGATAAATATGGCTTTACTTTAATTTCAGAAGAGCCGGAATAGCACGACATATATGTAAATCACATACAGCAAAACGTAGAAGGCACGGGTTCGAAGTTTGCCACTATCATTCCTGTTAAAATAAACAGCATGGTGAGTGTACTCAATAGGAGGTAAGGCATTATTGATCTTTCTTGAAAAACAGAAAGACATGTAACTTACCGACAATCTAATTCAGACTTAGTCATCGCAACTGATGAGCTTAGCCCCTTGAAAAGATCAAGTCCCTTCATCCCCATTTTCTTGGTAGATACCTTCTTATCAGAATTGTTGCTGCCATTAATCTCCCAATCTTTCGGTTTCCTCTCTACAAACAACAAATATCTAATTATTAAAAACACAAATAAACGCAACTGTACTAAATACTAATCCAGCAAATCGAGACCAGTAAATTGCCAGAAACCTGAACCAGGAACTTTGTCAAAAGTGAAGACTTGAAAGGGCCTTTTACAGATATTACTCCACACTTGAGCAATGTAGGCGACACTGATACCGTTTTCTCCTTTAACACGAAAAGTGATCTTGAACATTAATCCCTTAACACTCCAACAATAAGCTTTTAGGAGGCGAACGTAACGAGCAGGGCTATCCTGTGAAAATAAAACAGTAGCATTAGTACAAGTAGATAGTTGAATTTTTTGATAAATTAGCGTTATTTAGCAAAGTAATTAGGTAATTAGCGTTGAATTGAAACTATTTACGTTTATGGTGTCCACGTCATCACTCTTTTAGCAAGGTCAATGTCTAGTAAAACAGAAGGAAAGCCGCTAAGAAGATTCAACGCTAATTACCTAATTACTTTGCTAAATAACGCTAATTAACCAAAAAATTCTAGACAGTTACTCATTATTTTCTTCAAAAACCGACAGCAAACAAAAAATATGAACAGACGAGTGGAATTGAACAGACCATCAAATGTTGCTGCGAAACCGATGTCTCCTTAGCCATACGCTTGGCCATGTCCCAGTAAATAGTATTGCGGCTTACACGGTAAGCTCTCCCATAAAGATGCACAGAACTCAGCCTTATCTTCTTCAACCCCATCGTATTCAATTGAAAATGTTATCTGAATTCAAATTACACAAAACCTAGATTATTATAAGCTAAATCAAGTAATCCTAACTGAATAGTTAATAATTACAGAAAATCCTAGATTATTATGAGAAGAAACCCTAACTGAACAATTAAAAATCGACAAACCCTAACTGAACGATTAAAAACCGAGAAACCGTAACTTGAAAGAACAATTAAATTAAATGAATTAATAATCAAGAAACTAAAGAGAAAATTGCGAGACATACCAAATTTTTTGAATGATTAAAATCCGCGAACAAGATAACAATTGATTTGGTTGAGGAGCTAGAGTAGTGACTTAGTAAGGGTTTCAGGATTGTTGATTATATATATGTATATATATGGAGCACTAACTTGCGCGATATTTCCGTACAGAAATTCCCGCGTCAAGAGACTTACCTTATTACTAACCCCAAAGATTAGACACGAAATTGCCGATTAGCGTCCACAAATTACTAAATATCGTCTATAGTACTGATTGAACTTCCTAATTTGCCTTTACTTTATTCTCCCCCAATATAAACCTCATTATTTGAATATTTCAATTTTCTCTTTAAAAATGACTAAAAAAAAAAATTCACAAAAAAAAAAAAAAAAAAAAAACGATTTGCAAACTTTTGTATTTCCGTCCCACTGCTTCAATTCCATCATTCCCGCCACCAAAATCAACGACGAAGTAAGTAGTCTAAACACGTTTTTTTTCTTTTTTTTCTTTTTTTTTTTGAGACGGGCATAGTAATTAGTAAGTAGGGTTTTTTGATAGAGTAGGTCTCCTGAGAGACGGTCTCTTAATAAGCTTTATTGAGAGACCTTTGTACAATTTTAAGAAAAAGTGGTACTAAAGGTAATAAAATAGGTACAAATCATGATTAATGATAAAATGGGTACATTGATTATGTAAATAGGTACGAAAATACTATGTCACGATCAACCATAAAAGGGGTACGAAATACAAATAAAAGGGTATGAAAGATTGGTCTCTCAATAACTTAGTGAGAGACCGTCTCTCCTAAGTTTTACTGTTTTTGATAACTACTACATTTGTACTACACTGTTTTAAAAACTACTACCAGAATAATTTTCGTTTAAAAACTCTTACCAGTAAGTTTGATTTTTATTAAAAACACTACCAACTCACTTCTCGATAAAACACAGTATCAGCCATTTATTTTTGAGTTTTCATCTTAAGTTGTACATTTTATCCCTTTGACACTACGACAATTACTGTTTGCCAATCATTTCAGGGCAAAATCACTTAACCTAGATTTATCTAATTCACCTATCTAAGGTAAAAAAAAATTTGCTTAAACTTCATCAAAGTAAGTGGTTAAAGGGTTAAAATTTACAACTTAAGATGGAGATTCAAAAATAAATAGCTAAGATTGTGTTTTAATTGGTTTAGATGAGATTTGGTAGTATTTTTTAAGAAAACTAAACTTATTGGTAGTAGTTTTTAAACGAAACTTATTTTGGTAATCAATTTATATCTATCTATCTATCTATATTATTAAAGAAAGCTTTTTTCGAGCGATTATAGAGTCTCCAATCTTCGCAAAACACCTTAATGAAATAAATAATGCTAAATAATTAGCCCTAAAAAAAAGGGGTTGTCAAACATGTATAATACTGTCGAGTAACATAGTTTTCTTAGAAGTCAAATCTATGTGAAATTTATGTCAAAAAATTATAGTATAAATATAGATCTCTTAGACATTATAGGATGGCGATAGAGTGCCACCGAATGGTACACAATTTCGGTACCACCCTACTTAAAATATTAAAATAATAAAAGAAATAAAAGCACTTAAGATTATCCCACTATCAAGATTACCCGTGTTTCTTCATTCATGAAGCTAATTCAAATAAATAGATTACGTGCTCAGGAAAATTTATACAAAGCTCATGCTATTCAACGATGAGATCCATGCTTGATTAAGGTTTAATTTTGATTGCAAAAGGAACTTTAGCTTGCTAACAAACATAAACAATTCTTTAGCAAAGAATTTTCGTAATTCCGTAAATCGATTGTGTCAATACATAACTGTGCATTAGATACCTTTATGCCATTTCAATTAATATAGTGATTTGATTACGGTAAGATGTTCCATTAATTAATATCCGTCTCAATTGAAACTAACATCTCATTTTCCCGCATTATACTACATGTTTGGTTTAATTTTTAAATTTATTATATAAAATTATGAATATGGTGAAGCATGCTTTTAGGCTTCTTTTTTTGCATTCTTCTCTTGGCGTTATTGTTAGATTCATTTGGGGCACGCACTATCTACTCTAAAATAAGCTATAATATTTGATTATTTTTATCAATGTATAAGTGCATTAGATGAATGAGATCAAATGCTTAAGTGGCTTTTATTTAGATAGTATGTATGATATTTAATTTATTTCATATTACGTTAATTCTTACAATAACAAAAGAAAGGCAACGAAGTAATTCGAAATTATTATACTCTTACAAATGAGAACATTAGGGAAGAAAATATGTGACGGTAAGATATTGGGTTTGTAAACTCCTATAAGTTTGTATAAGTTTAGTCAAGAAAAGTTAAACTAAATTCATACCAATTTTCTATAAGTTAAGCTCTTATAAGATCAGTTCACTCAAGAAAAGGTAAACTCAATTCATGTCCAATTTTCTATAAGTTAAGCTCTTATAAGTTCAACTCAGCTCCTATAAGTTCGATTCAGTAAAAATAAGCTCATTAAGTGCAAGAACATGGCAATGAGTATTATTACATCATAATCATACGATATTACAAATTAGCCCGGGCATCGCCCGGGCATTAAATCTAGTCTAGTATATATATAAAAGAGAGTTTTTTCGAGCGATCTGAGAGCGTCCACATCATCAAAAATTAATTTAGGAAAGTATCATAAATAAATTTTTGATGTAAAAAATAAAGTGGAGAATCTTTTAATTATTATAATATAAATATTTCCTAAATTATATTCAAGTGATATTTCCAATTTTTATATCAAACTTTTACATTTCACTTGGCAAAAAAGTTTCGTTAAAAAAATTATTAAAATAATATAATTAGCTTCGTGGTAAAAAAATGTTATCATTAGAGTATAGATTTCATATTATTTGCACATATTAAAACTTCTTATTATGTAAAATTGTGTAATTTTTAGTATGTTTTGTCCCACATTGGAAAATAATGTAGGTGTGGTGAATATACTACATATAAATAGTAGAATTGTCCCACATCGAAAGATTAAAATAAGGTGATGTAATCTTATGATTATAAATAGGAGGCATATTTAGAACTTATGTATCCACCTAAAAATTTTTGAGTCTCATAAATCAATCTATCTATTTATATTAATAAAGGAAGCTTTTTTCGAGCGATTACAGAGAGTCCAAGTTTAGCAAAACACCTAATTGAAAAAAATAATGCTAAATAATTATAACTATATTAAAAAATAATATATCCTATATACGGTATGACGTGAAGTTGATTACTACTCTGTTATAAGTATTTGATTTGTTCGCGAACTACAATTGTATGAGAATAACAATAACAATACTAAATAAACCCAATTACCTAAATGTGCATGTATATATATCCTGTATTGTTTACCTGATTCTTATTTCCTCATCTTTGTCGTTCTTTCTATTTTTATTTGTTTGTTCTCTAATTAACTGAGTACCCTTTAATTTAGTTTTGCAGCTGATATGATTTTTTTTTATGGAATTAGATTGTTCGTTCCATCGGTGATATATGTTTTTGAAAGTAATTTGCGAACCTTAGGCTATTAAACTTACATGCTGCCATAGGACTCTGCGTGTTTACTGCTAAGAAGAGTATCATATCAGATTTTTGTACTAAGTTTTGCTGATACTGAAATTAACTCCGTAGTTTTGCAGATGCGTGCTATGAAGGCATAAGAAGAGACGACTAAGAAGATTAGCAAGCTGCAACCAAATCAACGACTTAAAAGAAAAGGCATGAAAAGGATATTTCAATATTAAATCAGGTTGTTGCTCAGTCCCTGAGCCATATTTTTCTATTGTTTTCTATTTCTATTAGCTTATTTGTAGATCATTAGAGTCTTTTGTTGAAAGGGTGCAAGAATTGAATATGATCAAACGGAAATTTAAAGAGTGTTTATCTAATTTAAAAAGTTTTATGGTTTTATTTACAATCATATAAGTGAATTCCGATCCGCAGCGCGATAAGGAACTTTTATTAGGCGGGACGCATACATGTTTTCTGTTCGATTTGGTGGAGATAAAGCTATAAAGGTATCCAAAACGATGTTCTTACAAGTTATTTGTTATATTTATCGATAATTTCATCGTAATGGTTATTTTCTGGTTTTGATCATTTTTTTTATCAAATAAGCCCGAGCATGGTATCAAGGCAAATCCGTTGAGAAAATTGGAAGGTTGAAGATTGGACAAAGTACCCGAGCACTGTCACGGCAAAAGACGAGAAAGAGTATCGTCATTCAATACTTTTGTTGTGAGATTTTCTTTACGTGAAATAGAACCTCCAACTTTACAAATTATTCTAAATTTCTATACGGAGTATAAAATAAGATAATAGAGTTAGTATAACTATATGAATCTGCTAATAACGAGATTATAAGATTCATGGAATTGAGAATAATTTAAATTCACATATTAATACATCATACATCGTCTATGATTTAATTAGTATAAGAGCTAAGCGATGCGAATTACATAATACTCAAACGCGTATAAGCGAGTATATGCTAAACGTGACAATATTGGAGCTTCTACAAGTTCAAAATACACAAAAATAATAGTTTTATGGCTTAAGATCACGTAAAGACCAATAATTCACATACGGACTACAACACTATTCGTAGTATATATTTCCGCTTTTGATCGCTATTCCTTAATTGAAGTACCTTCTTTTAACTGTTTGTGCTTTAGTTTGTTTGTTTAGTTTTTTTTCCAGAAAGTTTTATCGTTATTTTCACGGACATTCAAAGAAAAAAAATGGTAATATAGACTATAAAATAGGTATAAATCAATCATATTTAATGATAAACATGACACTATGAGACATTTATTATGTAAATAGCTAAGTACGAAATTAAAGTGTTACTTTGGGTCATGATCAACAACAAATAGGTTACGGTAAACATAGGAAGGAGTACGGAAAAATGGTCTCTCATTAATTTAGTGAAATAGCGTATCTCCCAAGTATTAATGTAATAATAACTATAGTAATTATAACGCTGAACGTGACATAACTATTTTTATTTTTCATCATTGTTATAATATATGCGAGTTTTATACTTTTTTTTTTTTGATTAGGTAAGAAACATAGGTTGATCCTCTAGGGTAGGATTAACCTATCTCATCCTATCGAATGAAGGAGGTAAGTTGAAACCACCGGCTATCAAACCACCTCGAAAGAGTTGGACATGAATAACTTTTATGAATAACTTAAGACAACGCGATATGACACCTTTTTGTGGTACACTTTTATTAGTTTATGACAATCTCAAACTAATATAAAAAAAAAACTTAATAATTTATTGTTAAAAATGAAATATGCGAAATATGTTTATATGTTTTTTGTCGCATATGGTTAGGAAATTACCATATGGTTGTTTATCTTTTTCAATTGAAGTTAGTATAATTAAGATAGTTATGAACAATTCTACCAGGTAGCACGTCATACGTATACATCGTTCTCGAAATTAAGAAATTAATAACGTTTTAGGTATAACTATCAAAAAAATTCTAACAAGCGGCCCGTGCATCGCACGGGCATTAAATCTAGTACATATATATAAAGCAGAAACTTTTCGAGCGATATTAGAGAGTCCCAACTTTTTTAGAATTCCTAACAGGAATAGATTTCGAAACAAATTTAATAAAATTATCATAATAAAAGTAAATTTCTTAATATTTTAATAAACTTATCCTAATATAAGTAGATGAAATTTATTTTAACAAGATTATTCTAATTACTATAAGTAGGTAATACTCAAAATAAACAATGTAACTAATTATATGGTATATATTAATTATAAGATAAACATTATTCATCATATACTATATCGACTTAATTAGATTTTGCTCTCTTTTAAAATTAACATTTTTAAAATTACTCCCTTTTGACTTTTTTTGCTAAAAGTACTCCCAAATTGCATTTTTTTCCTAAAATTACTTCAAAACTCCAATTTAAGTGACCTATTTTATCTGTTTTTGAACTTATTCCGTTTGTGCCTTAGTGTGATGATCCGCACACTTGAACCCTTAGTTTTATTTATGCTTATGTAATTTTATTTCCCTTGTACTTTTTTAGTAAGTTTGTTCTTAGTTTAGCTTAGTTTTAGAATAGCTTTATTTCCATAAATAGGTATATCGCTATTCTGAACTAAACTTGTAAAATCAATGTTTCCTGCTACCAGGATGTAAATATCAAATTTCCCTCTTTGGGGAGTACTAGTCAATCAAACATCTGCTTCCCACCAAGTTGCCTTCTTATTGCTTGTTGATGCTTTCTTGTGAACGACTCTTGCCTTCACCTTCTAACAAGCCCGTGTGTGTCGATCGAGACTAGGATTTCGACACCCACAACCCGAGACCGATTACGAGTGCCTAGTGCTTGACAAACACTAGTGCCTAACGCTCTCGCTTTCATTCTTGTCAAAGCGTTTAGACAAAGGTGCGCGTCACGCCCCGACTCAAAGTTTCGGACCGTGACATTTGGTATCAGAGCCCGGTCTTCTTGACGGGCTGCTGTATACGATGGCAACAAAGGCGGTAGAACCGAGTGGGACTAAAAGTGATACTAAGGCCAAACTGGCGGCTTTAGAGAAATTGATGGACGAGAAAATTCCATCCTTGGAGGCACTCATTGTGAGTTTGGGGAATACTCACCATGTAGTTGAGGAGACGGTAAAGAGGGCATCTTTGCCCGCTTCGAGACCGTAAACGAGTCCATATAGGGGCATGAGAGCCGCCTTGTGGCCGTCGAAGAAGCGATTCCGAAAGAGTATAACTCGGATATGGGTTATCTCTATGATAAAGTCGAGCAACTCGAGAACATGTGCAATACCTTGATGAAAATGGCCGCGGACGGGAGTTTTGGTGGAACTCCTAAGGTGAAGCCGCCTACACCCCTCAAGTATAGTGGGGCGAGAGATTCGAAAGAAGTCGATAACTTCATCTTCGACATGGAACAATACTTCCGAGTGAGTGCGCTCGATGAAGGTCTAAAGGTCAGTACCGCGAGTATGTACCTAACGGACGACGCTAAACAATGGTGGCGCTCGAAGCATGCCGAGATCGAGGCAGGAACCATTAGACTAGAGTCATGGAATGATTTCAAACGACTCTTCAAGGAGCAATTCTACCCGGAGAACACCGATTTCCTAGCTCGAAGGAAATTAAAGAACTTGAAACATACAGGCTCGATTCGCGATTATGTGAAAGCATATTCGGCTTGTATGTTGGAGATAGCGGACATGACCGAGAAGGATCGGGTGTTTCAGTTTATTGATGGTTTGAAGGAGTGGGCTCAACGAGAAATCATGCGACAACGACTCGAGTCCTCGCAACCGCGATGACAACGCTTGAAAGGCTAGTTGACTATTACACGGAGCGCGAAACCTCCCGAGGAAGAAGGGATTCGCCGCAACGGGCGGAAGCAACCAAAGGTTTGGAGGGACGACTTCACAAACAAGACCTCCCTCTACGGGTAATAGTCGGTTTCGTCCCGGAGGTGATAATAGGAGATGGGGTCCGACGAATTCCACTCCAACCTCTTCTAAGGGTAGTAATTTGAAGGCGTCGATCGCTAGAAAGCCGTTCGCGTGCTTCCTTTGTAGAGGACCGCACCGAATGTCCGAGTGCCCTCACCAAGGGGAGTTCAACACCCTTAAGAAGAATTTGTCCAAGATGTCGGTAGAACAAAATCCCGAGGGGATAGGCCCTGATGCAGAGGGGTGCGATGATGATGAGGCCAGTGAACAAGGAGAAATGGCTCGAATGGGAGCAGTCCACATGATGTGCTCAATGGACAAAGGCGTTGAGCGCTCCGAGACCAAGTCCACGGGCGATGTACGTGGAGATAAACGTCAATGGGAAGGCCACTCGAGCAATGATAGATACAGGAGCCTCCCACAATTTCGTCACCCCCGACGAAGCGAAGAGACTCGGAATGAAGTTGAACCGCGAAGGAGGAAGCATGAAAGCTGTCAACTCCAAAGCCTTGCCAATTCAGGGCGTGGCTAGAGAAGTGGTGATCAAGATGGGCGAGTGGACGGGGAAGCTCGACTTCACCAGCGTCCCGATGGATGACTTTAAGATCGTCCTCGGCATGGATTTTCTGAAACGGACCCCAACCTTTCTGGCACCCCACAATGGATCTTTAATAATGGTGGGATCAACACCATGTCTTGTGAAAGCTGTTGAAACTGACCGAAAGCAAAAGGGGCCACTCCTCTCGGCGATGCAGTTGAAGAGGGGACTTCAAAAGGGAGAGCCTACATACTTGTGTACAATGTCCATGAAAGAAGACACCTTTGCTGAATGTGTAGACCCACAAGTAGAGAAGGTGCTAGAAGAAAATAAGGACTTGATGCCCGATCAGCTACCTATGAGTCTGCCACCCCGACGTTCGGTAGACCATCAAATTGAATTGCTCCCGGGCACAAGACCTCCTGCTCGAGGGCCATATCGGATGGCGCCTCCCGAATTAGCGGAACTACGAAGACAACTAGACGATCTGATTCGCTCGGGGTCGATACGACCTTCCAAAGCTCCCTATGGAGCCCCTGTGCTCTTCCAGAAAAAACAGGACGGTAGTCTGAGATTGTGTATCGACTACCGAGCTCTGAACAAGTTGACGGTGAGGAACCGCTACCCCATCCCATTGGTAGCGGATTTGTTCGATCAATTACAAGGCGCTGTATACTTCACCAAGCTCGACCTAAGATCTGGTTATCATCAAGTTCGAATTGCCGAAGGAGATGAGCCGAAGACTGCTTGTGTGACGAGGTATGGGTCTTTTGAATGGCTGGTCATGCCCTTCGGCTTGACAAACGCCCCTGCAACGTTTTGTACGTTGATGAACCATGTTTTCCACGAGTACCTGGACAAATTCGTGGTGGTATATCTAGACGATATCGTTGTATATAGTCGCTCGTTGGCGGAACACGTAAAACACTTGGAGTTGGTGTTCACGAAGCTCCGAGAGAACCACCTATTCGTGAAGAGAGAGAAATGTGAATTTGCCCAACCTGAAGTGAATTTCCTTGGTCACATAGTGGGCAAAGGCAAACTGAAGATGGACCCGAAGAAGATTGCCGCTATCAAGGACTGGGGAACCCCAGGGAATGTGTCTGAGCTCCGCTCTTTCTTGGGGCTCGCAAACTATTATCGAAGATTCATACGAGCGTATTCAAAAATTGCTTCCCCGCTCACCGACTTGTTGAAGAAAGATACTAAGTGGGAGTGGTCTATCGACAAGAAGAGGGCCTTTGAGAAGCTCAAGGAAGCGGTGGTACAGGAACCGGTCTTGGCGTTGCCGGATATCACGAAGCCTTTTGAAGTTGAGACGGATGCATCTGATTACGCCCTCGGGGGGGTGCTACTCCAAGAGGGTCACCCCGTGGCTTTCGAGAGCAGAAAGTTTAATGGAGCCGAGACTCGTTATGCGGTACAAGAGAAAGAACTCCTAGCTATTGTTCATTGTTTGCGGGGATGGAGGCATTATCTCTTGGGATCAAAGTTCGTTGTCAAGACTGATAATACCGCTGCGTCTCACTTTCTGACTCAGCCCAAGCTGACAAGCCGACAAGCTAGATGGCAAGAGTTGTTGGCAGAGTTCGATGTGGAATTTGCTTACAGACCAGGAGCCGCAAACAGAGTCGCTGATGCCCTAAGCCGAAGATGTGATTTAGCTACATTACACACGATTGCTCATTTGTCCACCACCACCGTGGTCACAGATATTCGAGCTAAGGCAAAGGAACACCTCGACCAAGACCCAATGGCGAGGACAAAACAGATTGGCCTTAGAAGGAAAGACTCGCAAGTTTTGGGTGGAAGATGGGCTTTTATTCACGAAAGGACATCGCATCTTTGTTCCAAAGGCGGCCGGGTTGAGGAAGATGCTTCTACAGGAGTGCCATGATACCTTGTGGGCGGGTCATCCGGGATGGCAGAGAACCTTATGCCTATTGAAGAAGAGAAGTTACTCGGCCCCGGATGAAGGATGATGTGATGGAGTACACGAAGACATGCCTCATTTGCCAGCAAGATAAGGGAGAGAAACAGAAGCCGGGGGGGCTGTTAAATCCGTTGCCCGTACCTACACGACCATGGGAGAGTATCTCTATGGACTTTATCTCTGGGTTGCCGAAGGTAGGGGCGTTAAGTGTGATCCTTGTCATTGTGGATCGATTCTCAAAATACGCGACTTTCATTCCTCTTCCTAAGGCGTGTAGCGCCGAAGAAAGCGCCACCATGTTCTTGGACATGTTGTGAAATCTTGGGATTGCCTCAAAGTATAGTCGTGGTGACCGCGATTCTCGCTTCACGGGACTATTTTGGGGAGAATTGTTCAATCTCCTGGGTTCGAAGCTGCGGATGTCCTCAAGTTACCATCCTCAAACGGATGGCCAGACTGAACGATTCAATAGCATGCTGGAAGAGTATTTGAGACACTTTGTTGGGGCAACTCAAATGGAGTGGGTAAGACTCCTTGATGTTGCCCGATTCTGCTTTTTAATGTGCAGACGAGCTCTTCCTCCAACAAGAGCCCGTTTGAGCTTGTTACAGGTCAACAACCGCTATTGCCTCCCACAGTTGCAGATACATATGGAGGCCGGACAAAGACAGCCCACGAATATGTGAAAGAATGGAACGTGAATGCCGAAATTGCTCGAGCTTACTTGGAGAAAGCGTCTCGCCGCATGAAGAAGTGGGCGGATCAGAATCGGAGACCAAGGGAGTTTAAAGTAGGCGACATGGTCATGGTGAAGCTGAACAAAGAGCAGATGAGATTCCTCCGAGGACGAGACAAGCGTCTAGTGCGGATGTACGAAGGCCCAATCCAAGTGATCAAACGGATTGGGAAGTAGCATCAAGTGGACCGCCCTCCCTGGATGAAGTGTCACCCTGTCTTTCATGTGAGCTGTCTCAAGCCTTACCATCCAGATCCCGAAGATCCCACCCGCAACAAGAGCAAGCGCGCCAACATTCGCTCAATCAACTTCCCGGCGACATCAGTTGACCGAACCAGCCATGAAGACTTTGAAGCGTTGCCGGGGGACGCAGCAGTTAGGTGGGGGAGAGTGTGATGATCCGCACACTTGAACCCTTAGTTTTATTTATGCTTATGTAATTTTATTTCCCTTGTACTTTTTTAGTAAGTTTGTTCTTAGTTTAGCTTAGTTTTAGAATAGCTTTATTTCCATAAATAGGTATATCGCTATTCTGAACTAAACTTGTAAAATCAATGTTTCCTGCTACCAGGATGTAAATATCAAATTTCCCTCTTTGGGGAGTACTAGTCAATCAAACATCTGCTTCCCACCAAGTTGCCTTCTTATTGCTTGTTGATGCTTTCTTGTGAACGACTCTTGCCTTCACCTTCTAACAAGCCCGTGTGTGTCGATCGAGACTAGGATTTCGACACCCACAACCCGAGACCGATTACGAGTGCCTAGTGCTTGACAAACACTAGTGCCTAACGCTCTCGCTTTCATTCTTGTCAAAGCGTTTAGACAAAGGTGCGCGTCACGCCCCGACTCAAAGTTTCGGACCGTGACACTTAGCCAGTTTATACTTTGAAAGGTATAACTATGTAGACAAATGGAAAAAAAATTCCTAAAATTACTTCAAAACTCTCTTTATGCATGTTAAAGATTCACATGCATTCTTCTCTCTATCTTCATCATCTTTCTCTAAAACTTGAGAAATTTTGATTCAAATTGTTCATAAAAGATTACTAAAATTATTAATGTAATATATTAGTGTTAGTAATCAATGTTAAGGTAAACTACTAAATTAATATCTAGCTAATATTATTTAGTGGGGATAAGGGATAATCTTGGGTGCAATCAAGAGGAGAATCTCTACTTTGGGATTTTTGGAGGATCATCCTTATATTCATTGTAGCTCAAGAACTAACAAGAAGGAGATCTTTTTGGTGCCCTTTTAATCCGAAAATCATATGGTGAGAAAACGATTTCTTCTCTATATTTACTATTGTTTGCATGCATAAGATTTGTATTTAATTTTATGACTAAATTAAATGTTACATATATGAATATATTAAATAATGAGATATAGATTTATAACAAGCGGTATCAAGAGCCTTAGGTTGTTTGCATGCAAATCGGTTATAGTTTTTCCGAGTTATACGATTAACAAATAAAACTTATAAATTTGTGTTTATTATGATATATCACGAAATCATTATGCATGTTAAAGTTTATGGTCCTAAAATGTATTTAGGATATTTTGGTTAATTTATGGATTTTTATTGTTCATTTTATATAATAATGGCATTAAAATGTAATTTTATGATAAAAATGTCATTTTCGGACTAAAATTAGCTAAACTTCGAATTTCCAGTAGTTTTTGGATATGATTTCACATATATTATTTTAAGATGATCTGTAAATTTTCAGAATTTTTGGAGTTTATATGCTCGAAATATGGATTTTTCATGATAAAAATCGAATTTAAATGAAAAATAGGTTAATATGAGAAATATTTCGAATCTGGTCATAGAAATTTATTATGTTGTCACATGCAATTTTAAAATATGTGTGTAAAATAATAGGCTATAATTAAGTATTTATGCATGATTTATGAATTTTTGATGAAAAATAACATAAATAGTGACTTTAATTAGTGAATAATTGCTAAAACATACTTCATGACTAAGGAAAAACGTCACATGTTGCATTTTATTATCCATTTCAGATCTAAAAGTGAAAAGTTGATAAATATAATTTTTCTTATATTTTTATGACAATATTTGATAAATCCGATAAAACCGCAACATTGTTTTTCCCGATAAATTTCGAAATTTTTAACCTAAGTTTTTTGAACATTATGAGTGTCATGGTATTTTTCCAGAATTTTCATGAGTTTAAATTTCAAATTTTGAATTTATTTGAAATTTTTGTGATTTATTTGAAGTTTATGGCTTTATTTTGTAATTTTAAGTCCTTTTATGAACAATATTAAGAAATATAAGTTAATTATTGTCATAAGTTAGTGGAGACTAATTTTGAGTCCTAAGTTGGTTAGGGTAATTAACTTGTTCATAAATATGATTTTATGTAATTTATTGTGATTTTAAAAGGTTGAATCACGCAAATCCGTAAAAACCGTTTAATATACGATATTGGCTCCTTAAAGGCGATTTAGCATTAAATTGGGCATGTTCATACATATTATAATGCTGCATTTTATTTATGATTGTCATTGTTCCGGGTGTAATTCCAGAGCAAGTATCGTTACCACCCGTGGCTTGTAGAATGATGTCTTGGGTTGAACCTTTCTTGCTTCTATCGTCCCTCTCGGCCTCTCCTGCAACAATGAACGAACTGAGGGCTTGGCTTTGTGCCAAGCGTACTCACTCCGACGCTCAAGTCAGTGAACTTAAAAGATTAAGCCGTGTTGCTTGGCTAGGTATGTATTGTAGAGAGATAAGGGAGATATTACCAGATGAATAGTGTATTTAGGTTCAATTGTTGGATTAGTTGGATTAGTTTTTATCCTTTCCTCAAAGAAGGTTGAGGAGTATTTATAGGCTTTCACCTTTTGTCACGTAGTGGCCAAGTGGCCAAGTGGCTATCAGGTGGAAAGACCGTTCTGCCCTCGGCCGATGGACCTATGGCAGGCCGGCCGAGGGTCCTGGATGTGAGTACGCGGATATGTGCCCCGGCTGGCTAGTTGTCAGGCCGTGGATATCTTTGACCTTGCTCAGTGTGTTGACTTGGTCAGAGGTGCAGAATATGCCCCATCAATTTGCCCCCAGCGTAGTCTATGCCGTGGTATGGGCTCCGATGTATGCTGAGCATATATTCTGCACTAAGTAAACTTCGCAAATTTTTCTGTATCGGTGTCTTCTTGTGTATCGGCGGGGCTCTTGTTAGGCCGTACCATATACCATATCCCCCCTCCACATGGATGCGTAAAGGGTATCCGATGTGGAAAAGAGCATGACGCTGGCCGAGATCAGGGCTGAGAGTGCCGGTTGACTTCGATTGCCCCCGGCCGGTGCTTCCTGGCTTGGTTGATCGGTAGCCGGCGGGGACTAGATACCTAGGAATTTGTGGGAGATGAACAGTCGAAGAGATGTGAATAGGCGTGTTGAAGACGCTTGGTCACTGTTGCATTGATTGACATTCAACTGTTGCGACGATCGACATCCCGCGGTTGCATGCTTGACACGTGTGTGTTCGCTGATTGGTTGACGCTTCATGGGCTGTGCCCTGATTGGTCCTTCTCCATGGGCTTTTCCTATAAATAGGGCAGTTATTCCGTGATTTTGGCCTCATTTTATTTTCGAAAATTTTCTCTAAAATCTTCATCTCTCCAAACTTTCAAGGGTTTTCTTCTTCTTAATCTTCGGAGTATTTGATCCGGCGAGTGTTTTTCTTTAAGGTAAACCAGCAAACTTTTATTTTTTCTTGCTAGTAATTTGTTGTGAATCATGTCCTCTGATGCCGGGATTGGTACTTCTGCGCCGGGGGGTTCCCCGTCGCGTCTTGATGAGGAGGAGGTACTGGAGGCCATCCCGCTAAGGTTTGGGGGCCCTAGGTTTCCTTCCCCCGTAGCTGATATGCCCCTCCTGGAGGAGTTGGAAGATGAGGATGATGATGAGGGGGCTCCCGGTGATGGTGGGAGGATTACTATTCCGGATCGTGGTGAGGGGGCTCCCGTTGGTGGTGGGAGGAGGGCTATTCCAGACCATGGTGAGGCCTGCACGACTGGCCTTGACCGTACCTGGACAAATAAATTCGCAAGCAGCTCCGGAGAAACTCTTTTCGGAGATCACTTCTTCCTTGGTGAGGGGTATAAAATTGTTTTCCCTCGGGAGGGTCAGGCGGTCTGCTGTCCTCCCCCGGGTCATATCGGCGTGTACATCAGGCATTTGGAGTACGGGCTCCGGTTTCCTTTGAACGAACACGTCGTGGCCATCATTAAAGCTATGAATCTTGCCGTGGCCCAGCTGCATCCGTTGGCCATGAGGACGATAATCGGCTTTGTGTGGCTCTGTCTCTTTAAAGGGGAGGTCCCTACGGTCAACTTATTCCGCCGACTTCATAGTCTTCGGCCGTCATTCGCCCGAAGGGTGGGGTGGTACAGCGTGCAGACGGAGCCGGGATATGTCTCCGTAAACAAACTCACCTCCTGCAAAGACTGGCAAGAGCGATGGGTGTACGTCCAAGTGCCGGAGGACTACCCGTTGCCTCGGTCTTTTCAGGGCCCCGTTCACTTACGGTGTGAGACCCGGGAAGAGTATGAGAAATACGTCTCCCGGGGTAGCAAGGTTAAGATGGACGCTACTTTTGTCCCTCTTACTGCGGATGAGAAGCGGGCAATGCAGCTATTTGATCCGAGGAGGGATGGCGCCCCGACTCAGATTATTCTTCAGGACGAGCTGCTATGCCGCGTCGGCCTCATACCGGCCCTCAACTGGGGTGAGTGGGGTCGGTGTGAGGCCCACCTTTGCTCGTTATGTTCCTTTTTCTGAGCTTTGTTTTTACTTCTTTTATGTAACTCTTGTTCGGTTTCTTGCAGATCGGTTTGGTCGGGATCATCCGAGAAGGACCGAAGAGGTCGGGGCTTGATAAGGACGGGAAGGTTCTTATCCGTCATCCTACGGTGAGCGAAGGATCGCCGATTGTCCCTAACGAACTCATGGACAAAAGACGAAGGCGTTGGATCGGGGAGACGGCTCGAGCACGGGTTCTTAGTGGCGTGTCGAAGAGATCAAAGAGGGCGGCGTCCAAGTCGGGGCTGCATCAATGGCAACTCCTCTTCGGCCCCGGTGGCGAAAAGATTCATGTGGAGGTGATCAACATTTCTGAGGGGGAGGTGACCGTTGCTAAGGTCCCTTCTCCGAGGAAGAGGAAAGACCCACCGTCTGCTCCCACCGTTGCCGGGGAGGAGCCTGCTTCCACCAGCCCTCCCACTAAGAGGGTTCGAACTCGGTACGGATTTAAACCGTGGTTCGGATTTAGCCGGCTCGTTGGACATTCCTGACGACAGGCTTTCTGACGTGTCAATGCATGGTGACATGGATGCTCTGTGTAAATTTCTTGCAGATCCACCGTCGGCAGCTGCCGTTCTCACTGAACGGCAAGTAGGGAAGCAGCCTGAGAAGGCGATTGAGAAGGCGGGTGGCCAAAACGTCGTTGTGGACTCACCTCAGAAGGCTACTCCCACCGAGCTCGTTGCGGAGGGCCAGGAAATATACAAGAGGCTGGGGAGATGGAGTCGTCTAGCCGCCTCCTTCATCATGGAGCAAGAGAAGGCCACGGCCCAATCTGGGCCGCTGATTGCAAGGCTCAAGCTTGATCTCTCTGCTGCGAAGGGGGAAGCCGGGAAGGCTAAACTGGATCTTCATGCTGCTGTGAGGCGTGCGGAGGAGGCTGAGAAGCTGCTGAGGGCCGAGAGGGCCAAAGTTGAGGATGCTGACGGCGCCACGGCCAAGATGTTGGAGGAGCGGGATAGGTATAAAGGCGCCTATGACGCTGTGGTTGCCAAGAGGGACGAGTGGGAGGGTCGGTTCCATAAGCAGGCGGAGGTGCTTAGTAACATGGAGGCTATCCTGGCTCAAAAAGAGAAGGATATTGAAATGCTCCAAGATGATCTCCTCCCTAAAATGTGCGTCCAGTTCCGGGACCGGGCCGAGGAGGCGGCCAGGGAGGCAATCAGAAAGGCTGTCCCCGACGGCTCCTTCCCGTGGGAAAAATTCGACCAGCATCTTGATGAGATGGCCGATGCTGAAGAAGCAGCGGCTACAGCGAAGGCGGAGGCAGCGAGGGCGGCCCAGACAGCTGGGGCTAAGGAGTTGCTTGGAGACGGTCAGCCTTCCTCGAAGCCGGCCACCGAAGATGCTGTTGCTACTGATGGAGGGCAACGACAGGCATAGGGAGACGGGCGGTCGTCACCAGACTCACCCGGCGTCTCGGATAGCTTCAGCTGTTCGGGGGCCAATTATTGAGCCTTCTCTCCCTGCCATCCTTTTGGCGCTTCAAATCCTAAGTCTGTAATCTTTTGCTTTTTTGTTTCTTTGCTTTTGTAAAGCTTTGGTAGGTAGAGTTTAGGCTACCCTTACGGGGACGGCCGTCGTTTGTACTCTCCTTGCAATCACCTTTAATAAAATTATTTTGTCGGCCTTTGGCTTGGCCGGGGCTTGGATCACAGTTCCTCGTTTGTCTTTTCGCGTTACTAATGGAGTGCGTTCGTTCTTACATTCGGCATGACCGAGGCTGTTTGAGTGCATGTCCCAACTGTGTTCAACGCCTTTAGCGTTCGTAACTGTGTAGGTATATTGATCGCTAGATTCGCGTCTCAATTGCACTGAGTATACGTTTCTTCTTTAGCGTATCGGCCGTCGTGTTCCCCGTCGCTCTCGGCTTTGACCGAGGTAATCGGGGTTGCGGCTTCGATAGCGTTCGTAACTGTGTAGGCATATTGACCGCTAGATTTGCGTCTCAATTGCACTGAGTATACGTTTCTTTTTTAGCGTATCGGCCGTCGTGTTCCCCGTCGCTCTCGGCTTTGACCGAGGTAATCGGGGTTGCGGCTTCGATAGCGTTCAGAATCGTGTAGCATATTGACCGCTAGATTTGCGTCTCAATTGCACCGAGTATACGTTTCTTCTTTAGCGTATCGGCCGTCGTGTTCCCCGTCGCTCTCGGCTTTGACCGAGGTAATCGGGGTTGCGGCTTCGATAGAGTTTAAATCGTGTAGGCATATTGACCGCTAGATTTGCGTCTCAATTGCACTGAGTATACGTTTCTTTTTTAGCGTATCGGCCGTCGTGTTCCCCGTCGCTCTCGGCTTTGACCGAGGTAATCGGGGTTGCGGCTTCGATAGCGTTCGTAACTGTGTAGGCATATTGACCGCTAGATTTGCGTCTCAATTGCACTGAGTATACGTTTCTTTTTTTAGCGTATCGGCCGTCGTGTTCCCCGTCGCTCTCGGCTTTGACCGAGGTAATCGGGGTTGCGGCTTCGATAGCGTTCGTAACTGTGTAGGCATATTGACCGCTGGGTTTGCGTCTCAATTGCACTGAGTATACGTTTCTTTTTTAGCGTATCGGCCGTCGTGTTCCCCGTCGCTCTCGGCTTTGACCGAGGTAATCGGGGTTGCGGCTTCGATAGCGTTTCTTCCCTTTGAGTTTTCGTCTGGTGGTAAATTTTGGAGGGGACAGACACTTTGATGGAGAACCTGGGCGTTTCATTTACATGTCATGATCGTGCGTTGGGGTGTCCACACTGGGTTTGGATACCTCCGCCGCTATACAAAGTATTTTCTCAAGTTGTCGGTGTTCCAATGGCTCATCAAAGGCACACCTCCCATGTCTGTCAGCCGGTATGTACCCGGCCTCATCTCCTCGACCACTTTGTAGGGACCTTCCCAGTTGGCCGTCAGTTTGCCATGAATATTTCCTTTGTTGGTGGCAGCCGACTTCCTTAGGACTAGGTCTCCTATTTTTAAGTCCCTTTTGTGGACTCTTCGGTTGTAGGCTCTCTTCATCCGGTTCTGGTATACGGCCAAATTCAGGCGTGCCGTGTCTCGGCTTTCTTCGACCAGGTCTAGGGAAGCCCTTAGGCCTTCCTCGTTTTCAACTGGGTCAAAAGTGGTCATTCTGAATGTCGGCACCGTCGCTTCGATCGCGGCAGGATCGCCGGAGCCGTAGACTAGGTGGAAGGGGGTGTATCCCGTTGCTTCTTTCTCCGTGGTTCGAAGGGACCACAGGACGCCGGGTAGTTCATCGGCCCACCTTCCCTTAAGGTCTTCAACTGTCTTCTTCAAGCCGTTGAGGATGGTTTTGTTGGCTGCCTCCGCTTGCCCGTTACTCTGCGGGTGGCAGACGGAGGAATACGCAAACTTGATGCCAAGCTCCTCTAACCAGTTCATTATCAGGTCGCTCCAAAACTCTCGGCCGTGGTCAAATACCATAACCTGGGGCAGCCCGAAGCGGGTTATAACGTTTTCCCAGATTACCTTTCTGACGGCTGCTGTTGTCTTTGCTGGCACTGCTACGGCCTCGACCCATTTGGTGAAATAGTCAACGGCGACGATTAAGAACTTCCTTCCTCCGGAGGCTGTTGGGAACGGCCCTAGCATGTCCATCCCCCATTGTGCGAAGGGAAGGGGACTAAGCACCGGTTGTAGGTCTCTGGAGGGAGCGTGTATTACCGGGGCGTGCATCTGACAGTTCGTGCACTTCTTGGTCTTCGTTCTGGAATCTTGAAGCATGGTGGGCCAGAAGTAGCCAGCCCGGAGAGCTTTGTGGGCTAGTGTTCTTGCCCCCATGTGATGTCCACAGATGCCCTCGTGAATTTCTGTCAGTATTAGTTCTGCGTCGGCCGGACCGACACACTTCAAGAGCGGTCTTATTACGGATCTTCTGTACAGTTCCCCTTCGAATACCAGGTACCTGGCGGCGATCCTTTTTATTTTGGCCGAGGGATTGCGGCCCTCCGGCAATTCACCTGTAAGCTTGTATCTCATTATTGGAGTCATCCACGTTGTCTCGGTCTCTATGTTACCCACCATGCCGACGGTCTCAGTGATGCTTTTCGCATTCTCGATATCTACCAAGCACGGAGTTGGTGACATTTTTGATGGTTGAGTGGCCGGCTTAGAGAGAGCGTCGGCCGGTTGTTCTCGGATGCGGGAACGCTTTGGATTTGGAAGGATTTCAATTTTGCTACGTCGGCTTTTACCCTCTCCAGGTACCTTACCATTCCGTCGTCCCGAGCCTCATACTCCCCTCTGATTTGGTTGGTAACCAACAGCGAGTCAGTTTTCAACACAATGTGTTCCGCTCCGGCCGCCCTAGCTAGCTCGACTCCGGTTATCACCGCCTCGTATTCGGATTCACTGTTTGAGGCCAGTGAGGTAAGCTTTAAGGCGTGCTCAAACACGTCTCCGTTTGGGCTGATAATAACGATGTCGGCCTTCGAGCTATTCGTCGTGGAGGGGCCGTTAGCGTGAACCTCCCATAAATCGGGATCCTCCTCGTTCTTCGAGATGAGCTTCTGCGCCTCCCCCCGGTCCGAGACGTATATCAGTGTCAGGGCCCTGATGGATACCACAGCGTCGATCTCGCTCAAAGTGACCCGGCCTACGAGAACGTTGTGGGCGGACATGCCGTCGATGACTATGAATTCAGACATAACACTCTTGGCTGTATTCCCCTCGCCAAACTTCACCGGCAATCTAACCGACCCAGGACCCGGGTACCAGGCCGTCCCCAGAAAAGCTGTACAATGGGTCGGTGCAGGGGTTCAGATCTTCGATCCTCAGTCCGAGGCCGAGAAAGCATTCTCTGTACATAACGTTTGTGTAGGCGCCTGTGTCAATCAGGCATCGCTTCACCAAGTGGTTGGCTATGTCCAGGCGGACTGTAAGTGGGTTGCTATGAAAAGCGACGACTCCATCGTAGTCCTCTTGTCCAATGGTCATGTCTGGGATGCTGGGAGCGGGGGTTGCTGTGTTGGGCACAAAGTTGATGGCCGGATGAGGCTCATCCTGGGGCCGTTTGTGCTCATGAGCGGACCCACTGCTCTCGTTGTCTCTGATGACGACATTGACTACTCCTAACCGCTCAGCGGTGGTCTTCATTGTTCGATCCGCCAAGCATCGGTTTTGGCCTTTGGCAATATATTTTCCGAGGCTCCCCTTTCGGATCAGTTCCTCAATGGCATCCTTCAGGTGTCGGCAATCGTTGGTAAGGTGTCCGGTGTGGCCGTGGTACTCGCAGTACTGGCTCGTGTCACCGTCACTCCTCGGCCTAGGGGGTCTTTCCCATTTCTGGCCCTCGTTCTTACTCAAAGCGAAAACCTTGGCGGCCGATGCGACCAGGGGGGTGCGATCTTCGTACCGTTTTTTGTAGTACGTTCCCGAGCTCCCCCCGGTATCCGCCGGGCTTTGCTTCCAGGCAGGCTTGTCTCACCGCGACCTACCATTCTTATGGCGTCTTTCGTCGGACCGTGACCTGTTGTCGCCACGGCGTCTTTCCCCCGGGCTGTTCTCCCGGCGGCTCTTTTCCCCTGAGTGCTTGGCTTCGCTGGGGCCTACCCAGGCCTTGTGATAGTCTTCTACCTTGATGGCTTGGTCGGCCAACTGCCTGGCGGCGTCCATGCTCAGGCCTCCGCACTTGATGAGCTCATTTTTTAAATCTCCCCTTGGGAGGCCCTTCATCAGCGCGAAGGCCGCCAGCTCGGGATTAATTTCTCGAATCTGCTGGACCTTTTCATCAAACCTCTTCACATAGCTCCGGAGAGACTCGCCCCCCTCCTGTCTGATAGTCAGGAGGTCAGATGTCTCTACGGCCCTTCTCTTATTGCAGGAGTATTGGGCTAGGAAAGCGCCCTTCAGGTCGGCGTAATAGTACACCGAGCCATCGGGAAGCCCTTTGTACCGACTACGAGCCATCCCATGCAAAGTTGTTGGGAAAATTCGGCACCAGACCTCATCGGGCTGCTCCCATACCGACATGTAAGACTCGAAGGCCTCAGCGTGGTCGACTGGATCACCATCTCCCTTGTATGACAGAGGTGGCAGCTTGAGCTTATTCGGCACCGGGACTTCTAGGACGTAGGCGTTGAGGGGCTGCCTAACCACGTGTCGAACGACACGCGGCGATCGGCTCCTTGCGACCCTAACCTGGCTCCTTCCCCCGTAGCGGGAGGGGCTCCTTCTTCGACTCGGACTTCTTCTCCAACTCGCCGAGTCGGACTCCTCGGCTCCTTCGGGGTGAGCCTCGTTCGTGTGGCGGGGACGCTGTCCTCCCACGAGTGCGGGAAGGACTTAGGTCTACCGCGCCCACTTTGGGCTCCCCTGGCGTCTTGACTGGGTCGGCTTCTCCTAGCGCTCCGTTCAAATTTCTTGGAGTCACATTTTGGGCCCTGGTCTCCTGGACAGTTTCCGCCGCTCTTGTCGGCGTGACAGTGTGAGCGGGCGTACCACTAATTAGGTCTAGGAGCATTTTCAGTCTTGCTATATCAACCACACGTCCCATGATGGTGACCTGGTTGGCTGTCAGCGGCGTGTCGGGTATTGATGGCATCCCGAACTCCGGTTGGATTACACCGTGGGTGAGGGTCTGTATGACTCCGGAGTTGTTGAAAGTATCGTCTTGGTAAAATGCGGTTTTTCGATTTACGACTGCGTCTTGTTGTTTCGACATTTTCTTAGCTCTTTGGGTGGGTTTTTGTTGGTTACTTCTTTTTTGTTTGGGAATGAATGTGACTAGCTTCTAGTGTCTTTCCCCACAGACGGCGCCAATTGTTCCGGGTGTAATTCCAGAGCAAGTATCGTTACCACCCGTGGCTTGTAGAATGATGTCTTGGGTTGAACCTTTCTTGCTTCTATCGTCCCTCTCGGCCTCTCCTGCAACAATGAACGAACTGAGGGCTTGGCTTTGTGCCAAGCGTACTCACTCCGACGCTCAAGTCAGTGAACTTAAAAGATTAAGCCGTGTTGCTTGGCTAGGTATGTATTGTAGAGAGATAAGGGAGATATTACCAGATGAATAGTGTATTTAGGTTCAATTGTTGGATTAGTTGGATTAGTTTTTATCCTTTCCTCAAAGAAGGTTGAGGAGTATTTATAGGCTTTCACCTTTTGTCACGTAGTGGCCAAGTGGCTATCAGGTGGAAAGACCGTTCTGCCCTCGGCCGATGGACCTATGGCAGGCCGGCCGAGGGTCCTGGATGTGAGTACGCGGATATGTGCCCCGGCTGGCTAGTTGTCAGGCCGTGGATATCTTTGACCTTGCTCAGTGTGTTGACTTGGTCAGAGGTGCAGAATATGCCCCATCAGTCATAATTTTATTTTTTATGTAATTTTACTTAGTATGGCCTTAGTTTTTAATTGGTATTACCCGAAATGAATGGGAATATCGATTCGGTTGTAATTTATTGTGATCTCGTATCACCATTTTTGTAATTTAATTGATTTATTTTATTTTCAATTACAAATGTATAATAGGAAATTATGTAATTTGTTATGTAATTTATTTATTCCGGAGTTCCTTGAAGACGGTGTCACTCAAGGAAGACGATACATAAAGACGGTGTTACCTCGAGATGCGTGCCAAAACCGAAGTTCAAGGGACCAATGGAGTTGGTTTCCGAATTTGTAATAGTTTATTAGATTTACTTTTTTAGGAAGGCCATACTAGGATTTAATTTATGTTTTGCATTTTATTTATATGTCGCATGCATCGCTAAATCGTCATAACTAAAACATGCATTATCATTTAAATCGAGTATATCGACCGTGTCAATTATAATTATCGTAGTTCACCGCTTTAGTTCACTTAAAACGTGATAGACAATAAATTGACATGACCTCTCGCTAAAAATAAACAATTGAGACTTAGCCTTACCAAATAGTAGAAACCATGAAAACCTATTTCGTGAGGGAGTGCACTCGGCTTTACCGGGGTACAAACCTTGTTACGTAGGGGAAGTGGGTGATAAATGTCTACCCACCAAATTTATAAAGATGAGGGTTATTTTCGGCTTTACCGATGCCCAAGTTGATGTAAATTTGGATCATGGACACATTTATTCGAAATTTGGGTTGAACTCAATGAAAGTATTCTCGACGGTTGCCGGATGTGTTTCGAGCTAAAGATAAATATTAATGTAATTTTATCGACCAAGAGTTCTAAAAGTAGAATCGATTAAAGAGTTAATCCACCGAGTTATATTATTGAGGGTTGTATTCGGCTTTACCGATGCCCAAGTTAATATGAATTTGGATCTTGGAATCATTTATCATAGTTGGGTAGAGGTCACTATGTAAATGTTTTACTTGTTATTTACAAGTATTAATAAAACGATAAATGTTAAGTTTTCCACTATTCCGTTATCATATTGTTCTATTTCTTTACCACAATTCATATACAATATCATTTCGATTTTTGATTCAAATCTCCATTAAAACATCGTAACTAAAGACAAATATGAATCTGCTTCTAAAACCTCAAATGAATCATTGCTAAGGATCTCTTGTAAAGAGTATAAGTTAAAGTTATTCATTATCAAACAGGTTTTTGATTATTGACTAACACATCTACTTACAATGGATTGTTTTTCATATACTTAATTGAATTAAGTACCTTGAAGCGATAAATTGTTTTGGTAATTAGATTTGTCAGAATTCGTAATTGACCAAAATAACGCAGCCACTTCAATGAAAGTTTTAAGACTAAAACGATTGAATTGAAGAGTAGTCTTCATAAAATTCAACTTTGCTTCTCTAAGTAAATATTCTTTGAAATGGGTGGGAGCATTCTCTTAAACCGTTAAGAAAAGGACGAGGTTCAAGAAGTAAAGATTATAATGGAATTGATACAAGGTAATGTTAAAAGTAAAGTTATTGAGAATAACGACACTAAACCTATCAATCCTGACCGATAAAGTTTCCATTGTCTTAAATGTTGGACACTAGAAAGGAAACTACCCCAAATTATTGAAGAATCAGCAAGTTAGTTGTGGGACATCTAATGAGACCTTCTTCTTTAAATGTTTATTCGATTAACATAAGTTTTGCTAGTACTACTTCGTCAATATTAGAAACCAATGGTGGTTTTCATCATTGTACTTGATACATATGATGATTAGAATATGACGACTAGCAACAATGATGTTGAGAGATAGAGTCATTGTGTATTCAGTCTAGTTTTTGAGTTTAAAGTTGTACTTAATTGTGACTATTAAGTGCATAAACTCTAAATAAGAATATAAACTTGTTAAGATACAAAAGAGGTTTCACTTTTGTGACCCTATACACCATGATTTGATGTATGGCTAGCCCATGATCAAGGTGATTATATTCTAAACCAAACTAGAATGATATATCAAGAAGATGATGCAAGACTCAAATTGGTAACCTAAGATTAAACCTTAAATTCTAGAATGATAAACGCAAAGAGTTATCGAGTACTCTTGAAACCATTAGATTGTTAATGGTATATGTGTATCTTGTATTCAAAGCAAGATGTCTCGTGCCTTTTGGTTGAAAAGGAGATCGAGGTTGTAAATCATTGATCCAAAATAGGTTGATCATTTTCTTTTACCAACGATTTAAGTTGACGCTAATATGTTCACTTAATAAGGTAAATAGAGAAATCTTTGAAGAAATTCAAAGTGTTCAAAGAATCACGATTTAGTCGTGATGGGATTATCAAAGTGAAGACTTTGATATAAGCCAAAGGAAATGTGATTTAGAATCACAAGTTAATCTCTCTTAGCACGCATTATGGAATAATGTGTGGTTGGATAAAGAATTCAAACGCTATTCGATATGGTTTGGACTTCAATCAAGTTACTTTGAGTTACTTGATCCTTTAGGGAAATTTATCATTTTTGTCTAAATTATTTTTCCACTAAATCTAAAACGAATCATATGAGATTTGAAATGGTAGGGTACCTTGTTTGTAAGTTTTCAAAAGAAACAAATGCTCATTTTTTATATATAAGTACAACGGGTTTGTGGCTCGTGAAGCTGTCTTCCTAAAATACAAGTTTATTTCTATAAGACAGAGTGGGAGAAAATATTACGAGAGGCACAAAGAATGTTATGTCGCAAGAAACTGGTCTTATGTCGCAAGAAACTGGTCTTTCTTGGCTACATGAGACGTTTTGTGTAAGACGTTGTTTCTTCAAAACGTGTAAGACGTTGTTTCTTCAAAACCTAGGAGGTTAAAGTCGTCACTTGTTGAAGATGATGAATTCATGTTACTTTTAAGAAAGTAAAGAGCTTACAACTTACAAAGAAATTGTTTGATTCAAGTTGATTACTTCTGGAAATTAATGAACATATGACTTACATGAGAGTGTTTAAGTCACAACTCACTACAAGGCTTAGAGCCATGAAAATCCGAAATAAAAGGCTTGATTAGTGACAATGGGTTTTGCACTAATAAAGAGAGATTTCAAAGCTTGGTTGGTGGCAAAGTGTTTTACACTAGTTGAAATGCTTAAGTCTATTTGGATCTTCTTAGGGATTGTGTTTCATTATGAGGATATACATACAGCAAGTGAATCTAAAACCCACTTCTTCAAAAGAAGGAATGTATTCAATACATGTCATGAGTTTTATAGATTCTTACAATCCTAAGATAATGTGCAACTTAAGAGATGGTCTTGAGTGGGACATCAATGAGTTGGAATCAATGATTTGATCATGGTATAAAAATTTTTCCCGATAAGTCGAGAAGTTGTGTTTATACATAAAGTTTAGTGGGAGTTACGGAAATTTTAATTAGTCTTATATGTGGATGACACATTGATCATTGGGAATGATCTAAGACTTATGGAGTATTATAATACATCTTCAATATCCGGATTTATGAAGATAAATCTACATGATATTAGCGTCAAATAAGAAGTCTTATGTTGATAAGATTCATGACTAGTTCAATCAAGTTGAACATATTTGATTGACTCCATTTGCTTCCGCTGCCGAATCAATTAAATAGGAAATGATGTATGACACTTCATATACTTTGAGTATGATGAATTGTTTCAAATCGAATTTAAGTAATAGTTACCTAGTGAGCCATAAAGATTACTAATATGTGCTTGCAGAAACATTAAAGAAGTAAAGCAAAGTGTCTTTGATGCAATTTTGTGTAAGGGTGTTACACAAATGACAATTGACAATTGAGATTGCGCATTGTTTCCGACAAAACCATAATCGAAACACATTAGGATGGTTAAGATACCATTGTGGCTATGTTATTTAAGAAATAGATTTTCTAGAATCGTTCTAGGCAATAAAGAACAATGAGAAACATTTACAACGGAAATTGAGTACATTTACAATCATGAGATGTACAAGAAGGATGAGTCCCGCACACTGTGAAAACAGTGGGAGCTATTCTAAGGCTAGAAGGCCTATGTCTTGATTGGATCTCGACACGTACTCAGAAAGTTTTGTAATGCAAATGTATACATTACAAAGGAAAACGAGTATGTAGTAAGGTTGAGTTAGGTACAAGAAGTTGATAAAACCTACTAACCAAAGCTTTTTCATAGGCTTAACATGATGCGTCATGTCATTTCAATTGGATTGAGATTAATAACTACATAAAAGATCAAATTAGATTACAGAATATGAAGTAGTAATCAGGCATTGACTATTCATATGTGATAATCGCATTTGTCATTCGAGTTTTACTTTAAAACTCCCTTATTATACTTTGTTACATTCAAACGGGTTGTATGACGATATTGAACCCCATTAAAGTGAACCCGGATTAACATAGTATTCGCCCATAGTCACTTGTATGAGGTGACGTCTCGAGGTGACTAGAGTGTGATGCGATTGATGGCAAGTTCAGTGCCATACAGTCATGTGAGATGACTAGTCGATCACATAGGCAGACTATTAGGAACATTTTGTCGGGCAGTGACCGCTTATAGAGTTCTGGCAAATTTATATAGCCTGGTCGTGGCGAGAGCTACTATAGTATTCTAATGAGTCGATTCTTTTGACTAAAGACTGTTCGCCTAAGATGGCACAGTTTCAGATTAGTTTTGATTTATGTTACTACGACCTTCGTAAATGGGGTCAAATGGGCATATTTTGGGTTATGATGGCTGTGGCTAGTCGAAGGGAATGAGTGCGATAGAAATTGTCCACCCCCTTGTCAGGGTTAAAACAATATCTCAGGGCCACTCGAGGAGTAATGAACTGGAAATGCGTGGCCACGCTCGGATGGTATCTACGGTAGATAACTCCGGTCAATCAGTTATTCTCCAGATCGAGGAAACCACTCTCGATATGATCAATTGCAAGTACGACCCGAAAGACATCTTGCATTGAGTGGGAGATAGTAATAGGACAAGAGAATTTGTGACGCACTGTAATACTACGGATTTATGAGTCTCTGGGTACTCTGTCGAGTAAGGGTGAGTTGCAATCTAAAATAGTTTCTGACCTGTTGGGTACTCGATCGAGTAACGTGGGTACTCGATCGAGTAAGGGGGCACTCGATCGAGTACCTTAGCTACTCGATCGAGTAGCCGGTTTACGGGGAGTTATTTCTCGGGTTTTGTTAATTATGCGATTAAGGTATATAATCTTTTCCGTCATTGTTCTTAAACACTTTTCAAAACCTAAATTACTGTCAAGAGAGAAAGCAAAGTACGTTCATCACTTTAATCGCATTGTTAGCAAATCCCGGAGTTTGGAAGGTTGGATTTCACCTTTCGTTATACCATTGAGATCCTTGCGTCGAGGGTAAGATCTACGTACCGTTTTTATAGTTTTTCCTTAAAGTTGGTTAAACCCTAATAAGGGGATTTGAGGGTTTTGTTGTAGGTAATGATTGGTAGTAATTATGTGTATGTATGATAGGAGGAGGATTTGTAGAAGAGGCTTTTTGATACAGCTGTTGAGACCGTCTGATTGTTGTGCTTTTCAGGTAGGATTTCCTACTCAGTATTAGTCCCATAATGAGATGATTGTTGATGTGTTGAGATTTATTGTTTAATATCGTAATTGTATTGTGACGGCAGTGATTGTGATTGTTTGTCTCTGGTTCTCGAGATGCGTTATCGGCTGAGTGGAGTCACTTGCGGGAGTGGCTTCACGCCCTAGTTTCGCCCTTCGTGGAACCCGCCACGGAAGGGGATGTGCACATTAATGGACATGGTTATCGCTCGGTATGATGAGCGGGGCTTAGGTGGGAACGGCTGCGGTCCCCCACTGGCAGGGCTGGTCCAGTGGACAGTCGGTGATTGAGATTGATGGGACTGGTGTGATTGTGTGTGTGACGGTGTGAATATCTGTTTAACGTATTGTGGATATAAATATAAGTTGTGTGATTAGTACTGACCCCGTGTTATTGTTTTTAAAACCTGCGGTGATCCATTCGGGGATGGTGAGCAGTAATTGAGCAGGTTTGAGTTGAGTACTGGGATAGCTGGGATGTGCCACCGTCTGACGATAGAAGTCTTCCGCTGTAGCTTTACTAGTTTTATAACATTTCAGTTAATTCAGTAGACAGTCGGTTTTGAGAACATGTATCGTATTTTGGTATTTGGTTTCAGTTGTAACCTTTCACTAAACTTATATTATTTAAAGTTGTTTCGTTATTGTCTTATGAATATCATGTCTCGGGTAACCGAGATGGTGGCATCCTTATACCTGAGTGATCCTGGTAAGGCAGTTGGAGTATGGGGGTGTTACACGCACACTTGTCTAGGACAAGTGGGAGATTGTTGGAGTATGTGTCCTCCGACAATAATGCGATCACAATTGTCGATCATGATGATCACATGTTTAAATCTCATTTTAAGAATACGTAAGGGATGATTCATTTTATAGTCAACTGATCAACATTAATCGGTAACGATTGACTTGCTAGAGTTTGACGTTCTTCGTCGTGGGGACGGTGGTGGTCAGTTGATCCCTTAAGGTCACACCTAAAGGATGATGCCCTTATCTGTAAAGTTGATTAATTGTATGACGATACAAGTTGATCAATTCCTTAAAATTGAACAATTCATTTGTGAGAGAGAATATTAATTATCTTATTGTAATGAGATTAAATAAGATTTATTTTAGTAATAAAATGCTTTGTTACTAAAATTGTTTATTGTTTGTGAAACAATAGAGATGAGAATGAATGGTTGATTATAATTACAAGATGTTGTGAATTATAATTTAATGACCCATTTTATTTTTGTGATCAAGTATTACTAGTCAATTTGTTGTATGTAATTTAATTAATTCATAAAATGATATTTATGTGATAAATATGCATTAAATTAATTAATAACATGAATCATACTACATGTGACATATTGTGTGACAAGTGACAAATTGACAAAAATAAAATGGTAGTCCATTTTATATATGGACCGAAATATAGGTTGTGGTAGTGGATTGTGGTTGATTTATTTTATGAGATAAAATGCTTGTAATGATACCTAGTCTAACTAGCCATCATACCTACACATTTTGATAAGAACAAAAGTAAAAGGGAAGGACCATATATTGGTCCTCCTAACTCCCCATAACCGTGGCCCTCTAACCACACTAGGGGATTTTGTTTTTTTGTTCTCAAAAAATTCACTCTCTTTATGCATGTTAAAGATTCACATGCATTCTTCTCTCTATCTTCATCATCTTTCTCTAAAACTTGAGAAATTTTGATTCAAATTGTTCATAAAAGATTACTAAAATTATTAATGTAATATATGAGTGTTAGTAATCAATGTTAAGGTAAACTACTTGATGGGGCATATTCTGCACCGCTGACCAAGTCAACACACCGAGAAAGGTCAAGGATATCCACAGCAAGTCAACGACTTAGACTGCCTAGCCGATGCGGCCCATCGGCCTGATAGCCAGGGTCTCGGCATGGCAACCCACCAGCCGGGGCACATATCCGCGTACTCACATCCAAGACCCTCGGCCGGCCTGCCGTAGGTCTATCGGCCGAGGGTAGAACGGTCTTTCCACCTGATAAGCCACTTGGCCACTTGGCCACTACGTGACAAAAGGTGAAGGCCTATAAATACTCCTCAACCTTCATTGAGGAAAGGATCTCACAACTTAACCTAAATACACTATTCATCTGGTAATATCTCCCTTATCTCTCTACAATACACCTCTAGCCAAGTATCACAGCTTAATCCTTTAAGTTTACTGACTTGGGCGTCGGAGTGAGTACGCTTGGCACAAAGCCAAGCCCTCAGTTCGTTCATTGTTGCAGGAAAGGCCGCGAGGAACGATAAGGACGAGAAGAATCCAACCAAAGACATTATTCTACAAGCCACGGGTGGTAACGATACTTGCTCTGGAATTACACCCGGAACAATTGGCGCCGTCTGTGGGGAGAGACACTAGAAGCTAGTCACATTCATTCCCAAACAAAAAAAAAAACAAACAAAAACCCACCCAAAAAGCTAAGAAGATGTCAAAAGAACAAGAGGTGTTCGTAACCGAAGAGTCCACAAAAGGGACTTAAAAGTAGGAGATCTGGTCCTAAGGAAGTCAGCTGCCACCAACAAAGGAAACATCCATGGCAAGTTGACGGCCAACTGGGAGGGTCCCTACAAGGTAGTTGAAGAAATGAGGCCGGGTACATACCGGCTGACGGACATGGGAGACGTACCTTTGATGAGCCATTGGAACACCGACAATCTCAGAAAATACTTTGTATAACAGCGGAGTTGCCCAAAACAATTGTTGGCACCCCAATGCATATTCATATCTAATGAGGAGTCATCCAAGTTTTTCATCAAAGTGTTAATCCACCCCAATCAGAAGGCATACTAACATATGTACACAGCAGACAGAGCAAAACCTCGATCATCCCGGCCTTTAACGGGAGTGACGGGGGACGAGCCGATATGCTAACATATGTTCAACGGAGGCCAAAACGTAAACTCCGTTGCCCGTGAATGGCCGGGAAGAGACGAGTGAAACGCGATCGCCTCGGCAAATTAAGACCGAGCTTAAAGACGTTAAACACAGTTGAGATACGCATTCTAACCGCCTCGGCCAGGCCGAAGGTAAAAACGAAAAAGCGCTCAATTAGTTAACGAATCGCCCTCGGCAAATTAAGACCGAGCTTAAAGACGTTAAACACCGTTGAGATACGCATTCTAACCGCTCGCCAAGCCGAAGGTAAAAACGAAAAAGCGCTCAATTAGTTAACGAATCGCCTCGGCAAATTAAGACCGAGCTTAAAGACGTTAAACACCGTTGAGATACGCATTCTAACCGCTCGCCAAGCCGAAGGTAAAAACGAAAAAGCGCTCAATTAGTTAACGCAATCGCCTCGGCAAATTAAGACCGAGCTTAAAGACGTTAAACACAGTTGAGATACGCATTCTAACCGCCTCGGCCAGGCCGAAGGTAAAAACGAAAAAGCGCTCAATTAATTAACGCAATCGCCTCGGCAAATTAAGACCGAGCTTAAAGGCGTTAAACACGGTTGAGATACGCATTCTAACGCGCCTCGGCTGAAGCCAAAGGTAAAACGAAAAGCGCTCAATTAATTAACGCGGAAGGCAAGCAAATTCTCATTAAGAAAAAGATAACGAGTTACCAGAAGGAGAAACACAGACGACGGCCGTCCCCTTTGGGATAAGCCAAGACTCTACCTACCAAGGTCTTACAAAATACAAGGAAAAATAAAGCAAAAGGTTACGAATTTGGTTCTTTGAAGCGCCAAAAGGATGGCGGGGAGAAAAGGCTTAATAGTTGGCCCCGAATAGCTGAAGCTATCCGAGACGCCGGGTGAGCCTGGTGACGACCGCCCGTCTCCCTATGCCTGTTCTTTGCTTGCCCTTACCGCCATCGCAGCGTTACCCTCGGTGAGCGACTTAGATGCAATCGGGCGACCTTAGCATCCTCGGCTCTCTTGGCGGCCTTAGCATCCTCATTTGCCTTATCCGCCGCAGACTTTCTTAGCGACCTTAGCATCCTCAGTGCCTTGATCTAGCGGACTCCTCCTTGGCCGCCTTCGTCTTCTCTGCAAGGGCCGCCTTTGCAGCGGTCGCCTCCTCCTCCTTCTTGGCCCTCACATCCTCGGCAGCCTTATCCGCCGCAGCCTTCTCTTTAGCCTCGAGCCTATCGTCGAACAGCTCGTCAAATTTTGTCCACAGAAAGGAGCCATCCGGATAGACCTCATCTATCACCTCCCTGAAAGCTTCTTCGGTCAGGTCCCTATACTGAGCACACATGCGAGGGAGAATCGTGCTTTGAAGTGTCTCAATATCCTTCTCCCTCTGGGCAAGGATAGCACTAGTCTCCCTATGCGACTCCGCTTGGAGCCGATACGCCCTTTTCGACTCCTCCCTTTGGGCGACAACAACGTCGTAGCCGCCCTTGTACCTGTCCCGTTCCTCCTTCAACTTGGCGGCGGCAGAATCAGCAGCCTCTACCTTGGCCTTCTTCTCCGACGAGCGGCTTCTCAATTTCCTCGACCCGCGCTTGTGCGGCAAGGAGGTCATGCTTAGCCTTCCCGGCCACCCCCTTTGCGGCAACAACATCGAGCCTCAGCTGCTCGATCAACGGTCCCGTCTCGGCCAAGGCCTTTTCTTGCTCCTTAATACGAGAGCCGGCCAGATCGGACCAAATCCCAATCCTCTTGCTCAGCCTTGTACCCTCCGCTGTGAGCTGGTCGTTGGATATCGACGCGAGTACGGAGTCGGCATTTTTCCCCGCCGTCTGCATAGGCCTCTTCTCAACTCGCCGCTCGATGGTGGGGGGGCTCGCGCGGTTGATCTACAAAAAATTCAACCAAAGAGTCCACGTCAACGTTCATGGACATACCAGAGAGCCGGTCATCAGGTATATCTAATGAGCCGGCTAAATCTGAGCCGCAAGTTAGACCTGTACCGGAGGGCTTGCTCTTCTTGGCCGGTTGACCCGTTTCCTCGGCGCTGGCATTAACATGAGCGACGGAAGCAGAAGCATCGGTGGCATGGGTAGATCTTTTCCTCTTACGCCTAAGCGGAGATCCCTCAGCATCGGAATCCTCTCCATCGACAATGTCAACGACCTCCACCTCTGGTGGAGGCGGAACTGAGGTTGACACCGTCGCCGCCGTAGACTTGGCTTTTCGGACCCGGCGAGGCAAGGCAAAGCGACTACCTTGGCTGGGCCGCCGTCTCGTCCAAGCCCTTCAAGAGGTCAGTAGGCGACGGACGGCGGTCATGCACATCGACCTTCGGATTCTTCTCCTTAACGTTTCCGTCTTTGTCCAGCCCCATCTTCTCGAGGAGTTGCTCAGACAGAACGGGACCAAGGTGCTCTGTAAAAGAAACAAAGTAAAACTTAGACGAAGGGACATGTCAAGAAACAAACAACGAAAAACATTAAAGCAGAAATGGGCCTCACACCGACCCCACTCACCCTGTGCTAGGGCCGGTATGAGGCCGACATAGCAAAGCGGCTCGTCCATCAAGATGACTTGCGTCGGGGGCAACCAAACCTTCGGCGCCCCATCATCGTCGACCTCGAAAAGCTTCAGTGCCTGCTTCTCGTCCTCATTAAGATAGACATTCGCGGCGTCCATCTTATTCTTGCCCTTGGGGATCATCTTCTCACGCTCCCCTTTGCTCTCACACCGCAAGTTAACGTGGTGCTCAAAAGACCGAGGCAACGGATAATCATCTGGGACCTCGACGTACACCCACCGTTCCTTCCAGCCCTTGCAAGAGGTGAGCTTAGGCACGGTGAGATAGCCTGGCTCAGTCTGGACGCTATACCACCCCCGGCCACCTTGAACATTCATACGAAGAAAATGAATTCGGCGGAATAAGTTTCTTGTTGGGATCACCCCCCCTGACGACACACAACCACACGAAGCCGACTATAGTCCTAACGGCCAAAGGGTGAAGCTGCGCCGCTGCAACGTTCATCGCCTGAATTATGGTAGAAACGTACATATTGAGAGGAAACCGGAGACCATACTCCAAGTGCCTCATATATACGCCAATGTGACCCGGGGGAGGGCAACAGACGGCCCCGACCCTCTCCAGGGATGACAATGTTGTACCCCTTGCCAAAAAAGAAGTGCTCTTCGAAAAATTCAGAGCGAGAAGCGTGGCGAGCCCATCGGTCCAAGCACGATTGGGGCCGATGGTACAGACATCGTAATGATGCAAGACTGTCGCCCTCTCCGCACCGGAAGGATTCCTTTCCTCATCATCGACATCATCTTCCCACTGCTCCAGAACTCTGCGGTCAACTTCAGGGGAAGGAGACCTAGGGCCCCTCGACCTTAACGGAATTGCGGCTACCGCCTCCTCCTCATCAAGACGCGACGGGGAACCCCCCGGCGCAGAAGTACCAATCCCAGCATCGGAGGACATGATTCACAACAAAGATTATTAGCAAGGAAAATAAAAAGTTTGCTTGTTTACCTTAAAGAAAAACACTCGCCGGATCAAATACTCCGAAGATTAAGAAGAAGAAAACCCTTGAAAGTTTGGAGAGATGAAGATTTTAGAGAAAAATTTTCGAAAATAAAATGGAGGCCAAAAATCACGGAATAACTACCCTATTTATAGAGAAAAGCCCATGAAGAAGGACCAATCAGGGCACAGCCCACGAAGCGTCAACCAATCAGCGAACACACACGTGTCAAGCATGCAACCGCGGAATGTCAATCGTCGCAACAGTTGAATGTCAATCAATGCAACAGTGACCAAACGTCTTCAACACGCCTATTCACATCTCTTCGACTGTTCATCTCCCTCAAACAAATTCCTAGGTATCTAGTCTCCGCCGGCTACCGATCAACCAAGCCAGGAAGCACCGGCCGGGGGCAATCCAAATCAACCGGCACTCTCAGCCCTGGTCTCGGCCAGCGTCATGTTCTTTTCCACATCGGATACCCTTTACGCATCCATGTGGAGGGGGGATATGGTATATGGAGCGGCCTAGCAAGAGCCACGCTGGTACACAAGAAGACACCGATACAGAAAGATTTTCGAAATTTACTCTGCAGAATATACGCTCGGCATACATCGGAGCCCATACCACGGCATAGACTACGCTGGGGGCAAATTGATGGGGCATATTCTGCACCGCTGACCAAGTCAACACACCGAGCAAGGTCAAGGATATCCACAGCAAGTCAACGACTTAGACTGCCTAGCCGATGCGGCCCATCGGCCTGATAGCCAGGGTCTCGGCATGGCAACCCGCCAGCCGGGGCACATATCCGCGTACTCACATCCAAGACCCTCGGCCGGCCTGCCGTAGGTCTATCGGCCGAGGGTAGAACGGTCTTTCCACCTGATAAGCCACTTGGCCACTTGGCCACTACGTGACAAAAGGTGAAGGCCTATAAATACTCCTCAACCTTCATTGAGGAAAGGATCTCACAACTTAACCTAAATACACTATTCATCTGGTAATATCTCCCTTATCTCTCTACAATACACCTCTAGCCAAGTATCACAGCTTAATCCTTTAAGTTTACTGACTTGGGCGTCGGAGTGAGTACGCTTGGCACAAAGCCAAGCCCTCAGTTCGTTCATTGTTGCAGGAAAGGCCGCGAGGAACGATAAGGACGAGAAGAATCCAACCAAAGACATTATTCTACAAGCCACGGGTGGTAACGATACTTGCTCTGGAATTACACCCGGAACACTACTAAATTAATATCTAGCTAATATTATTTAGTGGGGATAAGGGATAATCTTGGGTGCAATCAAGAGGAGAATCTCTACTTTGGGATTTTTGGAGGATCATCCTTATATTCATTGTAGCTCAAAAATTAACAAGAAGGAGATCTTGTTGGTGCCCTTTTAATCCGAAAATCATATGGTGAAAAAACGATTTCTTCTCTATATTTACTATTGTTTGCATGCATAAGATTTGTATTTAATTTTATGACTAAATTAAATGTTACATATATGAATATGTTAAATAATGAGATATAAATTTCTAACAGTGTCTAGTCGTCAAGTAGAGATTTCTCGGATGAGTTGTAAGGGTGCTAAGAGTAAGGAGAGGGTTTCAGGTGAACCAAGTGCAAGTGATGATGGTGGTGGAACACTGAAACGGTGGTGGTTGTGATGGAGGGCAATAGGTAATGGTGATGGAGGTGAATGAAGTAGAGGGGTGGCAGTTGTTGTGGTGAATTTAGGCGAGTAGCAGTGATGGTGATGAAGGTGGTGGCTGAACGGCGGGTTGTGGTGGAGGTGGGCATGTGGCGGTGGTGGTTGTTGAGATTAGGTAAGAGATATGGTGGTGGATAAGTTGTAAGAGTGATGTCAGGGGTGGATGAGATTATAAACACAATATGACAATTAAGAAAGTAAAGGTAAAAAGATAGGGGCAAATTCGTCATAAAAAATATGTTTAAATGAACAAATTTTAAAATGGCGTCAATATTTCCCGGGAGTCTATTTTTTGGTAGTAAAATTCTGTCAGAAGTGATATATTGGATGTAATTTTCAAAAAAAAATTATATAAGGCTGTAATTTTCAAAAAGTGGTTTTTAAAAGGCTTTAAAATTTAAATCGTAAAATTTATCCATATAATTCCTCATTAGTAATAAAGATAGTAGCTAAAAGGTCTTATATGTGGTAAATGAAAAATTCAATATATCTTGGATTATAAAGCTTCACAATTTCTCATATTGTTACTTTTGATTTATTTCAAAACCATCTTAAATATTGTAATTAGCACGCTTACGAAAAAGAGAAAAATAAGGTGTATATGTGCATGTGATTCAAATGTTCATAGTCTTCTTAAAGTACTCCATATTTCTATCTTTTAAGATTTTAAAATTTTAAACGTTAAATAAGTTGTATAGTTAGTTTTGTAATTAAGATGATGCTTATTTAATTTTAATTTTAATTTTAACTATCTCAATTTGCAGATTATTGATTGTGAGGAAGCTATTAAAAAGTGGAGATTACATGTTTGGATCTAAATGTGAGAAACGAAAACAAATTTTTTACTCTTTTAGTTGGCTTACAAAATATCACCATTCATCATCGGCGAGATTCTCTATTTTTTTTTTTTGGTAACGAGGGAACCCGCAGCCGCTACCTTTGGTGCGCACTGGGTAAACCCGCGGGTGTACGTGATAGCCTGCAAACCACGTATACCAGGTAAACCACCCGAGGGTGACAGGCTCGAAGTCTATTAGGCATGGACTCAGGCCAAGAATGCTCCACAAGATTTTTGCTCTTGGGGAGGCTTGAACCTGGGTCTCCTGGGAATTTCACCCAAGTTTTAACCACTAGACTCCACCCTTGCGGGCGAGATTCTCTATTTTACATGTATATTTTTGATAAAAGAAGTATAGATTTTGAGGAAAAGTTAAATTAATAGTATCCATTTAACTTTCTTAAAAAAACCTATTAGATATGTAACCGCGATCTTGGAGTTCTTTGTTTATCGATCTAACGACGCAGCCGTTTTTAGCTTAATTATTTATGACGTACATCATAAATATATAAAAAAAAAAACAAATTTGTAAAAAAATTAAACAAACATTTATAGTTATAAAATTAGTTACATTAAATTGTTGACTACAAAATATTCATGAATAATATTAACATGTATTAAAATATATGGAAATAAAATTCAAATTAAAACATCTATCTATATTACTATGATCATGAAAAATAATGTAAAAGAAGTAAATATTTACAAATGTTTGGTTTATAGCTTATTCGCGATTAAAAAAATATTTTATATTTTAGTTAAAGATGGACGTCAACAAAAGCAAATAAATGGAACAAATAGAACAAGTCCGCGATTTTCGCGGGTACAAAACTAGTATAATATAAAAAGGCAAGCCTAAATATTAACTTTCAACATTCTCCTTTAAAACTATTAGAGCATGACACATCATCATTATTATTTAAAAAAATTGAAAAAATCATAACATTAAACACTAATTAAATCATAATAAATATTAGTATTTGTTTTTTATTTGTTAAGAAAAATTAAACTTAAAATTAAAGCCAATATATCTCATATTAAACCCAAATATAATTCTCACCATAATCTTTCAAAATAATGCTAACCATTCAATCTACCTTGAATTACTGTTCACAAATAAAAATATAAAAAAATCTATTTTGAATTTTTTTGGGTTGAATTAATTACATAGCTAAACAAAATTGAAGACAATAACAATAATCGTGAGAAAACACTAATAAACGTAACAATATTCGTGGCAAAATATTAATAATCCACGACAAACGTTTAGTAAATTGTAGAAAATATATATTGATAATATATTGACAATATATTATGGTAGTATAAGTATAGATTGATAAAAAAAATTATTAGGAGTCCTTTTTGTCAATAGGGCTCAGTGTTACCACAAATCCGGGATTGTATAACACCACCAATGTGACAATACAGCTAACCCCGTGAATTTCACGGGTAATAGAACTAGTTGATTATAAATTATGAAATTTTGATGTAAATTTGTAAGGGTTACATAAATTAAATTAATTTGTAGAAAAATGAATTAAATCTATAAAATAAGACAATTACGTGGCAATGAGTTTTGATGCTCGCATTTACGTGGCATTTACGTGGCATTTTTGGATTCTACGTGGCTTTGTCTACATGGCGTTTATTAGTCATTTTAGGGTAGCCTTTTAATTATATTTTATAGATAAGATGATCCCAATATATGGAATAACAGGCAAAGTATTGTCATTCGCGGTGTTGGGTTTGACAAGAGAGCGAAGAAAGAACATTCAAACACAAAATTAATCCATTACAAAAATAAAATAAAATACATTAAAAAATAAAAACAAAGAAAAACTCAGAATTTATAAGATAAATTCAAAAATAGAAATAAAACTCATCCATACAAAATAAAATAAAATTCAGAATTTAAGAGATAAATATACCTTCCCAAGATACATGCAGCGTTTGTTGTGGGTGACGTACATTGGTGAACCCGGACTTGCAGTCGGACTCGGCGTCTTGCTTCGACGGTTACTAGCCCTCTTCTTCTTGCTCGAACTTGGAGTAGTTGTTCGTTTCTTAACATGGCGAGATGGCGGTTTATAATCTTCGTCTCGGTTTCATTTGCCTTTACCCTTACCCGACATTGTAGTTGGAGGACAATGGAGCAAAGGTGAATGAAGCAGCTGACTAGAAAAGGGAGGAGTAGAAAGTGGGAAGGAAAAACTAGGGTTCAAAAAGCAATTGTTTTGTCAGCTTAAAAAGAAAATAACATATAATTTTAAATAAATGTAATAATCCCAGTCATTTCTTAACCTATTCCATTTTAGAATGAATCAGTCAATTGTTTAGCTTTCTATTTTAGGGACGCCTTTGATAAACAATTTGGTCCACTTGTTAACTAATACTTCCTCCATTCAACTCCACTCTACTTATTTCACTTTTGTACACTATTCACGATTGTGTATTCAATTTCGATTTTCTCTCAATACGTAAGTGAAAATATATTCATGTGGGATCTTGTTTGATTCCTCTTTACGAGTAAATTAAAAATATGTAACTTTTATAATTTTTGCAAATACGTAGCTAACGATATTTAGCGCATAAAACTCGCGTTGATAAACGTGAAAAAGGAAAGTGGTAGAGTGGAGTTGAATGGAGGAAGTACTAATTGTTTTGCTCCTCTTTCTTTGATCTTTGTATCAAAAGCAAAAGTAAACAAATGACCCGAGAGAAGAGGGTATTAAATATCTCAAGCGAGACAAATTCGATCTTATTTCAAATGGACATTTTTCGTCTAAAATAAGATGGACAAATTCTCGTTTTGTGTTGACAACGTCTCAAGGAAAACATCATCCCTTAATATTTTCTTTTTGGTGCGACCTCATCCCTTAATAATTAAGATCAACTCAAACGCACGGATTTTCAAAATAGTAATACTGAGATAAGGGAAATGTTAAGACACAAAATGAGACACATTCTAAGGCATTAGCAATAGACAAACCTTAAATAGGTTTGTTCTCATGCCACATAAGATAATATGCAAACTCATTTACTTACAAACCTCATATCTACAATAGATAAATCTCTTCAAGGTTTATAACATGGCCCACTATACTACTTCTTCTCTCACATTCTCTCTCCACAAACCTGCCCTCATCACCAACAATAGAAGGTTTGTAGACAAACCTCTAAAAAGATGGACTTGTCATTCTACAAACCTCTTGATGAACCTCTATTGCTAATGCCCTAACTACGAAGTATAACTTTGTAATAACAGATGAATATTCACTAAAACTTGGGAGAGACGGTCTCTCACTAAGTTATTGAGAGACCAATATTTCGTACCCTTTAATTTATATTTCGTACCCCTTTTGTTGTTGATCGTAACATAGTAACTTCGTACCTATTTACATAATAAATGTACCCATTTTATTATTAATCACGATTTGTACCTATTTTATTACCCTTAGTACCACTTTTTCTTAAAATTGTACAATGGTCTCTTAATAAAGCTTATTAAGAGACCGTCTCTCAGGAGACCTACTAAATCTAATTGAAGACGGCATGTATCCGTCACTTTGGAGTGACGTATATCATTTCCTCTCACAAATGACTCAAATAGAGGAGAAAGAGAAGTGACATTATCCCCCTATCCGTTTTGTGAGTGACCACGACTCGTCTTCAGCAAGACTGAATATTAATACTGTACTTTTTTCTCATCCTAATTAATTCATTAATTAATTGGTACTCCGTAACCTTAAATAAATGATTGGAAACTTTGTAATTGATCAGTAGTCCCTAGAAGGATCCGTTAAGATTATCTTATAAAGGTGATTGATCCAAACACCGAGGCCGTGTGATAGGTTGACTTATCAAGTCAAGTGTGAGTATGCAGTTAGCAGTTAGCAGTTAGCAGTTAGCAGTTAGCACTACCGTGGTAACTTTCATAGTAAAAATTCCTGCAACACAACTTTACATTTTCAGCTTCATTTGTACGTAGTACACCTTAGTTTAGGGGTGTAAACAAGCCACTGACATTGGGTGGGCTCGGCTCGGCACGAAATTTGTCGAGCCTAAAAAATTAAAGCTCGAGCTCGATTCGAAAAAAATTGAAGCTCGAGTTCAGTTTGAAAAAAGGTCGAGCTCGAATCGAGCTCGTTTTATGTTTACATTATTTTCACTTTTTTTTAATCTAACTAAATATAAATATTTTTAAATAATAAATAAGATTATAAAATTCTAAAAAATATTATACTATAATATACTTATAAATAGCTAAATAACATATAATTTATAACAAAATTAATATTAAAAATATAAAAATTAAAAAAAAAATACAAACGAGCTTTCGAGTCGAGCCTTGCTGAGCTCGAGCTCGGCTTGTATTTAGCCAAGCCCGGCTCGAGCTCGAGCCGTACTTTGACCGAGCCGATTTTGAGGGCTTGTGGAGCCGGCTCAGATCATTTACATACACCCCTACCTGCTTACTTTATTACTTGTATTTTAAAAGTCAATATCGGATATTTGGATATTATATTTTACTCTAATATTCCCTTGATATCGGGCCATTTGTTTATTATTGGTTTTGCTATAAGCATTAAGGAAAAAGGTGGTGATCAATTGTTCAATAACAAGTAGATTAAATTGAGTGTGTGAAATTAAATTCCTCACCAAAGGCATTCATAAATAGGGGGATAAACAATTAATTGATACGGAGTATATGACAACCAACCATTTTTGTTGATACATCTAACTAGTATAAAAGCCAAGTTCTTTAAAGAACTCTCATTGGCTCCTTATTTTTAGGAATTGAAAACTTTTTTTTTCTATTTGATCATGGTCTCCTAAATTTAAGAGGATTTAATTGTAGAGACTTGCAATTCATTTAGCAATAACTATCTACAATTTTAAACATTATACAATATACAATATACAATATACAACTATACTACAATATACACCTACCAACAAACAACTATGCAAAAAACATTACATGAAATTATTACAGATGTATTCTGTCTAAATACTTCCTTTAAATAGAAAAATGATTACATTATAACCTAAATATCACAAAATAAAAAAATAAAACCTAAAAAAACAGTAGCCAAGACATTAAAAAACCAAAAAATGTATTAAATTTCTAAAAAGGGTGTTAATAAACACATTTTAGTAACATAGAATACCACAAATCGATACGAATTAAAAGAATGTTTTGTGAAAATTAAATTTATAAAAATCATTTACTATATTGAATAAATCATAAACCTCACAAAAAAACAAATTATTTCAACATTTTTTTATTTAATTTAAAAAATTCAAAAGCTTTAAAAAATATATTTGGTGCAACACTAACATTGAAATGAAATAAAAGTTAGCTACATTGTTGAATAGAAAATTTAAAAGATTATTGAATTCGTAAAAATAGGATAGAGAACAACAAAATAACAATAATTCTTGACAATTACCTATCAAAAATATTAAAATTTGACTTCATTTTGTGATTACATGTGTATGAACACAAGCTCCACATATGAAAAATCAAAAATTAGAAACATGTATTTTCTTCAGAAATTAGAAACATGCAAGATGTTGAATTTTTTGAAATGGGTTTTTTATGTAGTAAGATGAATGAAAAGGGTAAGATGTTGCAAATGAGAGTTGAGAGGAAGTGGTTTTTTATTTAGGGTTTATTGTTAGACGATTAGGGTGAGAGAATGAGGGTTATTAGGATTTTGTAGATTAATGTTGGGATTGGGCTTCTAAACTACTCCATTTATTTTTAGTTTTTTTTAGATGTGTCAATTATTTAATAAAAATATAAAATAATACTTAAATATATAATAAGTATTATATAAAATTTTAAATTGAATAATTGTGAAATTTTTATATAAATAACCTATTTTATTAGTTAAATATATATTATAACGTTTTAAGTAGCAACCCTGTGCAATTTTGCACGGGTGTAAAGGTAAATAAACTAATGCGACGAAAATAGTACTAATTTGTTTAAAAAGGTGTGTGAGTTGGTCATTTTATTTTAAACCTAAACACTTTTATATATGATAGTCCATCCATATTATGCGATTATTTTACAACATAGTTATTCTACTTTTCTTATAGGCTTTTATTATTTGCATTTTTTTACCATTAATTATAATAAAAATTACATATAGCTCTTTTCCTCCGGCTTGATCATTTGTTTACCTTTACTTTAGGTACAAAACCTATTATCTTTATTACTACTCATTAAATGCTCCTGTATTTAATGAAAGCGCCTATTATTATGACCCGTACATTTTTTGCACGGGTTTAAAACTATAAGAGGAATAAAGCCGAATAAAAACTAACGATAACAACTCTAGCTAGCGCGACTCGAAGAGTGGTACGGAGATTGTAAAGCGGAATATCAAGATGAACTGTGCGAATATCTTTGGAAACGCCTTTGTTAGTCACGATAAATATGCTCTAGTTTGACATGCCATTCTTCACTATTGATTAATTGCTTGCATCGCGTAACAGTGAACCGACGATTTTAGGTCGAGTAGTGACCGAGTTAAGCACTACTCGTTTAAGATGCATTTACTTTGGTGTAGACGAGCCAACTAAGGAATATAGTATTGCTACGGTAACATAGATGACTGTCCTCGGTATTACATAACCTACCCACTTGTACCACGAAAAAAAAGGATTGCTTGTGGGTATCCAAAAAAAAAGTATTATGTAACCGCGAACAGTCGAACTCAAAGCATCACAGAGAGTCTACTTATTCTCGATTCTTTTAGCTGCCCCGCCCAGGAATATCATCTTCTCCTGAACATGTAACATACAAACTCAGCACAGAAGAAACAATTTCACGATTTCTCTAATGATTTAGCGTTGTTATTGAATTGTTGTAAAGTTTGTCATACAAGGAAACGAATATGACAATGTTAGCATTAAACCGCACATCAAAGGACTTGCATTAAACAAAGCAAATATTCTTCAAAATAAACAGAACTAGAAGTAGAATTATGGAAATTGCGTAGCTATGCAACCTAAATTAGTGTCTCTCTACGGTAGAGCTTTCTGACTAGCGTCTTACTGTGCTATACGTTAGGTGCACAGTTACAAACTTAAAACTAAGGATGCCAGAAACACAACCATGAGAAAAGCATTGCAACCAGCATATACATCTCGCAGGTGCTTACAAGAGCAGCTACAGTGTGCATTATCCAAATTCACGCCGCCTCAAGGAAGCCAAAAAATGGACAAATGATGCTCACCACACTTTCATTGTTATCAATTCCTTCAAACTTAGAAATTTTATGCTAATTCGTTTCATAATATATACGCGGACCAAATTATCCTTGGATATCTTTGTTTATGTTGATGACAATTGACAAATATAATGTTAGGGGCAAAGCAAACATCCCTTTTTTCTTTATGTTAGGGATGTCAGATATGGGGGTAAATTTTTCTTCATTTTTTCTTCATTCCTACAGCATCAAAAACTCCAAAATCATCCGACTCTCATTAGCACTTTAACAAGGTCAACTGTCACGACTACACATTGTAAACTTAGTCTTACATGCTAAGTCCACTTTCAACACAAGGACTACCATTCATGGAGCTGAAAAGTTCTAATGTACCGTGTCAAGCTTTGTTAGTAGCGGGATGAAAAAGCACGTGAAAGATCATGGGTTAAAATGTTAAACAAGCACGAATATACATAATAATAAGCTTCAAGACGGGATAGAATTTGTAAGGCTGTAAGAGCGTGAAGTGGAATAGATGATAATGAAACTCCAAAACAAGGGAAAAACAGTCACGAATAGAGATACAGGGGACTCCACATACTCGAACCAAATGCTTTACAGAAGTTCACATCGGACCTAGATGAAATGAGCATTGTATGCTAGCGAATAGAGTCTACACAAGCAGATTTAGCAATTATAGAACAAAAAACAGTCTCGATATTGAAGTTCATTCAAACTAGATTACCAGTATAGTCTAAGGTACCAAACCCTCAAAAGTCAAAGGTACTGCTCCACTTACCCGAAACACGCAGGCAGTCACTACTCAGCCATAATGGCTTGTTTAACGGTCCCCTCCCCCCGCTAACACAGGGCAGGCAGCCATATACTAGACACCACCAACCAGTCTCGTGTAAAGCTATGTTAATGAAGTAAACGTCATGAGGATGATAGGTCATAAGCAAGCTAAGCTACAAAGAGGGGAGAGAAAACACAAAGTAGACACGAGATTCAATCTGAAACAAAGATGAAAAACGACAGCTTAACAAAAGCTCAGACAAAATTTGTCCATAGAACACAAGTTTATTGAAAAAAGAAGTAGAAATAGTAGGCCAGACATCTTATCTACTCAAGAAAGTTTAAAGTGTGTCAGGATATATCAATGTTGTTAATGAGGGGGTATGAGAAACAGAGAATGTACTTACAGATTCCGGAAGCTTCTTCCATATGGTAGAAGCAGACTTCCTCACCTGATCAAAGGCGTACAAGATCAGGGGATACCAGGAATGAATAAGCAATATGACATTTGCTAAAGTTAAACATTACTTACCCTGGAATAACTCCAGCTTCTCTGGCTCCTAATTTGCTCCCTACAAGTTCAACATGAAAACTTAATAATCAAAGTTTACTCCAAGGAATAGTATAAATATAGCTTTACTTTAATTGCAGAAGAGCCGGAATAGCACGACATTTAAGTAAATCACATACAGCAAAACGTAAAAGGCATGGGTTCGAAGTTTGCCAGTATCATTTCTGTTGAAATAAACAGCATGGTGAGTGTACTCAATAAGAGGTAAGGCATTATTGATCTTTCTTGAAAAACAGAAAGACATGTAACTTACCGACAATCTAATTCAGACTTAGTCATCGCAACTGATGAGCTTAGCCCCTTGAAAAGATCAAGTCCCTTCATCCCCATTTTCTTGGTAGATACCTTCTTATCAGAATTGTTGCTGCCATTAATCTCCCAATCTTTCGGTTTCCTCTCTACAAACAACAAATATCTAATTATTAAAAACACAAATAAACGCAACTGTACTATTGTACTAATCCAGCAAATCGAGACCACTAAATTGCAACAAACCTGAGCCAGGAACTTTGTCAAAAGTGAAGACTTGAAAGGGCCTTTTACAGATATTACTCCACACTTGAGCAGTGTAGGCGACACTGACACCGTTTTCTCCTTTAACACGAAAAGTGATCTTGAACATTAATCCCTTAACACTCCAACAATAAGCTTTTAGGAGGCGAACGTAACGAGCAGGGCTATCCTGTGATAATAAAACAGTAGCATTGGTACAAGTAGACAACAAACGAAAAATATAAACAGACAGATGAGTGGAATTGAACAGACCATCAAGTGTTGATGCGAAACCGATGTCTCCTTAGCCATACGTTTGGCCATGTCCCAGTAAGTAGTATTGCGGCTTACACGGTAAGCTCTCCCATAAAGATGCACAGAACTCAGCCTTATCTTCTTCAACCCCATCGTATTCAATTGAAAATGTTATCTGAATTCAAATTACACAAAACCTAGATTATTACGGAGTATAAGCTAAATCAACTAATCCTAGCTGAATACTTAATAATTACAGAAAATCCTAGATTATTATGAGCTTAATCAACAAACCCTAACTGAATAATTAGAAATCGACAAACCCTAACTGAACGATTAAAAACCGAGAAATCGTAACTGAAACAACAATTAAATTAAATTAATTAATAATCAAGAAACTAAAGAGAAGATTGCGAGACATACCAATTTTTTTGATTGATTAAAATCCGCGAACAAGATAACAATTGATTTGGTTGAGGAGCTAGTGATTAGTGAGGGTTTCAGGATTGTGGCTTATGTATATATATATATATGGAGAATTAGTTTGAGCGATATTTCCGTACAGAAATTCCCGCGTCTAATTTAGTTTGGAACCCACGCTATTCCTTGTCCTTTGTTGTAAACGTGTGCTTAGAGACTTACCTTATTACTAAGTACTAACCCCCAAGATTAGACACCAAATTGCCAATTCGCCTCCACAAATTACTAAATATTGTCCATAGTACTGATTGAACTTCCTAATTTGCTTTCACTTTATTCTCCCCCAATATAAACCTCATTCAGCTTGTGACGGACTAATCTCGTCACAAGCTTGTGACCTCTCACTAAAAGAGAGAGGGGACAAGGTGGGACACCAGAATTGATGAACCTCATTATTTGAATATTTCAATTTTCTCTTTAAAAATGACTAAAAAAAAATAAAGCTCACAAAAATAACAAAAAAACCGATTTGCAAACTTTTGTATCTCCGTCCCACTGCTTCAATTCCGTCATTTACGCCACCAAAATCAACGACGAAGTAAGTAGTCTAAACAGGGTTTTTTTTTTTTTGAGATGGACATAGTAATTAGTAAGTAGGGTTTTTTTGATAGGTCGGATATGGGTCCTCAACAAATAAATTGTGTCCGAGTATAGGTCTGAGTTATGAGACCCGAACCCAACCCTTAAAAACAAAAAAAAAAAAATGAAAGTAGATCACTGAAAGTCCCAAACTCATACGCCATATCTCACAATCATGTAAAACCCAGAAGAGTGAAATGAATCCCCACCAAATTCCCTTTATTCTATTTTCCCCCCAAATAAACCCCATCAATCAAACGCATACACAAGAGGCTTTTATGAAGAATTGAAGATGATGAAAATGTCATATTCAAACAATCAAACGCAAATGAAAAAAGATGCAAGTAGAAGACAAGGGTGTCGAAGATATTCTTGTAAAAGAAGAGAGCTTGTTGCATCAAAACTGCTTGTTATTGCTAAATTATTTTGATTTTGCACTTTAATTAGCTGATTTGGGGAGACTCTTGTATGAATATGAATGAAATCGTTAGAATTAAGTAAGAAATTGGGGAGATTTGATGAATTATGGTTCATTAGTATTTGGAATTTAGGAGAGTCGAATTCATTTGGACTAATAAATAAAATTATGATAATATTATTAGTGAAAACAATATTTTAAGTTTGAACGTACAAATTACCTAAAATCTTTAACACTTGCAAATAGTTTACGTATATGATCAAGTTGTCAATCACGGAGCTTTAAAACTCGGATAATCAAACAAAGGAATAAATTGTAGATCAAATGGATTAGTTGGATGAGTAAATAAATGGTATTGTATTAATTAAGTTAACAATAAATTCACAAAATTAAACATAATACATGTAACAAAGGTGATATTATGCATACACAATAGAAAGTGTGTCGCACCCTTTTTGTAATACCCTCATATTCTTCTCGGCATGGCAACACCCCCTAATCAACCCATGTTCTACACAGCCACTAGGCACTAGCAATAACAATTTAATCATCAGTACATATGTAATTTTGACAATCAGCAATTTAATTCAATGCCGAATTGCATAGCTGACAATTTTGACCAAAATCGGGAAATAGAAGTAGCACTTATCTAAACTTCAGACAATTTCAAATATGAATATTTTAGGGCAATTAAGCATAAAGTACAAAGAAAGATTCATGCTTTTCACCAAATTACGTTTTTATATTATTGTATAGATAGATAGATGTTCATGCTTAAATTCGCTTCCTAAACTTTAATTTAGGACATTTAATAAATATTTGCTCTCTACATTTTTTAAATGCAGGTTGAACAGCAGACCGTAAATAAGTATCCTCTTGATCCTCTTGATAAGCTATCACCTTCCGATGACGAATGTTCTTCCTCGGATGACGAATGTTCTTCCTCAGATGGAGATGGAGAATGTTCTTCAGATGAAAAAAACCAATGGTCTTCAAAGGACTGGTCTTCAGATGAGAAAATGTTTGGGCTTTTACTTTTTGACGACTATATGCGAGTTATAGTTGCTCCTTTTATTCAAGTATTCTCGGTCTCACTACATACCGACGCTGATGATGATAGACCATGTGAAGTTTATGGTTCTATTTATGCTACTAACGCACGAGGTGTTGTTTCCAATCTCTATAGTAAATTTGTTACCAATCCCGAGACCGTTCCTAACAAGGGTATCTTATCCCTAAAAGGGGGATATGATATCGTTCTCTCATATGGCCCTTCCACGAACACCTCCATTGATTTCGATCTCAGTGATAAGTCTCGCAACACCTGGTCATTAAAGAGAAACATAATTTGCATTCCTTTAATGAAGATTGTGAGGAGACCTCTAACAAGCTCATAAAAGATATTGTTACCGGTGAGAAAAATATCCTGGTAAACGCATTTAAGTTCCTAATTTTCTGTTGACATATAATTTGCAATTGCACCATACTCCTGGGTGCATGGTATAATTTACCTATAACTTGTCATGTTTGTTTTGCAACTCCGATATTTGATGCTAAACTACCTTAGCACTCCTGCTATATTTCACAACAAGTTGAGCTTGATGAATATGCTGATTTATGACTTCAAATGTTAATATTCTAGTTCAATCTGTTAAAATGGTGTTGGGCAGCCGTCTAATGAATTTGAAAGGCCCTGTTCTGCACACCGAAATGGAGGCCCCAGATTAAAAAATAGCGATCCTTAAGAAATTTAAGAAATACTATATCAAATGTTAAATAAAGTCCCTAATATATTTATTGCACTAAAAAAAAATGTATGAGTACATTTTTGTAACATATGAGGATACTTATTTTGCTTTTAGCCAATGACATTTAACTTTAACTTGCCATTTAAGCAAGTGAAAGTGAAAAAAAAAACGGAAAACAAAAAAAAAGTTTCAAGTTACTAGGTATGTAAACATACATGGAAGTTCCAAGTAAAAAGTAAAAACTATGCATATGAAGAATTCACAATGCAATAAGTGTAAAAGGAAAGTTGAAAAATATGTAGCCAAGTGGAATCGAACCCGAGCAACATAGGGTATGGGTCCTAGGTGGGGATTGCGGGTCCGGACCTAGGGGGACCTGAGCCAAACCCGACCCGTTTCCATCCTTAGATTAATATGGGAACTTCACTTCAGAAGATAATTAAGATAGTTATTATTTGGGTTGACAAGCGAGTTCGTGGGGAGATGGCGTGACATCCGATCCCCCTTACCCCACCAATGTTGTTTTAGTGACTTAACTAATCTATAGTTCAATGGACTATGTATGTGTGCATGCTTTGCCTCAGCAATCACTCTGTAAACTTCATGGGAATCTAGAGTGATTAAACTTCGGTTATGTTAGTTGAAATTTAAAATTTTGTTGGATATTTACTGAATTGTTACTTTTTTTTGCCGAAGTGTTTTACTATAGCTGAACTTTGTTAAATTTCGTTGGTGAGTTAGCCAAAACAAGCATATGCTTAAGCAGTTAAGCCCAAGGCTATGCGAGCCATAAGCGAAAAGCCGGAGTGTGGTTTATATTATTTATAAACATGGCACCTCTAGTGTGCTTTAATAACATGGCACAATTGACGAGACACACAAATATGTAATTTTTTTTTTTTCGTTCTCTCCTTAGATTATCCTCTTTTCTTTATCCCTAACTTTGATTGATGTTACTAAAAGAAGGTATTGTTGGAGGAACTTTTATTTTGAAAATGTAAAAATTGTTCGAAAAGTTTACTTTCCGTATCTATGACTGAATGCCTTTTCCTTGACCCTCGGATCGTAGTCAGAGGCCCTTGTTGCCTTAGTACGCCTTTTTCCTTTTAAAAGTAAGCTCGGTGATACTATTGAACTAATGGACAATATGATCGGTTTTTTAAGTCCCGAAAAATACATTTCTAATGTTGTCAATTGTTTTATTGATGCTCTTAATTCTCTTTTGTCCTACCTTTAAGGGTCTCATAAGTGACATTGATGTCTCTCTTTTGATCAGGTTCGTTCTCATCAAGAACAGAATTTGTTAAGATTATAGAGGGGAGACGATAATAAGGGAGAATGTATTATTGATTGATGATTTACATGATTATGGTGAGGGTATTTATAATACCTCTCATCTTAATGAACCTTAACCCTAATTTGGCTAACCCTAATGGTAGCCGGGCCTAATATAGGCTCAATCTCCTAATACCCTCCCGCAATCGTAAAGGCAGTACGTAGTACGAACTTTACGATTGGAGAAATACAAGATAAAAAAAAAATGTCTATCTTCTCATCTCAATCTTCATTTTTCTACGTCTTCATCAATCCTGTCCATCTTCGCATCACAAGGTAGGTACGAGAAACAAGTACAAACTCGCTAGAAAATTTTCGAACAAGAACGTTAATCTTTTCAAAATTGTCGAATATCAAATAATTTGTTAGGAACACTAATCGGACCTAAACAAATCTCAAGTAAAACGGAAAATTATCCGTTAATTTAAAGTTAGGAGAACGCTAAGTTTTTCGAACTCCAAATAGATCGGAACCACCATCATGGTGATTAAAGTTGCGTAACTCGCCAGTCAATTTAAATACCACCTTAATCGAAGAAACGAATTTTAAATCAAAATAAAGAAAAATAGGGACGAAGTGGTGCCCCTGCCACATCGATAAGATGATGATGATTCTTGATTATTGTACCTAATGACAAATCCTACGTAGTGTGATTTTTTTTTTCTTTTTTTTTTTTGAATTCAGAAAAAAGGAAATTATTGTTTGTGTTGAAAATCCTACCGGTGGGTGTAAATTTCCGGCCACCCACCGGTAAGAAAGCGGAAGCGGTTTATAGAGACCAAAAGCTTAAGCCGATGGTTGAAGTTCCTTGATTCGTTTTATATTCTAACACTCCCCCTCACACGAAGGCCCTTTTTTTCTTTTTGGGCTTGAGGTGTGGGTGCAGGCGGGATTCCCTGGCCTGTTCTGATTATCCACTTTTTTAGAATGGAGGGGGGTGGGATTCGAACCCGTGACCTTTTGGTCACCTGGCTCTGATACCATGTCAAGATTATAGAGGGGAGACGATAATAAGGGAGAATGTATTATTGATTGATGATTTACATGATTATGGTGAGGGTATTTATAATACCTCTCATCTTAATGAACCTTAACCCTAATTTGGCTAACCCTAATGGTAGCCGGGCCTAATATAGGCTCAATCTCCTAATAGAATTTGACGTTGACTCCTTTTGGGTAAGTCTCTACAAATACAAATTCTCATATGAAGCGATCTCCGAAGGGGGTGTTTGGTTGAGAGTCGTGGAATGAATTGCAATGGATGTGATCTGTTCCAATATTACAGAAGTCGGCTTTCTTATAAGCCACGGGTTGATCGTGTACAATTAGTCGGTGATTTGAGAATTCCATTATCCAAGTCAGTGGTCGTGGTTCCTGAAGGTGTCGCTCTTGTTATCGAGCTTGACTTGGATACATTGTCCTGTAGCAACGTAAAAGATATTGTGTTTGGCAAGAAAGAGATGAAGATCAGTTTCTCGAGAACAATACGTGCTGAAATACTGGGAAAGTATTCCGGGGTTCAAATTTCGGCCAAGTTTAACTCCTGTAGGTAAAGGTTTATTATGTGGGATTATTATCTTTATCTTATTTCTAAGGCAAGTGATTTCGTCTTGGATTGACTGACCTTCACATAGGCACTAGGCCCTCGTTGATAGAATTCACACCCTAATAATTTAGGGTGTATCAAGCCGATTTCATATTTTAGCTCAGGGCCTGAGCTCGAAATCGGCTTCCTTAATAAAACTAGAACTCTAGTATTGTTCTGTAACTCCTTAACTAACTTATTTTTTTGGGTAGTTTTGGTAGGTTATTCTTAATCTTTATAATTTTTCTAATTATATTTTGAATTAATCTTTATTAGTGGTTCCAAATATGAAACTGTAATGTTAATCCGTCTTAACTACTCCCACTAACACCTATTTGTTGATTCCTGGATTCGTCCATTAAACTTAAAAACTAATGACCGTTGTCTCAGTAGATTCCTTCCGTTTAGGAGAGTCGAATTCATAAGGACGTTTAAGGCCTTGTTCTTTTCGGCTTAATTTAAGCATATTTCAGTTCAAGCTCTATTCAGTTTAGCTCATTCAGTTCTCTTCAACCCTATTCAAATCTACTCGACATCGGCTTCATTCAATTTACTTTTAACTCCATAAAGTCTCGAGTTTATTGTTAATAATTAAAGTTTTTAAAATGCACAAAGCTTCTTATACTTTTTCTAAGTATCATTGTGCCTTTTATTTTCTTTATATTGACATAGTAAAATAAACTTCAATACTTATCTTATAATGTGCTAAAAAAAAGGTTCTTTAAAGTCAAAACAGTACCTGCATTTAAATGGGAGTCATTCACCAGTAAAAAGAAACATCCCATTGAACTCAAAGGAAAACGGGGTCCTGTGCAACCGCACGGGTTGCACATGCCTAGGGCCGGTCTTGTACGTGTGTAATATTTGTTTGATTAGCTGTAGAACAATCTTCATGCTTGAATGCGCTCTCTAAAGTCTAAACTTTATATTTTCATTTACAACATATGTTGTTTATGCAGGTTGAACAACCAAGCATAGTAAAATATCCTCTTGATAAACTAGATGATGAGCAACCATCTTTAGATGGTCATTGTTCTGCTTCTTCAGACGGAGAATGCTCGTCATCAGACGGAGAATGCACTTCTTTAGACGGAGAATGGGATTCCGAAGAAGAACAGTTCGTTGGTTATGAACAATGGACTTTAGATGAAAAAAGTCATCGGCCAGGGAGGTTTAAAAACCCTTCTAGAGGTTTAGTTGTTCCCTTAGTTCAAGTATACTCGGTCTCACTCCATACAGACTTTGATGATGGTAATGGACCATGTGACATTTATGGTTCTATTCGCGCAACCAATTCTCAAGGTGTTATTACAAATCTCTATATGCGAGACATTGCCAATTACGAGACTGTCCCAAACGGGGGTAGCTTATCCCTAGTAGAGAGATTGTATAAGTTCATGTCATATGGTCCTACCACTAACACCACCATTGATTTGGATCTCAGCGACAAGTCTCGTAACACCGTGTTCATTAATGAGAAACATAATTTGCACTCTTTTACTGAAGAATTTGAAGATTCTTCTTATAAGCTCATAAAAAAGATAATTCCTGGTGCGCATTGCTTCGCAGTCGTTTACTATGCAAAATTCTTGTATGCAGTTTGTGCGGTTATAAAAGTTGCAATATTTAGTAAGCGTGACACAACTAGCCCTTCTGTTGATGTCTAATGGAGACATATCCCAATGCTAGGCAATATTGCAACAACGATGACGAAGTGAGGCATATGAAGTGTACTCTTTTTAGCAAGCCATTTGACGACCCTGAACGGGTTATGGTTGGGACGACTATGAGGCTATCTATATATTCCTCTCTCATCATTGATGCAGACATCTCAGATTCCCATGGCCGTTTAGCCTCTGGCTCTTTAGAGTTCCAGACCGGTGGCCAATGCAAAAAGTTAATTGATGATGAATTTGGTACTATCATAGTGATTGTGAGGTTGGAAACCCCTTACAGAGAATTTATACCGGAAGTTGATATTAGAGAATAATATGTTGGAGAAAATTACTCGGATGCACTTACAGAAGATTCACAGGTTGGAGTGAGCAACAAGAACCGGGTAACTTCAATGAGTTTCATTTTGTTTATACATAATCTATCATGTTAACTTCAATATTTGATGCAAAACTACCTTAGCACTTAATATCTCATAGCAACTTGAGCTAGATGAATATTCTGATTTATGAGCTGAAATGTTAATACTTACTCAATCTGTCAAACGGGCAAATTGGGGTTGGGTTTCCAAGAATTCGACTAAGTGGGTTCATTTGGAGTTCGAGTAATTTTCGTGTCTATTATTATTGGATAAGGGTCGGTTAACATTTAGGGGTTATAATGATTCGGGTTACATGTCATGCTCGTGTCCTCACTTTGAGTTTGAGTCCAGACCCTGACCCGGAGCCCGACTCCGACTCCAACTCCAACTCGAGAGTATGAGTATGTTAAGAGTATGAGTAGGGTCATTTTGATCTGGACTATTTTTCAAGGTGTAATTAAGGGTTTGGGGGAATAATTGGTTCGGCTGAAAAAGGTGGCCATTAGAGAAAAATTGAGAGACGAGCCGGGCTCGGAGCTTGAGCTTGAGAATAATTGGTCATCTAGGGCGTTAACGAAACGAGACGAGCATAGCCTTGCTTAGCTTGTGCTCAAGAACCGAAACTCTAGCTCGAGCCGATTAAAATGTGCTCGTTATAAAACTTGCGAGCTTTAACGCGAGCTCGAGCCAAACTCGGCCTCTAATCGAGCCTATATATAATTATGATTTTTTTTTCTCCTTTTGATATTTTCAATAATAAGGCTCGAAGATTATATGTAAAAATATTTGGCAAATTAGTGAGAAGATTTGATATGTGTGATACAAAGGTACAATCATGATAAAATATTTTTATAAAATATGAGTAATATCTTATCTAATCACAGAAGTTTGAACTCCTCGCAAGCTCTTCGAGTCGAGTAGCATTTGCTCAATTCTCAGCTTAACTTGTTAAGCTCTCAGACCGAGCCGATCTCGAGCTCCTCGTGAGTTGTGTCATAATAATTTGATGGATTAGGTTTGTATGCCGTTTTGAACGATTGTTTTTGTCTAGAAAAGTTTATTTTAGATTTAAGAAATAATATTTACATGTTCGGGTAAGGGTGAAAATACTATAGATTAGCACCTTTCTATAAGTTTTTTTTTTTTTTTTTTTTTTTGCAATATTTAGCCCTAATGGACGTCCCTTGAATCATATTACTTGGTACTTATTATATATATAATTTAGTATTAAATCATAATTTCAATCTACCTATTATCGTTATTGTGGTTTTTCTACGTGGTACCTTATACTTTTTTCGAATTTTACGTGGTTTCCATCACTTTTCAAAAATATCAGTGGTACCCCCAAACTTAATGAAAACATCTTAAAATGCTCTAATTTGCCTCTTTTAATAAATGTTTAGTTTATACATTTTGGATTGATTTTTTGGCAATAATTTGTCATGCCATTAACATAAACATCGTTTAATCAATTATAAATATATTTTCTTTACAAAATTTAACTGTTTAAAAATGTGATTTTTAGGAGTTTGGGTATTTTCAGAATATTTTACAAAGTTTAGGGTACCACTGATGTTTTCATAAACGCAAGGATACCACGTGGAATTCAAAAAAACACAGAGGTACCACATAGAATAACCCTTAATATTTTGAACAACATACACTCTTCATAACGATAATTTCATCCACCTTATTTTTCAATTGTTTTGCAAGTAGCTTATTTAACCAAATAAGTTGCGTGAAATGAACCGCTACTTAGGTAACATTTGAGAAATAAGGTGTCTAATTTTATTTATCTTCCTTTTTACGCCTTCAACCTATTATCTGTTACCTTATCAGCTCCCAATTTTTAACTCCCTTTTTAAGTTTCAGTTTTAAGCTAGTTTTTTTTTTACCAAACAGAGCCTTGATCGCTCCCTTTAAAAAGTAGGTTTACTGATACTGTTAAAGTAAACTAATTTATACATGGATATAGACACATAGTTGTGCAAGGCATGAACATCACATCTCTAGTTGTAGTTTTCCTAATGGTCTTTCCGATCTCTAGATCCACCACATTCTCTAATGTATACATAGATATTAGTTGTGAGGCATGAACAACACATCACTAATTAGTTTTCCTACCCCTCTTGATCCACCACAATCTCTGATGTCTCCTTATATGTCTGTAGATGCCGTTATTTGTCTTTTCCTTTTTTGTAGGGTGTCATAATTGACTTGATATCTTTATTTTGATCAGGTTGTTACTCGTCAACAAAATTTGCCGTCATTACCATTGGGGTAGAACTCAATAAATTTAAATTCTTATATGAGACAATCACTTAAAAGACTGTCTTTTTAATTGACATTAACATATCAATGTAGTTTTTACCCTCCAAAATGTGGCTCTAACTTCTCTATTCAATAGGACATGTCATTTTTCAAGCATGCATTCCACCAACACCGTCCAGGATAGAGTGAAGTTTGGCGGAGTTATTTTCTGTATATGTTTGACATCAACTTATTTTTAGGGCTCTATTCAGTCCGTGGTTTACATCCAATCTGTTGCTTCTAGGCTCTTTCACATTTATATCGTCACTCCGACAAATTTGGTACTATCCCAGTGATTGAAGACTATAAATTGTGTCAAATACATTCCAGAAGTTTTTTTTTTGGTGACGAGGAAATCTTATTAAGATGCCTAGGACAGTGACTTAAGGAAAAACAATGGCACGAGGATATAAGATCAGAGATGTTATTGACGATGTTTTCTTCTTTGTGTTTTTCTGAGCCCCTTCAACACTATCGCTGCTGTTTTCTTCGCTGATAACCAAAGTTCCACATGTGAGGGTTGTCGTATATTAATAAAAGAGTGGAAACTTGTTGGGCCTGTGTTGTGGACTCTTTCTTCTCCGTTCGAGTGCGACCAGAAAGAGTAATTATGATATCCATTAACACAAATAAAAGAAATTAATTAGTTCGAAAAAAAAATTTAAACTCAGGTTATGAATACCATCGATCATGACTTTAACCACTAAGATAATCAACATCTACAATAAAATGAAGATTTTGGCTTTACTGAAAGCATCAATTCATTGTAGTAGTAAATGAACACCACAGAACTTAAGTTCTAATCTACTCTATATAGCTCTAAAACAAGGTAGGCCGTGTATGTATTGCTCGGAATCTAGACTACTTTAGATAAAAAGGATAAATTTCAGTTTCTTATGTGCTCCCTGCTATTTTATATGATCTTCCACATTACTTTTGGACCGATATTTAGATAAAAAGGATAAATTTGTCGTGTATGTATTGCTCGGAATCTAGACTAAATGTGGAAGATGTTAATAAATAGGAGGGAGTAGGTTGTTTACTTTTTGCTCTTGTCAATCTAAATGAGTACTATTTGAGGGCATGTTATAACTATAATTATAAAATGAATAACTCCGTCATAAACAATAGCTTGTGTTTATTTTATAGGGATTCTCACCGAGTTTCTTTGTGGTATGCGTGAAACGGATTCAAAAGAGTCGAGAGTAACAAAAAAGTGATTATCTGAAATTATTATTGTAATTTTAAATTCAGTAATTAAAAAATGACGAGCGTTTATTGAGGGGGATATGAATCAATTGAAATTTAAATTCACAAACAAACTATAATCTATTTATTGTTTATGAAAGTACGTAATCCCTTGATTAGGGTTGATGTTATTATTCCAATATATAGGCATTACAATAGATATTGTTTCCATACAGTTAGCTATATGCAAGGCTAAGAATCCTAACAAATCAACTAAATAAGATAACTAAATAATATACATGCTTATAATACATATCAACAGGATATCGTCTAATACACCCCCGCAGTCGGAGCGGGAGCGGAGCAAACGCTAAGACTGGAGCGAAAACGAGTGAACAAGGGCTTGGGAAGACCTTTAGTAAAGATATCCGCATATTGGTATTCAGCTGGAACATGGAGGACCTTGACTAAGCCAAGCCGGACTTTCTCCCGTACAAAGTGAATGTCAATTTCGATATGCTTAGTTCTTTGATGTTGTACGGGGTTGCCTGAGAGATAAACCGCGGAAACATTATCACAATAAATGAGACTGGCACGGGATATGGGAACATGAAGCTCGAATAGTAAGTTCCGTAGCCAGCTTGTTTCAGCAACGGCATTTGCAACGCCACGATACTCAGCTTCCGCGCTAGATTTGGACAGTGTAGGTTGGCGTTTTGACGACCAAGATACCAAATTGTTACCAAGAAAAACACAGTAGCCGGAAGTGGAGCGTCGTGAGTCGGGACACCCGGCCCAGTCTGCATCAGAATAGGCAGTGAGATCATGCGAGGGCGATTTCGAGAGGGTGAGACCGAGGTCAAGAGTACCTTTAAGGTACCTTAAAATTCGTTTGAGGAACTGGAGATGCGGCTCACGAGGGGCGTGCATAAACAAACATACCTGTTGAACGGCATAGGTAATATCGGGCCTAGTGATTGTCAAGTATTGGAGGGCACCAGCTAGGCTTCGATACATGGTTGAGTCCGCAAGTAAGGGACCTGCTGTAGAGGACAATTTCGCGCCGGGTTCAACAGGAGTGGTGACGGGATTGCAAGAGTCCATGTTGGCACGTTTGAGGATGTCACGGGCATACTGGGCTTGTGAAAGAAATAAACCGTGAGTGTTGCGGAGCACGTGAATCCCAAGAAAATGATTAAGTTTACCAAGGTCCGTCATGGCGAATTCGGATGATAGTGCTCGAATAACTTGTCGAAGAAAGGAGTCACTGGAAGCGGTCAACACAATATCGTCGACATATAGCAAAAGATAAGCCGTGTGATTACCATGTTTATAAATGAAGAGAGATTGATCACATATGCTGCTTCGAAAACCCCGTGACTGAATAAATGTCGCAAACCGATGATACCAAGCTCGCGGAGCTTGTTTTAAACCATATAAGGACTTACGGAGCCGACAGACATGGTGCGGAGCAGAGGGGTTGACAAATCCGGGTGGTTGATGCATAAAAACAGTCTCAAGAAGGTCACCATGCAGAAATGCATTCTTGACATCTAGTTGATGTATTGGCCAAGAACGGGAAGTAGCTAAACTGAGCACGGTCCGAATGGTCGTAGGCTTAACCACCGGGCTGAAAGTTTCATCGCAATCGACTCCAACTTGTTGGCATTTTCCATTAACCACGAGACGAGCCTTATACCGTTGTAGGGAGCCATCCGACTTAAATTTATGGCGAAACAGCCAGTGACACCGAATAACAGGGGCATCCTTAGGACGCGGAACCAATTCCCATGTACCATTATCAATTAAAGCACGGTATTCAGTGGTCATGGCAGCATTCCAATTATGGTCCTGGAGGGCGAGTTTCGGGGACTTGGGAAGGGGTGAGATGGTGGGTGAAGAGGTGGTGGCGACCATGTTGGGTTTGGTGTTGGGTTTGAAGATGCCGTGCATAGCACGAGTACTCATGGTGTGTTGTCGGGGTGGTGGAGGTGGGGAAGGGGGTGGGGGAGGAGTGGGTATGTGGGGAGACGGCGTAGGGGAGGGCGTGGTTGTGGCAGGGGAGATGGGTGTTGGGAAAACAGGGGTGTGTGGAGTGGGGGGAGAAACAGGGGATCGTGGGGAGTGTGGGGTAGGCGGGTTGGTGTCGGAAGTGGAGGTGGGGCGGGTTAAGGCGTCAATTAGGGTGGGTGGCAGGGAGTTGATAGACGGGTCAGAGGGGGAAGACAACGGTGTAGGGGAAGCGAAAGGGAAGACGGTCTCATCAAAAGTGACATGGCGCGAGATGATGAGTTTACCACTAGATAGATCATAGCATTTGTAACCACGGAACTCTTGCGGGTATCCGAGGAAGACACATTTGGTTGATCGGGGGGCAAGTTTGTGGGGTCGTTTGGATGAGATATTGGGGTAGCACACACAACCAAAGACACGGAGGTGAGAATAGGAGGGATTTTTGTGAAATAAGGCGGAAGTGGGTGAGCGGAAGTGAAGGATTTTTGTGGGCAGGATATTGTGAAGGTGTACGGCCGTGTGTAAGGCGTCGACCCAAAATTCAGAGGGTGTAGAGGAATGGTGAAGTAGAGCTAAAAGAATTTCATTGATTCGTCGTATCATACGCTCGGCTTTCCCGTTTTGAGAGGAGGTTTGGGGACACGAGAACCGAAAAGTGAGGCCATGTTTGTTTGCAAAATTGCGAAATTCGTGATTGTCAAATTCGCGGCCTAAATCACATTGAAAAGCCTTAATGGATCGTTGGAATTGTGTGGCAACATATTTTTGAAAATTAAGAATTTTAGTGAAGGTTTCGGATTTAAATTTCAACGGGTATACCCACACAAATTGAGTGAAATTATCGATGAGTATTAAGTAGTATTTGTAACCGGCTTTGCTAGTGATAGGTGAAGTCCACAAGTCGCTATGAACAATATCAAATGGGGCAAGAGTAGTAGAATTAGAATCAAAAAAAGGTAATCGTCGATGTTTGCTAATTTGACAAGAATGACATAAAGACGAATTTATTTTGCTACTACAATCAATGCTAGACTTGGACTTAAGATAACTTAAAATGTTGGCACCCGGATGACCAAGACGGGAGTGCCAGACGTCGGAGGAGAAGGCAAGAAGCTGCGGGCTAGGCTTGGTGGACGGCTGGGAGGGCTCGGATGAGAAGGGATATAGGTCGCCGTCACTATTACTCCTCAGTATCAGATTCCCATTCGCTAAATCCTTCACAGAAAAACCACACGGGTCAAATTCGACGGATACATTATTATCTTTGGTAAATTGTCGAACGGATATGAGGTTTTTAATTATTTTTGGAGTGTACAGAACATTGTGAAGATATAGGGTCCTATTTGGGTTAGCTAGGGAGGTTGTTCCGGAACCGAGAACTGGAATGCTAGCACCATTACCGACGTAAATAGAATTAATTGTGCTTGAATTGAGTGGGGAGTGAAACGTACCTGGGTCCGCGCTCAAATGAGACGAAGCACCGGTGTCCATATAGAAAGGACTGGGAGGATACGGTTGTGGCTGCATTTGAAGAGCTGCAAAGACTTGTGCCAAATCAGTATGCTGCTGTTGTGGTTGGCCCTCATCAGAAACTACATTAGCCTGTCCAAAAGGAGTACCAGACTGACGAGGAGTGCCACGACTTGAACCAGGCCGAGGAGTATAGGATTGGGCAGGAGCTTGCCAAGGCTGCCACGGGTTACTCCAACCCGGAAAAGTGGGATACGGGCACGGTGGTGGGGTCCAGGTTGCGGGCCAGCCAGGCATGGGTCCCCACGAAAAGCTTGGAGCAGAAACCGTGGAGGACGAGGACTTGGATTGAGTCTTGCTGCTGCCATTATTACCACCCTTGTGATGGCCACGCTTGCCATGGTTGCCGCGTTTATTATTGCGCGGAGGGGCAGGTGGGTCATCCCAATTCCGTGATTCGGCAGCCGGAGCAGAGGAAGCAACCAAAGCTGTGGCGTCGTCGCGGCTGGACTGTCGATGGTTCTCAAGTTCAATCATACTACGAGCGGTCTCGAAGTTTGGCAAGGTCTGATTGATGTACGCGGCCACCGTGTCGTATGCTTTAGGGAGACCACGAACCATTTGAAGAACCAATCGTTGGTCAGTGATTGCAGCACCAACATCCTTTAATTGGCCAGAAAGTTCACGCAATCTTTGACAATAGGCATCGAACGAAGGGAATTTCGCGAGCTTGAGAGTGTGAAATTCGCTCTCGAGACTAGCAGCACGAGCGCCTTTATTGTTAAGAAAGATGTTCTTAACGCGATCCCAGGCTTCTTGAGCAGTGGACTCGGCTTCAAGGATTCGTGGCAGCAAGTCATCCGACATCGTGCCGTAGATCCACTGTAATACGTGGGCATCGATCTCATGCCACGCCTCATACAGCGGGTCAGTCGTTGCAGGAGCTTTCGTGCCATCAATGTGATGCAACACTTTGTATCCGCGGGCATGGAGCGTAAAGAGGTTGACCCATGACGCGTACGATACTTTGGCACCATCTAGGACACGAACTTTGTTTTGTATGTTCGTGACGGTATAGACAGGGTGAAGAGAGGACTTTGAGGAATTCGAGGTGGCGCCGTCGCCCATGGTAGCGTGAGGCTAGGGAACGGCGGAGGAACGAATAGGGTTTTACCGTGAGCAAAACCGAAGGAGGCAGGAGGATCGAAACGAACCTGATACCATGAAAGTACGTAATCCCTTGATTAGGGTTGATGTTATTATTCCAATATATAGGCATTACAGGAGATATTGTTTCCATACAGTTAGCTATATGCAAGGCTAAGAATCCTAACAAATCAACTAAATAAGATAACTAAATAATATACATGCTTATAATACATATCAACAGGATATCGTCTAATAGTTTATTATTTTACTTATCATTTTGAAAGCGAAATGAGCTTGCTTCTTCTCATTCGATTTAAGTTTGTTAGAACTACATTAGTCAAAGGTAAAGAAGTTGTTGAATATGATGATCCCAATATATGGAATAGCAGGCAAAGTATTGTCATTCGCGGTGTTGGGTTTGACAAGAGAGCGAAGAAAGGTAAACTAGTGAAGTTAACATTTAACCTTCTTCGTTCTTCCAACCAAGCCCACCCAAATGACTCGATTGACGGGTCCAACTCTTGGATAAAGAGAATTTCATGTCTTATAAACAAACTTGGTGGTTAGCGGATCTCGGTAAGGAAACTTCTATAAATATTATTAAAAGGGTAAACCTTAAAAGCCACGTAGAGAATGCCACATCGCATTACTAAATGCCACCTTGCATAACCAAAATTCCACGTCACCAATTATAGAAAGCCACATCATGATTTCTTATTTAAAAAGAAAAAAAATGAACCATTAAATGCAAATGAGTCAATTTTTGAAATAATGGTCAAAAATAAAATATTTGTCGTTTTGGGTCGGTTTTGAAAATATTTGTCAAAATGGTGTCCACGTAGGCTCGGGATTTCTAGACCTGAAACACGCCACTACTAATGGCGTGTTTTGTGAAGGAAACACGCCATTAGTAGTGGCGTGTCTTTACAACAATTTTTTCCTCAATCGATCGAACTTTAAAAAAAAAAAAAAAAAATACATAAGACACGCCATTATGGGTGGCGTGTTTCCCCTCCGAAACCCGCCATTCCCAATGGCGTGTTTGTTTTAGTCCATTTTTTAATGAAGTTTCTTTCCGTACTCATTATAAACACGCCATTGGTTGTGGCGTGTTTTAGGTCCAGAAATCCCGAGCCTACGTGGACACCATTTTGACAAATATTTTCAAAACCGACCCAAAACGACAAATATTTTATTTTTGACCATTATTTCAAAAATGGATTCAATGCAAATAGCATAACAAGCATTAACTTTAGCTTTTTTAATTTTTAGATAAATTAAACAACCATTAAAAATAAATTCATACTAAATTTAAAATTTTAACGTTTATTGTTAGAATATTTTAAACAACAAATAAATATCACATAATTATAATTTTACACCATTTATAAAATAATAAATAATTTGTAAATATTAAGAGCAAATAATAACATACTTAACATTAAACATTAATATTTTAACTTTTAAAACTAGAATAGGTTAAACGAAAAATTAAAAATTTACATAACTCTAATTTTAAACTTTTTATATGTGCAACTCCATCTTAAATCTTATTGAAATAAACTTGCTCAATTTTGTTAAATTTGATAAATAAATATCCATATAATGTGAATTTTGTAAAAAAAAAAAAAAGAAAAAAAAAACTTTTACATTTCTTTCTATTTACTCTATATTTATGTCTATAATAAATATGTTAATAATGAAAGCGAATACTCAAAAGTCATGAAACCTTTCTACATATTTATGTATATATTAACTTTGATAATAATAATAAAAAAAAGTCTAAAAGTCATAAAATGCATCTTCATTTGGCTATATAAATGTTTTATGGAAAGCACATTTGTGAGCCAAAATTCAAGACAAATTTTTTTTATCCCTATTGCCAAAAGAATTGTATGTATGTGTCAATAATCTTTCTTATCATTGTATCAACATCAAGATAAGTGTATTAAGGTTTTTAAATTAATGATTTATTTATTTATTTATTTTTAAGTTCAATTGCTTTGAAGTAATCTTCACATTTTTAACCTTAATATATATGTAATTTTGTTTTCATTTAGAGACTATCAAGATTTGTGGAGTTGAACTATTCAAAGTTAAATATACTTATACCTTTATAATTTAATGCCTATTTCTTACCTTTCTAAGAGAAAAAACTTAAATTAATAACGATAAGGTTAATATTACATAAATCAAATTCCACCATTTTATCTATAAATATTATTAAAAGGGTAAACCTTAAAAGCCACGTAGACAATGCCACCTCGCATTACTAAATGTCACCTTGCATAACCAAAATTCCACGTCACCAATTATAGAAAGCCACGACATTATTTCTTATTTAAAAAAAAAATTGAACCATTAAATGCAAATAGCATAACAAACATTAACTTTAGTTTTTTTAAATTTTAGATAAATTAAACAACCATTAAAAATAAATTCATACTAAATTTATAATTTTTACGTTTATTGTTAGAATATTTTAAGCAACAAATAAATATCACATAATTATAATTTTACACCGTTTATAAAATAATAAATAATTTGTAAATATTAAGAGCAAATAATAACATACTTAACATTAAACATTAATATTTTAATTTTTAAAACTAGAATAGGTTAGACGAAAAAATAAAAATTTACATCACTCTAATTTTAAACTGTTTATTTGTGCAACTCCATATTAAATCTTATTGAAATAAACTTGCACAATTTTGTTAAATTTGATAAATAAATATCCATGTAATATGAATTTTGTAAAAAAAAAAAAATAGAAAAAAAAACCTTTTACATTTCTTTCTATTTACTCTATATTTATGTCTATAATAAATATGTTAATAATGAAAATGAATACTCAAAAGTCATGAAACCTTTCTACATATTTATGTATATATTAACTTTGATAATAATAATAAAAAAAAGTCTAAAAGTCATAAAATGCATCTTCATTTGGCTATATAAATGTTTTATGGAAGGCACATTTGTGATCCAAAATTCAAACCAAATTTTTTTTACTCCTATTGCCAAACGAATTTTATGTATGTGTTAATAATCTTTCTTATCATTGTATCAATATCAAGTTAAGTGTATTAAGGTTTTTAAATTAATAATTTGTTTATTTATTTTTAAGTTTGATTGCTTTGAAGTAATCTTCACATTTTTAACCTTAATATATATGTAATTTTGTTTTCATTTAGAGACTATCAAGATTTGTGGAGTTGAATTATTCAAAGGTAAATATACTTATATCTTTATAATTTAATGCCTATTTCTTACCTTATTTAAGAGAAAAGTTAAATTAATGACGATAAGATTAATATTACATAAATCAAATTCCACAATTTTATTTGTTATTAATCACTCAATTGGAGAAAGAAGACTATATGAAGAAGAGTGGTAAGAGAAAACTTAAATTAATAAAGATAAGGTTAATATTATATAAATCAAATTCCACCATTTTATTTGTTATTAATCACTCAATGGATTATTTTTATGGATAGTTAATTGAAAAAAGAAGACTATATGACGAAGAGAAGTACTATAATTGCTTAAACAAATATTCCCCCAATTACACTCAATACTATGGTATAAACTACCTACAAGATTGACAACATGAATGTGAATGAGTAATTGTTTTTAGGTTCATAATTTTTTTTGTATTATTTCAGACACTTTCAACTATATGTTTTATTTGGGTATGTGTTATTTTTTTATTCATCATTTTTTCTTTGAAAAATAGCTCTCATAGAATGAAATTGGAGTTGCGAGGATCTCAATCTTATTAACAAGTTGGACAAAAAAATCTCTTTCGGTATTGATAATAGCTAAATGTAAATTATTGTCTAATACTTATGCGTACATGTCATATTATCTTGTGTGTATGTCTTATAACACAAATGAGATTGTAACAAAAAAAAATAATACAAATGAGATTTGTAGTAGGCTACCATTTAACTCATTTTATCTTTTATGCTAAATTTTAAAATTTAGGATTTTTGATAAATTGATATAAACAATATATTAAGATTATCATTTATTAAACTTCATAATATGCTACTATTAGAAAATATGATTTATGAGAATTAAAAGATTGAGAAGATAAAAAGTCCTATAATTCTATATCTTCTTAACTTCTTACATTTCGAGATTTATTATTCTCAAAAAAAAAAAAAAAAAAAGGATCAATAATTTAATATTATGGATTAATTTACTCTTTCGTCTTCACGTACTAACTTTATTGGCCTAAATGACAAAGGAACATTTAAGCTTTCACATAGAGAATTTAGTACATAATCTATACAATCTAATTAAAAGGTAATCTTAAGCATTTATCATGATTTACTGGACTTATTAAAGATAATTATTTTTTTTAAAACCACATGTTATTAGTATATTAATGAAAATAAACAACTAAAGTACAATATATAGTTTTGAAAATAAACCAAATTTGTCAAAGAAATAACACTCAAACCGACTGACTTTTATGTATTCCAAGACTATATTTTTTAAATGGATCAACTAATTGCTCAGACAAGTATAAATAAAAAAATAAAACTAACAAAATTAAAACAGATAAACCCGTGAATTTCACGGGTCACAAACCTAGCTAATTGTAAAATACTAACAAACGTAGCAATATTCGTGACAAAATACTAATAAACCGTGGCAAAAGTTTAGTAAATTGTGACCATATATATAACAATAAATCTATATACTTTGACGATATATTTTGACAATAAACATATTTATTAATAAATTGTTTTTTTTCTTGCGAGCCATTTTTTCTTTAGGGCCTAGTGCTATCGCAAATCTGGATTTGCATAACACCAAAAACATGACAATATAGCAACCCGTGAATTTCACGGGTAACAAAACTAGTTGATGTTTAAAACATGTCCAGAACAAAAATTAGTACAGGTGCATAAAACTCCTTAGAAAAAGACGCAATATCAATAATAAATTTATTATTATTTCTTAAATCTAAAATAAACAAACACAATAAAAGACTTATGCTTATTTTTCCACAACATTATGACTTAGCGCAAAATATTATATTTACCTTTTGGGTCATTGTCGTCTGGATGGACCTTCATTTTTCTCCTCCTCTTCCTTTTTCCTTTGACGTTTTTCCTTTTTACTTAGTTTATATGAACCAAATCTATGGTGATCTAGCTGGAAAGGGAATGTGGTTGGTAATGATGGTGAGGGGAGAGGAAATTTGAAAAGGGGTAGGAGAAGTAAGTGAAGGAAAAGTGAAACAAAGGTAAGTTGAAGAACTGGGTAGCACTACTGAGTAGTAGGTATGCAACAAGGTACGAGAAAAAAAGGGAGACGGCAACTGAGGCTGAGAGGGAAGAGGAGAAGGAGTAGAAAGAGAGAAACGGGGAGGGGGAAGAGGAGGGGAGGGAGGAGGGGAGGGAGGAGTAAAATCTGGCTCGGTTAAGGTGGATACTTTGGTGGAAAGAATCCACCAATAAAACCAAGCAACTGTCTGGGTGATTTCATTGTACCCACCTGTGTTAATTAAATAACATGAAAAACTTTAATATAATAACAAACAATGGTAATTAACAAACAAATGAACCAATAAAATTACGTATCAACACAATAAATAAAATAAGACAAATTGTTTAAAAAGACGGTCTTTTAGCATAAGACCAGTCCGTTAACTAAAAGCCCAATATACTCTTATAAAAAAAATCATGGAAACCAATTCCATAACCAAGCCCTTTGCATTTTCACACCTCTCTCTTTGAACTTCTTCTGTTTTTATCCTCCTACTAGATTACAGCCAATGATAACACTTAGAAGACCTCAAAATCCAGCCTCGCCGATAAATCCCTCTGCACAATTAATCACCACATGACCATTAATTTCTTAATTAAAACATTCGGTGTTCAAACTAAAATCGGGAGTCATATTTTTGAAGCTAAAATGACAAGAGAGGCTGAGTTTTCTCATAATTATAAGAAGTTTTGAAGCTAAAATAGTGAGGTCTGAAATATAAAAAAATTAGAGTTTAATTAATAACTAGTATAGATCCCGCGTAAATGCGCGGTAAATACAGGGCTTTTAATTTTTAGTATATTAGTTATAGATTTTAGATTTATATCTCGCAATTTTTTTATAAAAAACAACTAATATTAAAATTAATCAAAAGAATTAAATAATTCCATGAATTGTGTTTTTTATGAAAATATTTTAACTACATCAAATTTATTAAAAAAATATTTTTTCGTCAGGAAGTTAATAATAGAAGATACAGTTTTTATGTGTAAATTATTTTAAATGAAAAATTAGTTTAATAAATAAAAATCTAATTTGTTTCCATATATAAGTTTGAGCTTGTATTCTCTAGTATATAGAAGGATTTATACTTTTAAAATTTACACCTCATTAATATTTATCAGTTCACTCCATTGTATTTTGATATGAAACAAAAAATTGAAATGGAAAACTAATAAAAAAATTTATTTAAGTTGTGAATTTTTTTAGTGAATGTTTTTTTGTCACGAAACTAATAGTAAGCATGTGTCAAGTTATTCTCTACAGTAATAATTATTGCATTACTGAAAAATTTAGCAACCTATACTTTATAATTTAATATCAATTTTATATTATTTAAATGACAAAATCATAATTATGAATTTATTTAAAAAATTAGAGTTTATTTATAAGAATATATTCATTGAAAAGATAATAATGTAATGAAAGAAAATTTTATTTATTACTTTATTTAGCTATATGCTTTTTGGAGGGAAAACTAAGAGAATTTTTATTCTCTTAGTAGTAGGGGATTGTGTACCCATATTTTTCAAGTTAAAATTCAAAGTTTTCAATATAAAAACCTGGGTATTCAAGTTAAAACATTTTGTTAACTTAGATGTACTGAAGATTAATTTTAAGATCTGAAAACTTCAATATCAAATTCAAATCTAGGTATTTGGCGTTGCCATTGACGGTAACTATCAACATTCTTCATCTTTAGTTTAAATTGTTTGGAGAAAGTAGATAGAATCGAACAATGATGATTAGAACGACAATCACGAAAGCGGTGAGGAGGTGGTTTAATTTGCAGCAGTGATAGAGTAGGTTGCGCGGGTGAAGATGCGGCTTGCAGAGGCGGTGGAAGAGTTGCAGTGTGGTGGAGGGCGTGGATCGGAAAGACAATGGCGTGCTCAAGTTTCAATTTCTCTAATTTCAATTTTACAGTATATAATATCCTTTTGTTGGACTAGTCTTTCCTATTGGGCCTGTCTTATGCTATAGGACAGTCCTATAGGAGAGTAGCTGATAAAATAAACACAGCTAAACACAAATATGACTACAATAGTAGGGTAAGCCCCTACTTTTCTCCAGGAAAAAGGATAAGAACATTCACAATAGAGAGGATAAGAGATCCTCTTAACACTCTCTTTCATTTAAGAAGACATCCTTTCTATTGTGAGACACATTTTACATGTACTCTTAGCAAGAGGAAGTTGCTTAATTCCTCTAATTTTAGAGGAAACTAGAGGAAAACTTACCTCGCCCCTAGTGCCCACCCACCAATCACTATTTGTCTTTTATATAACAATACTTTTGTTTTTCTCTTTTTTAAAATTTTAGAAATTTAAAGTATGAGAGGTAATATAAAAGGATACTCTCTATTGTGGGGAAAACTAATGGAAGAGGATGGTAATGGTGATAAATGAGATGAATGAAATAGAAAATGAGGTGTTAAAAAAATAGAAGGAAAGAGAAAAATTAAGAGAAAGATAACATACCATCTATTATAGATGCTCTACTGGTTAGAGAGAGGAGAGAGATGTAAAACTCTTGTGAAAAATTGAAAATGATTAGGTCGGTCTTTCCATTTTAGAGTAAGATTATTGGTGGGTCTTGAGACAAGAATTACATGAGTCTTAAGACAAGACTCACTCAAAAGTCAAAACTCCCAATAATCTATCCAAGTCTTGACAAAGTCTTAAGTTGAGTCTTGGAAATCCAAGACTCAACTTAAGACTTTATAAGAGTCTTGACCCACCTTTTTATAACACAAATTCTTGTTTGTGACGGACGCTATCCGTCACAAACAAGAGACGGGGCAAATCGATACCAGATTGGTCTATATGGGGCGGGTAGTGCATATGGGTGGGGCAAACAAATAATATATAAAATTAGTGATGGGGTTTGAGTGGGGAACAAGAGGTACAAGGGTATTAAATGCCATCTTGCATGAAATCTTCCTCCAAATCACACTTTACGTCCCAAATTCTGCTGATGATGGATGACCTATCTCCTCCTCCCATGCTTTCACTTTCCTCAACCCTAACCCCCTAAACATTCATTCAAATTTCCATTGTTTAATCATGGTTTTCTAAAGAAGAATTCATAATTATCATCAAATATTCATGCAAATTATCACAATCATAATCATCGCTTAAATATTTTCTCACAACACCATGGGTATGGATGAGAACTCGGCAATGGAGGATGCTAATAATCAACAAATTGTTGATTTTGAGACCGTTCAGCCTGCAGCGGATTCTGGTAATGTTGAGACTGCTGAGTTTGAATTATTTGATGGTAAAGACGATGATGATAATAATCAACAAATTGTTGATCTTGAGACCGCACAGCCTGCAGCGGATTCTGGTAATGTTGGGACTGCTGAGTTCGAATTATTTGATGGTAAAGACGATTATTTCGCGACGATGTTGATGAGCAAAGGTTTGTTTTTTATTTTGTTTTGATTATGGTGATGTTTTGATTGGACGATTTGCAATAATCATAAAATTGTTTGTTTTTTTTTTTTTTTAATTTCCTCGCTTAAATTTGCAATCTTTGTGTTCTTCATGATTTTGATGGACGATTTTAGGTTAATTTTTCATATTTACTTGCACAAAGGATTGTATTCATGAAGTTTTTTGTTCATCTTCACGATTTCAGGTTAACTTTTTAGCATGGGTTTTTTTTAATGACATGTTTAACGATTTAGATCTGTGTGTTTATGAGTGTTTAGGTAAATTTTTTAGATGAATATTGGTAGGTGCATAAGAAAACACCGTGGGACAGAATATAATCGAATTTTTCGCTGACTTGATCGTTCAATTTATGAAGTTTTTGTTCATTAGATACAGAATGAGCTTTTTTTTATGTGAATGACAAGCTTCTGATGTTGTTGGAGTTGAAGATGAAGATTAACCGTGCATAAGCTTACAGCTGCTAACCTGACAGACGCACAAATGTCGTTTTCAACAGATTATCATTTTACGATATAGTGTCACCATTTTAGGGTTCAGTGTTGCCCTCTTAAGCAAAACGAATTATTTTGTCAAAACCCATTTTTTTTGTTTTAGCTATTACCCTTTAAATTAAACTAGTCACATTATGACTAACGTTGGGTACATTTCGATGTATTGTCAAAATGTGACCCTGATAGTGATGAAATGTAGATGTTTTAGTAAGAAACCTGACAGCAAGTAGTGTGTGTTTATAACTAATAATGGTGACATTCTGACTGAATATGGTTCCCTTCTGATTTACTATTAAAATGTGACCATTGTAGTTCTGATTTGTAGTTGCATTAGTATGAAATATTAGAACATATTTAAACTTAAAATGGTGACACTATAACTAAATTTGGTTACATTCTGATATTATGTGATAATGTGACCATGATAGTTATGATATGTACGCGTTTTAGCTAAAAATATTTAAACTTGAAATGTTGACAGTATGACTAAAGTTGTTTACATTTTATGTACTGTTATAATGTGAACATGATACTCATGATATGTAGATGTTTTAGTAAGAAACCTGACAGCAAGTAGTGTGTGTTTATAACTAATAATGGTGACATTCTGACTGAATATGGTTCCCTTCTGATTTACTATTAAAATGTGACCATTGTAGTTCTAATTTGTAGTTGCATTAGTATGAAATGTTAGAACATATTTAAACTTAAAATGGTGACACTATTACTAAATTTGGTTACATTCTGATGTTCTGTTATAATGTGACCATGATGGTCTGATATGTAGATGTTTTAGCTAAAAATAATTAAACTTGAAATGGTGATAGTATGACTAAAGTTGTTTACATTTTATATACTGTTATAATGTAACCACGATTCTCATTATATGTAGACGTTTTAGCTATAAATATTTAAACTTGAAATGGTGACAGTATGACTAAAGTTGTTTACATTCTGATATTCTGTTATAATGTGACCATGATAGTCATGATATGTAGACGTTTTAGTAAGAAACGTGTCAGCAAGTTGTATGTGTTAACAACTTATAATGGTTACATTCTGACTGAATATTGTTTCCTTCTGATGTATTATTAAATGTGACCATTATACTTGTGATTTGTAGTTGTTTTAGTATGAAATTTGAGAGAATTTTGTAACTTAAAATGGTGACCTTTGACTAAAGTTGCATACATTCTGATTTACTTGTAAAATGTGACCATGATAGTTATAATATGTAGACATTTTAGTAAGAACCGGACAACATGAGGCGTGTATTTACAATTTAGAATGGTGACATTCTCACTGAAAATGGTTACCTACTGATGTTTGTATTAAAAAGGATATAATGGTGACATTATGACTAAAGTTGGTTACATTTTCATTAAATGTGACAATGTGACCAGGATAGCTATGATATGTAGAAGTTTTAGTAAGAAAGGTGACAGCATGTTTTGTTTGTTTACAACTTAAAATAGTTACATTCTGACTTAATATGATAACCTTATTATGTACGACGAAAATGTGACCATTATATGTGTGATATGTTGTTGTTTTTGTCTGAAATGTGACTTCATGTTGTGTGTTAATAATGTTTAAATGGTGACATTCTTAGTAAAGTTGTTTATCATTCAGTGTTCCCCTGTTAACCAATGCTTAATATATGTTGTCATAGGCACGGACTTATCAGGTTGTTTACTTGGAATAAAAGCTAGGAAATGGGAGCACATTTTCAGCTTGTATAAGAAACATTCGCAACTCAAGGGCTTTAGTATCAAGAAATCAACATCTCGTAGGGCTGACGTGAAAGACAGACCGCTGATTGAGAGATACTTTAGATGCTCTTGTGAAGGTGTACATGGGAACGGGAATGAAGTCAGTAGTAGGACCGCAGCAATTACTCGCTGTAAATGTGTAGCCTGTGTTAGGACAAAAGTAAATGCTGATGGATTATGGGAGGTAGTGCAGCACGTGCTTGAGCATAATCATCCTTTCACACCCGTCCAGTGGCAGCATCATCATAGGTCGGAGCGCAAAATTTCAGAAGCGGAGGGTGAGTTAATAAAGGCAATGAATGAAGCGCATGTTCCTCCTTCAGTCCAATTTAGGGTTGCTGCGGCCGGGGCTGGTGGTGATGCGTTTGTCGGTCACACAAAGCGAGACCATATTAATTACGTTAACAGATTGAAGATGAAATCAATTGAAGGTGGCGATGCAGCCACTTTGATCAACCTCATGACTAAAAGGCAAGCGGAGGAGCCGGGGTTCTTTTTCGCGTTGATTTGTGAAAAAAGCGATTAAGTAACCTGTTTTGGCGGGATGCGATGATGAGAGATGACTATCTGTTGTACGGCGATGTTAAAATCTTTGATACAACTTATCGCACCAATAGGTACAATCTCATTTGTGGAGCCTTTGTTGGTATTAACAACCATTGGTCCAATGTCATGTTTGGTTGTGCTTTTGTGTCGAACGAAAAGGAAGAATCATTCGAGTGGTTGTTCAATGTTTTCAACGAATCCATGGGTGAGGATGTTCGTCCTGTTTCTATCTTCACTGACCAAGACCAAGCAATAGCAAATGCAATTGAAACGGTATGACGTTTATTTTTTACTAATATGGGTACAATGGGTCATATTGTCTTGTGTCGCCATATTTCGCCACAAATGTTACCATCTTTCTTAACACTAACATTACTTAAGATAGTAACATTATGTCCTATTTTCTCATGTCAACAGAATATGCCATATATGTGACCATCTTTGTTTGTAAAAACATATGCTAATATGGTTACCTTTTTTCATATTGTCTATAGACCACAAATGTTACCATCTTTCTTAACACTAACATTACTTAAGATAGTAACATTATGTCCTATTTTCTCATGTCAGCAGAATATGCCATATATGTGGCCATCTTTGTTTGTAGAAACATATGCTAATATGGTTACATTTTCTCATATTGTCTATAGACCACTTCAGTATTGATAACGTTAAAATGGTGACATGTTTATCCACAAACCAGACATCGTCTATGTCAGTGGCACATTCAACAAAACGCCATATCTCACTTCGGGAAACTAAAGGGTGATCGTCCGTTCCAGAATCTATTCAACAAATGCCTTCATGGTTGCTACAATGAGGCTGAATTTGAGCATACTTGGCATAAAATGTTGTCAGATTATGGGTTAGTCAACCATCCATGGTTTAAGAGATTGTACAAACATAGAGCCAAATGGAGCACTGCTTTCAACAATCAATTCTTTTCAGCCGGGATTTTATCGTCCCAAAGGAGTGAGAGCACAAACCATGCGATGGGCTTTCAAGCTTCTAAGACTACATCCGTTACCGAATTCTTTGGGATATTTGAAAACACGGTGAAAATATGGCGGGGTGAGGAAGAGCGTAAAGAATTCAACGGCATAAGATCCACACCATCTTCTGTGTACCCTCTAGTTGATTTGTTACTACATGCATCTCAGGTTTACACATTGGAGCTGTTTCGAGTGTTTGAGAAAGAATTCGCGCTTGCCATGGGTACTCGTGCTATCATCCTTCCGATTGATGACCCTCAGGTGTTGTTGTATCGTGTTTACCCTGCTGCCCACGAGGAGGACAACCATCATGTGACGTACGATTGTAAGAACCAGCTAACAGAATGCACGTGCCGAAACTTCCAGGTTAAGGGTATGTTTTGCAGTCACATCATCCGTATCCTCCACATGCATTCTGTTGTCGAGATACCGGAAAGGTACATACTCCGTAGATGGACCAAATTTTCAAAGACTATAGTGTGGGAGAGGTTCCTGTCAAGCGACATACGCAGAAATGCCGCTCATGACGCCATCAATTGGCGTCGATCAATGTTGACGGCTATGAACTATCTCATCAGCAAATGTCAGAGTGTCTCTGATGCAAGAGCTGTCGTGGATAAGCTCTTTATTAAAGCGAATGAGGAGGTCGAATTGTTACTTTCTAAGCTTAATATGGAGGAAGATGAACCAACTGTTGATGGATCTGTGCCTCCTATTCTTGACCCCGTACGTTGTACTACTAAGGGTCGTAGTCAACGAAAAAAAAGGAATATGGGCACGAGGAAAAAGGCTAAGAAAGGGTCTGAAGTTGGGACAGGGGAGAGTACTATGTACGTCGCTGTGCCGCGTCTAATATGACATACCATGTACATTGCAATCCTTAGGTGTTTTGTACTAATGTGGACCAAATATCACTAATGTCCCTAAACAAGTGGACTTATGTGCCCATGTTTGGTTGTATGGGTTTTGCTATCTAAATGCCTTTATTTTGGGTCATCTTGGAAACTTATCTTGACACGGATTTTGTGCAAACATTCTGATATATACCAACGTTTGCTTATTTTGCCCCATATATCATCATTGTTGCTCACAAATGTATCATTGTTTGATCCATATGTTACCCTTTTAACTAAATATATTTGAAATAACTCATCCTATGACTAGTCATTAATTTCTGCTCATAAAGGTAACAATTAACTTTAATATGGTCACCTTATAGCCTACACATTGACAATATATATGAAAGGCAATGATTATCTATTGTATTTGTTTACACTACAGAAACTCTATAAAATGGTGACATTATAGACAATGTCAACAATCACAATGCCATGTGTTACCATTTTTTAACACTATAAATTTACCAAATTGTAAATTGTAACCATTTTAAGGTTCGGTGTTGCCCTTTTAAGCAAAACGCATATTGCTGTTTAATTGCTTAATAAAATTTGCATAATTTTAATTGTAATATGGTCACCTTATACACGACACATTGACAATATATATGAAAGACAATGATTATCTATGGTATTTGTTTACACTACATAAACTCTATAAAATGGTGACATTATACACAACCGCAACAATCACAATGCCATGTGTTAACATTTTTAAACACAATATGAATTTACCAAATTGTCACCATTTTAAGGTTCAGTGTTGCCCTTTTAAGCAAAACGCATGTTGTTGTTTAATTGCTTAATAAAATTTGCACAATTTAAAGACATGCTCAAAATGTAACTACATTACTGCTAATAATGTCACCACATTAGTGCACCCATGTCATAGCATGGGTAGTTAAAATGTTTACAAAACAAGGGCTATTTGTCAGTCCGTTCACAGCCCGAAGGACACAATGTTTTGTCCCAAAATACTACATTACCAAAACGACCAACAACTACGAAGTCTTCATTATAAAAACCAACAATTAAACTAACGAGATACGGCAGGAACTACTTTCTTCTTTCCGGCAGGCTTTGGTACTGGACGGTTCGGTGTGCGGCTTACTTCCGGAGCAGCATTGTTAACGGGTCCTCCTGGTGCGCGGTCTCGAGCACGAGTGTACCTTAGCTCGTACGACCTGGCGGGTGTTTTTTTTCCAATGTCATCTAACCCCAGATCAAAGGATGGCAGGAGGACCACGTTCTCCATAGCTGCGTCCACCTGATCAAGCATTGCTATGAACTCAGCATAGAATGCAGGGTCGCTATCCAATCTCTGCGAGAAGGTCTGCTCCGCTTCACCCGCCGCTTCACCAATTCCTTCCTGCTGTTGCTGCACCTGCTGAGATAAGGGAGGATCCGACATCATTTCTGCTGCCATGTCACGATGTAAGCGTGAAATCAACTTCTGGTTCCTCTTTGTCTGGTACCATTTAAGTACACGCGGCTGCACAGCAAAAAATCACACTTAGATGACTCACATTTTAACAATGAATCATAATGTAACCACCTGTAGTCAGAATGTCAGCATTTACAATTTGCAACAAACACCAACATATAACAGTTATGATGGTCACATGTCAATACTCCATATGAATGTAAGAAATGCTTGAAAAAATGTAACCATTTTCAGATACAGTGGCACCATTTTAAATATTACACACAGACAACATTTTGTCCTATTTCATAATACAACCCCCTACATATCTAAGATATAGTGGTCACAAGTTCACAGTCCATATGAATGTAATCATTCTTTATCCAAATGTCACCCTTTACTTTATTAATAAAAAAGAAGATATCAGAACTACCATGGTCATATTTTTAGTTTATTAATCGAAATGTAACTATCTTAAGCAAGAATGTCACCATTTTTAGATTTAAAAATGTACAACTACCATGGTAACATTTGGCCATAGAACACCAACATTTCACACTAAAGGATAATGTTACCATATATAATCAGAATGTCACCATTTTATCTCTACTACAAACCAGCATATTTCGACTATAACGGTCACATTTCAGGACTGAATCAGAATGTAGCCACCTTAGTCCTAAAATGTGACCATTTTAAAGATTTCAACACATAAGATTCTGTCACAATTCAGACTGCAGCAGTGTAAGTTTTGTTTGTATATATCATTCAGTATAAATTGATTTTGAATTTATTAAAGTGCTAGTACTTACGTCGTTGTACAGAAAGCGGAGATCCTCATCAGAAGGGAGGTCATCTGGAAGTGTGAAAGTCACAGTCCTACTTCCAGTATCCTGTGCAATTGTATCCTTCTCGGCTGCACGACCCGCCTCCTTCCTAATAACCTCCACTCCAGCGTCGTCCATCTCGGCCTGTCGAGCTGCCTCCTGCCGGATAGCGGCCACTTCAGCTTCAACCCTGTCAACCGCAACTTTGTATAATGTCTTTTCCAGAAAAAGTGATATCGGATACGTGGTCAGATCCCACACCCCTATACCAAAGCCCCTATGCACGGTGTAAGCTTTGCACTCCTCCTTAACTCGCTTCTTCATTGCGTCATAGGTCCAATGACGTATCAGGGGTAGTGTCCTCTTCTCAGGCAAACCCCTCCAAATCAGGCGGTGAAAGTACACTATCTGGAAGAACATTAGGCACCCCCCATGCTTTTGCCCTCGTTTTCTTTCCATGAGTCAACGGAATTGTCAAAACGATCCATAATGTATGAACACCAATCCATCTTAGGTATGGCATCCACATCCTCCACTGCCCCAATCAACCTAGTGTCGACTCGATTGTGCACGGTCGGGGCCAAAAACGATCCCATTGCAAATAACACAAACAGCCTCTTAAAATCTGGTCCACCGTCCACCAATTTCAGCATCTCAACTCTAACAACTTTGTCCAGCTGTATATCCTTATTTGGTAAAGCACCAAATCTCTTTCTCCAACTCTGTACTAGCTCTTTATCGTCTGTAACAGTTGGCACATCCTCCCCTTCACACGGTAACATGAAGACATTGTAAACATCATGCTTACTGATTGAGAAATGAACAAATCTATTAAACAAAAGCAGCCTAGTGTGCGTATCATATCGTTCCAACAGCCAATCAACCATGGTATGAATAAACTTAGACGCCTTCAGCTCGAGAAGACCTCCAAACCCTATATCCTCAACATCCTTCCTCTGAGCTGACGATAAATGCTCTATGACGTAGTGTAGTGAAGCTGGTGATCCATGTCCCTCGACCTCCTTCATATTCCTATATTCGGAGACAATGTATTAATATTTAAAAAAAAAAAGCTTAACATGATAACATGATGTCGAACAATTCATCAGATACAATTAAATGGTAAACATACGTTCCTTCCTTTCTCATTCGTTTCTTTTTTGGGACCACTGCCCCTTCAGGTAACTTTCTCTTCGACCCTTGCCCAACCTCAAGCTCCTTCGACCTTTCCACAACATTCGCAGCTTTCACAGAGTGCTCTGCTTGCACAGCTTTCACAGATGGCTCTACATGTAACCATAAAATGGTCACATTACATAATATTGTCATTATTGTTACCATTTTAAAATATTGTCATACATGTCAACATAATTAATGTGTGACCATCTTTGGTTAACAATGTAACCATTTTAGATTAGCTAAATTACTGAAATATGGTCACATTTGAACACTATGGTACATGTCACCATTTTTAGATTTATTAGATGCCCTCACATATGAATCAAACCTATGTACATTTCTAAACTATTGTGGTCACTACTAAGACAACCACACATTGGTCACTATTTAATCATATATATGTCACTATGTTAACATATATGGAACTATATGTCGAAAGTTCATTTTTTAACAAAAGTGGTCATATACTACAAATATCAAAATATGTCACCATGTTAATTCATGTGTCTCCATCTTTTGTCTTTTATGTTACCATTTTAAAATACTGTCATACATGTCAACATAATTACTATGTGACCATCATTGGAAAACAATGTAACCATTTTAGATTAGCTAAATTACTGAAATATGGTGACATTTGAACACTAAAGTACATGTCACCATTTTTAGATTTATTAGATGCCCTCACATATGAATCAAACATATGTACATTTCTAAACTATTGTGGTCACTACTAAGACAACCACACATTGGTAACTGTTTAATCATATATGGAACTATATGTCGAAAGTTCATTTTTTAACAAAAGTGGTCACATACTACAAATATCAAAATATGTCACCATGTTAATTCATGTTTCTCCATCTTTTGTCTTTTATGTTACCATTTTAAGTTTTTAGGTCTCCAGTAAGGTGGTTACATTTCACCACATATGGTCACATTTTGATCATCGAAAATATGTGACCATGTGATTAGTAAATCTGATACCATATTAAGTTTGGTGGTCTCCGGTAAGGTGGTCCTATTTCAGCACATATGGTCACACTTTAAAGAATAGATATATGTCACCATGTCATTGTATATCTGTTACCATATTTTGATAATTGCTCTCCAGTAAGGTGGTTACATTTCACCACATACGGTCACATTTTAATGATCAAAAATATGTGACCATGTGATTAGTAAATCTGATACCACATTAAGTATTTTGGTATTTGTAAAGTGGTCATATTTCACCACATATGGTCACATTTTAATGATCAGAATTATGTGACCATGTGTTTAACATATCTGTTACCCTGTCATATGGTGCTCAAACCTATAAACAACAGAGAAAAGTTGATTTTATTGATCTATAGTGGTCACATAAGCAAGATTTCAAATATGTATCTATGTTTTATGTATAAATGTTATGATTTTAATCCATGTTAATAATTTTTAGTCTACACTAATGTGGTGACATATCAGCACAAATTCATGCCACAAACATACTTCACAATCACAGATGTGGTTACATTTCTCAGTTTCTTTGCTAACATTTCTAAAATAAAATGGTAAGATGTACCGTCTTCTGGCGTCTTATCTTCCTTCCTCTTCTTCTTTTCCCCGAGAGCAGCTGCCATTTTGACCACTTTATTAAGCACCAAGCACCTCTGCCAAACGACCATCGTCTGATTCCGACCCCTGCTTCTCGTCCTCACCACTGCCACCCTCCTCAACACTGCCTTCCTCATCACCACTGCCTTCCCCGTCCCCCTCACTACTTGCTTCTGTCTCCTCAGAAATCTCTTCTGACGCATCATTGTCTTCCCTTTTATCCGTCTCCACCGGTTCTCTGAAGGAAACCCCAGATCTGACCTTCTCTTTACCCTTCTGCATGTCAACCTTTCCTTTTCCTTTCTTATCACCTGGTGACATTTTGAATACCAAAACAGTATCAGAAATTACCCTAAACCCTAAAAACCTTAAAACCTAAACTGATCAACATTCCAAGCCATTTTAGTCAACATGCAAAACATTTTTTCTGTAAAAAACCCGACAAATAAGCATTTTTTTCTGGAAAAAACCCTCAAAACGTAATCTGACTTCACATAAAAAGCATATTTCTCTTGTAAAAAACCTAAAACCTAATCTGATTATTGTCTCATATTTACGCCCTCATTGAAGATTTTTATGACGATGTCATCATTAGTTTGTTACCAAAATGTTACCAAAAAAACCCTAAAACCTAATCTGATTACTAAACAAAAATGTTACCATAAAATGACGATTAAAGATGAAGAAATACCTTCCATTTGTTTCTTCGGTGTTGTCCTCCTCGCCATCTGCTTCTTCCCCATTCTCCTTCTCAAATGTTACCACTGTAATAGTCGATCAAGATTATGAAAAAAAAGTTGTTGTGGCTTTTTATTGCTTAAAGAGAGAATTAAAGGGAGAAAAGTTGTGGAAATGAAGATGAACGGAGATGAAGATGAAGATGAGGAGTTTCTGATGAGAGAGGAAAGGGATTTGAAAATTTTGGATGAGAGAAGAAAGTGGTTGTGTCTAATTGTGGTTACCCGTGTGCATGGGGAAGGCAAAGAAGAAATAATTGTTATTTTAATCCAAAATGTCAAATCCATGTCCCACTCAAATTTCTTTCTTTTTTTATGTTTCACGGGTCCATCTGCTCCGTTAACAACAATATGGTATCAATTATACCCGTCTCTCCCTTGTGACGGATACTTAATGTCACAAGGGAGACTTATTGATTGCAGAATATGGAGATCACACATTTCACATTTGTGTTTCATTTTGGGTTGGGTGTGATGTGGACCCGGAAGTTTATTTACGTGCAATTTGACTAAAAAAACAACAGTACCAAATTCCCTTCTCTACTCTTCGAAGTCTCCACTTTTCTCACTATCCTCACCACAACACACGTTAATACCTCTATTTTAATAAGAAAACGGGTTAAATATTATCACACCCATATAAGAATTTGTAATTTCCAAATGTATTTTGCTTTTTGTACTATTAAAGTGTGTTTGGATAGTAAAAGTGGGGAAAAAGGAGGAAGGAAAAGGAAGAGAAGGGAAGGTGAGTGGAGATGGAGTGTGCTTATTTGGACACAATTTTCTTCTAAATCTTATCTACTAAGGAGAGATTTTAATTAAACTTGAAGAGGTAAATTGAATCACTCCATTTCCCTCGACTCTCATTTTCTATCCAAACAAATGAAATTAGATCCCCTATTTTTTCTATATCTCTTTTCCCTCTAAATCTCTCAATCTAAACACACCCTTAGTGTCACATGAATATATATTTAATACGCTTAAGTTTAAGAAATATATAGCCTTCTTAAATGAGAAATTTACGATGAGTAAATATTACGGGGTGAGTAAATATTACGGGGTATGAGAAATTTCCGATGAGTAAATATTACGGGGTATGAGCTCAGTTTCAATTTAACAATTAGTCTCCCTTGTGACGGATGCTATCCGTCACAAGGTGAAGACGGAGCGAATATCAACCAGATTAGATAATATGGATAGTAGTGGTCCCTTTTTTGGTATTAATATAATAAAAAGATGATTTGACAATGGAGATTAAAAAAAGGGAAAATGGGGAACTCCCCATGTTGAGTCAGGCGGCTAATAAGTGTATCACATCCTTGCTTTTGCTTTTTTTATTGGAATTTCGAAAACTCCACCTCTCTCTAGCTTTTTTCATTATCTCTCCAGAAAACCCAAAATAATTAAAATCTCTACCATCTTCATCCTCACATCCTCACCATTTTCATTCATCTTTTTCATCTTCATCTTTACCATCCGCATCAAAATAATTAAAACCAAGACGGTATCATTTTCATATTTTTGGAGCTTCATCAAGCTAATGGGAAAAATAACAGTGGCTAGAAAGAAAACTCCGCAAAAAAATGTGGAAGGTATTGTGTTTAACATGTTGATTTTATGGTGGTATTTTGAGTTTCGTAATTTCTTGTAAAATATTGCTCAAATTTGTAATCAATGGTCACATTTGGTTAATTAATTGTTGTTGTATCCAATCTCTCCAAAGATATTGTGTTTCATTTATTTAACTTTTTTTTTACACCAAAACAATTGATTTAATGTAAAAATTAGGTTTTACGAATCTTGAATTTTTTTTTTGTGATCCGATTTGTTTTCGTATTGATCTTGTTGTTTGTATTAATTAATGTCAAAATTAAGTTTTTGTATTAATTGTTGTTGTGCTCTGATTTTACGAATTTTTTGATCTTACGAATCTTGATCTGATTTGATTTGTTTTTGTATTAGTTAATGTCAAAATTAGGTTTTGTCGAAGGCTTGTGATGACGAAAATAGAGAAAAATGTGATTTTGTGTTTATCTCGCAATGTTTGCGTTAAAAATGTTACCACCTTTGTATCCAGATGTAACCCTGTTTGAAATGTTGTCTATTAGATACAATCTTTGAATTAATGTTATGATGATAACGTCTATGAATAAACATGGTGACATATGAAAATGTTACCGCCTTAGGGTGAAATGTAACTGTTAAATTAGTTATTTGGTTTACCTCAAAGCCTCTTAAAATGAAAACATATGAATAAAAATGGTGAAATGAAAACGTTAATATAAATGACTAAACATGATGACATATGCGTGTGTTGAAAATGTGATCAACTTAGTTAATAAACGTACATATGTTTAAGTATGTTGCTCATCATATATATAAATGTTTATTAGGGTTTAAAACGAATCTTAACAAGATAACATAAATGAGTAAACATGGTGACATATGTGTTAGTGTTGAATATGTGATAATCTTAGTTGAAAAATGTACTTATGTTTGAGTATGTTGTAATTTATATTTATGTTTATTTGAGTTTAAAATGAATCTTAACATGTTAACATAAATGACTAAATATGGTGACATATGTGTTTGTGTTAAATATGTGACTATCTTAGCAAAAAAATGTACCCTTGTTTGAGTATGTTGCTCATTATAGAAATGTTTATTAGGGTTTAAAACGAATATTAACAAGATAATATAAATGAGTAAACATGGTGACATATGTGTTACTATTGAATATGTGACCACTTTAGTGAAAAATGTTTTTATGTTTGAGTGTGTTGTTATTTATGTGTACGTTTATTTGGGTTTAAAATGAATCTTAACATATTAACATAAATGACTCAACATAGTGACATATGTGGTAGTGTTGAAAATGTGACCGCCTTAATTGATAAATGTATCTATGTTTCAGTGTCTTACTCATTATAAAAATGTTTGTTTCAGTTTAAAATGAATCTTAACATGACAAAATAAATGAGTAAACATAGTGACATGTGTGTTAGTGTTGAACATGTGACCACCTTAGTCAAAAAATATACCTTGTGACAACACATGTAACCATTACACTAAATATTTGTTTAGATTTGAATGAATGTTATAGTGATAACATCTAAGAATCAACATGGTAACATATGGTTTGTGTTAAAAATGTGACCATCTTAGTCTCGATATGTAACCCTGTTTTAAATATTGTCGTATTAGTTAGAATGTGTGAATGAATATAATAACGATAACATTTATGAATAAACATAGTGATATATGACTTGTGTTAAAAATGTTAGTAGCCGAGTCTCGAAATGTAGCCATGTTTTTAATTGTTGTCACATTAGTCTGAATGTGAATGTTATAACGACAACATCTATGAATAAACATGGTGACATATGATTTGTGTTAAAAATGTTACCACCTTAATATCGAAATGTAATTCTGTTTGGAATGTTGTCATGTTAGTTAGAATGTGTTAATGAATATTATAATGACAACATCTATGAATAAACATGGTGGCATATGAAAATGTTACCATATTTGTCTCGAAATGTAACCCTGTTTGGAATGTTGTCATGTTAGTTATAATGTGTGAGTGAATATTATAATGACACTATCTATGAATAAACATGGTGGCATATGAAATGTTACCATCTTTGTCTCGAAATGTAACCCTGTATGGAATGTTATTGTATTAGTTAGAATGTGTGAATGGATGTTATGATGGTAACATCTATGATAAACATGGCGACAAATGAAAATGGTACCAGCTAAGTTTCAAAATGTTCCATATTTTAAATGTTACAATATATTAGCCAGAATGTGTTGTCATATATTTTGTTTGAAGTACACTTCTAATGTAAAGTAATGGTAAGGTTTTATACTCATTTCGCAGAAATTTGTATGCAACCTTAGCACCTAAAAATGAACAAAACAAAGTCCGACGTTGGACAAACCTCGAAGCAGTTGGAGGTGCAAACAACAAAGAAATTGGAGATCCTCCAAAGGGTGTTGCCAAGAAAAAAAATGAAGGGGACAAAGGCCATTCATGGACTATTATCTGTTTAACTGTCAGTTTGTAATAAAACTTATATTTAGTACTTGGTGGTTTGTTTGGGGATATGTTATTTTGGAATAGAATTTTAGTCCCTCTTGATATAAGACATCCAAGATAATGTTTGTTTTGTGACTACCTTAATAATTATAAAATGTCATCATTATCTATCTAAATGTGCGCATTTTTTCTTAACAATTTTAACTATGTCATCGTAAACGTCTAAACTATCTTAATTTTTGTCGAATATATGACCATTGAAATTATAAAATACTTCAAAGAGTGTTATGTGACTATAAGACAGTACAATGTTACCATCTAAGAGATTATAGTAGTATATTACCTTCAGTTATAAATACTAAAAAAATTTGTTCGTTTAATTTCTAATGTTATCATAAGAGAGTACATTGTTACCATTTGAAAATGTATATAAAATTGTAATTAATTGGTAACTGATTTATTTTAAATGGTAACATAACATAATGTTAATATTAAGAGACTGATATGTGACTACATCACTAGTAAAATACTATATATACTTCGTTCTTTTAATTTCTAATGTTACATGGAGAGTATAATGTTACCATTTAAATTCTCTTTTTGGTAGTCGAAATTGGTTCGAAATGATAGCATACTTAGCTAAACTAGTGACATAATGGAGTGAAATTGTAATATATTTAGTTAAACTTAGTGATATACTAGAGTGAAATGGTAACAATTTGAGCACTTGTGATTACAAAACGTACGCTGACAATGTTATAACAACCTTACAACACTATAAAACATGTACTACCTAAAACGTTTTTCCCAAAATGTGGTCGGAATGTTATCATATACCCAAATGCCCTTTTGCGCCTTTTATATCGACGGGGAGAACGTTGTATGCGGGCGTTAGTTGCCCGCATCTCTATGGTTGGTTTCCTAGCCTTCTTCTTTCCCAAGTTCCTTTCTTTTTTTTACGTTGATTGCGCCCGTTGTTGTACAACGTATAGGGTCAATAATAGTAGGCGCCCGCAACTCTATGGTTGGTTGATCTTCGTCCATATTAAGGGACACATATGTGCCACTAACATAGCCGATGTCTCGTTGCTGGTAAATATGAACACATTATCAGCATATAAACTTCAGATGTTTACACATTAACATTTAATGTAACCAGTTAATAGGTAGAATTTTACCATCTTAGTTATACCATTAAAATCTAACTGTACAACAAAGATGTGACTGAATTTGAATAGAGACTTATAATGATCACATATATGCATTGCGATGGTGACATGAAAGTTTGTGTAAAATGTTATTATCTAAGTCAATAAATGTAACCATTACAATAAGTTTTATTTGATTTAAATGAATCCTATAATGATAACATATATAAATGAACACACTGACATGTGAGTTTGTGTTAAAATGGTTACCATCTTAGTAAGCATGTGTTGTCACTCTACCGAATGTGTGGCATAAATGTTACCACCCTTAGTAAAATGATACGGAGTATAATCTTAGGCTGAAATGTAACCATAATAACAAGGTTTAATAACAAGTTAATAATATTGGTACCTTCTTCAAACATGGTCACATATTTGTAAAAACATGCTCACATTTTCAACAATTACATATAAGTCACCATGTTCATTATATTATGTTATCATCTTAAGGATAATTTGTAACACCAAAAAACATAATATTATTGGTACATATCTTGATAATGTGGTCACATTTTGAACAATCACATATATGTCACCATGTTTAACCAATTAGGTTAACATGTTAAGAATAATTTAAAACATAACATTGGTACATTCCTAAGCTAAGGTGGTCACATTTTCAACAATCACTTATATCACCATGTTTAGACTAAGTTGATATGGTGACAATTGTATAATCATATGGTCACAACAAAACCAGGGTGTTTTTGTTAAGAAATGATATCATCTTAGCCTGAACACCTCGAAAGATCAGTACCTATGACAAGAGCAACCAAATTTAAAATTTTGGTTAAAATGGTAACACTATACCATAAAGGTGGTCACACTGTACGCTAAAATGGTAACATATATGACTGATCGTATAAACTTTTAAAAATGCATCTACAATTATATTTTTCAAAACGCTAAAATGGTAACATATATTTTGTAAAGTGGTAACATTTTCAACAAACACATATATGTCACCAAGTTTAGCCTATTATGTTAACATGTTAAGAAAAAATCAAGGGGCTTTCTGACATAGAGTGGTCATATTCACAACAATCACTTATATGCAATCACTTAGATGTAGATTTCTTGATACTGAAACCCAAGAGCTGCGAATGTTTCTTATACATCTTTGAAAATGTGTTCCCATTTTCCAGCTTTTATTCCAAATAAGCTCCCTGAAAGATCAGTACTTGGGACAAAAGATCCATCAAAATTTAAACTTTGGTTAAGATGGTAACACTGTCTCCATAAAGATGGTAACAATTTGCGCTAAAATGGTGACATATATAACTGAATATTATAATAACGACAAACCATTTTTAAACTTTGGTTAAAATGGTAACACTGAACTCTAAAACGGTAACATGTATGATTGTATAAGGTTTTCAAAACGCGAGATATTTCCCATTAACCTAAGTGTAACACTGTCAATTTAATAGACGTATTTGTTAGTTTGAATCTTCATATTGAATCTACTAACACCTTCATCTAATATTGAATAAAAAAAGGCATCATCTTAGCAAGACGACCGACCATCTTACAATCTCATCAACAAAACCAAAGAATCTCGTCATCATAACGGAAACTTAACATCACATCAGCAACAACGAAAACAACAACGCCAACAAATTAGCATCTCATCAATAGCAATGAAAACAATAAAGCTAACAAATATTCAATATTTTCATCTAAAATTGTAAAAACATCAACCCAAATCTATTACCCTAAAATCTCATCAATACAAATATCATCTTAAAGAATAAAAAACAACGAAAACAAGAACAACAAATTAACATCTCATCAACAACAACGAAAACAAAAAAGCCAACAAATTTTCAAAATTTTCATCAAAAATTGTAAAAACATTAACCCAAATCTATTGCCCTAAAATCTCATCAACAAAAATAACATCTTAAAGAATATAGAACACAAACCTTTCGTAATCAACATCGTCACGAAATCTTCGTCATTACCATCAAGTAATACACCATCCTCGTTCTCGACAACAACGATTTGGTCCTTTATTGCCATCATAGGTACCTCGTCTAGTACCATGTCTTTATTTATTTTTATTGGGTAAAATGTCTTTGCGATTTTAGACGAGATTGGAAAAAAGTTAGTGTTAATCTTGTTGTTGATTGTATTTTAGATGAAGATTTGTTTGGATGAATGTGTAACTGAAGCTATAAAGTTTGAAATTTGAAGGAGCATGGTGTCTGTAGGGTTGTAGATGATAGGTGAAGAGGAAGAAAAGATGTAAAGGTGATATGATGTAGGTGACACATGCAAAGTCACAATAAATGTTCTGTACAACTTTGTCCCCTATTACACAATAAACAAATACCCACTAGTACTTAGCATCCGGCCCGTTTTTTGTGCAATATGTGTCTATTCGCTCCGTCTTCAGGTTGTGACGGATACCATCCGTCACAAATGAGAATTTGTGTTCTGCAATATATTTCTTGGGAGTTGAGCATCAAAAACCAAATCCCAGAATATAATATCTCAATCTAAACACATCCTTATGTTAATCACTCATATTAATGCATAATTACACATTAATAGAAATACTACTCAGTAATCATGGTTATTAAGACAAAAAACTTGAGAGAAAGTAAATGTAAACAAATGAACTTAAAAGGAGAGACTAAACTAATAAAGATAAGAACGAAGCTAATTAAACTAACTAATAACAATAACATGAAATTTAATATAACTAAATTAAAAAAAAAGAAATAACAATAATAAGAGAAGGAATAAAAGAAATATACCAAACTTGATTTTGATAATGGATTATTAAAGATTTGAAGGAAGATAAAAATGGGAGGCACTTGTATTTCTAAACTTGCGTCTCTAATTAGTGCGGCTGAAAAATCTGAGATGTTGTCTGTTTGTTGTGAGTTTTTTATTAGCGAATTATTACACTGTAATGTTTCCAATTTGGTTTTACATTGTAGTTCTTGAGTATGGCTCTGAGAGCCATACTACTGTAATGTAAGACTTTTGCGCTCTGTCAAAAAAAAATAACAGAAACTTAAAAGACCAAACCGCCCCTCACTTAAACCCCAAAGAAAGACTGAATGCAAATGGGCAAGATCGTCATTTGTCTCCTGTTTTGTTCTCTTCAATTTAATTGGGTCACTCAATCCCAAACACAAAAGAGCATCGCATTCTTCGTTCTTCATCCCTTGTCATCATACATAGCCAATTTATCGACTCCATCAAATATGAGCTGCGAACATCACAAGGACGGCGACTCGGTGTTGAACAAAGGAGCAGGTGGTGGTTGCCGGTGGTGAATTGGCTGAGCAGGTGGATGTCGATGGTGTAGCTGGTCACGGAGGCCGGAACTGCTGCTGGTGGTACGAATGGAGGTGCATTGATGGTACGCTCGAGCAGTGGTGGTTGCTGCTACTACTGCTGATGAGTTGGGGTCGGAGGTGAAATGCTGGTGATTATGATGGTGCTCAGACGAGGTTGAAGGAGCAGCGACGAAGTCGAGTTGATGCGGACCCGTTTTTATGCTGATGTTGGTGAACTGAACTCGGGTTTGGTGCTTCAGCAGTGGTGAAGGAGAGGAAAAAGTAGCAGGGGAAAGGGAGTCTGTGGGTTTTCATACAAAAATCAAATAAACAAAACAAGTTTCCATTCTTCGAAATATGACTATATTTGAATAATTATTAGGGTTTTTTGATAACTTATACCTTGAATAACTCACTTTTTCAAATCTTATACCTAAGATAACTTTCTTTAAAATCTTATACCTAAAATAAAATTTTGTTCCAAACTTGATACCAAATATCGAAAAAAGTTCTGAATTAACAATCTTTTCCTTACTAATTAAACACCATCATCCTTTTCCCACCTATTAACCCGCACATCCACAATTACCACCACTAAAAACCATCAAATTAGTAAGGGCAAAATCGTCAATTTATGGCATTTTTTTAAGATTTGGTATCAACTTTGGAAGAAAATGTTATTTTAGGTATAAGATTTTAAAGAAAATTATCTTAGGTATAAGATTTGAAAAAGCGAGTTATTCAAGGTATAAGTTATCAAAAAACCCTAATTATTATAATTAACTAAATACTAACGGTGTTACTCTTTCACATACGGATTTTACTCAATCACATACATTTTTTCATTAATTTTCCATACATTACCCTACCCAAACAATCCAAAACTCTCTCTTCTCTCCTTCTCAAAACTTAACTCAACTTTTTTCACCTTAAATGGAGGTAGAGACAGAATAATTATCAACAAGTAATGAGGAAATCATTCATGTACTCATTTCTTTCGTTGATTTGGCCAATTGCCAACAATTGTATTGAATATGTTTTACAAATATCAGGCCACTAAAGCATTTCTTTCGTTGATTTGATTAGGAGGTCATTCAGGGTACTCGCTTTTAGAGTTCGGTTATCTAAATTATATATTAACCAAGTAATTACTCCTTTTTAAAATTAAAATCACATCGGCTATTTTTTGCGTTAAATTAACTTTTTTTTTTTTTTCAAGTTAGGGTTTGTTTTTAATTTAGGTTTTTCCCCAATTAGAGGTAGTGGAAAGGTGATATGGTCAAGAAGGGTGGCCGGTCTACACAACAACGTGGTAGTATGGTAGGGGTGGGTGTTTGGGTGACGTTAATAGGAAGTCATGTATGGGTTGAGAACATGTTTGGCAGGGGATGGTGGTTGTCGTTCAGCTAACAATGGTTGTCCGGCAAAGGATGGGGTGGCGGGGATGGTGGTGGGGTGCTTTTCAATTTTAATTTATTTTTTAAGTTTTTGACCATTGAAAAGAAAATGAGAGATGAGAAAATGTGGAGTAGTAAATCTGAAGGGTAAAATTGGAAATTGCGTATGTGATAGAGTAAAACTTGTATGTGAAAGAGCAATACCCAATACTAATTAGACTAATAAATGAGCTATTAGACAATTAAAACACACAAATTCGAGTTGTAATAAGATATAAATGCGGGGTAAAACGCGACCAAATACTACTCATCAAGTACTACATTTGTACTACACTGTTTTAAAAACTACTACCAAAATAATTTTCGTTTAAAAACTACTACCAGTAAGTTTGATTTTATTAAAAACACTACCAAGTCTCATACAAATCTCGGTAAAACACAATATCAGCCATTTATTTTTGAGTTTTCATCTTAAGTTGTACATTTTATCCCTTTGACATTACAAACATTACTGTTTGCCAATCATTTCAGGGCAAAATCACTTAACCTAGGTTTATCTAATTCACCTATCTAAGGTAAAAAAAAATTGCTTAAACTTCATCGGTTAAAATTTACAACTTAAGATGGAGATTCAAAAATAAATGGCTGAGATTGTGTTTTAATTGGTTTAGATGAGATTTGGTAGTAGTTCTTAAAACTGTGTAATATAAAGGTAGTAGCTATTAAAAAACCCAGTAAGTATAATTAGGTAGATTGAATTTGAATTGTCATTGTTAGAAAAAATGAGTGTAGATCGATCCCCGTCCCCAATATTAAGCTAAGACGATTTTTTTTTTTAAAAAAAAAATGCGGAAATGGGCTCATGCATGGAACACCCACGTCCAACCCTACGGACAGGCGTGAGAAACTCTCATCCAGACCTAGTCCATATTCGAGTCTTAACCAACACGCTATGTTACCTAGTCATGTCTACACTACATGTCATTGTCTGGTCAAGTGCGTGCTCTCACATGTTCATGGTCATCCATGTCTCCGTGTTCCACTCGGGACTGTGCTATACATGCATATCGAACTTCTATGGTCCAATAATATACCTTGAATTGGGTCCGCCACTTTTGTCATAAGTCCTTGAACACAAACGGTCTTTAGCATCCAACAGAAAAATGACACTTATGATGCCTTATTGCCTTCCAACCATTTCGTCACCTCGAGTTAGGAGTTCATGCCTTAAAGTGTACGTTCTTTACTTGATGCTTCGCTAACGCACCACTCATGGACCTAAGATTTTCAAACCAGTCTGTCAGATCGAGCCCACGCGTGCGTGATTCGCGGATGCTATATGTCTACTCTCCAAGCTCGACTATTTGTACGTTATGGGGCCAGGGCCAAGTTTTAACCTTGGGCTCTAATAGCACCATAATATCATCCAGATTGAGCCCACGTGTCCGTGAATCGCGATTGTATTAAGTATCAAGTCCATCTCAAAACTCTTACTAAAGTCCATTGCACCATAATATCTTCCAATTACATTCAAATACAATTAATGTGATCAAATGGGTATTTATGCAACTACACCTCTAAATACCCACTTATTCCAAACGGATACTCATCCACCATACTAACCCGCTTATTAACGAGTCAGGTTATTTTAGGTTTGATCATTTTTGGTGCTATTATTACCAAGTTATTTATCGATAATAGTCAATTTGTAACAATAAACATTTGAATCGAGTAACACTCGATAGCGTTGATATGGGTCTCGGGTGCTGCTCAGGTTCTAAGATCACTTGTATTATTCGTCACAAGTTGAAGACGTATATTCCCCTCTTATAATATGCAAGTCGCATGCACTATTCATGGGGTGCTTCATTTCCCCCCACTTACCCTCTCACTTGCCTTATTATAAGAGGAATACTATTCGTTTTCAATTTGTGACGGATAGTGTCGTAACAACCAAGACGCTTTGATTAGACAAAACAAGAGACTTGTGTTGTGACTTGTGAGATGAGGGCAGGGCAGTCCATGATTAGATTCGGATGTTCAGCAACATTGCGATATGCCTTTGCATAATTTGTCATAATTTGACCAATGATGGTTGTACTTGTACTCAGTAGTGATGTGACGTGTTTAAGGAGAGGAGCTCCATTCAAATTATTCAGAACTACTTTAGGATAGATCGTGTATCCAACATTTGTGATATCGGTCATAAGTTTGTGATGGATCAAGTAAATTTGTATGAGTAAATAAAATAAATTATTTATAATTTTTCAGGTATTTTAATTTTTGTCGTATCTATCTATATGGTTGATATTTAATCCGTCACAAACTTGTGACAGATATAGTCATCACAAAGGAGACTCAATGTATTACGTATATTACCCATGAAATTTCACAAATACGATTATACCCCAATTTTTGTCTATGATAATCTTATCTAAAACCCGAAACTCATAGAAGGTGAAAATAAAAAATATGAGAGGATATAAGGTAAGATGGTAAGATGGTCGTAAACAAGACTAAATAATCACGTAAATAAATATAAGTTTTGATTACCGCGTTGATTCTATTTTTATTTTTCATAGTTCAGACTTTTTTTTTTGTGACGACTAACGAGGGAATCCGCACCCACTACCTTTAGTGCGCACTTAGTAAACCCTCGGAATACATGTTATCAGGTAGAGGATAGCAGACTCGAAGTTTAGAAGCCATAAATTCAGACCATAAACACTTCAAAAGATTGCTCTTGAAGTCTTGGGAATGCTTGAACCATAGTCTACTTTGAAATTTCACTCACAACCATTAGACACCTTTACGGGCAATCGGACCATTATCTTACATCCTCATACAGTCATCCTCCTTATACTAAGCGAACAAAATTTCTCTAAAGTCTTCCCTTCAAAATGTCCAAGCTTATATATGGAAACAACTTAGTTTTTCATTTATTAAACTAATTTTCCATTTAAAATAATCTTTTCATCATTAAATTTAAAAATATACTCCCTCCTATTTCAGATAAGTGTCACATTGTAGGGATGACACGAGAGTTAAGGAATGAGTTAAATAATGTAAAGTATTGTGGCATTGTAGGGATGTCACGAGAATTAAGGAAATAAGTTAAATAATGTAAAGTATTGTGGTGAGTTGAGGTAATTAGAGAGAGGGAAGATATTGTGGGTATTATTGTGAGTGAAGTATTAAAATAAGTATAAAAGTTTACCAAAAATAGACAATGAGACATTATTGTGAATAGATGGAAATGGACAATGAGACACTTATGTAGAATAGGAGGGAGTAATATTTTAACAAAAATAAAACAAAATCGGTACTACTAATCTATATACACATAAACCGTCTCTCTTATTATTAACTTCGTGGCGGGAAAAAAAAATTATTAAAATAATTTGATCAGATAGTTAAAATATTTTCATGAAAAACACACTTCATGGAGCTACTTAAGTCTCTTGATTAGTTTTAAGATTAATTATTTTTTTAAAAAAATTCATAAGATATAAATCTAAAATTTATAAGTAATACGGTAAAAATTAAAAGGCCAATATTTACCGCTACACTAGTTAGTCATTACTTTTATACGGAATACAATACCCAAAAGGCCGAAATTACGTGTATAAAATTCGAGTAAGGATCCTTTCCATTTCTTAAAGAAATGGAGGTCAATTATTTCTCAACGGTTCGGATTAAAACTGGGCACGATCGGATGGTTGTAGATTTATTTGGAAATAAAAAGCTAAATAAATGGAACTAAAATATAGAGTATAAGATAGAATGTTTTGTGAGAAGAGATGGAGAGAAAAGTAACGAAGGATCCATTTTTGATAAAATTCCTAGGCAAAATTTGCTTAGAAAACTTAACACGTCGAACAGTTTTCATCTTTCCAATACGTCACTACTACTCGATCCAAACCCATCGTCTCAATCAAAAAACATCACAAAACCTAGTCATGTACGGAGTATGAGTTATGACGTTTGATGGAAGAAGCCACTTTGTATAAATAGGACCAATTAACAGTACTATTAATTAAGACGACTCCTTTCGTTTCAACGAAAACTCTACGATTATTAATCATTTGTATAAGACTTATTAAGCTTAATATTAACCCAAATACTGGTATTGAAAACTAAATTTATTGGTAAAAGATTGAAGTAATGCGATAAAGTAACGAAGTGGCCCAACTCAAAGAGGACTTGACTCGACCCGAAAGGGTATGCTTACCCGATATGACCCGAACCAAATACGACCCCACGTTGCTCGACTAAACCCAAACCTGGCCCGACTGCCACAGCTAGATACAAGTAACACAAGCCGTAAATTACTTCATACGATTAGACTTGAGTCAATTTCATTTGTCAGGCCGTAAATCTCCAGACATACTCCCGATTTAGAGTACTACCTGCAAAGCAGTTGGTTTAAACTATGAGCACAGAACAGAGATCACCCACCTTCGACCTACATTGCGTACCGAGTTAGCTAATATCGAGGCAGTAACTAGAATACAATTAAATAGCACAAATGAATCCAACCAAACTAAGCTTGCTGCAGAAACAAACTTGTACAAATCCACCAATGATTATTATTTAGGGGTCGCCAAGAGTACAAATAGGAGCGCTATCTTGCGAGTGGGAGATCTAATGCATACGGATTATCACTCAATACCACAAAGTACCATTCCATTAACTAAATAGATCCCATAACGGTTTACACAAACTGATACATACATAAGGTCTGAACAGGCATGTTTCTGCATGATACAGACACGCCGGTTTACATAAACCAATACAAATAGAAATCTTCGTAGATAATGTCTACATGACCAACTTCAGCACCGAATATCTTACCACCTACACCAGAAAAAGGATTGCCCAAGTTATAAACTATAAAGAGAGCTTTAACCGTATGAAATAGAAGATGTAAAGATAATTAAATCATTGTAAATAATCTTTACATGTACCTCGTGTTCAAATTGCATTCTCGGATCTTTTAGCTGCCTCGCTCAGGAATATCATCTTCTCCTGAAGACATCATATACGAGTTCAGCACAAGAATAGGTTTCTCTTAAAACAAGTCGTATCAGACATTACCAAAATCATCCTTGCATAATTGTGGTTTGTAGTGTTGATGACAAATATAATGCTAGGGAAAAAAATCAAACATCCGCCTTTTCCTTTCTTTGTTACGGTGTTGCAAAAAGACAACTAGACCAACTTAATTTTTTTCTTCTTATCTAAAGTATCAAAACTTAAAGTCGTGCATCTCTCATTAGCACCGTAACAAGGTCAGCTGTCACATCTACAACATTCGCAATCTACTCTTACATGCTAAGTCTAGTCTAGTTCCAAAACAGAGAATACCTTCTAACTGACCACATTTTGCAACAACCACCAGTCATATTCACTACCAAGTTCACATCTGACCTCAGTCGAGCATCTTCACCCGTGTCTAACCACTGCCACACCAGCCATCGCCTCGCGTTCTCCCAAATTAGGATGGAGCACATTCACATACAACCAACTTCCAATTACCAACTCACTCCCCAAAAAAACTACGACCAACAACCTCCTTCGACCACCCATCTTTTCCGACTCACAACCAATGTGCTCTTTAGCCGGCGTACCAGAATTAGTCCACACTGAATCTTAAATGATCAATTGGGCATAGTATGCAAGACAGCAAGAGAATAGGGTCTACACAAGTAGATTTAACATAGATAGAAAAAAAAGAAAAAGGTCTTGATATTAGACGACTAGTTTAGCAGTCGCTCATCCCCTGCAGACGAAGGGCGGGTAGCCTGACCAACTATTCTAACATAAAGCAATCTTAATGGAGTCAAAGCAAAACCATATCATATTTTCCCTGAAAATCTCTCCATGTTTTCTAGTCCATATATAAACAAGACATTGCAATCAATAAACATAGCAAGACGGTCACTAGATTGTCCCGTATAGAAAATAGAAAATGGAGAGGATAAGGCAGAAAATAGGCCAGAACATCCAATATACTCATGAAGGTTTCCCAAGTGTTTAAGAAGATAATAGATGTGCGTCAAAAAATACTTACAGATTCCGAAAGCCCTTGCCATATGGTAGAAGCACACTTCCTCGCCTGATAGAAGGTGGAAAAAAATAAGGATACTAGATTAAATAAGATATATGGCATAATTATTAGAATGTTAAAACATTACTAACCCTGGAATAATTCCAGCTCCGCTGGCTCCTGATTTGCTTCCTTCAAGGTTAAATTGACAAATTAATACTTAAATTCACTCCAAAGAACTGAAAAATATAACTTGGACTTTATTTATTCGTAGAAGGTATGAATAGCACGACTTTTAAGTAAATCACATACAGCAAAACGTAGAAGGCACGGGTTCGAAGCTTGCCAGAATCGTTTCTGATAAAATAAACAGCACGGTGAGTAATCAATGGGAGGTAAACTTTATTGATCTTTCTTGGAAAACCGAAAGACATGTAACTTACCGACAATCTAATTCAGAACTAGTCATTGCAACTGATGAGCTTAACCCCTTGAAAAGATCAAGTCCCTTCTTCCCCATTTTCTTGGTAGATATCTTCTTATCAGAATTGTTGCTGCCATCAATCTCCCAATCTTTCGGTTTCCTCTCTACAAGCAACAAATATCAAAGGCTTAAGAACAACAGTAATCAAGCGAATCAAGACCACTAAATTGCAAGAAACCTGAGCCAGGAACTTTGTCAAAAGTTATGACTTTAATGGGCCTTTTACAGATATTATTCCAGACTTGAGCAATGTAGGCGACACTGAAACCGTCTGCTCTTTTAACACGAAAAGTGATCTTGAACATTATCCCCGTAACACTCCAATAATCAGCTTTTAGGAGGCGTACGTAACGAGCAGGGCTACCCTGTGAAAATTAAACAGCTGCATAAGTACTAGTAGCCAGTGTGTTCATTTTTTTTCCAAAAACCGACAGCAAACGAAAAAATATAAACAGACGAGTGGAATTGAACAGACCATCAAGTGTTGATGCGAAACCGATATCTTCTTAGCCATACGTTTGGCCACGTACCAGTAAGTAGTATTGCGCGGTACAGGGTAAACTACTCCAAATCGATGAAAAGGACTCAGCTTAATCTTCTTCCTCACCATCGTATTCAATTGAGAAAGTTATCTGAATTCAAATTACACAAAACCTAGATTATTACTCCCTCCTTCCCGGTCATTTGTTGGTCCTTCGATTTTGGCACAAAGACCAAGGGAAGAGGAAGTGACCAATTACTAAGTGACAAGTGGAACAAATTGAGTGCGAATGATCGAATTGTTCATCAAGTTCATTCTTAAAATAGAAAAAACAACCATTGACGGAGAGTCGGAGACACCCCAATATGGAAAAGGACAACAAAAGACCGGGGCTGAGGGAGTATAAGCTAAATCAAGAAATACTTACTGAATTATTAATAATCTACAAAATCCAGCTGAATAATTAATAATTACAGAAAATCCTAGATTATTATGAGCTTAATCACGAAACCCTAACTGAACAATTAAAACCGAGAAACCGTAACTGAAAGAACAATTAAATTAACTAATTAATTAATAATCAAGAAACTAAAGAGAAAATTGCGAGACATACCAAAATTTTTGATTGATTAAAATCCGCGAACAAGATAACAATTGATTTGGTTGAGGAGCTAGTGACTTAGTGAGGGTTTCAGGATTGTTGCTTATGTATATGAGTATATATATGGAGCACTAATTTGCGCGATGTTTCCGTACAGAAATTCCCGCGTCTAATTTACTTTGGACCCCACGCTATTCCTTGTCCTTTGGTTGTAGCTAGACTTGTGCTTAAACTTACCTTATTACTAAAACCACCCCAAACTTACCTAATTTGAGCAAGTGAACGTCAATTGAGGGTCAATTTGTGGAAAGTCATTTTAATTCAATATTAAACTAAATATTATGGTGATATAAGAGTTGAAAAGGTGAGAAGAGGTCAATTGATGACCTTCACTTGCTCAAATTGATCTAAGGATTGACCTTTTATTTGGCAAATTGTAATTGGTTACAACATTAAAACATAATTAAAAAAAAAAAAGAAAACTAAATCTACAGTATGCAAATAGTATTTTATGTTTTTTCAAATCATGTTTGCTTTTTTTTTCTTTTTAATTATGTATGCTTTTTTTTTCTTTTTAATTATGTATGCGTTTATTTTTTTTAATTATGTATGCGGTTTTTTTTTGTTGTCAATGAAATCGTCTTTTCAATTTTAAAATTTTAACATTGTTATTTAATAATTTTTTCCAGTAGTGTACCCCATTAAATTAATATTTAACATATTGAACTACTTTTGTTTTATGAAAAATACGAAAATAACTTGTGTATATTTAGTTAGTAAATAATAATTGAAAAAGTAAGAGAGATATTTTAGTGGGGTAGAAAATGTGGTAAATGATTGGAAATGATGAAAGTGAAAAATAATTGGATTAATTGACCCAAGTCGTGACCTTCTATTTGACAGGGTGAAAATGGGTCAAGTTAATAAGGAGTGATTAAGAGTAAAAATTCTGATTGACCCGATTAAGTCGACCTTTTGCTTGGGGATGGTCTAAGACCATCCACAAGCAAAAGGTCGAGTTAATGAAATCACCAATATTTTTCCTTTTAATCACACTTTAATTATCTTGACTCACTTTTACCCTCTCAAGCAAAAGGTCACGACCTAGGTCACCAACTCAATCATTTTCCATTTTCCAGCCAATGAGAGAGTGCCACCTATCGGGTCACCATACTCAACCAAAGGTCACCATCCCTTTGAACAAGCTAAATCAAGAAATACTAATTCAATTATTAATAATCTACAAAACCCAGCTGAATAATTAATAATTACAGAAAATCCTAGATTATTATGAGCTTAATCACGAAACCCTAACTGAACAATTAAAACCGAGAACCGTAACTGAAAGAACAATTAAATTAACTAATTAATTGATAATCAAGAAACTAAAGAGAAAATTGGGAAACATACCAAAATTTTTGATTGATTAAAATCCGCGAACAAGATAACAATTGATTTGGTTGAGGAGCTAGTGACTTAGTGAGGGTTTTAGGATTGTTGCTTATGTATATATAATATGGAGAACTAGTTTGCGCGATATTTCCGTACAGAAATTCCCGCGTCTGCTATTCCTTGTACTTGGTTGTAGACGTGTGCTTAAACTTGCCTAATTACTTAAGCCCAAAATCCAGTGAATAGACAGAAATCCAAATTTTCCCGCCTAAATATATTTCCTAAAATAAACTTTAGTTATTTTTAGCGTATTCTGCAAGTATGGTGGGTTATAATACACATAGTCTTTCAAATTTATATATTATGTCATTTAGTATTTTACATTCTACACAAAATTATCTCCAATCTTTTTATGATATAAAAATGAATTCCTTTTTTTGTTAAAAATATACGAAAAAATAAATTCATTGATTTTGTATGATAAAAAGTTGTGGCTAAAAATATATTATCAGTAAAATTTTATAAAATAACATCATTAATCTCTCTGTAATAGGAAAAAACTTTCATTGAAATACTCATTTCATGATTAATACGATTTTGACTTTGATTTTTCAAATCAATATATAACGATGAGAAATGTTAAAAAAAAATGTTTTACTTAATTTAAATTTCATAAATATAATACACTTAAAAAAGTAAAACTCTATATATATCGTGCATATATTACACGGGAGCTAAACTATATAGACACCAAATTGCCAATTCCACAAATTAGTAAACGCATTTACTTAACTTCCTAATTTGCATTCGCTCTATCCTCCCCAATCAACACAAATTCTTACTTGTGGCGGTCACGCCTCAAAACCGATTTAAACCATGTTAAAATAAAACGGAGTTGTGACTAGTCACAAGCCTATGACCTCCAGCTGTCACAAGCAAGACTTGCTCAACAATTAATAATTACACAAATGAATAATGATCTAAATCAATAAACCCTAAATGAACAATAAATAATCGAGAAGCCCTAACTGAACAATTACAAATCCAGAAACCCTAAGCGAAAGAAGAATTAATTAATAATCGTGAAATTCAAGAGAAAATTGCAGAACATACCAAACGTTTGATTGATTAAAATCACGAAGAAGACAGTTGATTTGGTTGAGGCACTTTTGAAATTCGCGCGTATACTTATATCTACTTTGGGCCGCTATTTTTTTACCTTGGCTGTGGACAGTGGACAGTGGACAGTGGACATGTGTATTCTAAACTCAAAACTTACCTTAATACTACTAAAGGTCTAAAGCTTATGAGCTTATACGTACTCCGTAATTCCGTATGTGGTAAACGGATTGTTCGAGTTGGATTTTGGTTGGGTCATTTTTAGATTTGTAGAAATTTGGATAAGTTTGGGTTGGGATGGATCAGGTAGATCGCGTTCAGTTTCTCGGTCTATTATTATCTAAATAATTAAGGATAATAGCCTACTGATCAAGTGTCGGGTCGGGTCAAGTTTACTAGCGCTTATTCTTGTATAAGATGGTATTTTAGTCAAACAACTAGTTTTGTGACCCGTGCAAATGCACGGGCTTTATCAAGACACTTCCTTAAAATTTTGTTCTGATACGGAAATTTAATGAAAGGGAAGGAATTTTGGTCAATGGAGACCATTTTTTTTCAACTATTAATAAAAGATTTTAAGATAAAATATAAAATGGTTGACACGTGTTGTGAAATAAACTATGTTGTGGTAAGATTTAAAATTTAGGGAAGAAGATATATAGTTTGAGAAGTGGGTTAGTTAATACTATGTATAATACTTATTAAAACTTATTCATGCATATGTTTGTTCAAAGTGGGTTGCGAAGTCGAAATGTACTTTTTTGTTAGTAAGTCGATGTATACTTAATGTGATGACATTATAAACAAAGAAAGAACACATAGTTTTGTTTACGTGGAAATTCTTATGTTAATGACAAAGTATGCAAACTTAAATTCATTTTGGTGGACTATATTGTGAATTTGAGGGTTATTACAGTTATAATCTACAAAATATTCTAAACATGATGATGTAACTTGTTGTCTCAAGTCATATGTGTATTCATTTTCATTGTATTTAGTTACTTTGTAGGATAACAACTGAATATTCTACGTCACGTTTCAAACCAAACAATTGTTGTGACTAATCACATACTGCAAATATGTCGGAATCTTGAAATTGGACGAATTTGTCTTAGCAATGTAAATCAAACCACTTAATAAATGCACAACAACTTCTATATTGGCATGTACAATTACATAATCTATACGTACTATCTGCATGTAAAAAAAATACATGTAAGCAAGTTAATCACCTTATAAGGAGGTTACAAATACTAATCACGTGATTTAGAGATTAGCAAGGAAGAAACCAGAGTTGGTTATTTGACTTCATAACTATGAAGTTGATTTTTATTTTACGCAGAACTTAAATATTAATTTTTTAAATTTGTATCTTTATACTATGAAAAGTATGAACAATTAGGAGAAATCAATATGCAAACAAACTAAAAAGTTTAAACTTAAGTAGCAATATAACGCTTTTGAGATCCAAAATTTATATGAAATTGAATTCACTGATTTTCAAAGCACAATAAAACGGGGGCAGATGGAATGTTTGTCTTCAATGTACATTTCACATGACCCATGGAGAATTAAAGATGAGTGATATAAAAATGTGTTTGACTTTAGAGAGTTACAATATTGATTTTGTATTTGCTTGTTCTCTTATTTTTCTATGAAGAGGTATTTATACAAATTCAGTGAGCAACTGGAAAGTTACCACTAATACACTTAATTATGCAAATTCATTGTACCATAATTTCACTAATAAACTTAACGGATAATTCACGCGGTACCCTTAAAGTTGGCCAATTTGCACAAAATACCCAAATTTTTGTTCCGAAAAATTAAAGAGGTCATAACTCGTGTTTACGAACTCAGAAAGTGAAGATTTTTTTTTCAAATCGATCATCTTTCCGAGTACTACGATTTGAAAAAAAAGTTTGACGAGTTTGAAACTCGTGACCAGGAGATATGCTCACTCAAAGTTTGTTCGGTCGAAAAAATGTTGACGCACAATAACTCCTAGTAGCGGAATCCAAATGCGACAATTTTTTTTTTCAAATTGTAGTTCTTGGAAACATGAGCGATTTGGAAAAACAATTTGTCACTTTTGGAACTCATAAACATGAGTTATGACCTCGTTAAGATTTTCGGATAAAAAATTTGGGTATTTCGTACAAAATGGCAAACCTTAGGGGTACCGCGTGAATTATCCGTAAACTTAATTATGATAATTCATTGTGTCATGATTTATACATACCAACTCATAGTCTCTTATTGTTCCTAATAAAATGCAAAGAAAAATAACATAAAATGTGACACTTAAAATTGCTTAACATGACACACGTCAAATAATAAACCACTCATCTTGCCTTTTTATTATATTGTATAGATACCGATAGTTAAGTCATTTATCATACTAAATTTCGCAAAAATAATTAATTTGGAATAAATTTTAAAGGATAATTAAACAATAAAAGTGGAATAGAAAAGGTCTCATTTAAACTTACCATGAACACAAAATTATAAATATAATTATTTTAGTTTTACTTACTAAATATATTGCTAAACAATGCAATTTTTTTTTTAGAATACATTATCCTTTACGTGAAATAATTTCATGAACTAAATGCATGCTATTACTACCATTTTAAAATTCTATTATTAATGTTTAATTTTACTTAAGTATTTACAGAATTTGTTTAAAATTACTTAAATTTAATAAATATTTTATTTTCCATATAATTTATAGGGTGTTGATTTTCGCAGTACACATTTTACTCATCGCAGTACACTGTTGACAATTATACCCCTTTCTTTTGCTCATTCATTTTCTCTCTCTAATCTCTCTCTACCATATTCTCTCTAATTAACACATCCATTTTTTCGTTGAAAATTTATGTACTTCATTGAAATTTAATTTTAGAAATACATAATTGATAAATATTTTTTACAAATACATGTATATTATAATTATAACGTATTATGTACTACCTTGAACGGAAAATTAACCACTATATTGAAAGAAAAAAGAAAAAAAATCAAATTAAACTAACTACTACGCTGCTCCACTTGGTTTCTCTTCCTCCTGCGAATCACCTTCGTAGGTTTTCAAGCAAATGACTCTAATATCATGCGAATTGAATAGGGAGGGTTCTCCAATTAGTTTGAACAAATCCCTTAATTAAAATAGATACAAAATTATAATATAGAGTCAATTTAATTATTAATAATGGATTACTGAATTAAATGTTTAATCTATACTCGAATAATCCTTCATAATTGAAGAATTTTAAGGGGGTTGAAGTAAGTTACAGATTTAACAACAAAGGGAAAGGAGAGAAAATTAGGTTTGATGTTTTTTTGGTAAAGGGTAAAGAAATGGAAAGTTAAGTGCAAAAAGTACTGTAATGAGTAAAATATGTACTGCGAAAATAAATTGCGATTTTATATTTTCCTAAGAAAATATTTTACATGATCTTTAATACTGATCATTTGTTGATTAATTAGTTCTGCAAAACATCTTCGATGTACAACAAAGTTATAATATATTTTTTTTATAGTAACAATAACAACAACAACGGAGAATTAGTGTCTTTAAAAAAAAATAGTGAATTAGTGACAATATTTTTTTTCGTTTTTAACTTCATTTATTCTTCTTCGTTCTTAATTTCTTATGTATTCCGTTTTTTTATTTCGAATACATATAATACTGCTCTATATGAAATATCTTGAAATTATTAACTTGTAGTTAATGCGTATTTTTTTTTATTGTACTTTTTTTAGTTAATTAAGTTTAAAGCTAATGAGAATATGGATGGATTTTTTAAGGAAATAAGTGAATTAAATTAATGTAATATAATAATAAATTGATAATCCATGTCATATTAGTTTGCCAAGTCACATTGTTATTGTGTACGTGGCTTTTTTTTCATCCCACGTGGCATTGTCTACGTGGCATTTTTAGGCCAACCTTTTAATAATATTTTATAGATTTTGTGGTAAACTGGTATAATAATAAGTGGATGTAAATAAAAGTAACACAAAGAATATATGGTTACAAGTTAATATAACCACACATGATATACAAATAAGAAAAATGAATTTAGAGTGTTGTGGGAATCTGTTGATGTGACCTATTGCCTTCAAAAGTTCGTGGCGTTTGAGTTATCCCAGTGGAAATATGACCACCCAAAAAAAAGGGCGTGGATCGGAGATGAACCAACATATATAACCTTTCATATTGTAACTGCAATATAAATTTTGGTTTTGATTTGCTGTTAATATTCCCTTAATAAGCATGTTGTTTAATTGTTTAATTACACATTGATAATTTAGGTTTATCGTGTTTTAGAATCTGATTTTTCATTACGATTTTTAAGATGAAGTTACATGAATCTTGACTTTAATGATATTGTTTTCTTTTTGCAGTTATATGAGTTTCATCGCAAAGATTACGATAAGTTCTTATAGTCGTGGATTTCAACGAAATATATTTCGAATGAGGGGTCTGTTAGTCTGTTTGGACGTGAGTACTAGGATCATGGTGTTTTTGGTGTATTGAATCAATCCCAGTATCTCTCGTCTTGCATGATTTGGCATCAACAACTCAGGACTGCCTCACGACTTTCAAAGATTGGTATAATTTTTTTTATTAATTTAATTATAAACTTTTCAAGAAATGATTTTATTTATTTTATTATCATTTAATATTTAAAACAATATTTATAATGAATATAAGCTTTGATATCCGCAGCTCGCAAACGATCTATCGAGTTTCATCATTTGTCTTTAGAAGAAATGAAGTATCGGGGATTGACAATGGGAGCGCTACACGATGAGTTGGATGCAATGGGGATCCCGCGACGGAGTTTAGATATAATTCAGTATAATGGCTATAACATTTTCTAGGACGTTCGGTATCTTGTTGATAGAGATTTACATTTTGTTTATAATTTGTATGAACCTAATGATTGCCGTGACCGAAATGTAGTTGTTTATTTTTTATTATTAGATATTTTTTGTTTGATTTCATTAATTGTATTATTTCCAGTACGTCAATAGATTACATACGTTATATTTTCTAGTGCTATTAGTATTAATTAAGGCTACTCGTGTTAGTTTTTTTCCACTTATAATTAGATTTTTCCTCGTGTGTCTAACAACTCTCCATATTTTTTCCTAACTGCTTCTCCATTATGCAATCAATCATTTTCACACTGAATATTATTTATATTCAATTGTTTTAGTTCTTCATCTCTAAACAAATTATTATAACATCACAAAGTTATAAATAAATAAACATTGTTATACTTTATAAAAATTATTAGTTACAACTCTAAAATATCTCCTTAAATTATATTGGCAAAAATGTTTAAGCTTATTGCCTTACTCGCATAATCTTTTACACATTTTGCGTTATTTGGTTTGTGACCCATTGATCTCTTGACCAAATTAAGGAAAAAAAAGGTGTTATATGCAAAATTATTGCAGCAAAGATAATCTGGGTGTATTCACAAAACTTTTGGCAATAAATTTTTCAAGAATTGTGAGATACTCCCTCCGATTCACAATAAACCTCCCTATTTCCTTTTTCGGTTATTCACAATAACCTCCCTATTTTCTTTTTTGGTAAGTGTTTGTGTGGTCCAAATTTAATTGTATGGTGGGTAGTGTATTTGTGTGGTCCAAATTTAATTATATGGTGGAGTAGTGTGTTTCCTTAATTTTTGTGCCAAAATGAAATGGGAGGTTTATTGTGAATTGGAGGGAGTATAATGTTTTATGTCGCTTCAATGAAGAAGTACCTGCCAAAAAACTAAAAGTCAATCAAATTATAATAATAAATTGGAAATTGAAAAATTAATTTAATTCTCTAGAATGATTTATAATTAAAATATGAACACAAAATATGTTATGACCACATAATTGAATGCCGAGAAACTCAAGAGGTGAATTAAATAAGAAAAAATGTTAATGAAAATAGTGGGGTTAAACAATATGAAGAGTTTTAATCAATTTATTAACATATTTTATTATAAAAATTAATTAAATAGAAAAAAAAGTATTAATTAATTTGATGGGTGTTAAGTATTATGAGTTTTATTCAATTTTTTAACATGTTTTATTAAAAAAAATGAATAAAATCTCCAAGGTGTTTTAAGGTAGAGAAATTGAAATATTGTGGTAATGCAAGAGATTATAATTGTAGATAAAAATATGGCAATGTGTATAGGTAGTATAAATAAGGAGAGGAAAACTAAAAAAAATCATCATTTAAGAAAAACAATTAGATGATAAATTAGTATGTAGAGTGAATTAATTATTAATTATTAATTATTAATTATTACTATATCTATAAAGATGAGAGAAATCTTAAAAGTTTATTAACATTTACATTCTATTGTTAATTTTATTTTCTTTAATTACATGCATGTGACACATGAAAATTCAAGATGACTTTTGATAGGAGACCTGGATTAGTGAAATTTTTAGTTTTATCTTTTTATAACATTGTATAGTTTTACCATGTTACGTTAAAATTTGTCGTTTTAGGTACCTTTAAATTATATTGTAAATATTTATTTATAGATTATGAATTAAATCAATGCTAATTAACTATAAATTAATAATCCACGTCACATTAAAATTTGCCACATCACATTATAATTTGTCAAATATAATAAAATTTCACGGGATTTTTAAAATAAATTGTGCAAACGACAATGGGTAACTACCCGTCTTAAGAAACTTGACAAATGGACAATAGTACAAACAACACATTTTATATGTGTGTGCGCGACATAAAATTTTATATGGTAAGGTATTAAAGACATATGCATGTTATCATATGAAAATAATAGAAACTAAAATAATTGAAAGATGTAGCATGCATACCAATAATTGAACATTATCTAAGAGCAAAATAAGTCGTTGAACATGATTAGATAAAAATTTATGAGTGAATCTTGTAATTTAGATTGAAGTCTATGATTGAATCACATAAATTTTGATATATTCTATAATAAAGAACTACGTAATAATTATCTAGTAACATGCATTTTATAATGAGTTTAAGATTACAAGTTCACCAAGTACATCACAAATTAATACCATAGCCTACTAGCATACACAATCAAATCATACTAGTCCATGGTAACCAATTCATCTGTTGAACCATGCATTCTATAGACAAACTATCATAATAATAATTTTATTATATGGATATAAAAAAATTAGAAATGATTCAAACGGTCTCTACTCCATAAAATATGAATTTAGCTTTCATTTCAAATAAATCTACAGAAGATATTCCCACAATCGAAATCCAAAAGGTTCATAAACTTTGTTAAATTCCTTATTGTTAGTTCACGAATTTGGACAAAATCTTAATAAACTTGAGTAAATGATCCTATGTAGAAACAAAATTAGTAATAAAGATTATAAAAGAATTTATTTCAAAAAACATATAAACTAAAAAACATACGGAGTATAATTTAGAAACCATACTATTTAGTATTTATCTGAAGGTGCATGACCGCTTCCTTTTCGTACATGCTTGGTACATATCAAATGAAAAGGAAAAAAATATATGTTAGAGATGATTAAACATATGAATACAAAAATATCAATTTAAGTAGGTTGATCAAGAAAGTATAATAGCAGAAATACATAACATTATATATTTGATAACAAATTAATGGTTAAACACCACCAATCACCTTAAAAAAAAGTAGTAACATAAATGATATAAAAAAGCACTTAGAAAGACAAATATTGGGAATTGGGGAAAAAAATAAATTGAAAAAACAAATGGTAATTGAAAGATTATTTGTCATTATATGAAAAGATTAATCCATCTACAATAGGTGGGTAGCATTACAATATAATTGATGTTGAAACCATGACTTTCTTAGACAATTGAAAATATTAATTTCATGATGGTTTAAAAACTAAATTGTGGAATTCTAAAAGGTTTTTAATTCAATTTTCTAAATTTATTTTACCATTTTACCATTAATTATGAGAGTAAGTTTTGATTAAAGAATTGAAAACATAAGCCATTTTTTTTTATGTATTAATAATGCCACATGGAGTAAAATGACATTCAAGTTGCCTTTTTAATTATATTGTAAATTGTAAAAATTAATTATTCCATGATGGTTCAAAAAAATAAATTGTGGAATTTTAAAAGGTTTTTAATTCAATTTTCTAAATTTATTTTACCATTAATTATGAGATTAAGTTTTGATTGTGGAATTGAAAAAATAAGATACTTATTGAAGTTTTATATGTTTGTTATCAATGTCATATGGAGTAAAAATTACACTCAAGTTGTCTTTTTGATTATACTGTATAGATAGACAGATAAATTATGAAACTTATAGGTGGATTTGTAGTATCACTTTTCTAATTTTTTAATTAATCATATCATATGTTTAAGAAACATATATAATTTAATAATAATAATAATAATGATGATGATGATGATGATAATAATAATAATAATAATAATAATAATAATAATAATAATAATAATAATAATAATAATAATAATAATAATAATAATAATAATAATAATAATAATAATGTCACATTAATTTGTCATGTCACATGCCACGTCACAATTTAATTTGCCATGTCACATTTGCCACGTCACAATTAATTTGCCATGTCACATTAGCCTTTTAATTATATTTTATAGATTCTCCCTAAAGATGTTTTTGGATGGTTATTTTCCGTTTTATAACTTCCTGGTTTATTTTTGAAGCTTCGTCCCTCTACTAAGAATTTAAGATGCTTAGACTTTGTTCATGTGGACTAAATTTGGCTAAACTGGACTAAATTGAATGGACTTGCATTGAATTAATCTAATCTGAACTGAACTATAATTGTTATATGCAATACAAAATTGAACTTATCTGATTTGAATTTAACAAAATTGAACTGAATCGGCCTGAGTTGAACTAAACTAAACTTATAAAAACTGAAATAAAGTCTAAATCCTTGTTCTTTTGTGCTAAATTTAAGTTATAAGTTCAGTTTAGTTTGATTCAGTTTCAACACAGTTCAAGTTCATTCAGTTTAGATGATTTCAGCTCAGTCAGTTTCAGTCCAAAAGAATAAGATGCCAATCAAATCATAGTTAGTTCTTCGCAAAATGGAATATATGCAATGACGGAGTTAAGAATTATAACCTCAGCTCACTGTATGGCTCACGTCTTACCTATGATTGTATCCTCTGATCTTGAATCGGCTTTTATTAGTGAATGAATAAAATGCTTTTTTCCCTCAAAAAAAAAATTATAACCTCAGCGAGGGCGAAAAATCTTATCGGGGTGAACGGATAATAATTTAAAGGAAACTCGAAAAAAAAACTGGAAGATTTTAACTAACAACTTTAAAATTTTCGACCGTCAGCGGAGACGAGCGCCCCAGATAGCCCCCTTAGATCGAATTTAGATCCTCCATTTCTTCTTTCATACACTCATATTTCCTCTCCCCCCCTAGGTAGCACGGACACTTCTCCTAATCAGACGTCCCGTGTCCGACACCGTGTCAGACACCGACACTCCTCGGACACACGTCGAAACGTGTCTGACACCTATAAAGCCGTGTCTAACTTTCTACATTTATTCGGGCATCTGTCCGACGCGTGTCCATGGTATTTCGGCCGTGTCCAACGCGTGTCCATGACATTTGGACATCATTTGAGGTGAATGATGTTCTTTAAGCGTGAAATGAGCTGTCGAAAGAGATTGATTAAAAGATTCGTTTGGATGGTAAATGAAAATGAGTTATAATCAAGGGCAAGTTTTAGCTTCACTTATTTAAATTTAATTTCAAATACTTTTATAAAAATAAAATCGAACGTTTATAATTATAAAATATATATTTTATTAAATTTAAATAACGTCTCCCATGTCCTAAATTTCAAGGGATGCCGTGTCACGTGTCCTTGTCGTGTCAGTGTCCCGTGTCCCGTGTCCGTGTCCGTTTTGGTGCTACCTAGCTCCCCCCTCATTAAAACTTCGGATAATTCACGTGGTACCCTTAAAGTTTGCCACTTTGCACGAAATACCCAAATTTTTTATCCGAAAAACTTAAAGAGGCCATAACTCGTGTTTAGGAACTCAGAAAGTGAAAATTTTTGTTTTCAAATCGATCATCTTTCCGAGAACTATGATTTGATAAAAAAATTTGACGAGCTTGGAACTCGTGACCAAGAGATATGATCACTCAAAGTTTGTTCGGTCGGAAAAACTTTGACGCACAATAACTCTTAGTAACGGATCCAAATGCGACAATTTTTTTTTCCAAATTGTAGTTCTCGGAAAGATAAGCGATTTGGAAAAAAAATCGTCACTTTCTGAACTCGTAAACACGAGTTATGACCTCTTTAAGTTTTTCGGATACAAAATTTGGGTATTTCGTGCAAAAGTGGCAAACTTCTGGGGTACCGCGTGAATTATCCGTTAAAACTTTATTTTTATGAAACGATGATTATAAGTATCACAAATTCTCATTGAAGACATGACATATCCGTCACAAGCTTGTGACGGATACCACTTTACCTCACAATGTACCCACTTTTTCCAGTTAATGTATTATACAACTGGTTGTATATACAACTTATTCAATGTAGTTGAGTTTTCTTATAAAGTTATCGAGCTCTATTAACAAAATTATCGAGCTATGATACAAAGTTATTGAGCTTAACAGAATAATTATTAAGCTCAATAACTTTATAAAATAGTTCAATAACTTGTAAAATAGCTCAACAACTTTGTGTAACAACTCAATAACTTTGAGGCGGTTGTACAATGCTACATTGCTACTATACAACTGGTTGTAGGATAGTATTTGTGCACCTTTTCTCTCTCTGCAACACTATTCATGTGGTCCCCTTTCTCCATTAACCCATTTTGTTACCATTTTATCTCACAAAATATCCGCCACAAATGGTAACCCGTCACAAGGGAGACCAATTGTATAAGTATTGGATCATCACAATTGATGGGGCATATTCTGCACCGCTGACCAAGTCAACATATTGAGCAAGGTCAAGGATATCCACAGCAAAGTCAACGACTTAGACAGTCTAGCCGACGCAACCAATCGGCCTGTCACCTGGGGTCTCGGCGGCAAGCAACCACCCGGTAGGGACACATATCCGCGTACTCATATCCAAGACCCTCGGCCGGCCTGCCATAGGTCCATCGGCCGAGGGTAGAACGGTCTTTCCACCTGCTAGCCACTTGGCCACTTGGCCACTACGTGACAAAAGGTGAAAGCCTATAAATACTCCTCAACCTTCATTGAGGAAAGGGTCCATAAATTAACCTAAGAATGACTATTCATCTGGTAATATCTTCCTTATCTCTCTACAATATATCCTTAGCCAAGTAATAACAACTTATCCCACTAAGTTCACTGACTTGAGCGTCGGAGTGAGTACGCTTGGCACAAAGCCAAGCCCTCAGTTCGTTCATTGTTGCAGGAGAGGCCGAGAGGAACGATTGAGACGTGAGGAATCCAACTCAAGACATCATTCTACAAGCCACGGGTGGTAACAATACTTGCTCTGGAATTACACCCGGAACAACAATAATTGATCGAACTAAGCCGTGTTTCACACTTTGACAAAAAATTTGTAAAAAAAAAAAAATATATATATATATAAAAAAAATGTTGTACGGATTCCGATGAAAGAATTGCTGTCGCATATATATATCTGATTACTACATTCCTCCTTCTCTTCCGCAGCCATTGTAGAAGCAATCACCGTATCTCAAACAAATTAACGGTTTGTATATTGCACTTTCCTCTTTTGATATTCTTAGGGTTTCGGACTATAGTACTCTTCCCGTCTCAGTTATTCGTTAAAACTTCAAATAATCGGGACGGAGGGAGTATAATTAGGGTTTGTCAATTAATTCTTAATTTAGGGTTTGTGCAATTTGAAAACTTAAATAGAATGGGGGAGGGAACATAATCCTGGTATGCATCAGTATGGCGGAACTTACCTTGTCGATCGCAATTCTACTTCTTACTGGGATAACGCTAAGAGTATCGCTAAACAACCTCTACTTCGATACAATTGATTCATCTCTATTGAAATTCATTAACACGTGACATGTTTCAGTCATTTGTTTAACTTTATAACTCGCAACATGTGATTAACAGGATAGCGACCCTGTTGGGTCGGTATGGCTTCTAAAAGCGGATATTTATGGTGTTCAAGGGATAATGTTCATGATCACCTTTCGAGTTAAAGGATCAAACGGTATCAGTGTTGCCTACAATGCTAAAGTCTGGCTAAAGCCTTCTGATGAAATTGAAGTGAAGTCTTTTTGCAGAGTTGAAAATTCTGGTTTGTTGCAATTTAATGTCCGCGCTTTTTTGGATTTAATTCAGTTGTTTTTATTCCTACCGTCTCAATTATTTGTTTGTGACTTGTATTTTTATTAAAGGTATACAAATGATTGAGATGGAGCGAAATCCGTATTTATTTGTTGATTGTTAAACTTATGATTCACAATGTCGTCAAATTCTTCAAATTTTATCGAATTAGAGGTGAACTTATTAACCTAAGACATGTGAGGTATATTTTAATCAAACGTATAGAATTTATTTGATGATAGGGAGTACCGCCCTATTTTGTTGATGTTATAAATTTAGAGACCCATTTTTGAGTGTGTGGATATAATATGAGTATCCAGAAGCCGTTATCTTGTTGCCGTTTTTTTAATCCTATTATCAAGGAATGTTTATTCGATGTGAACCTGTTATTCTGAAGCCGTTTATATTTGTTGCTTTAAGGCGTTATCAAGACTGTTTTTTTCCCTATCTATGTTAAATCAGAATGTGTAGACGCTACTATCTAGCATACGATGCTCATTTCATCTAGGTCGGGTGTGGACTTCCTTTGTCGAGTGTTTGGTTGGGGGTATGTGGTCTCCCGTACATCCCTATTCGTGATTTCCTTTATTTTTTAAAATCTGTTATCCTCTACTCCAGTCTCTTTCGGGCTTACAAATTTGATCCCTTCTCGAAGCTTATTATGGATATTTTTGTTTGTTTAACCCGTTAACTATCACATACGTTTACATCACCATGTTAATAAAGCCGGATATATATCCGGACATAAGAGCCTTTGAGCTCCATTAGAAGGTATTCACTGCATGCTTTGGAAGTGGACTTAGCTTGTAATAGTAGTTCGCCAATCTGTAGATGTGACAGTTGGCCTTGTTAATGTGCTAATGATAGATCGGCAACTTTAAGTCGTGATTCTAAAGAGTAGACGAAAAATCTAACTTGGCCTAGTCGTTTCTCTGCAACTGCAACATCTATTCGCCCCTAAGTGCCCTTGCGTTATATTTGTCATCAACAACTACAAACACAGATATGCAAGGTTGATTTTCGTATTTATGATACTCCCTCCGTCCCGGTCATTTGTTGTCCTTTAGTTTTGGCACAAAGACCAAGGAAAGGGGGAGGGGGCCAATTACTAAATGACAAGTGGAATAAATTGGGTGTGAATGATCAAATTATTCATCAAATTCATTCTTAAAATAGAAAGGACAACAAATGACTGAGACACCCCAAAATGGAAAAGGACAACAAATGACCGGGACAGAGGGAGTACAACTTAGCATCAATTTCCATATGAGGGGGTCTTGTGTTCTTGTGAATTAAGATTTCGCACCACTAGACTAGCAGCTTGCGGTTGCACTATTTTTGCTCATGCTTGTGTTTGACCGAGGTTAAGTAATCTTCTGTGCGCACTGGTAGATATTGTGCTCAACTCAGGTGAGGGTGCCCTTTATTTTATAAGGGTGCCTAACACATAGCACATTGAGAAGCTAAGCTTAAAGCTCTAGAGCAGTCGCACTGTCCGGCTGCACAGTTATGCAATTTCTATACTTTTTCTGTTTCTTTTATGATAAAAGGCTTAAAAGCTCTTTATACCCATGGACGATCCTTTTTCTGGCGTAGGCCGGATGATTTTCAGCGCTGAAGTTGGTCGTGTAATTAGTAAGCATTATGGAGTACTTGGTTAAAATCGTTTCAGAAGATTAGTTCACCTATACGAAGGGTCTTGTAAACAATAACTACAAAGATTGCTACCCGTATTTTGGCGGTATATATCCCTTATAATCTTATATGTATGTTTTATGTACACTAGTGTGTCTGAATCAATGGAGGGACACAGCTTCTTGGACATATGTATCATGCAGGAATACGGCTTCCTCGGACCAGTGAAATGGAAAGTTACCTTGTGGTGTCGAGTGATAGACGACTGATAGTCCATTGTTAGGCCTTTATTTGGTGACTAAAACAGGGGAAGTGCAAGATGTCCGACTCACAAAATATCGCTGCTAATTGCTATTTTTAATTTTGTATTCTCGGCGACCTCTAAATACTAAATGTTTTTTTTTTGAAATAAACCCACACGGGTTTAATTAGATATAATATCAGAATCAGCACGAACTACATCAGAAATGTCCAACGGAAAAGACGCCAACCATCTACGAGAACCTAGAGTCCATGGCCTCAGATGAGCTAGCTCATGAGCGGCCTTATTAAAACATCTACGCGACCATTTAAACGAAACAAAGTCAAAAGAATTAGATAAAGCATAAATGTCGATATAAATCAAAAAAATACTACTGCGTCCCTTCCGCTTCAGCTGTAGATCATGGATAACATTCGAGCAGTCACCTTCCACAATAACCTTACGATTATTCCTCCTTCGAGCCTCCTTGAGTCCATACAAGATAGCAGCTGCTTCCGCTTCTTCTGGATCCATCGCCACCGAACCCTGCTCCACACTACACCACTCAACCTCCCCCCTATCGTTTCGACATACAACACCCAACCCTATCCCCACACCGTCCACAATAGCTGCATCCACATTCACCTTCACCGCCCCATCATCCGGCCTTATCCACCCGCCACCACCAGCCGCCTCTCCCCGGACCTCCACCGCCACCTCCAAACTTCCCTTCCCCTCCATCTCATCTACCAAATCCCCAACTCGTTTTACCACTAATTCCGCCCTCCAATCTCCATCTTCAAAAATTGCTTTATTCCTCCTCTCCCAAATAGCCCAACACCCAGTCATGAAAACCACCTGTTCCCGAACCTCCAGATCCTTCAAAGCTACCTCCACCCAACCCCTTGCCTTAGCAAATCCTAAACAAGACGGCACCTCCACCTCCAACCCCTCCCAAACGCCACCAACCCACCCACATCCGCGAACCACATGTAAACAAGATTCCAAACAATCCCCACATCGAACACACTCGCCTCCAATCGAACCCATCCTCGCTGAAATATTGCCTCTAGTAGCAATGGCCTCATTACACAGCTGCCACATGAACACTTTAATCCTCGGTAAAACAGGTACTTTCCAAATTTTATTCCACAACCAGCTATCTGAAAGAAAACTCGAAGGACCCACCACCTCCCCATCTTGCTTAACCAAAAGTCTATAAGCCGACCGAACAGTATATACTCCATCTCTTTCCCCACTCCAAAACCACTCATCCCGAACCAGCTGTTCACCAACACGCATTCTGAATATCCTCTCACTCTCGAACGGGAGAAACAAAGATTCGACCAGCTCCTTATTCCATCCCCTTCCCCCTTCCTCCATAAGGTCCGCCACACGCAGACCCGGGTCAGCCTCCCCCCTAGGCGAAATAACCATCCCCGAACCAGTTCCCCCAACCCACGGATCCCGCCACACCGCCGTGGAAAGCCCATCCCCCACCCTACGCCGTAACCCCATCAACAACACAGACCGTGCTTCCCAAATACTCCTCCAAGAATAACTCGGATTGGATCCCAAACCTGCCTCCAGAAAAGAAGCAGATGGAAAATATTTACCTTTTAACAGCCGTGTCATTAAGCTATCCTCATCAGTAAGTAGCCTCCATGCCTGCTTACCCAGCAATGCACTATTAAACTTCACAAAGTCTCGAAACCCAATTCCCCCACGGCATTTAGGTAAACAAAGCTTCCGCCAAGCGATCCAAGGTATCTTCCTCCTCCCATTCTCCGTACCCCACCAAAATCTCGAAACAAGGGACCTTAACTCATCACAGAAATTAGACGGAATTCGGAAGACACTCATCGCATAAGTTGGTATAGCTTGGGCCACAGCCTTTATAAGCACCTCCTTACCCGCTTTACTGAGTAACGAACCCTTCCATCCCTGCAACTTCTTAGTCAACTTGTCACGAATCAGATCCGTAAGTCCCCTTTTAGACCTCCCTAAAACAGTCGGCAAACCCAGATATCTCTCCTGACACACTACCTGCCTCACTCCAAACACATTCCCTATCTGCTGCTTCCTCGCCAAACTGGTTCCACGGCTAAAAGAAACCGTGGTCTTCGGTAAACTCACTAACTGCCCCGAAGCCTGCTGATAGCGATCAAGAATACGCTTAACTTCCCTAGCCTCACTCTCCCTTGCCTTCACAAATATTATACTATCATCAGCAAAGAATAAATGCGAAACACTCGGGGCCTGAGGAGCAATCCTAATACCATGAATCGAACCCATCTCTGCTGCTCTCCTCAACATACCAGACAACACTTCCGCACATAAAAGAAATAGATAAGGCGATAACAGGTCCCCTTGTCGTAACCCCCTACTAGGTAAAAAGGACTCAGACCGTTGACCATTTACAAGCACAGAGTACCGCACCGACCGAACACACCTCATAACCGTACTAACCCACCGCTCATGAAACCCCATTCGACATAAAACAGCCTCTAAAAAATCCCACTCAACCCGATCATAAGCCTTCGCCATATCAAGTTTCAACGCCAAATGACCCCCATTACTTCTCGTATTCTTCATATGATGAAACAACTCAAAAGCAACCAGAATATTATCACTAATCAGCCTTCCAGGTGTAAAAGCCCCCTGATTCTCTGACACAACCTCACTCAAAAATCTCTTCACTCTATTAGCTAGCACTTTCGACACCAATTTATAAATCACATTGCACAAACTAATTGGCCTAAAATCAGCCAGCTTATCAGGCGCCTTCTTCTTCGGTATTAAAACAATATTAGTATCATTCAGGCCGGTTGGAATAGGGGCCCCATTAAGAATGTTGAGCACTAACCTTATAACCGCAGGTCCAACAATATGCCAGTATGTCTGATAGAAAAGGCCGTTCATACTGTCTGGTCCCGGCGCCTTCAATGGATGCATCTGATTCAACGCTATAGCCACCTCATCACCCGTATACTCTTCTGCTAACCCCGCGTTCATCTCACCCGTAACTCGACCCTCCACAACCGTCAAAAGATCATCAAAACCCGCCGGTGACCCCGAACCGAAAAGCTCACCAAAGTAATCTACAACACATCGTGAAACAGCCTCAGTACCTTCAAAAACATTCCCCAAATCATCACTAACCTTTGAGATAAAATTCTTCTTTCTCCTCTCGCTAGCAGCTCTATGGAAAAATTTAGAATTCCTATCTCCATCACGCAGCCAAATAGCCCTAGAACGCTGTCGCCAAAACCTCTCCTCCTGACGCAAGAGATCCGCTATTTCCATCACCACCCGCTTCCTCTCCTGAACGCGCCCTAAACTCCTATCACCTTCATTTAACACCTTCAGACGATCCGTCTTCTTAACAAGGCTCTTCATGATCTTCCCTATACTTACCCCCTTCCACTCCACCAATTCCCGAGCACACCAACCCATACACTCTGTAAAATCATCACCCCCTCTGCTCCACCCCCGTTTAACAGCCTCCTCACACCCCTCCTCACCTACCCATATATGCTCAAACCTAAACATCCTATCACCCCGGCCCTCTCGCCCCACTCGCCGATCCCCCACAACCTTTATCGGACAGTGATCCGACCATTCCCTGTTAAGATGAAGCACTCGAGCATAAGGAAATAGGTCAAACCACTCCTCGTTAGCCATAGCCCTATCAATACGAGATTGTCTGTTATCCTCTCCGACCTGTCCATTATCAAAAGTAAAGGCATAGCCTTCCATAGGAAGATCCCGAATACCCACCTCATCCACAGCATCACGAAAGTTATTCATCTGCCACTGTGCTCTTGAAGCCCCTTTCATCTCAGTAGAGTACAGAATCTCATTGAAATCACCCACACACAGCCAAGGTCCATTTCCCTCCCCAGCCAACATCCGCAACAGCTGCCATGATAAATGCCTATCTTGGACAGCCGGCCACCCGTAAAATCCTGTAACCCGCCACTTTAAGCCATTCCATTCAACATCGAAGTCCATAAAATGGACCGCAGCCGCCCTCATCACACACAACACCTCCTCTTTCCACAAAAACGCAAGCCCACCTGAACGGCCCACACTATCTACAGCTACACCCGTATATCCATCCACCTTACTAATTAACCTACTCATTTCACGACTACTCAACTTCGTTTCACAGATAAATATCATAGCCGGGGCCTCCCGTCGGATAAGGTTCCGAAGACCGCCTACTGCATCGGGGTTGCCCGGCCCCCCTAGCGATTAAGGCTTAAACAATTCATTGGACCCGGCGGGGTTGATTGCTATCAACCTCCGCCTCAGATATCAACACATCCCCGTGTATCGCAACTCTCTTATTACCCACAGCATCCTCATTGTCCACCTCACACCTATTTCTTTTATTAAAGTCATTAGTCAACGCCTCCACACCAAACCCAGCAACACTCCCACTTCCTTCTGTAAAATCACGTTCCAACCGCACCCACTTCCTAGCTCCACTTTTGTTCTTCTCACCACCCCCTACTCCACTCAGCTCCACTAACGAATCACTCCCAACTGCATCTCCCCCCCCCCCCATAGACGTTAAAATTAACTTCCCAGGCATCGTCACACTCCGCTTGTCACCTGCTATCCCCTCAGCCGAGATACTAGCAACCCCACCCCCCAAGCCCTTATTCAACGTCTTTAGCCCCTCACTCGCCATCAATTCACTCCCCCTACCCGCCGCAGACCCCTTTATTCCGCCTTCCTCCATTACAATACTCTGTAAAGGCTGCTGCACCCCCTCCCCCACCATTAAACGATCCTCCTTATAACCTTCCTCATCGTCATGCTCCAACACGCTTCTCAGTCCCACCGTTCCCTTCCCCTGTACTGTTTTCGACTTACAAGACAATGCAAAGCGACGCAGCTTCTCCACCAACGCAATCTCATCTTTAAAATACTCCTCCTCGAAATCCGGCTTCAAGTCTCTGGCTGTTTTCCGTCCATCAACCACCCCCATTCTACCTCCCTTTCGAGGAGATGCTCGCAAACCCTCCCCATACTGCAATTCGTCCTCATCATAAGGACCTCTTTCACAATCCTTGACCCCATGACCCAACACCCCACAACCATAACAAAACAGCGGCAACCGCTCATACTTCACAACAAACATATCAACTCTTCCACTCGGCATTCGAATTTCAACAGCGGGCTTCAGAGCCTTTCTAATATCGTGCAAAATTCAAATTCGATCCACCCTTTCCAATTCAGGAGCATCAACCTCATCTTTTGCAACAAACCTACCCAACTGCGCGCCAAGATTGCTCAAATTCGCCAAATTCGTGCGTCCCTTAATAGGAAGATCATAGATACACGCCCACATAGGTAATTGGAACAATGGAGTATCCGATATTCTCCCTTCATCACAAGGTTCATTAAAACACCAAACAAACTTGTCAAAGTGCCAAGGTTGTCCCTCCATAACCTTAATCTTATCGCGCTCATCCTCGAATTTGGACATAAACAGCTTTTCCCGAGCATCCACAACGCTACCCACAATTTTACCTCTTGGATTCCACAACCGGAGCATTGTATCGATAGCAGCGCGCCCATTAACCGCCTTCGATGCCCAAATCTTGCCCACCAAGATAAGTTCTGTCTTCACCGTTTGATCCTCAGCACCCCCAACCTCTCATTCGAAAGCCATACTCCCCCTACTACTGCCTTCGTCCACCACTTCTTTCCCCTTCCTACTTCCCATAATTCAAACAAGGGCCCCAAAATCCTAACAAGAATCGAACCCTATCAACCTACAACACCAAACTACCAAAACAGCCAAACCCTAACCAGAAAAAGAAACAGAAGCAAAGTAACAGAGAACGAACCTACGAGCACCACCGTAGATAGATGCCTTGAACGGGAAGGAAGAAACAAAGATAAACTATGACGAAGACTCACACAGGGAAACCCTAAAGAGAAGCCCTAGAGAGACGTGTTAAGAAACTCCAACTTTTTGCCTTTCTTCAAACCGAATAGAGAGGTTCAACTTCTAAATACTAAATGTTGGTGAACTGGTAAGAGGGAAGTTTATGCAGCAATCTCAGTTTGCGTAGATATACTCATTTGGGTTTTGGTTAGAATGTTAGATTGTCATTTTGTCAATGGAGAGTTTTGATGATTGTCATTTGGGTTTCGAGGTTAGGTAAGATTATCGGTCAGACTCACCAAAGTCATGACTCTGTCACATCAACTTTCCACTAACCTTTTTTTTTTATTACTGAGACTCATCTCAGACTTCATACATTATGAGTCAGACTCACCTCAAACTCTACTTTTCCATTTCACTTCTTTTTTTACAAACTTAAAAAAAAAAAAAAAAAAAAATTGACAAATGTGATCCATTCATTGGATAATTTCTTTTGAACGTGGGGTCAAGACTTTTTGTTAAGACTTGATAGGGCATATTCTGTACCCGCTGACCAAGTCAACATATTGAGCAAGGTCAAAGATATCCACAGCAAGTCAACGACTTAGACAGCCTAACCGACGCAGCCCGTCGGCCTGTCTCTTGGGTCTCGGCTAGGGCAACTAGCCAGCCGGGGCACACATCCGCGAACTCATATCCAGGACCCCTCGGCGGCGAGTCAACAGGGCCCGCCGGCCTGCCATGGGTCCCTCGGCCGAGGGTAGATCAGTCTTTCCACCTGCTAGCCACTTGGCCACTACGTGACAAAAGGTGAAAGTCTATAAATACTCCTCAACCCTCATTGAGAAAAGGATCCACAATTTAACCTAAACACCTCATAATCTGGTAATATCTTCCTTATCTCTCTACAATATATACTTTGCCAAGTAACATACGACTTAATCCTTTTAACTTTACTGACTTGAGCGTCGGAGTGAGTTCGCTCGGTCCAAAGCCGAGCCCTCAGTTTGTTCATTATTTCAGGAGACCGAAAGGAGGATTCAATCAAAGACGTCATTCTACAAGCAGAGGTGGTAACAAATAACTGCTATGGAATTACACCCGGAACAATTGGCGCCGTCTGTGGGGAAGATACTAGAAGCTAGTCACATTCATTCCCAAACAAAAAAAAACACAAAAAAAAAACCCACCCAAAAAGCTAAGAAGATGTCGAAACAGCAAGAGGTATTTGTAACTGACGAAACCGAATTCTGCCAAGATGATACCGTCCACAATTCTGGGGTCGTACAACCCCCCACCGGCCGAGTAACTCAACCGGAGTTCGGGATGCCAATAATACTAGATACGCCGCTGCCCGTCGACCAAGTCACCATCATGGGGCATGTGGTTGATGCAGCTAAACTGAAGCTACTCCTGGACCTAATTGGTAGCACGCCGACTCACACTGTCACACCGACAAGAGCGGCGGCACCCGTACAGGAGACCAGGGCCCAAAATGTGACTCCGAGAAACTTGAACGGAGCACTAGGGGAAGCTGACCCTGTCAAGACGCCGGGGGAGCCCAGAGTGCTAGTAGTAGACCTAAGTCCTGACCGCACTCGCGGGAGGACAGCGTCGCCGCAGCACCAACGAGGCCTGCCTAAGAGGAGTGAAAGAAGTCCGACTCGCCAGAGTCAGAGAAGGAGTCCGACTCGCCAGAGTCAGAGAAGAAGCCCTTCCCGCCACGGGGAGGGGAGCCGGACTAGGGATGTGAGGAGCCGATCGCCGCGTGTCGTTCGACACATGGTCAGACAGCCCCTCAGCGCCTACGTCCTAGAAGTCCCGGTGCCGACTAAACTAAAGTTGTTACCCATATCATACAAAGGAGAAAGCGACCCAACCGACCACGCTGAGGCTTTTGAGTCTTACATGTCGGTATGGGAGCAGCCTGATGAGGTTTGGTGCCGTGTCTTCCCAACGACCCTGCATGGGATGGCACAAAGTTGGTACAAGGGGCTACCCAATGGGTCGATATACGGTTATGGCGACCTGAGGGAGATATTTTTGGCCCAGTATTCTTGCAATAAGAGAAGGGCCGTCGAGACATCGGATCTCCTGACTATCAAACAGGAGGGAGGCGAGTCTCTCCGAAGCTACGTAAAGAGGTTCGACGCCAAGGTTCAGCAGATTCGTGAGCTGAACAGCGAGCTGGCAGCTTTCGCACTGATGAAAGGCCTCCCAAGGGGAGACTTAAAAAATGAGCTCATCAAGTGCGGCGGCCTGAACTTAGACTCCGCCAGGAAAATGGCCGACCAGGCCATAAAGGTGGAGGACTACCACAAAACCTGGGTAGGCCCCGGCGATGCCGGGCACTCAGAGAGAAAAAGCCGCCGGGAGGACAACCCGGATGAAGGACACCGTGACAATAATAGGTCACGGCCTGACAGATCCGCCAGGAAACAGAACTCGGCGGGCGCCGGGGGGAGTTCAGGACCTTACTACCAGAAACGGTTCAATGGCCACACCCCCTTGGTCGTATCTGCCGCCGAGGTCTTCGCCCTGAGCAAGAACGAGGGTCAGAAGTGGGAAAGGCCTCCCAGGCCGAGGAGTGACGGTGACACGAGCCAGTACTGTGAGTACCACGGCCACACCGGTCACTTAACTGACAACTGCCGGCATCTGAAGATTACCATTGAAGAGCTGATCCGAAAGGGGAGCCTCGGCAAATATGTTCCCAACGGCCAAAAGACCGATGCCGGCGGCTCAAATAAGAAATCCGTCTTCGAACGGATAGGAGTAATCCATGTTGTCATCGGGGGCAACGAGAACGGTGGGTCCGCTCATGGGCACAAACGGCACCTGAACGAGCTGTATCAGGCCATCAACTTTGTGCCCAAAACAGCGGTCCCCGCTTCCAACATCCCCGATATGACTATCGGAAAGAAGGACTACGAGGGAGTCATCGCCCCTCACAGCGACCCACTTGTAGTCCACTTGGACATAGCCAACCACCTGGTTAAGAGGTGCCTGATTGACACAGGCGCCTACACGAACATCATGTTCAGAGAGTGCTTTCTCAACCTCGGTTTGAAGGTTGAGGACTTGAGCCCCTGCACCAATCCGTTGTACAGTTTCTCCGGGGCCGGCCTGGTACCCCTGGGGTCAATCAGACTGCCGGTGATGTTCGGCGAGGGGAATGCGGCTAAGAATGTCCTAGCTGAGTTCGTGGTCATTGACGGCTCGTCCGCCTACAACGTTCTCATAGGCCGAGTCACTCTGAGCGAGGCCGACGCAATAATGTCCATCCGGGCCCTGACACTGATGTATGTCTCGGATCGGGGGGAAGCGCATAAGCTCGTCTCAAAGGACGAGAAGGACGACGTAGTCAACGTCCAGATATCTGCCAGAGGATGCAACATGCAATCCCTCAAAGTGGCAAAAAAGTCAGAGAAGGGGAAAAGCCCATCCTTACAACAGGAGGGCGACCCAATGAGCACCAACAACGTCAGCATGGTCGAGGGGGCCGAGACCGAATAAGTGGAAATTGACCCAGGGCGCACCGTAACTGTCGGTGTCAACCTGGAGCCAAAATTTAGGGCCGCTCTCCTAGACCAGCTGAGGAAGAACAAAGACGTCTTCGCCTACTCAGCGGCCGAGATGCCAGGCGTGAGCCGGGAGGTAATTGTTCACAAGCTGAACGTGCTCTCCACCGCTCGCCCTGTCAAGCATAGGATGAGGAACTCCTCAGCCGAGAAGGATGAGGCCATTAAGGCCGAGGTAGATAAATTACTAGCGGCGGGCTTTATCATGCCTTGTACTTATCCTGAGTGGTTAGCTAATGTTGTAATGGTGAGGAAGTCATCGGGGGCGTGGAGGATGTGTGTAGATTTCACCAATCTTAATAAAGCGTGCCCCAAAGATTGTTATCCCTTGCCTCGAATAGATAGTTTAATCGACGCCACGGCAGGCTACACTATGCTGAGCCTGATGGACGCCTTCTCAGGGTATCATCAGGTATTCATGGCCGAGGAAGACATGCCTAAATGCGCATTCATCACTGCTAACGGCACATACATGTATAAAATGATGCCGTTTGGTTTGAAGAACGCCGGCGCAACTTACACAAGACTGGTGGACAAAGTGTTCCAAAACCAAAAAGGGCGAAACATTGAGGCTTACGTCGACGATGCTATTGTAAAAAGCAAGTCTGACAGCGAGCACTTAACCGATTTACACGAGACATTTTGTTCACTAAGGAAATACAAGATGAAACTTAACCCCATGAAATACAACTTTGGTGTCCGGGCAGGTAAGTTCCTTGGCGTGCTTGTCAGCGCCAGGGGAATTGATGCCAATCCAGAGAAAGTCCAAGCAATCCTGGACCTGCCGGAGCCGAGGAATCGAAAAGAGGTTATGATGTTGACCGGGAGGATGGCGGCTCTGGCCCGTTTTATCTCTCGGTCAGCCGACAAGAGCACCCCATTCTTCAAAGTGTTAAAGGGGAATAAAGACTTCAGCTGGGGGGAGGAACAGAGCACAGCTTTCAGACAACTTAAAGCTCATCTTCAAACTCTCCCGACCCTGTCCAGGCCGATGCTGGGGGAGACGCTATATCTGTACATAGCAGTTACCTCGGCCACGGTCGTCGTGATCATCGGGAAGAAGACAAACAAAGCAACACCCAATCTACTTTGTCACCATACGTTGTTGCCCGCCTAGAGAAATTACCCGCTAATTGAAAAAGCGACCTTTTTTTGTCGTCGTCGCCGCAAGGAAAGCGAAACCCTACTTCGAAGCACATCCCGTGACGGTCTTAACCGACCAACCATTGGAGAAAGCATTGGAAAAATTTGAGCAATCCGGCAGGCTCATCAAATGGGCAGTAGAGCTATCCGGCTTCGGCATTCAATATAAGCCGAGACCCTCGATAAAGGGACAGGCACTTGCAGACTTTCTGGCCGAGTGCACATATCAAGAAGAGCAAAACCCCGGAGTATGGGAAGTATACACCGACAGGTCCTCCACGACGAACAGCTCAGGAGCCGCCGTCCTTATCATCAGCCCAAACGGGGACGAGTTTGAGTACGCCTTGAAATTCACCTTCTCGGCCTCAAACAACGAATCCGAATACGAGGCGGTGATAACCGGAGTCGAACTAGCTAGAGCCGCCGGGGCGGAACACATCATTTTGAAAACAGATTCACTTTTAGTGGCTAATCAAATCAGAGGAGAGTACGAGACTCGAGACGACGGGATGGTAAGATACCTGGAAAGGGTAAAAGCTGACACTTCAAAGTTGAAATCCTTTCAGATACAATGCATTCCCAGGTCTGAGAACAACCGAGCCGACGCTCTCTCAAAGCTTGCCAGTTCAACCATCAAGAATGTCAGTCGAACCGTGCTGGTGGACATCAGAAATGCCAAAAGCATTACTGAGACCGTCGGCATGGTGGGCGACATAGAGACCGAGACGACGTGGATGACTCCGATAATGAAGTACAAACTGATGAATGAATTGCCGGAGGATCGCAGTCTCTCACAGAAGATAAAGAGGATCGCAGCAAGGTACTTGGTGTTTGAAGGAGAATTATACAGGAGGTCCGTGGTAAGGCCACTCTTGATATGTGTCGGCCCAGCCGACGCGGAGCTAATACTGACAGAGATTCACGAGGGCATCTGTGGTCATCACATGGGGGCAAGAACACTAGCCCACAAAGCTCTCCGAGCCGGCTACTTCTGGCCTACCATGCTTGCGGATTCCAGAGCCAAAACCAAAAAGTGCAACAACTGTCAAATGCATGCTCCGGTGATACATGAACCTTCCCGAGACCTGCAGCCGGTACTTAGTCCCCTTCCTTTTGCACAGTGGGGGATGGATCTACTAGGGCCGTTTCCAACGGCATCCGGAGGAAGAAAGTACTTGATTGTCGCCGTTGACTACTTCACCAAATGGGTTGAAGCTGTAGCAGTACCTGCGAAGACGACGGCGGCCGTAAGAAAGGTAATCTGTGAAAATGTCATAACTCGTTTTGGGTTACCCCAAGTCATGGTATTTGACCACGGCCGAGAGTTTTGGAGTGACACAATAATGAGCTGGTTGGAGGAACTTGGTATCAAATTTGCATACTCCTCCGTCTGCCACCCACAGAGCAACGGACAGGCGGAGGCAGCCAATAAAACAATCCTCAACGGTTTGAAGAAGACAGTTGAAGACCTAAAGGGAAGATGGGCCGATGAACTACCCGGCGTCCTGTGGTCCCTGCGAACCACGGAGAAAGAAGCAACGGGGTACAGTCCATTCCACTTAGTCTACGGGTCCGAAACAGTCCTGCCAATTGAAGCAACGGTGCCGACATTCAGAACGGCCACCTTTAACCCGGTTGAAAATGAGGAAGGTTTAACAACCTCCCTAGACCTGGTCGAAGAGAGCCGAGATACAGCACGCCTCAACTTGGCAGTATACCAAAACCGAATGAGAAGAGCCTACAACCGGAGAGTCCACAAGAGGGATTTGAAAGTAGGGGATCTAGTCCTAAGAAAGTCGGCCGCCACCAACAAAGGAAACATTCATGGTAAACTAACGGCCAACTGGGAGGGTCCCTACAAAGTGGTTGAAGAAATGAGGCCGGGTACATACCGGCTGACCGACATGGAGGGTGTGCCTTTGATGAGCCATTGGAACACTGACAATCTAAGGAAATACTTTGTATAGCGGCGGAGGTGTCCAAAACAATTGTTGGCACCCCAACGCATGTTTATATCTAATGAAGAACCATCCAAGTTTTCCATCAAAGTGTTTATACCCTCCGCAGTCATATCGAGGTAGACGCCACGGCCCAAGCCGGGCAGTCACCCCAAGAAGTAGACGCCACGGCAGTCACTCCAAGAAGTAGACGCCACGGCAGTCACTCCAAGAAGTAGACGCCACGGCAGTCACTACCAGCGCAGTTGATACTCGCGAAAGCGACCAACATGCCTTAGGAACGTATAAGTACAGTTGAGACGCAAATCTAGCCGCCTCGGCCAACCGAAGGCCTGGCAGAGGATGCGATCAATATGTCTACAGATACGAACGCTGTCGCGCCGTAACCCCTAGTCGCCTCGGCCAACCGAAGGCCTGGCAGGGGACACAACGGTCGATACGCTAACATGTTCACAGCGGCGGTTGGGAAGCGCAAATCCGACGCCTCGGCTAGACCGAGAGTGAAAGAGGAAGCGGCCAACATGCCAACATGTTTAAAAAAAAACGTTACACACAGTTGAGATACGCATTCTAAACTGCCTCGGCCAGGCCGAGGTAGAAGCAAAAGAAGCGCTCAATTAATAACGTAAGAAGACAACTCAGACGAAGGCAAGAAAAGACCTCGGCCAATCCAGAGGCAAAATAAGCAAATTCTTATTAAAAATGATAACAGGTTACAAGTAAGAGAAATACAGACGACGGCCGTCCCCATAGGGATAAGCCAAAACGCAACCTACCAAAGTTTTACAAAAACGAGGAAAAGAAAAGCAAAAGGTTACAGACATATCATTTGAAGCGCCAAAAGATGGCAGGGAGGAAAGGCTCAATAGTTGGCCCCGAACTACTGACTATCCGAGATGCCGGATGAGTCTGGTGACGACCGCCCGTCTCCCTATGCTTGTTGCTGCCCTCCATCGGCAGCAACAGCATCATCAACAGCAGCATCATCTTCGGTGGCCGGCCCAGAGGAAGGCTCGTCATTTTCACGTGCCTTTAGCCTCTCAGCCTCCTCTTTGGCCTCCTTCACCTTTGCATCGTAGGCCGCCTTGGCCTCAGCTATCTGAGCCGCCTTCGCCGCCTCCGCCTTCTCCGCAGCCGCTTTTTCCGCAGCATCGGCCATCTCATCCAGAAGCTGGTCAAATTCTCGCCACGGAAAGGAGCCTTCAGGAATGAGCTTCTTGATTGCCTCCTTGGTCGCTTCCTCGGCCTGATCCCGGAATTGGGTGCACATGTTAGGGATGATCTCAGTTTGAAGCATCTCAATATCTTTCTCCCTTTGGGCAAGCATAGCCCTTGTGTCCCTATGTGCCTCACACTGATTCAAATACATATCCTTCCATTCTTCCCTCTTGGCAACAACGGCGTCGTAACCGCCCTTATATCTGTCTCGCTCCTCCAGCAGCTTGGCAGCGGTGGCATCAGCAGCCTCAACTTTGGCCCTCTCAGCCAATAGCAGCTTCTCAACTTCCTCCTCACGCTTTCGTGCAGCAAGGAGGTCCAGCTTAGCCTTCCAAGCTTCCCCCTTTGCAGCGGAAAGATCAAGCTTAAGACGTTCGATCAATGGCCCAGCTTGGGCCATGGCCTTTTCTTGCTCAATAATATGGGAGCCGGCTAGTTGAGTCCACTTCGCCAGCCTCTTGTATATTCTCGTACCCTCTACCACAAGCTCGGCGGGGGGAACCTTCTGGAGTAAGGAGTCAACGGTGACATTTCTATCACCCGCCTTCTCAGGCTGCTTCTCTAATTGCCGCTCAGTGAGAACGGCGGCTGCCGACGGCGGATCTACAAAAAATTCACACAGCGCATCCATGTCAACATTCATTGACACATCAGAGAGTCTGTCATCGGGAATGCATAATGAACCAGCTAAGTCTGAACCACAGGTTAGGTCCGTACCAGTCTGGACCTTCTTAGATGAAGGACCGGGTGAATCATTCTTTTCCCCGGCAACGGTAGAAGCCGGCAGTGGCTCTTTTCTCTTCTTTGGAGGAGGAGGGCCCTTCGCAACGGTCACCACCTCCTCGGTGATATCGACGACCTCCACATGCTCCTTCTGGACCGTTGGGGTTAAAGAGGGAGTTGGGATTGACGCCGTCGCCGACCGGGACGTTGACTTCGGTTTTCTCTTCGGCACGCCTCCGAGAACCCGTGCTTGAGCCACCGCCGGATCCAGTGCCTTCAGCTGCTTGTCCATGAGTTCGTTGGGAGCCAATCTACGATCACGCGCGTCAGCCTCAGGATGCAGCTGAACGACCTTCCCGTCCTTATCAAGCCCTAACCTCTTCAAGGTCCCCTCAGACAGATCCTGGCCAAACCGGTCTGCAAGAAACCAGACAAGAGTTAACTAAAAGAAGTAAAACAAAGCTCTAAAAACAGGAGCATAACAGACAAAGATGGGCCCCACACCGACTCTACTCACCCTGGTTGAGGGCCGGTATGAGACGACGCGGCAAAGCAGCTCATCCTGAAGAATAATCTGAGTCGGGGGCACCCATCCCTTCTCAGCATCAAACAGCTGCATCGCCCGCTTCTCATCCGCATTTAGATAGACCTTCGAAGCGGGCATCTTCAGCTTACTCCGGCTGACCCATTTATCATGCTCCGCCTTACTCTCGCACCGCAAATTGACTTCGTGCTGGAAGGACCGGGGCAGCGGATAGTCAGCCGGCACCTTAACGTACACCCACCGCTCTTTCCAGTCCTTGCAGGAGGAAAGCTTATCAACGGAAACGTAGCCCGACTCCACCTGCACGCTGTACCACCCCACTTTACCAGGGGTCGATGGCCGAAGATGATGAAGCCGACGGAATAAGTTAACTGTAGGGACCTCCCCCTTAAAGAGACAGAGCCATACGAAGCCAACTATCGTCCTAATGGCCAACGGATGCAGTTGAGCCACAGCAACGTTCATAGCTTTGATGATGGCCGTGACGTATTCATTTAAAGGAAACCGGAGCCCATACTCCAGGTGCCTGATATATACGCCGATATGACCCGGGGGAGGGCAACAGACCGCCTGACCCTCCTCAGGGATAACAATTTTGTACCCCTCACCGAAGGAGAAATGACCCTCGAAAAGAGTTTCACCGGAACAACTGGCGCATTTATTGGTCCAGGCACGGTCAAGACCAGTCATGCAGGCCTCGCCGTGATCCAGGAGATGCAGCCTCTCATCACCAGAAGGAATCCTTCCCTCACCGTCATCATCAAAGTCTTCATCAACATCATCATCATCCTCCCAATCCTCCAGAGCTCTTGGATCAACTTCGGGAGAAGGAGACCTAGGGCCCCCAGACCTTATCGGGATGGCGTCTAGTATCTCCTCCTCGTCAAGACGCGACGGGGAACCCCCCGGCGCACGGTTACTAGGTCCGGCATCAGCAGAAGACATGGTAGCAACAATTACTTAACAAAATAAGAGATTGAGAAAAATTTGTTTGTTTACCTTGAAGAAAAGCACTAGCCGAAGTAACGACTCTGAAGATTAGAAGAGAAGGAAGCCCTTGAAAGTTTAGAGAGAAGAAGATTTTTAGAGAAGATGAAATTGGTGGCCAATTTCAGGGACTAACTGCCCTATTTATAGGGGAAAGCCCATGAAGAAGGACCAATCAGGGCACAACCCATGAAACGTCAGCCAATCAGCGAACAGACACGTGTCGGACATGCAACCACGTAATGTCAATTGATGGGGCATATTCTGTGCCCGCTGACCAAGTCAACATATTGAACGAGGTCAAAGATATCCACAGCAAGCCAATGACTTAGACATCCCAGCCGATGCAGCCTTTCGGCCTGCCAGCCTGGGTCTCGGCATGGCAACCTACCAGCCGGGGCCCATACCCGCGTACTCATATCCAAGAACCCTCGGCATGGAGTCAATTGGGCTCGCCGGCCTGCCATAGGTCCCTCGGCCGAGGGTAGATCAGTCTTTCCACCTGCTATGCCACTTGGCCCACTTGGCCACTACGTGACAAAAGGTGAAAGTCTATAAATACTCCTCAATCCTCATTGAGGAAAGGATCCGAAATCTAACCTAAGAACCACTTAAATTGGTATTATCTCTCTCATCTCTCTACAATACACGTCATCAAGCAACATTCTACTTAATCACAATAAGTTCACTGACTTGAGCGTCGGAGTGAGTACGCTTGGCACAAAGCCAAGCCCTCAGTTTGCTCATTGTTGCAGGAGAGGCCGAGGAGAGCAGTCAAGGCTAGAAGAGGCATTATTCGACAAAGCTAGCGCGGTAAACAAACCTACTTGAATTCATACCAGGAACAATTGGCGCCGTCTGTGGGGAAACAGATACTAGAAGCTAGTCATTCCCAAACACAAAAAAAAAAAAAAAAAAAAAAAAAAAAAAAAAAAACCCACCCAAAAAGCTAAGAAGATGTCAAAAGAACAAGAGGTGTTCGAATCGAAGAGCCCCTCCACCCGGATGATACCGTCCACATTCTCGAGTTGTGCAGCCCTCCACCAGCCGGATAATTCAACCGGAGTTCGGGATGCCAATAATGCCGGATACGCCGCCGCCCGCCGACCAGTCACCGTCATGGGGCGTGTGGTTGATGCAAAGCAAAGTGGCAGCTCTGGACTCCGATTGTCGTGCGCCGGCCACACTGTCACACCGACAAGAGCGGCGGGACCCGTCCAGGAAGCTAGGGCCCAAAAGGTGACTCGAGAAACCCGAACGAAGCACTAAGAGAGGCCGAGCCTACCAAGACGCGGGGAGCCCAGAGTGTCGGTGGTAGAACTAAGCCCTTCCCGCACTCGCGGAAGGACGATGTCGCCGCGACGCCCACGAGGCATGCCCCGGACGAGCGAAGGAGTCCGACTCACCGAGTCGGAGAAGGAGTCCGACTCACCGAGTCGAAGAAGGAGTCCGACTCACCGAGTCGGAGAAGAAGCCCTTCCCGCCACGGGGAGAGGGGCCGGACTAGGGATGCGAGGAGCCGATCGCCGCGTGTCATTAGACACGTGGTCGACAGACCCCTCGGTGCCTACGTCCTAGAGACCCAGTGCCGCCAAAGCTAAAGCTACCATCTATATCATACAAAGGAGAGGGCGACCCAACCGATCATGCCGAGGCTTTCGAGTCTCACATGTCGGTGTGGGAGCAACCCGACGAGGTCAGTGCCGAATTTTCCCAACGACCTTGGTTGGAATGGCGCAAAGCTGGTACAAGGGGCTACCCGATGGGTCGGTATACTCCTATTCCGACCTAAGAGACGCGTTTTTGGCCCAGTACTCTACCAATAAAAGGAGAGCCGTCGAGACATCGGATCTCCTGACCATCAGGCAGGAGGGAGGCGAGTCACTCCGAAGCTATGTTAAGAGGTTCGATGCCGTGGTTCAGCAGATTAGGGAGCCGAACAGCGAACTAGCGGCCTTCGCACTGATGAAAGGCCTCCCGAGGGGACTTGAAGAACGAGCTCATCAAGTGCGGTGGCTCGAGCCTTGAGTCCGCCAGAAATTGGCCGACCAGGCCATTAAGGTCGAAGACTATCACAAAATATGGATAGGCCACGGCGAGGCCGGCACTCGAAAGAAAGAGCCACCGGGAGGACAAGCCGGATGAAGGGCGCCGTGACAATAATAGGTCGCGGACCGACAGCCCCCGCCGAGAAGCGTAACCCGGCGGACGCCGGGGAGTTCAGTCCGTACTACCATAAGAAGTACAAGGATCACACCCCCGGTCGTATCGGCCGCCGAGGTCTTCTCCCCGAGCGTAAACGAGGGGCGAGAAGTGGGAAAGGCCCCCCAAACCTAGGGGGGACGGTGACACGAGCCTGTACTGTGAGTACCACGGCCACACCGGTCACTTAACCAACGACTGCCGGCATTTGAAGAATGCCATTGAAGAGCTGATCCGAAAAGGGAGCCTCGGCAAGTATATTGCCGGAGGCCAAAAGACTAACACCGGTGGCTCAGATAAAAAATCCGTCTTTGAGCGGATAGGAACAATTCATGTTGTCATCGGGGGAAACGAGAACGGCGGATCCGCTCACGGGCACAAACGGCACCTGAACGAACTGTATCAGGCCGTCAACTTTGTGCCCACTGCCGCGGCCCGCGCTTCCAACATCCCGAACATAACTATTGGGAAGAAGGACTACGAAGGAGTCATCGCCCCACATAGCGACCCACTCGTAGTCCACTTAGACATAGCTAACCACTTGGTCATGAGATGCCTGATTGACACGGGTGCTTACACGAACATCATGTTCAGGGAGTGCTTTCTAGGGCTCGGCCTGAAAATTGCGGACCTTAGCCCATGCACCAACCCATTGTACAGCTTCTCCGGGGCAGGCAGGTATGAATTCCGAAGTAGGTTTGTTTACCACGCTAGCTTTGTCGAATAATGCCTCTTCTAGCCTTGACTGCTCTCCTCGGCCTCTCCTGCAACAATGAGCAAACTGAGGGCTTGGCTTTGTGCCAAGCGTACTCACTCCGACGCTCAAGTCAGTGAACTTATTGTGATTAAGTAGAATGTTGCTTGATGACGTGTATTGTAGAGAGATGAGAGAGATAATACCAATTTAAGTGGTTCTTAGGTTAGATTTCGGATCCCTTCCTCAATGAGGATTGAGGAGTATTTATAGACTTTCACCTTTTGTCACGTAGTGGCCAAGTGGGCCAAGTGGCATAGCAGGTGGAAAGGCGATCTACCCTCGGCCGAGGGACCTATGGCGGCCGGCGAGCCCGATTGACTCCATGCCGAGGGTTCTTGGATATGAGTACGCGGGTATGGGCCCCGGCTGGTAGGTTGCCATGCCGAGACCAGGCCTGGCAGCCGAAAGGCTGCATCGGCTGGGATGTCTAAGTCATTGGCTTTCTTTGTGGATATCTTTGACCTCGTTCAATATGTTGACTTGGTCGGCGGGCTGAGAATATGCCCCATCAATTTGCCCCAGCCGTAGTCTATGCCGTGGTATGGGCTCCGATGTATCTTTGAGTGTATATTCGTGCAAGTGAAAATTTTACGCCCCTCGCTTTTTCTCCCTCGGCTTACTTCTGTACAAGCCGTACCGCATCCCCCCTCCACATGGATGTGTAATGGACATCAAAATGTGGAAGAGAAGGTGCTGCTGGCCGGCGGATCCAAGGTTGAGAGTGCCGGTGTATTTTTGATTGCCCCCGGCCGGTCTTTGCCTAGCTTGGTTAGTCGTGTTGCCGGCGGAGAATAGATACTTTAGGTGTTTTGCTGAGGAAGATGAATAGGCAAAGGGATATGAAGGGGCGTGTTGAAGACGCTTGGTTACTGTTGCTTTGATTGACATTCAACTGTTGCGTCGATTGACATTCCGTGTACGCATGCCTGACATGTGTCTCTTCGTTGATTGGCTGACGCTTCATGGGCTGCGTTTTGATTGGTCCTCCTTTATGGGCCTTTGCCTATAAATACCAGATCTGAAGTGAAATTGGTTAATAATTCCATTCACTCTAAAAAATTTTCTTCTTTCCAAAATTCCAAGTCTTTCCCTCTCTTCCGATCTTCAGAATTTTTACGTCGGCGTAGCACTTTTCTTCAAGGTAAACCGAAAAACCTTTTCAACTTTTTGTTTTGTTTAAGTAATTGTTGTGAACCATGTCCTCTCGATGCCGGTCCCAGATGCCGTGCGCCGGGGTTCCGTCGCGTTTTGATGAGGAGGAGGCGGTAGCCGCAATTCCATTAAGGTCGAGGGGCCCTAGGTCCCCTTCCCCGAAGTTGACCGCGAGTTCGGGAGCAGTGGGAAGATGATGTTGATGATGAGGAAAGGAATCCTTCCGGTGCGGAGAGGGCGGCGATCTTGCATCATTACGATGCTGTACCATCGGCCCAATCATGATTGGACCGATGGTCTCGCCCGCCGCTCCGCTCGAATTTTTCGAAGAGCACTTCTTTTTTGGCAAGGGGTACAACATTGTCATCCCTGGAGAGGGTCGACCGTCGTTGTCCTCCCCGCGTCACATCGGCGTATATATGAGGCACTTGGAGTATGGTCTCGGTTCCTCTCAATATGTACGTCTCTACCATAATTCGGGCGATGAACGTTGCGGCGGCGCAGCTTCACCCTTTGGCCGTTAGGACTATAGTCGGCTTCGTGTGGCTGTGTCGTCTGTGGGGGTGATCCCATCGGTAAACTTATTCCGCCGAATTCATTTTCTTCGAATGAATGTTCAAGGTGGCCGGGGGTGGTATAGCGTCCAGACTGAGCCAGGCTATCTCACCGTGCCTAAACTCACTTCTTGCAAGGGCTGGAAGGAACGGTGGGTGTATGTCGAGGTCCCAGATGATTACCCGTTGCCTCGGTCTTTTCAGCACCACGTTAACTTGCGGTGCGAGAGCAAAGGGGAGCGTGAGAAGATGATCCCCAAGGGCAAGAATAAGATGGACGCCGGGAATGTCTATCTTAATGAGGACGAGAAGCAGGCACTGAAGCTTTTCGAGGTCGATGATGATGGGGCGCCGAAGGTTTGGTTGCCCCCGACGCAAGTCATCTTGATGGACGAGCCGCTTTGCTATGTCGGCCTCATACCGGCCCTAGCACAGGGTGAGTGGGGTCGGTGTGAGGCCCACTTCTGCTTTAATGTTTTTCGTTGTTTGTTTCTTGACATGTCCCTTTGTCTAAGTTTGACTTTGTTTCTTTTACAGAGCACTTTGGTCCCGTTCTGTCTGAGCAACTCCTCGAGAAGATGGGGCTGGACAAAGACGGAAACGTTAAGGAGAAGAATCCGAAGGTCGATGTGCATGACCGCCGTCCGTCGCCTACTGACCTCCTGAAGGGCTTGGACGAGACGGCGGCCCAGGCCAAGGTAGCTGCTGCCTTGCCTCGTCGGGTCCGGAAATCCAAGTCTACGGCGGCGACGGTGTCAACCTCAGTTCCGCCTCTACCAGAGGTGGAGGTCGTTGACATTGTCGATGGAGAGGATTCCAATGCTGAGGGATCTCCGCTTAGGCGTAAGAGGAAAAGGTCTACCCATGCCACCGATGCTTCTGCTTCCGTCGCTCATGTTAATGCCAGCGCCGAGGAAACGGGCCAACCGGCCAAGAAGAGCAAGCCCTCCGGTACAGGTCTAACTTGCGGCTCAGATTTAGCCGGCTCATTAGATATACCTGATGACCGGCTCTCTGGTATGTCCATGAACGTTGACGTGGACTCTTTGGTTGAATTTTTTGTAGATCAACCGGCGCAGTCTGTCCCAGTCGAGCGGCGAGTTGAGAAGAGGCCTATGCAGACGGCGGGAAAAAATGCCGACTCCGTACTCGCGTCGATATCCAACGACCAGCTCACAGCGGAGGGTACAAGGCTGAGCAAGAGGATTGGGATTTGGTCCGATCTGGCCGGCTCTCGTATTAGGGAGCAAGAAAAGGCTTTGGCCGAGACGGGACCGTTGATAGAGCAGCTGAGGCTCGATGTTGTTGCCGCAAAGGGGGTGGCCGGGAAGGCTAATCTTGACCTCCTTGCCGCACAAGCGCTGGTCGAGGAAATTGAGAAGCTGCTTGTCGGCCGAGAAGGCCAAGGTAGAGGCTGCGATCTCGCCGCCGCCAAGTTGAAGGAGGAACGGGACAGTACAAGGGCGGCTACGACGTTGTTGTCGCCCAAAGGGAGGAGTCGAAAAGGGCGTATCGGCTCCAAGCGGAGTCGCATAGGGAGACTAGTGCTATCCTTGCCCAAAGGGAGAAGGATATTGAGACGCTTCAAAGCACGATTCTCCCTCGCATGTGTGCTCGATATAGGGACCGACCGAAGAAGCTTTCGGGAGGTGATAGATGAGGTCTATCCAGGATGGCTCCTTTCTCGTGGACAAAATTTGACGAGTGTTCGACGATAGGCTCGAGGCTAAAGAGAAGGCTGCGGCGGATAAGGCCGCCGAGGATGCGAGGGCCAAGAAGGAGGAGGAGGCGACCGCTGCAAAGGCGGCCCTTGCAGAGAAGACGAGGGCGGCCAAGGAGGAGTCCGCTAGATCAAGGCGGTGAGGATGCTAAGGTCGCTAAGAAAGCTGCGGCGGATAAGGTTTGGGGATGCCAAGGCCGCCAAGAAAGCCGAGGATGCTAAGGCGCCCAGATTGCATCTAAGTCGCTTACCGAGGGTAACGCTCGCGATGGCGGTAAGGGTAAGCGACAACGAGGCATAGGGAGACGGGCGGTCGTCACCGAGGCTCACCGGCGTCTCGGATAGCTTCACTATTCGGGGGCCAACTATTAAGCCTTTTCTCCCGCCATCCTTTTGGCGCTTTCAAAGAACCAGTCAAACCTTTTGCTTTACTTTTCCTTGTATTTTGTAAGACCTTGGTAGGTAGAGTCTTGGCTTATCCCAAAGGGGGGCCGTCGTCTCGTGTTTCTCCTTCTTGTAACTCGTTATTTTTTTCTTAATGAGAATTTTGCTTGCTTTGCCTCTGGGCCGGGCCGAGGCATTTGGTTTACCCCTTCACTTGTCTTCGGCGTTAATTAATTGAGCGCTTTTCGTTTTTACCTTTGGCTTCACCGAGGCGATTTAGAATGCGTATCTCAACCGTGTTTAACGTCTTTAAGCTCGGTCTTAATTTGCCGAGGGCGGTTGCGTTAATTAATTGAGCGCTTTTTCGTTTTTACCTTCGGCTTGGCCGAGGCAGTTAGAATGCGTATCTCAACTGTGTTTAACGTCTTTAAGCTCGGTCTTAATTTGCCGAGGGTAGTTGCGTTAATTAATTGAGCGCTTTTTCGTTTTTACCTTCGGCTTGGCCGAGGCAGTTAGAATGCGTATCTCAACTGTGTTTAACGTCTTTAAGCTCGGTCTTAATTTGCCGAGGGCAGTCGCGTTTCACTCGTCTCTTCCCGGCCGATTCACGGGGCAACGGAGTTTACGTTTTGACCGCCGTTGAACATATGTTAGCATATCGGCTCGTCCCCTCGTCACTCCCGTTAAAGGCCGGGATGATCGAGGTTTTGGCTCTGTCTGCTGTGTACATATGTTAGTATGCCTTCTGATTGGGGTGGATTAACACTTTGATGAAAAACTTGGATGACTCCTCATTAGATATGAATATGCATTGGGGTGCCAACAATTGTTTTGGGCAACTCCGCTGTTATACAAAGTATTTTTCGAGATTGTCGGTGTTCCAATGGCTCATCAAAGGTACATCTCCCATGTCCGTCAGCCGGTATGTACCCGGCCTCATTTCTTCAACTACCTTGTAGGGGCCCTCCCGATTGGCCGTCAACTTGCCATGGATGTTTCCTTTGTTGGTGGCGGTGACTTCCCGAGGACCAGATCTCCTACTTTTAAGTCCCTTTTGTGGACTCTTCGGTTGTAGGCCCTTTTCATTCGGCTCGATATCCGCTAAGTTGAGGCGTGCCGTATCTCGGCTTTCTTCGACCAGGTCCAGGGAGGTTCTTAGGCCTTCCTCGTTTTCATCCGGGTTAAAAGTGGCCGTTCTGAATGTTGGCACCGTTGCTTCAATCGGCAGGATCGCTTCGGACCGTAGACTAGGTGAAAAGGATCTGTGCCCCGTTGCTTCTTTCTCCGTGGTCCGGAGGGACCATAGAACGCCGGGTAGCTCATCGGCCCATCTTCCCTTGAGGTCTTCAACTGTCTTCTTCAAGCCGTTGAGGATCGTTTTATTGGTCGCCTCGCTTTGTCCGTTGCTCTGGGGGTGGCGGACGGAGGAGTATGCAAATTTGATGCCGAGTTCTTCCAACCAGCTCATTATTGTGTCACTCCAAAATTCTCGGCCATGGTCGAACACCATGACTTGGGGTAACCCAAAACGAGTTATGACATTTTCCCGGATCACCTTTTTCTTACGCCGCCGCAGCTGTTTCGCAGCACCGCCACGGCCTCAACCCATTTGGTGAAGTAGTCGACGGCGACGATTAGGAACTTTCTTCCTCCGGATGCCGTTGGAAATGGCCCTAGTAGATCCATTCCCCACTGTGCAAAGGGAAGGGGATTAAGCACAATGGTTGCGAGGTCTCGGGAAGGTGCGTGTATCACCGGAGCGTGCATCCGGCGATTGTTGCATTTTCTGGTTTTGTTTCGGAATCTTCAAGCATGGTGGGCGAAGTAGCGGCTCGGAGAGCTTTGTGGGCTAGTGTTCTTGCCCCCATGTGATGACCACAGATGCCTTCATGTATTTCGTCAAGATTAGCTCTGCATCGGCCTGGACCGACACATTTTAGGAGTGGCCTTGTCGCGGACCTCCTATATAACTCTCCTTCAAACACCAAGTACCTTGCTGCGATCCTCTTTATCTTTTGTGAGAGGTTGCGGTCCTCTGGTAATTCATTTGACAGTTTATACCCCTTGATCGGAGTCATCCATGTCGTCTCGGTTTCCACGTCGCACACCATGCCGATGGTTTCGTCAATGCTTTTAGCGTTTCGATGTCCACAAAGCACGGTTGGTGATATTCTTTATGGTTGAACTGGCCGCTTTGAGAGAGCGTCGGCCCGGTTGTTCTCGGACACTGGGATGTGTCGCATTTTGAATGACTTCAATTTTGAGGTCTCGGCTTTTACCTTTTCCAGGTATCTTACCATCCCATCGTCCCGAGCTTCGTACTCTCCTTCGTATTGGTTAGTCACCAAGAGAGAGTCCGTTTTCAAAATGACGTGTTACGCCCCGGCGGCTCGGCTAACTCAACTCCGGTTATCACCGCCTCATATTCGGATTCGTTGTTTGAGGTCGAGAAGGTAAACTTCAAAGCGTACTCGAACTCGTCCCCGTTTGGGCCGATGATAAGGATGCGGCTCCCGAGCCGTTCGTTGTGGATGATCCATCGGTATATACCTCCCACATGCCGGGACACGATTCTTCCTGATACGTGCACTCGGCCAAGAAGTCCGTGCCTCGCCCTTTTATCGAAGGCCTCGGTTTGTATTGAATGCCGAAGCCAGATAGCTCCACTGCCCATTTGATAAGTCCGCTCGATTGTTCGAATTTTTCCAATGCTTTTTCCAACGGCTGGTCGGTTAAGACCGTCATGGGGTGTGCGTCGAAGTAGGGTTTCAACTTCCTTGCGGCGACAACCACGGCAAAGGCGCTTTTTCAATCGCGGGTAGTTTCTCTCGGCGGCAACAACAGTGTATGGTGATAAAGTAGATTGGTCTTCTTTGCTTGTTTTCTTCTCTCGACGATTACGATCGACCGTGGCCGAGGTTATTGCTAAATATAGATATAGCGTTTCCCCGGCGTCGGTCCTGGACGGGGTCGGGAGAGTTTGCGAGATGGGCCTTGATTGTTTGAAAGCCGTGCTCTGTTCCTCCCCCCAGAAGTCTTTATTCCCTTTTAGCACTTTGAAGAATGGGGTGCTCTTGTCGGCTGACCGAGAGATAAAACGGGCTAGGGCCGCCATCCTCCCGGTCAAGATATCATAACCTCTTTGCGATTCCTCGGCTCCGGCAGTCTAGAATTGCTTGGACTTTCTCTGGATTGGCATCAATTCCCCTGGCGCTAACAAGCACGCCGAGGAATTTGCCGGCCCGAACACCGAAGTTGCACTTTGTAGGGTTAAGCTTCATCTTGTATTTCCTTAGTGAACAAAATGTCTCGTGTAAATCGGCTAAGTGCTCGCCGTCGGACTTGCTTTTGACAATAGCATCGTCGACGTAGGCCTCAATGTTTCGCCCTTTTTGATTTTGGAATATTTTGTCCACCAGTCTTGTGTAAGTCGCGCCGGCATTTTTCAAACCAAACGGCATCATTTTGTACATGTAGGTGCCGTGTATGGTGATGAATGCGCATTTAGGCATGTCTTCCTCTGCCATGAATACCTGATGGTATCCGGAAAAGGCGTCGAGCAGGCTCAGCATTGTGTAGCCTGCCGTTGCGTCTATTAGGCTATCTATCCGAGGCAAGGGGTAGCAATCTTTCGGGCATGCTTTATTAAGTTGCGTAAAATCAACACACATCCTCCACCCCCCTGATGACTTTTTAACCATTACAACATTAGCTAGCCATTCAGGGTACGTACAAGGGATGATAAAGCCTGCATCTAACAACTTATCAACCTCGGCCTTGATGGCATCTTCCTTTTCGGCCGAGGAGTTTCTCACCCTCTGCTTCACAGGGCGAGCGCTGGGGAGTACGTTCAGCTTGTGAACGATGACTTCTCGGCTTACACCTGGCATCTCGGCGGCTGAGTACGCAAAGACGTCTTTGTTCCTTCTCAGCAGGTCTAGGAGATCGGCCCTGAATTTTGGTTCCAGGCCGACACCGATCCGTCACGGTGCCCTGGATCAATCTCTATCTGTTCGGTCTCAGCCCCTTCGACCATGGCGACGTGGTTGGTGCTCATCGGTTCGTCCTCCTGTCTTAAGGACGGGTTCTTCCCTTTTTCCTCTTTCTTTGCCACTTTGAAGGATTGCATGTTGCATCCTCTGGCCGATATTTGGACGTTGACCACCTCGTCTTTTTCGTTCTTTGAGACGAGTTTATGAACCTCCCCGCGGTCCGAGACATACATCAGTGTCAGGGCCCGGATGGACATTACAGCATCGACCTCACTCAGGGTGACACGACCGATGAGAACGTTGTATGCGGATGAGCCGTCGATGACCACGAACTCGGACATCACATTCTTGGCCGCGTCGGACTGGCCGAACATCACTGGTAACTTGATAGACCCGTGGGGACCAAGCTGCCCGGAGAAGCTGTACAATGGGTTGGTGCATGGGCTAAGGTCCGCAATTTTCGTGCCGAGCCCTAGAAAGCACTCCCTGAACATGATGTTCGTGTAAGCACCCGTGTCAATCAGGCATCTCATGACCAGGTGGTTAGCTATGTCTAAGTGGACTACGAGTGGGTCGCTATGTGGGGCGATGACTCCTTCGTAGTCCTTCTTCCCAATAGTTATGTTCGGGATGCACGCTCCGGTGATACACGCACCTTCCCGAGACCTGCAACCAGTGCTTAATCCCCTTCCCTTTGCACAGTGGGGAATGGATCTACTAGGGCCATTTCCAACGGCATCCGGAGGAAGAAAGTTCCTAATCGTCGCCGTCGACTACTTCACCAAATGGGTTGAGGCCGTGGCGGTGCCTGCGAAAACTGCGGCGGCCGTAAGAAAGGTGATCTGGGAAAATGTCATAACTCGTTTTGGGTTACCCCAAGTCATGGTGTTCGACCATGGCCGAGAATTTTGGAGTGACACAATAATGAGCTGGTTGGAAGAACTCGGCATCAAATTTGTATACTCCTCCGTCGCACCCCCGAGCAAGCGACGGAAGGCGGAGGCAGCCAATAAAACGATCCTCAACGGCTTGAAGAAGACAGTTGAAGACCTCAAGGGAAGATGGGCCGATGAGCTACCCGGCGTTCTATGGTCCCTCCGGACCACGGAGAAAGAAGCAACGGGGTACAGTCCTTTTCACCTAGTCTACGGGTCCGAAGCAGTCCTGCCGATTGAAGCAACGGTGCCAACATTCGTAACGGCCACTTTTAACCCGGATGAAAACGAGGAAGGCCTAAGAACCTCCCTGGACCTGGTCGAAGAAAGCCGAGATACGGCACGCCTCAACTTAGCAAAGATATCGAGCCGAATGAAAAGGGCCTACAACCGAAGAGTCCACAAAAGGGACTTAAAAGTAGGAGATCCGGTCCTCGGGAAGTCATTTGCCACCAACAAAGGAAACATCCATGGCAAGTTGACGGCCAACTGGGAGGGCCCCTACAAGGTAGTTGAAGAAATGAGGCGGGTACATACCTGACGGACATGGGAGATGTACCTTTGATGAGCCATTGGAACACCGACAATCTCAGAAAATACTTTGTATAACAGCGGAGTTGCCCAAAACAATTGTTGGCACCCCAATGCATATTCATATCTAATGAGGAGTCATCCAAGTTTTTCATCAAAGTGTTAATCCACCCCAATCAGAAGGCATACTAACATATGTACACAGCAGACAGAGCCAAAACCTCGATCATCCCGGCCTTTAACGGGAGTGACGGGGGGACGAGCCGATATGCTAACATATGTTCAACGGCGGTCAAAACGTAAACTCCGTTGCCCCGGTAACTGGCCGGGAAGAGACGAGTGAAACGCAACTGCCCTCGGCAAATTAAGACCGAGCTTAAAGACGTTAAACACAGTTGAGATACGCATTCTAACTGCCTCGGCCAAGCCGAAGGTAAAAACGAAAAAGCGCTCAATTAATTAACGCAACTACCCTCGGCAAATTAAGACCGAGCTTAAAGACGTTAAACACAGTTGAGATACGCATTCTAACTGCCTCGGCCAAGCCGAAGGTAAAAACGAAAAAGCGCTCAATTAATTAACGAATCGCCTCGGCAAATTAAGACCGAGCTTAAAGACGTTAAACACAGTTGAGATACGCATTCTAAACTGCCTCGGCTGAAGCCAAAGGTAAAAACGAAAAGCGCTCAATTAATTAACGCCAGAAGACAAGTGAAGGGGTAAACCAAATGCCTCGGCCCAGCCAGAGGCAAAGCAAGCAAAATTCTCATTAAGAAAAAAATAACGAGTTACAAGAAGGAGAAACACAGACGACGGCCGTCCCCTTTGGGATAAGCCAAGACTCTACCTACCAAGGTCTTACAAAATACAAGGAAAAGTAAAGCAAAAGGTTTCGGACTGGTTCTTTGAAAGCGCCAAAAGGATGGCAGGGAGAAAAGGCTTAATAGTTGGCCCCCGAATAGCTGAAGCTATCCGAGACGCCGGGTGAGCCTGGTGACGACCGCCCGTCTCCCTATGCCTGTTGCTGCTTACCCTTACCGCCATCAGCAGCGTTACCCTCGGTAAGCGACTTAGATGCAACTGGGCGGCGGCCTTAGCATCCTCGGCTTTCTTGGCGGCCTTGGCATCCCAGTGCCTTATCCGCCGCAGCTTTCTTAGCAGCCTTAGCATCCTCAGCTGTCTTCAGTCTAGCGGACTCCTCCTTGGCCGCCCTCGTCTTCTCTGCAAGGGCCGCCTTTGCAGCGGTCGCCTCCTCCTCCTTCTTGGCCCTCGCATCCTCGGCAGCCTTATCCGCCGCAGCCTTCTCTTTAGCCTCGAGCCTATCGTCGAACAGCTCGTCAAATTTTGTCCACAGAAAGGAGCCATCCGGATAGACCTCATCTATCACCTCCCTGAAAGCTTCTTCGGTCAGGTCCCTATACTGAGCACACATGCGAGGGAGAATCGTGCTTTGAAGCGTCTCAATATCCTTCTCCCTTTGGGCAAGGATAGCACTAGTCTCCCTATGCGACTCCGCTTGGAGCCGATACGCCCTTTTCGACTCCTCCCTTTGGGCGACAACAACGTCGTAGCCGCCCTTGTACCTGTCCCGTTCCTCCTTCAACTTGGCGGCGGCAGAATCAGCAGCCTCTACCTTGGCCTTCTCGGCCGACAGCAGCTTCTCAATTTCCTCGACCCGCGCTTGTGCGGCAAGGAGGTCAAGATTAGCCTTCCCGGCCACCCCCTTTGCGGCAACAACATCGAGCCTCTGTTTGCTCTATCAACGGTCCCGTCTCGGCCAAAGCCTTTTCTTGCTCCCTAATACGAGAGCCGGCCAGATCGGACCAAATCCCAATCCTCTTGCTCAGCCTTGTACCCTCCGCTGTGAGCTGGTCGTTGGATATCGACGCGAGTACGGAGTCGGCATTTTTTCCCGCCGTCTGCATAGGCCTCTTCTCAACTCGCCGCTCAGTAATTGGGACAGACTGCGCCGGTTGATCTACAAAAAATTCAACCAAAGAGTCCACGTCAACGTTCATGGACATACCAGAGAGCCGGTCATCAGGTATATCTAATGAGCCGGCTAAATCTGAGCCGCAAGTTAGACCTGTACCGGAGGGCTTGCTCTTCTTGGCCGGTTGACCCGTTTCCTCGGCGCCGGCATTAACATGAGCGACAGGGAAGCGCGAAGCATCGGTGGCATGGGTAGACCTTTTCCTCTTACGCCTAAGCGGAGATCCCAAAGATTGGAATCCTCTCCATCGACAATGTCAACGACCTCCACCTGCGGTAGAGGCGGAATCGAGGTTGACACCGTCGCCGCCGTGAGACTTGGATTTCCGGACCCGACGAGGCAAGGCAAAGCAGCTACCTTGGCCCGGGCCGCCGTCTCGTCCAAGCCCTTCGGGGAGGTCGATGGCGACGGACGGCGGTCATGCACATCGACCTTCGGATTCTTCTCCTTAACGTTTCCGTCTTTGTCCAGCCCCATCTTCTCGAGGAGTTGCTCGACGTAACGGGACCAAAGTGCTCTGTAAAAGAAACAAAGTCAAACTTAGACAAAGGGACATGTCAAGAAACAAACAACGAAAAACATTAAAGCAGAAGTGGGCCTCACACCGACCCCACTCACCCTGTGCTAGGGCCGGTATGAGGCCGACATAGCAAAGCGGCTCGTCCATCAAGATGACTTGCGTCGGGGGCAACCAAACCTTCGGCGCCCCATCATCATCGACCTCGAAAAGCTTCAGTGCCTGCTTCTCGTCCTCATTAAGATAGACATTCCCGGCGTCCATCTTATTCTTGCCCTTGGGGATCATCTTCTCACGCTCCCCTTTGCTCTCGCACCGCAAGTTAACGTGGTCTTTGAAAAGACCGAGGCAACGGATAATCATCTCGGGACCTCGACATACACCCACCGTTCCTTCCGGCCCTTGCAAGAAGTGAGTTTAGGCACGGTGAGATAGCCCGGCTCGGTCACGGACGCTATACCACCCCGGCCACCTTGAACATTCATTCGAAGAAAATGAATTCGGCGGAATAAGTTTACCGATGGGATCACCCCCCTGGCGACACATGACCACACGAAGCCGACTATAGTCCTAACGGCCAAAGGGTGAAGCTGCGCGCCGCAACGTTCATCGCCCGAATTATGGTAGAGACGTACATATTGAGAGGGAACAGGAGACCATACTCCAAGTGCCTCATATATACGCCGATGTGACGCGGGGGAGGACAACAGACGGTCTGACCCTCTCCAGGGATGACAATGTTGTACCCCTTGCCAAAAAAGAAGTGCTCTTGAAAAATTGAGCGGAGGCGGCGGGGCGAGACCATCGGTCCAATCATGATTGGGGCCGATGGTACAGGCATCGTAATGATGCAAGATCGTCGCCCTCTCCGCACCGGAAGGATTCCTTTCCTCATCATCAACATCATCTTCCCATCGCTCCGAACTCTGCGGTCAACTCGGGGGAAGGGGACCTAGGGCCCCTCGACCTTAATGGAATTGCGGCTACCGCCTCCTCCTCATCAAAACGCGACGGGGACCCCCCCGGCGCACGGGTACTGGGACCGGCATCAGTAGAGGACATGGTTCACAACAATTACTTAAACAAAACAAAAAGTTGAAAAGGTTTTTCGGTTTACCTTGAAGAAAAGTGCTACGCCGACGTAAAAATTCTGAAGATCGGAAGAGAGGGAAAGACTTGGAATTTTGGAAAGAAGAAAATTTTTTAGAGTGAATGAAATTATTAACCAATTTCACTTCAGATCTGGTATTTATAGGCAAAGGCCCATAAAGGAGGACCAATCAAAACGCAGCCCATGAAGCGTCAGCCAATCAACGAAGAGACACATGTCAGGCATGCGTACACGGAATGTCAATCGACGCAACAGTTGAATGTCAATCAAAGCAACAAGAACCAAGCGTCTTCAACACGCCCCTTCATATCCCTTTGCCTATTCATCTTCCTCAGCAAAACACCTAAAGTATCTATTCTCCGCCGGCAACACGACTAACCAAGCTAGGCAGCACCGGCCGGGGGCAATCAAAAATACACCGGCACTCTCAACCTTGGATCCGCCGGCCAGCAGCACCTTCTCTTCCACATTTTGATGTCCATTACACATCCATGTGGAGGGGGGATGCGGTACGGCTTGTACAGAAGTAAGCCGAGGGAGAAAAAGCAGGGGCAGAAAATTTTCACTTGCACAGAATATACACTCAGCATACATCGGAGCCCATACCACGGCATAGACTACGCTGGGGGCAAATTGATGGGGCATATTCTGTGCCCGCTGACCAAGTCAACATATTGAACGAGGTCAAAGATATCCACAGCAAGCCAATGACTTAGACATCCCAGCCGATGCAGCCTTTCGGCCTGCCAGCCTGGGTCTCGGCATGGCAACCTACCAGCCGGGGCCCATACCCGCGTACTCATATCCAAGAACCCTCGGCATGGAGTCAATTGGGCTCGCCGGCCTGCCATAGGTCCCTCGGCCGAGGGTAGATCAGTCTTTCCACCTGCTATGCCACTTGGCCCACTTGGCCACTACGTGACAAAAGGTGAAAGTCTATAAATACTCCTCAATCCTCATTGAGGAAAGGATCCGAAATCTAACCTAAGAACCACTTAAATTGGTATTATCTCTCTCATCTCTCTACAATACACGTCATCAAGCAACATTCTACTTAATCACAATAAGTTCACTGACTTGAGCGTCGGAGTGAGTACGCTTGGCACAAAGCCAAGCCCTCAGTTTGCTCATTGTTGCAGGAGAGGCCGAGGAGAGCAGTCAAGGCTAGAAGAGGCATTATTCGACAAAGCTAGCGTGGTAAACAAACCTACTTCGGAATTCATACCCGGAACATCAATCGTTGCAACAGTTGAACGTCAATCAACGCAACAGTGACCAAGCGTCTTCAACACGCCCCTTCATATCTCTTTGCCTATTCATCTTCCTCAACAAATTTCTAAGTATCTGTTATCCGCCGGCCACATGATCAACCAAGCTAGGTAGCACCGGCCGGGGGCAATCAAAAACAACCGGCACTCTCAACCCAGGTCTCGGCCAGCGTCACTTTCTTTTCCACATCGGATGCCCTTTACACATCCATGTGGAGGGGGGATATGGTACGGCCTAAGCAGGACCAAGCCGAGGTAGAAGAGGCCGGGGCAGAAATTTTTTCAAACTTGCGCAGAATACGCTCAACACTCATCGAAGGTCCATACCACGGCATAGACTACGCTGGGGGCAAATTGACGGGGCATATTCTGCACCCGCTGACCAAGTCAACATATTGAGCAAGGTCAAAGATATCCACAGCAAGTCAACGACTTAGACAGCCTAACCGACGCAGCCCGTCGGCCTGTCTCTTGGGTCTCGGCTAGGGCAACTAGCCAGCCGGGGCACACATCCGCGAACTCATATCCAGGACCCCTCGGCGGCGAGTCAACAGGGCCCGCCGGCCTGCCATGGGTCCCTCGGCCGAGGGTAGATCAGTCTTTCCACCTGCTAGCCACTTGGCCACTTGGCCACTACGTGACAAAAGGTGAAAGTCTATAAATACTCCTCAACCCTCATTGAGAAAAGGATCCACAATTTAACCTAAACACCTCATAATTTGGTAATATCTTCCTTATCTCTCTACAATATATACTTTGCCAAGTAACATACGACTTAATCCTTTTAAGTTTACTGACTTGAGCGTCGGAGTGAGTTCGCTCGGTCCAAAGCCGAGCCCTCAGTTTGTTCATTATTTCAGGAGACCGAAAGGAGGATTCAATCAAAGACGTCATTCTACAAGCAGAGGTGGTAACAAATAACTGCTCTGGAATTACACCCGGAACAAGACTTTTATAGATTATTGGTAGTCTTGAGTAAGTCTTGTCTTAAGACTTACCAAAGTTTTATCTCAAGACTACCAATAATCTTACCCTTAGATTGTCATTTAGTCAACAGATAAAACCCCTAGTTCCAAACTTCCAATACCTACTCCCTCCGCCTCAACTCGGAGTCATTTATTTGCATTTGGTTTTAATACAAAGACTAAGAAAAAAAGAGGGGACAATTGTGATGGTTTTTAGTGGAGCACCATAATAGATGTGTATGATCAAATTATCCATAAAAAAATCTTCCTAATATAAAAAGGTAAACAATTGAATAAGACATCCTAAAATTGAATAGGTATAAGTAAACAAACGATTGCAAGGGAGTATACACAAAAAAAGCAACAATCGCGAAACACTCAAAAGTACCTCAAGCAAAACTAGAGGGACGAAGTTCCGGAAAAAAAACTAGGTCAACCAGAAAATAGCCATTCCAATAATATCTTCAGGAAGAATAGTATGACTAAAATACCACCTTATATACAAGAATAAGCGTTAGTAGATCTAACAAAATTGACCGGGATGCGACATCCGACCTAAGGAGCCGAGCATGACCCAAACAAGTCTGACCCGATCCATATGTTTATTATGCAAAACTGTATTATTCATAAATAACTTGAGAGTAATAGACGCGAAAAAGACCGAACTCGAAATAACTCGACCAGGCCAAATCTAATCCAAATTCTTACAAATTTGAAAGTGACCAACCCATATCTAACTGGGTTAATCCGTTTGTCAGGTCTAATCGTTTGTAAATGTAATTTTAAGTTCAGCAACTCTCCTATAGGACCGTCCTATACCATAGGACTGACTCAAAAGGAGAGAAGCCCAAAACTAACACTTAATTTAATTTATATTTTATTTTATTTTAACAACACGACATTTTATAATAAAAACTAACATATTTTAATCTACAAGTTATTAATACAAAACTCCAGGTTATCAAAATAAAATAATTTTTTTACAAGTTTATTAACTAATTTTTTTGGGCTTTTGATTATTTGATTGAAAAGGTAAATTATAAGTTAATTGTTTGGGCTTTTGGATTATGGGCTGGTCCAAGGGTCCAAAAATTGCGGCCCAAAATAAATACTCCTTGTTCGCGCGAATTTCAAAAGTGCCTCAACCAAATCAACGACTATCTTGTTCGCCGATTTTAATCAATCAATCATTTTGGTATGTTTTTGCAATTTTCTCTCTTTAGTTTCTCGATTATCAGTTAATTAATTGTTCTTTCAGTTAGGTTTTATTGATTTAGCTCATAATCTATGTTTTTGTGTAATTGTTAATTGTTCAGTTAGGGTTTCTTCTCGATTATTAATTGTTCAGTTAGGGTTTCTTGATGTAGTTTATAATCTAGGATTTTTTGTAATTATTAGTAATTGTTCAGTTAGGGTTTCTTGATTGAGTTCATTATTTGAGTAATTTGAATTCCGATAACTGAATAGGATGGGAAAGTTGGTGAGTGTTGGGCATCAATACGGGGGAAGTCGGGGAACTTACCCTTTAACCCCCAATTCTTATTACTGGAAGGAGGCCCAGATTATGGCTAAACAAATCTCGGAAACGCATAAAGACAAAGATGGTTTGTTCAGTTTAATTCATGATTATATTTTGTTGTTGTTTTGGTGGCGGATTTTGAAAAAAAATGAAAACTTGCTTTTGTTTGAAAATTACAGAATAGCCCCCCTCGTGGGCCGGTACGCCTTCTAAAAGCTGGTTATTATAGTGTTGAAGGGGTTAATGTTCATGATCACCTTTCGTGTTAAAGGAGTTGACGGTGTCAGCGTGGCCTACAGTCCTGCACTGCTCAAGTCTGGCTAAAATTTGCCAGAAGAGCTTTAAAGTCCTTTCTTTTGACAAAGTTCCTGGCTCAGGTTTGTTGCAATTTAGCGGTCTCGATTGTTCATCATCACCTCTCGTTCTTTTTTTATTATTAAACTAATGCTTCAAATTTTAGAATGAAATGTGATCTTCATTCTATTAGCCTATACTGTTTGGGTTACAAATGTTCTTACCTATTATCGCGTGGGGGGATGCTAAAGCCTTTTTTGTTGCAATTTTTCGCATCTACAATCTATTGTTAAGCAATACTTAAGCGTGTTTGTTCACTTGTTGTGCGTGAAACTGTTGTTTTGAAGCCTTTGATATTTGTTGCTTGTAGAGAGAAAACCGAAAAATTTGGAGGTTGATGGCAGCAACAATCTGATATAAGGTATCTACCAAGAAGATGAGGAAGGAGGGAGTTGATGTTTTCTAGGGGCTAAGCTCACCAGTTCTGATCGCTAGTTCTGAATTAGATTTGGGGTTAGTTACTTGTCTTTCGATTTTTTGAAGAAAGATTAATAATGTTTTACTTCATATTACGCACTCATCATGCTTTCTATTTTAACAGAAAAGATTCTGGCAGACTTCGAACCTGTGCCTTCTACATTTTGCTGTATGTGATTTACTTGAATGTCGTGTTATTGCATCCCTTCTGCAAATAAAGTAAAGTACTCCCTCCGTCTCAATCATTTGTTTACCTTTGAATAGAATATCACTCACAAAGAATATAAAAGGTAAACAAATGACCGAGACAAAAGGAAGTATTATTTTTCATGTTTTTTTTTTGGAGTGAACTTCAATATGTTTTTGTCAATTTAACCTTGAAGGGAGCAAATAAGGAGCCAGAGGAGCTGGAATATTCCACGGTTAGTAATGTTAACAGCCAAATAATTTTTCATCTTCTATCAGGCGAAGAAGTGTGCTTCTACTATATGGAAAGAGCTTCCAGAATCTGTAAGTATTTCTGATGCACCTTTATTGAAACACTTGGAAACGTGAGTATTTTGGATGCCTGACCTACTGTTTCTACCTTATTTTCTAATGTGAATTTACTACATTTCGAAGAATTGAAATTTGAGGACCTAATGCTATTATATCTCCATTTTAATGACTAGGCTAAGACATATTTACATACCTAACATGAATTAAACATTTCGTACTAAATTTATGCTAATAACTTCCCAAAATTGTCAGAAAAATCCACCATTCCAATTAATATAGTCCATTAATTTAGAAATTAATCAACAAAAAAATCTGGAAAATTGTGAAACAAATCTCTAGTACCTGAAACACATCTAAACTCACCAACCCCAACCAATTTTCTCTACTATTAATCAACACAAATTCTTGTTTAAGATGGTATATCCGCCGTAAACTTAAAACGGGATCAATCAATTCAACTACACAATAAAAGATTGAATTTGAACCCAAAACCCACAAAGCACAAATCTTTCACCCAAAAAATGGCCTTAGAACTATGGGAAACACTGAAAGTTGAAATAACAGTATACACAGGATTATGTCCTGCAACATTTTTCACTGTAGTAGCATTAAGTTTAGCTTTTTACCATGCAGTTTTTGGGTTATTTCGATCATCATCAAGTTCATCATCTTATGATCAACAGTCCAGATCTTCTGATGAAGAAATGAAACCGTTACCTCCACCTGTACAGTTAGGCGAGATTACTGAAGAAGAGTTGAAACAGTATGATGGGTCTGATAATGATAAACCTTTGCTTATGGCTATTAAAGGTCTGATCTATGATGTTTCTCAAAGCAGGTTTGTGTCTTTTTATGTGCCTTTTTTTCCAGTTTACGACTCGCTACATTGGTTGCGCTTCTTTTTATTGTGAAGTTTGACTCATTTGATGCAATTCTCAATGTAATTTTTATCATAGGTCACTTAGAAACCGTCTCTATGTATTGCTAACATAAGAGTAAGGCTGCGTATATCCGACCCCATTGCCCGGAATTTTAGTCAGTATTTGGGATTTCAATTTTCTTGGTGCTAGTTTGTTACTGTAATTGTTAAATTGAACTGGGTATTCATTTCTTTTCACATGTATTTTGTTGGTTTTTTGGATGTTTGTTTATACCATGTATCAAATGGTGAATTTGTCAGTTTCTAATTTCTAATTTCTAATGTTAGCAAAGTTTGCGTCTTGATGATGTAGTTTGTTTTGATGGATAAATTATTGTTGATGTTCAAGCTCTGCAACATAGTGTACCTTTGTCCTTTCGCTTTTATTATTTTTCTGCTTGGTATTTAGGATTAGTTGGTTTTAGGAGGCTGGAAAGTTTTGAGCTTTTCTCAATTTTGTAAGTGGCAATCAATGTAGCTCTCGACGTATTTTCATCCTGGGTATTTGGAAACAGTCAAATAGTCTCTTTGTGTTGTTAACTTAGGGTAAGTCCGTGTACATCTAACCTCCTACCCCGTAATTTGCAGGAACCCCTTGAGGCACTGGGATAATGTAGTGGATGTTGTTTACCGCTCTGATAGTTTTAGTCAGTATCTGGGGTTTTAATTTTAAGTTTTCTTGGAGTGAAATATTAAATCATAGTATCTGATAGATTGTGTCTATTTGCTAGTAGTGCTAGTCTGTGTTACTCAGACACGCCGACACGTATCGGCGTGTTGGACACAGCTATTTGGGGTGAATTTTCCTGTTTTGTGGTCTAAATTTAAGTGTTGAAGTGTCGTGTCATGTCGGACACCGACACATGTCTGACACGCGACACGGCAGTTAAGTGAAGTGTCGGAGTAACATAGGTGCTAGTTTGTTACCGTAATCAATCGTTAAATTGAACTGGTATTCAATTCTTTTGACTTGTATTTTGTTCGTTTTTTTTTGGATTTATGGCTTTACCATGTACTCCGTATCAAATACAGTAGTGAATTTGTCAATTACTGATGTTAGCAAAGTTTGAGTCTTGATTACGTAATTTGTTTTGAGACAAATTATTGTTGGTGTCCAAGCTCTGAAACATAGTATTCCTTTGTCCTTTCGCTTCTATTCTTTTTCTCCTTAATTATTTGTATTAGTTGACTTTAGATGGCTGGAAAGCTTTTCACTTTTCACTTTTCTGTAATTTATGGATAATTTTATGTTTTCAGGAGTTCAATAGTTTCGGCATTAATGGCCTTGCAGTATGCAAGTGGCCGTTGTCTGTCTTCGATCTGTTAAATATGGGTGTTTGATAATTTACTCGTAACTGTGAGTCTTGTAGTCTGTAGTACAACTATTGTTTTCACTTGACCTTTTTTCTAGCATTTTGTCTGACTTCTGAGCTCTGTACGGGTCGTTATCGTGGAGTGCATGCATCTTCCTAAGACATTAACAATAACCCTGCTGATAACAAGGATGATTTGGGTCCGTTCAGAGTTTAGTCCCATGCAACGGTCTCAAATGAGAAATGTTATTTTCCAAGCCTCTTTATGATAGATGAACCATCTCAACCAAAGCCTTAAGGTGATGGTTGAAGCCCAACTATTATAAATATTCCTATTACGCTCCCTCACTCAAATGCCCGTTGGGCTTGAAGAGTGGTTAGTTGGAGCCGGGTTTCCACTTCGAGTTTTTGAGGAGTTTTGAGGTTGCCAGGATTTGAACCCGTGACCTTCGGTCACACTGGCTCTGATACCATGATAGATGAACCATCTCAACCAAAGCCTTAAGGTGATGGTTGAAGCCCAACTATTATAAATATTCCTATTACTTTACGGTAGTTATTATGAAGATATTCTGTTTGCTGATACATCATAAGCTTACTATTCTAAAGCTTTATTGTATGACCCTTTTAATTTCCTTCTGCAATGCTTGTGAAGAAATCTTCCGCACATCTGGTTCAAGCAAGAGTTAGACTAGTAGCAGTATCTTGCCTGTTGGCACTTGGTTTACATGAACCGTGACTCCCTGAGCATCACCCCTTGGTGTCCTTTTATTTATTATCTCTATTACTTAATCGAAAAAGTTGGCACTTGGCCGCTGCCACTACAACAGCGCACGAGAGGGTAAAACCTTTCTGATAATAATATGGTGCACCTCTTAGAGTCTTACTCCCTTTGTTTCCGAAATACCTTTCAAAAATTGTACGCAGTACTATTTAAGGAGTAAAAAACATGAATACGCGTCCAAATACATATACTCAGGTTAAGAAAGGGTTAGTGCCTAGTAGGACAAGTGTAGGCCTGTAGGGTATTTAAGTAGTTTTAGCAAAAAAGTATTAGGACAGTAATGAGAATAAGAGATTGTAAAAATTATGAAAAATACTGAAATATAGAAGGTATTTGGGTATTTCCGAAACAAGCGAAATAATGAAAAATAGAAGGTATTTCTCAAACACGGAGTACTAATTACTGATTTGTTCTTGTTTACAGCTCATTTATGCTTTACTTTTGTATTTTTTTTATGTCTTATATGATGGAATTTATAAAGATTTGACAAGTTACATCTTTTTCTGAGTTCACTTTGCTGCAAGGGGGCCTCTTGTTAGTGGTAGATGTTTTTAGTTTATCTCTGTCCCGAAAAGTTTGTGAGAGGTGTCATACTCTTTATAGTACTATGCTGTCTATACCAGTTTACCATGATGTAATATCAGAAGGTTCCGATTTTATAAAACGCAAAATGGACGTCTCTGTTTAGCACATGTATATTAAGGTTGATGTTATACTCTTAAGCTCCTCTATGCCCTAATTTACGTTGTCATATTGTTCGATTTGCAGAATGTTTTATGGCCCAGGTGGACCGTACGCGTTGTTTGCAGGCAAAGATGCTAGCAGAGCTCTCGCCAAGATGTCATTTGAAGATAAAGATTTGACCGGTGATATCTCTGGTCTCGGTCCTTTTGAACTTGAAGCCTTACAAGACTGGGAATACAAGTTCATGAGTAAATATGTTAAGGTTGGAACTATTAAGAGCAATCTTCATAATAAATCGTCTTCTGGTGAGCCTTCTGAAGCTGCTAAAGCTACTGACAGTGAAGTTCCGAAACAAGACACTTGAAACATCTTCACCTAGTGACGCCGACTAGCAAGAAAAGTAGTTAGTTTAGTTCTATTGTTGAAGGAAAATGCTTAGCAAAGGTTTTGGGTTAATATTCTGGTGATGCATCGGGACCGTCACATGTACCATGTTTGTAAATGAACATGCATGTATGTTGACTCCATTAAATAAATTTTGATGGGGAATACACCTATGATGTTTGTGATTTCTCTATATAATTCCTGATACTGATGCCTCTACTCTGAACATACAGGGATGATGGATACAAATCGCGAAACTCTACCTAACCTGATGATGACCTTACCTAAGCTTGAGTTGACCGAAGGACGATATTTTTGCCTGACTTGAATCCATCTCGAGTAACCCAAATTCCTGCTCTAAATTTCTGTGAGCCTGTCTGGTTTTATCACTTAAACCAATCAGTTGATCATCGACATTGATGCAAACGGAATGACCTCTTTCCGGCAGAACCGCTACAATTTTACAGTTGTACCGATATATGAAGTTGGCTACTGATGCCTGATGTTAGTGACTAATATAGTTCTTGGGTTATGTCAAACAAGACCTAAACCTAGCAACGGTCACATATAATGACTATTTGGTAACTCTGTCACTTCTGTCAGTTTAAAACCTTTGCTTCAATTATCTAACTTTAAGTTACAGCATATCACCAATTCACCAGTGCATAAACTGATAAAATACATGTGCTTACATAGTAAAGAAATCTTATGAACTTTACATCAAATAGTCATTTTACCCATGAACTGTCCCATAGTACATCTATTTCTAGTCCCTTCTTTTTTTGTACCATTTATAAGTATACAAGGTTGCCACTCTTGCCAATAATTTCACACTTTGGTCACTTTAGTCTTTACCAGCCGAACTAACTGACATCTGGTGTAATGAATTATGCAACTTTTGACTTAATAATCTATTAGCACGTTCCTTGATTACTCTGTTAAGATTAAGACATCATCTTGTATTTACAAGAATACAAGGTTGTCAGTCTTGCCAATAATTTCACACTTCGATCACTCAACAGTCTTACGTCCTTACCAGTCACTTAACCAGACTAGTTGATATCTGTATCAATACGTAGTGTAATGAACTACGCAACCTTCCGACTTAATAATCGATCAGCATGTTCCTTGATTACTCTTTTAAGATTAAGACATCATCTCTTCTATTTATAAGAATATACAATGTAGCTACTAATTTCACACTTCAATCACTCCAACAGTCTTATGTCTTTACCAGTCATTCAGCCAGACTAACTGACATTTGTATCAGTACGTAGTGTAATGAACTACGCAACTTCCGGACTTAATAATCGAATTAACATGTTCCTTGATTACACATTTACACTATTAAGACTAAGACATCATCTTGAATAATCTTGTATTGTCAAAATCCTTCTTAGAAGGGGAGCAAAATGAGTCAAATCATTTTGAAGTCATGTTTAATTGTCTCAAACTTGAAGATAGGTAAATATTTTATTGTCCTATAAACAAATGACATTTGGGTTTCCTAATCTAAGTACCAATCATATGAGTCTCTTCAATCTTCATATTTTCTTCTAAACTTTTGTATTTGCATGAAAACCTCCATTTCCTTGATTTCCATTGATACCTTAAGAGATAATCCCAATTAACTAAACTCCTAATTTCGCGCTTAATCCGAAAATAACATCCAATGTCTTATACATTGATGTGTTTAAGAACACAACAATTAGCTTAAGATTCATAGCTAATTTATGAGTTTTAAGCCATCAAACATTCAAACCCCACAATCTACATCAAAATAACATGCATGGGACCATGTCAATTGAATTATGAGACGTGTTCTTGTCACTTTCTTATACTAAATGACATAACTTTCAACATAAGTTCATGCTTATTAATTCCCTTCTAAGGAGATACACAAAAAATGCACAAATCTCCCTTTTTTCCTTCACCATGAAAACTCCATTTTATTGGAAAAATCTTTTGATTATCATACTAATTCTAGGAACTTCGGTTCATGTGTTGTCGCGGTCAATTTCTAGTAACGGGTCAAAAATGGAACAAAGGGTACGAGTTTTGGTGCAGTCTGAGACTCAGAGTTATGTGAAACCATCTCATTCAAGTACGAGAAATTCAGAAGATTTAAGGAAAAGTGAGGTAATGACTTTACATGTCTCGACTCATGTTACTACACCAACGGGTCCAAACCCGCTTCACAATTGATCGATCTGAAATGACCCGAAAATCGCTCAGGTTAATAGAAGCTCAGTATTTGCAAGATTAGTTTTAGCTTGTAAGTATTTTTGGTTGTAAAATTAAGTTCTTACTTTGATGATAAAGTTGATTTTGGAGGGTTTTTTTAGTTACAAGTACTTTTATGTGTGTAACATGTACTCCATCTGTCCAAATCATTTGCTTACCTTTAATTAAAATGCCGTTCATGAAGAATATAAAAGGAAAACAGATGACTGAGATGGAAAGAGTATTATCAGTAAGGTCATATGTGATAAATTATTTGGCCTATACTGTGAATATTTTGGGAATTGATATCCATTTTTATCCAGCAAGTAGAGTTTTAATATAAAAATATATATGTAATAAGTTTTGTATCATTTGTCAAATTATTAAAGTACTCATATTATATAATATGTATCATACTTTGTCTATTTTGTGATTATATATAGGGATTGGAATTATTGTGTATAAATAAATGTTCCAAATAAAGTGAGGTAGGTTTTAACTATTTAGGTGTTCATATATAAACTCGTAATAGAATTATCATGAGACCGACCTGTAAAATGACAAGTTTATTATATTTGACCGTCTCTTAAATCTTAAGAGACTTATTGTTATATTTATGTCATAGTCCATAACAAAGACAAGTTAAGGTATATATTTGGCCGGTGTTTCGACTTTATGATGAGGGGAACCGGTAAGATATATAATCGAAAGTTACTCATTTTCCATTTTTTATTGTAATAATAAAGTAAAGTATCGAAAAATTCAAGAAATTTATCTACTAGTTTTTGAAATAGTTCAAGAAATTTATCTACTAGTTTTTGAAATTTATCTACTAGTTTTTGTAAAATTAAGTTCTTACTTTGATGATAAAGTTGATTGGAGGGTTTTTTTAGTTACAAGTACTTTTATGTGTGTAACATGTACGGAGTAATTCGTCCATCCAAATCATTTGTTTACCTTTGATTAAAATACCATTTATAAAGAATATAGAAAGAAGGTAAATAAATAACTGAGACGGAAAGAGTATTATCAGTAAGGTCATATGTGATAAATTATTTGGCCTATACTGTGAATATTTTGGGAATTGTTATCCATTTTTATCTAGCAAGTAGAGTTTTAAAATAAAAATATACCTGTAATAAGTTTTGTATCATTTGTCAAATTATTAAAGTACTCATATTATATAATATCGTATCATACTTTGTCTATTTTGTGATTATATATAGGGATTGGAATTATTGTGTATAAATAAATGTTCCAAATAAAGTGAGGTAGGTTTTAACTATTTAGGTGTTCATATATAAACTCGTGATAGAATTATCATGAGACCGACCTGTAAAATGACAAGTTTATTATATTTGACCATGAGACTTATTGTTATATTTATGTCGTAGTCCATAGAAAGACAAGGTATATATTTGGCCGGTCTTTCGACTTTATGATGAAGGGAACTGGTGAGATATATACTCGAAAGTTGCTAATTTATTTATTTATTGTAATAAAGTAAAGCATCGAAAAATTCAAGAAATTTATCTACTAGATTTTGGAATATATAGTTCATTCATGTATGTTATCCAACATTGGTTGCTAAAAAGATACTTCATTGACAAATTATGCTAATCATCTACAAGTTTTGGTTAGATTTAGAACATAATAACGAGTTTTAATACCCTCATCTAATATACACAATTATTTTAAATCCGTCATTTTTATAGTCTAAGTCAATGGTGGAGTAAGAGGAGCTAGAAGAGACGCTCGCCCCCGCTGAAAAATAAAAAATTCGAAGTTTTAAATTTATTTCAAGTTTATCTTATGACATTACTCGTTCGCCCCCGTTAAATTTTCGCCCCTGTAATGAAAAATTCTAGCTCTGCCAATGTCTAACTACATGAGTTTTGATAACCTCATCTAACATATACGAATTATTTCTTATATATTGTTTATCTTATAACATTACTCGTTCGCCCCCGTTAAAATACATCGTTTATATATAGAGTCTAACTACATAATGAATGTTAGAAGATTACACTTGTAATTTGTAAAGTTGTACTCGGTAACGACCTATCATTCTCTTCTAGATGTCAACTCTCTCATTTAAAAACTACCAACCTAATGAAACTTTTAGCAACAAATTGGGAAGGTATAACATCAACAAACTATTTTAACAATGAATAATTGAATCTAAAGTCTTAGGCGTACATCTAATCTAACGCGTGCTTTTGTCGTTTTACGAGGATTTTCATGCTAAAACTTTATAAAATATGCATAATACAATGTTTTAATTGGACCTTTTAATATAGGTTGGGTGCTACTAATAGAAAATAACACGGATATGCATGAAATTATGAAATATACTACCAACCTAACTCATAAAAATCAAATTCTTGCTTAAGAGACGGTTGTATCCATCTTAAACTTAAGACAGTCAGACGGGTCAAACCGTATGAATAAGATAAAAACAAAATTTATAGGGAAAAGTGAAAATTTGTCTTAAATACTCAAATGGGATGATAGATAATTAATCCGTTTTAATGTTAAGATGAATATACCTCCGTCTTAACTGTAAATAAAATATTAGCTACTTTTGGTGAACTCGAAATTGAGCATGGATGTCTAATTTAGTAATGCAAAGTTTTTTTCGCAACTAACTCCAGTTAATGACACGTACAGATACAGTTGATATCGAATTATAATAATGTTTAAGCAAGTGATTAAGTATAATAAACAAGATTAATTAATTAGCTAACAACTTGATTATATTTTAAGTTATAATTATTTAGAAATTGGAAGTAATCTAAACTTGATCATACACGCATTACGGCATTATGCATTCATGCGTGCCTACTGCCTTAACTAAGGGGTTACACAATTATTTGACCTTTTGGTCGTGTGTAAAAGCTTACTTGTGTTCATAGTTTCACGTACAATGAACGTACAACAAATTTCGGTTCATGTCCATAAAACAAAGAGTCGTTGTGAAGCTATACTAACTCACGATTACTCTATCTTAAGTTTTTTCATTTGGTCCTCCTGAGTGCCGAGTGTACTTTTAAATTAGCTCATTTCAGTCGCCGACTGGAAGGCGTGTTATGTTAAGATATTGACGGAACAAAGATTTGAAGTTAAGGAAACAAAACTATTGATGGAACATTTTAGAGAGTCGAACAAGCTACACAATGGCATAATTTAGAGAAAATTAATAATAAACGAGAATTTAACTTAAAATTTCCGGCCTTATTTCTAAGAAGAAAATTGTCTTGTATTAATCCATCCTTATTCCATCATTAGTCACAAACTTATAGTCGCCATCAAAATCTTTTGAGTGTAAAGGAAATTATAAGGGAGATTTTAATGCTGACATAATTCAAACTTAGGTCATTATCAGCACCATCTCATGAGATATTTAACTATAAACTCATTGTTACCATAATTAATGAGAATATATTGTTAATCTTACCATATTAAGATTATTAACATGTGTCCTTAGAGCACATTTTAGAAAAACCGATATAACTTTACCAATTAAGTTATTTGACACATGCCTCCATAGAAATCTTGAGATAGAAGACATGATAAAGATTTACTTGTTAAAAAGTGAAAATGGAGACCCACGCCATGCATAGATTGATAGATTACTTGTTAAAAAGTGAAAATGTGAAAAGGTTTACAAAAGCTAAAAGTCAGCATTAAGCTAGTTGCATGGGCACGAAATCGAATTGATTGAATTATGAAAATAAAATTTAGTACGTACGTCAATTTCACGTACTTTACATCAATCTTTCAAAGATGACTAGCAACTTCAAATTTATTTTATTAAAATAAAACAATAATCTAATGACAGCTTAGCTATATGCTATTCAAATGAGGAAAATTCAAAGGATGAAAATTATTTCTAATCATCTACAATTCCACACGGATTTGAGTCTTGTCACGGAAATGCTGACTCAAAGACTCGATCATTTTATCCTATAATATCTACAGTTGAGTTTTTTTAAAAGTTCTCATTAGTTGTTGAGTTTCAACATAGGGCTCCTCCATAATTTCTATTATATTTAATTACACTCTCTCTTTAACCCATTTCCTCCTATTTTTATCTCCTATTTATATTTTAACTACTTATGTTAAAACATAAGTTAAAATGTCCCAATTTATATAAAATATTGCAATTTACATACATTTAACGGGTCTAACATGTTAAATACGTAAAAATATAATTGTAATAAAATACGGTTGTATATTATTGATATTCAAATCTAATATTTATCAAATATTCGAATCTCCAAATCTGATTATTTACATTGTCACTGTATTGAACACTTAATCACGCTCAATTATATGCTTATATATCTAATGATAGCGCATGTTATTACGACCCGTACATTTTTTGTACGGGTATAAAACTAGTGATGAAATAAAATAAGGTAACTTATTATTGTGTCTGTATTTTGTATGTAATGACTTTTTTTGTAGCTATTAGAGTATTAGTGTTAATTCTCGAAGCAGATTGTAGTATGAGTAATCCGTAAGACATTTATGTAATTACACCGAAATCGCTGAGATATTTTGGTAATGTTATATTGTTATTGTCACCTACATGAATGTGGAAATGGTCCAAATACAAAATAAGTGTGCTAGGGAAATTTTGCTGTTCTTATTAGTCTTGAAATAAACAAGTTGTCATATTCATGTTAGAAATGAGTTAGCTAAGCATAGTCTATTAATCTATTAATTAGCTCATTAAACATCTCAAAGTCAACCATTTCATACATCATGATAAAACTAAGATTAGCCTTCAAAAACCAACCATAAATTATAATTATATATTACAAATTCTTGTTTAAGATGAGTGTATCCGTTTTGAATTTTAAAGGGTCAGCTATTATAAATAAGACAAGAATAGAATGCATATGAAAAAACAAAAGCTTTGTGTTAAATGTTCAAGAAAGATGATATTTAACCGGTTTTAATATTAAGACAGATATTACGGGAACTAACCGTCTTAGGGAAGACTAACCGTAATCATATAAGTTTTTTTTGGTGTAAATCGGGGTGTCCACCGTCGACAACAGTGTATAATCCCCTCGCCGCGGGTGCTCTCACGAAAAGGTAAACGGCTGGCCAAAGAGTTTGCTTCATTTCCATGGGTAGGACCGTAATCATATAAGTTTTTTTTTTTTGATGACGAGGGGGTTGAATCCCCCCGGGCCCATGCATTTCCGCACCATCACATGGACCATGTAAGCCACCCCTTTCGGGGGCTGCAGTGGCCAAGTGATCATCGCCCCAGCTGGTAGTCGAACCCGGGACCTCTCAACTCCTGCATTTCTGCAAGCTTCAAGGTTTAACCCGGCTAACACTGGACTAACACCACTTGATTATCATATAAGTTAAGTACATTCTAAAAGTCCTTAATTAATAGAGGACGTGTACTAATAATGGAGAGTTAGACACCCTAACACACTCTATTAAATACCTCACCAAACAAAGCTTAAATTCAAGATTTTCCATTCACAATTAACCTCCAATTCACATTAATAAAGCCATGAATATCAAGAAAACTCCATTGTTATATACACTACTTTTGACACTCATTTTTGGACTACTTATGCATAAATCGAGTGGAGGCCGCCATATCCCAACCGTTCAAGTTACAAGAAACGAAGGAGATATGACCAATTTCTACTTTACGTTGACGTATTTCTCTAAGAAATTAGAGAAAGGCGAGCGTAAATTGTACGTTGTTTCGCGCAGGAGAGTTCCCAGCGGCCCGAACCCGCTTCACAATTAATCAGGCAGATCGATCATCGATATTATATGGTATTTTTCCAACTTATGGTGTATGTATAGGATGTAAAACATACGGAGTAAGGATATTTGGTAAATATTGTCCACAGTTTGCTTGTATGATGATGTATTCTAAATTTTTTTTAGACTTCAGTTTAAAATTCTTTGGTAGTAGAATAATAAATTAATAATACTCCTCTCATCTTAATTGTTCTCTTTTGATGTTTATGGTAATTTTGTCATGATGATTAGTCCCTCAGACCAATTCGTTTATCACAAATTCTCATTATAGACGGACACTATCCGTCTATACGTATAGACGGATACTATTTTCTCTCACAAAATACTCATTTGCCATAAAGTGAGAAGCACATGGGGGGTGCCCCACCTTGCCACCCCTACCCATTTTATTAGAGGTTTTTACCCGTCTGTTCGCCCCACCCGTCTATACCAAGACCTATTGTTCGTTTATTTACCTTTGATTCAAATACTTCTCACAAATTCCTTAAAAAAATACCCCTTAAAAATACAAAATAATATACTTTCTCAGATCAACTAGTGTCCTTTGATTTTGGCATAAAGACATGACAAGTGGACCAAATTGTGTGTGAATGATCAAATTGCTCATAAGTTTACTCTCAAAATATAAAGGATAACAAATAACAATTGTCTGGGATACCCAAAATAAAATAGAATAATAAATGACCGGGACAGAAGTAGTAAAAAGTAAACAAATACTCCCTTAATTTTGGAGTGTCCCAGTCATTTGTTGTCCTATCTATTTTAAGAATAAATTTGATAAGTAATAATAGGATTAATTATAATAGTTGACGCCCAACTATTATAAATATAAGTAATTTGATCATTCACATTCAATTTATTCTACTTGTCATTTAGTAATTGGCCTATTCCCCTTTCTTTGGTCTTTGTGCCAAAACGAAAGGACAATAAATAATCGGGACAGAGGGAGTAATTAGGATGGAAGGAATGTTTTACAACAAGTTATCTTATGGAATCCAATAATTCTGGTGCTGCAAATATAAAAGCACTGTTAATCCGTTTTATCAACCTAGGAATAAGCAGAAGAATATAACGTGTACCAAAGAGAGTAGCGACTTGTAGAACGTCTCTTAGAGTACTACACACACGCGCAAGAGACGTTCTACAAGTCGCTACTCCAAATTCACATATATAGTGGCTGTAATACCCAGGATATTCAAGGACTCTGTTGACCGACTCTGTTGATCAAGATAGACCGTCGGGAGGAATGGGTGAGGGACCAGGCTTGTAACGTGAGCCTTATAGGATTAGTTTACTCGACCTAGCAGAGGCAGGCTACTCGGCCGAGTATTGCCTATACTCGACCGAGTAGAGCCTACTCGGCCGAGTACTCCAGTACTCGACCGAGTATGGCTGCTGTCGACGTGTTAATATAAAACGCAAGTTCGCGAGATTCATTTCATTTTCCTCATTTCTTCGACAGTTTCTCTTTCTCTAACCCTAGCCTGCCACTCCCTCCTATCACCCCTATCTTTATACGCTTTCATAAGGTAGCCTACACCTCCACCATGGAGAAAGACGGGATTCACTTAGGAAGGTTGCGTGCGTGGTCGTTGTCTACGACGTCGTCGATGCGTGTTATTAGGTAAGTCTCTGCCTTGTGTCTTCTTTGATAGATGTGAGAATAGTTGTATAATAGGGGATGACTATCGTTGTAGGATGCATTTTGGAGTCTTGCTTGGCTATGTGCGGATGTCTTTCACGACTTGCGACGAGGTAGGATTTCTCTACTCAGATACTGCAAATTGATTTAAAACTATGCTTGTTTGTAATTATTGTTATCTGTTGATCATCGGAGTATGGGCGTTAGTGTGACAGAGTTGGTGTGGAGATGTTGTGACAGCTGTGATGCTGGGTGTGTTGTGATTGTGGTGGAGTCACTTGCGGGAGTGGTTTCACACCCTAGTTCGCCCTCCGTGGAACCCGTCACGGGAGGGGATGTGCACATTAAGGGACAGGGATTGTTAGTCGCTCATTGAGGAGCTGGACTTGGTGGGGATGGGCTACGGTCACCCACTGGCGGCGAGGATTACCTGTTGCGATGGGTAATCTGGTAGGGCTACACACCTTGGTGTGTAGTCGGTTACTGTGTGAGATCGGGAGACTGGGGTGGTGGGTGATCAGCTGGTTATTTATCGTACTTGTCTTATTTTGATTGCTCGAAGAATCGACCCCGTGTTATGTTTTCAAATCGTGGTGATCCATTCGGGGATGGTGAGCGATTGGCTTAGCAGTACTGGTTGGTTGTTGCCCGTGGTCGCTAGGATGGGAGGGATCGAGTTATCACGTTACCAGTCTAGAAGTGTTGTATCATGAGTTATAGTAGTATTCATCTTTTGTATAAGTGCTTATAATAAGTTACGTTGTATAGGCCACATTAATGTAATAACAATGTTCTATTATTGTCTATTTGATCTACTACCTCGGGAAACCGAAATGGTGACACCTTCATACACTGTTATGGTCCTTGGTAAGGCATCCTGCTGTGCGGGGTTGTTATAGTGGCTACCGTCGACCATCGTGGAATGTAGTACTCTAAGGCTCAGAGTCTTACAAAACCGAGCATGTCAAACACACAGTGGTCAGCGGACCATGTTTCCGAATTCCGATCAGTTCCAATTCAGTGGAAAGCCATCTTCTAAATCTTTGTTATCATACGAGTAGTTTATAAACACGCTTAACAAGCTGAACCTCCAACAATAGTTTCAGGAACTATTTAGTATTCGTATTTATAACACCCGCCACAACACTGTCAGTCCTCCCATATGTAACGGAAATAAAACGAATCATTCATGGATCAAAGTCCGAGTATGAGCAATTACATGATTATCAAGAATCTAAGTATGTACCTCATCTTAATGAGTTAATGCATCAAAGTCAAAAGAGTCAGAGACTAATTTAGTCACTTTAGCTATTTCTTCCATCAATGTTATCTTCTCCTAAAAGCATTGCAGAAAAGTTCAGCAAAAAACTAAATATTTCACCGGTCATACTACTTTGGCTCAAGTTTGTAAAAGCATGAACAATTCCAAGACGGATGAAATATTTGCACTTAAGGTAGCAAAATATCGCATGAAAACATCTAAAGGTAATAGCTTTAAACTTCTGCTTGGAAGGTAGTAAGATGGTTCAATTTACAAGTAATTTACGATTTTTCCAACCATTCAGAAGATTCGCCATACTAGAGAATATAGGATGATATCCCTCGTATTGACACCAATGTGCGGTTGGATCCATGGATCCCTTAAAACTCAGACTATATCTTTTCAGGAATTAGTGAATTAAATGGGATTCACTTTTGTGTAATTGTAAACATAAGCGGCGGATTCTTTTTCATAAATTTAATCTAAATAAAAAAAGAATGTGGGAGATAAACAAGATGCAGGGTCGTTTGTCTGCTTGGCTAGCCAAACATGGGCTAGTTCATAGATCTTTAGGCTTCGATTAACAAGGAATAGAGACTTTAAAAATTAAGCCCGAAGATTGGCATTCCATTGCTGTTATTTTATATGTATATGGTTACAATTATCTACGTTCTCAATGTGCCTATGACGTAGCCCCGGGAGGGTTGTTATCTAGTGTGTATCATCTTACGAGATTATAGTAGGGTGTATGGGAAGGGTTGGGATGTGAAGTATATATATGATGGCGAGGGATCGAGTTGAATTTGAGAGAATGGATTGAGGAGGTATTGCGGGCTCTTGATTGACATGAGAGAATAGTGTTTATGACGGGATATTGGGCTATATGGGAAAGAAGAAATATGACGATTTTCGAGGATGGTGAGTGGCGATCTGATTGGGTTGTTAAAAGGGCACGAGATTTGATAACTGAGGTGTATGGCGTGGTGAAGATAGGGGTATGATGGGAGGTGATCGTTTGGTGTTGGGGGAATATGTAACACTACGGATTCTTCTTGGAGCCTACTCGACCGAGTAGAGCCTACTCGGCCGAGTAGTGCTCTGAGTGCGTGTTATTTTGGTTCTGCCGAGGAATACTCGGCCGAGTATAGTGAATACTCGACCGAGTATTAGACACTCGGCCGAGTATGCACTTACTTGACCGAGTGTCCGGTTTGGCGAAGTTATATTTCGACGGTTTGATTAAGGAGTGATTAGGGTATTTTATATTTCCGCGACAGTTTTCTAATATCATTTTCACAACATTATCATTTCTACGTTACCCTAATCATACCCAAATCATTCCCTAATCCTTCCATTGAGCATTTCGTAGCATTTTGTGTGGGTAATTGCGGTGATTCTTGCGTATAAGTTCTTGTTGCACTGTTGGTAAGTTCTATCTTTGTGATTATTGCATCTTTTTTGGGTTACTGTAACATTTATATGGGAAGGGGATGTTGGGAATTGTACAAAGTGTAATTGTGTTGTATGATCATTGTATAGGAGAAGACTTCGTAGAGGAGCCTTTTTGACTGTCCGTGTTGCATACTGCTGTGATTGCTAAGGTAGGGTTTTCCCTACTCAGTTTACTGTGCTTTACATGATATGTTGTTGTAATTATCATTGTCTGTTGATCATCGTAGTATGGAGATTGTTGTGACAGTGTTGGTGTGAGGGGATTGAGATGACAGTAAAGTCATGTGATTGTGATTGTGGTGGAGTCACTTGCGGGAGTGGCTTCACACCCTAGTTCGCCCTCCGTGGAACCCGCCACGGGAGGGGATGTGCACATTAAGGGACATGGATTATTGTCGCTCGTTGAGGAGCTGGACTAGGTGGGATCGGCTGCGGTCACCCACTGGCGGCGAGGATTACCTGTTGCGATGGGTAATCTGGCAGGGCTACACACTTTAGTGTGTAGTCGGTCTCTATGTGAGCTCGGGTGATTGGGAGTTGACGATGATCAGACGAGTATTACATTTGTTTGTCTTGTTTGTTGCATAATACTGACCCCGTTGTTGTTTGTGGAATCTGCGGTGATCCATTCGGGGATGGTGAGCAGGCTTGACAGGTTTTGCTAGTGAGAGCTTGGGGATTATCTTGGGAGAGTTGTCACCATGAGTCATAGCATCACCGTCGGAGTCTTAGCGAGTTTCTTTTATTATTAAGACTTCGAAGTTGTATTTCGTTAGACGGTATTTGGCTTTGGATGTTGTAAACTTTGCTATTTACATTACTTTAATAAATGTGCTCAGTTCAGACGCTTTTGATATGTACTAACCCGGGCAACCGAGATGGTAACGCACTCTCATGGTAGGGTGGTCCTGGTAAGGCACCTTGGTATGAGGGGGTGTTACAGAATATGGATGGTGAGGGAGGCGTAGAAAGACGTAGTGAGGCTGTTAGGGAGGGATGATGGTGCCCTGGAATAGGTATGGCGAAGTTAGGTTAATGTTGATGTGGGTTTGCTAAGGATGTAGGAGTGGGATGGGGTATGGTCTGTCGGAGTGAGGATGGTATGGCGAAGTGGGTATGCACGATTCAAGTGCATGAGCAGTGGGCGAGATCCATAGTTTGCGGAAGCCATGAGAGTACTACATGGACTCAGAGAAGCAAGACGAGTTGAGGAGCTGAAGATTGTTATCGAAAGCGATTGTCGGGCGGTTATTAATGCAATTAAAGCTAGAAAGCGGGATAGAAGTGACATCTCTTTTATTTATGAGGATATTTTTAACGCTTGTATCTGGTTTGATTCTGTTTCTTTTATTTTTGTCAGTAGACAATTAAATAGAATAGGTAGCTCATAGATTAGCGCATTTTATTCCATAGGAATCAGGACGCCGAGTTTGGGGCGTAGATGTTCCGATTGACATTATTTCTTTATTTTTGGCCGATTTACGTAATGATTAGAAAACTCGTTGGGGTTTTATTCCAAACCAAAAAAAAAAAAAAAAAAAAAACTAATACGGACTACTCATAATAAAATACGGATCGGTCTCAAGTGAGAATTTGTGAATACGAATACTATAGTGATACTCCAACAAGGATAATCAATCAATTTTAGCTTCCAAGTCTGAAATTAGTGCTTGATCAAACAAAAAGGAGAGAGAAACAATGGCGACACGATATTGGATGGCATCGTTACCTGTTCAATCATCTGCTTCAACTGTGTGGAGCCAATTACAAGAATCCATTTCCAAACAATCCTTTGATACTCCTCTTTATCGCGTAATTAATCCTTCAATTTAATTTTTCAATTTTGTTTTTCAATTTTTTTACTTTTGATCTAGTGTTTTCAAATTGTTATTGTTTGAATTTCGCAGTTCAATGTGCCTAATCTCCGTGTTGGAACCCTAGATTCTCTTCTTTCGCTCGCTGATGATCTATTAAAGGTGATAATTTGATTGATTGATTGATTGTTTCGATTTTTTTGAGTAATGTGTGTTGATTTTGTTGATAATTGGTATGGATTATGATTGAATTGATGAATTGTGTAGTCGAATGCGTTTGTCGAGGGAGCGACGCAAAAGATCAGGCGTCAGATCGATGAATTGGAGAGATCGTCGGGTGTTGATGCCGGTTCTTTGACCGTTGATGGAGTTCCAATTGATTCTTACCTTACAAAGTGAGGTCTTTTTATTTTGAGTGATTTAGATGTTTGGTTGATTGATTGAGTTGACTTGTGAATTTGAGTTTAGCTGGATTTTAATGTCGGGGTTCGTGTTTTCGATAGGTTTGTTTGGGATGAGGCTAAGTATCCGACAATGTCGCCTTTAAAGGAGACTGTTGATGGCATTCATAGCTTTGTTGCTAAGGTTGAAGATGATCTGAAGGTATTGTGGAGCTAGTTTGTTACTTTGTTATGTGAAGTTTTGATTTTGCAAAGTTTTCTGATGCCCAAATATCATTGCTCTTAATTTTATGATATTGGTGTGAGAATATGCCGCAAAGATTTCGACTTGATGCAACTTGGTGGTTTTCTAGATATATGAAAATATAAGCTGGGTGTTTAGGTATAATTGATTAGTTGCTATGGTTGAGTTGACGACTTCTGAATAACTAACAGATGAATTCTAGCAAACTACACTAGTGAAGTTAAGTTTAGAAGTTCTGGCAGTAGATTGGTGATTGAGTCCCTACACTTGTGTAGTTATGTTTTAGAAGTTTTGGCACTGGGTTGTAGAAGTTATGACTATCAATCGTTAAAGTTCTGGCGCTGGATTAATGACCATTCTCTAACATCGGTATAGTTGGGCAAGTTGGTGTCTGAGTCCCTTATACAACGATAACAACAACAACAATAATCTATTAACCCAATGCCCAAAGGTCTCCAGTAAATTGTGGGGGTAAGAGGTGTCGGATTTACGCAAATTGTGGAGTAACAGGTAGGATACGTAATTGGCGTTACTACATCGAAATCTTATGAGAGAACCTGCTAGGAAAAGGGTAGCAGACTTGCTGAGTACTTGTTATCAACCCAGAGTGGTCTCAAATTGCATAATTCAGATTTTAGAACTTTTCAAGAGAAAATTGGGTAATACAGGGAATTTTGCTTTATTCATTATCTGGAGGTTGGCTAGATGAGGTTCTAGTTCTTTTTTAAGAATTGGATTTTTAATTATTGGCCAATTCGTTTTATTTATTGAAGGGAAATAGGGAATTGTATGTCTTCGTAACCTACTTGTCAATACTACTACAACGCTAAGAAAGGGACAATAGACTTAGTTTATACTTTATATGTGAGGTTGACTCTGAGTTGAAGCTTTGGCTTCACTATGCTGAGCTGAAGCCTTGTATAGCAGAATACTCTGTTTTGTATAGTGACCCTCTTAGTTTAGCTAATGATAAGTGTCTAACTATGTTAAAATGCGTTTTGTTGGAGGGATTGGTGTGGGCTAGGGAAAGATGACAACAGTAATTTTTTATAAATCTTTGGGAGGTGGGAGGGTAAGGCTGCGTACATCCGACCCCCCCTTACCCCGCAATTTGCGGGAGCCATTGAGGCACTGGGGTAATGTTGTTGTTGTTGTTGTCTTTGGGAGGTGGGAGGGTTTGGAAGAAATAGAAGGGCATTAGTAGGGACTTAAGAGTTTCTTGTACAAAATCTGTAAGTAGTTCCTTCTTGATTTCGACTCTATCTCCCAATTCTTATCAAGAAACTCCGTGAGAGAATCCCTTGCCTTTCTTTTCCTGTCTCCTTCACCGCTCTTGATTTCTTCCTTTTCTTGTTATAATCATCGGAAACCATTTAAACCAACCAAGCTAGTTGTATTACATGTTTGCGAAGGTCAAGCAGTTTCTAACTTATGATCCGTACCTTGGATTTTTTTGTTTTCACATTGGCTGATGAACGAGGAAGTTACAATGGTGTTAGCTTTCTATACTTACATTGTTTCTATATCCTAGTTTTTGATACATGTGTCTCACTTGTTTAATTAGCTAGTTTGACAATAAGAAATGATCATTTAAACTTGTAAATATCTCTTTCTTTATAGGTTCGTGTTGCTGAGTATAACAATGTGCGTAGTCAACTTAGTGCAATCAACCGCAAACAAACTGGCAGGTTTGATTCATAATCTCTAGTTGCACTCTATCGTCAATTATATTTCTGAAGGTTTTTGCTGACAAGCTTTGTAACTTTCTCAGCTTAGCTGTTAAAGATCTTTCAAATCTTGTAAAGCCAGAGGATATCGTTTCATCAGAGCATTTGGTAACGCTTTTGGCAGTTGTTTCTAAGTATTCACAAAAGGACTGGCTGTCTAGCTATGAGACATTGACCGACTATGTGGTAAGGACAATTTTTGTGAAAAATGTTATTCATATGATTCTATATTTTTTTTTTTTTTTGCACACATATTTAGGAGAGGAATAGGTTTGTTAAAGTCTGAAAAAATAAGTATTCAAGTGATGGTGTAGGGGTTGCTGGGAGGGAATAGGTTGGTCATACTCTGAAAAAATAAGGTCAATATGGTCTTGTGCTATGTCGCATGTTACCTATAAGTAGAAATATATAGAATCAAGTGGAATGACTCAAAATGGAAAATGTATAGACTCAAATGGAATGGAGGAAGTAACATATAGTATTGCCATGTGGACATGGATGGTGAATATGTCTCATGAGTACATATGTGTGCTGTGTGCATTATGTATCACGGTCTTCTATTACATTTCAGAGGTCTTCCTTGCTACTGGCTTTCCTGGTGCTAAAGTTTAGCCTTTTCAGGTCCCTAGATCATCTAAAAAGCTTCATGAGGACAATGAATATGCCCTCTACACAGTTACTTTGTTCAATCGTGTCGCAGATAACTTCAGGATAAAAGCACGTGAACGAGGGTTTCAGGTGATTTTGTTTACATGCTTATTTATATTCCTTCTCTCATTTTGTTTTCCTTGTTGGAAAAACCTCACATGTGAAAATCTGAGATTTTTGGGGCTCTTCTTCCAAGCTTTACAGACCCGGTGTTATTAGTGGTCATGATGGTTGGAACCTTGATTATATTGTTTTCATTGTATCTATTCTTGTGATGTTAATCAGGTTCGAGATTTTGAATACAACTCAGAAACACAAGATTCAAGGAAGCAAGAGTTGGACAAACTCGTGCACGACCAGGAAGCAATGAGAAGCTCTCTTTTACAGTGGTGCTATTCTAGCTATGGAGAGGTAAATGTCTGAAAACTCCGTTACGTTTTTGCTAGCTCTCTGAAAACTTATATACTTTATGGTTGAATTATCGCACATCTAGTTCTTCATTGGTTTATTTAGAATGTTGTGCATAAAGTAGCTAACAAAAATGTTTGAACAGGTTTTTAGCTCATGGATGCACTTTTGTGCTGTACGGGTCTTCACTGAGAGCATATTGAGATATGGCTTGCCACCATCTTTTCTGGTACCTATACCTTCAACCTTAGTTCTCATTGCAGTCTAATACTGGTTGCCTTTGATTTAGTAGTGACAATCTCGTGGATGTTATAGGCATGTGTTTTAGCTCCGTCCCAGAAAAGTGAAAAGAAAGTACGCTCAATTCTTGAACGACACTGCGGCAGTGCTAACAGGTAACCACTTTAAAAACTTAAAATCATCTGCGTCATGCGTCTGGGTTTTGACTTTTGAGCTGAACTGATTATATTTACTTACTAAGCACAAATACTTGTACGTTCTACGAGACTCTCTCACAGGTTAATTTTTTTTTTACTGCAGTAAGACATGCACGCACTTCTCATTTATAATTCCCCAACTGTTATTGATTCTGTGTCTTGCAAGAGACATTTATAATTCCCCAACTGTTATTGATTCCGTGTCTTGCAAGAGACAACCTCTTGCAAAGAGCTCTGAATTGTATCATTCGGTTGTGAAATTCCACGATGTAGAATAATATTGTAGATACCCACCTTTCCTTTTTAAACCATCCCAGCAAAACCATGACTTTTTTGTTGCCGTTCTTCTTGCTGATTCATTTAGCAACTACTCTTGTGAACGTTATTTGCGTGCAGTGTGCACTGGAAAGCAGAGGAGGAAGTTGGACCAATGGCTGGTCTAGGGGGTGAAGCGGACACCCATCCCTACGTGTCATTCACAATCAACCTTGTTTAGGTTGATTTCCACTGTTTTCTCCAACTGGGTTGATTCCAGGCAATCATGTAGAATACCTGTAGATCTGCATTTGTGCTATTCGTTTTTTGTTGCCGTGGTTCTGCAGTGAAGAGAACTAGGCTCGGTATTTTCCCGTTGCAACTCTCGAGAAGAGATTCATTTTCCTCTTCCGACTGATTTTGAAGAGTGAAATGCTTTATTGTTTGTATTTATCTTAATAAATAATCCCCGAGGTGTATTTGTGCCAAGCAATTAGTATCGAGAAAGTTGCTACTTTCCTTTAAATTTGGTTTATGTAAAATGTGAGGTCAAAACTAAAAAGATGTACATTTTTTTCATTATTTATTGTTCCATATCAATAAAAACTCCCAACTATTTGTTAATATTAATAAATTCACTTTGGTTTGTTCACACAGATGCACCATTGTACACGGTTAGACATAAGCTCATAACTCGTAAGCCTATGATTCAACTCGATGTAAGGATACATAATTACAAAATTGATCCTATTGACTCTGTAAGTTGTCAACTGAAGCAAGCAAAATGGAGGGCTCAACGCCGAGGATAACCAAAAATATCGACATATGTAGGAGGAAGACGTAATGCAGTAGAACCTTGCCGCAATCAAACCACTCAAATATACGAACATTGCATTACCTCATCTGCAAAAAACATTAACAGAGTTTATTGTGGAGGATGATAAATGCTTTGCTTGAGCTTGAACAAGGATAATTACATTATCGTGTTCCTAAAATCTTAAAAATCGACATAGCGAAAAACAAAAAATGAATCTGAAACAAGCTTTTTTATACTTCATCAGCGTTTATCTTACTAGGGGGATCCGGGGGAATAGAACTAGTCACGAACCGTTCACTTGTTGATTCTGTTGCGATAATGTGAGCACTCTTTAGAAGCTCGAGACAATTTGCTGCGTCATCTTTCTCCAAGGCAGACCACAATTTCGGAAAGAAATTAAAACACGCAAGAGTCAGATGAGCAATGCGATCACTGTCTCCTTTAACCAACAAGCCAGTATTTTCCGATGAATCACTTTCATCAGTACCCTGATATCCCTCTGTAATATTATTCTTTACATTCTTTGCCGTTCTCCTTTGGATCAATGCCTCGAGCTCAGTAGACATCACCATTGCCTTCTGAATACACGTTGGGGGAAGCTGCATAATACAAGCACCTTGCTTTCAAATTGTCAAAACAAAAAAAAACAAAAAAAAAAACCGTAAAAATGAGAGTTAATAAAAAAAGTAATGTCACCCCTTGACCCTTGTAACATTTTTCTGAATCAGGACGGAGTTTGTATTAATTTTCGACATTTACGACTTTTTAAGCAGTTCATACTTCATAGACTATACATCTGAGGTAGCACCTCTTATTATTTATTTTCTGAGTTTTATATTAAAGTTTTTGAGTTCTGCTTTAGTATAAAGTTTTTGAGCACATTTACTAAAACATTACACTAAAAAAATATAATATTGCTCAAAAACTATATTTATAATTATAAATGGTAATATGCTCAGAAAAAATGTGTATATGCTCAAAAACTACAGGTCTGAGGTACTACCTCAGATGCGTAATCCTTTTTCTCAATGACAACTGACCTGAGCAAGCTGTGCGACTTTAAAACCAAAGCTTCTCTGAGAGACACCCGGTACAAGCTTATATAGGTACGTGACATCTTCTTGGTCCATCTTGGTCTCATTTTGACCGCATTCTAGGCTTTTATGATTATTTTCTTGCGTTGTCAAATACGAGACATGGTATGATCCGACCACACCAGGAAATTCTTTTTGGATATCAGCAATTTTAGGATAATGAGTGACGAATAGTACCAAGCATCTCTTCTGCTGTAGAAGATGGTGCAAAGTAGCATAGGCAATAGCGACACCATCATGAGTACTCGTGCCTCTACCCAATTCATCTAGAATTAGAAGGGAACGTGATGTACAGTGGTGGAGTATGTTAGAAGCTTCACTAAGTTCTTCCAGAAAGGTGCTCCTCCCTTGATGAATATTGTCGGATGCACCCATTCGGGTATAAACTGCATCCAAAACCTGAAGTTTAGCCGAAGAAGCTGGTACGAACGAACCAACCTGCCAAAACAGTAAAGGTGCAGTTTATTTAAGCCAACTGGAAAAATCATTAATTTGGAAATCACAGTTTATTCATCAAAGTAGAAGGGTTTGCCACTCCGTAAAATTCACTTGTGATGTACCTGAGCCATGATTGTAATGAGAGCAACTTGGCGAATGTAGCAACTCTTGCCGCCCATGTTTGGTCCCGTAACAATCTGGCAGAACTGCTTATCTCCGTGTAAATGAGTGTCATTCGGCACAAAATTGTCTTCCAGTATATTCTCCAAGACCTACAAAGCTTAACCAATTAATCCGTAAAACTCAAAACCAGTTCACGAAATATTTCAAGGAATAAATAAGTTAGAATGTGACTAGACACTTGACCCGCTTAATCAGAAGAGGCCAAACTCTTGTGGAACTACGGAGGTCTCACAATCGAAATCCTAATTATCCAGGGTGACAAGAACTGAAGCCTGTAGAAAGTGCTCAAATTTTTTTTATCCATTTTGGGAGATCAAATAACTGAACTCTTCATATCCCTAGTTCACAAAGCCATGTCTACCTACAACTTCAGTCGTCAGAGTTCGGACAGTGTAAAAGTGTGACCTAGAAAAGGACTGTAATAGATGAAGGCTTGCGCTCATGGGCTATAGTAACATTGAAGATGTAAAACGACACACAAACTCTATTTTCTTTCTCAAATATTTTTGATGGCGGAATTATTCAACAACAAAGAAAAAACATTATGTATTATACTCTTGCTTCTGTTTTTCAGGTCCAAAATATGCGAAAGCGATCTCATAAATAGATCAAACGGATTTAAAAATTGAACATACCGGATGACGGCCAGAGATAATCTGTATTTGAGCTGGTTCTTTGTCTTCCACGAAAACTGGACGAACGTAATTCTGAATCACAAAAGTGCCATCAGAGTTTAAAAATTGAGTATAACAATGAAAGTAATGTTATCCACACAGATAAAAAAGTAAAAACAGGTTTTTTGTGTTTTACAATGAAGAGGTAATTCTTCGTTTCTTCATCATACCTTTGTTCTTGACAAAATTGCCAATGAACGCAAACAATCTAACGTAGCAAGTGCCTGAACAGCAGCTTGAAACTCTGCATAATGCTTGGCGAAATCCCCCAAGAATTTATCCCAAGCAGCACGACAACCAATAGTAAGTTCCTCACTTGCCAATGATAATTGGTCCAAGGCACTCAAAACTTCTGGAGGATGATAACGAACAGTTTTCTTGGTACTATTTACTTTCACCCAATTTGAAGGAACCTTGGAATCTGAAGGCAACTGAAAATAAGATTCATGAGAAGCTCATGGTGACGTATTATAGTACTTCCTCCATTCACAATAAACTTCCTAAAATCCTAATGTATTTTGCACAAAAAATAGGGACAAAATAATGGTTGTATGGAGATGTAAGTTAATGAAGATGAGCAGTCACAAACCACGATCAAACATCACGTACCAAAAAGGAATGATTTTAGTTAGCATATTTATTCATGGACATCCCAGAATGGGAAGTAGGAAGTTCATTTATGATTCATGAACGGAGAGGATACTACATATAACGGGATGATGTGCCATGCCTATTACCTCTATCAAATGAGTTGTCCCAGAAACACTCATGAAATCCAATTTGTGCATCTTAAGTTGCTTGCGGTACAAACAGATCAACGATTCCAACTTCTCATTTGCCACTTCAACCTTCATACGAGCTTCGGAAACCTGACATGACAGTTAAAATAATTAAATAAACAAATCAGAGACAAACTGTAAAATGAAGTAGTTGATGGTGAATAATTGCAACAAACCTCGGCAAAATGGCCATCAGCAGAAGAAATGAGATTCAGTAGATCTTGCTTATCAGCTGCCTCTTTATTTAGTGGTGATAGAAGTTTAGTACAATAGCTTATCAAGTTAGCTGAACAAGCAGTCTGAATTACGTTTCTCAATAATGCAGAGCTAACTGCTCGACTTTCAAGTTGCTGGAGCTGTTTTGCAGCCGTTAAAATTGCTTGAACAACAGCGATGAACTGTGCCGTTAATTGGACAAAATACAGAAACAATCAGTGAACATTACCACTAAATCAATCTGTTTTTATTCTCTCTTTTGCAGTTCAAAGTGAGCAGAAATGAACGGAAATTTACAGCAACGTGATATTTGCGAACCAAGCATCTTTACAAAGCATAAATTCTTGCCAACCTATTTCCTAAATATTATTTGGAAAGCAGATGATAGAGTTTGTTTTCACAAATTACGAGAACCTTGAACCTTGAGGCCGAAAAGGTTCCACGTACTTCCATCACAAATTTAAGACTTCATCTATGTGGACATACTACTGTACAAAAAAACTTGGCCTTCACTAAAGATACACTTATCCCTGATATCACACACTTTCAACCAAAGATGAAGGGGAATAACAAATATTCGAACACTATTCATAAACAGAATCAAGAAGGGTTTTAAAATATTCATTACCTCAGAAGGGGTAGCTGTCTTATGGAATATTCTTGTAATTCCACGTTGAATATCAGGGGATTGTCCTAATGTACTCAAAACTGAAGAAAGCACTTTGTTTATGTCACTTCGAGTAGCTGCTATATCTAAGTCATCATCATCAAGAAGTTGGTGGCTGGCTGAAGCATTAGCGTTAGAGCAACCCATAGATTCTGCAATCTCAGCAACAGCATCAAGCCGAGCAGTTATCATGTTTCTATCACATAATGGGTGAGTTACCTGAACAAGGGAAAGGAGTAAAGATTGTAGATTAAAGTGAACCAAATTGAAATATATAGAGCCATAGTTCAGATGAGACCATACCCAATGCCTTAGAAGCCTTTGGCCAAATATTGCAAGCGTGTGATTCATAGTCTGCAGCAAGGAACCTGAGTCGGAGCCATTGCTGTTATTCTTCAATATCTTCAAAAGCATAAATAAAATCTGATCAGCACAAATAGCAAAGAGATAATATCAAATTTACTCCGTCTGTTATTTTATAGGTCATTCTCTCTCACATCTTGAGACACTCTCTCCGCTACTCGCACAACCAAGAAAGCACTTCCTTTTGAGGTTTTTATAAGAGGGATTTTGAATTTGTGAGGCATTTGGATTTGAAGAGAGGGAGTATTAAATTGGAAGTCAATCACCAGAAAATGGAGAAAACTGCAGCTATAATATCCTAATCAACGAGCCACATATAATAGTTTCCCAAAAAAGCAGGCCCTCAAATCTCTGCCAAGCTCCATCCACCCAAGAAGAAAAGAATTAAAACTGCGACGAGTTTAAGGAATATTTTACTAATGGTTCAAGCATAAGCTTCACAAAATTACATGTGATCAATAAGTTCAAGCACAATCAAGTTGAAAGCAATAATCATGCCTTCAGGCTTCAGATGAACCTATAAAACCTTACTTTCGTTTTTTTAATGTTACGACTACAATTTTCTTTTTCCTCCTTTCATCATTAACGTAAAACGTGGACCACTACCTCTAGTTGTTGAAGCGTGTTAGCTGAGATACTCATCTCGCTGTTGCTTGAGTAGGGCCGAAATGAAGCATGATGAGAGAAAATCTTTTCAAGTCCAAATTGTTTGAGATGTCGTGCAGTTATAGCCAATGCTTGCACAGCCAGTGGCGGCATGTCCATGATACCCTATCAATCAAAACTAATTTGCATTATACAAGTGAATCAACATCAAAAGAGAAGATCTTAGCTCAGTATTCCCAACTAACTGTGATGAGCATCGACAAGGGAATAAGCTTCTACTATTTAGCCACAAACACACCAAGAGCATTTTAAAACTTTAAATGCAATCAATTACCTTAATAGCTAGCTCACGGAATACTTCACTTGCATCTTCACCATTTTTATCTTGGTCATGCTTATGCTCTGAAATGCCTTCAGTTGTATCCTCAAACAAAGTCATCAGTTCAGCCAGGGCACCACCGTCTTTAAAACAATCACGTGAAGCTCGCTCCACCCGGATATTAGATGCAGGCCCAGCGTATGCCAGTAGCAACTATGAAACAGTGTTAAAACGACATATTGTCAGAGCTTAATCAATCAAAGACATATCCAAATGAATTTTATCATTGATAACAAAGGAAGTTCTACCTCTCTAAACCCTCTTTTTAAATTCACTATCATAAATTTCGCAAGCTAATTTTGGCAATACAGAATCAGCAGATTAGCTATTCACTGGTAAACTAAATGGACTATGAGACAGTGAACCAAGCCTTCTGTACTCCGCATTAAATCAATGCGTTAATCAGTTGATATCACTTGCAAGACCGCCGTTCCTTATAATAAAGCATGTACAACACTTAACCACTGTCAAAATTTAACTACTAAATGTTGGTCTTACCATACACACCACACAACACAAAATTTAAAAGCAACCTCAATTATCACAGCAAGTTCAACCACAATGCCTAAATCCAAAACATGAGAACTAAACAAAAGCAAAATATCATTAATGGAACCGCATAGCATAAAAAGATGCCATCTAAAACTTAAGACAATCTTAAACGAGATTTAACGAGAAAGCTACCTTTTCAGTCCTTTTAGACAAAGGCTCCCCAAGAATCAATTCAGCAGGAGACAAACTCAAAACAATAGCCTCAAGTCCACTCCTCAAAAACCCATCATTAAACTCTCCATACACAACATCCCCAGTTGATATTTCAACACCCACAACCCCAATTCTCACCTCAACCCCGTTTTCGACCCCAAAACCACCCACATTCCCCTCCACCCCCACCTCCTTCTCAACCACACAACACAAATAACTATTAACCTCACCACACCCCTCCTCTCCACCCCCACCACCCAAATCCTCGGCCGCCTCGATAGTAGCCTTAGTATACAATGCAGATAACCCACGAGTAAATGGGCCAACCCGATTCGACCCGTGTGCCTTAATACTTGCAGTCTCAGTCTGTTTAACTACACCTACCTTATACCCTTGACTAACTAGCCTCCTAACATGAACATTCAACCTAAATGTAGGAATACTAGCAGTTAAAAAATTATGATCAACATGTGCATATATACTTAAAACCCTAGCTGCCACCTCAGCATCTTTACCAAAAAACCTAAATCTATAACCAACTTCTACCATTAATAAAACATCATTATATTTCTTTTTTAATTCAATTACTTGTTCCTCAAGTGGTGTATACTTAACCTTACCACTAATACCAACATGGGTATTTTTAGGGGAAGGTTCTAGAACCTCATCAGATGGTTCTAGAAGCTTCTGAAGGAATTTCTGATGAAGGGTAGGATTGGAATTTGGTATTGAAGGTGAAAGTTTGGATCTTTCTGATAAATTAACATGGGATTTTTCAATGGAAGGTTCTAAAACATCATTAGAAGGTTCTAGAAGCTTCTTTTGAAGAGAAAGTTTGGATTTTTTTGATGGAGGAGTGTTGGAAGAGATGAATTCAGATGTTTTGAGGCGTTTTGCAGGGGAAAAAGTGACTGTTGATGTGATTTTTGGAGATGTTGATGAAGGAGGTGGGGATTTGGGAGGTTGTGGAGGTGGTGATGATGGTGGTTGTTTGGGTTTTGGTGCAAAGAAACGGGAGATTACTTGTTGTTTTTGCTTCACCATTTTTGGTGTATGTATGTATGGTGAATTGGTGAAATGGTGAGGTTTTTGAGTGGTTTTTGGGGAAGAATGTTTGGGGAAGAAGAGTGATATGAAGAGGTGGTTATTGGGGATTGGGATGGTAGGTGATTTGGCGCGCACTTTGTAATGTGTCATGCACTCATTTGTGTCTCTTGGCAGTCTCTCGCACTCTTGACTAGACCCGAAAAACGGGTCAATTGAGTCGGATTAGATCGAGTTTGAGTTGCTCACTTTGGAAGAAATGAGCTCGGTTATTTTGGATTCGGGTCATTTTTGGGTTGATTGATTTCAAGGTATTTGGAAATAACGGACAATTTGCAATAATAAACATCCGAGTTAGGCTAAATAGGGTCGGGTCAATTTCGATTTCGGGTTAGATCTGGGTCCCAATTCAGGTATGAATCAGATTATTTGGGGCAAGTCAGCTTTGTTGGGTCTACTCTTGACTCAAAAGTTAAGGGTCTCCTAAAGTGGAGTAGGATGGTTGGGTCATTGGCAATTGACTAGACTAGATTCATGTTGGGTTATTCAATTTGCAATAGTTTGGATTGATCAAGTAGGCGGGGTTATTTTGGGTCGGTTTATTATCACGATATAATAGGCTGGTTATATGAATAATAGACTATGCAAAAAAAAGGAAAGAGAAAAAGAAAATCGGGTCGTGTCAGGTCAAGTTATACTAGGCCAGTCAATTCGAGTTTCGAGCCATGCTCTGGTTCTCGGTTTAGGTGTCGGGTTTCATACGGTTTGAGTCAATTGAGTTGGGTCAAATTTACTAACTCATAAGGGTGGCAATGATCGTCAATTGTATTGTGCCCTCGTGAGTGATGTCTAATACCCAAAATGGATTGGTCTCGGCTAGAGGTGTTCTGTGGGGCGGGCCGGGCTGAGGGTCGGCATGCACGGAAACACTAGCACGACACGAATGAGAGACCGGGCTGGATGCCCATACCACTTAGTAGAGGGCGGGTGGGGATGTGGCACCTTTGTTTTTAAATTCTTTAGCGTTTGGACCCGGTTGGGCCAGGAAAAATGCGGCACTAGCTTGTCCCGAGGGGAGGAACTGCTTGTGTTGGACTGCTGAAAGTAGGCCCTCAAGACCACGCTAGGTCAAATTGGCCGCCATGTTGTACACCTCTATTCTCGGCCTGTTGTGCCATTATGTCGTGCCTAGGGTGCCACTTCCCACGCCTGATGAACTATCATCTGTGGGCCTTGCCACCCCTACGGGCAGTGAGTTAGGCCAAGCTAATTTAGCTCAAATGTTTGATCATAAATTTGTTTTTCTTTTTTTAAGTTAAAAGTTGTAAGTATTTTATCACATGTTAATAAAAGAAAATAACTTCATAATCTTTATTAAAATAAACAAATTTGTACATTTGTAATAAAGTATCCCACTGGTGAATATTAAACAAACCTGCTATTTTTCATTATGCATTCTACTTTTATCTTATTTTTACTATTTGACACATTTTAACCTTAAGATAAACATACCCGTCTTAAATAAGAATCTATAATCGATAAATGTTGTTCAATGTTCAAGAGAAGAGCAAGTTTAAGTCCCCAATCTCCTATTCATTCCTTCTTTCGTCTCAAATCCAAACTAAACCCGCATAATAAAAGAGTCCAGGATCAATATAACCAATGTTGGATCTAATAGGGGAAATCCAGATCCACCGAAACACCACGTAAACACAGAGTCCTACACTCCTACAATTACGAGCCCCTTCCAGCACTCCGTTAAAAACCCCAATTCAAAAATTCCCAATTTCGTAACCCTTTTCAGTCTCCCAACTTTCCCCAAATTCCCCAGAATTCCCACATCGCAAAACTTAAATTAAGTCAATTAGAACCCTAGAAATTCGAAGAAAACACCGAGGAAGATGATGCAAACATGTCCAGTAGTGAACACATACCCATTATCAAGCTACAGTTTTGGAACTAAAGAACCTAAAATGGAGAAAGATACTTCTGTTGCTGATCGTCTTGCTCGCATGAAACTCAAGTAATCATCTATTCATCTTTTTTCTTATTGTTTTTGTTGTAATTTATCTTATAAAAGTTATGATTTCGTAATGTTTTGTAAATTTCTATAAACCCTTATTAAAATTTCACCACGATTTGTTTATTTCCTCTTTGGTTATTAGTTTTTGTTGTGATTAATTCTAAATTTTGGTAATGTTATGTAAATTTGTGTACAAAGTTTCTATCTTTACACCTAAATCTGATGGTTTCTGTTGTAATTATCTTGTGAATTGTTTGTAATGCTATGCAAAATTGTTTCCTTATCTTATCGCGCCCTCTGACGGTTTGAAAGGATGATTCATGTTAGTCGACCCCAAATCATTTGGAGACGAAGGCGATGATGTTGTTGCTGTGCAAAATTGTATTCCTGTGAACCCTGGTTGAACTCTCAACTTGTGTTTTCTTACTCAGATGACAGTCAAGTTTGTGCGTGTACCCTTTAACTAGATAGTTTTGGTTGTAGTTACTATGTTACAATGATTTGCCTGAGGTTATGCAAAATTGTATGAACCCTTGTTGAACTTTCATCTGGGTTTTGGTTCATTGTTAAAGTTTGTATTTTTACTCTTTAACCAGTTACTCCCTCCGTACCGGTCATTTGTCTGCCTATTCCATTTTGGGTGTCTTAGTGAATTGTTTGCCTTTATATTTTTAGGAATGTCTTTGATAGGCAATTGGATCCTCCACACTCAATTTGGTCCACTTGTCATCTAATAATTGGACCCTTCCTCTTTCCTTGGACTTTGTAAATGACCGGGATGAAGGGAGTAGTTTTTGATGTAATTATCTCATAGTTCAAGTTTGTACCTCTCTCTTTTTTATTGAGTCACGAGGGTTCATGTTGTGTTAATGTATATGTATGTAGTTTTTACGAGGCCTAATGTATGTTGCTCTTAATTTTCTGTATTAGTTACATGAAGGAGGGGATGAGGACTAGTGTGGAAGCTATTCTGCTGGTATAGCTCTAAACTCTCTTTTAGTCTATAATTTCTTATAAATTATAATTATAACCTATTGTTGTTTTCAAAGTTCGTAGGATTCATATTTGAAAGATGACCGTTGCCCTAATTATGGATATTTTAAGTTATTTTTGGCTTATTGGCTTATTGGTATTATCAAAAGGCTTATATTTGGCTCGTATGTTACCAATGCCAATTTGGTTGGCCCTGTTGGGCTCCTGAACACAACTCGTCTTTTGAAAGCTTATTTGTATTACCAAAAAGCTTATATGAGACGGTCTCACACTCTCACATGTTAGATCAACTCATTGACTCTATAATTGAGTGAGGAATACACATGGATCTGGGTTGCTCTTGTATGCGAACCAACCTCATACAAGACTCAACAATGTATATCAAGTTTGAGAATTGTGTGCATGATACCCTTCGCCCTATGTTTCCACATACCCAGCTAAGTTGTTTTGGTGATGCAGGTTCAGGAGCACAATCATCCACACATACTTCTTCTCCAAATCGGAAACACGTTTTCCAAACTTCCCGGCGGCAGGTTAAAGCCGGGCGAGAATGGTAATTGGGCTCTCTTTTGAGATGATTCTGATTAGTACTTTCCTTAACATAGAGATGTGAGGTGTGCTAACTGCAGCTATTTTGCAGAGATTGAGGGCCTGAAAAGGAAATTGTCTAGCAAGCTTGCTGCTAATCAACCTGGAATGCAGCCAGAGTGGCAGGTAGTGCTTTCACCTATAATGCTTAAAGATATTTTCCGCTCCTTTAGTTAAGGAGACCTTGAGATGAATGAAGAATTTGAAACAGAAATACTTGGATCTTTTGGAGGTGCACGTTGCTGGAAACATTGGTTTCTGGTCATCTTTTGTCTTTTGATAGTCGCATGTGATTTTATAGGAGCAGAGAGATTTACAACACGGAGTACACAATCTATTTATTCATGTTAGGATGAATTTTTCATATATGCTAGTATTATGATAGTCAGATGGCTGCCTATAATTTAAATTCTGCTTTGGTTCTTGCATTCGTAAGTGTCCAAAATATGTTAACATTTTGCTTCTTTCAGATCGGGGAGTGCGTAGCTATGTGGTGGCGTCCAAACTTTGAAACTATTATGTATCCGTACTGTCCTCCACATATAATGAAGCCAAAGGTAAGTCTGTTTAAACGTAAACAAGTAATTCATTCCAGTAAAGTTAATCTCACAAGTTTGTTATAGAATCTTTCTGTTGTCAATGTTCAATGGTTCACTGACAATTTGATTATCATGTTTGTGGCGATGCAGGAGTGCAAAAAACTATATATTGTGCACCTGTCTGAGAGAGAATACTTTGCTGTGCCCAAAAACTTGAAACTCCTTGCTGTACCACTGTTTGAACTTTATGACAATGTCCAGGTGTGTTATCAAGCTTCATATCTTGGTCTTTTTTGTTTTTTTTGTTTTTTTTAATATATATATATTTTCAAATCAGGGCTGCAGTGCTGTTCATGCCATTGTTAACAAGTTATTTGCGGTAGTTTATCGTAGTCTTATACTCCCTCCATTTCACTAAGATTTTCCTCCTTTTCATTTTGGGTCTTTTTTGTATGATCTTCCTCTTTCCTTTTTGACACATCATGTATGGCTAATATTAGTTATATTACCCCATCTCTATACACCCTCCTTAAATAAGAACCACGTGTTCCTCTTCCCTAAAATAATGTGTGCAACAGTAACAAGAAGATCATAGTGAAATGGAGGGCGTACTCCTTTTTAAATCATACATCGGTGAAGCTGCTGATGTCTATTACAGATGTCTGTTATTCAATTGCTGAATGTCTACATTCTGTCATTGTTGTTAAGGATGTTTGGTTTCTGGTAGGCTGGTTTAGGTCTCATTGTCAGCTCTTACGACACAAAGGACTTGGGGATGGTAGTGGATGAGTGAGGAAATTAGATGCTGTGTCATCTGCCTGTACTGATATGTGTGCTTGAGCCTAATCTACCACTGTAGCAGTAGTGCTTATCAAGTCCCTTTGTGTGGCTGTGGCGTTTATCATGGTTGTGACTTGTGAGGCCGTATTACGTAGTGTAGTGATCTGTGTTCATAAGCCTCATTTACCATTGTAGCAGTAGAGCTTGTCCAGTCTCTTTGTGTGGTTACTGTGGTATTAAGATGATGGTGAGGCAGTCAGCATTTACTTCTATTCACTTCTATTTTGGTGCAAGAGTGTTCAAACCTCCTTGTTAGCTGCTTCTCGAAAATGTCTTCCTCTACTCTTTGGAAAAAAAATAAGTTGATTGCGAAATCGATTGTGTAGTTCTTAAAAAATCATTTTGTCCCTGTGAATAATTTACGTAGGCCATTTTAGATCCCCTGTTAATAGTTTACGTTTTCTTTTTGGTCTTGTGTGATAGAGAATGACAAGTGGAGCTTGGACTTCTAACCCCGCTTGCATATTCTTACATAAAAAGATGATGATCCAAAAGCAAATGTGTACTATTTGAGGGACAAAGGGAGTTGGTGTTGGCAATTCCCATTCATTTGATAGAGTCGCCCTAAGTGTTCTTAGTGTGTCGAATTTGAAGCTTAATTCATGTCTGAAACACCTTTCGAGTCATCATGTGCACATCACTTGAACACTGTCTAATGGATTCTTAACCACGTGTTAAGAAGCTATGGATCACATTCAAGCTCATACATTGTGGTAATCTTGCTAGAATAAGTGCACGATAACAACTAATTGGGCGCGTTGCTTGTTGTAGTGGAAGGTTTGGTTTCTGGTTTTAATGCCCAAAACTTAGTAATCATATGTTTCACACTTCCACTATGTGAAGTGTTTTACATTTGATTGCCCGTTTAAAAATTCACTTAGTGGGTGGTGGGCAGTTTTAGAGCTAATATACGTATCTCCACAAAAAATCCATTTGTTCCTAATTTTTTAGCCTCGCATCAAGAGCATAAGTTAGCTATCAGTAGATACCTATTGTATTGTAATCACTTCCATGTAGGCAAGTCTTTTGGCTCATGTGTTGTGGCCAATGGCATGGCTAATTGCGTGCACATAAAAGGTCCACTTGGCTAAGTATAGTGGTTAATTTTGATTGTGGTTAGTCCCAGTGCTAAAATAAAATATTCTGTCTTGTTCCGGCCCAGAAACTCTACCAGTCTACCAATTCCAAATATTCTCGAGTTTAGATTAATTGCCTCTAGTTAGGTATCTATATGTATACTCAAGCTTTGGAATATTTGGAATTGGTAGAGTTTGTATGAGGACACCTAACTTCGGCATTTTTGTAAGCCTAAACCGAATAACCATTGTCAAATTTAGCGTTTGATGGTAACTAAACTTTGCATGGATTCGGTCTAGGCTTAATGTAAACTCTATCCCAAACTTTGGAATATTTGTAAGCCTATACCAAATCACCATATTAACAGACGTCACCAAATATGCTCAGAGTTTACATTGAGTGCCTTGGGTATGCATGGTAACTAAAGGTTTGCAGGGATTTGGTCTATATGTATATTTTAGCTTTGGAATTTTTGGAAGTGGTTAGTCGAATACTTTAGCTTTGGAATTTTTTGTAAGCATAGACCAAATCAATGCAAAACTTTCCCGAAACAGTTTCATACGAATTTGCTTCTCTGAGTCCTCACAGGAAGTGGCTAGTAGCTCCAGCTAACTAGCTAATTATCGGTGTTTATTCTTTTCCGCTGCACTTAATTTGTAAAATAAATTGATTTTGAAATGTACGGTGCAACTCAAAAGGGTATCAATAACGCTTAGCCTTGCCTTTTGTCGTTCCTTTGGGGTTAGGCTAGGTAGCACGCTCCTAATCGGCATACCCGTGTTGGACACGCGTTAAAACGTGTCAGACACCTATAAAACCGTGTCTAACTTTCTTCTTTTAATTGTGAACGTGTCCGACACGTATCCATGGTATTTGGACACATTTTGGACAAACCTTCAAACGGAATCAAGTTGAATTTAAGGTGAATGGTGTGGGTTGTTTTATGGTGGAATTTGGTGGGGAAATAAGTTTAATTGGGTGCAAATGATGTTCTTTAGTCGAGTAATGAGATGTCGAAAGAGATTGATTATAAGTTGGGTTTTGGTTTTGGAAATGAGAATGAGTTATAATCAATGTCAAGTTTTACCTTCACTTATTTAAATGTAATACCAAAAACTTTTTCAAAATAAAATCGTACATATATAACTACAGTATAATATATACTTCCTCCATTCTAATATGATGTACCCATTTTATTAAAATACTACACTCATATATTCAACAAATGGGTACATCATATAAGAACGGAGAAAGTATATTTTATTAAATTTAAATAACGTATCCTGTGTCCTAAATTTCGTGGTATGCCGTGTTACGTGTCCGTTTCATGTCCGTGTCGGTGCTACCTAGGGGTTAGGTAGTGATACGAATATGCCTACCATTTCATCTTAGACTATGTTCAATGTATTTTGTACATTGTTTTTGATGTTGGACTATGTTCAATGTCTTTCCTTCAAGCATTTGTATTTAGACTACAAGTAGTAGGACTAGATTCAATTTACGCATCAGGTAGGAGAATAGCTCTTAAGCTCTCCACTTGTCTGGAAAGCATGGCTGAGATAGATGCTTGGTTTTCACTCCATTCCTCTTCATTTGTCTAGGGTCCATCGCAGCATGGCAGTTGCATGTGTTTCTGTTTATAATGATCTCTGATCTCGTCGAGTTCGTTTGAGACACAGATCAGTACAGCTGTGGATTGAGCCACTTTTATTAATTTGCAGTGTCTTTATGAGATAGCTTATAAGTCTTAAGCTTGCATATAAGTTCTTGTGTTTAAGTTGAATAATCGTAGGACATAGTAGATAGTACTCGTTTCCAATTTCAGGGTTCTTGATGTAGCATTTATGGTTGTTTATTTGATGATGTCTTCATTGTGTAAAAAAACTGCTGTTTCCGTCTTCAAGCTTGTAACTTTCAGGAATTGTTTATATCGAGATAAATTGTTAATTTGCATTATTTGGTTGATGGCAGAGATATGGACCTGTTTTATCCTCAATTCCACAGCAGCTATCAAGATTCCAGTTCAAAATGATCTCGAGCTGAGATTAGCCTAGTTCCCTGAAGCTTCCGCTTTTGATTTGGCGTCTCCTAAGAAAAACTAATTCACTCAGAAAACACGTTTTATCAGCAAGTTATCAGAGGTTATTCAGATTTACTGTTCACTGAGTTAACGAGTTATGTTTCGCAAGCATTTGGCATCATATCGTCTACTGGTGTTAGGGGTTATTCTAATTCGATAACAAGCGACTTTTTAGCAGTCAATACAGGATTGCTATTTGTAGGACTGTAGGATTATTTATTATTGGTAGTGCTAAGTGCTATGGTATATGTACTTTATCGACTTTTGCAGTAGTTAATTTAGAAGATGAATTCGTTCTGCTGTATAATGATCAGTGGCAGAGGTAGGAGAAAGGACTGATCGTCTTTCAAGTAGCATTTGCATTTAGTTTATCGCTGTCTTATTTTTGAACCCCCGAGTCAAGTTTTTGACTTTATGCTATGTACGACCTGCTAATGACCTGAACTCCCGAGTCACCTTTGTCTAGTAAAAGAGGCGCCTAAACTTTGGATTGTCACAAATTCTTGTTTAAGACGGGAGTATTTGTTTTAAACTTAAAACGAGTCAATACTATCTACTTAGTATAAAAGTTAGGTTTTTTCAAGGCTTCTCATTGGCTGAAATTTTTTAGAAATTTGGCCAATATAGGACCCATCATGTCCTATACACCATTTAATTACTCCCTCTCCTCTCATCTCCTCCACCCAATTCAAATCTGAAAAATTACTCCGAAGAAAACGATTTTGAGTTTATTTTGCACGTTATTTTTATAATAAAATCAATGTATTAATACTCTGTATAATCTAAGCTAATCTAATTTGAATTAATATAATCTAATTCTTTTAAATGATCTCAAGAAAATGAACAAATATTTAACATCTAAAAATTACTTATGTTTTTTTGAATTTTTTTTTTTTAAATCTTCAAAAAAATTCGAAAACTAAATTTAACAATTTTTCAAAAAACTCTTTAAAAATCCTGTAATTCAGTAATAGGAAAAATATGCCATTAAACCATAAAAAACTTATATAAAAAATAAGATTTAGGAATTTAATTGATAAATATTCTTCAGAAAATATCCAAGTCATTTAAATTTAATAGATTTGATTTCCGTTCTTAGAAATACTTTATTGTTTTGTCAAAAAAAATAAAATAAAGAAACTTCAAAAAAGGGGAAGATTACATTCAAAATATGGGATTTTTTAAAATTAACGAAAATAAGTTTTAAATAAATGAAAAAAATAATTTAAACATAATATAGGCAACGAAATAAAGTAAAAAGAATATTATTTAAAAACACATACTTACTTATATTGAGTAATTTTATTTAAAAAAACAACTCATTAAATCTATGATATTCACTAATAATTTTATAATTTATAAAAAAATTGTTCCGGGTGTAATTCCAGAGCAAGTATCGTTACCACCCGTGGCTTGTAGAGTAATGTCTTTGGTTGGATTCTTCTTGTCCTTATCGTTCCTCTCGGCCTCTCCTGCAACAATGAACGAAGGCGAGGGCTTGGCTTTGTGCAAGCGTACTCACTCCGACGCCCAAGTCGTAAACTTAAAGGATTAGTTTGTGATACTTGGCTAGAGGTGTATTGTAGAGAGATAAGGGAGATATTACCAGATGAATAGTGTATTTAGGTTTTGTTCTCAGATTAGTTGGATCCTTTCCTCAATGAAGGTTGAGGAGTATTTATAGGCTTTCACCTTTTGTCACGTAGTGGCCAAGTGGCCAAGTGGCTTATCAGGTGGAAAGACCGTTCTACCCTCGGCCGATGGACCTACGGCAGGCCGGCCGAGGGTCTTGGATGTGAGTACGCGGATATGTGCCCCGGCTGGCGGGTTGCCATGCCGACACCACAGCTAGCGAGCCGATGGGTCGCATCGGCTAAGCGATCTAAGTCGTTGACTTGTGGATATCTTTGACCTTGCTCGGTGTGTTGACTTGGTCAGCGGTGCAGAATATGCCCCATCAATTTGCCCCCAGCGTAGTCTATGCCGTGGTATGGGCTCCGATGTATGCCGAGCGTATATTCTGCAGAGTATACTCAGCGAAAATCTTTCTGTATCGGTGTCTTCTTGTGTACCAGCGTGGCCCTTGCTAGGCCGCTCCATGTACCATATCCCCCCTCCACATGGATGCGTAAAGGGTATCCGATGTGGAAAAGAACATGATGCTGGCCGAGACCATGGCTGAGAGTGCCGGTTGATTTGGATTGCCCCCGGCCGGTGCTTCCTGGCTTGGTTGATCGGTAGCCGGCGGAGACTAGATACCTAGGAATTTGTTTGAGGGAGATGAACGATCGAAGAGATGTGGATAGGCGTGTTGAAGACGTTTGGTCACTGTTGCATTGATTGACATTCAACATTGCGACGATTGACATTCCGCGGTTGCATGCTTGACACGTGTGTGTTCGCCGATTGGTTGACGCTTCATGGGTGCCCTGATTGGTCCTTCTTCATGGGCTTTTCTCTATAAATAGGGTAGTTATTCCGTGATTTTGGCCTCCATTTTATTTTCGAAAATTTCTCTCTAAAATCTTCATCTCTCCAAACTTTCAAGGGTTGTCTTTGTCTTTTTAATCTTCGGAAGATTTGATCCGGCGAGTGTTTTTCTTTAAGGTAAACAAACAAACTTTTATTTTTTCTTGCTAGTAATTTTTGTGAATCATGTCTTCTGCTGATGCCGGGATTGGTACTTCCGCGCACGGGGTTCCCGTCGCGTTTTGATGAGGAGGAGATACCGGAGGCCATCCCGCTAAGGTTTGGGGGGCCTAGGTCTCCTTCCCCTGTAGCTGAGATGGCCCTCCTGGAGGGGTTGGAAGATGAGGATGACGATGAGGGGGCTCCCGGTGACGGTGGGAGGATTACTACTCCGGATCGCGGTGAGGGGGCTCCCGCTGGTGGTGGGAGGAGGGCTATTCCAGACCATGGTGAGGCCTGTACGACTGGCCTCGACCGTACCTGGACGAATAAGTTCGCAAGCAGCTCCAGAGAAACTCTTTTCGGAGATCACTTCTTCCTTGGTGAGGGGTACAAAATTGTTCTCCCTCGGGAGGGTCAGCGGTCTTTGTCCTCCCCGGTCATATCGGCGTGTACATCGGGCATTTGGAGTACGGGCTCCGGTTTCCTTTGAACGAACACGTCGTGCCCATCATCAAAGCTATGAATCTTGCGTGGCCCAGCCGCATCCGTTGGCCATGAGGACGATAATCGGCTTTGTATGGCTCTGTCTCTTTAAAGGGGAGGTCCCTACGGTTGACTTATTCCGCCGACTTCATAGTCTTCGGCCGTCATTCGCCCGAAGGGTGGGGTGGTATAGCGTGCAGACGGAGCCGGGATATGTCTCCGTAAACAAACTCACTTCCGCAAAGGCGGCAAGAGCGATGGGTGTACGTCCAAGTCGGAGGACTACCCGTTGCCTCGGTCTTTTCAGGGCCCCGTTCACCTACGGTGTGAGACCCGGGAAGAGTATGAGAAATACGTCTCCCGGGGTAACAAGGTTAAGATGGACGCTACTTTTGTCCCTCTTTCTGTGGATGAGAGGCGGCAATGCGGCTATTTGATCCGAGGAGGGATGGCGCCCCGACTCGGATTATTCTTCGGGACGAGATGCTATGCCGCGTCGGCCTCATACCGGCCCTCAGGGTGAGTGGGGTCGGTGTGAGGCCTACCTTTGCTTGCTATGTTCTTTTTTCTGAGCTTTGCTTTTACTTCCTTTATGTAACTCTTGTTCGGTTTTTTGCAGATCGGTTTGGTCGGGATCGCATCGGGAGAAAGACTTGGGGAGGTTGGGGCTTGATAAGGACGGGAAGGTTCTCACCCGTCATCCTACGGCTGAATTGAAGGATCGCCGAGTGTCCCCTAACGAACTCATGGACAAACAGACGAAGGCGTTGGATCCGGAGACGGCTCAGGCACGGGTTCTTGGTGGTGTGCCGAAGAGATCGAAGAAGGCGGCGTCCAAGTCGGCGGCCGCTTCAATGGCAACTCCTCTTCGACCCCCCGGCCGAAAAGGCTCATGTGGAGGTGATCAACATTTCGAGGAGGAGGTGACCGTTGCTAAGGTCCCTTCTCCGAGGAAGAGGAAAGACCCACTCCTTCCGCCGTTCGGGGAGGAACCGCTTCCACCAAAGACTCCAACTAAGAGGGTTCGAATCGGTACGGATTTAACTTGTGGTTCGGATTTAGCCGGCTCGTTGGGCATTCCTGACGACAGGCTTTCTGACGTGTCAACGCAAGGTGACCTGGATGCTCTGTGTAAATTTTTTGTAGATCCATCGTCGGCGGCTGTCGTTCTCACGGAACCGCGACCGGAGAAGGCGACTGAGAAGGCGGCTGAGAAGGCTGGTGACCAAAACGTCGTTGTGGACTCCTTACCCCAGAAGTTTACTCCCACCGAGCTCGTGGCGGAGGGCGAGAAAATATACAAGAGGCTGGGGAGATGGAGTCGTCTGGCCGCCTCCCTTATCATAGAGCAGGAAAAGGCCACGGCCCAATCCGGGCCGGCGATTACAAGGCTCCGCCTTGATCTCTCCGCCGCGAAGGGGGAAGCCGGGAAGGCTAAGGCGGATCTTCATGCTTCTTGTGAGGCGTGCGGAGGAGGCCGAAAAGTCGCCGAGGGCCGAGAGGGCCAAAGTTGAGGATCTTTGATGGCGCCACGGCCAAGATGATGGAGGAGCGGAATAGGTATAAAGGCGCCTACGACGCTGTGGTTGCCAAGAGGGACGAGTGGGAGGGTCGGTTCCACAAGCAGGCGGAGGTGCTCAGTAATGTGCAGGCTATCCTTGCTCAAAAAGAGAAGGATATTGAAATGCTCCAAGATGATCTCCTTCCTAAAATGTGCGTCCAATTCCGGGACCGGGCCGAGGAGGCGGCCAGGGAGGCAATCAGAAGGTCCGTCCCTGACGGCTCCTTCCCGTGGGATAAATATGACCAGTTCATGGATGAGATAGCTGAGGCTGCGGAGAAGGCGGAAGCGGCGAAGGCGGCTCAGACAGCTGAGGCGAAGGAGTTACTTGGAGATGGTCAGCCTTCCTCAAAGCCGGCCACCGAAGATGCCGTTGCTACAGATGGAGGGCAACGGCAGGCATAGCGAGACGGGCGGTCGTCACCGGACTCACCCGGCGTCTCGGATAGCTTCAGCTGTTCGGGGGCCAACTATTGAGCCTTCTCTCCCTGCCATCCTTTTGGCGCTTCAAATCCCAAGTCTGTAACCTTTTGCTTTTTTTTTTTGTTTTTTTGCTTTTTGTAAAACTTTGGTAGGTAGAGTTTAGGCTACCCACATGGGGACGGCCGTCGTTTGTACTCTCCTTGCAATTTCCTGTAATAAAGTTATCTTTGCCGGCCTTTGGCTTGGCCGGGGCTTCGATCATAGTTCTTCGCTTCTTTTCACGTTACTGATTGAGTGTGCTCGTTTCCACACTCGGCATGACCGAGGTAGTTCGAATGCACGTCTCAACTGTGTTCAACGTCTTTAGCGTTCGTAACTGTGTAGGCATATTGACCGCTAGATTGGCGTCTCAATTGCGCTGAGTATACGTCTCTCTTTTAGCGTATCGGCCGTCGTGTTCCCCGTCGCTCTCGGTTTTGACCGAGGTAATCGGGGTTGCGGCTTTGATATCGTCCGTAACTGTGTAGGCATATTGACCGCTAGATTGGCGTCTCAATTGCGCTGAGTATACGTCTCTCTTTTAGCGTATCGGCCGTCGTGTTCCCCGTCGCTCTCGGTTTTGACCGAGGTAATCGGGGTTGCGGCTTCGACAGCGTCCGTAACTGTGTAGGCATATTGACCGCTAGATTGGCGTCTCAATCGCGCTGAGTATACGTCTCTCTTTTAGCGTATCGGCCGTCGTGTTCCCCGTCGCTCTCGGTTTTGACCGAGGTAATCGGGTTGCGGCTTCGACGGCGTCCGAATCGTGTAGGCATATTGACCGCTAGATTGGCGTCTCAATTGCGCCGAGTATACGTTTCTCTTTTAGCGTATCGGCCGTCGTGTTCCCCGTCGCTCTCGGTTTTTACCGAGGTAATCGGGGTTGCGGCTTCGACAAGCGTCCGAATCGTGTAGGCATATTGACCGCTAGATTGGCGTCTCAATTGCGCTGAGTATACGTCTCTCTTTTAGCGTATCGGCCGTCGTGTTCCCCGTCGCTCTCGGTGCTGACCGAGGTAATCGGGGTTGCGGCTTCGATAGCGTTTCTTTCCTCGTTTGGTAGCAAATTTCGGAGGGGACAGACACTTTGATTGGGAACCTGGGCGTTTCATTCATATGTTATGATTGTGCGCTGGGGTGTCCACAATGGGTTTGGATACCTCCGCCGCTATACAAAGTATTTTCTCAAGTTGTCGGTGTTCCAATGGCTCATCAAGGGCACACCTCCCATGTCTGTCACACCGGTATGTACCCGGCCTCATCTCCTCAACTACTCGTAGGGACCTTCCCGATTGGCCGTCGGTTTGCCATGAATATTTCCTTTGTTGGTGGCAGCCGACTTCCTTAGGACTAGGTCCCCTATTTTTAAGTCCCTTTTGTGGACTCTTCGGTTGTAGGCTCTCTTCATCCGGTTCTGATATACGGCCAAGTTCTGGCGTGCCGTGTCTCGGCTCTCTTCGACCAGATCCAGGGAAGCCCTTAGGCCCTCCTCGTTTTCAACTGGGTCAAAGGTGGTCGTTCTGAATGTCGGCACCGTCGCTTCGATTGGCAGGACTGCTTCGGAGCCGTAGACTAGGTGGAAAGGGGTGTATCCCGTTGCTTCTTTCTCTGTGGTTCGAAGGGACCATAGGACGCCGGGTAGTTCGTCGGCCCACCTACCCTTAAGGTCTTCGATTGTCTTCTTTTAAGCCGTTGAGGATGGTTTTGTTGGTCGCCTCCGCCGCCCGTTACTCGCGGATGGCGGAGACGGAGGAGTACGCAAACTTGATGCCCAGCTCCTCTAACCAGTTCATTATTAGGTCGCTCCAAAATTCTCGACCGTGGTCAAATACCATAACTTGGGGCAATCCGAAGCGGGTTATAACGTTTTCCCAGATTACCTTCCTGACGGCTGCTGTGGTCTTTGCTGGTACTGCTACGGCCTCAACCCATTTGGTGAAGTAGTCGACGGCGACGATTAAGAATTTCCTTCCTCCGGAGGCTGTCGGGAACGGCCCTAGCATGTCCATCCCCCATTGCGCGAAGGGAAGGGGACTAAGCACCGGCTGTAGGTCTCTGGAGGGAGCGTGTATCACCGGAGCGTGCATCTGACAGTTCGTGCACTTCTTGGTCTTCGTTCTGGAATCTTGAAGCATGGTGGGCCAGAAGTAGCCAGCTCGGAGAGCCTTGTGGGCTAGTGTTCTTGCCCCCATGTGATGTCCGCAGATGCCCTCGTGAATTTCGTCGATTAGTTAGTTGCGTCGGCCGGACCGACACACTTCAAGAGTGGTCTTATTACGGATCTCCTATACAGTTCCCCTTCGAATACCGTGTACTGGCGGCGATCCTTTTATTTTGGCCGAGGGATTGCGGCCCTCCCAGATTCACCGTAAGCTTGTATCTCATTATAGAAGTCATCCACGTTGTCTCGGTCTCTATGTTACCCACCATGCCGACGGTCTCAGTGATGCTTTTCGCATTCTCGATATCTACCAAAGACGGTTGGTGACATTCTTGATGGTTGAGCTGGCCAGTTTAGAGAGAGCGTCGGCCCGATTGTTCTCGGATCTGGGAACGCACTGGATTTGGAAGGATTTCAATTTTGCTACGTCGGCTTTTACCCTCTCCAGGTACCTTACCATTCCGTCGTCCCGGGCCTCATACTCCCCTCTGATTTGGTTGGTAACCAACAGCGAGTCAGTCTTCAACACGATGTGTTCTGCTCCGGCAGCCCTAGCTAGCTCGACTCCGGTTATCACCGCCTCGTATTCGGACTCATTGTTCGAGGCCGAGAAGGTGAATTTCAGGGCGTACTCAAACTCGTCCCCGTTTGGGCTGATGATAAGGATGCCGGCTCCTGAGCTGTTCGTCGTGGAGGAGCCGTCGGTGTAGACCTCCCATATGCCTGGGTTTGGCTCTTCCTGATATGTGCATTCGGCCAGGAAATCTGCAAGCGCTTGCCCCTTTATCGAAGGCCTTGGTTTGTACTGAATGCCGAAACCAGAGAGTTCTACTGCCCATTTGATGAGCTCCGGATCGCTCAAACTTTTCCAAAGCTTTCTCCAACGGTGATCGGTTAGGACCGTCACGGGGTGTGCATCGAAGTAGGGTTTTAACTTCCTTGTGGCGATGACGACGGCGAAGGCTGCTTTTTCGATTAGCGGGTAATTTCTCTCGGCGGGCAACAGTGTATGGCTGACGAAGTAGATTGGGTGTTGCTGTTTGTCTTCTTCCCTGATGATCACAGCGCTGACCGTGGCCGAGGTAACTGCTATGTATAGGTATAGCGTCTCCCCCAGTATCGGCCTGGACAGAGTTGGGAGAGTCTGAAGGTGAGCTTTTAGTTGTTTGAAAGCCGTGCTCTGTTCCTCCCCCAGTGAAGTCTTTATTTCCTTTTAACACTTTGAAGAATGGGGTGCTTTTGTCGGCTGACCGAGAGATGAAACGAGCGAGAGCCGCCATTCTCCCGGTCAACATCATAACCTCTTTTCGATTCCTTGGTTCCGGCAGGTCTAGGATTGCTCGGACCTTGTCCGGATTGGCATCTATGCCCCCGGCACCGACGAGTACGCCTAGGAATTTACCCGCCGGACACCGAAGTTGCATTTCATTGGGTTGAGCTTCATCTTGTATTTCCTTAGTGAACAAAATGTTTCGTGTAAATCGGCCGGATGCTCATTTTGTCGGATTTGCTTTTGACAATAGCATCGTCGACGTAAGCCTCAATGTTTCGCCCTTTTTGGTTTTGGAACACTTTGTCCACCAGCCTCGTGTACGTTGCTCCGGCATTCTTCAAACCGAACGGCATCATTTTGTACATGTATGTGCCGTTGGCGGTGATAAATGCACATTTAGGCATGTCTTCTTCGGCCATAAACACTTGGTGATATCCCGAGAAGGCGTCCGAGAGGCTCAAAGCATGGTGTAGCCCGCCGTGGCGTCGATCGACTATCTATTCGAGGCAGGGGATAACAATCTTTGGGGCATGCTTTATTAAGGTTGGTAAAGTCTACACACATTCTCCATGCCCCGATGACTTCTTCACCATTACAACATTGGCTAACCACTCGGGATAAGTACAAGGCATGATAAAACCCGCCGCTAGTAATTTGTCTACTTCGGCTTTGATGGCCTCGTCCTTCTCGGCGGAGGAGTTCCTCATTCTCTCGCTTGATCGGGCGCGGTGGTGGTGAGTACGTTCGGCTTGTGAACAATCACCTCCGGCTTACGCCGGGCATCTCGGCCGCCGAGTATGCAAAAACATCTTTATTTTTCCTCAGCAGGTCCAGGAGGTCGGCTCTGAATTTTGGTTCCAGGTTGACACCGATGGTTATGGTGCGGCCTGGGTCAATTTCTACCTCCTCGGTCTCTGCTCCTTCGACCATGCCGATGGTCCGATCGTTTCCGGATCTGGGGGCGTACTGTATCCGGAAGGATTTTAGTTCTGAAGCGACGGCTCTTACCCTCACTAGATACCTGATCGTCCCGTAGTCCTGGGCTTCGCACTCGCCTTTGATCTGGTTGGCCGCTAAGAGTGAGTCCGTCGTCACCATGACACGCTCTGCTCCGGCGGCTTTAGCTAGCTCAACTCCGGTTATTACCGTCTCGTATTTGGATTCATTGCTTGAGGCCAATGAGGTAAGCTTCAAGGCGTGCTCAAACACGTCTCCGTTTGGGCTGATAATAACGATGTCGGCCTTCGAGCTATTAGCGTAAACCTCCCATAAATCGGGGTCTTCGTTTTTCGAGGTGAGCTTCTGCGCCTCCCCCCGGTCCGAGACATATATCGAGTGTCGGGCCCGATGGATACCACGGCGTCGATCTCGCTCGAGTGACTCGGCCTACGAGAACGTTGTGGGCGGACACGCCGTCGATGACTATGAATTCAGACATAACACTCTTGGTTGTATTCCCTCGCCAAACCTCACCGTGCAATCTAACCGACCCCGGGGTACCAGGCCGTCCCCGAAAAGTGTACAATGGGTCGGTGCGAGGATTCGATCTTCGATCCTCGGTCCGAGGCCGAGAAAGCATTCTCTCGTACATAACGTTTGTGTAGGCGCCCGTGTCAATCGTGCATCGCTTCACCAAGTGGTTGGCTATGTCCGGGCGGATTGTAAGTGGGTTGCTATGAAAAGCGACGACTCCATCGTAGTCTTCTTGTCCAATGGTCATGTCTGGGATGCTGGGAGCGGGGGTTGCTGTGTTGGGCACAAAGTTGATGGCCGGATGAGGCTCATCTTGGGGCCGTTTGTGCTCATGAGCGGACCCACTGCTCTCGTTGTCCCTGATGACGACATTGACTACTCCTAACCGCTCGGCGGTGGACTTCATTGTTCGATCCGCCGGCATCGGTTTTTGGCCTTTGGCAACATATTTGCCGAGGCTCCCCTTTCGGATCAGTTCCTCAATGGCATCCTTCAGGTGTCGGCAATCGTTGGTAAGGTGTCCGGTGTGGCCGTGGTACTTGCAGTACTGGCTCGTGTCACCGTCACTCCTCGGCCTAGGGGTCTTTCCCATTTTCGGCCCTCGTTCTTGCTCAAAGCGAAAACTTCGGCGGCCGATACAACCGAGGGTGTGATTTTCGATCTTTTGTTTTTTGTAGTACGTTCCCGAGCTCCCGGGTATCCGCCGGCTTTGTTTCAGCAGGCTTGTCGACCGCGACCTATCATTCTTACGGCGTCTTTCGTCGGACCGTGACCTGTTGTCGCCACGGCGTCTTTCCCCGGGCCGTTCTCCGGTGGCTCTTTTCCCCGAGTGCTCGGCTTCACTGGGCCTACCCAGCCTTGTGATAGTCTTCTACCTTGATGGCTTGTTCGCCAATCGCCGGCGGCGTTCATGCTCAGGCCTCCGCACTTGATGAGCTCATTTTTTAAATCCCCCTTTGGGAGGCCCTTCATCAGCGCGAAGGCCGCCAGCTCGGGATTAATTTCTCGAATCTGCTGGACCTTTTCATCAAACCTCTTTACGTAGCTCCGGAGAGACTCGCCCCCCTCCTGTCTGATAGTCAGGAGGTCAGATGTCTCTACGGCCCTTCTCTTATTGCAGGAGTACTGGGCTAGGAAAGCGCCTTTCAGGTCGGCGTAATAGTACACCGAGCCATCAGGAAGCCCTTTGTACCGCCTCCGAGCCATCCCATGCAAAGTTGTTGGGAAAATTCGGCACTGAGACCTCGTCGGGCGCTGCTCCCATACCGACATGTAAGACTCGAAGGCCTCGGCGTGGTCGATCGGATCACCATCCCCTTGTATGACGGGGGGGTGGCGGCTTGAGCTTATTTGGCACCGCGACTTCTAGGACGTAGGCGTTAAGGGGCGCTCGACCATGTGTCGAACGACACGCGGCGATCGGCTCCTTGCGTCCCTAACTCGGCTCCTCCCCGTAGCGGGAGGGGCTCCTTCTTCGACTCGGACTTCTTCTCCAACTCGCCGAGTCGGACTCCTCGCTTCTTCGGGGTGAGCCTCGTTCGTGCGGCGGGGACGCTGTCCTCCCACGAGTGCGGGAAGGACTTAGGTCTACCGCGCCCACTTTGGGCTCCCCGGCGACTTGGGCGGGTCGGCTTCTCCTAGCGCTCCGTCCAAATTTCTCGGAGTCACATTTTGGGCCCTGGTCTCCCGGACAGTTTCCGCCGCTCTTGTCGATGTGACAGTGTGAGCGGGCGTCATCGCTAATTAGGTCTAGGAGCATTTTCGGTTTGGCTATGTCAACCACATGTCCCATGATGGTGACTGGTTGTGGCGGCGGCGTGTCGGGTATTGATGGCATCCCGAACTCCGGTTGGACTACACCGCCGGTGGAGGGCTGTATGACTCCAGAATTGTTGAAAGTATCATCTTGGTAAAATGCAGTTTCGTCGGTTACGACTGCATCTTGTTGTTTCGACATTTTCTTAGCTTTTTGGGTGGGTTTTTGTTGGTTTTTTTTTTGTTTGGGAATGAATGTGACTAGCTTCTAGTGTCTTTTCCCACAGACGGCGCCAATTGTTCCGGGTGTAATTCCAGAGCAAGTATCGTTACCACCCGTGGCTTGTAGAGTAATGTCTTTGGTTGGATTCTTCTTGTCCTTATCGTTCCTCTCGGCCTCTCCTGCAACAATGAACGAACTGAGGGCTTGGCTTTGTGCCAAGCGTACTCACTCCGACGCCCAAGTCAGTAAACTTAAAGGATTAAGCTGTGATACTTGGCTAGAGGTGTATTGTAGAGAGATAAGGGAGATATTAGCAGATGAATAGTGTATTTAGGTTTTGTTCTCAGATTAGTTGGATCCTTTCCTCAATGAAGGTTGAGGAGTATTTATAGGCTTTCACCTTTTGTCACGTAGTGGCCAAGTGGCCAAGTGGCTTATCAGGTGGAAAGACCGTTCTACCCTCGGCCGATGGACCTACGGCAGGCCGGCCGAGGGTCTTGGATGTGAGTACGCGGATATGTGCCCTTTGGCCGGCGGGTTGCCATGCCGACACTCAGCTAGCGGTGCCGATGGGCTGCATCGGCTAGGCAGTCTAAGTCGTTGACTTGCTGTGGATATCTTTGACCTTGCTCAGTGTGTTGACTTGGTCAGCGGTGCAGAATATGCCCCATCAAAAATAAAAAATCAACTTTTAGAAAAATAACCATCAGATCTATGAGAAATTGAATAGAAAAAAATCACAGAAACATGAACAAAAAATGAAACCAACATAGCTGATAGTGAGAGAGATTGACAGTTAGGTAAACATTATCGAGTAAGGAGATGATATATTGTTTAAAGAATGAGGATTATAGAAAGAAATTATAGGGACTATGAATCCATGAGATTTACGAGAGATAAAGTTGAGACAGAAGTGAGAGAATGAGTTTGAGGGAGTGATATAATGACGGTGACTGGTGACGGTGTGTTTGATGAGAGAGAGCGAGGGAGAAAGAGGCGTGTGAAGTATGTTAGGTGGAGGTGGGGGCTTTGGCGATATGTACTGAGATTTTAATGGGTTAATTTGAGGTTGTTTAAGCCTATTTTAATCATATTTAGATTTTGAGCCAACAGTTTGTTATTCAGCCTATTTAGATTGAAACGAATTATAGAGTAAGACGGATCACCCTGTGAGAGGGTTTATTTCTACAAATAAACTATTTATCTAATACCAGTGGTGGACCCAGGAGTTTAAGAATGAGAGTGCACACTTGAAAAAACGAAAAACTTCGGACAACATAAAAAAATGATTCAACTGCATCATTGTCATTACATAGTAAACATCTTGCCAAATTTTTTTTTACCAATGATAAGGATTTGAAATCATCCTAAAAGTTAAAAATCGTCTTTTAAACTATTGAGTTTTTTAAATTAATGAAAATGGTGTATTTTTTATCTCTAGCTTGTGAGTACTACCTATTGAGGGTTTTTATGCGTGTTTTTTTTATGGATTAAAAATAAAACTTTTAAGTTATTGTATTTTTTACTTTTATTAATCTAAAAAATGAAACGTAATATTATATATTATATAATACATAATTCACAATGAAAATTCACAAACAATCAAAACAAAAGTTAAAAAAAATTCATAATACAAATCAATAAAAGAGAATTTGAAACTAACAATCTAAATTAATTTTTAAAAAAAATGGGTAGAGGGAATTTAGAAGTTAGAGTTTGAATCTTCTCAAAAAAAAGAAGTTAGAGTTTGAAGATTTACACCAAATTAAAAAAGAAATCGAATTTCCTCGGGAAAAAAATAAAGGAAAGTTGCACTAAGCGATTTACACCAACTAAAAAACATGGGAACAAAGGGAGGGGGAATGGAGGCTGGAAAAGACAAAGGAAAGTTGCACTAAGTGACAGTTGCACTACCAACTAAAAAACATGGGAACAAAGGGAGGGGGAATGGAGGTTGAGAGGGATTGAACACACAACCTCACGCCTAAGTGATAGTTGCACTACCAACTGAGCGACTTCACATTAATGATACATAATAGGCGGAAATAATATAGGTACTTGATTTTCACTGCTTTATAAAAAAAAAATCCCGCAATTAAGGGTGCGCACCCCTGGGTCCGCCACTGTCTAATACTAATAAGTAAGTTGTTTTTATATACAACGAAATCGTCTCACCGTGTAAAACCATCTCATATAATAACGACTGTATTAATGTTATTGTCTTTACAATATTCAATATTGTCGATTGATATTCTTACTTATAATTTTGTATATTTGAAATTCAATATTTCTACATTTTCTTCATTCATAATTTAATAATAACAATTGTTTAATAAGTAACCCCATGCAATTTTTGCTTAACAAAAATATTATCCTGTCTAGGAAAGATGGGTGCAATAAGATCCGTTTATTTATATGGATATGTTCGGTTTAAGAGGGGCCAACTGTAGAGCTGTATAGTCCTGTTTTTATGTCTAAGGATATACTCGTAGATTTTCTCTACTCAATCATAATTGCGTCTGAGAGTACGATGTCGAGGGTGCATTGTTCCTGTCCTTAATTTTTGAAGGTTAGGTTGCTTATAGTCCTACATTTTAATGCAATAATTGTTCATGTTGTCCCATTGGTAGTACGATTTTATCTTTTTTTTTTTTTTTGACAGATAGTACGATTATATCTTGTAATATGAAATATCACGTCAAATTACTAGTTTGTTAAACATAAATATAGTTATTGTATTGTACTATTGGCCCGCATTATCCGGGATCAATCTTATACTCGGTATAAATTGGCTCGTCTCATTGTAAAAAATGTACCCCATATATAAATTTTACTTTTAAGTAGAGTGAATTACACTTTCAGCCTCAAAAGTTTGTTATGCATAAACATACTTTTTTTTTGGCAGCCGTAGTTCCGTCACTAACTTGATGCTTCATACTTTGTTGATTTTTTGCACCACCTGTGTACAAATCCTATAATTTCGCAACAAAGAAATATAATGTCAACAATTGTAACAAATAAATATAATAGTATGTCTCCTATATATGGTTTTACAATAAACCGTTATAAAATTCCGTATTTACTAAATGTCTAAACCGATAACCAAAGGAGATTTGCATGTCCATTTGAGTCTAGTCCTATATACAAGAATACAAGGTTGCATCTTGTATGTCCATTCTGAGCTTCAGTGCGCCGACATTTTTACAAAGGGCGTGCGTGATATTTTTACGCGTTTTCAATTCCGTTTGAACTTTGAGCGTTCGTTCTCCTCCCGGCCGCTTTAAGTAAGGATAACTATGGAAAAAAAAGAACACCCATCTGATATATTACATCAGATCCCCTTTTAATAATTGAGGTTACATGTATTTATAAACTACTATTTTAGTTTTTTGACATCAAAACTCAAAATTAGTTAAATTTATATGTATACTTTTTGCGCAATGTTGTATTTTTTAGCTTTAATGTTCAAGGAAACTAGCTCAGAAACTATTTTTTTTTCTGGTACATAAAAGTTTAGGTTAAGGGTAGACCTTACCCGTTCCAAGGCCAGGGTAGACCCTCAGCCTCTTTGAGGGCTTTGGTGTTTACAGATTGCCTACCAACATGACTATATTTTAGCTCAATAACTTTATAATGATGTTTTTTAATAATAAAACTCATAATTTTTAAAACGAAACTTGAATTTTTTTTTTTATTATGAAACTCATAAATCAAATAACCAAATCTACTACATCTATGTATAATCTATACTAATAACTATTGTAAAGAATGTAAACTAATTTAACTAGAAGTAGTTACCTAAATTATACTCCCTCCATTCCGGTCAATTGTTGTTCTTCGATTTTGGCACAAAGATCAAGGAAAGAGGAACGCGTCGATTACTAAGGGTGTGTTTGGATAGGAGGATTTGGAGGGAAAGGGAGGGGAGGGAAAGGGAGGGATGATAAATCTTTTGTTTGGTTAGCAAAATGGAGGTGAAGGGATTTTGAGGGGAGGGAAAATGGATCCCTCCATTTCCCTCCTCTAAGCCAAATTATTTCCTCTCCAACAAAGGCAAGATTTGGAGGGAAAATGATCTCCTCCATTCTCCCTCCCCTTCCCTTCCCTCCCTTTCTCTTCCCTCCTTCTCCCTCCCATTCCTTTCCCTCCACTTTTGCTATCCAAACACACCCTAAATGACAAGTGGAACAAATTGAGTGTGAATGATCAAATTGCTTATCAAATTTATTCTTAAAATAGAAGGACAACAATTGACCAAGACACCCTAATATAAAAAAGGACAACAAATAACCGGAACAGAGGGAGTATTTTTCCATTTTGGGGTGTCTCAGTCAATTGTTGTTCTTTCTATTTTAAGAATGAACTTGATGAGTAATTTGATCATTCACACTCAATTTATTCCACCTGTCATTTAGTAATTGGCCTCATTCCCTTTCCTTAGTCTTTGTGTCAAACCAAAGGATAACAAATGACCGGAATAGAGGGAGTAACTTAAATTATCCAGTAAAGTATATAGTGAATGGTAAACATAATCACCAAAATTTGGGGACTATTAAACATTTTCAGCTACTATATATACTCTCTTAAGAGAAACTCTTCCTTCCTCAAACTCTCCTCCATACAATGATAATGACAATGTCAATGCACCATAACTTCTCTTCACCCTCGTCCTCGATTCATACTCTCTCGCTCGAGGGTTCGAGACTCAAAACCGGCCATATATTACTAGGGTTAGCCCTCATGATAGTAGGCCTATGGCATTTCTACAATCAAATAAAAATCAACACAACTCAAAAAACCTTCAAATCCCTCCCATGGTTTCCCACCAAATTTTCAAGATACTTAGAGCCTTACTTTATCTTAATAGCAAGCTCCATTTACTCATTAATGGAGCTCCATTTCGCTCCATTTGATATCGATGGCACGTTCAATGCTAGTCACATACACCACATTGAACATGCTTGTATAGCTATGACTTTCTTCCTACACGGCCTTTTTGCAATCTTACTCGACAAATTCGGTCCTAAATTTCCATTCAACCCTAATTCCAATATCGATATTGGCCATTTCCTCGGGTCCATGGCTTTCGCGATAGAGCTCCTCCTCATTCACTTCCACACGACCGACCATTTCGGCCTAGAAGGCCAATACCATATTTTATTACAATTGCTTGCATTTGTTTGCCTCATTTTTAGTCTCTTAAGCATATGGTTTCCCAAGAGTTTTATGGTATGTTATATTAGGTCAATTGGTGTAATTTTCCAAGGTTTATGGTTAATTATCATTGGACTTATGTTATGGACACCCGATTTCGCTCCGAAAGGTTGTTTCTTGCTTAAGGATGATCATGGTAGAGATGTGATTAATTGTAATGATGAAGAATTTTTACATCGTGCCAGGGGCGGAACCAGGAATAGAATGTATCTAGGGCTAGATTAATATACTACTAAATCGGATATGTTAAAAAAAAACTACTTGCGACATACCTTTATATCGAGATAGATATTTTACTAGTTTAACTAATTTGTACTATGATACATACACGAAAAAAATATATCACGATCGACATGGCAAACCGATAGTAAAGATTAGCATAAGGAAAGGCACTTTAGAAAACCATTTTATTTAGAAAACCGATACTAATATACAATATTTTATCAAAAAAATATGAATGTTAGGGACTTACGGAGTACAATGCTGCTTAATAATACCACACAATCAAAAATTAGGGATAAATTTCCTCATATGTTATGAAAACTTAATTCGGTAATAATGAATAAATGAGGAGAAAATAATGGGCACCTTTTCTAACAACAAAAAATTTAATTGAAAAATGCTCTAAGTGGGAATCGAACTCCAACCGTTTGGTTAGCAGACAACATACAAACCATCTCTGCTATACTATACTCATGCAATCTTTGTTTACTCAATTTTATATCACAATTCATCTAGGGCTATAGCCCTAGTAAATATGGGCTAAATCCGCCCCTGCATCGTGCTAAAGCATTGGTTAATATTTTGTTTAGTTGGGTTTTTATTGGGATTATGGGTTTTGGGGTGGTTTATTATTGGGTGGTAAATAAGGTTAATGAGGTAAATGATGAGTTAATTATGGATGTTAATGATTTGGAAGAAGGAGATTGTCATGTTGAAGACATGCAAGGGTTTCTACGTAAGAAACAAGTTGTGCCCTTTGATTTGGAGTAATGGGGTGTAAGACATGTGAAAGATGAAGGAACGTAACCTTGAAGTCGAGCTCGAGTATGTTTTTTTCTTCGTTATGTTGGTTTGAAAACGGTTTTTCTAAAATGTCTCCTAAGAGCAAACATTATGTAATGAACAATATATTATCTTTAGGTAGTAAGGATTTTTTTAACGTGTGACGTGTGCCCTAAGGGCACCCATTAATAATCCATATATGATAAGTTTAACAACAAATTCATATAAGATACTCAAGTATATTCTCATTTTTACCATATTTAATGAGAATATGTTGTTAAACTTACCATATATGAGTTATTAATGTATGCCCTTAGGGCATACGTTAGAAAAACCCATATAGTAAATCCCTAGTATCAGGAATAATGTTGTCGTTCAACAAGACATCTTATTGTATAAATAGAGGTTGAATTAATAAGAAGTACGAAGCAATATATAAGAATACTACTCGTATAAGTGTATAATTTTATGTTTTATCTTTCCCCTCTTGAAATTTGGATTAATTAACACTAATAATCCACACTATTGACCATCTTCTCAAAATAATCCAAACATCATTTTAATCTACAATAAACCCTACTATTGCTCCCATCTTCTTGTAATGCACTTAGATAATATTCCACTTGTAAAATCAGGTAAAAATGCTTAAGTGGGACCCAATTTTAATGAAAAATTCTTAGGTACACCCGGTGTACCACGTCACCGTACACCCTAACCAATAAGAATATTAGAATTACCCACATTTTCCATAAATAACAAAGCAAAATCTAAGTGAAATATGATTAAAAGTTTATCATTGGCTAGGGTGTACGATAATCTTGTACACCGGGTGTACCCAAGAAATTTTCCAATTTTAATTCAAGGACCACTAATCACTCCATTAACAACCATTATCTCACATTACACCATAAGTCCATAACCATCATGATCGACACCCACATCACACCAAAACATATCTCCACCACCGTTCACCACCGCGACCACCAAAAACCTCTAAACACCGCCATTTAACACCATCATCGTTCACCACCATTATCGTTCACCACCAATCCACCATTAAGCAATCATTGCGACACCAATCGACGCCAAACACCAGAGCAATAAGGCGTCTTCTACACACAAAGCCGAGACACCACTATTCTGACCGCCATTCACGCTCCCATACTACCTTTCAACAACATCGTTCACCACCACTCTGAACAAGGCTCTCCATTTATTTGATAAATAAATAGGCCACGATGACCAGCTTCGTGCATCCTCTCCTACCGCCGACCTCGTGCATCCTCCTAGGTTCCAGCTACCGTCGTCGTGTATCATGCCTCATCCGGCCTGAGTCGTCCCTCTTCCAAAACCCTAAACCCCCAAATCAATTTGGCGGTAAATGTTAATTCAGGATTGGGGGTGTTTATAAGGTGGACGATGAGTTGGACTTCGGTGGTTGTAGGTGGTAAGGGTAGCAGCGCTCGTCGTTGATGCTTGTGGGTGGCGATTTTTAATGGGCGTGGCCTGGTGGGGTGGTGATATTGGTGGTCAGACATGTGTTAGTGAGGGAAGAGTGTTAATTGAGAGTATTTATGAGGGGTATAGGCGTAGAACTCAGTAGAAGGGTAAGCATTAACCGGCTAATCAAGTAGCCAGTCGTCCAAGTGTGTTATGGGAAGGGAGGGTAATAGTTTGGTTTATTGTGAGTTAAAATGAAGTTCGGATTATCTTAAGAAGATGCCTCATTGTTTGGATTATTGTTGTTAATTAATCCTTGAAATTTATCAAAATCATAGGGTATACAACATTTTTATAAATCTAAAAATCCAAAGAAAAATCTATCCCGTAAAAACATGTTAGATTTTGATTAAGTTGTACGGAGTATATACTCTCTCCGTCTCAGCCAATAGTTTACACTTACTTTATTTTTCCCTTATAAAATAAAGTAAGTGTAACTATTCACCAAGACTGAAGTTTGCAAAAATTGAGCCAATGTAGAAATTGACTTATAGGATTATTTCCCCAATGCTCCATACTTTCAATGCAAAACTTGTAACTTGTAAGACACAAATTCTCATTTGTGACGGCACGTATCCGTCACTTTGGAGTGATGGATACCATTTACTCTTACAAATGACCCAAATAGAGGAGAGAGAGAAGCACATGGGGGTGCCCCCACCTTGTCCCCCTATTCGTTTTGTGAGTGTCATTACCCGTCACTTGCTCCGACCCGTCTTCAGCAAGACTAACTGTAAGACACAAATTTACTTGTAGTTTTGCTTCTAGAGTCGCTTCTGAGTCTGCTTTTGGTACTCTGATAAAAGGGTTTAAGTTCCAAAATGAAAAATTGTGTTTGTCTTTCCTGTACGTTAATTGTGTAAAAAGGATTGGGATCAAGCCATACTAAATTCATTATGACATATACTTGGACATCCATTATTTTTCATAGCAATAAATCTGATAAGTTAGTAATCAAAGAATTACTGAGCCACTATGGAGAAAAAAACTAATTAACTTGACTCGAATCCGAAGTAGGCCTAATCAATTCATAATCAGGTTAGGCCTAAACCAACCCAACCCTACCCACCCCTCGCTCAACACAAACCGGTTAAGGGTTAGGTGGGCCAATCTGGCTTGACCCACCCCCTAATCAGCCTGCTCCGCCTGTGACCCCACCTCTACTTATAGCAGAAAGAACACAAATTCTCATTTGTGACGGGCATATCCGTTGCAAGCTTGCGACAGGTCAAGTATTACTCATGTGGACTAGATAAGACAAAAGCAGAATGCCATGGGTAGAGCAATTCAGCTCTGTGCACAGGGACCCATAAGATAAACGGCCCCATATTTTAAGTCCATCCCATTAATTTGTAGAAAGAAAAAAATCATCATCAATTTATCATGGCCCAAAATAACACACTAAGGCTTATCTTTACTTATTCGGCAAAGTATGTGTGTTGTGTCCATTTCATCAAATCCAATCTATTTTAAAGTCATATATTCCCTCTTAACAATCTTCACCTTGAAAAAAATATATTTATATTTATATATATGAACTTGTTTCAATTTTATTGAATCTACCTCATCTATTACAATAAAATATGACTTTTGTTTCTTCTTATTTTTTTTTTATTTTTGGTTTTATAGTATCAGTATTCATAATTTTTTCAATTTCATTTCTTAGTTGTTTTGAGGGATGCATAATTCCATTGTTTTCTCTCAGATTCTTTGATTAATATAGTTAATAAATTTACTCTGACTGACTTTGTTTTAAGGCCGCTATTTCAAAACTAATAGTGAAAATTGCATCGAAAATTTACGGATTTTGTGTTACAATTTCGAGATCTTTTCTCAAATTTAGTTGTGTCTTAGTTACGTGAAACAGTTTGCTATTTCCTAGACAAGTAGATGGATTAATATTTAGTGGTTGTAATTTAAGGCCTCTAATAAATATTCCGAACAGGGCCACTGAAATTCATTGGCCGCCCCTGTCTAGGGAATAACAAACTGTTTTATCTTATCTAACTACATCATCACATCATGAGTATTACTTGACACGTCAGAAGGGAGACTTGTTGAAAAAAGAAAGGGTTATGGCATTAGGCCCGCCCCTAACTTATGATGTCGCGTGATACACATCACTACTTTTATGTTGAGTATTACGTTTGTGAAAATGAATAACTACTACTCTGTAGTCTGTACTATGATGCTCTGTAGCAGATCCTTCACAGTCACAGAAATTGATATAGACAGATAGATTGATAGGAGAATAATTGAGGTTGTGGGCTTGTGGCCTGTGGGGGATTGCATTAAAGGTTTTATCTTATCTTATTATTATTAGTCGCAGACTTGAGTACATGTGCAATTCACTACTTTGCTAATGTTAGGAGCATACCCGTGTCTACATCGAGGTCTTTTGGGAAGAAGGTTAAGAGTAAATCCCTGAAAGCTTGGCCTGGATCGAATAATATCGTATTATTAGAGCATCCGCAAAGGAGAGAATTCACCTCCCCATTTGTCTTCTCTTTCCTCAAATGAGCAACTCCATTGTTGCACAAACCTCCCCATAAAATGGGGCTCCACTGTTTTTAGGGAAGGTCCCCAAAACAAAAAGTAAAGTAATTTGTGTTACTTTTGGGAAGGTTCCCAAATTTTTTTGTGTGAGTTGGGGAACCCCATTGTTGCATAAATGTAGTTATGAAATGGGGAGGGTAAATGGAAAAGTTAGTGGAAAATGAGGTGGACGAATAAGAAAAGGAAAGAGAACATATGAGGAGCCTCACCTTTGCGGATGCTCTTATGGACCGTGAATACTGATGCAATAGAAGCCCAACACAAACGGGGTATTTACGCTTTCGCACAATAAAGTGGTATCAGACATCAAGGTCGACTTGGACTAGACACTAAAAGAAGCATTGAGTCAAGAGATTTGGTGGCACTTTTAAAGATGATATTTCATCTTTTCACCACCGATATGGGACATGTGTTTGCGCCCTAACAGTCTTAATTTCGCCACCAAGCCACTAATGTGTACAAATATGTACATGATTAGTTATCAAGTTTTGTAAGGTTATCACGAGACATGAGCCACGACAAGTTTTGTAAGGTTATCACGAGACATGAGTCACGACCGTATGTTGAGATGATATCTAGGGGCCGATTTACGGGGGTGTCGGCCGTCGGGGGCACAACTAGGGATGGCAATGGGTAGGGTCTGGGTAGGGTCCGCCTAGACCCGGACCCGACCCGAGATTTTCCCTTTGGACCCGTTCACCTGGACGCAGGGTCTAAAATTTGAGGACCCATACCCGGACCCTATGGGTAAGGGTAGGGTCTGGGTCTACCCGTGGGTCCGAGTTTGAGCCACTTTAGTAACAAGATTAACAGCTATAGGGTCTATAATATTAAAAAAAAAAAATCATATTACTTTAACATTATGAGTTTATTAATCTGCCGTTAATGGTGGTTGTCGGTCGCCGGCTATTAAAGAGGTGGTTGCCAGTCGCGTATCAGTGCTGTGGTGGTGGTTTTTTTGTGTCAGTGGTGGAGTGGTGGTATTGTCAGAAGAGTTTGGTTGAGTTTTATCACTTTATGGGATGAGGGAAGAGAAAGAGACTTTAGTTGGGTTTCTATTTTCTACAGTCTGCCAGTATGAATTCAGAAAAGTTGTAATTTTGATTTTTTTTCTTTAATAAAGGATCTAAGGGTCGGGTATGGGTCTCATAACTTAGACCCGGACCCGAAATATTTTCTTAAGACCCATACCCGACCCATACCCATTGAGTCTGAAAAAATGAGACCCATACCCGACCCATTAGGGTCCGACCCTCAGGGTCTGGGTCGGGTCCCCGACCCACTGCCATCCCTAGGTACAACTGCCTACCCTAACATTTCAGAAATATTGCATATGTCAGCTAACTTAGTTGGTTAAGTTATGAGAGGTGATGCTCATAACCTGAGTTCAAATTCAGTCAACAACAAAATCACCCTTCTTTAGACCAACAAAAAAATACAATTCAGAAATATTTATGTTTATTCTCGGTATTCCGTAAGCATCTAGTTATCATAGGCTCATAGTTCAGTTGGTATAATACGGAGTAGGCTTTATGCCTTTATACTCGTATGGATTCTCTTCTTGGAAGAAGGATTGTTTTTTTAGCTTTTGTAGTTTTGTTGTGTTTTTGGGCCTTAGCCCATTGTTTACGTGAAACAGCTTCCATGTCAAAAATTTGCTTTTAAGCGGATTTGAACCTTAGACCTCCATCGTAACATGTTAGTATGATAATATCTCGACTATTGAGCCTCTAGTTTTGCCACTAGTTTTTAATGTTTAAAAGAGACATTTCTCAATGCTATAACTTACATTTTGTGCAAAAAGTATTTAAGAAAAAAAAATTGATATATAACTAACATTTAGCTCATTATCTTTTCATTTTTTATTACATTATGGATTTTTTGATAACTTATACCTTGAATAACTCACTTTTTCAAACTTATACCTAAGATAACTTTCTTTTAAATCTTATCCCTAAAATAATATTTTTTTTCTAAACTTGATACCAAATCTTAAAAAAAGTCCTTAATTGACGATTTTGCCCTTACTAATTTGATGGTTTTTAGTGTTGGTAATCGTGGATGTGGGTTAATAGGTGGGGGAAAGGATGATGACGTTTAAATAGTAAGGGCATGATCGTCAATTCAAGGTTTTTTTCGAGATTTGGTATCAAGTTTGGAAAAAAAATATTATTTTAAGGAAAGTTATCTTAGGTATAAAATTTAAAAAAGGGAGTTATTCAAGGTATAAGTTATCAAAAAAACTCTTACTTTAAAAAAATAAAAGGAAATGATACGACGCAACCGGGTGGCGCCCAATTTCGGCGCCACCCTCTCACATGCACTCCTTATTATTGGGGTCCCCACTTATTCTATGTGATTTATCCATTATTTTGGGGGTCCACATTTATTGTTTGTGAGAAGGTGACGCCGAGATTGGGCGCTACCGGGTGGCGCTAACTCATTTTCCAAAATAAAATAAACTAATTAATATGCATAAAATGCGTTATGAAAATTGAATACCAAAATCCTTCGTCCGCTACATTCAGAGTTCAATGACTGAATCAGGCCATGTCGACCAATCCCCTATTTACTAAATGAATAGGAATTCTCACATTTTTCCCTCCAAAAAGCATCTTTTTAATTAAGGAAGTTAACTACAATTATGTGCGTCTACTAAAAAAGGAAACTAATAATTACATTTTTATTACATTAAATTATTATCTTTTAATTAAATTTAATTTTTCATCAAATTATATTATTTTCACTTCTAACTCCAAACTATAATATCTTAATTAAAATATAAATAAAATTTATATAAAACTATAAATTGCTAAATCTTTTATTGATACTATTATGTAAGAATGACTTAATACATGCTACATACAAAACAAAACTGAGTTCACTGTTATTACTTTCGTGGTAAAAATTTTTTGAGATGACTAAAAAATTGATTTCATTAGCTTTGTGGGTAAAAAATATTTTGTTTTAAAATACATTTCAGCAAAAAAAAATCTCTTGATTAATTGTCAACAAAGAAAAATACAATAATGAGAAATATGGACAATTAATGAAATATTACTATTTTATAAGTTAATTATTTATAAAAAAAATATACTATATATATCGTGCATTTATTGCACGGGGTCTAAACTAGTTCCAAGTTAACTCGAGTGAAGTTAAAGAGGTGTTATTGAGGGCTTGGTTTACTATTACCAGATTTACGATTTTAGAAGCGGGTTTTTAAGCCGAAAGCCCGAAACTCTACTAACTCATCTTAACTCGAAGTCTAGGACAGTCATGACGGAGTTCCGACCCATATATTTATCATCCATAATATCAAAATAAACCATTAGTTTACCTCTAGTCTCAAGACAAGATGATCTAAGCAAGTATTATTATTGCGTATCAAATTAATGTACTCCGTATTATACAACACATTTGTTCTCTAGTTCAATGTTTTCTTTATCATTTACTAGCAAATGAAAAGATTGCATTGACTAATACGGAGTATACAAAATTACGAAGCATTTGTGATATTATAATATGTGTTGATGAAGTTGACAGTTACTTGTTCAAAATAATACTCCCTCCTATTCTTCTTTTTCTTCCCCTTTGGATGGGGCACAATATTTAAGGAATAGAATAAAATATGAATTGTGAATTGGGTGGGGTTTGGTGATAAGAGAGAGGAATGAATAAAATAAGGAATTGTGAGTTGGGTGGGGTTTGGTGATAGGAGAGAGAAATGAATAATTATGAATTAAATAAGGAATTGTGAGTTGGGTGGGGTTTGGTGATAGGAGAGAGGAATGAATAAAATAAGATTAAAAGTTTCCAAAAAAGGAAAGGGGAAGAAAACCTGAATAATCCGTTTTAGGAAATAGGGAAGAAAATAGAGAATAGGAGGGAGTACAAAGTATCTGTCTTTGTACAAATTAAGCTATAAATTTAATGAAACCATGATGCCATTTGCATGGCTTTCTTTTTATTCGTCCATAAGATAATGTCGGTCTTGTATGATTAAAATGCTACTAGTACAGATTGTATTATTCCTTCCAATTATTGACTTAAATGATTATTACATATTTTACATTACCCTAAGGGTCCGTTTGGATACAATTTTAGGAGGGAAGGGGAGGGGAGGGGGAGTGAGGGGAGGTGAAGGGAGGGGAGAGAAGGGGAGGGCAAATGAGATGTGGGTGTTTGGATAACAAAAATTATGAAGGGAAATGGAAGGGGAGGAAGGAGGGAGATGAAAAATGGATGGAGGATTGAAGGATGCTAGTGGTATAATTAGAGTCCAAATAATGTTTTCTTTCCAAATCTTGCCACTCTTGGAAAGATTATAGTTTGTTCTATAGGAGAGAAAATAAGTCCTCTCATTTCTCTCCCCTTCCATTTCCTTTCTCCCATATTTTTTATCCAAACAAAAGAAATTAAATCCCTCCCTTTCCCTCCCCTCCCCTTCTCTCCAATTCCTTCAATCCAAACGGACCCTAAAAGTCATTCTTTCCCAAGTGATGATTTTAATCATAACAATGAGATTATTATTATTAATAATAATGCTCAAATTGTTAAAAAACCGTTGCGAGTATGGTGTTTTTTTATATTTAACGTCAGGAATTTGTCTTTATTTGTTTTCAGTTAGTGGTCAACCTTAATTATGCCAGGAGGCCGAGTTTTTCATATTTCTATGTAAAATTATCATCATTTCGCCCCATTATCATTTTCTCAAGACCGGCTAATGTCTCAACACAAAAGTAAGGGTGCGTACATTTCTTTATTAAGTCAACCCTTGTAACTTGTAAGAGGCCGGAATTTTTGAGTCATGTAAATATTCGATGAACTGAATAGGGAAATCTTCTCTAAAAGATTAGGTTTCAAATTATTGTAGAGAATAATGGTTTTTTTACTAGTTACAATACAAAACAAAGCATATCTTTGTTGTTTATGACTTTATTTAGCAATATGAACATAGACATGATTAGTCTTTGAGCTAATTGACAAATGAAGACACAATAATGATTAATGAATAATCCAATCAACAATATAATTTATTATATCCTCTAAAAAAATTGATAAAACCCTTTGAGAAGTTGAAAGTCTTAATTATTTTGGGTATTATATATGAAGTAATAGTTGGCATTACATAAATTTTGTGCATTCTTAAGACACCCTCTTGTTTTCTTATCACAAGTGCATAAGTTCTAGGCCTAGCATTGATATGGGGTTTAAGCCATCGGAGAAGCCGACTACTCGAAAGCATAAAAGAGGATTGTGGTCGCCGGAAGAAGACCAAAGGCTTAGGGACTATCTTCTTAGATATGGCATAAGTTGTTGGAGCTCTGTACCTTCTAATGCTGGTAAGTTTATAAGTTACTTCACATTGCTAAGAGGTTTAGAACAATTTCTATTTTAGCCAATAATAAACCTAAATGAATTCTTAAAGTACTTCAATTAAGTTATACTCATGACCAGGGTTCAAAATCCTTAAGCATGTACTCAATAAAATTAATGTAAGTTTATTTGCCATGGGTGGTAATTTGCGACCCTTTTCACCTTTTGAGTTCATTGACGAATTTACCTTTAGGATTAGGGTTACCGGAACAATGAAAATAAATTAAAATATTGTGCATTTAGCCTTTTTAGCTCAATTTTTTTTTGTATTAAATTTAAAAATCTACAAACTTTTTAGGACTATGACATTCTTCGAGTTTTATGGGTCTGTAACTGTCTGAGTCTGTGACATACTTAAGGGTTTAAGATGTCATGTCAGGTTCTATAGACATGCGTGCACTCGACCAAAGTAAAGTGTTGAAGTAATTTCGATTAGAGCTAATTATTAATATGATGTTATTACAGGGTTGCAAAGAAATGGAAAGAGTTGTAGGTTAAGGTGGATTAATTACTTAAGGCCAGGGTTAAAAAGAGGAATGTTTAGCTCTCAAGAAGAGGACATGATTTTGACACTTCATAAAAACTTGGGTAACAAGTAAGTTAATTATTCATTTCATTTTCAGTTTAGAAAGATTCATTACTTGTCAATTACAAATTCATATTATGATCTTTTCAGCTGTTAAAATGTCCAATAATATCACTTGAGATTAAAAGTATCAATTTAGTTGATTAATTAGGAACTAGGAAGTTAATTGACACACGTACTCGTCGCTAATTATGTCATTAGTCCTTGTTATATAAAGATTATATTGCTAAGTACCATGGAAAAAGACTCTTAAGAGTCATGATGTAATAAACCATGTTTGGAAATGAAAAACTTGTATCAGAAACCCTCCAAATGTAGAATTCTTACATTTGACATCATTTGAGTACTATGACAAATTCAAATGTATTTCTTGTATAAGTGAGTCTTGTTTGTGACGTCTCACAATTTTCTTTCCTTTTTAACCTTATTAATTAATCGGGTGTAACTGTGCGAGTAAATAAGAATCTGTATTCTTTAATATAGAATAAATGAAGTGGAGGATGTAAAAAAAAAGTTCCAAAATGTTATCATAACTAGAATATCATCATTCACCACATTGAAGTTATGATTGAATTTTTAGAGGTTATTGTTAATAGCAAATTGAATGAAATTATTAGTGAAATGATGGATGTTAATTGAATATTGTTGCAACAATTGTTAGTTTAATTTGGTTCTTGGACATACATTGGAAGCACTTGGTAGCATGACATGATACTATATATGTCATCATTTCTATATTTTTTTCCCATTAATATCGGTTAAAAATGAGCAAATATTAGAAAATGTAGCCTCTTATGAAGAGATTTTTAATGATTAATTAAATTGAACGGGTTGAAGGGGTTTTGGACCGAGATTGGCCCCCAAATTTTTAGGAGTCTTGTTCAATTGAATAATAAAGTTTCAATATTTTCTCTAAGGAGTACCATATATTAAATATCTCTTACCTACTCGTATGATTTATTTTAATACTATGTCTTTGGACCACCATGATGAAGAATTGTTAACCTAAGGACAAGTAAAAAAAATAAAAAAAAAATAAAAAACTATAAAAAAATGTTGAAAATTGATACTTGGAAAGTTGTAGCTAGAATCCTAAGAAGATGATATCATATACCGTAGCTCAGATTGAAACTGAGATCATGAAAACCCTGAAAACAATTTTTTAAATATATATTTTCATGAACACAGTATGCTCGATACCTAAAGCGACTTGAAGCGTTTTGCCTAGTGCCTCAATGAGCCTAATTAAGCGCTACGCACAAGGCGCGGTTTAATAAACTAGAAGGAGATTACCCGCGATAATTTTTTGGATAAGACAGTCTTACATGTTGAGACAATGTGACGCTTTTATTTTTAAGCTTTTCGGGCGTTTTCTAGTATTTTACTGTTCGAAATTGTGAGATTTTCCTAACTTTGGCTCTTTTTGATTTAATGTGTATATATTTGTTTACAAAATCGACAGATGGTCACAAATAGCGAAGCAATTACCAGGAAGAACCGACAACGAGATAAAGAATTATTGGCATTCTTACTTGAAGAAAAGACCAGCAAAATCAGATGACACTGTAATTAACATACAGTCTAATTCAACAAACTTCTGCAGCACAATGGACAGTGTATGTTCCTTAAATCCGACGACAAACAGAGTCGTCTTAGGAATCGATCTCGACTCCATTCAAAATGAATTTCAAATGCCAAGTATCGAGCAACGCGAAAATCCAGAGAACTTGTTGCCAAGATGTTTCTTTTCAGACTGGCTTACAACTGATAATAACTCTATTGCTCAAAATTCTGAAATTTCTGGTAAACAAGATGAAGACTTTCTGCAATGTTTTCAGTATAATGAAGGCCATGTCGAAATTGGAAATAATTTGCAGGATAATATGTTGGATTTACCATTTACTTTCCTGGATCAAAATACTGTAGGAAGTTGTTTCAATGGTTTGTCAGCAGGGAATGCTGTGTATAGTGGATTTTAAGGAGAAAATGTGTAATTTAATTTGATATGTACTTCATTTCATTTTGTCCTCTGTACCATTTATTTGTTTACTTTTTAGATTTTATGAAGCTATTTTAATGAAAGGTAAACAAATGATTGGAACGAAAGCGATATATAATTTATGATTATATAAGAACTACGGACTATGATATTGTTGTTCTTTAGCAAGTTCAATGAAGTCTTCACACCAGTCATTAATAAAATTTGGCATCGGGTCATTATATCAAGTAATTTAGGAATTGTCAGTTATCAACAATAATTGTTATGGTGCAAATCCATGTCCCCACATCGGTAGAATAAAGATGAAAACTTATCTTTCGAAGTGTCTAAAGAATATAATAGTACAAGACCTTTTGGGAAATAGCCTAAGAGTAAATCCGTGAGGGCGTGACCCAAAGCGGATAATATCGTACTATTATGAGTTGTGGACATAGAGCAGCAGGGGCCCAAGACTTGAATTAAGTTGTACACTGTAAGGCATTGAACTCCTAGCTCACAGTGAGTCCTTGAGCAAAAGCCCGGTCCAGGGTTAAATGGATGAAAGGCGTCATAGGTCTTGTGGGACAAAGACCATTTGTGTGCTAGAACTATTGATCAGGTGTGCCCTTATCGGGTTGGGTGTCATTGGTGGGTCCTTCCAGGTTGGATGCGAGAGACCATTTGTGTTCTAGGACTTCTGAAGTGGCGGACCAGGTCGTTTGTGTTATAGGACTTCTGAAGTGGCGGATCCGGTCCAGGGTATATTGGATGCAGAGGATGTTCGATATGCATGTGTAGCAAATTCTCAAGAAGGGCACATGGACATGCAGGCTCAGGAGCATGTGGGGCACTCACTTGACTAGGCGGTGACATGTGGTGCAAGACATGACTCGTAGCATGGTGTGTCGGCTAAGGGGAGGTTATCAAGACTTGTGATGTTTCGGGTGTCTAAAAGTTGGGGCTGTAGAGTGGGGCTGTTCTCCATGGAGGTCAAGGTCCGAGTCAAGATGATGGTCCTTGGTTTGAGGGGAGGATTGTTAGGGTGCAAACCCATGTCCTACATCGGTAGAATAAAGATGGAAGCTCATTTTTATATATAAATGTCTAAAGAATATAATAGTACGAGGCCTTTTGGGAAGGAACCCAAGAGTAAATCCGTGAGGGCGTGGCCCAAAGCGGACAATATCGTACTATTATGGGTTGTGGACACAGATGCAACAGAGGCCCAACACGGGGAATTCACGTTTCCGCACAACAATAACAATTCGAAATCAGGTCAAGTTCAAGTACTCTGTTCGAAAGTTAGTTCGAATTATTAATCGATTCGGATCAATCTTGCTAACTCTAATCAATAGAGTACATGTTAGCCACTAAGTGTGTATAAGTTTACCTTCGACGAAGCATCGGAAAGCATCTTGCGAGTATCACACGATTATTAAATATACTACTCCGGGCGTCTACGCTACATTATATGCAATTAAACCAATTAGTTTGACTTGCGGCAATCACATGTACCATGCAATATATTAAACATAAAAAAACAGCCTCGTTCCTATCCATTTAGTCGTATCATTTTCGCCTATAAAATACGAGTCTGGATCGTCTGTCCCACACCGCTCCTAAATTCCTAATCATTTTCAAATCAAACATGAATAACAATAAAATTCCCTCTCACGTCCTTTTATCCACCACTATCACACTTCTCCTCCTCCTCTCGTCCGCCACGGTCGACAACGTCCTAGACGTTGACGGAAACCCGCTTGTACCAGGCATAAAGTACTACATCCTACCAGCTACACAAAATTATGGAGGTCTAAGCTTAAAACCAAGAAAAAACACAAATACTTGCCCTTTTTACGTATCCTTTGAAAAAAATAAAGCCTCATTAGGGCACGCTGTAACATTCACTCCAAAAAATGAACAAGATTCAGAAATTACAACTTCCTCACCACTTCAAATAATCTCTCAAGCCGATTACGGGCGTTGTGAATTGACTAAGTGGTGGCGGTTGGTGGCAGACTCGGCTAATGATGGCAGCGGCCGCTTACTCGTTGTGACTGGGGGTCCGCAAAGCGACTGGTTTCGGATGAGGAGTGCTGGTAATGGGGTGTATAAGATTGTTTATTGTCCAGATGATAGCAATAGTATTGGTAATTTAGTTAAGGATGATGTTGTGTGTGCTGATTTGGGTGTTTTTAATAAAGTTGATGGTGATGTTGAGAAATGGTTTTTGGGTATGAGAAGTGAGAAATGGGTTCTCTTGGTTAAGTTTAAGAAGGTTGATGAGCCTCAGATATTGTAACTGCTTATTGGCTATTCAATCTCGGTACCACCCTCTTACATATATGTGTGATATCGAGATTGGGTACCACACCTAATAGCGTCTTATTATTGTCTTTAAGAAAAGGTCAAATGTGGTTAATTCTAAAATAATGTTAAATCATATTCGATTTATTCGTCTCCCTCATTTACCGAAAACCGTCTATATTGGCACTTTAATTTGAGCCATTTCAAAGGTCGTACTAGATTATGTTTCTGTTCCGGGTGTAATTCCGGAGCAGGATTGTGACCACTTGAGCTTGTAGAATGATGTCGTTGCTCGTCCCTTCCTTTCACTCTTTCCTGTAAAGATGAACAAACTGAGGGCTCGGCTTGGGGCCGAGCGTACTCACTCCGACGCTCAAGTCAGTAAACTTAGAGAGATAAGTTGTATGTTTAACTTGGCAAAGTATATTGTAGAGAGATAAGGGAGTTTTATATTAGATTTTCCAGTTGGTTTCTCAATGAGAGATGTGGAGTATTTATAGACTTTCACCGTTTGTCACGTAGTGGCCAAGTGGCGTAGCAGGTGGAAAGACTGTCTTACCCTCGGCCGAGGGACCCATGACAGGCCGGCAGGCCTGGTTGACTCCATGCCGAGGGGACTGGATGCGAGTACACGGATATGCCTCTCGGCCGGCTAGTTGCCGAGCCGAGACCCAAATGACAGGCCGACAGGCTTTGTCGGTTAGGTCGTTTTCCCTTTGACTTGTTGTCTTTTAGCTTTGACCTTGGTCAATGTGTTGACTTGGTCAGCGGGTGCAGAATATGCCCCATCAATTTGCCCCCAGCGTAGTCTATGCCGTGGTATGGACCTTCGATGCGTGTTGAGCGTATTCTGCGCATGTCGAACTTCTTCCTCGGCTTGGTCCTGTTCAGGCCGTACCATATCCCCCCTCCACATTGTTGTGTAATGGACATCGAGTGTGGAAAAGAAAATGGCGCTAGCCGAGACCAAGGTTGGGAGTGCCGTGTGCTTTTGATTGCCCCCTGTGACACCCCTCGATAGGGCATCAAAAATAAAGCGGAAATTACGAGATTTTAAAAAAAACCTTTAAGAGTTTAAAGTGCGAAATTCACCATAAGTGATCAAACAAAAATGAAAAGAAAGATAATTAAGTTTTACAATTTAAAACAAGTGCGTTGGGGAAAAGATATCCCACGAATAAACACAAGTCTAACGATAGGTGAGTCTAAGCAACCTATAACTAAGGTCCAAGGTTCAACGTTCTCGCTAGCTCACACGTCTTCCCCATAATCTGCATCACGAACCTGTCATTCATGTAAACATGAACGCCACGGTCAGTGGGGAGTAACTCGTGGGGTTCTCCCACCCACAATATGTCAAAATGCACATAAGCAAGAACTTAATTAAACATATTGATCATGCATCATACTTGAATAATATGGACAAGGGAATATAACGATAATCATAACGAGATAGGCATATTGCATTCTTAATGAGATAGGCATGGTACATTATATTAAACATGCATTCAAGGTAACCAAAACATGGATATGAGATTAGGCATCGAATCATATGAAGAAGGTAAACAACGGATCAATTGAATAGAAAATACATGGATGGAAACCAATAGCCATTCCTTTGAAAACCTCTTAACAACCATAGCACGGGACGTGGCTACTAATGTCACATTCATACTTATGGCTTACATCTCACCATAAGAACGGATGGGAACATCAATCCCGGCGATCATATCGCAACTAGGGGCTTGCATCTCACCACTAGTATCCGATAGGACCAAGACTCTCACAAACAAGCATAGAAGACGTGCACTCTCGTATATAAGAACACACCAATGACCGTAACAAGCAAGACATTTACAAAGGATTGACTCAAAACAAGACAAACCCCTAGACTCCAACCTCCTGGTAGGACGACGATCATAATACGGTCCTAGTCTAAATCTGGCCAGACTCTCGGGATGGACGACACCCGATTCGACATACAATCCCAAATCGTATCCAAGACTCAATCCATGACACCTAGCCGTGCCCCAAGGTCGAGTAACCCCAAATCGGAACCATGGTACCTATCCGTACCCCAAGGTCCGAAGAGGCGGAAGGAAGACAGCCCAACTCGGAAACAATGGCACATAATCGTGACCCAATGGCCGAGGGCAAATAAATAAGGAATGTCGAGTAGTCACACAATGTAAACCGTCACGCTCCGGTCACAAATACGAGTAACGATGATTGCACCAACATAACGTAAACAATTCATGTGAAGCATGTATAAGTATAAGAGTATAACAAATATCAAGTACTCCCATGATAAAAGAGTCTCAACACATCATACACAAGCATTAGAACCAAAGTTAAGATGCATACCCAACAAGAAACTCAAAACCCAATCTATAACAACAAGTTTAGTACTCGACTACAACAAGGGTCAACTTCAAACGGTCATAACTTGAGTTCTATACATGATAATGAGGTGAAACCAGTTGGAGGTGATAGCTTATCCTCTTACGGTTCTAACGGTAGGTCATAAGCCTCAAACAAACAAGTAACGAAGAAGTTATGGCCATTTTACGAAAACTGGTCAGGCTTAAACCGCAGCCTGCGATAGTGGCCGGAGCCTGCGGTGGGTGCCGGAGCCTGCGGTGGGTGCCGGAGCCTGCGGTTTTCCCCTGCCACCGGACTGTTTGCACGACAATTTCCTACCCTTTCCGAAAGTCGATTTCTACCAATTTTTCATCCCAAATTCCTCTTAAATATACATGTTAACACAATAATACCTAATAGAAACCACAAGAATGTAATTGTCACACATCTTGATGGATTCAAGCACAAGATTTTGACCCAAAATCAAACAATTAATTCATCCAAACATCACAACTTTACCCAATTGAAAATCAATGTAACAACATGCTTAAAACTCTTCAACCAACCATGAGATGGTTGTTCATACAAACTCATTCAACAACATACATGTGAAACAAGAAAAGATTCAAACTTTAACATACATATGAACAAACTACAAAATATAAACACACAAATTTGACATAATGTCGAGTAACCCATCACCGTTACCTTTTTGCTCTTAATCTCTAATGTAATCGTCTCACAAGCAAGAATCCACTTCCGGGTCAACTAAACTTCCTCCTAAACATACGAAAATACAAAATAAGACTAAAAATCGAAACTAGAAAAAAGGGTACCATGAGAAATTGGCTCGACAGCCCCATATAAGGAGGAAAGTCGGATCTTTTCTTACCTAGAAAGAAGGAGGGCGATGAGAGGAAGAGATAGACGCGAAAATCACTTAGTTTGGATAAGAATTGAGCAAGATATGGAGTTTTTAGGGTTGAGAGGGAGATGAGTGTTAATGGTGTGTTGAGAGGAGAATTTCAGAAAAATAATGAGGGAGATGAAGTTGTGAGGTGTTATGTGAGGGTTTTATGAAGAGAAAGGAGAAGGAGAAAAGGCCCATAGGTTATAAAAAGCCCAACAACTCAAATTGAGTCGGTTTCTACTAGAAATGACGTCTCAAGCCCACTACAACTCAAGACGGGAAATATTATTATTATTATCATTATCATCCGACCAAAATATTTATTTCACATAACTTAAGCTTTAAAAATATAATATTTATAAAAATCATGTTTAATAATGAAATTAATCAAATTAAATAATTTAAAATATAAATAAGACAATAGAACGGTTAATTAAATTATAATTGTCAAAATGGAAAATTCGCGGGTGTTACACCCCCGGCCGGTGCTGCCAAGCCTGGTTGATCAACTGGCCGTTGGCAAGTAGATACCAAGGAGCGTGTCGAAGAAGATGGGTCACTGTATGTCGATTGACATTCCGTGGCTGCATGCTTGACACATGGCCTGGTGTTGATTGGTGGACGCTTCATGGGCTTTGCTCTGATTGGTCCACTGAATGGGCTTTGCTCTATAAATAGAGCAGTGTGCCCCTCATTTTGCTGTGCAAATTTCATTTTCAAGAAAAATTTCCTCTCTCTAGTTTTCGAAGAGTGTTTTTTCTCTCTCTAATTTTCGAAGCGTTACTCGGCGTAACACTTTCTTTCAAGGTAAAAACAAATTCTTCCCCAACTTTTATTTGTTAAGTATTCGTTGCCACCATGTCTGCTGCTGCTGCTCCGCCTAGTACCTCAACCCCGGGGGACGAACCGCCGCATCCTGATGAACATGAGCCATGGTTGTCCGCCGGTAGGGTACGGGGTCGCAAGTCGCCTTCTCTCGAAATCGACGAGAAATATCTCGAGGATTTTGATGATGATGAGGAGGAAGAGACCCAATCGATTCGAGAGGCCGCATTACTTGTGGCACGGCGAAGCCTCGCTCGATTAAACTCGATCGCGTTTGGACGAACAAGTTCGCTTTCGTCTCGGGCCCGAACTTTTCGAAGACCACTACAACTTCGGCAGGGGATATAGAATTATTGTCCCTGTGGGTGATCAGGCAGTCTGTTGCCCTCCTGAAGGTTTTATAGGCGTGTATATTAGACATCTGGAGTATGGGCTCCGTTTTCCTCTTAATGAACACGTCTCGGCCATAATCAAAGCCATGAATGTCGCCGTGACACAACTGCACCCGTTGGCCATTAGGACGATTATTGGTTTCGTATGGTTTTGTCTCTTTAAGGGGGTGGCCCCAACGGTGAACCTTTTCCGCCGGCTCCATCATCTTCGGCTGTCTACCCAAGGCGTCATGAGGTGGTACAGCGTGCAGACCGAGCCGGGTTATGTGACCGTCTCCAAGCTGACATCCTGCAAAGACTGGAAGGGGCGGTGGGTATATGTCGAGGTTCCGGAGGACTATCCACTGCCCCGGTCCTTCCAGCGCCGCGTCAATTTACGCTGTGAGAGTCAGGGGGAGCATGAAAGATATGTCTCCCATAATAAGATTAAGATGGACGCCAAGAAGGTTTATCTTAATGACGATGAAGTGCGGGCAATGAGCATGTTTGAGGCTGAGAAGGATGGCACGCCGAAGGGATGGATGCCTCCGACGCAGATCGTCCTCCTCCTTCACATAAGAGGAAAGAAACAACGCCTGCTGCTGCTGCTGTTACCGAGGCAGGGAAAGAGGAGGGGTCAGCCGGCCCTCAATCCAAGAAGGCAATTAGATTGCGTATCTCAATTGTACTTAAACGTTTTTAGCATATTGGTCGTGCCCTCTGCTGCACCTGAACAGGCTGAGGTAGCAAGATTCACGTTTCCCAATTTGCTCAGCAACATGTTGGCATATCGGTCGCTTCCTCCTCCGCTCTCGGTCTGGCCGAGGCGGTCAGATTTGCGCGTCCCAACTGCTGTTGTAAACATGTTAGCATATCGGTCGTTTCCCCGTCACTCCCGGCTTTGGCCGAGGCAATCGAGGTTACGGCTCGACTGCATTCGTATCTATAGACATATTGATCGCTTCCTCTGCCACTCCCGGATTGGCCGAGGCAGTCAGATTTGCGTTTCTCAACTGTACTTATACGTTCTTAAGCATGTTGGTCGCTTTCGCGAGTATCAACTGCATTTGTAGTGACTGCCCGGCTTTGGCCGTGGCGTCTACTTTGGTACGACTACGGAGAGGACAAGCATTTCGATGGAAAACTTGGATCACTTTTCATAAGATATAATCACGCGTTGGGGTGCCCACAACGGTCTCGGACACCTCCGCTGCTATACGAAATATTTCCTAAGGTTGTCTGTGTTCCAGTGGCTCATTAGAGGCACACCCTCCATGTCTGTCAGCCGGTATGTCCCCGACCCCATTTCTTCAACTACCCTGTAGGGTCCCTCCCAGTTGGCCGTCATCTTACCATGGATGTTTCCTTTGTTGGTTGCGGCCGACTTTCTCAGGACTAGATCTCCTACTCTCAAGTCCCTTTTGTGGACCCTACGGTTGTAGGCTCTTCTCATTCGGTTTTGATATACTGCCAAGTTGAGCCGTGCCGTATCTCGACTTTCTTCGACCAGGTCTAGGGAGGCTCTCAGGCCTTCTTCATTTTCGACTGGGTTAAAGGTTTGCGTTCGAATGTCGCACCGCTGCTTCAATTGGTAGGACGGCCTCAGACCCATAGACTAGGTGGAATGGACTGTACCCTGTTGCTTCTTTCTCCGTGGTTCGAAGGGACCACAGGACGCCGGGTAGTTCATCAGCCCATCTTCCTTTTAGATCTTCAACCTTCTTCTTCAACCCGTTCAGTATTGGTTTACTAGCTGCCTCCGCCTGCCCGTTGCTCTGAGGGTGGCAGACGGAGGAGTATGCAAATTTGATACCGAGCTCTTCCAACCAATTCATCACCGTGTCGCTCCAAAACTCTCGGCCGTGGTCAAATACAATGACTTGGGGCAACCCAAAACGAGTTATGATGTTCTCCCAAATAACCTTTCTTACGGCCGCCGTGGTCTTGGCAGGTACCGCGACAGCCTCGACCCATTTGGTGAAGTAGTCAATGGCGACAATCAGGTACTTCCTTCCTCCGGAGGCCGTCGGAAATGGTCCTAATAAATTCATCCCCCACTGTGAAAATGGTAGGGGATTAAGTACTGGTTTCAGGTCTCGGGAAGGTGCATGTATTACCGGAGCATGCATCTGACAATTCTTGCACTTCTTGGTTTTTGCCCTGGAATCTTTCAGCATGGTAGGCCAGAAGTAGCCGGCTCGGAGAGCTTTGTGGGCTAGCGTTCTCGCCCCCATGTGATGTCCGCAGATGCCTTCGTGAATCTCTGTCAGTATAAGCTCCGCGTCGGCTGGGCCGACACATTTCAAGAGTGGTCTTATTACGGACCTTCTGTACAATTCTCCTTCGAACACTAAGTACCTTACAGCGATCCTTCTTATCTTCTGAGACAGACTGCGGTCCTCCGACAACTCTTTTGTCAGCTTGTATTTCATTATCGGAGTCATCCACGTCGTCTCGGCTTCAATGTCGCCCACCATGCCGACGGTCTCAGTGATGCTTTTAGCATTTCTGATATCCACCAGCACGGTTCGACTGACATTTTTGATGTTTGAACTGGCAAGTTTTGAGAGAGCGTCGGCTCGATTGTTCTCAGACCTGGGGATGCACTGTATTTGGAAAGATTTCAATTTTGAGGTGTCAGCTTTTACCCTCTCCAGATACCTTACCATCCCATCGTCTCGAGTCTCATACTCTCCTCGGATTTGATTAGTCACTAAGAGCGAGTCTGTTTTTAACACAATATGCTCCGCCCCGACAGCTCTAGCTAACTCGACTCCAGTTATCACCGCCTCATATTCGGATTCGTTATTTGAGGCCGAGAAGGTAAACTTCAAGGCGTACTCAAACTCGTTTCCGTTAGGGCTGATGATAAGGATGTCGGCTCCTGAGCTGTTCGCCGTGGAGGACCCGTCGGTATACACTTACCACTTGCCGGGATGTGATTCTTCTTGATACATGCACTCGGCCAGGAAGTCTGCAAGCGCTTGCCCCTTCATCGAAGGCCTCGGCTTGTACTGAATGCCAAAGCCGGAGAGCTCCACTGCCCATTTCATAAGTATGCCGGATTTTTCGAATTTTTCTAATGCTTTCTCCAATGGCTAGTCGGTTAAGACCGTCACGCGATGTGCGTCGAAGTAGGGTTTCAGCTTCCTTGCGGCAACGACGACGGCGAAGGCTGCCTTTTCGATTAGTGGGTAATTTCTTTCGGCGGCCAGCAGTGTATGGCTGATAAAGTAAATTGGGTATTGCTGCTTATTTTCTTCCCGACGATTACAGATCGACCGTGGGCCGAGGTAACTCGCTAAGTATAGATATAGCGCCTCCCCGGCGTCGGCCCCGGACGGGGTCGGCGGTGTCGAAGGTGGGCTTTCGGTTGCACGAAAGTCGTGCTCTGTTCCTCCCCCCAGCTAAAGTTTTTATTCCCTTTCAGCACTTTAAAGAACGGAGTGCTCTTGTCGGCCGACCGAGAGATGAAACGGGCGAGAGCCGCCATCCTTCCGGTAAGCGTCATAACCTTTTTTCGATTTCTCGGCTCCGGTAGGTCTAGTATTGCTTTGACTTTCTTCGGATTGACATCAATTCCCCTGGCGCTGACAAGCACGCCGAGGAACTTGCCGGCCCGGACACCGAAGTTACATTTCTTTGGGTTAAGCTTCATTTTATATTTCCTTAGTGAACAAAATGTCTCGCCTAAATCGGCTAAGTGTGCTCCGTCGGACTTGCTTTTTACAATAGCATCGTCGACGTAAGCCTCGATGTTTCGCCCTTTTTGATTTTGGAACACTTTGTCCACCAACCTAGTGTAAGTTGCGCCAGCGTTCTTCAAACCGAACGGCATCATTTTATACATGAAATGCCGTGATCGGTGATGAATGCGCATTTAGGCATATCTTCCTCGGCCATAAATACCTGATGATACCCTGAGAAGGCGTCTAGCAGGCTTAGCATAGTGTAGCCTGCCGTGGCGTCAATTAAACCATCTATTCGAGGCAAGTTATAGCAATCTTTAGGGCACGCTTTATTAAGATTGGTAAAATCAACACACATCCTCCACGCCCCTGACGATTTCCTCACCATTACAACATTTGCTAGCCACTCAGGGTAAGTACAAGGCATGATAAAGCCCGCCGCGAATAATTTGTCTACTTCAGCTTTGATGGCCTCATCCTTCTCGGCCGAGGAATTCCTCATCTTCTGCTTTACCAGCCGAGCGGTGGAGAGTACGTTCAGCTTGTGAACGATCACCTCCCGGTTCACGCCTGGCATCTCGGCAGCTGAGTATGCGAAGACATCTTTGTTCTTTCTCAGTAGGTCTAGGAGATCAGCTCGAATTTTGGCTCGTGTCGACACCGACGATTACGGTGCGCCCGGGTCAATTTCCACTTCCTCGGTCTCGGCTCCTTCGACCATGCCGACATTAGTATTCATCGGTTCGCCCTCCTACTGCAAGGATGGGCTCTTCCCTTTCTCCGATTTCTTCGCCACTTTGAGGGATTGCATGTTGCACCCCCTGGCAGACACTTGGATATTGACTATTTCATCTTTCTCGTCCTTTGAGACGAGCTTTTGTGCTTCTCCCCGGTCCGAGACGTACATCAATGTCAGGGCCCGGATGGACATCACTGCATCGGCCTCGCTCAAAGTGACCCGGCCTATGAGAACATTGTAGGCAGACGAACCATCGATAACCACGAACTCAGATAAAACATTTTTAGCCGCATCCCCTTGGCCGAACATCACCGGCAGTCTGATTGACCCCAGGGGTACCAGGCCGGCCCCGAGAGAAGTTGTATAGCGGGTTAATGCGGGGCTCGGTCTCCAATCAGGACCGAGATTAAGAAAGCACTCCCGAACATGATGTTCGTGTAGGCGCCTGTGTCAATTAGGCACCTTTTGACCAAGTGGTTGGCTATATCCAGGTGGACTACAAGCGGGTCGCTGTGCGGGGCGACGACTCCCTCGTAGTCCTTCTTTCCAATGGTAATATCGGGGACGGTGGAAGCGGGGATCGCTGTTTTAGGCACAAAGTTGATGGCTTGGTATAACTCATTTAGGTGCCGTTTGTGCCCATTAGCTGACCCACCGTTCTCGTTTCCCCCGATGACAACCTGGATTACTCCCATCCGTTGGAAAACGATTTTCTATTTGCCCGTCGGCGCTTGTTCTGGGCCTCCGGCGACATACTTGCCGAGGCCCCCTTTCGGATTAGCTCTTCGATGACGTTCCTTAGATGTCGACGGTTGTCGTTTTATGGGCGGTGTGGCCGTGGTACTCGCAAAAAAAAAGCGGCTTGTGTCACCGTCCCCCTCGCCTTGGAGGGCCTTGCCCACTTCTGTCCATCATTCTTGCTTAGGGTAAAGACCTCGGTGGAGATGCGACCGGGGGTGAGACTACTGTACCGCCGCTTCGGTTGTATGGTCCCGAACTCCCCGGCGCCCGCCGAGTGCATTTCCTATTAGATCTCTCAGGCCGTGACCTATTCCCGTCACGACGACCTTCATCTAAGTTGTCCCGGCGGCTCTTCCTCTCTGGGTGCCCAACTTTACTGTGGCCTACCCAGGTTTTGTGATAGTCTTCCACCTTTACGGCTCGATCGGCCATCTTTCTGGCGGAGTCTAAGTTGAGGTCTTCGCACTTGATCAGCTCGTTTTTGAACTCGCCTTTCGGGAGGCCTTTCATCAGCGCGAATGCCGCCAGTTCGGTGTTCAGCTCACGGATCTGCTGAACCTCAGTGTCGAATCTTTTCACGTAGCTTCGGAGGGACTCGTCCTCCCCCTGTCGGATAGTTAGGAGATCTGATGTTTCCACGACCCTTCTCTTGTTGCAAGAATACTGGGCTATGAAATTGTCTCTCAGGTCGGCATAACAGTATACCGAGCCATTAGGTAGCCCCTTGTACCAACTCAAAGCCATCCCATGCAGGGTCGTTGGGAAGACTCGGCACCACACCTCGTCAGGTTGCTCCCATACCGACATGTACGACTCGAAAGCCTCGGCATGGTCGGTCGGGTCGCTATCCCCTTTGTATGATATGGGCGGCAGCTTCAGCTTAGTCGGCACAAGGATCTCGAGGACATAGGTACTGAGGGGCTGTCTGACCACGTGTCGAATGACACGCGGCGATCGACTCCTCGCAACCTTAGTCCGGCTTATCTCCTTCTGGCGGGAAGGGCTTGTTGTCCGACTTTGGTGAGTCGGACTTCTTTCATTCCTTCGGGGCTGGCCTCGTTGTTGCCGCGGCCACGCTGTCCTCCCGCGAGTGGGGGAAGGACTCAGGTCTGCCACTGGCACCACGGGCTCTGCTGGCGTTCTAGCATGCCCAGATCCTTGTATCGCTCCGGACAAGTTGTTCGGGGTCACTTTATGGGCCCTGGTCACCTGTGGATGCGCTGCCGTCCTCGTCGTCGTGACAGGGGTAATCGGCGTACTACCCATCAGGTCCAGGAATAGCTTTAATTTGGCCGCATCGACCACATGTCCCATGACAGTGACTTGGTCGGTAGGCAGCGGTGTTTCTGGCTCTTTCGGCATCCCGAGCGCCGTGTCAGTGACTCGGCCGGTGGGGGACTGCCCGATCTCAGAATTACGGAACGTGTCATCCTGGAAGAATGCAATTCCTTCACTCACAGTTTCTTGTTGCTTTGACATCTTCTTAGCTCGCTTAATGATTTTTTTTTTTTTTTTTTTTGGTAATGTAGGTGACTAGCTTTTAGTATCTCTCCCCACAGACGGCGCCAATTATTCCGGGTGTAATTTCGGAGCAGGATTGTGACCACTTGAGCTTGTAGAATGATGTCGTTGCTCGTCCCTTCCTTTCACTCTTTCCTGTAAAGATGAACAAACTGAGGGCTCGGCTTGGGGCCGAGCGTACTCACTCCGACGCTCAAGTCAGTAAACTTAGAGAGATAAGTTGTATGTTTAACTTGGCAAAGTATATTGTAGAGAGATAAGGGAGTTTTATATTAGATTTTCCAGTTGGTTTCTCAATGAGAGATGTGGAGTATTTATAGACTTTCACCGTTTGTCACGTAGTGGCCAAGTGGCGTAGCAGGTGGAAAGACTGTCTTACCCTCGGCCGAGGGACCCATGACAGGCCGGCAGGCCTGGTTGACTCCATGCCGAGGGGACTGGATGCGAGTACACGGATATGCCTCTCGGCCGGCTAGTTGCCGAGCCGAGACCCAAGTGACAGGCCGACAGGCTTTGTCGGTTAGGCCGTTTTTCCTTTGACTTGTTGTCTTTTAGCTTTGACCTTGGTCAATGTGTTGACTTGGTCAGCGGGTGCAGAATATGCCCCATCAGTTTCTTTTTCTACTACGTATCCAAGGTCTCTTGAGAAGTAACCCTATTTGATTTTAGACCCAAAAAACAAGTATCAATCCATTTTTCACAGTTATCCGAGTTTCGGTTGATGCTAGTTTATACAATTCTAGCACCCTCAAATGTCCCTGGTTACTCCTCAAATTATGTGTGGCCTCTTTACCTAACCCGAGGGACATTCCGCGAGATTTCCAGTAAATTTTGTTCCAGGACCCAGAAATTCTGAAAACCGTGTATTATACACTTTTATTTGAGTTATACCAGAGGTCGTAACAGACATTGTTACTCTTTCTCCCGGATTTTCTAACCACATATCCGAGGTCGTTAGAGCAGCTGCCCTATTCGATTTTAACCCCAAACAACAAGTATCGATCCCTTTTTCATAATTATGTAAGTTTGAGCTAATACTGCTTTATAGAATCCAGCAACCTCAAAAGTCCGCGGTTGGTCATCAAATTTTGTGTGGTCGTTTTATCTGACCCGAGGGACCTTCCGTGAGATTTCCGATGAATTTTGTTTCGGGAGCCTGAAATCCCGAAAACCGTTTATATTAACACTTTAATTTGAGCCATTCCAGAGGTCGTATCGGGATTTTATACCCATAAACCAAGTATCGATCCATTTTTCACAGTTATCCGAGTTTCGGTTGATGCTGATTTATAGAATTCCAGCACACTCAAATGTCCCGTGTTGGTCCTCAAATTATGTGTGGTCGTTTATCTGACCCAAGGGACATTCCGTGAGATTTCCAGTAAATTTTGTTCTAGGACCCAGTGTTGAGTCCTCCGCAGCGGGCTTATAGAATTAGATGCATGAGACTGACCCACAAGCAAGTGAGGTTCCATCCTAAAATCAATTAGTAATAGGAGGAGTAGCCCACCAACTTATAAGTTAGCCTCTTCACTATTATTCTACCGATGTGGGACAATGTCTCTCACACACATATAGGAAGAGACCTTAACACCGAGTAATCCCGAAAACCGTATATTACACACTTTGAGTTATACCAGAGGTCGTACCGGACATTGTTACTCATTCTCCCAGGTTTTCTACCACATATCCGAGATCTCTTGAGAAGTTACCCTATTCGATTTTAACCCAAAACAACAAGTAACAATCCTTTTTTCACAATTATCTAAGTTTAAGCTAATACTGGTTTATAGAATCCAGCAGTCTCGAATGTCCCTGGTTGGTCCTCAAATTTTGTTCGACCGCTTTATCTGACCTAAGGGTTCTTCCGTGAGATTTCCGATGAATTTTGTTCAGGGATCATGGAATCCCGAATACCGAGTATATTAACACTTCAATTTCAGCCATTTCAGAGAACGTACCAGACTATGTTTCTTTTTCCTCCGGTTTTTCTACCACGTATCCGAGGTCTCTTGAGGAGTTACTTTATTTGATTTTATCCCATCCGACGTCTCTTAAAAAATTACTATATTCGAATTTAACCCCAAAAAATAAGTATAAATCCATTTTTCACAATTATTCGAGTTTCGGCACATGCTGGTTAATAGAATACTAACAGCCTCAAATGTCCCTGGTTGTTCCTCAAATTTTGTGTGGTCGCTTTATCTGACCCGAGGGACCTTCCGTGAGATTTCCGGTGAATTTTGTTCCGAGACCCTGGAAACTTGAAAACCGTGTATTACACTTTAATTTGAGCCATTTCAGAGGTCGTACCGGACTTTGTTACCTTTTCTCCCCATTTTTCTACCACATATCCGCGGTCTTTTGAGGAGTTACCCTATTCGATATTAACCCCAAAAACAACTATTAATCCTTTTTTCACAGTTATCGGAGTTTGGGTTGATGCTGGTTTATAGAATACCAACAACCTCAAATGTTCTTGGTTGGTCTTCAAATATTGCGTGGACGGTTTATCTGACTCGAGGGACCTTTCGTAAAATTTACAGTGAATTTTGTTCCGGTACCCTGGAATCCTGAAACCGTGTACTATACACATTAATTTGAGCCATTTCTGAGATTGTACCAGTCTATGTTTCTTTTTCTCCCCGTTTTTCTACCACGTATCCAATGTCTATTAAGGAGTTACCTATTCAATTTTTACCTCAAAAAACAAGTATCAGTCTATGTTTCTTTTTCTCCCGGTTTTTCTACCACATATCCAAGGTTTATTAAGGAGTTACCATAATCGATTTTAATCTCAAAAAACAAGTATAAATCCGTTTTTCATAGTTATTAGTTTATAGTATATCAGCAGCCTCAAATGTCCCCGATTGGTCCTCAGATTTTGTAATAAGGCTGCTTTATCTTATCCGAGGGACCTTCCGTAAGATTTCCGGTGAATTTCGTTTCGGGACCCTGGAATCTCGAAAACTGTTTATTATACACTTCAATTTGAGCCTTAAAGAGGTCGTACCAGACTATGTTTCTTTTTCTCCCGGTTTTTCTACCTCGTAACAGAGATCTCCTAAGGAGTTACCATATTCGATTTGAACCCCGAAAAACTATTATCAATCCCTTTTTCACGGGTATCGGGGTTTGGGCTAATGATGGTTTATAAAATACCGGCAGCCTAAAATGAACCCAGTTGGTCCTCAAATTTTGTATGGCCGTTTTATCTGACCCGAGGGACCTTCCGTGAGATTTTCGGTGAATTTTGTTCCGGCACCTTGAAATCTCGAAAACCTTGTATTGTACAGTTTAATTTGAGTCATTCTAGAGGCCGTAACTGACTATGTTTATTTTTCTCCCGTTTGTTTACCACATATCTGAGGTCTCTTAAGGAGTTATCATATTCGATACTAACCCCAAATAAAAAGCAATAATCCGTTTTTCACAGTTATCGGAGTTTGGGCTAATGCTTGTTTATAAAATACCGACAGCCTCAAATATCCCCGGTTGGTCTTCAAATATTGTGTGGCCGCTTTATTTGACCCGAGATACCTTCCGTGAGATTTTCGATGAATTTTGTTCCGGGACCTTGGAACCCCGAAAAACCGTATATTATACGCTTGAATTTGAGCCTTAAAAAAGGTCGTACCAGACTATGTTTCTTTTTCTCTCGGTTTTTCTACCACATATCAGAGTTCTCTTGAGGAGTTACCATATTCGATATTAACCCCGAAAAACAAGTATTAACCTCTTTTTCACAGTTATCGGAGTTTGGGCTCATGCTGGTTGACAGAATACCGACAGCCTAAAATGTACCCGGTTGGTCCTTAAATTTTGTGTGACCGCTTTACCTGACCTGAGCCTAAAATGCCCGTGAGATTTCCGGTGAATTTTGTTCCGGCACCTTGAAATCCCGAAAACCGTGTCTTATTCAGTTTAATTTGAGCCATTCTAGAGGTCGTAACTGACTATGTTTCTTTTTCTCCCGGTTTTGTACCACATATCTGAGGTCTCTTAAGGAGTTACCATATTCGATATTAACCCCAAATAAAAAGTATTAATCCGTTTTTCACAGTTATCGGAGTTTGGGCTGATGTTGGTTTATAGAATACCGACAGGCTCAAATATTCCCGGTTGGTCTTCAAATATGTTGTGGCCCCTTTATCTGACCCGAGGGAACTTCCTTGAGTTTCCGGCGAATTTTGTTCCGGGACCTTGGAATCCCGAAAATCGTGTACTATATACTTCAATTTGAGCTTTTCTAGAGGTCGTACCATACTATGTTTCTTTTTCTCTCGGTTTTCTACCACGTATCCTAGGTCTCTTAAGGAGTTACCATATTCGATTTGAACCCAAAAAACTAGTACCAATCTCTTTTTCACAGTTATCGGAGTTTGGGCTTATGCTAGTTTATAGAATATCGACAGCCTAAAATGTACCCGGTAGGTTGTCAAATTTTTTGTGTCCGCTTTATCTGACCCGATGGAGGCTTCCGTGAGATATTCGGTGAAGTTTGTTCCGGCACCTTTAAATCCCGAAAACCGTGTATTATTCAGTTTAATATGATAGGTTAACTCCCCAAACTCCGATAACTCTGAAAAAGGGATTTATACCAGTTTTTTGAGTTCAAATCGAATATGGTAAATCCTTAAGAGACCTCCGATACGAGGTAGAAAAACCGAGAGAAAAAGAAACATAGTATGTTACGGCCTCTAGAATGGCTCATATTAAACTGAATAATACACGGTTTTCGGGATTTAAAGGTGCCGGAACAAACTTCACCGAATATCTCACGGAAGCCTCCATCGGGTCAGATAAAGCGGACACAAAAAATTTGACAACCTACCGGGTACATTTTAGGCTGTCGATATTCTATAAACTAGCATAAGCCCAAACTCCGATAACTGTGAAAAAGAGATTGGTACTAGTTTTTTGGGTTCAAATCGAATATGGTAACTCCTTAAGAGACCTAGGATACGTGGTAGAAAACCGAGAGAAAAAGAAACATAGTATGGTACGACCTCTAGAAAAGCTCAAATTGAAGTATATAGTACACGATTTTCGGGATTCCAAGGTCCCGGAACAAAATTCGCCGGAAACTCAAGGAAGTTCCCTCGGGTCAGATAAAGGGGCCACAACATATTTGAAGACCAACCGGGAATATTTGAGCCTGTCGGTATTCTATAAACCAACATCAGACCAACCGGGATTCCAATTTTGTGTGGCCGCTTTATCTGACCCAATGGACTTTCCATGAGATTTCCGGTGAATTTTGTTCCGGCACCTTGAAATCCTAAAAACCGTGTATTATACAGTTTAATTTGAGCCATTCTAGAAGTCGTAAAAGACTATGTTTATTTTTCTCCCGTTTTTCTTACCACATATCTGAGGTCTCTTAAGGAGTTACCATATTCGATATTAACACCAAATAAAAAGCATTAATCCGTTTTTCACAGTTATCGGAGTTTGGGCTAATGCTGGTTTATAGAATACCGACAACATCAAATGTCCTCGGTTGGTCTTCAACTATTGTGTGGCCGCTAGCTTTATCTGACGTGAGGGACCTTCCGTGAGTTTTCCGGTGAAATTTATTCCGGGACCTTGGAACCCCGAAAAACCGTTTATTATACACTTTAATTTTAGCCTTAAAAGAGGTCGTACCAGACTATGTTTCTTTTTCTCCAGGTTTTTCTACCTCGTATCAGAGATCTCCTAAGGAGTTACCATATTCGATTTGAACCCCAAAAAACTATTATCAATTCCCTTTTCACGGTTATCGGAGTTTGGGCTAATTCTGGTTTGTAGAATACCGTCAGCCTCAAATGTCCCCAGTTGGTCCTCAAATTTTATTTGGCCGCTATATATGACCCGATGGACCTTCCGTGAGATTTCCGGTGAATTTTGTTTCGGGACCCTAGAATCTCGAAAACTGTGTATTATACACTTCAATTTTAGCCATTTCAGATGTAGTACCGGACTTTGTTACTTTTTCTCCTTGTTTTTTCTACCACATATTCGAGGTCTGTTGAGGAGTTAACCTATTCGATTTTAACCTCCCTCCCCCCCCCAAAAAAAAAAAAAAAAAAAATATCAATCCATTTTTCACAATTATTAGAGTTTGGGCTTATGCTGGTTTAAAGAATACCGGCAGCTTCAAATGTCCCCGGTTGGTACTCAAATTTTGTGTGCCCGCTTTATCTGACGTGAGGGGCCTTCCGTGAGTTTTTAAGTGAATTTTTTCTGGAACCTTGAAATCCCGAAAAACGTGTATTTATACACACACACATCAATTTGAGCCATTTCAGAGGTCGTAGCGAACCATGTATCTTTTTCTCCCGTTTTTTCTAATGTATCTTTTTCTCCCGTTTTTTCTACCACGTATCCGAGCTGTCTTTAGGAGTTACCCTATTCGATTTGAACACCAAAAATCAAGTATCAATCTCTTGTTCACAGTTCTCGGAGTTTTGGCTCATGCTTGTTTATAGAATACCAGTAGCCTCAAATGTCCACGGTTGGTTTTCAACTTTTATCTGGCCGTTTTATCTGAAACGAGGGCCTTCCGCGAAATTTCCAGAGGTCGTACCGGACCATGATTCCATAGGTCGTACTGGACCATGATTCCAGAGGTCGTACTGGACCGTGTATTATACACTTCATTTTAAGCCATTCCAGAGGTCGTACCGGACCATGATTCTTTTTCCCCCAGTTTTTCCACTACATATTCAAGGTCTCTTGAGGAGTTACTCTTATTCGATTTTAACTCCAAAAAACAAATATCAATCCTTTTTTTTTTAGCAATTATCCGAGTTTCGGCTAAAGTTGGTTTATAGAATATCAACAACCTCAAATGTCTCTGGTTGGTTCTCAAACTTTTTGTATGGCCGCTTTATCTGACCCGGTTGACCTTCCATGAGATTTCCGGTGAATTTTGTTCCGGAACCCCAAAATCCCTAAAACCGTGTATTATAAATTTCAATTTAAGCCAAATTCTAGAGGTCGTATCGGACCATGTTTCTTTTTCTCTCTGTTTTTCTACCACGTATATGAGGTCTCTTGAGGAAATACATATTCGATTTTAACCCAAAAAAACAAGTATCAATCCACTTTTCACAATTATCGGAGTTTGGGCTATTGCTGGTTTATAGAATACCAGCAGGCTCAAATGTCCCTGATTAGTTCTCAACTTTTGTGTGGCCACTTTATCTGATTCGAAGGACCTTACGTGTGATTTTCGGTGAATTTTGTTCCGGGATCCCGGAATCCCGAAAACCAAGTATTTATTCATTTCAATTTGAGCCATTCTAGAGGTCGTACCGAACTTTGTTACTTTCTATCGATTTTTCTACCACGTATCCGAAGTGTCTTGAGAAGTTACCCTAATCGATTTTAACCCCAAAAAAAAGTATCGATCCCTTTTTCACAGTTATCGGAGTTTCGGCTCATGCTGGTTTATAGAATACTTGCAACCTCAAATGTCTTCGATTGGTTCTCAAATTTTGTGTGGATGCTTTATCTCACATGAGGGACCTTCCGCAAGATTTCCGGTGAACTTTCTTCCGGGACCGTAGAATCCTGAAACCATGTATTATACGCTTTAATATAAACCATTTCAGTGATCGTACTGGACCATGTTTCTTTTTCTCCCGTTTTTTCCACCACATATTCGAGGTCTTTTGAGGAGTTACCTATTCATTTTTAACTCCAAAAAACAAGTATCAATCCATTTTTCACAATTATCCGAGTTTTGGCTAATGTTGGTTTATAGAATATAACCAGCCTTAAAAGTCCCCGGTTGGTCCTCAAACTTTTTGTGTGGCCGCTTTATCTCACTCGGTTGACCTTCCATGAGATTTTCGGAGAATTTTGTTCCGAGATCCTAAACTCCCGAAAACCGTGAATCAAACTTCAATTTAAGCCATTCCGGTTGTTTGAGAAGTTACCTTATTCATTTTCAGCTCCAAATAAATAGTATTAAACCATTTTTAACGAGTATTCGATTCCCGTCTCTCACTTAATTATCGCACACCGGCAACCTGACATGTCATCCGTTGTTCCTCAAAATTTGTGATGCCGCTTTATCTGACCCTGGAAATCATCTGTGCGATTTACGGACATTTTTGTTCCGGGACCCTGGAATAGCGAAAATCGAGTATTATACTTCAATATAGAGTTCAATTTGAGCCGTTCGGAAGGCTGTACCAGATTGTGTTTCTAGCTCTCCCAGTTTTTCTACCACGTGTCCAGGGTCGCTTAAAAAGTTACCCTGTTCACTTTCAGCACCAAATAACAAGTATTAAACCAATTTCAACGAGTACGAGATTTTCGACCGAGACCGTCCGTGTGATTTACAGACATTTTTATTCCGGTACCCTAAAATCCCGATAATCGTGTATTTAAACTCCATTTTGAGCCATACTGGAGAACGTATCGAATCTTGTTGATTTTTCTCCCGGTTTTTCTAGGACATTTCCGTGGACGCTTCAAGAGTTACCTTGTTCAATTTCTGCCGCAAATAACAAATATTAAAGCATCTTTTAACAAGTATCCGATTTTCGCTCGAGATTTATTTATCGCACACTGGCAGCCGCAAATGTCCACTATTCTTTCTCAAATTTGTGAGGTCGCTTAGACAAACATGGGAAATCGTCCTTGTGATTTGTAGACAATTTTTTTTCGAGACCCTAAAATCTCGAAAACCGTGTATTATACACTTTAGTTTTACATTTCAATTTAAGCCGTGCCGGGTCGTGCTTCTTCTTCACCCGATAATTATACCACGTGTCAAGGGTCGCTTTAGCAGTTACTCTATTCGATTTCAGCCCCAAATAACAAGTATTAAAACATTTTTAACGGGTCTCCGATTTCAGCTCAAGACTGGTTTATCGCACACCGGCCGACAGCCTCAAATATCCTCTTTTGCTCTTCAAATTTTGTGAGGCCGCTTTGTCTGACCCGAGAAATCATCTTTGTGATTTACGGACATTTTTTTCCGGGACCTTAGAATCCCGAAAAACGTGTATTACACTTACTTTGAGCCGTTCGAGAGGCCGTTCCGGGTCATGTTTCGTTTTCGAGTGGTTTTTCTACCATGTGTCTCGGGTCACTTCAGGAGTTACATTATTCATTTGCAGCTCCAAATAAATAGTATTAAACCATTTTAAACGAGTATCTGATTCCCGTCTTTTCACTTTATTATCCCACACCGGCAACTTGATATGTCATCCGTTATTCTTCAAAATTTGTGAGGTCGCTTTATCTGACCCTAGAAATCATCTATGTGATTTATGTACATTTTGTTTCCGGGACCTCGAAATGCTGAAAATCGTGTATTATACACTTCAATATACAGTTCAACTTGAGCCGTTTGGGAGGCCGTACCAGGCTGTGTTTCTATCTCTCTCGGTTTTTTTTACTACGTGTTCAGGGTCACTTCAGGAGTTACCCTGTTCAATTTCAGCACCAAATAACAAGTATTAAACCAATTTTGACGAGTATCTGATTTTTGCCTGAGACTGGTTTATCGCACCGCAACAGCCTCAAACGTCATCCATTGCTCCTCAGAAGTTTTGAGACCGCTTTGCTTGACCCGAGAACCTTCCGTGTGATTTACGGACATTTTTATTCCGTGACCCTGAAATCCCCAAAACCGTATATTATATACTCCATTTTGAGCCGTTCAGGAGGCCATATCGGTCTGTGTTTTTTTTTCTCACGGTTTTATTGTACGTTTCTATTCAATTTCAGCCCCAATTAACAAGTAATAAACCATTTTTTTATGAGTATCCAATTTTCGCCCGAGATTTGTTTATCGCACACTAGCAGCCTCAAATGTCCACTATTCTTTCTCAATTTCCGAGGTTGCTTAGACTGAGCCGAGAAATCGTCCTAGTGATTTATAGACATTTTTGTCCTGAGATCCTGAAATTCCGAAAACCGTATATTATACACTGTAATTATACAGTTTAATTTGAGCCGTTTAGTGGCCATACCGGGTCGTGCTTCTTTTTCTTCTGTTTTTCCTACCACATATCAAGGGTCACTCTAATTTATATGGATGATGTCTTGGTTAAAGAGATCCTTATATAGCCTGAAACATGCATCTAAAAAATGGAATATGGAACTTAGTAAGTGCTTAGTTAGCTTCGGCTTCATTCAATTCAAACATGATTAGAGCCTATTCTAAATGATTGATTAAGCTTCAAATAAATTCTTGGTAGCTCTAATTTATACGGATGGTGTGTTGATTACTGGTGTCGTAATGGAAGACATTCAAGCTTTGAACGATAGTTTACATCAGGAGTAGGTCTCCTGAGAGACGGTCTCTTAATAAGTTTTATTGAGAGATCATTGTACAATTTTAAGAAAAAGTGGTATTAAAGGTAATCTAACTTGATTATTATGTTTGCTATTTAATTTCCCCGGTTAATTACATCTTATATGACGTACCATCCCATAACAAAGAGATAAATATTGATCAGAACTCTTATTTTGACAATTATATATGATATTAGATTATATATAAAAAGTTTGATTACATTGTCATCGCAAAATTACTAGTATTATACTCAAACTAAAGTATTTTTCGAGAGTTTCATGATGATATATAATATTTTTCAAATAGGTTAAGCAAAAATATTGTATGGTATAAGATAAAATAACTAAAAATAAATAAATTATATGAAATCACAATAATGTCACCACAGTTTCATTAAGAAATATAGCATAACCTTATTTACATTTTCCATTTTATACGTGCGTTACTAATTTTAACATCGATCTTATATTAATGCAAATAAATATTGTCACATGTCAAACAAATAGTGACAATGCCATTCATTGAGTTATTTGAATTTCGGTTTATATATAGTATGGATTTACAATAAACTCCATAGTAAATAAATGGTGAGAAACTCTCCATTTCTTAGTTCTTACAAAGAAATAAACTTCCATTTTTTTTATCGAACAGTCCGAATTAAATTTTGGGACGATAAATATCTTAGCTTTTAAAACTCCTGGACAAATTCCTGTATTGTGCGTCATTACGTACGTGCATAGGAATATCTATCATGATTTTTCATGGGTGCATACGCATCGTATGATGGATGCATTTTAAGGTTCGAACATGTGTTTTTTTTTTCATGTGTTTGACCACAGTGAATCAGTGATTAGTGTATTCAACTTCTAGGTGATTTTCTTAATGACTTCATATGTTCTTAATTAGGAGAGTAATGATTATGGATTAGTAATTTTCTAATAACCTTTTTTTACTTTCAAGTAAATTATCATATCATGATGACATGATATGTTTAACAACGCAAAAATAGTTTGAAACTAGGCCTAAATCGATAATTAAGCTATGTTATGAGAGTAATGATTATGGATAAGTAATTTTCTAATAACCTATTTTTACTTTCAAGAAAATTATCATATCATGATGACATGATATGTTTAACTAGGCAAAAATAGTTTGAAATTAGGCCTAAATCGATAATTAAGCTATGTTATTTTGGAGTTAATTTTGTTAAACTAAATTTATAGGATCTATTTTTTTTGAAATTGTAGGATCTGAACTGAACTGGACTTATAAAATTTGAACTGAACTTATAGGATTTGAACTTTTCTGAACTGAACATATAGCGATATATAGGAGCGGAACTTTTCTGAACTGAACTAATAAAATCTAATTTAACATAAAATTAATTTAACTTAACTTAATAGAAGTAATTATTATTATCTTTACTTTTTAGAGATAACATTAAAAAAAATATAGCGTGAAACACAAAATAAAATAAAAATTCTTTTTCACTTTATATACATTATTTTATTCATGTATTACATCTTTTTTTAATCATCTATTTCCACCTTTTCCTCTTCCTCATCTCTTTTTTCTTCATCTTTATTTTCCTCGCCAAATATTTGTCTTAATAAATATAGTTGTACATATTCTAACCCAAAGATGAGTATTGTTTTATAAAATCATTTTCATGAGTTGTCTTTTTATATATAGGTTTTTCTAACGTGTGCCCTTAGGACACACATTAATAACCCAAATATGGTAAGATTATCAACATATTCTCATGAGATACTCCCCACTAAACTAAAAGAATAAGAAAACTCAATATTTTTCCCGCCTAAATGCATTCTCCTATAAGTGGGCCTATTTTTCTGTCATCTTAATTCAATACATTATTGGGCCAACGAAAAATTCAATGGGTAAGTATAATTTTTTCGGTAAAACAAGAAACTCGGTGGGCCCCACATTGATATTTTATATTAATACTAGCTTATTTAATAATAATAGAATTTTCATAACTATATGCGCAATCTTTGCCACAAATAAAATATTTAGTATCCTATATTTCTATACACAGAAAAGTTCTAGCTCCAAACATTATAGTGTTTGTATAAAGTATAATATAGATTATAGAGTATAATTAATACAAATAAAATCTCCAAAATCTTATGATGTATAAATAAATTTTGCCATTTTAAATAACGTACAAAAATTAGCTATGATGTATAAATAAATTTTGACATTGAAACTGAGGTTGATTAAAGCTAGGTAAAAAAAACCAACTGATTATATAAATAAAACGTGACATGTCTATGAAGATGCGGACTACCTGCACCTGGACAGAAAGACCCTATGAAGCTTTACTGTTCCCTGGGATTGGCTTTGGGCCTTTCTTGCGCAGTTTAGGTGGAAGGCGAAGAAGGCCCTCTTCGGGGGGGGGGGAGGGGGGGGGCATCAGTGAGATACCACTTTGGAAGAGCACGAATTCTAACCTTGTGTCAGGACCTACGGGCCAAGGGACAATCTCAGATAGACAGTTTCTATGGGGCGTAGGCCTCCCAAAAGGTAACAGAGGCGTGCAAAGGTTTCCTCGGGTCGGACGGAGATTGGCCCTCGAGTGCAAAGGCAGAAGGGAGCTTGACTGCAAGACCTACCAGTCGAGCAGGGACGAAAGTCGGCCTTAGTGATCCGACGGTGCCGAGTGGAAGGGTCGTCGCTCAACGGATAAAAGTTACTCTAGGGATAACAGGCTGATCTTCCCCAAGAGTTCACATCGACGGGAAGGTTTGGCACCTCGATGTCGGCTCTTCGCCACCTGGGGCTGTAGTATGTTCCAAGGGTTGGGCTGTTCGCCCATTAAAGCGGTACGTGAGCTGAGTTCAGAACGTCGTGAGAGTACAGTTCGGTCCATACCCTATATTATAATATGGCTTCTGATCATAGTGTAAATGAAAGAGTATAACCCTTATTATTTCATGAATATAAAATCGGATTTATATAGATCGACCATATGTCAATAAGTAATGTACTCTGTACATAATACGGAGTATCAACCTAATTTCTGTATTAGTTGTAACTTAGGTTATACTCCGAGAAAGCAAAGATGTCAATAAGAGTAAGAAAATCATAAACGAATCTTTTTGTAATCATTTTGATCGTTTTAATACTTCACAAATTCTCATTATAGACGAATACTATCCGTTTATACGTATAGACGGATACCATTTTCCCTCACAAAATACTCATTTGCCATAAAGTGGGAAGCACATGGGAGGTGCCCCACCTTGTCCCCCTACCCATTTTATTAGAGGTCTTTACCCGTCTGTTCGCCCCGCCCGTTTATACCAAGACCTATTGTTAATACTTTGAATTAACCTTAAGATCCATCCTTTCATACCATAGTTGTTTTAACATATTTTGCGTGAATTCACTTAATTAACAAGATCAACGTCTTTAACAAAAACAATAATTAGCTCAAAAGACTAATTAATTACATTTATAGAGACAATTTACATTGACGGCTGGACCTAATTACATCATTTAAGCTCGACTAATTAAATCGATGATATGACATAATAACTATTGTCGAGCTTAAATGATATTTGAAGCGATTGTACCTGTACGGACGGCTCGACTAATTATTGGACCTGTACGGACGGCTCGACTAATTATTGGACCTGTACGGACGGCTATTTAAAAATCCGGATCGGTTCGGTTTTCTCCGGATCGGTTCGGTTTCCGGATCGGTTCGGTTTCGGATCGGTTCGGTTTCGGTTCGGTTCGGTTTGAGCTTAAATGATATTTCTAAACAACCTGTACAATCGGTTCGGTTTCGGTTCGGTTTGAGCGATTGGACCTGTACGGACGGTTATTGAGCAAAGGGGCCAATTTACCCGTCTAAGTGTCGAAGTGGATATTTCTAAACCGCTTCTATCGAAGTTTCGATTATATGGCAAAGTCTATTGCATTCAATACGAGGGTCTCAAAATGATTTGTTTTAAGTGTGGGAAGTTAGGTCACGACAAAGATTCATGTCCAAAGAATCGCCCAATTGATGTAACATTAAGCATTATTGATGGCCAGGAAGTACTACAAGAGGTTCAAACTATCGCCTGTAAAGATAACTCGCTTGAAGCAGGCCTTCGTCCGGAAGAGGAGCATGATTTCGGTGATTGGATGATGGTAAAAAAACCACCCAGAAAAAAACCGCCTGCAACACCAAGCACGTCGGTACAACCCGCAACCCACCCAGGTTCGATTTTCAAATTTGGTCAACCTTCAAAAGATACAGGCTCAAGATACAATGTACTATCTAAGGAAACCGAATTTTCGGAAATTCATAATAATTCACCAAATTCTATTCACACACCAAATCATTCCATAATTAACCCTGAATTACCTACACAAAATCAGCACAATATCCCAAAATTCAAGCAAAAGATTGCTACACTTAACAAGCAAACTGATAGGCTTATTTCGCAATCAAAGTCCATCAAAACCTCTGCTAAATATGTTAAGAAAGATTCAAGCATAAAATCATCTAACAATATTATTACCTTATCTAAATTTAATGCTAGCAATAATAATAATAATACCACTAATAATATCCTTCAGGATATTTCAAATATTCCATCTTCTTCAAAAAACCAATCCTCTAACGCCTCTGCTAGTATTTCGAATACAATTTATACTACAAGCTTAAGCTCATCTATCAATATAGCTAACAACCATGAACCCTCATCCATACTTCTCCTATCTCGACCGCCCCCTACCTCAGCCACGATGCCTCCCACAAAACCCCCAGATAGAGGTGGTGCCTCCATCACAACGAATAACGATCTCGACATGGCCGGAGATGGCGGCTCCCTTCCTAGGAATAATGGTAGCGGAGAGTCCGATAATGGATGTCAAGTTCGAAGCAGTACTGACCAATCAGTCGAATCTATCGGTGGAGTTGTCGATACCATGGAGTGTTGACAATATTCTCAATCTAGTAAGCAGAGCTTATCTATCGTCTTTAAATTACGCACCTGTTTTTATGAGTACAAGAATTCCTAATTTGTCACATAACCTACCCCATATCACTTTCATGGTATGGAACGTCCAAGGCACCGGTAGTAAGAATAAAATAAGCGCCATTAAGGAAGTGGTTCGAACGTATAAACCTACGGTTTTAGCGCTCGTTGAAACTCACATGGGTAGTGATCACGCAATTAAACTAGGTTCTATCCTAGGCTATAAAGGTCATTCTCGAGTGGATGCAATCGGTTTTAGTGGCGGAATTTGGTTATATTGGAACATGGATGTGGTCTCGGTCAGACCAATAAAAGAACATCAACAATTTATAACTGTTGAAATTGCTCGTAATGGGGAGCTACCATGGTTCTTTTCTGCTATCTACGCAAGCCCCGACCCCTTGAATCGTCGAGAATTATGGTCTGAATTGGAGAATTTTGCTAGAATTAATAACAGGCCGTGGCTTCTTGCGGGTGACTTCAATGAAACTCGAAATTTAAATGAAAGACATGGGGGAAGCGCTTCCATGGCAAGACGCTGTGAGAACTTTAATAACTGGATTGAGAATTGCGAATTTATCGAGTTAGCTTTTTCTGGGTCTCCACACACCTGGGCCCGGGGAAACTCGGTAGAGACAAGACAAAGCGCGAGATTAGACAGAGCTCTTTGCACAGCTGATTGGGGGACGATTTTCGAAGAAGCAATGGTTAAACACATTCCCGCCTTTCAGTCAGATCACTGCCCCTTGTTCATCTCCCCAAACGGTTTTGTTCCTCTCAATTCTGTCAATAGACCGTTTCGTTTTCAGGCTTGTTGGTTAACACATGAGAATTTTAAAGAATTCGTGGAGGAAAGCTGGCCATCAGACGGGAATTTCCCATCCCGACTTGATCTTTTATCAAAGAAACTTCAAAATTGGAACTCTACTATTTTTGGCGATATTTTTCGTCGAAAACGTTCTCTAATTGCAAGAATAGGAGGTTGTCAGCGTGAATTATCCTTTGCAAGACAGAGACATCTTATTAAATTAGAGGCAAAACTTAGAAAAGAATTGGATGAGGTCCTTGCCCAAGAAGAGCTCTTATGGTACCAAAAATCGAGAGCCGAGTTCATCAAAGATGGTGACAGAAATACCTCTTTCTTTCATGTCAGTACCTTGGTAAGGAGATGGCGAAACCGTATTGTTTCTTTGAAAAACGAACAGGGTCTATGGGTAGACGATCCCAACGAAGTAAAAAAGATGATTGTGGATTACTTCAAAAATCTCTACACGGATGATAACAATTCGAGCGTGATAGACGGCTTACCATGAGATTTATTCCAAGATTTTAATAACAAAGATTGGGAATGGCTCAATAGACCATATGCCAAGGCTGAGATTGAACAAGTTATTAATCATATGGGCTCACTCAAAGCCCCGGGTCCGGACGGTTTCCAAGCACTTTTTTATCAAAAACATTGGCCTCTGCTCGAGCAATCATTGTGCGACATGGTTATCAAGGCACTTGAGGGTAAAGGGTTGCCTGAAGGGTTAAATGATACTCATCTAGTTCTTATACCGAAAGTGGATACTCCAGAATCGGTTACACAATTCCGACCAATCGGACTGTGTAATGTGGCATACAAAATAATTAGTAAAGTCCTCGCAAACAGAATAAAAAAAGTATTGCCTCGGGTTGTTTCTGAGACTCAAAGCGGATTTGTTTCAGGCCGTCAAATTACTGATAATATCGTTATTTTCCAAGAAATGATCCATTCGATGAATAAAAAGAAAGGGAAGTCAGGTATTATGGCAATAAAAATTGACTTAGAAAAAGCGTATGACCGTCTCCGGTGGGATTTCATTCACGCTACTCTCTCCGACATTGGCTTCCCCGTCCTTTTAACAGATGTTGTCATGGAGTGTGTTACCTCGCCAAGACTGCAAGTCCTTTGGAATGGTGAACCTACCGAGAAATTTATCCCCACAAGGGGAGTACGGCAAGGAGATCCTTTATCCTCTTATCTCTTTGTTATGTGCTTGGAAAAACTTCAACAAGCAATTGATCTCGAAGTCCGAAACAATAATTGGAAACCCGTGACAATATGCCGAAATGGACCAGACATTACTAATTTATTCTTTGCAGACGATATGGTTATTTTCGGAGAAGCCAGTGCGGAGCAAGCCCTAGTTATAAGACGAGTTCTTGATAATTTCTGTAAAGCTTCGGGAGAAAAGATAAGCGAGACAAAATCCCGAGTATTCTTCTCAAAAAATACGGTACTCGATAATAGGGAAGCTGTCAATTTGGTGCTCGGTTTTCAAGAAACAAATGATTTAGGGACTTATCTCGGGATGCCAACGATAAATGGAAGAGTAACCCGTCAAACATTTACTCACTTAGAAGAGAAAATTAACAAACGCCTTGCGGGATGGTCAACAAAACGCATGTCTTTGGCTGGAAGAGCAACTTTAGTTCAATCGTCGTTGACTACCATAGCCAATTATAATATGCAAACGGCTAAAATTCCAAGGTCGGTATGCGATTCCATTGATAGAAAATCTCGGCGTTTTCTATGGGGAGGAAATGAAGAAAAAAAATCAATCCACCTAATCTCTTGGGAAAACTTACAGAAACCCAAGTCCTTAGGGGGTCTCGGCATACAATCGGCTCGACAAGCAAACGCGGCTTTTCTCACAAAACTGGGTTGGAGAGTCCTTTCGGAACCTACAAGCCTATGGTCGCGTACTCTAAGGGCTAAGTACTGCAATAACCGCTGTGATATCGACATTTTTCAAGCAAAGAATAATATGTCAAATGTATGGTCCGGGATATCGTCTCAAGCTAAAACAATAGTTCGAGGCACAGCAACCGCGGTGGGAAATGGCCGTCGAACCCTATTCTGGGACCACAAGTGGGTAGATGGTCTGTGTCCGTCTGACCATACTCTAGCGCCTATTCCCGATAATATCCTAGGCATGACGGTGAGCGAGATGTGGGATACGAATCATGGATGGAAATGGGATTTATTCTCCGATCTTTTACCTCAAGAATTACTCCAAAAAATAGCCTCAATTTCCTTAGCCATTGACCCAGACCTTGAAGATTCGCTTTACTGGACAGGTACGAGCTCGGGGAAATTCTCTTTAAAATCGGCCTTGGGATTCTTGAAAGGAGAGGACAGTTCGTCCCAACCCGAACCCATGGTATGGCGAACCATATGGCGGCTACCAATCCAACAACGAATTCGGATGTTCCTGTGGTTAGCTTCCCACGAGAGGCTAATGGTCAATGCTAATCGAGTCAAAAGAAACATGGGTGACGATCCCATATGTCCAAGGTGCGCAACTGACGAAGAAACAACCGAACATCTTCTAAGATCGTGTCCGGTCTCAAAACAAATATGGGCCCTAATAGGTATTGAGAATTCGAATCATTCCTTTTTTAACTCCACCTTTACTGATTGGTTGTGCAAAAGTGCAAGCAATGACGTCTCTACGACGGATAAGGATTGGCCTATTTACTTTGCTTTAACTTGTTTGTGGATATGGCGATGGAGAAACAATATTGTGTTTGGCCGAGAATCCGAGAACCCAACACAACCCCGAACATTCATATACCGCCAAGTTGAGTTAACTAAGCAAGCATACGACCGTTTTGACTTTCTGGTACCTCAACCCTTACATGCTGAGATATATATTCGTTGGCTCCCTCCTCCACACTCTTGGATGCTGTTGAACACCGATGGTGCTTCGAAAGGGAACCCGGGTCCAGCCGGGGGTGGCGGCATCATTAGAGACGAAACAGGTAATTTCATCTCTGCTTTCTTTTTGTCCTGCGGCAGTTGTTCATCCATGAAAGCCGAGCTACTAGCTCTTCTTGTGGGGTTAGAAAGAGCAAAGTCGATTCACATAAAGAAACTACTCATTCACATGGATAATGCGCCTTGTGTCAATATGATAAACGAAGATCAACTCGTATCAAACAGCTTGAAGGTTATAGTGAAACGCTGCAAGGAATTAATACGAGAAGAGCATTGGTTGGTTAAACTTGAGCATACGTATCGCGAAGCAAACCGAGCAGCCGACTCACTAGCAAATCAAGGAGTCTACTCAAGCACAGTGCCTACTTATTTAGATAATCCATCCGCCAGTCTTAGAACGATTCTTCGAGAAGATATATTTGGGGTAGCTATTCCCCGTGTAATAGCTCATAGTTAATTTACGGGGCTTCGCCCCTCATTAGTACCAAAAAAAAAAACTATTGTTCGAACCTCATTTTTCTCAATGAATATGCACCACAGCACCGGCGCTCATTTTACAATTTACATCACCCGAACACATAAAATGATGATATATAACCGTCCGTACAGGTCCAATCGCTCAAACCGAACCGAAACCGAACCGATCCGGAGAAAAATATTCGATCCAAATCCAATTCTTAATAACCCATACCCGATCCACTATTTAAAAATCCATATCCAAATCCACTATTGAAAAACCCGAACCAAATCCAAACCCGATCCATATCCGAACCCGATCCAATCAAATAGTTTTGAAAATTTAGGCTTTATTGTACTTGAAATTTCAATTTTGTCATATAAAATGAATTTTTTATATAGTCAAATCAAGTTTTGGATCAGGTATGGATTTGGAGCGGGTATGGATTCGTAAAAAGTATAATGGATTGGTTATGGATTTTGAAATTTTGGATATGGATTGGTGATCCACTAGGTAAGTGGATCGGGTTTGGATATTGCAAAACCCTATCCAACCCGATCCATTGTCATCCCTAGTGGAGTTTAATATTTAAAACTTGAGTAAAATTTTTGTGTCCTGTGTCTCAGGTTGAAACTCCTTCAAAAAGCAATCTTGTGGAGTTTATTTATGATCTGAAACTATGTCTTATAGAATTTAAGTCTATTTCCATGGTTATAAAAAAGTGGTTTACTTGATATATGTGATTTACAAGCTATTACATGCATATATTTGGAGATTTATGATCTGATCTATGTTTATAGACTTCGAACCTATCACCATGGTAAAAAGGGTGATTAACTTCGTACACGCACTACACGCCAAAGAAAATGGCTGCAAATAAGCAAATTTCCCCATCATCCCAAAAAAATGATGATACTAACAATATTGCTAACTAATGTTGTCAGGATCGGGATTCTACTTTGGATCGATAGGGAGGGTAGGATCGAATCGGTAGAATCGAATCGTAGAATCGCAAGATTCTACAAACTCCTTAAATATAATTTTTTATTTGGTAAAAACATATAATTGAAAATCAAAATACTTATTTATTAATATTTATTCATAAACTATTGGTAATTAATGATTTTAGTATCATTGTATGAACAACTTACACGAAATTTAGGTTTTTCAGTGTCATTATATAAAAATATATATTAATTTTTTTATTATGGAATCGGATCGTAAAATCGTAGGATCGTATTATGATCCTATCACTAGAAATTTTCAAATTAATAGGATCGTAAGATTCTACAACTATGATAGAATCGTAGGATCCAGGATCGATCAAGCATTTTTGGATCGTAAAATCGTAGAATCGTTGGATCGAATCGCGATTCTAACAACAATGTTGCTAACAATGTAACTATGAGTAAATACTACTCCTTCCGTCCCGGTCAATAATAATTTACACTTATTTATCTCTCACTCACAAGTCACAAAATAAAGTAAGTGTAAACTATTCACTAGGAAAGAGGGAGTAGTCATCATCGTAATAAAATTACTAATCACAATTCACAAATAGAAAAATTACATACTAAAACCGTTACTGTTAAATTCAACAACGGGCCTGGACCGCACCCAAACGGAGGAGAAATAGTCCACATACAATAGGCCCAAGAGGGTTCCACTCTAAAACCAATTGGCGATAAGTGGTAATTCTTCTCCTCTTTTATCAATGTGGAACAACCCTCACATGTGGGACTTGGGTTTCTTCACAGTTACTAACTTCAAAAACTTGTTTGGCTGATTAACATGACGCACATTATATGAATATAATTATAATTATGTATGATTAGCGTGTATAATATAAACAAAAATAAAAAGTAAAAAACTGTTTGTTTGCTAATTATGAATTTGAACGTTAATTTGCTTTCTCATGGTCGTCTTTGCAATCAGTTTAGAATAAGGTTGTGTCCATAATGTGGACATTAACAAAATGCCAAAACATGCAACGTAATGAGATCTACATATGCGATTCTCAAGGACAAAAGTTCATTCATTAATCAAATTAATCATTCAACATAAATAATTAAGCACTTGTAAACTTTTAATAATTAACTATTTAGTTTTCTTTTTATGTGATTCGAGTTCTTAATTATTACGGAGTACGGAGTATTATTTTGATGACCATGTAGTAGCTACGTAACTATACAAAGCTTTTAAAAAATGAAATGTAGAGAGGGCATTATTATTCTTTTGTACTACTTGGTGCAGGTCATTTGATGATTATTGATAGTTCATACGACAAAATTTACATTTTTAAATAGAAGTGAAAAAAGACTAATAGTATTTCTCGGTTTGGTTGGTCAAGCCATCGTTCTTGTATTAATTTAATTGTAAACGGTTGGTAGATGAAGAAGAAGGTTCTTCTAGCAATAACAACTCGGTCATTTTTCGATGAGATAAAAATGTGTCAATGTCATCAGATGGTAACGAGAAAATTACGTTTGTTCCTTGAAATTAATAGATCTTATCCCTCGGTATAATTTGTTTCTTTTTATTTACGTTTAGTAAAAAAAGTCACTAGGGTTAGGGTTATAAAGTTGACGGGGTTTGAACTTGACCAGCTAGCTAAGTTAGTTAACATCTGCAATTACGTTTATATTATTAGGGTTAGTTTTATATTATTTTCTAACTTTTAACGACTTTCATAAGTTTGCCATAAAATGGACAGTAAAAAAAAAAAAAAAAAAGGAAAATACTCCGTACATGACTAGAGAAGGGAATTAATAAATTAAACTAATAATATACGGTGATTTCTCTTTCTTTCTAAATTTTGAGTATTTTAGTTAGCAAATCACCATAAAATTTTATAAAAATTAAAATAAAACCAACTTTTTTTTTACACAGTATTATTTATTTTAGCCATGAAAAATCGATGATCTACTAAGAACTAAAGCTTATTACTTGAGCTGCAAGCAATCGCTATATACACACACAATCACTAAATTTTGTTTGAAATACACAAATAAGAAATTTAACTAATCTGAAATTATTGTGAAAATCAACCCCAAGCAAATAATAAGTCGTCAAGTCCATTTTCTGATGCTTGATCTTCAAACTTGAGCTGTGAATCGAACACAAAATCGTCGACTCCATTGAAAAACTCATCACTACTGCATGATTCTTGGTTATACGTAATTGCACCTTGGCTAGAACTTTGTTGGACGTCCACATTAAAAATTTGATCAATTTCATTTGAATTATAACACGTAATTAGATCACCATGCATAATATTATTGTTATTATGCTCAATAATCATATCATCCATTGTAAGCCATTCGGCAAAGAAGATTTTTGGCAGGCAGCTTTGATTGTTGCTTATTATTGATTGTTTCGAATCGACTTCATTCTTTAGAGTCGAATCGAGAGTTGAAATTGTGGTGTTTGATTTAACATCAACTAGTGATTCATTATCTTCTTGAAGAGTTGAATTGGTTTGCTCAGTTCTGGAAATAATGGCTTCAATTTCTTTGGCCATAGTAGGTACTTTTTTTTTGAGATGTGAGTGCCAGAAGTTCTTGATCTCGTTATCTGTTCTTCCAGGTAAATTTTGCGCTATTTGAGACCATCTATCAGAAAAAGAAAATAATTCAATTAGAACGTAATTTACAATAAGAAAAGTTTAAAACAAAATTAGGAAAATGATACATACAGCCCCAAAAAAGAAAATAAAAACTTAAATCAAACGTTAATTACATTAATATATGCATAAGTTTGTCATAAAAAGGTTGTATTTATCATTAATCAAAGAATTAATACTTCAATCAGTAATTTACGAATATATAGTTCACTTTAACTTATATTTCAAACCCGTTTTATCAATAGTTATTAAACACTAATTACATGAGAGAGTTGTACTGAAATCGAAAACTACGTAACTAATAAATCAGAGTAATGTTTTAAGAAAGTGCCTAAGCCATTACCTTTAGACTCTTTGTAAAGAAATGGCAATTTTTTATAAAATATTATAATTGGAAGTTTTTTTATAAAGAATCATTCAATAAATTTTTCGGTATAATTATGGAATTATGGACATTGCGTCATGATAGTTTTAGTAGCTTAATTATCGTTATTCTAGTATTAGTCATGGTTAAATTAATGGGATAACTTATTGGTCTGCCTAATTATGTATGTCATTAAACTTTATGTTCATGCTTTTCTATGTAGATTTCAGTCATTTCACTGTATTAATTTGTCTGCATGTTGTATAATAGCTTGATGCCAAGATTGTCTTGTACTAGGAAGATACTACCCAAATAAAGCAAACTCTATAAAACTAACTGACACTTTATTGCTAAACCGACGGATGTCAGCTCACTTAACTCGAACTTTTTGAAATTACTCAACCTGACTGAACCCGTTCCAAAATGGCTCGTAAAAGCGAAAACAACATATTTAAAACCAAATCATTATCTGACATACAAATTAAAAATGACCCAAATTCGAAATAACCAGACTCGAGTAATTAACTTACTTGTTTCCTAACGTGGCATGAAGGGTTATAATGGTATCCTCTTCTTGAGCACTAAATGTGCCTCTCTTAAGTCCGGGTCTTAAATAATTAATCCATCTTAATCTACAACTCTTTCCATTTCTTTGAAGTCCTGAAATCAACCAATAATATTTTAGGTCTTCAAATTTCATAAAATAAAATTAATACGAGTAAATTTCAACTAGTAATTGAAAATGATGAGGTGATGAATGAAATTAAAGTCAAGCTTATATTATACTTGTAGTACATTGTATTTTATGCAATGTAAATGTCATTGTTAATATATTTTGTTTGCACCCTTTAAATTGACTATTCTCTTTTTGTCTTACTAGTTCTTTTATTAATATAATCTCGAAAGCAAAAATTAAAATCGAATTGTATTTTAATTACTATTTCGAATCTTTGCAAACCATGTTCCTTATCATGAATTCGTCAAAAATTGATGTAAATTACACGTATAGCTTTTTGTATGTATGTGTGTGGATTAAGAAATTGTAAGCACCAATAGACTATTAATCGTAATTTATTTTATTTTTTTCAAGGGGACCGCTAACTAAGCGAGCATTAAAACAAAATAGGACGGGTTCTAAATTTCAAATATAACTAGCATGGGTGCCCGACTTCGCCCGGGCCACCTCTATTTAGCATAAAAATATATTTTCAATTAACTAAAACTACTTTTAAAGTTGCATAACTCATAAATTTATCATTAATATATATATTTTTTATGATACGGAGTATATCTTAAAATTACAATGAAATAAATTATGAGACAAATTCACTACTCCCGCTATTAATATTTTACTTAAATCGATTACTTAGCTAATTTTTCATATATACTTCCTTTTGTTCTTAGAATTGTTGACTTTTATTACATTTGTTATTATTACTTTTACTATTCCCGTCGTAATTATTGTTACTTTCACTACTTGTACATTAATATTGATATATTACTTTTACTACTCGTGCTCGCTGGTAATATTGTTACTTTGACTATTCAAATGAGTGATTACTATCATATTACTATATTCAATGTTATTACAAATCTTTTCACTACTAACATAATTACTTTTACTCTTTAAGTATCCCATGAGTGATTTACATATATGCATTAAATATATTTCATATATGCATTAAACTAATTAAGTCGAAATAATTATGGAATATTATAGTTTTTGGAAATCTAGGTTGATTTATTTACTTTTTAATAGTTTCCAAAATATAATATACTTATTTGTTTATGTTAAAATAATTAACATCTTTATACTAATTAATACCATAAGTGGGACATGTTTATTTTAAGGAAAATCACCATATTCCGGTGTTCTCTAAATTTATATTTCAACCAAAACTATATAATATTTACATTAAAGTCCCTTGTTCAGGTCCATCGCACAGTGCTATTGATTTAAAACTATATAGTATAATTAATTTGTATAGCTTTATTTAATTACATTGAAGTCCTTTGGTTTCTGGAATTAATATATAGTATTGATTAGTTAATTACGACTCATAAAGACCTTATCAACTAAGCTGGCTGATAGTAAATGTGAAATCGAAATGAGTAATTAAAAATTATGTAAATACTAGGTAATCACAATGACATGAACAAGAAATGAGCCAAAGCACATTATTTACTATTGACGGTGTGCCATTTTATTTACTACAGTAAAAAAAATACTTCGTACTCGTAATTAATATATGATGATAAAATCGAATTAATATTTAACAAAGTGAAAACAGCTTAACAATAGGTCAATCTGATGTGATATTGTGATGTAAAACGGTTTTACACTAAATTAGGGTAAAATTTCGACTTACCGGCATACACGGGTACGGAGCTCCAACAACCGTGGCCATGTCGAAGAATGTGGTTTCTTAACCTTTGATCTTCTTCAGGTGACCATAATCCCTTCTTATGCTTTGGTTTTTGCTTTGTTTTGTCAATTGATTTCGAACCCATTTTCAATAATTATCGAAAAAATATAAGAATGTCTTGAAAAATAAATAATGTGTTAAAAGAGAAACAAAATTAGTGTGTAAATGTTGGTTTTAGCTTAGTAAGAGAGGAGAAAGGAGATTGATGATGTTGTGTTGTAGAGCATTTGACAACTGACGAAGTTTTGGTATTTAAAGCACACAGTCGTTGTCCTTGATCATATAGTTGTTTTACTATTAAAATAAAGAAAGAATTATTTTTATTTTGTTTCTTTCTCGTGCTTTATTTCAATAGTTTTGTAATTAATTGCAGACGTTTGTCAAATTATGGCCGGGAGTGGGGACTAATCACTAATGTCATTAAGTAAGAGTACAAATTTTTCTTCGTCTTAGGCCCTGTTTGGTAATCAGCAGATTGATATTAGCAGAAGCAGATTGGTCAAGCAGATTATAAATGACAGATTGGATTAACAGGTTTGACTAGTATATTTCAATTAGCAGATTTAGTAGAAGTGTTTGGTAATTAACAGATTTTGTTTAATAGATTGTTGTATCTATGTGTAGATTGTTGACGGATTCATATTTCACAATCTACTAATGTGAATATCTTTGGTAGGCAAAGATATTGGAAAACGAAGAGATTGAGCTCCAATCTACTCTTTCAATATGTCATTTACCAAACACTCAAAATAGTAGATTGGTGAGTCAAACATGCTAAAAGCTTTGAATATGCTGAAAATTTCTCAATCCGCCGTTTACCAAACACCCCCTTAAGTTTAAGACGAGTCAAATATTAGCACATTTGTATAGATAAGACAAACAACTTATTATTCCCTATACATTTCACTTTTATCTTATTTAAAGTATTTGACCCGTTTTAACCTAAAGACCGATATATAATAAACTCATATTTTATACTCAAAACAAGATTAGGCAAAGGGGTTGGGTGGGTGTTTGGTGAGTTCGCGTCGGGTCATTTCGACTGTAGCAATAAACATTATGTCGTGTTATATGGGGGGCGGGTAAGTTCGGGTTGCAACTCAAGTTTGAGTGCTCAGTTCGGGTGTCAAATTGAACTATTTAAGTCACATCAATTTTGACAGATCTACTCAAACCACTTGTTTTTTGTGGAATATCTATCTATAAAATACTATTAAAAGGCTTCCTAAAAATGCCAACTAGACAAAGCCACGTAGGATGTAGAAAAGCCACATAGACATTCATATTGCCACCTTGGTTAAGATTGACACACGTCCACCCAACCATTCTCCACGCAGACATCTATATACTATATAATTAAAAGGCTACTTATACCATTTAATTTTATTTCACACGTCATTTTTAGATTGTTTAATATTAATTAATTTAATTTATATTGCTTACTTGATTAATGACAATTGACAACATAACACTTAGAAAATTAACATTTAGTTGAATGTTTTGTAATAAAACATGTTAATGAATTGATTAAAAAATTTCATAGTTTTTTTTTTTAAAATTTATTTTCATATGATGAAATATTGGTTGAAAATATTGTATATTTTTCTTTTTTTTTTGGTAAAAAGTTAAACTTAACTTTCATGAAATTGTACCACTTCAAATTTACACCTACATCTATTTATTTAAGATCGTTATACAAACCCTTTTAATTAAAAATAAAATAATTGTGAAGTTTAATAATATTCTTAAAAGTAAAAGCATGTGATGAATGAACATTCGGCCCCTTTTTACCCTTTCTTTTGACTATCTTTTGGACTACTTAGGCACGATCTTAGGCCTTTTTCTTGCATTTTGCTCCATATTCCCGCCACTATCGATTCCGGTGCTCTATTGTAGGTAATTGAGCTAGCTAGAGGAAATTTGGGAAGAAACAAGGCACAAGAGGAAGATAGCAAAGAAGAAAGGGGAGGGAAAGACGGAGGATGACCATGAGCCGACCAGCCGGCAGCCGGCCGACCGGCGGGCCGTCACAATGGCATATTCAAGCTTCAAAAATTGAGATTCCTCGGCGCCGGATGGGCAGCCGGCCGCCGGTCGACCGGCTGGCGGTCGCTGCTACCCGTGTTTTGTCTTAATTCCCCTTTTTACAACTTAAGTAAAAGGACACTATAAATACCCCCTAAAAACCGTGTTTTGACACACTGATGGTCTCAAGTCAAACCTCGCAAGTGCACGATTTTATCGTTGTACACTTAAAAGGGTCGATCCCACAAGGAGTAGGTGGAGTACTAATCGTTCTAATTCACCGGTTTAGCTAAGTCGATAAATAATAAAGAGGGTAGTAACAAACTAGCACTAAACTATCAAATTTAAAGACTAAAGACAAGGTAAGATAAAAGCAAGCTAAAAGTAAAGGATAAATCAAGTAAATAGAAAGACTAGAACTCGGTCCGACCATAAACATGAGTAATTCCGCATACTAATCGTCTCGGCTAATCAAAAGGGGTAGAAAGGAAAGGGGGAGATGGCTCTAATTCGCCTAGAACCTCCCTTCCGGTCTCGCACTAGGACACTAGCTACTCCGGCTAACCCCCCTCCCGGGTTCGAAAGCCGGTCTCCCTAACTCAAAACCCAACAACCCCAAGAACATGCATTTTCCCAAGGAGGTCAAGTAAATGGTCAAGGTCATTAAGCCCTCATCATATTCCGGGTCATCCCACTCCCCCTTCCGGAGGTCGATTTCAAACACTAGCCTAGGGGCACCCTCCCTCGGTTCTCCCTTCCGGTCTCAACCTTAGTTGGTGACAAGGGTCGGTCCCCAAATACTCGACTAACAACCTAACCAACTTCCGTTGGTGTGGCAAGGGTCAAAAGCCGACACTACCCGGAAACCAACCCTTAAGCATGAAAATTCCCCAAAACTACCCTAACCAATTTTCCCCACAAATTAGCCTTAGTGACAATTAATTAGCGAAATTACCCATATCGGGCCAAACCGAGTCCTAGAAGGAGACTACTCACTAATCATGGTTCTAATTGCAAAATAAACAATAAAGATGGAAACTTTGGTCACAAACATGGTGAGGAGACAAATCTTACTACTAAGCATGCAACAATTCAACAATAATTAAGAGGAAAAGTGATATTAATCTAATAACAAGGTTTATTAAACTAAAAGACACAATCTTTAACCAAATCCACTCAAATATTAAGTCTTTGAGGACAACTAACCAAGGATGAACAAATAAAAGAGAGACAAAAGAAAGATGAACAATACAAAGATGAACAATGATGAAAATAAGAACAACAAACAAACAACAACAACAATTTTAACATAAACAATCAAAAACTTGGAGGAAGAACAAAATGTAAACAAATGGAAATAAGGAGAGAAATAATACCAATCAAATAGTAAGAAAGGAATTAGGATAGAAAATCAAAGAAGGAGGAACCTTCAATTCTTCTTACAACCCAACTCCAATTACTAATTAATTGAAGAACTAGACTAATTAAGGAATGATTAGGGAAAGATTAGTGAAGTAATTAACAAAGGTTGAAACTTGGAAAGGGAAATAATTCAGATCTAGGGTTATGTGTCAAAACACCGAAATTTGGGGGTATTTATAGTGTCCTCCTACTTAAGTTACAAAAAGGGGAAATTAATACAAAACACGCGTAGCAGTGACCGCCAGCCGGTCGACCGGCGGCCGGCGGCCCATCCGGCGCCGAGAAATCCCAAATTTGAAGCTCGAAATTGGCAATATGACAGCCCGCCGATCGGCCGGCGGCCGGCTACCCGGCTCAGGGTCACTTTTCGTCTTTTCCTCCTCTTTCTTCCTTGCTATCTTCCTCTTGTGCCTTGTTTCTTCCCAAATTCACTCTAGCTAGCTCAATTACCTACAATAGAGCACCGGAATCGATAGTAGCGAGAATATGGAGCAAAATGCAAGAAAAAGGCCTAAGATCGTGCCTAAGTAGTCCAAAAGACTAGCAAAAGGAGGGGTAAAAAGGGCCGAATGTTCATTCATCAAATCTCCCCACACTTAGTCCTTACTCGTCCCCGAGTAAGTCCTCAACCGAAGTACAAAGCACTACTAAGATAAATACGGTGAGTGGGTGCACAATATAAGCATCACTCAACTAAGCTACTAACTAAGCCGATTGAGTATTAGCGCACTCAACGCCCCTTCAACTCACAATTTGACACTCATGAGGGAAAAGTGCCCTATTGCAAGGCAAGTTGGGTCTTGCTACAAAACTTTCGACACATTCATCATGAAAGCACGTAATCAACAAATAGAATGCATCTAACAAAATGATCCACTTTCCTCATCTAAGTGGTCGGATTTTTCGAACAACAAAACATGGTCTCGGTCGGGAGTACCGTCTCAGAAGTGCCAATTGAGGTGCCAACCCCCTAAATGTGACAAAAGCAACCCTTGTGTGACCAATGCTCAAGAAACAAATTCAAGAGCGGGGAAAGGGAAGAAAGGGCTAGTCCGTCGAGAATCACAAGGCCGACACAAGATTCAACCAAAGGACCCATGACTAAGGAGACCAAGGCAACGACATCCTCACGGTTTTCACTCGTCACTCAATGAAAGAACAAGGTGATTTTTGTGACAAAAAGTAACCAAAATCACTCAACTAACTCGACTAGCGAAAGCGTGCCCGCAATCTAATGTGTAACACCGTCCTATGTCCAATGAAATGCAAACAAAGGGAAAAATGCACAAAACATGAAGCAAGGGTTACAACGGGGCTAAGGAGAAGGTCAAAACGGGATTGGTGCAAGCACCGTTTGGACATGTGGAGCTAAAATCAAGAATTGTCGACACATCACATCCCATCTTTTTATTGCAACACATGAGACACGTCTATGCCCTAACATAGCAATGATGACCAAAACTATGCAAAAATTGCATAAACCCAACTCAAGTAGGAAAAATTTGATAAAACTCCTTTTATTTCAACAAATGGTAACGTCTACACCCTAACAAAGACTCGGTTTCCCAAGCCATGCAAAAAATGTGTAAACCCGACTCATTTTGGAAAAACATCAATTTGCCCTCTTATTTAGCAACGGCTTTTTCTACCCCGTTTTATGATGAGGAGGGGTGTTGCTTGCCTCTTTCTTTTCTTCTTAACATATATATACAACACAACTCATCTTTTTTTTTTTTTTTCCATGACTTTTTCACTTTTTTATTTTGTTTTTCATTTCTTTTTCAAAACCTCTTATTTATATACAACACCAAATGTAGACAAAATTTTCGACCCAATGGACATGTACTTCGTCCATCACCAAATTCCGACTCCACCACCTAGACACTTCTACAAATCATGACCCATTCTTGATTAAGGAGGGGTGTTTTTGGGATGTAGCTCTTTTAGTGGGTATGCCAAAAGGAATAGGCTAAGGCTCAGAGGGGTGAATCAAAAAGGAAATCAATGCAAGGGACGAAACTAAGCTAATTTGGCTTTTGTGAGGTTCATAAAACTGATTTTTGCTTCAAATCATGTGCACAAAAACGTAATGCAATTTCATGGTCTAAGGACGATGCGACACACTTATGCGTAGTGATGTGACACGCCTCGTGAGGAGACCTACTCTCAAACCTAGATGAGGGCGGGGTATGAATGTACCCGCCCTAGGAGGCTCTACCCTTACCTTTGAGTAGTTTAGTCGAGCCAAAGGTCTAGTCTACGGCCCTAGGTCTCACAAGATCGGTCTAGACTCATTGGTCAAGCTCCCCCTTCCTCGGCTAACTAAGAGGCCACGGGTGCGAGTCACGAGGAGGGGAAAGGCACTATTGGGCACATTAGTTCATCATGGGGGTACTTGGTTCCCTTCCTTTGACCATGTTCTTCCCTAAAAACTTATTTACAAACTCAATGCAAAAGAAAGAAATGCAACAAGTATTTACATGTGAACAAATGCATGCGGAAATTTAAACAAACACGAAATAAAACATGCAACAAATTGGCTAAACCTAGCAGCACATCAACACCAAAATTCCAAACGGTCTCCCAAGGAGACACCCAAAGCAACAAAAGTCCCATCCTCCTCCATATTATACAACAATATAAAAAGAGAAAGAACGGAAAAAAAAAAGGGAAAGAGATAAGAACGTCTATACCAGGCGGTCTTCTAGTCTCCTTTTTGCCTTGGATAGTCAATGTACCTTGCCACTTTGTTAGCCGAACACATGTATATACAATGTAATATTTTTTGAATTTTTGAATTTTTTCAATTTTTAGTCATTTTCTTTAATTTATAAACATTTACAATTATAAACAAATATACACGAGTGGATATTTCCCTCCCCACACTTGAAATGTACATTGTCCTCAATGGACAAAAGCATAGGGAGTGAATAAGGAAAAGAAATGAACATATTTTTTTGATTTTTGATTTTTCAAAGGGAAAATAACATATTTTTGTAATTTTTGGTTTTGAAAAATTAAAAAGACATATTTTTGAGTTTTTTGATATGAGAACTCCCTCCCCACACTTATTTATTTACATTATTTCCAAATGGAAATAAATGTGTGGAGGGATTTCAAATTAAAAGCATGTTTTTGTTTTTTTTTTTGGGCCCTCCCCACACTTATTTATAGACATGGGAGGGCAATTTAGTGAAAGAAAATAACATGTTTTTGGTGATTTTTGTCATTTTTCAATTTTTAGTTGGTTTTTATCTTGAAAATGCAATGCATGCTCTAATCTATATGCAAAAATTAAATGACAATGCAAGTTATTCTAAGTGAATGCAATTACTACATGTGACAATATATTACAAAATTGAAATCTAATGCAATCCTATATGATGCAACTAAATGAATTATCAACTAAATGCATGCGAATAATTTAAACATGAATGCGAAATTTGGATAAAAGGGAGAGATCGTACTTGTCATTTTGGATTTTCAAACGGGAGCATAAGCCTTATGATGGTGCAAGGCTAGGAATTCCAAGAGCCACTCTACTCTTCCAACCAACAAGAAATATTACCAATTTTCAAGAAATGGAGAGATGAAATACTAACAAAGGGTCATGGAACGAGATGCATAGGAAGCCACCATTGCCAAAAGCTCACATTTGAAAGTACCCTCTCCACTTCGCCAACTCAATTCTCAAAATCAATATCATCATCCAAATTGAAATCATCATTACCCCCATCACGAATAACGTCATCATCGGTACTCAAATTCCATCCTCCTCCGGACCCCGACGCCCCCGCATCACCATGAAATGAAGGAGCCACTCCACTAAACCACGTGCCACTCTCATGATGAACCACGGGAGTAGGGAAGGCCGGATTACCAAAGTAATCCGATTGCATGTGGAACCCTCCGCGAATAGTCGGCTCGGTGTAACCATGGGTGGGCCATTGGAAGTAATCCGGGTGCGGCCCATCCCTCGTGACAAACCCGCGGCGGGCATAATCATCATAAATAGGATAATTCCCTACTCCTTGGTTATAGTAGATGTGGTCTAGTCTCCGGTCAACCTCGTCAAACCGAGTATTCATTTCACTTTTCATTTCACCCAACGCCAAGTTTAGGTTGTCAAAGTACCCTACCAAAGTAGGGTCAAGGGGAGGGTGTTGATAGCTCGGTTGTTGAGACGTTGAAGGCATGGAGTGAGTGTCAAAATGTTGTGGCAAAGAGGTAAAGGTGGAAGGGTGAGACTCCGAAGTCGGGCCATGGCGCTCTCGCCGAGAAAGAGTTTGCCGGGCACCCCCGGTGTGGTCACGCTCACGAATGGTGAGGAGGTAAGTTGATTGGTCTTGCTTGATAGTTGTTTCCTTAGTGTTTGGAAGGACAATTGAATCCTTGTCATCAATTTGCCAATATTCACGATTATCGGCGGGGTCAACTTTGAACCAATCCAAAGAGTGAGTCAAGTAAAATTTTGATAAGACATTTGGTTCTTGAACCGGGTTGTACAAAGACTCGTCAAACCCACCAATATCCTTAGCCAATTGGGTAATCATCCCACCCACAAAAATTCCCACACTTTGGTCCGGGAAATTAGCCAATTTCCGAAGGTGTAGCACAAAGTGGAGAGCAATGTTAATTTGGAACGGCTTGGGCTTTTGGAAAAGGTAAGACCCAAGGATATTTAGTTCATCGGTCCTTACGGACCACGGCTCACTCCTAGCAAAGATGGTCCACCCCATAAATCGATGCCATACCCTTATAGCCGGAAAATGAATAGAGTTGGCACTCCTTTTTCCTACCGTGGGGTCGGGCTTACCCGAAATAGCCTCCCAAACCCTAGAATGATGAAAGTCGGCGGGTTCCCTATAAGAGTCCATGTAATTCAAACCAAAGGCCTTCCCAAACCTCTTCAAATTCATAGTGTGGTTTCGGTTCATAAGACGGAACCTAATCTCAACAATTTCCCCGGTGCTTCTCCTTTTGTCAACTTGAAGCGAGCTCAAAAATTCCCAAGTAAGGCAAGGGTAAGTCAATCGCTTAAGGGTGTACAAGAATCCCATTCCCACCCCTCTAAACAATTTCTTAGCATCGGTATCTATCCCTAGGTCCTTCATTGTTTGGCTACAAATGAATTTAGTAGCATGAATTGGACGATTTTTAAATAAGAGGAACTTACCCTTTTGAGTACCGGAGGCAAAAACCAGATTAGGGAAGTCGGGATCCGGTGAGGTATCCGTCACTTGCGCCACCCCGAATTGAGCCGACTCCTCAATGGCCCTAGCCGTGTCCGCCCTAGTTCTTTTGGAAGCCATCTTCAAGTTAGGTGAAAAGGGAAGTATTAGTGTGGGTTGAATTGGGGAATTAGAGAGGATTTGATGTTGAGGGATTGTAGAGAGAGAGAGTGAATTTTAGAGAGTGGTGGGAAAAAGGGTGGGTGAGAAAATATATAGAGGGCGGGCACGGGGCTGGGAGCCGGCAGGGGACCGGCCGCCGGTCGACCGGCCCATGGTCATTCAGCATTTGTTAAAAAAAATTAAATTTTTGTGTCAAAAATGGGATGTCTCGGCGCCGGTCAGCCGACCGGCCGCCGGCCTGTCGGCTCGTGGTCATCTTTACTTCTTTTTCTCAATTTTTCGACTCCAAAATTCCAAATGCCTCGGCGCCGGTACGCCGACCGGCCGCCGGCCCTCCTTCTCATCGTCAGGCTTTCAAAAATGAACTAACTACCAAAAATGCATGATATATACAAATTTCATGGGTTGCCTCCCAAGTAGCGCCCTTGTTTTACGTCGTAGGCTCGACCAAGTAAACAAGCCAACAATCTTCATAGTAAGGACGATAAAAACATCTTAGTTCACTAGAAAGGTATCAAGGATCTTCATTTCCTTTAGGACGGGATTGCCAACGTGATAATGCTTCAATCTTTGACCGTTTACTTTAAAAGTTCGGTCTCCTTGGCTTATCTCAACCGCTCCATGAGGGAAAGATCGGACAACGGTGAAGGGTCCGGTCCACTTCGACCTCAATTTTCCGGAAAAGAACTTCAAGCGGGTATCGTATAGAAGAACCAATTCCCCCTCCTTGAATTCCCTTCTAATTATGTGCTTGTCATGAAATCTTTTCGTTCTTTCCTTGTACAACTTGGCATTCTCATAGGCTTCTAGCCTAAATTCTTCCAATTCATTCAAATCGAGAAGTCTCTTCTCACCCGCCGTCTTCAAGTCATAGTTGAGATGCTTGATGGCCCAATATGCCTTATGCTCAAGCTCAACCGGCAAATGGCAAGCCTTGCCGTACACCAATCGGAATGGTGAGGTAACCGATAGGTGTTTTGAAGGCCGTCCGGTAAGCCCACAAGGCATCATCAATTTTCAAGGACCAATATTTTCTTGACTTGTTCACGGTTCTCTCAAGTATAGTCTTCAACTCTCGGTTTGAAATCTCGGCTTGCCCATTAGCTTGAGGATGGTAGGCAAGACTCTTCCTTTGTTGCACTCCATACTTTTTCAGCAAAGCTTCCAATGCTCTCTCCCCGAAATGAGTACCACGATCGCTAATGAGGACTCTCGGGACCCCAAACCTCGGAAAGATGACCTTTTGAAGTAGCTTGATTACCTCCTTAGCATCACAAGTCTTAGTTGGGATCGCCTCAACCCACTTGCTTACATAGTCGACCGCCACAAGTATGTACTCATTGCCGAATGAGGATGGGAAGGGACCTTGATAATCTATCCCCCACACATCAAAGAGCTCAACTTCAAGCATGAAATTCATGGGCATTTCGTGTTTCCTAGTGATGTTCCCGCTCCTTTGACATTTGTCACATCCTTTAACATAAAGGGCAACGTCACGGAATAGAGAGGGCCAAAAGAAACCACATTGAAGCACTTTAGCGGCCGTCTTCTTGGAGCTTGCATGGCCACCACAAGGCAAGTCATGGCAATGGCTCATAATGGAGGTAGCTTCCTCTCTTGGAACACACCTTCTTATCATCCCATCGGCACAAGACTTGTACAAGCATGGGTCATCCCAATAATAGTGCCTCACATCATGAAAGAATTTCTTTTTCTTGTGATAGTCATAGTCGTGTGGTATTATCCCGGAGACCAAATAATTCACTATATCCGCATACCACGGTGCTTCACCCAAACTTAGGGACAACAAGTGGTCATCGGGCAAATAATCATTGATAGGAAGCCCATTGTCAACATTGAGGTTGGTTAGCCGGGATAGATGATCGGCCACCACATTTTCAACTCCTTTCTTGTCTCTAATCTCCATGTCAAACTCTTGGAGAAGTAGTATCCATCTAATCAATCGAGGCTTGGACTCTTTCTTGATGAGCAAGTGTCTCAAAGCAACATGATCGGTGAACACAATAACCTTAGCTCCCACCAAGTAGGTCCGGAACTTCTCCATTGCAAAAACCACGGCTAAGAGCTCCTTTTCCGTTGTTGAGTAATTTGTTTGAGCATCATCTAGAGTTTTGCTTGCATAATGAATTGCATGCACCTTTCCATCCTTCCTTTGGCCTAAAACCGCGCCCAAGGCATGATCGCTCGCATCACACATCAACTCAAACGGCAAGCTCCAATCCGGAGGTTGTATAATTGGAGCACTTGTCAAAGCTTCCTTCAACCTATTAAAAGCATCAAGACACCGGTTAGAAAACAAGAAAGGGGTATCTTTGGCTAACAACTCGGTCAAGGGTCTCGCGATCTTAGAGAAGTCCTTGATGAAGCGGCGATAAAAGCCCGCATGACCAAGGAAACTTCTCACCCCCTTAACATTGGTGGGAGGTGGGAGACTAGCTATGACCTCTATCTTAGCCTTATCAACTTCAATTCCTCGGTTGGACACTATGTGTCCCAACACAACACCTTCTTGTACCATGAAATGGCACTTCTCCCAATTAAGCACAAGGTTAGACTCTTGACATTTACTCAAAACTTTCTCCAAATTCATCAAACAATTTTCAAAACTTTTCCCAACAACCGAGAAATCATCCATGAAAACTTCCATTTCTTGTTCAATGAAATCGGAGAAAATTGACATCATAGCTCTTTGAAAGGTAGAGGAAGCATTACATAGCCCAAACGGCATCCTCCTATATGCATAGGTGCCGAATGGGCAAGTAAAGGTGGTCTTCTCTTGGTCACTTGGATGGATAGGGATTTGGAAAAATCCCGAATAGCCATCCAAGAAGCAAAAATAGTCGTGTTGAGCTAATCTTTCTAGCATTTGATCCATGAACGGTAAAGGAAAGTGATCCTTCCGGGTGGATTTGTTCAACTTCCTATAGTCCACGCACATTCTCCACCCGGTTACTGTTCTTGTAGGAATCAATTCATTCTTGTCATTTCGCACTACCGTCATGCCTCCTTTTTTGGGAACTACATGAACCGGGCTTACCCACCTACTATCCGAAATAGGATAGATAATGCCCGCGTCAAGTAGCTTAAGGACTTCTTTCCTTACAACCTCTTTCATGATGGGATTAAGCCTTCTTTGTGGCTCAATTGAGGATGCATCCTCATTTTCAAGAAGAATTTTATGAGTACACAAAGAGGGACTAATCCCTTTGAGGTCACCAATAGTGTACCCAAGGACACCCTTGAACTTCTTGAGCAAAGAAATGAGTTTTGAAGTTTGGGTGTCATCAAGTGCACTATTGATGATGACGGGAAAAGTGGAATTATCCCCTAGAAATTCATACTTCAAAGAAGAGGGAAGAGGTTTAAGTTCAACCGTAGGAGGAGGCGTGGAACTCTCCTCCTTCTTACCGACTTCCAACATTTCAAATTTGGGAGCTTGTTCATGAATAGGAGCCGAATCCAACATCCATACATATGCAAGAGTCTCAACATCTTTGTCATCGACTTCATACCCACTAACAAGACAAGTCTCCAAAGGATCCATGGAGGAAGCTTTTGGGTCATGCTTCTCCATGGGATTCTCAAGAATGTCAACAATGCAACAAGTGTCACCTAGAGAAGGAGCTTCCATTGACTTGTGGAGTTCAAATTCCACTCTATCTTCACCCACTTGTAAAGACAACTTGCCACTCTTTACATCGATCATAGCTCCACCGGTAGCAAGACAAGGTCGGCCTAAAATAATAGGCACATTGTAATCCTCCGGCATATCCATAACAAAGAAATCACATGGTATGACAAGCTTCCCAACTACCAAGGGTACATCTTCAATCACACCAATGGGAAATTTGACCGACCGATCGGCAAGTTGAAGTGAAACTCTAGTAGGCTTCAAATCTCCCAAATCAAGCCTCTTGAAGATTGAAAGTGGCATGAGGCTCACACTAGCCCCCAAATCACACAAAGCTCTTTTAATAGCCACCCCTTGGATAGAACAAGGGATAGAGAAGCTCCCCGGATCTTCTAGCTTGTTAGGAAGCTTGTTGGTGTGAGTGAGTATAGCACTACATTCCTTAGAGAGGTTGATGGTTTGCACCTCTCCATTCTTCTTCTTCAAGGTGACAAGTTCTTTAAGAAACTTGCCATAAGATGGAATTTCGGTAATCATATCAAGGAAAGGAATAGTTACATTCATTCCCTTCAAAATCTCAACAAACTTCTCATATTTCTTTTCAATTCTAGGCCTTGCAAGCCTTTGTGGAAAGGGTACCGGTGCTACATACTCCCTTGGTGGTGGAGTACATTCTTTGGTCTTAGTTACAATAGGCTCATCTTGCTTTGGAGGATCAACCATCTCCACCTCCTTAGACTTCTCCACCACAATTTCCTCTTCTTGCACAACTTCAACCGGGTGCTCTTTCACAACTTCATTAGTCACCCTCTTTCTCTTCCACTTAGGAGATTTCTCAACCTCCTCCAATTGCTTCCCACTCCTCAAAAATACCGCGTTCATCTCCCTTGGGTTAACCGTATTACCCGGAAACTTCCCCGGATTTTGAGCCAATTGACTCAATTGTTGAGAAATTTGGGCAACATGAGTTTCCGTAGCCTTTTGTGATGCCCGAATTTCATCATTCACCCGGCTTTGTGAGGCAATGTGGTTATCAAGCTTTGAGTCGGATTTTTGATTTGCAATAACCAATTGTTCAAAAGCTTGTTCCCAAGATGGTTTTTGAGGGGTTTGGAAGTTTTGGTTTTGTGGTTGGAAATTTTGGGTTTGTTGTTGATTGAAATTTTGCCCCTTGAAACCTCCAAATGGTTGTTGGTTTTGGGTGATGAATTGTTTTCCTTGGAAACCGGGTGGAATTTGTCTTTGGAATTGAGAGTTTTGATTGAACCTTGGTTGTTGTTGAGGTTGGGAAGTTGTGGGATTTTGAATGTTTTGTGAAGCATAAGATAAGAAAGGGTGAGTTCTTTTTCCATTGACAAATTGGTTGTTGTTATTATTGTTGAACCCTTGCCTTGCACTAGTTGACTCCCAAAGCCCATTTACTTGCTCATAGCATTCCTCACCTAGGGGTGCAATCAAGGGACACCCAATGGGAGTATGCCCTTGTTCACCACACAACTCACAAGACAAGACTTGCCTCATATCGGACCCCTTAGGTTTTGAATTTAGCAAGGCAACTTGTTGGGTGAGTTCATCTAGCATACCTTTAACTTCCACATTCAAAACGGAATTAGAATCCTTGCTCTTGCCCTTCCTCATTTGCCTATCACTTCCCCATTCCATAGTTCTTGAGGCCATCTCCTCGATTAGTTCCTTTGCCGCTTTATGCCCCAAAATGTCTAAGGCACCTTTCCCCGATCCCGCATCCAATGAAAGCCTAAGGTCTTGAGTCAACCCTTTGTAGAAATTGTTCACTAGCTCGGCTTCGGAGATGCCATGGTGAGGGCACAACCGTTGGAGCTTCTTGTACCGTTCCCATGCCTCATATAAGGTCTCATCCTCTTCTTGAGTAAAACTTTGTAATTCACTCTTGACTTTGGCCGTTCTTGAGGGTGGGAAATATTTGTTCAAAAATGCCGAGGCCAACTCATCCCATGTCTTGAAGGAATCCGGGTCACAATTCTTCAACCAATCCTTGGCCGAACCCCTAAGTGAACGGGGGAACAACCTAAGGCGAACCGCGTCATCGGAAACCCCATTTGACTTGTACATATCACAATTTTCAAGGAAATCATTTAGATGATCATTTGGGTTCTCCAAGGGACCTCCTTCAAATTGGTTGTCTTGAACAAGGTTGAGCAAGGCATTTTTAATCTCAAAGTTGTTAGCTTGAATTCGTGGCCTTTGGATGCTTGGATTGACTATGTGCTTAGGAGCCATAGTGTCTCTTATCGGAACCGGTTCACCCATGGTGTTAGGCTCTTCTTCTAAAATCCCAAAAGGATTTTCAAACACTACTTCGGTAGCTTCTTGGTGATTAACTTCTTCAATCGGTGGATCAAGTAAACCCCTTCTTCTTAGAGAGTTAAATCTTCTTGCCGTGGCTTCAATTTCGCGGTCAAGTTGATATATCGGTTGACCCCGTCTTCGTCGCCTACTCATGCAAAAGACCTAAAAACTTGAAAGAAAGGATTAGTAACAAAGGACTTAGTCTAAACTAGGACAAAAACGATTAATATCAAGCCGTACTCCCCGGCAACGGCGCCAAAAACTTGATGGTCTCAAGTCAAACCTCGCAAGTGCACGATTTTATCGTTGTACACTTAAAAGGGTCGATCCCACAAGGAGTAGGTGGAGTACTAATCGTTCTAATTCACCGGTTTAGCTAAGTCGATAAATAATAAAGAGGGTAGTAACAAACTAGCACTAAACTATCAAATTTAAAGACTAAAGACAAGGTAAGATAAAAGCAAGCTAAAAGTAAAGGATAAATCAAGTAAATAGAAAGACTAGAACTCGATCCGACCATAAACATGAGTAATTCCACATACTAATCGTCTCGGCTAATCAAAAGGGGTAGAAAGGAAAGGGGGAGATGGCTCTAATTCGCCTAGAACCTCCCTTCCGGTCTCGCACTAGGACACTAGCTACTCCGGCTAACCCCCCTCCCGGGTTCGAAGCGGTCTCCTAACTCAAAACCCAACAACCCCAAGAACATGCATTTTCCCAAGGAGGTCAAGTAAATGGTCAAGGTCATTAAGCCCTCATCATATTCCGGGTCATCCCACTCCCCCTTCCGGAGGTCGATTTCAAACACTAGCCTAGGGGCACCCTCCCTCGGTTCTCCCTTCCGGTCTCAACCTTAGTTGGTGACAAGGGTCGGTCCCCAAATACTCGACTAACAACCTAACCAACTTCCGTTGGTGTGGCAAGGGTCAAAAGCCGACACTACCCGGAAACCAACCCTTAAGCATGAAAATTCCCCAAAACTACCCTAACCAATTTTCCCCACAAATTAGCCTTAGTGACAATTAATTAGCGAAATTACCCATATCGGGCCAAACCGAGTCCTAGAAGGAGACTACTCACTAATCATGGTTCTAATTGCAAAATAAACAATAAAGATGGAAACTTTGGTCACAAACATGGTGAGGAGACAAATCTTACTACTAAGCATGCAACAATTCAACAATAATTAAGAGGAAAAGTGATATTAATCTAATAACAAGGTTTATTAAACTAAAAGACACAATCTTTAACCAAATCCACTCAAAGATTAAGTCTTTGAGGACAACTAACCAAGGATGAACAAATAAAAGAGAGACAAAAGAAAGATGAACAATACAAAGATGAACAATGATGAAAATAAGAACAACAAACAAACAACAACAACAATTTTAACATAAACAATCAAAAACTTGGAGGAAGAACAAAATGTAAACAAATGGAAATAAGGAGAGAAATAATACCAATCAAATAGTAAGAAAGGAATTAGGATAGAAAATCAAAGAAGGAGGAACCTTCAATTCTTCTTACAACCCAACTCCAATTACTAATTAATTGAAGAACTAGACTAATTAAGGAATGATTAGGGAAAGATTAGTGAAGTAATTAACAAAGGTTGAAACTTGGAAAGGGAAATAATTCAGATCTAGGGTTATGTGTCAAAACACCGAAATTTGGGGGTATTTATAGTGTCCTCCTACTTAAGTTACAAAAAGGGGAAATTAATACAAAACACGCGTAGCAGTGACCGCCAGCCGGTCGACCGGCGGCCGGCGGCCCATCCGGCGCCGAGAAATCCCAAATTTGAAGCTCGAAATTGGCAATATGACAGCCCGCCGATCGGCCGGCGGCCGGCTACCCGGCTCAGGGTCACTTTTCGTCTTTTCCTCCTCTTTCTTCCTTGCTATCTTCCTCTTGTGCCTTGTTTCTTCCCAAATTCACTCTAGCTAGCTCAATTACCTACAATAGAGCACCGGAATCGATAGTAGCGAGAATATGGAGCAAAATGCAAGAAAAAGGCCTAAGATCGTGCCTAAGTAGTCCAAAAGACTAGCAAAAGGAGGGGTAAAAAGGGCCGAATGTTCATTCATCACACACAACCCTAGATCTGAATTATTTCCTTTTCCAAGTTTCAAACTTTGTTAATCATTTTGCTAATCATTCCTTAATTAGACTAGTTCTTCAATTAATTAGTAATTGGAGTTGGGTTGTAAGAAGAATTGAAGGTACGGTTCCTCCTTCTTTAATTTTCTATCCTAATTCCTTTCTTACTATTTGATTGGTATTATTTCTCTCCCTATTTTCATTTGTTTACATTTGTTTTTCCTTCAAGTTTGTTTGATTGTTGTTGGTAAATTTGCATCCTTGTTGTTTGATTGTTGTTGTTTTCACCATTGTTCATCTTTTCTTTGTTCTTCTTTTCATTAATTCTCTCTCCTTTGTTCTTCTTGGGCTAGTTGTCCTCAAAGAGTTAATCTTTGAGTGATTGTGTTAAAGATTGTGTCTTTTAGTTTGTTCATCCTTGCTATTAGATTAAAACCATCTTTCTTCATAATTATTGTTGGGTTGTTGCATGTTTAGAAGTAGAATTCATCCTATCACCATGTTTATGCTTAAAGACTCTATCTTTGTTGCTTTCTTTGCCTTTAGAAACATGATTAGTGAGTAGTCTCCTTCTAGGACTCGGTTTGACCCGATATGGGTAATTTCACTAACTAATTATCATTAAGGCTAATTTGTGGGGAAAATTGGTAAGGGTAGTCTAGGGGGATTTGCATGTTTAAGGTTTGGGTTTTGGGTAGTGTCGACTTGTGACCCTTGACCACCAACGGAAGTTGGTTAGGTTGTAAGTTGGATACCCGAAATTTGACCTTGTCACCAACTAAGGTTGAGACCGGAAGGGAGAACCAAGGGAGGGTGCCTCTAGGCTAGCGTTTGAAATCGACCTCCGGAAGGGGGAGTGGGATGACCCGGAATATGATGAGGGCTTAATGACCTTGACCATTTACTTGACCTCCTTGGGAAAATGCATGTTCTTGGGGTTGTCGGGTTTTGAGTTAGGGAGACCGGCTTTCGAACCCGGGAGGGGGGTTAGTCGGAGTAGCTAGTGTCCTATTGCGAGACCGGAAGGGAGGTTCTAGGCGAATTAGAGCCATCTCCCCCTTACCTTTCTACCCCTTTTAATTAGCCGAGACGATTAGTATGTGGAATTACTTATATTTGTGGGAGAACCGAGTTCTAGTCCTTCTCTTTATTTGATATTTCCTTTATCTTTTAGCTTGTTCTTATCTAGTCTAGTTTATAGTCTTTAAATTTGTTAGTTTATGTGTTAGTTTGTTACCACCCTCTTTGTTATTTATCGACTTAGCTAAACCGGTGAATTAGAACGATTAGTACTCCACCTACTCCTTGTGGGATCGACCCTTTAAAGTATACAACGATAAAATCGTGCACTTGCGAGGTTTAACTTGAGACCATCAGCATGACATTTTATTTCAACCACTATTTAAGATCAATAATAATAATAGTAATTTTCACTAACATTTTTTCCTATTTAATTTGTTTTGCCTTTTGAGCTCCTCACTAATGAATTATCTTATTTAATAAAACTCATAACTCAAAAATAAATGAAAAGGCAAATTAAAAGATGGGAATCAATAGTTTATAATGGCTATTAAACCTACAATAGTTTCTATTCACTAATCCTTCATTTAATAACCATTACTCATGAACTTCCAAATTAAAAACTATATTTCATGGTTGAATTAAAAAATTCCAAAAAAAAGGTGTAACTTACCAAAATTCACATCAAAATTTCTTAATTTACAATTAAAATTCCCATTTTACAATAAAAAATGTTAGTGAATCGATTAACATTATTCATAGTAATATAGCTCATAAAATTTATACATTTATTTATTTATTTAAAATTACACAAACTTGAAAAGAAAAACAAATGAGTAGCTTAATAATATTCTTAAATGTAAAATTATGGCATTTTATATTCAACCATTATTTAAGTTCAACCCATGATAAATTTCACATAAGTCTAATGATTTTCTTAAAGGCATCGTCGAATTTTCTCACAAGTCTCTTCTAATTCCCTACCATAGCCTAACCGTTACTCCATTTAAATCTCATACTAATTTTGCAATAATTCCTACCATCATAAAGATTATATAAAGCAACCCATTATATACAACCCTTTGAATGCTTTTGTTTTTTTTCTAATTAATATTTATGTCATTTTGAGTTTTATTATTTTTTTTGGTCAACGAAGCGTGCACTTAGTCGCATTACAATAGGGGGAGGGGGAATCGAACCTGAGACCTATTGTCCATGATACCTCCGTCTTAACCACTAGACTAAGACATCTTCGGTTATGTCATTTTGAGTTTGTGAACACTAATTTTAGTGTACATCATTTAACTTCCAAATTAGCATTATTTAATCTCTCCTATTTAAGATCGTCTCATTTGTTTTCCTCCGAAACAATCATTTTGGGGTGGTAAAAATTTGCAGTATTTTATTTAACTTGAATTTGGAATGACGAATTAAATTTGTGTATTGTTTTTTGTTGTACTTTTTTTTTTGTAGGCGGTACAAAAGGAAGACCTTGTAGTGAAGTCGTATGGTTAGAGGCTAACTCTTATGCCATGCACACTCCACAGGTAAATTCACTTTTTATATAACTAACAAGATCAATATTTCAATTTGGTTTTAAAGTTTTCTAATTCGTACATAATCAAATTCTAAAATTTATGAATTTTTATTAGATGATGATCAAAATTAAAGAATAGGAATATATATCAATGATGAAATAAATTTCGAATTCATTTGATATTCACAAAAAAAAATCAACTATCTAAATTTTTAATTTTATTAGAGATAACCCGTGATTTCCACGGGTAACAAAACTAGTTACAAGTTAGAGTCCAAAAATTCACAAATTGTTAAGTGGGTGTTTAAGATTGTTGCTGGCTGCCCAAAAAAAAAATATTGTTGCTACACCTCGTTGTCAAAACTCACTTGAAATATTTTTGATAAACCCTTAACAATGTTATTATATTTACGGTAATGATAAATACAGCCCTTAGGGCTGTATTTAATGGGCTGTATTTAAGAACTAAATTACTTTCCAAAATGGAAAGAAATTAGGAATTTAAAATACAATTACGCGTAAATTGATGTCATTAATGCTTGATTTAAGGTTTTCATTCCTTTTTTGGCACTTTAAATGTATTTATCATTTTCCTTATACTTAAAAGTTTATAGTAACAAAAAAATTTACATTTTACATATTATATTTAATGTAACTATGGAATAAAAAGGTTAAATAGCAGGATAATCAATTCATGGATTATACTGTCAATTGTACCAGTTGGTGTAGAATATGATGAGCTTTGTAATAAAGAATCTGAGTTTTATTTTAAAGAATACGAGCTTTATTACATAGAATCTGATTTCATCCATTTACACAATAAAAATATAACTTTGAATAAGCTCTAAAAAAATACAGATAATCTCGATTTGTTTTACCTTGGTTGTACCATGCTCATATACAACTGAATGTATAATCATATTTGTGCAGGATAACCGAATCGTGTTAAGAATCGACATATTGAAAATCTTTAGACGATCTAAATTGTAAAATCTTACAAAATTAAGATTTTACCTTGTATTAGATTCTAACAACAATGTACAAACCATCCATGCATCATTGACAATGTTAATAATGACAAAATTGGTAGTGTCATAAACTAATTCGAACCCGCCATCTTTAAATTGTAATAAAAATGATAAGGGTGTAATTAGTTTCACTAAGTGTAAGTTTATTTATTTCACAAATACCTTTTTTAAATAATTCAAAAATGTTGAACATATTAGCTCCAATAATTTGTTGGTAAGACTATCTCAACCAAAAATTTAAACTAATGATTGGGGTCCAATCAATATTTAATATCATAATACACCCCCTCGCTTCAATGCTATTTGGGTTTGAAAAGTTGTTAGTGTGCATACTTCTCCATATCATGTGCTAAAAGTGCCTGAAACTCACTCCTGAGATATCGGTGGCTCCTAGGATTTAAATCCGTAACCTCATTGTCACCTGGTTGAGATTCAATCAATATTTAATATCCTAATATAATTGGACTCCTTACCTTTTTTTTGGTCAATTTTTTGGAGTAATATAATAATTAAAGGTAAATAAATGATTGATATATATACGGAGTAAGGATCGGGTTGGCCAGTATGGGCTAGGTAGACCCGTAACCGGGGCAGGTCAACACGAGTCGGTCTGGGCCTGGTGGAGGTGGACCCAAAACCTGCCTGGGAGCGGGTTGGGGTGGTGGGGGGGGGGTGAGGGGGGGGATCAAGGGCGGGCCGAGTTGGTTTTGATCGACCCGGGCTTTACACAGTCTAGCGGGCCGATGAGTAAAACTTGATTCGAGGGGCGAGCCGGGTCGACCCTGAGGGTCCGTTTGGATTGAAGGAATTGGAGAGAAGGGGAGGGGAGGGAAAGGGAAAGGGAAAGGGAAAGGGAGGGATTTAATTTCCTTTGTTTGGATAAAAAATATGGGAGAAAGGAAATGGAAGGGGAGAGAAATGAGAGGACTTATTTTCCCTCCTATAGAACAAATTATAATCTTTCCAAGGGTGGCAAGATTTGGAAATAAAACATTATTTGGACTCTAATTATACCACCAGCATCCTTCAATCCTCCATCCATTCTTCATCTCCCTCCTTCCTCCCCTTCCATTTCCCTTCATAATTTTTGTTATCCAAACACCCAAATCCCATTTGCCCTCCCCTTCTCTCCCCTCCCTTCACCTTCCTTCCCTCCCCCTCCCCTCTCTTTCCCTCCTAAAATTGTATCCAAACGGACCCTGAGGGTTTGAACAGCCCTAATACGGAGTAATATAAAATGACAAGGGTGTAAACACAAATTGGAACTACCTTAAAATTATTAAAATTATGATTTATGAGGCACCTTTAGTCCTTGGGATGGTTATTGACTTCTCTTACAGTTATACACTTTTACCTATTGGTCAATTTAAAAAAGGCCCTACAAATAATTAATAATTGGTCAATTTAAAAAAGGCCCTACAAATAATTAATAATTAATTAGTGCTAAGCATGCTTTCAATGATGACTTCATTTTGGGGAGAAAATTTAAGTTGCTAGAAGTTTGGAAGCCTTGATTTTTTATAGAGCAGAGCAGGTCAGTCCATAAGGCCAGGGAGTCTATTCAAGTATTCATCAGTTAGACCATAGACCAAATATTATAACGCTCTACTTAATATTATCTTACAAATTTAATTGAATTTGTGTGTTTAAGTTGGTGTTTTACGTAATTTTGTCCTTCACAAAGATTTAATTTTGTTTGATTCTTTTTAATGAAAAAGATTAGTTAATAGAAACTAATTTAATCGAAATGCAGGAAGTATCCAGGTAATAATATCACTATACATTGTCAAAAAAAAAAAATATCACTAGATTCAAGCCTCCTTAGAGCGATCTTGTGGAGTATTTATGATCTGGGTCAATGCCTTCTAAACTTCGAATCAATCACTCTCGAATGACTTACCTGGTATACGTGATTTACAGGCTATCACGTATATCCGAGGGTTTATTCAGCAGTCAGCACGCATTGAAAGTAGTAAGTGCGGGTTTCATCGTCACCAAAAATATCACTACTTATTTTTTTCAATCGAAATATTACCAACCTATTGTAAATGGATAGCAATATCACCATATATATGAGGGATCACAAATTCTTATTTACATCCGTTATTATTTACAACGGAGGTATAAATCTAACCCAACCAACACCTTTTTTCGGGGTGATAGGGTGATACATCCCTCTGTTATAATTTACAACGGTTATAAGCAAGACTAATTGATGAGGGATTATTGATTGCGTAATGTGTTCCCAATGTCCTTGTCTATTATCCTGGAAATCACAATCAAGGGAACGAGGTTGGTAGAATCAGCGGGAAAGAAAACCTGCTTATTGGGATTGACATTAGTCCGACTTTGTGAAATGACTTGAGAGATGTAGGATAAGTAGTGTGAGGTTCAGCAAAGGTGAAATACTACTACTTTTAAGGTTATTTTACTTATTCCGTGAATCGGAAGCGGGCACCGACCCTCTTGAGTTATGCAAACTCATGTCCCACATCGATAGTTTAAACGTGAAAGGTCATCTTTAAAAGTGTTCACAAAATACAATAGTATGAGACTTTTTAGGAATAAGCCAAAAAGTAAATCCGTGAAGGCTTGACCAAAAGCAGACAACATATCGTATATACTATATCAAAACTCAGTTGCTAAATATATAATTTAGCGAGTAATTAAATTTTGAGAAAAAATATATTTTTAGTCTCTACTTAAGATACCAAACTAAAATGGTAGCTAATTATGTCTTTATTGTAGAGACTAAATAAAATAGGTAGCGAATTTAGTAACTAACAGTTTTTAAATACGAAAATTTGCTAGTAGCTAAGTACGTAGTTATTATAGAGACAAAACATTGTGAGTAGCTAAATTTATTTCAATATCATGTATATTTTTTATATTTTATAAAAAACATATGTCAATGTGAAATATACTTTTGGATTATTATTATAATTTACTTATATTATTATAACTATTATTAAGAAGGTACCTTATAACTTACATACATAATAATGAATTTTATTTTTAAGTAGATATTCATTACCCAAATAGTCATTAATATTCATGTGCCTCAATTGTTAACAACAAAAATTACCAATCTTTCTACAAGAGGTAGTGCATGGATATATATAGATGCATGTTCGGTGAGCGATGGTCCTACATGTCATGTCGCACATTGAGTGTGGGGGCCTAGCTAGGGTGACGTGGCGTATAGGGCTGCATTTATTATGTCCTAGCCAATTTAGATACAATGGCACTCACTTGATCAGGTGGTCGTAGGACGCAATCCAAAGTATATTGAAGGCATTGTAGACATGGCTCGCAAATTTAGGATGCAATCCAAAGTATATTGAAGGTAGATGAGTTCGATATATATGTTTAGCACAATTCCAAATGGGACACATGCATGGATATACAAGCCCAAGAGCATATGTGAGGGCACTCACTTGATCAGGTGGTCGGTGACATGTAGTGTAGACATGACTCGGTAGCATGGTAGGTGAGTTAAGAGGAGGCTACCAAGACTTGGTGATATTAAGAGTAGTGTTTAGAAGTAGGGGTTGTAGGGTGTGGGGAGTTCTCCACATCGGTAGTGTAAAGGTGAAAGGTCATCTTTACAATACAATAGTAAATCCGTGAAGCTTTGGCATAAAGCGAACAACATCGCTCTATTATGGACAGTAAACATAAACATAGTAAAAGCTCAATGCAGATATTCACGCTTCCGCATAACATGCGAGCTGATCCTAGCGGAGGACATTGTATATAAGCAAATAAGAGCCACTAACTCATCATATACTATTTACATGTCCATAATGACATCAGTTTAGTTGTCGGATTGTACACTAATATATGTAAGAAGAGGTGTCACCAAGAAATAATATATTATCGAACTTTTTGTAATTGAGTAGTGAGAAACGTTGGAGATTATTTATTTGTATCATGAGTCAACTTTAACCAAATGCATAACCGCATAATTATTTTACGTTGTTGGGCGTAAATCTGTTGTGAATCAATTTCATGCATGCACATTGAAAACAAAGAAACACAATTTAAGGAAAAGAAATAAAGTAAGAAAACATTAGTCTTCAAAAATCTAGTGTTTGAAATATTGTTGAATTGAATAATTACTATTTCTACGTGCATGTAATGTAATGTCAACTTTAATGTCGCGTATAACCGTATAAACTATAAAGTCAACTAGCTAGAGAAGAAGTATATCAGTATATGTACGTAGTGTCGGTGTTTCAATTGATTGGATTATACTCGTGTTTATGGAAAACATGAAATTGTATTCTAAACCTATATCATATTTCATGTGTTGAGTATATTACTCATGATAGATTTTCTAAACGATGACTAGCTCACTAATCACTAGTATTCAAAAGCAATTACTTGTTTAGATGTCCAAATTTTATCGACGATTAATTTATTGTTTCACTCATATTAAAATGAGAACTCTCAACTCTATCAACCGTACAATACTTTGTATTAAAGTTAATTAACACGACATTTTATTTCAAATCACGTTCGTTTTGCTATTATATGAATTTTAGCTATTTTATGTGAGGTACTAAAGCCCGAAAAAAAATGCTTGGTGACCTAGCCTCTTACGACAATTAGATGATTTAACCATGATATTATATTTAGCTGTTTCATTTTCTTTCGTTTTTGGGTTAATATTCGGACCTGCTTCTTTTTTTTTTAACCAGGTTGTTACATTTTGGTATTGTCCAATACTCTTATCTAACGTCATTATAATTTAAATACGTCCGCAATACTATTTTACTTTTGAAATGATAATAAAACCCTAGTAATATCTGTTTTGATACATCAAACTGAATAGGAGAAAGTTAAGATTAAAAGCGAAAAATATTTGACCGTCCAAATCAAATGAGAGCGACAAAAAAACATACATTATTCGGCTCCAATGAAGTATCCGACTTAGACTAGTAATCTCTCAAGACCAAATTAATACAATGATTAATGACACACATTTTAGCTAATTGTATTTAAAACTATATAATTAGGTGTTTGCATGGCACGAATATGATGAGCTGTTATGGCTGACGATGGAGGCATGAAGCTACTTCACTATTAAAATTAACTAATAAATTGATAATATTGTTTTAATTAAACTACTACTAATAATTTGAATGTTAATTAATTACGAAAGTGTCATTGTTCACTATACGTCTATACTGTCTGATCAATACGGACAATAATACAGCTTGTAGTGATAGTAAGGGAAAATTAAATTAAGAAGGTGCTACAAATTCAATAATTTTCATGCAGCCCATGCATGATTATATTTTGGTAAGATTCGCAAAATCAGACATTCAGACATAAGTATTTTAGGATTGACTAATTATACGACCATTAAGATCGAGTTATGAAAATTAGTTTTTTTTATTGATTAATTAAACCAAATTAAAGTAAGTTTAACAACTACAAAAATAAACAAATACATGAGCAACGCATTTTGCCACCTTTCATTTCTTAAGTATGTAATATGAATTACTCATCTAGGCCCTGTTCTTTTGAACTGAATAGAGCCGAACTTAATTGAATTGAGGTAATTGAAATGAGCAATTTACCTTATACTTTCGGACGAAGGGGGAATAGTTGTCACAAACTCACAATTGATTACTCGGAATTAGGGGTGTTCACCAGCCCACATATTCCAAGACCGGGGACCAGACCGGTTAGGAGAGGACTCAAACCGAAACCCTTTAGGTCCGGTTTTTCCGGGTTTGGACCTGACTGGTTTATTTTACAAGGTAAATTAAGTTTTATATTTTAATGTGGACCGGACCGGACCGAAGACGGGCCACCGTATTTTTTGTGACCCATAAACCGGACCGACCGGTCCGGGTCGGTCTGATTCGCCATTCCAAGCCACTTTTTGTTCACCCTACTCGGAATAATGTTTTCGATTTGAAGAGAGAGGGTAACCACTAAGGTTTGGCCCATAACAACACCGACCATTGGCTTCCATTATTTTAGCCCAATATTATCCGCAAGTGCAACATAACGAAGACCATGTCAAATACAAATTTCGTTGGGCTTTTGTTCATGCTTTTGGTATGGTATTGCACTTTTATGGACGAGACAACCCATTTAACTCGGTCGTTCGACTGATATAAAAGTGGGTACGAACGATGTATTTTTCAAAATTTATATAGACTCAACTCGTTAACCTATCCCAAACCCGCAAGTTTATTATTTTATATATAGAGATTCTCCAAACTACCAAATGCTTATTATGGCTTCTATGATCAGTTAAACTTATACTATGATTATTCTTAATTATTGTGTAGAGCATTTATGTGTATTAAATAAATAAATAAATAAAAATAAAAATAAAAATAAAAATAAAAATAAAAATAAAAATAAAAATAAAAAAAGAAAGCTCAGATACGCTAATCTCATCCAAGAATTCAGAGAATGGTGGCGGACCCAAATCAGCCACAAATGCGTTAAATTCATCACAGCTTTCAGGATGCACCAGCCGGGAATCGAACCCGGGTCTGTACCGTGGCAGGGTACTATTCTACCACTAGACCACTGGTGCTTTTTGTTTAATGATAGTCAAATATATTATATGACTAATTCTAGTAAGTTAATTTTCTAGTTGTTTTTACTTCTTAACTTATTGGAAAGTATGTTGAATCTAAATGCAAAGACAATACAATATGAATTTGAATATGAGTTTTGTAAAAAAAATATTTGATCTTGAAGGAATTGTCGACTTCGATGACAAATGTTCTAATGGTACCATTATTACAGGTAAGTTTCAACGAAGAAAGAAGAAATTAACTTGTTGAAATTATTTTATTTTTTGAATTTTAATGATTTAAATTATTATTATTAGTATGAGAATATAATTTGTTGAAATTACTCATTAATTGTAATTATTTCATTTTATTTTATTTTCTCAAATTCATTGTTGCTATTGTAATTGTAATTCAGCTTAATTAACTCGATGATGTTAGTTGTTAATAATTCGTTGTTTTGATTAGTTTAATTAGTTTGTTATCAATTATTTGTCTTTTTAGTGTTTTTGGAGTTTAGGGAGGGGTACTTTTTGGGGGCATTTGGTTTAAACTAATGGAATGAATTCTAAATCTCAATACTTGTTTTAACTTGTTTGGTTGGACCTTGAAATGGAATGAAATGTCAAATAAGAATGAAAATGAAGTTTGAATCTTACAGGTTGGGTATGGAATTGAAGGGAATTTAATCAGTAATTTGTCCACGACAAATAACGACCGGCTCCTATATACTTTTCACAAACTAGTTGTTCCTCCGCGCGCGATGCGCGCGGAGTTCCAAAGCCCATCTCCACCTTTTTTAAACTATAAAGCTTGCGTATCATTCGAAAGGATTATTGTATAATATTTTCTTAAACAACAATTGTTTAAGTATAATCCAAGGCGATATATCAGAAAAGGATATGAGCTTTCCAACGCTTCTAAATTTAGGATTCCCAGATAATAAAGAGTTTGCATATGAGCTCCAAATACAGTGCAAGAAAAATGCAGTGTTTGCGCCTTTAAAAAGCACGTCTTATAGATCGAGTGCTACACAAACTATAATAAATTTCTGCCACTATAACAATCAAAATAGTGACATGAAAGGCAGGACATCAGAGATCACTACTTTTTCCAGATTAAAAACGAAGAGTTATAGGTCTCTTCTGCAGCGACGACGGGGAGTTTGAAGGGGGTGAGTTTGCTTTGCAGCTGGTTTGCTCTATTAGAAATGGGAAAGGAAAAAAAAAATTTAAAGAACTAAAATCTTCGATTTTCAGCTTCTCAATATAATAGCTATGAATATATCGCTGGTTGCCCATAGTCTCATATGTGCTCTTGTCGAAAAAAAAAAACAAAGTGTTTGATAAATAATGTAGGTTGTCAGTTCTCCGGTGGAATATTGCCGGAATAGCATAACCAGAGGCCGAGTCCAAAGTACCACATCCCTCTAATTTTAAAACATTAAGATTTCAGACCAATTTGTGACGGTTATACAAATTAAATACGGTTTGTGACAGAATCCTCAATCTAATCAAGAGATTCGACCAGTTTTTCTGTTCACCACCTTTTTACTCGAAAATCGAAATGTTCTAATATCGTTGCTCTGTCTAGGCTCCTCATCCAAGCCCTGGTCTGTTCCTTACCAATAACAAATGCTTCTCTCATTGTAAACCTTTCAAGTTTCAACATGTAACTCGTAAGAAACCAGAAGTACAAAGTTGTAAAGGCAACCGTGGAACACAGTACTCCAGAAATCGTATTCAGAAATTAGAGGGCAATGCCAAGTCGTAAGAAATCAGAAGCACAATTTTTTTTTTTTTTTGACAGCGAAGCACAAATGTTAATTAGCTGAAAACTTGAGAAGACTCCAACTCCACGCTGATAAAGCTCGGTGAACCTGAAATGCCTGCCGACGACAAAAGCAAAAGCACATCAATTACTAAGACACTCCAAAAACTCTATATTTATCATTAAATTAACTCTTTTAATGTAAATGGAATTATCTAGGGGGTTTACCTCCGCCATGCTAGAGGTAACTATTCCGGAACGACCACGTGTGTATATTATATTGACGTAGACCTGGTTGCACAATAGGAAAATCATGAATCACGTAGTTGCTATGAAGAACATATACAAACTTCAGAAGCTACACTTTGGGGGCACACTTTGGGTTGACGACATGAACAAGCAACCATATTCACGTTTTAGATCATTCCATCAAGGTTTAAATAATTATAATGGAAACTGAAAAAGCCATTAATTTGTGGTTCTTTTCCCTTGTGGGAATGAAAATTGGTGACAAGTGACAAATAAACTACTTCCGAGAAGAACAAACTACAAAGCCATAGGATGTTAGAACATATTAGCTGACATTTAAAACAGCCTACAAAGTTATCTAACCACCCTCTCTAGGTGCTTCTATCATACTCTCCATACATGCAATGTTAAGCACTTGGGAAACAGGGAAAAACAGAAAATATTCCGAAGGAAATTTTCATCACCAATAGCGGCGTTAAATAATCCCAAAAACATAGGGGCAAGGAAGATATCCTTATCTACCAACCTGAAATTTGAACAAATATGCTGAAAAGAGATATTACCTCGATATTCAGTATGTTTTGAGACACCATAACGATCTTCACTATTATTATTAGAGCTTGCAGTTCATGATTAGTGACCACGCCCACCATGGGCCAGCTAAACCTTTGAAACCGCAAGGACCTTAACACAAATATATAATAGCAAGGCCTCAACTTTACGCAATGCAATATAGATGTAGTCAACAAATCCGAAGACGGTGCCCATCAAAGCCATAGCCATCACGGCCATCTGTATCATCTTGGACATCCCTGGCTTCCTCAAGCTGAAAGAAACATTTGCCAGATAATGAACAATAATTTGATCAATACATATATATTAATCCTTTTCAATTTATGGACCAAGATCCTTATAGTTTATTTTAATACAAGCCTATTTCAAACTGTAGCTATGTTACCTTCCCTCCACATCCAACTCATTATCCTTGTGACTTTACCCCTCCAACCATACATATAAATATATGATACATATACCTCTTTCGAATTATATGCAATGACGATGTCATTTGTCTCAAAAAGAATACTTTTGTTTTAGCATGAATAACCAGAATGCATTACAAACTGTGGCTAAGCTACATTGCCTCAACAGAAAATTCAACACACCAAATCAAATAAAATCACAATAAGAACAAGCTAAGCAAGACTTTACCAAGCATAAGCTGGAGGCATATATGCATTATAAATACTGCATCACCAGCGCATCGATACTCATACTTAGCCAGGAGTGAGTTATCTGACACCATAATTGCAAAAGAACATTAATATTCTGAAATAAAGTAATACCCTAACACAAGCAATCATAATCAAATAAAGCAGAACCTTAATACAAACAATCATAATCAATTAAAAGCAGGGGAAAAACAATCATCAGTCACATCTCAGTATGTAAAACTCAAATTAACACCATCCAAGCGAAACTAACTAAATGCTAATCATCTTGGTCGTCGGTCTCATCATTACAGCCATGAGTGAGTTATCTAACCACCGATTTTAAAACAATTAAGGCCATTCAAGAGAGAGACGTGTGTCTTACTCTCATCAAAAGGGTTGAAAACAATCTAGCACGGGTGTTTTTCAACTTCCTTAAAAATCAATACACTTACTTCAATTGGGAAAGTATTCGACGTCTCATTAATAACCATGTCTTATTTATCAAAGATAATAATCCAACAGATTTGTTCAATAACCCGTTAAGTGAAGTCAATTCCTTATTCGGATTGCCTTCCTATTTGTTTTGGGTTTCAGGCTCTCATCCCCGCTAATTTGATAGGTGTAATTTGACAGGACCAGCAATAGAATGATGTACGGCTAAAATGAGAACCACGGAGAAGGTGACTCACAAATCGTCTATATTTCTCTCTTCCAGGCATGATTTAATCTCTGACTATTACTTCAGTTTCAATATTTGTTGGGTGACTGGGTCCAAGTTAAATGGTGATTTGGTTTGTTTTCAAAAGAAAAGTTGCAAACTAAAAGCCTAACAAACGACGACAACTCATGTTATATGAAGAAAGGACCACAGAAAGGTAGAGTGACTGGAAGCTCGAATAAAACACCACTCAGCCATTTTGCATCTTCAATGTAACTCATTTTCTCTGTTTTCTTCATAGAGGCTTCTATCCCGTGAGACCTTGAACCTATGTTACTCAGACTCGGTGTCAAGTGGCGGACAAGAAAAAACCAAAAATGTGAAAGTAGCCTGAACAAAAACAAAACATAGAGTTACATTTTGTAAATAAGGGAACAAAATCAGAATCCCGACTATGTAAATTAGGGAACATAAGCCCGACTATAAATTAAGAATAGCAAAAGCAAAAGTTACATTTTGTCAATAAGATAACATAAACAATCTCAATTTTGAAACAAACTCACCAAATAGGAAAAAGTGGCAAGCTAAGAGATTCTTGTGTGTTAAACACGCCAATTTAATAGGGCACAACCATTCGACAAAAAACACATCAATGCAGAATATGAAATTACGATTCCCATGGGCAGTAAGAAAGAGTCTATTTACCTAAGAGATGCAGCAACATCTTGAAATAGTCCACATAAACTGTAGATTAGGTCGTTTAGTAGAACAATTTCGACAATCCATCCGGTATTGTCGTGCAGCAACCCTCCAGGCCACCTCGGCAACCAGCACACCCTACAGACCACATACAAATATCATTTAAGACTCCAATTAGCAAATGTTACCCTAACCACCAGACACTTATGTTCCCAAATGCTTAAGGAGCCACTCCACTCTTAAAGTTTTGAGTTCTCATCTACATTAAATGATAAACAAGGCTCTTAAATATACAAAGAAGTGAGTAAATCAAATTTGTACAAATGCAAAAAGTTCATTAAACTGCATAAATGAGATTTAACAAAGCTAAAATATATACCCCCAGTGTCCGGATCAACTCTATAACCCGAAACGTAAAGAAATGACTGAGACACTCAAATAAGAAAAACGTAACAAACTGACAAGTGATAAAGACAAAAGGAATAAATTAAGGAAGAAAAGAAACCCAAATTAAAGAGATACAACAGTATATAAAACCCAACCGGGTTGACCGCTTAAAGAAAGATAAGTTAATCGCACAGCTAATGAAAGATTACCCAACACTCTTGCAGTTGTCCCATAATCTTTTCCTCCACTTCCACCGTTAAATTCAAAATTAAACCCTGATTAAACTTCACAGTTGAGTGTTACTCTCTCAGAAACTATTGGTTTGTTACTCTCTTCGTCAGAAACTATTTTCTTCGTATCCTCCTTGCTCTTGAGCCAAGTTTGCAATAGTGAATTAATCTAATTTGACCCGACCTAAACCTTCCCCGGACCCCGAAAGTATAGTTTGAAGCGAAATTATCCAAACCTAAACTGACCCAACCTGACAACACATGAAAGAACTTATTTGAACCAAAACCTTCATAATCCCAACCCAAAGTCACTTGACCAGTTGACCCCTTATAACCCAACTATGAGCTACCCGTACCCAAAATAAGTTAAGCTAATTGTCATGTCTACTCTCAACTCATTGTTTTTTGAAAGTATTTCAAAGTACCGTTTCTTATTCTAACTGAAATGCAAAGGAAGGTTCATTAACTTGAAAGTGATGATGTAGTCTGAGTTTCTATAATATATGGAGCAGCCAATATCTTCAGACATTGATTTACTAAAGCACAGACTTCTTAATAACAGCCGAAAATTGCTTATGGATCATGCTTTAAGAAAGAAAATAAGCATCATGGCCATCCCCAAGGTACGCTCTAATTTGACACTTACCAACATCTACCTAAGAAGACTTCTCAAAGACACGCAATCCAAAGCAAATAAAAAAATTACTTACCATCGCCGTGTCTCCTGACATCCTCACCGTCACATCACCACTGTCATCGCAAACGTCAGGTCATGTCGATACTCTGCATGTTTGGGTAGCTAATTTAATCATCCTTAGCTTGCCATCATGCTCCTGGCAACAATGTTGGTTGTAACTATTATAACAACAAAACATAAGCAATAATTAGAGAAATATCGTGTTTGCATTTTTAAAGAAGTAATCGTAACTATTTATGAGATAGGAGGCCAATCTTCGTCGCCCTTAGAAACGGCAACAATACCCACAAAAACTCACTCATAAGCAATGCAATGTAATCGGACAACTCAATTAAATTTTAACCTAGTTAACAAAATCAATCCAAATCTAAAATGAATAAATGATTCAATAAAAAATGAGTAAAAAAAAAAGAATAAAAAAGATGCAGAAATCAATCTAAAATGAATAAATGAATCAAAAAAAAGATAATACAATAACAGATCTACAACCTCTTTAAAGTTCATACGGAAATTGAATGATTAATTGCAAAAAAGGAGTAAAAAATTAGGTTAGGCTATTATGAGGAGCGATTTAGACAATAATATTTCCAGAAGAAGAAGAAGAAAGTGAACCAACCTTCAAATCAATCGATAAGCAATGGTCGAAGTTGAAATTAAGGCGATTACATAGTTGATGATGCAGATTAGAAATGAAGAAATAAGAAATGAAGAGAGGTGGAGATGGAGAATCAGTAGTAGAAGGAGGAGAGGGAGAGAGACGATCAGCATAGAGAAATGAATAGAGAGAGAAACAGTAGCAGAAGTAGAAAAAGAGAAGAACACTACTGTGCATCACATGGCTCGCACGGTTGTTACTGCTCTACTGTTCATTTGAGAGTGAATTTCCAAAGTTCTCACATTTAGAAGGGTCTTAGATATGTTACGGGATTAACATAGAGTACGGTATCGGATGCCCATAGAGTAATACAGGTATAGACTATAGTGATACCGACCATGGACATCTGTTTTAACCCAATTTTCCTCTAACATTTCGAAGCCCATCTCAAATCCAAATTGAAATTTTCGTTCAGGCTTATGTGTATTTTCTAGAATTTACAATGGCCCGACTTGAGAAACCTTTCCGAGCCCGCTAACCTGTATGGGCATGGCCATGGGTAAAATAACTAACGTAAGTCCGACACATGTTTGACTGAAACCTACATCGGGTCATCTCGATAATGTTTCCCCAAGGCTCTACTCTCTATAAATTTTTTCGCTAGTATTCATTTATCACAAGTAAATAAGTAATTTGTAATCGCCTTAAAAATAGTGTTTTTAGCAATTGATGTTGCAAAATTCTCATTCGTGACGGCACTATTCGTTGTTAAGTTTGTGACCTTTTACAAAGAACAAATAAGAGGGACTTGTAAAAGGTTCACAAGCAAGACGGTCGGTTGATATTGAATACAATTTAAATAAAACAAAGTGAGTATATATAAAAAAAGAAAGCTCAGCTGCGCAACTCTCAACCCGAAATTCAGAGAATGGTGGTAGACCCAAATCTGCCACAAATGCGCTGAAATCATCACAGCTTTCAGATTGCACCAGCCGGAAATCGAACCCGGGTCTGTACCGTGGCAGGGTACTATTCTACCACTAGACCACTGGTGCTTATTGCTTTCTGATTGCAAGTACGTCTATATATTGCTTATGGTTATTATTTGTTAACTTTTTGGAAAGTATCTTTGAATCTAAATGCCTTAGCTAGTTGATAGACAATATAAGTAGTGATAAGTGATGTATAAGCCTTTTTCAAACTTATGTAACATAGTCACCCTCTTCAATGTTTCGAGCCTATATTTTCTCGACATGAACTAAGAGATCGCAACATATATTGCACTCTTACATTGATTCAATCTTACGTACCAAAGTCTAGGCTCAATGGGACAGCTAAAAATGATTTTTTTAGTTAAGCTCGTTCATCTTCTAGATGTGCGACCGCTTCTAGAGTACAATAAAGTACAAGCCTATAATTCTTGAATCGACCTACACGAGATAATCTCATAAAAGACGGATAATCAGATATAAAAAGTAACAAGATAACATTAAAACACCACAATTTATTCCCAAAGTTAATTACACCTTAATCACAAATAATATGCACAAATAAAACAAATCAAGAATTCTTCAAGTTCTCCAAACAATACACCTACATAGAACAAAATACAAGCAAAAGAACAATTGTACAAAAAAAATTAAAATTCAAACTGAAAACTTAAATTTGTTGAATCTTTTCACAATCTAGTTACTTCATCAAATTCATAGTCTTCCTTAGAACAATCCCAATAGTTTCTTAGGTGGTTTTCCGGTTGTGCGACATTTCGCCGCAATTTCTTCCAATTTAGCAAGTTCTTCACCTCTTTTGGTTTCAACCAAAGCCTTTTTCTCCTCTGCTTCCTTTTGTATTAGAGCCAATCTGTCCTTCGTTGCTTCCGCGAATTTTGCCTTCTTTTTTTCTAATTCTTCCTGCATTTTATTAAGTCGTCTTAGTTAGGATATTAAACCGTTAACTGGGCCTCAACCATTACCTTGTTACGCTTACAAAAAATTAAAACTCGTATTTATAGAAGGTAAATGGTACCTCAATTTTCTTTAGTTCTGCCTCAACTGCTGCTTTCTTGGTGCTTTCCCATTCATCTATAGCTGCTATTTTCTTGTGTGCCCTGTTCATTTAGTTTGAATTCATTGTCATTGATAAAAACACAAGAAGCAGCGGGTACAGATAATGCATTTTAAAAATTTTTACCAAGGTCCAATTAACCGTGGGCCAAAAAATCTATTTAGGTCAACATGTATCCAGTTCAAGCTCGCATTTGATCACCTCTAAATTTCTACTGACCTTTTTATTATTTTAAAAAAACATGTTTATTGTTACTAATAGGAGGGAGAGTATAACTTAATGAGGTAATTTATTATTAATGAAATCGGTTACATATATAGGCCCTGTTTGGTAAACAGCGGATTAATTTCAACATAAGCAGATTGCAAAAGCAGATTATAAATGGCAGATTTTATCAGAAGGTTTGACTAGCATATTATAATTAGCAGAATTGATTTGAGTGTTTGGTAATTGGCAGATTACGATTAGTAGATTGTTAGTTTTCTTTGTAAAATGGAGAAAAATTTCCTATTTTACAATATGCTAACCAATATCTTTGGGTAAGAAGATATTGTAAAAAAAGATATTGACCCCAAATATCTTTGTTTCAATATCTTTGTTTACCAAACACTAAAATTAGCATATTGATTGGTCAAACATGCTAAAAGCCTTGAATATGCTAAAATTTGGCCAATATGCTGTTTACCAAACAGCGCCATAGTAGACCGTCTTGGATAACAATCCAAGAATATTCCTAAACTATTCTATAGGATATTATTATGATAACCATAATAATATCTTTCCTAATATCTCAATATATCTATATTCTCTAATACACCCTCAGTCAAAACGGTAGGTAACGGACGCTTTGACTGGACCAAAGATAGCTGATGAGACCGTTGTAGATGAGCCAAGTTGATATATGTCAACGCTTGACCCGGGTTAGTGCCTTGTGCTTGTCTTGATTATGCCATGAGCCATACATAATTAACACTAAGGAAACTAATCGTGCACGAGCGTCGAAACAACTCGTAAGACACAAACTAAATTAACGTCAAGGTGCACGAGGGCCGAAGCAAACTCGTGAAACACCGACAACATAAAAGAAAACAAATGGTGTACGAGGGCCGAAGCAAACTCGTGAAACACCGGTACGGTGAGGGCCGAAGCAAATTGATCAACCGTACAAAATAAAATAAAAAACACAATGAAACTAATAAACCATAAACAAAAGCACATATCCAAGAGGCACTTCTATCATGTCGCAGTAGACCGTCTTGGATAACAATCCAAGAAATTTCCTAAACTATTCTATAGGATATTATTATGATAACCATAATAATGTCTTTCCTAATATCTCAATATATCTATATTCTCTAATACTTATTTATATGATACGATGATTAAATTTTTTTTTGTCAGATAAGAAAAATTGGCTAAACTATAGTGAATAAAATTCAAACAATGATCTTACTTGTTCTCAGTTTTGCACTTCTCACTTTCTTCCCATGCTTTGATTAAGGACAACCTCTTTTCAACCTCAGCTTGATCAAGCTCCACATCTGAGAATAATAATCAAGAATATTAGAAATTCTAGTGAAACCAAGATTTGTAAATTGTAACTAGGAAGCGAAAAAAAAAAGACAGGGGACGAACTAGTAATACACTAAGTTAAAATAAAATAAAATAAAATAAAAAAAGATCGAAAATTTTAACTAAGAACATCAAATATTTCACTTCTAAGGCCGACCTCCCCTGCTAGCCCTATCGTTTCGTCACTATTAGAGACAAATGAAGTCATAGGCATACCTCTACTGACTGATTCATCAGAAGGTTTCTCTTCTTCAGGTTTATCTTCTGTTGTCTCTGCCACCTCTGTTCATCATAATTCAAAAGCATTAATTTCAAGTTTTATGCAATTAAATTTTACCAAAATGAAAGTTAACGTCCACCCACATAGTCAATATTCAATACGGGTTTTTCTAACCTATGCCCAGTGGGCATAGGATAAGAAATCAAAAAAGGAAAAAATTGAATGCATTTCTTGTAAAAAAGAAGTAAAAGTGATGAGATTTTGCAATTTCCCATAAAAATAGCGTTTAATTCTTTCCTTTTTTGATTTCTTATCATATGCCTAGCGTAGGTTAGAAAAACCGATTCAATACATATGAAAATATGAAATTTTGTTGAAACAAGTTTCGAGGCAGCCTTTAATTGTCGAAATTATAAAGTTTTGCTCTCGAAGGATTTTTTTTTTTTTTTTTTCTGTTGATTTCTTCCACTTTTTCTTTTTTTACACGAATACACAGGTTGAATTGGATTGAAGAGAGTACGTACCACCTTATATTTGTAACAAAACATGTATATAGTCAAACATAAAACCCTTAACATGTAAGGTTCCACGTAAAATCAATAATAACAGAAGTTTTAGTGTAATTATAGTAATAAGGAAGAAATTATAAAGAGGCTAAGATATGAAGTTTACGGATTAAAACGTCGATAATACCTAAATAATTTAGTATATTATTTATGTTTTCGTTGTTAAAGGGACAGCAGTCTCTACTAACCCACCTAGCTCCGCTACTGAAATTATATAGTTGTGACAGTTTATAGTTTTATACGGAATACTTACTTTCAACAGAATCAAGGGCAGTTTCGGTTGAAGGTACAACCTCCTCGGACGGTTCAGATGTCTCCACGGCCGGTGCAGGCGTCTCTTCTACTGCCGGAGTTTCGACAACCTCAACCTTCTTGGTATCCTCTTCTGCCATATGTTATGTTACTAGTGTTTCCTTAAAACCTTACAAATAATACAAACAAATAAATGAAATAAATGATAGAAAGACAAAAAAAATAATATGAATGGTGTTAATAAGTTGTGTATTGTCTAAGGTATTTAAGTGGAAAAAGCCAAGTTGATAATATTAGTTTAAGGAATATTTTGTTAGTAGATAAATATTGTAAATATTTTATTTTAATTTTTTTTGATTAAATTTTGTTAAATAAATGAAGTTATTATGTAGGTTGATTGGAGAGGAGTATTGCTGAGGAAGTGGCTTAGCTGGGATTTGATGGATGGTAGGTACAAGTACAAGGCAACTAAGGTTAATATAGAACCAATTAACAAAAAAAATGGCCTTTTCATAGTTGTCATTATTCTTATTTTCTTACGTTTTCATTTCGTGTAGTAATTGTTGTTTAGAAAGAATTGTTGTTTAGAAAGTGTTGTAGTAAATGGTGAAATAATAATATTGGAGTAGTGAATAGTACTTAAAGTCATACGTTGAATTTTTACGTCTAATAAAAGCGTGTTTGGAGACGTGAAAATAATTTATAATGTAATTTTTATTATAGTATGAAGAAAAGAACTTAAGATTGTAATTGAGGACCTGACCGATGACCGAAAAAATAAATTAGCTAGGTAGACTGAATACCGCATGATCTGACCAAACCTGATTTTCAGCCCTATGGAAGATCTTAGGTGACCGAAACTAAGATTTGTTACTATTTGGTATGCGATTATTAAATTTTAATTTCATTAAATTCAATAAACTCATTACTTGATTTGTCACCTAGTTTTAATAATCGCTATGTGAATAATATTATAACTTTGTTTTCATCATGTAATATGTTATACTCCCTCCGGCTTGCTGTTTTCTTCCCATTTCATTATAATACTTCTCACATATATTAGAGAAACGGGAAGAAAATTAAAAGCCAGAGGGAGTATTTCATCAGTGTGAAAATCTTAAATTTTCGCGCATGCAGCCCAAACTTTTTTTCAGGTCATTGCAATCATTTTACCAGCTTAATTTCAACTTAGTTCAGTTTAACTTCATTTAGTTCTCATCACTTCATTCCAGCTCTAATCAACTCATTTTGGCTCAATTCACTTCAACTTTATTCAGCACACAACCTATCCAACATTCCAAAATCATTGCATGATTGGTAAGACTATTTAAGAAGTATTGGAAAAGGAAACCACCCTTCTAAATTAGATTTTTTTTTCATGCTTCTTGGTTCTCCTACCTTTACGGCGCAAGTTGTTGGGGAAGTTATGACTTAAAAACTTAAAGAGGCCAACTCATAGACAAAGGCAACAACGACATACACCAATACAAACATATAAGAACAACTCCATTTGGGTCCCTTTTGTCTCATAAAATCAATAAATCATTCATACTTCCTGCTTCCATATCATTTTTGGAATTGAAAATGAGTGGAGTGTGGTTTTGGAACTTCCTTTTATAATTTATGAAAATTTAAAGGCAAATATATGTATTTATGTTGATGATTCAAGACAGCTAGATGGACAGGTACCCTTGAGGAGTTGAGGTCCCATATGGAATCTTTAATCAAGTTAGATACTATCATTTGGCTTTAACTATGTTACATTCTTGATGCATATAGAATCTTATATAAATTGATGTTAGAAATTACATCAATGAATGATTGATCAATTAGTTTTTTTTGTTTATAATAGTTGTAAGTTACGATTAAGAAGTGGTATGTACGATCAATTCCAAAAAAAAAAAGTGCTGATTTAGATGATTCTACATTTTCATGGTAATTTATTTTCATTTACAACCGGTATAAATAAGAATTGTGACGATCAAGATAGAGCTATTGAGTGTACAAACTACAAAGAATGATTGATCAACTAGTCTTTTGCTTATAATAGTTGTAAGTTACAACTAAGATGTGGTATGCGCATCAATTCCAAAAAAAATGCTGGTTTGAATGATTTTACATTCTCATGGTAAATTATTCTCATTTACAACCGTTGTAAATAAGAATTGTGATGATCAAGATAGAGTTATTGAGTGTACAAACTACAAAGAATCAATTTATGTATGGTTTGTGTGATTTAAGACTGTCTTAATCTAAAGACTCTCACAACTTATTTTTATTTTTACTTCTATTTTAATCAGTTGAATGAGCTGTCATAAGTTAAGATGGTCTTAATAAAAAATTATTGATTCACTTATTGTTAAATCAGCCTAATAACATGATGATTTACTCAAAAACAATTCAAGAATTCCAACCTCCAATACAAAATTATTATTATAAATATATCGTGATATTGACACGTATCATAGGGTAGAAAGGTATACCCTTCTTTAGTTGGGGTTTATAATAAGAGATTTTAATTGTATTAGGTCCATATTTTACATTATATTAATATATAAAACTATCTCATGCTAAGACTAAAGACATTTTTATTGAAATTGAATTATCAAAAGCGTCATTGTCAAAAATCACAAATTCTTACTTAAGACGGGCACTATCCGTCTTAAGTTGTAGACGGATACCATTTTGTGAGACAAAATGCCCAAATAAAAGATAGTGGGAGGCACATGGAGGTGTCCCCACCTTGTCCCCCTATTTGCTTTTTTGAAACAGAATTCACCCGTTTTAAGATTCGACCTGCCTTAAAATGTCTTAAAAGACCAACTCGTCAAAAATATGTGCTTATGTATCACATCAACTACTTTGGTTTTGCGTTCACGTAACCTCCTTTATTCTCAAGGACACCCAATTTGACACTTAGCTTAGTGGATAAAGTATATATCATCACAGTGCTTATCTATTACGTCGGTACTTACGAGTACTTTTCCTAATGTCCCTTACTATATCTAGCCATGGATAAAATAGGACACAATCAATGTGTGTGTTCGAGTCACAAATAAATGAGTTAAACAGGTTGTACACCCTCGACTTTTACCACCCTTAGACCATCCCCAAGCAAAAGGTCGACTTAATCGGGTCAATTAGAATTTTACTCTTAATCGCTCCTTATTAACTTGACCCATGTTCACCCTCCCAAGCAAAAGGTCACGACTTGGGTCAATTAATTCAATCATTTTCCACTTTCTAACATTTCCAATCATTTTCTACACTCTACCCCACTAAAACCTCTCTCTTACTTTTTTCAATTATTATTTACTAACTAATTATACACAAGTTTTTATTGTAATTTTAAAAAAATAAAAGTACTCCAATATATTAAACATTAATTTAATGACGTACACTTCGGAAAAAATTTATTAAATAACAAAGTTAAAATTTAATAATCGAAAAGCCGATTTCATTGACAATAAAAAAACCGCATATATAACTAAAAAAGCCGCATACATAATTTGAGCAATTAAAAAAAGCCGCATACATTATAAAAACCGTATACATAATTAAAAAAACCGCATACATAATTAAAAAAACCGCATACTCTTTGTACTTTTAATGTTAATATATTAGTTTTCTTTTTTTTTATTGGATTTTAAATATTGTAACCAATTACAATTTGACACATGTAAGGTCAATTGTTGGGTCAATTTGAGCAAGTGAAGGTCACAAATTGACCTCTTCTCACCTTTTCAACCCTTGGGTCATCCTAATCTTTTGCTTAAATGTGGATTAAGGTGACCTTATACCAATTGACCCCCCCCAATTGACCTTGCTTGGGGGTGGTCTTATAGCTTCCTATTACCACAATCACTTTCCGCATTTTCTCCTTCGTTCTAATATTTGTTACCCATAACAATTACCTGGCCGACCCCAAATCATTTGGGATCAAGTGTCTGATGTTGAAGACTGGTAGCCATACCCTTACCTTCAATCCAATTATCCAAACAATCCTTACGATGAGAGCGACTGCATGATCTGAAGTTCAAATTTTTCGACACACGTTATAACACACCAAAAATAATATGTACATAAAAATTACCGTACTTCTTAATATGGTTTAAATATCAAGTAAAAGACAGTCTGACTCGTGTAAATATGTTATCCCCTAGTAACTCAGTACAAGAGTTCAAGCAATAACCAATACAAATGTCGTCGAAACATTTACACATCCCGGCTTTCAATAACTGAATAGCTGTATTCATCTGGCTCCTGTTCCTTTCGAGCATACACTGTAAACAAGACAAAGGTACCGTATAATACAGTGGCAATGGCTGTGAAGTTGACAAGGAATGCCTCTGGGCCGAATTTCGCAAGGCCAGCGGTTTCAAGGAAAGTAAGCTTTTCTAGAAACCCAATGGCTGCATTTGCAATCGCTAATACGTACACAAATATCCCAAACAGGATATGCCACGGAAGTGATTCGGCTTTCAGGGCTGGATTTCCTCCCGGGTAGAAGAAAATTATGAGTCCATATATCCACTGCAAAATAGTCTCATCATTTTAGACAAACAAACATAGAGGTAATCTACATGCATATTTTGCGTCCACCTAAACGCTCTCTTTTTCTAAAGAATTGTTGAGCAGAAGTTGAAGACTAAGGCCTTGTTTGGACAGGAAAAAAGGAGGGAAAGGGAGGGGAGGGGGAAGGAGGGAAGGGAAAGGGAGGGGAGGGAGAATGGAGGAGGTGATTTTCCCTCCAAATCTTGCCTATGTTGGTGGGAAAATAATTTGCCTTGGAGGAGGGAAATGGAGGGATTCATTTTCCCTCCCTTCCAAATCCCTCCACCTTCATTTTGCTAACCAAAGAATGGATTTCTCATCCTTCCAATTGCATCCCCTCCCTTTCCCTCTAAATCCCTCAATCCAAACGCACCCTAAGGGTGTGTTTGGATAGTAAAAATGGAGGGAAAGGGAGGGGAGGGGGAAGGAGGGAATGGAAAGGGAGAGAAGGGAAGGGGGAAGGGGAATCAAGTGTGGGTGTTTGGATACAATTTCCCTCCAAATCTTGCCTATTGTGGAGAGATTTTGATTAGGCTTAGTGGAGGGAAATTGAATCCCTCTAAATCTCTCCCCTTCCATTTACCTCCACTCTCATTTGCTATCCAAACAAAGGATTTTAAATCCCCTACTCTCCCTCCCTTTCTTTTCCCTCCAATTCCTTTAATCCAAACACACCCTAAGGCCTTGTTCGGATAGGAAAAAAGGAGGGAAAGGGAGGGGAGGGGGAAGGAAGGAAGGGAAAAGAAGGGAAGGGAGAATGGAGAAGGTGATAATCTGGCCTATGTTGGTAGGAAAATGATTTGGCTTGTAGGAGGGAAATGGAAGGATCCAATTTCCCTCCCCTCCAAATCCCTCTATCTTTATTTTGCTAATCAAACAATGGATTTCTCATCCTTCCAATTCCCTCCCCTCCCTTTCCCTTCAAATTCCTCAATCCAAACACACCCTAAAGAATCAAATCAGACTTCCTGCTTATATTAGGTTACACAAACAAATGGTTCAGCTAATGCTACAATGCCCACTTTGCCAGTACACATGTAACTGAGTAATAAATCCAGAAGGCCGGCATAGAGCAAAAAACTGTAAGGAGTCCGGACTGTTGGACGCCATAAATTCTGTTCTGTTTCTGGTTCTGAAAGCTTTCTAATGAGCAATGAGTCAGTTGAGTAATTAGGGATCGATTTTCAAAAGGTCGTCCAGTAGTTTTTAATGCTTTGTCATACAAATTAGCAGTTCAATGAAACTTGAAAAATGTAATATGATACTGACCATCCATCAACCAAGAAGCCAACTTTTAGGTAAAGTGGTTCATTATGCAGCAACTTACACTACATATGCTGGGAAACTGTTTTGCATGCAAAGATAATTTTGAAAAAATAAACAAGTTGTAGCAGCTTACCTGGATTCCGTAGAGGACAATGATCCCAATCCCAAGCCAGGAATGCAAACTGTACAAGTTGAGGATTGAGCTCTCATTATGGAACTTGAAAGCAGCAGATATGCCAACAATGCCGAGTATCAACGCAATTGCATGCAGTACTAGATGAATCACTTTCTTCACTTCTTTCTTGAAGGGAAGAGATTTGTAGCTTACAATTGCTGCATTTTAAGTTCAGTGGGTGTAAGACAATGACAGCCTCCAACATTGCTGGAAATTAACAATATACTCTACCTACCCCATTTATATAGTCCCTGTTCGACTTTGGTGCTCAAATAATATTGACTGTTAACTAACATTTTCTCGTAGTATACAATATTTACAACTTTCAAAATATGATCTTATGAAAATAGCTGTTTTGTTAAATAAAGTCCTGACAAATTTAAAATTGTTTATCTACGTAAATTTTGAGAAATTAATGTTCCTAGTTGACATTGGTTGATCACAAAAGACAAATGGGAACAATAACGAACTAAGGGATGGGAATGGTATTAGCCTTATGGCCTAAACATTACCTTCACCTCCAAGTATGATGAAACCAATTAACATAAGAACAGGATGTATCTGCCAAAAGAAAAAACATCCAATGTGAGTTCGACCCTAAAATATATAATCAATTCTGAATTTGATGTTGCAATTGCGGTGTCAATACAAACAGAAAGATAATGCAATGCTTGATTGACAGTACGCCATGTTACCCCCAGCCTCAAACAACACACAAAAACATTACAACTATCAGAGGTTTCTGGCTACAGTTCGGAACAGATTTCCAACACTACAGCTTCAGGAGTTCATGTTTAATTTCTAAAGAAAATCAACAGCATTTAAATATGAAATTTTGATCCGGAGTACTTTTATCAACCTATCCTCCTCTCCCAGACTCATTTTATCCACATTGATATCATATCAGCAAACTAATCCTGTTTGTAACAATACACCAAAATAACACTTCGGTTTTCCGTCATTATGATTATGTCCAATATCTAAGCTCATGTAGATATCATACTTCCCATAATTCCATCACCCTAAAATAACTTCCTACTTGGTTTCCGAGTTATGCGTGAATTCTAGGCTGTATGATTGTACAGACAATTTTTTTTTGTGGAACATGTACATTTGATTTGAAGTCAAACTACTACTGATATTAGATGAACATAGACTATAATCAATAGCATATACAAGCAGCATAGTTAGCTAGCATTTGGAGATTGTATAAAGGTCAATTTAGTTGCTGTCAGATAATGACAGCAGCAGATAACCAAACATGATGAAATTAAAAATATATTTTTTGGGGTTTAACACGGCAACTTCAATCGCACCACAAGAATTGGTCTAGATTCAGTCCATTACTACCTTGTGCCCACCCAAAGTGTGCTATAATAAACATTTTGACGAATGATAATGTGAATTTTATCTTTAAACGCCAGCGAGATGTTTAAAAACTTTGTATCACATTACATATTGCTACAAGCTAGACAGACTATATTGAAAATACTTCTACGTGAAAATCTGATATTAAAAAAATATACTGTAATAAAAGACGCGTTTTTAAACATGTATTATACCCCGACACACACCAACAACATTATTATAGTACTCGAGGCCTCCGAGATTGGCAAGATAAGGCCTAAGGGGGATCGTGTGTACACAATCTTACGTTCTTACCCAAATGTTGCTTGACACAGAAATGTTCTTTCAGATGACTCACATGAAAATTGTGTTTAGAATTGCATTGTACGGCCATTACTTATAACTGACCAAGTGTAGCCACTTTAAAATGACAGACTATTCAAACACGTATGCACATGTATTGTCAGCCTGTTTCTATGATAAATATCAGCAAAGGATTGGCCACAAACAAGGAACAACATATAACCTATCTACACATTTCCAAAAGGTCAAATTCAATTGGTTGTTCTTGTCTTGATGAAGACTATTAGCTCAAGGAGAGCACCAGAAACACGTGAAAATAATTGCCTCATCAAAAGTTTATGGGGCCTCAGGTCAGACAACCAACCACCAGTATAGAGTAATTTGACTGGTAGTTTTAACTCAATAATGAAGCAGCTACTTTGTTACTCCCTCCGTTTCAGTCAATAGTTTACCTTTGATTTATTTTGTGAGGGGGAAATAAAGCAAGTGTAAAACTATTGACTGAGACGGAGGACTCATGTAGTCATGTACGAAGCTCAATTGACATTCTAAGCTACAAAGATTATTATATTAACTTTTGATTTGAATTATAGTAATATCTGTAGAGTAGTACCTCTTAGCATATTTTTAGACTCACAAATGGCTAACCAGATTCAGAACAGAATTTTTTTTTGTTGGCAGTTATTCATAATGAAATTTGAATGAACTTAATTAGTTTTTTTCAACTCATGTAAAGTAAGTATTAACTTCAAACAACAAAAATTAACACTTTTCAAATATTATTAGAAAAAATTAGCTAAAAAACAAAAAAAATAGATAATCCAGAAGATTAGAATTGTGTGGTGGGAAATAAATTTGTGCCCTTCATCACCAATCAAAATTTGTAAGCAACCTAGTATGATTCTTTGATAAATGTTAAAAGAAATTGGTGGCAAAACCGAATTCATTAAAGCAATACAACTATCTATATTTAACTAAAAGTAGAAGTAGATGCTCAGCAAAGTCATGTTCAACACGATCAGGCAGCTAAGTCAGACGCGTATAACATTAGACTATTTTACTATAGATAAGAAGATATTCCAAAAGAAGGAACTCGGTTCTCATTAACTTCTTAATGGATTTCATGATAAAAAAAAGCCGTGTTTATGAATTATGATCATGTATTCCATATTGGAATCGAGCAAAGGATGCTCCGTATTCAATTGAGCAATAATGAGAGGACATTTTCAGAGTAAGGAAAACACAGAAAGTTAACAGAAATGACAATCGAACCGCCAAAAAAAAAAAGAACAAGGTACTTTGTGAATGAGCTAGTATATGTTAGAAGTGCAGAAAGAACTCACATTGAAGATGAGGCCTTTGTTGGACGAATCCCATGCCAAGCCACCTCTGAAGCTTATACACCATACCAACACCATCACCGCTGCCACCACAGCCAACACGTGAACCACAAAAGTCAACGGTGTCGCCTTCACCGCCCCTGCCATCCTTCAACGTTTTTACTTTTCTCCCTTTCCTCTGTTATATCAGCTGTTGTTTATTGAACAGAGACGTTGCTGATGTGTAGGTCGTTTATCCAAAACCCGGGTTATATCTTCTGTTTTTCCTTAGTAGTTGGTAGCAACTACTCACTTAGCAAATGAAATCAATACTTGCTGTTATGGTCTTGGCCGTCCTCAAAATTAGCTATTTTGGCCGTCAGATTTTAAAGGGGGATATTTAGATGAGAAGAAAAGGTCCCACAGCTATAAATGAGGACCCAGATTTAATAACGACCAATTGGCAGAAGAGACCCACATGCTCCTCCAAGGTCAGTGTGTCTTCTTCAGTCATTAATCACCAGTATTGTAGCAAGGACTTTTAATATCTACCTCTAGCCAATATACTACCAAATTGGTATAGAATATGTGACTTTGTCTAATTGTTATTTAACAATGTGACCTTTGGCCTATTTGGTAGAGAATATGTCAAATTGGAATAAAATTAGTGAAAACAATTCCATGTGTGCCTGTTTATGTTAGCATTTCTAGTGGTTTAGAAAGCTAATTGAACTACAAATTTTAGCTACAAACGGAATAACTACGCTTGTCCTACCTCACATAGCAACACAAACATCATACAGTCTCACTAGAGTCTTAAATATAATGATGTAGCAAGGCACAATTCTAGGAGATTTTCAGTAGACAAATTTTCTCAAACCATAGCCCACAAGCAGTTAGAGCAGGCAGAATATTTTGAAAATTGAGTAAAAGCAGAAGGCAAAAAAACACAACAGAAGAAGAAATCCAGGCAATCAGCATTTCTAGGGAAGACCTTACAGAATAGAAGCAATAAAACAAGAGTAGAAAGGTCAGTTTATACATCTAAATAAGACTAACTCCTAGTTTTCCTGTTCTTATAAAGTGACATGAAACTTTAATGCATATATCATAATTTCATATCTGCAGTAGGACAAAAACCTTCACAGAAGAAAGATAGATTCTACAACCACTGATCTACTATCCGAGGCGAGATTACTAAAAGAGAAAAACATGTCAACAGAAGATGAGATCAAAGAAAAGCAGGAGAAGTATTCACGTAAACATGGAGTTTGTCGACATCAAAAGTGGAAGGAAACAGCTTGTGAATGGCCAAACAGCTTTATACCAAGCTGTTGTGGACAAAGAAGACAAGTTGGATGACCTGGCTACCAGAGAAGGCCATAACCATACCTTATTTACTGACCACTTTGACCTTTTGTCAGCTCAACCAATCCCTTCAGGTAACAGGCTTAATTTAATATGTTTCAAAAATTCAAAAGAGAAACATCTGAATAGGGTTTTGCAAAAGAGTGTGTGTTTTTAAGCTCGCAATATTATGTGATTACATATTCTCACGTATGCAGGCCATTGTTTATTAAATTACTGACAATGGCACAACAAAAGTGCCTCAAGGATCCTGCAAATAGCAGGGTGAGGGAACAAATGTACGCAACCTTACCCATGAGTTAACAATACAAAGAGATTGTTTTTTAACAACCCAAAATTAAAATTGTCGGGAATTGTATAGAATGACTGATACTTCACAGTAAAGAGAAGCGAAGCCTGCTTAGTCAGACATTTTTCTATATGAAACAATGCGTGATTATGAAAATAGACAAATTTTAGCTGCATTAATTCAATGGAAATCGTAAATTCAAGTGACTGACACCACAAAATGAGTTGAGGACTGAGGTTGCATTGATGCAACTATGCATTGGATTTAGATATGCACGTATGCAAACATGAGCTACTCAAAAGAGCAGGGACGCTAAAGTTACATGCACAAAGAGAACTCTATTTTGACAATAGATCATATTTATGATAGTATGAGACTATGAGGTAATTGAATAAAAGGTACGGGTTTAGTAACTTTGTTTTCTGAATCAAAAACCAAGCTTCCTCTGGGTCATTCTAGGATTGAAGAGGCGTCAAGCATCATGCAGTATGTGTATAACGTACTTCGTATAAGATTGTAACTAGCCACAAGCCCACAACCAACTACTAATATAGTCAGCATATCATGCAACTTGCTATAAATCTATAATAATCAAGACCAACCTGTATTAGCTTCCCAGAACATAATAAAGTGTTATTTAGATACATTGCTGTGATATCATACTCAATTTGAAAATCTGCTGTCCTGGCTGTGTGAGATATTCTCGTTCCAAACTAGCTTTGTTTGGCCTCCAGCTCCACTAGTTGCATAAGATAGACTCTGCATCAAATAGGAGCTGACTTTAATGAGAAGAAAGTATAAAGTTAAAAACAGAACAATGAGATGAGATACAAACCCGTCTTGCTCTTTTATCGACAGGAGTCCACGTAGGGCGCAATCCCGAAGGTTTCTCGTTGCTCAGCTGCCCATGTTGATTTTGCAATCTCTGCGGAGTCAACTTCCTTGGTGTGTTATCATGAGTTCCTCCCTGATATTTGTAATACTCGAGAATTGATGGACTTCTTCTCTTTGTACCTTTTGAGATATTCCTCTGATTACCAGATGGGGGAGCAGATGTGTCCCACGGCTGATTCTGCTGACGCAACCTTCTCTTCTCCTTGATCCGGTTAAGAAACTCCATTGTCCAAGGTGAGCCCTGTTGCAATTGTGCTGAATGAACAGCTTTGGACAGTGGTGTTTCGCCAAGGGAAGGCACAAACTTTTCTTTTGATAATGAGGCTCTGAAATTTTTCACAGACTTTTCGAATAAACCTGTCCTGATTTGCTCCTGTTGGGGGTTGAATTCGCTGCTGCCCCAGTTGTAGTCCACACCACCATAATCATTATCTGGTCTCAACTCTCTGTTATCTTCTAGTCCACAACTAGTGTTCGAGTCATCAACCATTGGAAAGTTTCTGAAATTTTTCACAGACTTTTCGAATAAACCTGTCCTGATTTGCTCCTGTTGGGGCTTGAAATCGTTGCCGCCCCAGTTGTCACCACCATAATCATTATCTGGTCTCAACTCTCTGTTATCTTCTAGTCCACAATTAGTGTTCAAGTCATCAACCATTGGAAAGTTCATAAAAGCGCTGCTATCAAATGATAATTTTCTCCCCAATTTACTACCTCCAGGAGATTGATTTTCAACAGACTCGCAGCCCACCGGAGAAGACTCAGCTTGAAGAAAGTCCATATCAAAGGGGGATTTGTCATAAATGTCAACAACCTCACCCACAAAATCATGTAGATCCGGAAGTATGTCAATAGCACACCCTTTCTGTTTTAGTTCATTCGCCCTACCCAGATTTGGCTCACCAAAACAATCATTTACAGGTAAAGTAGATTTAGCAAAGGGATCCCTAAATTGAGGGGCTTTCACACTCCGAGGGTCATTTGATTCAGGCCATGCTTTAGAAGGGTTCATACTTGCACTAGCACGTGGTCTATCTCTATCACCAAAGACTTCTTCATCCATGACGAAACCCGGCAGTTTCTTTTGCAGGGAAATCCTGGGACTTTTTGGCACCTTTGAATCTGAAGGACTCTCAAAATAATCCAGCTCTTCAATGCATTTATCAGATGTCATAATACCTTTATAGCCATGCATTGTATCAGATGATTTTGGAATAAGTTTTCTTTTTCTATCTACTGAGTTCACTTTGCAGGTGAATTTTTCTGAATCAGGAGGGGATGACATCGAGGAAGAACAGTCTGTCAGTCCAGATTTCGTTTCTTCTCGCTCTCCATATTTGAGCAGGATACTAAGAAGATTAATACTTTCCTCCGGAAGGTTATATTTTCTGAGCTCATGGATCCTGCAATCATTCGACCATTCAAGGTACTCTAAAAGCATGCATCCACAAGAAATGATTGCATGTGCTGAGAGCGGGTTGATAGAAGGAAACCTGGTAAGAAAATATTCAATATTTGTCTCTGTTTCAGGCAGCGTAGGGAGTGATCCTTTACATTCATTCCTGGCTCGTCCAATATAATTCAAGATAATTTCATCAGTCAACTCAAATGAATATGAATATAAGATCTGTATTTTAATGCCCAGACTTGCTGCTGCAGCATAGAGTTCATCTGCCGACTCCATTACAGTACCAAGGAAGTTGCTGTCGCCCTCAAAAACCTAGTTAAATAACAATTGCATAAAATTAAAACCAAAGTAATAGAATATTCCCTTTTTCAGCAGACAATTCAAATGATTTGGGGTGGCTACACTAAGTAATACAAAGTACCTCTTTCACATAGAACATAGCTGGATTCAGAGTATTCAAAAGCAGTGTATATAGGCCAAGATAATTACCAGAACAGAGGCAGTGAATGTGAAACTGAGAGATGTCAACACATTTGTGGCTATATTCTCAATGCAAAGTGGGACACTTGATGAGCCCTCATCTTCAGCACTAGATTTCTTTCCAATATTTTTGCTGTCATACCACACAATGCACGTCACAGCATCAAGTATAATATCTATGGGCAGCATCAAATCGCGCTCCACAACTTGTACTCCCCTCTTCTCCATACTGAGGATCTTTTGATAGGTGCCTCTCCGGGATATTATCATCTCTTTCTCGAAGTTTTCGGTGTTAACAATGATTACCAGATCTGGGAATGACGTGTCACAAGCCTGAACTGCTTCAGATTCTTGAGCTATTTGACAAACAGGCAGTGACAAACTGTCACATTTTCCGCCAGCTGAAGCAGCAGATGCAATATTGGAGCTCTCTACAAGGGGACCGAAGTTCAGCAGGCCTTCCAACTGCTGATGGTTGATTAAATTAAGAATATATCAGCTTTTCAGAAAAACATAAATTATGAGCACGCTGATTAAGAGCGAATATAAAATTTTAATATTCCATTAGTACTAAATGAGAGTCGGAAGGTGTCAATGCTTGCCACTTTGCCAGTTGCTTACGTGTAGTCAAAATGTCGACGAAGAAAATGTGTGCACGCACAAGGGTATCTTAGCTTTCCAACAAAACAGACATGTTATTGGGCGAAAAGAGCTGACAGCTCAAGTGATGTGAAACTATGAGAGTTAAACGTTTAAGGCAATAGGAATCCTGAAACTGATCAAACTTAGTAATCTCACACCCTCACTTCCTAAGCTATGAACGCTGAGAGGTGACTAATATATCTCAACATAGGCCTAAATTAAACTCAGCCCTTCCCCAAGATGGATGTACTAGCCTAGTTGCAGTTTCAAGTAAACTTGAAAATTGAGTAAAGAATCTTCCCTCGTAAGTTATCATACCACATTTTGCGTAAACAGTTCCAAAAAAAATAGTTAAATCTTTCCTGCCAGATTTTCATGCACATAAAAAAGGACACCTTCAAAAGTTCAAATACCATTTTTTACAGACTTCAGCATTTTAGAGTAAACCATTTAGCTGAAGAATCTCAATATTTGTTTTTGTACCCATGACAGGAATTTACAGTCAAGTATATGCTTGAGAACTGTCTAAACCGGACATCAAGACGAATGCTCCGAAATACAATTAAGAAAACATGTACAATTAAAAAATAAAAGAGATAAAAGTGAGCAGGGAAGCTCAGTTATATTTCAAAGGAATTTGAATATCACCAGCGGAATAAGACCTCAAGAGTTGTCATCAACAGTAAGACTTACAATTGTATCTGTGTCACTTGAGGTAACATTGACACCTTCACAGAGTGCTCGGGCAACATCATCAAGCTCAATCTTCACAAAGTGAAGGTTTTGCGAGCCAATGTGCTCACTATGAAGTGCTGAAAGTTTGGATACACCACATGGGCCTCCACACTCGATAATGAGGTCAATTTTTTGCGTCAGAATAGATGGAGAGATATGCCTGATTTTAAGGAAGCAAAAGTTACACATTACAAATGATTAGTGATCAGAGCAAATTAATGCATTATAGGTGACTGGTGAACAAAAAGAGGTAAACTCATAGGAGTACTATAAATCTTTATAGTATAGATGAGATGGACAACTTCATGACATGATATCTACAGAATGGACTCTACTTGATTAGTTTTTGCATGCATGCAACAGCGCGTCTTATTTCAGATGGGAAACAGCCGTCTGAAGCAAGACAGACAACATGTTGCCATTTTACAATAAAATGTTGCTATTTTCTGATAACATGTTACCATTATTTTTCACATCATTTTCATGGTAAAAAATTACAACTCTAGTTATAACATTTTGTTATTAAATGGTTACATTCTCTTAAAAAATGACAACATTTTGTCCGTCTTATTTCAGACGGGAAAACAACACGTCTGAAATAAGAATTTGCGTGCATGCAATAGGTTCAATGATTTCCTGTGATTTTTGTCTATGAACAGAGACATTACTGTAAACCAGACCTACATTTCTACCAAATAGGTACCATTTTCTGTGAAAAACGTACTTGTGTTTTACAAGTGCACATGCTGTCTGTGTGTGATCTTTTCCGCCACCAGCAAATAAGTCATAACTTGGATCTGACTGATATCCATGAGTGAGCAGATCTACTTCAACACATGAGATGTTCATGGAACTAAGAAGCCTCTTCAGTGATCTCCATGAATCTGGCTGAGCAAGAATCAAGATTTTGCGGCTCCTGTTACTGTATTGTCGCAAAATTTCCTTGATAATTGTTAGTGATGGATGGGACTTGGTTAACTCTTTATCAACTATTGATTTAGCATCCTCAACCAAAGTATAAATAGAGAACAATCTTGATTTCAGAAAAGGCAGGCTTTCAAATAATTTGCAAAGAAAGATATGGAGGTTATAGATACCGTAAATACATAGGCACCATGCCATACGCTTAATAGCACATAGTGTAATGAATATCACATCCTTATCATCCCTATGACCCATGCAAGATTTTTGTTTTGAGGATCTATTCATGTGATCCATTAGTGTATGCTCTGGAATTCTAAGCAAGTTCATGTCATCAGAATCGGTAACTGCAGATTTTGTCATGCTTAGTTGCGTATCCTGTCTAATCATTGCCAAGTAAGTTCTTCGAAGATTGTCGATGAGGATGAGGATATTATCCGATAACATAACTCTATGCAACTGAATATTAAACTTCTGGATGTTAATACTACTCGACGGGACTGCTTCTGCTACTGCTTTCTTATTAGGACCTCCAGAAAGCATGAAATTAGCAACTTGTGGCCTAAGTCTTTGATCTGTTCTCATACCAGAGGCAGCTTTTCTTGGGTTAAGGAAAAAGTCAAGATCGTTCACTTGAGGCATTAACTGAGACGAAGCCACTTTCCCATGTTCGCCATCTCTCAGTAGTTGATAATTTTCTATGATTTGGCAATCATCATCATCAAATAAGTTGCTAGATGCAACCTTGCGAACATCTGCTTCTGGAACCTTTACTCTACTTCCCATAAACTGACAGTCGTCAATGTCTAACAACCTTTTTGTTGCAGTGTGATTAACTCGCTGATTATCCGTGAAACTTTGTTCCGAGGGCATGTCCAGCTTGTCTTCTATGGCATCCACCTTATCCAAAGAGTATTCAGATAAGAGAAACTCAAGCAGCACAATGCCACAGTCACTTGGCTCCAAATTGGTTTTTATTGTATAATCATCAATGTCACTGAAAATTTTCTCAATTTCAGTATTGAGATGACCACTGTATTTATCGCTTCCTAAAAGATACCAATCCAAGTATATTTCATCAGATGTGGAGAAGGGCAGTTGTTCAAGTTCAGCGAGCACGGTATCAACAATGGTTTCAACTGACCAGGTCTTCTCATCATCAACAAGAGTAGGTACAGGCAGTGAAGTGAACGTGCCATCAATAATGGCTAGCTCTGGACTGACTATTAGCTCGTCAAAACTTTTGGAAAGTTGGTTGCTATTAAGCAACTGATCACATGTTTTGGGTTCTTTGTCTGTCTGAGGAACGGCAAGTGCGTCAAAAATATCAAAGGGGTCTGGATCAAACATCTTGAATTCCTCAAATTGAATAGACATAAGGAAGGGAATAGGAAAAGAATCTTCTGTCCAAATGTTGCTCTCAGTATAAGGATCTTCGATAAGTTGTAAGAAATCAGCATCTACAGTTAAATTCAGGCTTGTCAAACAAAACTCAAGGTGAAGTTTTGAAGTGTGACAACCAGAAATTTGTTCCAAAATGTCAGTATTCACTGAAACAAGTAGATTTTGACAGCTTAGTTCAAGATCATCATGACTTGCAGAATGATGTTCTTCCATGGTGACTACAAGAGAATGCCATTCATCTTCCACACAAAACCGTGTGAAATCAACAGCTCCGGTTTCATCAACTTCGAGAAGAGGAAACACAGTATCACAGGATTCACAGGGGTGGCTATTTTTCGGCAAAAGATCAATATCTTCAGGTATTGGGAGCTTCTCGGCCAGATCATACTCTTGACAAATAGTCTCCACTGAATTCACGACTTCCTTAAAATCAAGATCAAATTGATCCATTGGTATGAGATTGAGCAATTCCTGCAAGAATGATTCGGGAAATACATATGAAACTAAACCTGGGCAGATTAAGTTAGCAGCAAAAAAAAATAAAACAATATATAAACCTAAGAGAACATGTTTACTCCACTAAGAAGGTTGAATGACGATTGAAATGTTAATTACTAGTTCTTCATGCATGGTCAGACAGCCAGTTGTTTTAAACACGCCCTAATCACTGTTGTAGACTGTAGTTTCAGTGCTAGAATATATTACACAATGAGTCAGATGCCAGAACTCAGATTTCTCAGAAAATAAGCATTTTACCTTGGATCCAGCAAATAAATGGCATTTTACCTAATCGAAATTTACATTATTGCAGTCCTACTTCAATCCACCGAACCAGAAAAAAACTACTGTGATCCTTTGACCACCTTAAATAAAATTCAAATCAACTTTAAAGCAAGTTAAACAAGAAAACTTCTAGCTGGCGAATGCAAACAAGTCCATGCTTCTGTTATATTTAACTACAAAAAAGACTTCAAATAAATTTAAATCAAAACAATGGCATGAGCAATCTTAAGCTTACAGCTGCATTCACTCATTTAATTTGTGTTACCTATCTACTGATACAATAATTAAGCCAAAACAGAGATCATGTTTATATCCCAGAAGGCAAACAATAATATGTAAGCAATAATAAACAAGCTAATACAGTTGTGTTACCAAGTTATCATCATGTGCGTGACCTTCTGACAGAAAAAGATTCTTCTCTTTCTCTGACAAGCAAGCATTCTCCTGTACGAAACAACAAAAGAAAATAATGTATTCATGAACTAATATATTCCTGTAACATAAACAAACACAGATGGTCTCCAAACATTGAGTCAATTACCACATCTAGGCTCAGTTCTGGAATCTCGAACTGAACGATCACAGGTCTATTCTGAATCTTATCACCTCCAGTGGCCTCTTTACTCTCCTGATGGACAGCCAACAAAGGTGAAATGTGGAAGCGATATAGCCGTTAAGGCTAAGACAAGTTACCACTTCTTTTGCCTACCTCTGAAAACTGGTTGTCCAAGGATTCAGAATAAGAAGTTGAACAGCTTTGAGATGGATTTTTGGTGCAACATGAATATGATTCACTCTGCAACAGGCAAAAACATGTAGCACAAGAGACGTCAGAAACAGTTAGTAATACAGACTGAACAAGCCGTATGAATGCTTGGATAATATAAAACCCATTTAAAACCCCAACTCTGGTCATTTCTCTTTTGTGTCCGACTGTAGATCACTGGATTCTATGTCAACACATAGCTTACAAATGTATTCAATGTAGGATTAACATGAATTCGGAATCTGAATGTTCTCATGTGATTGTAGCATCAGAGTATCAGTAACTAACACTTCAGGACTAATGTTTGATTCTAGGAGAATTCTAATAAGCTGACAAAAACTAGATGTCGCTTATTTTGCCTATAATACAACAGTTACTAAAACGGAAAGAAACTAAAAATAGACGTCAATACCTTAGTAGTTCAAATGATCACAACTATAAAACATGGCAAGGCAACATCACAAATTCACAAACTATGGAACCAAGAAATTTCAAGACAAAGTAAAATTATATGTTCACCCCCTTCCAGCATGTCAATAGACAATAGGTAAGAGCATAGTGAGATCCAATTTTGAGAAGCTTGATTCAACAAAAACTAACACAAAGCTTTACACATCCTAATTTCCTGCAAGTAGTAAAAATGGCAAACATTTCTCCAAATTAAAACACAAATAGAGGAATGATCATCTAGCTCTTTAGCGAATGAAGCTCTTTCAAAAATTAAATGGAATACTTGACCAAAAAAATATTTGCAGTCGAATATTCCTTTCCATTCAGCTCATATACTACAATCTAATATGATCCGTGAAGCATGACTCAAACCTATATCCAACACAGAAAACACGATAAATATTGAGAGCTCAGGTGGCTAGGCCTAAGCAAACACTAATATCTTACTAGATCAAGACATATAAAAAAACAAGAATCAAATAATTTAAAGCACCAGGAACCTCTATAGCTAGAAAGTAAAAATGCAAACGAAAGGCCAAAATGCCTAAACAATTATCTGACTCAAAATTTAAGTTTCGTACTCCGTCAAAGCATATATACAACTCTGAGGTCAATAAACACTTAAATTTATCATACTCCGTCCAAGCATATATACAACTTTGAGGTCAATAAACACTTTAAATGAAATACTACAGACAATAAAACCCTGAATATCAACAAACACACTAGAGTAACTTAGACTCTTGGAGACAAAAATTGTAAACAATCCTGTTAAGCTAAAGCCTATGGTCAAAATTTAGCTTCAAGATGAATTCAGGGCACAAAATTCAAAACGAACAATCTAAGACTTAGGATGATTCATACTCCCCAAACTTTTACAATGCTACTCAGCCGAAAGGCATGCACAAACTTCAGCTGCGTAACCAAATCAAATTCAGCAATCACGAAGCACATTACCAGAAACTTAAAAATCCAACCTAAGGACGAGACATCGAAGCTCAAGTCGCATGTCTTGGCTCCAAAACTTGAAAGACTGTGCAGTTACAGTAGAGAGTTACCGAAGAACTGCCATATTCAACATCGGCATACTAAACAGTAAACACAAGCAGCTACATTATTTTACAATCGAACGAATCGTACCAAAACGCACGAATCACATCTTACTAATTTACATGTTTAACAAATTTTCAGCTCCACATTAACATAAAAAACACAAACAATCACAAAACCTAAAAACTTCCAGATCATACCAACAATAATCAAACGGTGATAAAATTACAGTACAACAACCTCAATTTAAAAACTCATAAATGTACCCTCGGAACGCAATCAATTCTGCTACTAACACTGGCATTCACCGGAAACCACTATAATCCAAGTCAATAGCATGTTAACACCGACGTAAAACCGCAATAATCAACGTCAATAGCATGAGGATAACAATTAGCATCAGTACACATATTTAAAAAAATTCCATCCACCGCAAGAAAATAAACAACGCAAACCTAAAATACTTGAAATCAACAGTTTATACGAAACGACAAGTCAATCAAGCACTAATAAATTGGAGTGTAAGAATCTCAATTTCATTAACAATTCGGAAATATACCTCCGGAAAATGAACATTTCCTCTATTAACTCCGGCATCAACCGAACAATCGTCATAATCAACGTCGATAGTTTGACGAACCTAAAATCAACAGAATATACAGACGATAATCAAACACTAACAAAATTACAGCATAATAATCGCAATTCTTACAACAATTCGTAAATATACCTCCGGAACATCAACAATTCCACTACTAGCACCGACATTGACCGGAAAACCGTCATTATCAACGTCAATAGTGTGAGGAAGTACATCAGCGTAAAAATTCGATAAAGCATCCTCGTCAACAGGGAGATTATCGAGGTGAAGATCGACAGCACAGGAAACCGAATCAACGGCGGACCGAAGAAGCTCGTCGTAGAAATCGACGGTGGATGTCGCGACGGAGGCGGAGGCGGCAGAAAGAGGAGAGAGAGGAAATCGGAGGAAACCTAGGGTTTCAGCTGCGGTGACGGGGGTGAAGTAGTTCGGAGTTAGGAATCGTGTTCGCATTTTTTTTTTTTAAGTGAAGAGTGTGAGAAGTGGAGAGAAGTGTTAAGAAAGCCGTTTGTGATGAAGTTGTATGGAACGATGGAAAGTATTGTTTGTTTGAATTGAAATTTGGTCTCTATGGTCTACGAGAGGGATATGTTTACATAATGGCGCGCATTTTTTCGCATAGTTGTGGACTTGTGGTATGTGGACTTGAAGAGGAATTCCATTCGGAGCGGAAATTGGATCGGGTTTTTGTGACTGTTTGGGATGCTTTGTCTTTGATGGAAGAATTTAGAAGCGGGTGAATTGGATCGAGATATTTAAATTGTGGACCGGATTTTAGTATTTACAGAATTACAGGTGTGCTTATGTATTTTACGATAATACGTGTTTAGGAAGAGATAAGGATGAATATTTAGGTACTTTTCAACGTATTGAAATTATTATAATTATCGACTTAAACTTTTAGTAATTGATATGATTTCTTATAAATGGATTGTAGACCCAACTCAATCTTTGTTTACCATCGTTTCGGGTTAGACTTTGCTTTGTCTTGACTTTGTTCAATTAACCACAACAAATTGCTAAACACACCCACTTACATGAAAAATATTAGTTGTGGCTCCATTTTAGTTTAAGACCAAACAAAATTCAAAGATTAACCTTATACTCCCTCCGTCTTAGTCAATTGTTATCTATTGCTTTTGGCACAAGGATTAAGCAAAGAAATATGAATGAATTTGGACCACATAAATCAAATAGCTCCACATGCAACGAAATATAAATCACAAAAGATTGTCAAAAATAGAAATAGATAACAAATCAATAATACACCCTGAAATGTAAATAGATAACTATTAACCGAGACGGAAAGAGTGTTAATAACACGATATACACAATTTCAATTTGTAAGCCATCACGTATACTTCCATGTTATATCCAATACCCGGTAAAAAAGGTAGGTCAAACTAAAAATCGGGCACATGCCTTGTTGTTTCCTTCTCCCTTTTTCCTTTTCCTTTTGCCTTTTCCCATGCGGTTCAGTTCTCTACTATCCTCGTCGATACACAATTACACATACATTCAAATTTCAACATTCCTTCAACCAAAGAATGCATAAAAATGATGTGTCAGAAGTGTTTCATACGTGTATGTAAATTACATTGCCAACACCATACAAATTAAAGGTGGCACCTTCATGTGCTTCAAAACATTTAAAACCGTACCAAATTAAACTAACTTCATTCCCAATTCAATTTGCACTCATCTTCGTAATATAACCTCCATTTATAAGATACTTTATGCCTGCCTAAATAAAAACCACTCTTTTTATACCATAGTTTTCATGCCAAAATTTGATTGTATTCAAGATAATTAAGCAACACATTTGTGGTAAAAAAAAAAAAAAAATCAAAGTTTATAGTATAATGGATCACACTAGAGGCCACACTACAACTGCATATGGAGAGGATGATACTCATGATCACAATCTTGGCTTGCAACACACTGGTATGAATTCTTTTAAAATGAGTTGATATCATTGAGTGATATCGAGTCTTGGTACTACCTTTTCATACTCTCACCTACAATATCGAGTCTTCAATTCGTGAGTTTATTTATTTCCTATTATTACTAGAAAGTTGCCAACATTGAAAAAAATGTACAATTATGTAATTATTTGGCACAAATTCTTATTTCAGACCACATCCGTCTGAAATAATAAGACGGATCACAAAATACCCATTTAGGGAGCGGGAAAGCACATGGGGTGTCCCACCACTCATGTGAGTTCCACTTGTGAGAGGTTGTGAGAGGTCTTATTGTTTTAGATGGATCTTGCGGTCTGAAGCAAGACGGACTGATTATTTGGGTGCGAGTTGTGAGAGCCGTTTTAACTTATTAAGAGGGTCTTAAACAAGGATTGATATAGTCCTTCCTATACGTTTTTAGCCTGTTCACCCTTAATAATATGTCGAATTGTCAATACGACAATACGTGAGATTAATGAATGTTACCATAATTGATGGAATGAAGGAGGAGGGCATGAAGAAGGTGAACATAAATCAGTACTGAAAAAAGTCAAGGCGAAGGCTAAGAAGATTAAGGATACTATAACGGGTCATGGTCACGGCCACGATGATGACGACGATGATGATGATGATGAGATGGATACGGATCCCAATGTCCATGGTGCTTCCGGTATATAATCATACTCCCAGTACTATTTGATCTCTTTTTAATAAACTATATATTTCCTCCACCCCACGCTTTTTTATTCGACTAAATAAAGAAATGATCGAAACAGAGGGACAAAGGAAATAGCGGTCATTAATTAGTCTCATATAAGCTTTAGGGTTAAGCTTAGGATACACTTGCTTGGCTTTTCGCATTCGATTTGTTCAATAGTTAAGAGTTTTTTAGGGACATTATTAAAGGACCTCTAATTTTGAGGACTTGGTTGAGTTGTATGAAATTTGAAGACGAGTAAGTTTTGGTTTTAAAGCTTGTGGCTCAAAGACATTTGTTTCGGTTTTAGGAGCCAGAAATCTAGGATTACTGAAATTAGGCAATTGTTTTTAATTTTGTTATCAATTGCTGATTTTTATGATGGTTAAAATTTCAAAATTTTTAGTTAAAATTTTCAAAATTTTCCTAGCTCCCCTTTTAAAATTACCCATTCGCCCCCGCTGACTTTAAATCCTAGCTCCGCCACTAACCTAGGTAGTGTTAGGTGACAAGGTGAGCATGGAGAAATTGCATATTTGTGATCACCTCTAGTGTTGGATGCGAAACCAATAGAGATTTTGTGTTTTTACGTCTACTTTTTATTTTAATTCGTAGAAGTCCGCTATCCTTCTTTATTCGTTAGATTGATGGCAGCCTTAGAACAATTTCAGTTTCTTGGTCGTACACGTAATGCTCCGTATCAAATGACTAGTTTACAGTCATTATGATATGAGATCGTAATACATATTCAAACTCGGGACCCAAAATTACGTGAACAAGCCAAAAAATGTTCATATAAATCTTACTGACAGCGGATGCACATGGCATCAATGTAGGCAAAGAGGGAATCACAGGGCAGCAACGAACCAACACTGGTGCCGCAATTGGAGGTCATGATGTATCGGCTTGCAATCCCGGGGCTTATCAGGTCTTTGATCCTACAACAACACACTATGTACCTGGTCAGGAAGAAACTTTGGGTTGGTCCAGGACTGATACAGGAACGCGGCTAGGACCTGGAAATCAACCTGGTATACTAGGGCATACTCCTGTTATTGGTCATTCGAGTGGTATTCATACCACTGGTGATTTGGGAGTTTCGCATAAGCCTAAGCTTGGAGGAATCATTGAGAAAGATTCTCATGTGCTGAAACATGGTGTTATTGGTGTAGATGTTAACCCGGGTAATTATCAAGCCCAAGTCGGCGATCCAATTGGCCGAGGTAAGTGTTCGTTCAGATTATCGTGTGTTCTTCATATGGGTATTCGTTACTATGCTTTGTTATCATCTTGCAAACATGGCTTTATGTGCATTGTTTCTTTGATACAAGACGCTTTCATAAGGACATTTTTGTAAAACTGCAATACCATGACATCCATTAAATGTAGTTATTGTTTTTTGGGATATTCTCTCGTGTATCCTGGACTTTTTCGTTTCCTAAGATATACCCCTCTTTTCTTGCGAAAACAGCAAACCTTTGACGGTTAATAACTCTTGGCTATAAGTTCATAATACAACCGCCTTTAAGAGGTCTTCAGTTTGAAAAAGAATCTACCGACGTCTCAACTTGTAGTCGGGAAGTATGGGTGGTCAAAGTTTATTCGTTAAAAAAAGCTTTGACCAACCATAACTATCGGCTACAAGTTCAAAATGCCTTGATTTTTTTTAAAAAAAATTCAAGGTCTTGACGAGATAATTGGTTTGAAAATAAAAATTACCGTTTTCTGAACTCGTAACAGATAATTATTCTCGGTCAAAGTTTTTTGTGAAAAATGAGGGGTACACATTAGAAAACGAAAAAGTTCAGGCTACACGAGAGAATATCCCTTGATTTGTTTTTTAATGGTGATGTTTATGGGGAGTTTTCTCTTAGCATAAAGCCGTGTTACATTAGAACTTATGAAAGGCTTCCACTGTATGATGGAATAAGTGTACTATTATACAGAGGGAGGAACTGCAAGACAGCATGGGGGTAATCTGGGAGAGCGAGCTACGATGGAAGGAGCGTCTCATATTCCCATGAGCAAGCCTCTAGAATATCAAACTTTTGACACTTCCGCCTCAAGGTATGTTCCTGGGCAAGAGGAGACGTTAGGTTGGTCAAGGACAGATACTGGTAGATCAAAGCTGTCTGAGGAACAACCTTACGCTCCTAAGAACACCCCTGTCATGGCTCATACGGGACATCATCATAACGAGGTTCTTGGCACTGGGGAAACGAGAGAATCTGGAAAGCTTTCAGAAGTACTTGACAGAACACCGAACCTTGAGAGAGATCCTCATGCTCCAAGAGATGTTGGCGAAAGGCGCCATGCTGAAAATTATCAGTCGAAGGTCATTGATCCGACTGGCAGAGGTATAACTTAGGCTAGTGTATATGTTTCGAGAGACAATATATCAGTATGCTTAGTATGCTTGGTGTTCTGAAATGTAACTAATGTGTTTCAGGCGGTGAAGAACTAGGAGTGACTCCCATCATACATCAGCTTGGAAAGATGAACATCCACGACGATTCCACCCGAACATCTGATTCAGATGTGAAGACAGGGCAGGCAGCAGCGGCCAAGGGAGTTTCAGTGAAGGAGTACCTGGCCGAGAAATTAAAGCCGAGTGAAGAAGACAAGGCACTGTCTAAGGTCATCACTGAAGCTCTACCATTACACAAGAAGCAGGAGAACCCTCTGGAAGTTGGACAAGGGGAGAAAAAAGAGAAGGTGGTGGTTAAAGGGCGAGTGACGGAGTCAGAAGAGGTGGCTAACCGCCTTGGCAGAAGCGAGGAGACTGATTACGATGGAGTAGGTCCTGGTTTAGCTACTCCTGGTAAGACTGTGATGGACAGGTTTATGGATGCAGCCGGTTCCTGGTTCAACAGAAGTGGGGATCCACGGGCTGAAGCAGATGATCATACTCGAGATGGTAAGTTAAGTCTTGCGTACGATCCCACGTGCATTGCATGAGGTCTGAAACTCGAGAAAGGACCTCCTAAACGATGAAAGTTGTTTACGAGTTATTTTTTAAAAAAAAGCACGCGTGATTAGTTAACGAGTTTTCCTTTTCCCGGTTTTACAATTTTCCTCGTGTATTTGTGGGTTTTTTTTGTAGGCGATGAAAGAACTCAGCGGAGCAGTGTTGGGGAATCTCAGCAGAAACAGAATGTAGGGGAGCCTGGACTGCAGTAGCTAATGTTTCATACTCGGGTTGTATTGTCTTATACTAATGTTTCATATTCTATAACTAATGTAAAAGTCCTGTAAACTAGATCTGCTGCATTTTTTTAATCCCGTTTTCTGTGAAGTATAAATCGTGTTGTATACTGTATTATCTGTCGTCTTGCAAAAATAAATCGTGTATTTTTATCATATTATCATTGTTATTTACAGTCTTATTAAGAGATCAATTTAGTTAATGTTAGTCAAGACTTTGGGCAAAAATCGTATGTAAGGAGTATGTAAGGAGTTAATGTCTCTGAAAGAGATGCAATCTTGAACACCGTAGCTACCTAAATGATAGCAGTAAGTCTCCGAGAGATGTACTCAAAAAACTTAAATTTCCGCATTAAAATCAAAATCGTTGTCAATTCTTTCTAGTGTTTGTGGTTTTATTTGACTTTTATCTCTACTACTCGCGGTGCTCCTAAAACATAAGGACCATTGCGTATGGAATTAGTATCTCCAACTCATAAAAAACCCTTGAAGTAAGTTTATTCCAATTTCGGTTAAAATTCAAGAGGTAAAAGGACCTTTACCTAACAAAATATGAGTGAAATTTTGATCGGGATATCAACTTTCTTACGGTGACCAAATACCACAAGTTTTAGACAACTTTCTTCGTTCCTTAAGGTGATGGTTGAGGCCCAACTATTATAAATATTCCTATTACGCTCCCTCACTCAAATGCCCGTTGGGCTTGAAGAGTGGTTAGTTGTGCACCGGCTCCCCCGTACCGTGTGCTGAGTTTCCACACTGGCTCTGATACCATAATAGATGAACCAACTCAACCAAAACCTTAAGGTGATGGTTGAAGCCCAACTATTATAAATATTCCTATTACAAGAAAACATGCAATATTTGCAAAAAAATCAACTCAAGCAAAAACTTATAATGATGGTTATAGGCCCATCTTGTGTAGATAAATTTTGAGACTTTTTGAGTATAAGGAACTTTACGTGTATAAAAGAGATCAACCAGTCTCTCTTAAAACGGATATACTCGTCTTAAGGCTAAAACATGTTAAATAAGATAGATATTGTCATCTTAAATAAAAATTTGTGAAAAGAGACTGGATCACTTGTTTCACTTTCACGTCACATTTAGTGTCCGGGTCCCTTTAACTTTTGACACATCATGTTCTTTTGACATTTACTAGTTGTTGCTCTGCGCCCGCCCGGGCGCAGTGCCCCAATTTGGTCGAACTTGTGGATGTTCCTACTGGGTACTACTGTAGAGCAATTAGGATTAAGATCAACATTCGCACTGATTTGTGTGGCAAACGGTGGAATAGCACTATTGTGTACAACATACCCCATGTAAACCGAGAGTTAAATATGTAATACCCCGTATTTTTATATAATAAATTAAACGGATATAATTAAACGGATATTATTATATATTAATTATTATACATTTTATGTCACTATTTATATCGGGTTAATTGTTGAGTTGATAATTACGTAAATTATTTTAATTAACCGCATTGTATCGGTATAAGTTAATTGTGACGGGTTTACCCTACACTCTACTTTTATTAAAATATATCTTTATTATTATATATTATTATTATTCTAATATTATTATTATTCTAATACTACTTTTCCTTCCTTTCACTCTATTATCGAGCACACCAACACACCAACACATGCCTTTCCTTTCTTTTTCTTTCTTTTTCTTTCTTTACATAAACAACCATGCTTGCTCCATCATTATCACCAAAGCTGAGATTCTCACGCAATTCGAGAGAGAGAGAGAGAGAGAGAGAGTAGTTGTTGACGGTACAGCAAGGACGAGCAAGGGACCTTTGTCGACGACCTAGGGTGGCCGTGGTGGCCGTCGTGGTGGCAGAAACATGGTAAGAGCGATTCACTTTCTCTGTTTTGGGTTTAATGTCGGGTTTGTGGTGGGTTATTCGTGTCTTATAATGGCGTCTAGGGTAGTTGTTGACTGAGTATATGGGTAGTAGGGTGTGGGACGAGTATAATGGTGGTGGTCGTGGTGGTTGTTGGTGGTGTTAGTGACAGAAAAAGGGTGGCAGCGATAGGGGGTAGCAACGAGTGTTAACACGGGTTTTCAGGTGGGTTTTAGATGGTTAGGTTTGGGGTGGTGCCCACGTCGACTAGGGGGAGGTCGATAGGGTGGTGACACTTGGTCTGGGTGCACTGTTTGACGGAGTACAGCACGGTGATGGTTTGGCAGGTGTTAGGTTACTGTTGTGGTGGTGGTTAGATTGAGAACGAGAGGGTTGGAGATGCGTGGTGGTGAACCAGGCCAAATGGCGGCCGTGGTTCACCTCGCCGGCGGCAGTCGACCCCAGTGGGGGTGGCTGTTGGTGGATGGGTTGATGTGGGGACCACGACTGGTGGTTGTCGCGGTGGTTTGGGTGGTGCGTGAGGAGTGTGGGGGCGTGTGAAGGGGGTACGGGCTGTTTGGTTGTGGAAACGGGTTTTTCTTCATTTAATCGTTATATTTCGTGTCGGGTTGTATTCTAAATTAATTAAATTATTCCCGAGTGCATTAAAATGATTAAAAGACGGGTTTTGGTCGGGTTGTTGAATTGTTCAAATATTGATTCGGGTTTTCTTAAAATCGTATAATTAGTTTAAATTATCGGGTTGGTTTAAGTTCCGAGTATCTAAAATAAAATAATAATTAATATTAGTTAAATGATTGGAGACGGGTTTTGAGACGGGATTGTTTAAGTTGTTTAAGGAATTGATCCGGGTATTTATAAATCATATAATTCATTTAATTATCATATTAGTTATCCAATTTAATTCCCGAGCCGGTTAAATAATTCAAGTCGGGTTTTTGAGTCGGGTTTGTTAAAAGAGGAAAGTTACTATATTGGGAAAGTTTCCATTTTAGGAGATTTCTATATTTAGTAGTTAGTAATTATAAATATTATAATTGTTTTAGGTGACGAATTCGTGAAGGATCAATTATCAAATTCATTGCTTTATTTTCGGATCGCTTAATCGCTTAATTGGATTCTTTGGCACTTTGAGGTAGGGAAATACACTTACTCTATTATCGATGTTGAATTGTGTTGATTTGGATCTTTGGTTGTTGATTTACGTTACGATTTATATACATATTGCATTGCATTAATTATTGTTGAGCATTTCATATGCATTGGAGTTGAAGGATGAGGTGGTAGTGACGATGATGAGATACGATGGGATGTTGTGATAAACAGTATTGGCCTTCGGGCTCCGTGATTGCCCTTAAGTGGGTCCGTGATTGCCCTTAAGTGGGTCCGTGATTGCCCTTAAATGGGTCCGTGATTGCCCTTAAGTGGGTCCGTGATTGCCCTTAAATGGGTCCGTGATTGCCGTTAATCGGTCCGTGAAATAAAAGAGAAATGAGAAAAGAGAAATGAGAAATGAGTTATGAGATATGAGATATGAGATTGAGTTGAGGCGGATAAGGAGGTGACGGAGTATCATGCATATCATATTTACTGTTTTATTGTTTTCCCTACTCAACCTCGTGTTGACGTGTTTGCTTCTGTGTCAAAATAAAATTGATGCCTGCTTTAATTGATGGCATCCTGTGGTGAACCATTTAATATTTCCGGTTAAATGGGGAGCAGATTTAAATAGCAGGTTTTTGAGTTAGCTGGATATGGGGAGCTTGGACGTGTGAGCTTTCGGACCTGCAGGAGTCTAGATCACAAATGTAGTTATATCACTTATTTAATTTCCGCTGCGAGTTGTATTTATTTTTACATTAGGTTCTAGTTGATTAAAAGTTGTAAGACATATGTAATCATTAAAGTTTTTATTTAAAGTACTTTGGTGAGTTGGACTTTGTTATCTACTACCTCGGGAAACCGAGATGGTAACAGTCCGTTTTATGAGGGAATGTCTTGACGAGGACTTCTTTTATAAACCGGGGTGTTACAAAGTGGTATCAGAGCGAACGATCCTTAGGCCTAAACTAATGAGCCCAATGAACATAGGAAGAGTCTAAATAAAATGAACACCGGGATAGAACTGTTAGGAGCACACTACGGTAAGGTATGAGTTAGGGGCCCCCTCACACCGAACCAGTGGCCCTCTCAGTTTGACTCGGACAACCCTGAGGGTATATGAGAGAAAAGGGTAGAAAGTTGCTTGAGGTTGAACAGAAATTCATATATCGTTGCCTAAGTGTTGACTGATTGATACATTGATTATTGCAGGACGAAGCTACGGTAAGTAATTTGTATGAATGATGTGTTGATAGCACTACTATGACTAAGTAATATGCGGTTATGTGATCCCAAAGCCATGCTAGTATAGTATTGTGATAGTAATTAGAAACACTATTTGAATTGCATGTTTATAGTCATAGCAATCGTGATTAGATATACGGAATAGATCGAGATGCGAAGGGATTCTATGGGGTACATATTTACGTAAGTACAGTGTGAGATCTAAGTTGGTATGGGTTAGTAGCGATAGTATAGTTGTAAGAATTGGGACATAGGAAATGAAAGACTTAGTGATGAAACTTGTTTTGGTTGATGTTACTCTTTAATTGACGTTACTGCCATTTCTTTTCTGTCCATTGCCTAAGGATAAAAATTTTATGAGAGGTAGCCTCGTGAGTTAGTGTTTATTTGACGTTGGATTCATGCTTATAGGATATACGGATTAGGAGTAATAAATAAATTTTGCAAACTGACCCAAGTTTTGGACCAACTGCTGTCACATTTGTTTGGACCGACTGAGTCGTAAAATTCTTTAAAAATGGAATCCTTGTACCTAGGACCTAAAGAGGAGTGAAAAAGGGTAGAATTGACCATACCTTACCTTTGTAAGTATAGAATATTTAAAATATTAAGCCATCTTTACTCGGGTAGAAACTTATGTTGACTTGTTTTACTTTTATAGAACCATGCCTCCAAAGAGAAGTACACCTACACCCTCTACCATGTCCCAAGACGAGATTGACCGTTTGATATCTATGAATGAGGCCTTGACTGCGGCTCTGAAGGCTAAAGGGTCAATTCAGGATCCAGCAAGGATGAGTGCTAATATTGCAAGACATAACCCAACGAAGTACGATGGATTAGGTAAACCATCCTTACTAGGAGATTGGCATAGGGAGTTTGATAACCTTTTTGAGTTGTTAGGATGTCCTGCGGAGATGCAAGTGGACCAAGCTGCTTACTATTTGAGGGGAAAAGCGGGTTTGTGGTGGAATCGTAATAAGGAGGGCATGAGGGAAGCTTGGAGGGGGAGTGAAGAACCTTTTATCACTTGGAAGGGTTTCAAGGAAAATATGAGAGTTGTATTTGTACCAGAACATATTAGGAGTAAGATGAGAGCTGAATTTGATTCTTTCAAGATGACTGAGGAGATGACAGTAGAGACTTATTATAACAGATTTATGGAATTGTCAGAATATGTAGCTGATTTGAATTTTAGTGATGAGATGTTGGCACTCAAGTTTGAGAAAGGATTAACAACAACTATTAAGAAGAGACTTGCAGCTGGTCAACCAAGTACCATGGATGATGTTTATCAGCGAGCTGGGCATGCCGAGAGGGTTGTTGATATGTTAAAGGAGGAAAAGGAAGAGAAGGGAGAGAAAAGAATGAGTGAAACTGCAGGCGAGGGGCAGGGGAATAATAAGAAGCAAATCAATACTCAACCTAAACCTTATTCAGCTGGGGGAAATAACCTTAGTGGGACAGAGCGATCCAACGATACTCGAGGTCAGAGTGTGAGTCAGCGAGTGTATCATTGCACCAAGTGTGGCAATAACCACCCGGGCAGGAGTTGTGAGGGGTACTTAGTGACATGTTTTGGATGTGGGAAAAGAGGTCATCGAGCGTATGAGTGTAGAGGCACACAGAGGAGTGGCGATGGAGGGAGTAACCAAGGGCTATATCAAACCCCAATATCAAGTATTAGAAGCAATACGTATCCGGGACAATGGAGTACTCAGAGGAGCTACAACAATAGGCAAGGGAATGGGGATGAGGGTAACTAGTTTATTGAGTGGATTAGAGTCTTATAATTCATATAAGTATTTAAGTTGTAAGCAGTTTAATAAAGTAATTGTAGTTCCGAAACCTTGGAACGAAGTTTAGTTTTAAGTTATTTTGTGATACATTTTCATGTTTTGAACTAGTTTTGTGATACGATTTGATAAGTATGATATGGTTTGATAATTATAATGGGGTAACCTTTGTTATAAGGATTAGTTAACTTAAGCGAGAGTTGAGAATCTTTTATTCTCTTTCAGTTGTTAGCAGTAGTTGAGAACCTTGTTATAATAATGAAGGTTACGAGGACGTAACCATGTTTTTAGTTGGGGAGGATTGTAAAATCTTGATGCTTAATTTGCACTTGTTTGTAGGTTATAGTGACCAAGTTGACGTTTAGTTGTGGGTTACCTATGCAAATAAGTCCTATATGTTTTGTTCCTACTTCGGTTAGTTGGTTGATGTGAAAAAAGGAGAGTGTGATTGAACCATTGGTATGGAGTTATGAGTTGTGGGGCCTTTGTGCCGAGTTACATTGGCGGTCCAGTGCGACCATGATTATGGAGTTACTTGAGTTTGAGATCGGAATTTAGATGGAAGATGACGGTGTTCTCAGATGATTAATTAGTTGTTATATAGTTGTGTTCACAAGTAATTATTAGTCGTAGTTAGTTGGGTTAAGTAAAGACGAGTTAAACTTCGGGACGAAGTTTATTTTTAGGAGGGCAGAATGTAACATTCCGTATTTGCTACGTTTAATTGATGAGTCAAAAAGTGTGTTAACCGTGTTAGTGTTGCGTGACGTCCGAAAGTACAATATACAATACCTTTTTGTTGTTGAGTATGGGAGCGAACTTCGGGACGAAGTTCATTTTAAGGGGGGAAGACTGTAATACCCCGTATTTTTATATAATAAATTAAACGGATATAATTAAACGGATATTATTATATATTAATTATTATACATTTTATGTCACTATTTATATCGGGTTAATTGTTGAGTTGATAATTACGTAAATTATTTTAATTAACCGCATTGTATCGGTATAAGTTAATTGTGACGGGTTTACCCTACACTCTACTTTTATTAAAATATATCTTTATTATTATATATTATTATTATTCTAATATTATTATTATTATTCTAATACTACTTTTCCTTCCTTTCACTCTATTATCGAGCACACCAACACACCAACACATGCCTTTCCTTTCTTTTTCTTTCTTTTTCTTTCTTTACATAAACAACCATGCTTGCTCCATCATTATCACCAAAGTTTGAGATTCTCACGCAATTCGAGAGAGAGAGAGAGAGAGAGAGTAGTTGTTGACGGTACAGCAAGGACGAGCAAGGGACCTTTGTCGACGACCTAGGGTGGCCGTGGTGGCCGTCGTGGTGGCAGAAACATGGTAAGAGCGATTCACTTTCTCTGTTTTGGGTTTAATGTCGGGTTTGTGGTGGGTTATTCGTGTCTTATAATGGCGTCTAGGGTAGTTGTTGACTGAGTATATGGGTAGTAGGGTGTGGGACGAGTATAATGGTGGTGGTCGTGGTGGTTGTTGGTGGTGTTAGTGATGAGAAAAAGGGTGGCGGCGATAGGGGGTAGCAACGAGTGTTAACACGGGTTTTGGTGGGTTTTAGATGGTTAGGTTTGGGGTGGTGCCCACGTCGACTAGGGGGAGGTCGATAGGGTGGTGACACTTGGTCCGGGGTGCACTTTGTTTGTGAGTACAAAGACGGTGATGGTTTGGCGGTGTTAGGTTCTTGTTGTGGTGGTGGTTAGATTGAGAACGAGAGGGTTGGAGATGCGTGGTGGTGAACCAGGCCAAATGGCGGCCGTGGTTCACCTCGCCGGTGGCGGCGATCGACCCAGTGGGGGTGGCTGTTGGTGGATGGGTTGATGTGGGGACCACGACTGGTGGTTGTCGCGGTGGTTTGGGTGGTGCGTGAGGAGTGTGGGGGCGTGTGAAGGGGGTACGAGTTTGTTTGGTTGTGGAAACGGGTTTTTCTTCATTTAATCGTTATATTTCGTGTCGGGTTGTATTCTAAATTAATTAAATTATTCCCGAGTGCATTAAAATGATTAAAAGACGGGTTTTGGTCGGGTTGTTGAATTGTTCAAATATTGATTCGGGTTTTCTTAAAATCGTATAATTAGTTTAAATTATCGGGTTGGTTTAAGTTCCGAGTATCTAAAATAAAATAATAATTAATATTAGTTAAATGATTGGAGACGGGTTTTGAGACGGGATTGTTTAAGTTGTTTAAGGAATTGATCCGGGTATTTATAAATCATATAATTCATTTAATTATCATATTAGTTATCCAATTTAATTCCCGAGCCGGTTAAATAATTCAAGTCGGGTTTTTGAGTCGGGTTTGTTAAAAGAGGAAAGTTACTATATTGGGAAAGTTTCCATTTTAGGAGATTTCTATATTTAGTAGTTAGTAATTATAAATATTATAATTGTTTTAGGTGACGAATTCGTGAAGGATCAATTATCAAATTCATTGCTTTATTTTCGGGACTGCTTAACTGCTTAATTGGATTGCTGGCACTTTGAGGTAGGGAAATACACTTACTCTATTATCGATGTTGAATTGTGTTGACTGGATGCTGGTTGTTGATTTACGTTACGATTTATATACATATTGCATTGCATTAATTATTGTTGAGCATTTCATATGCATTGGAGTTGAAGGATGAGGTGGTAGTGACGATGATGAGATACGATGGGATGTTGTGATAAACAGTATTGGCCTTCGGGCTCCGTGATTGCCCTTAAGTGGGTCCGTGATTGCCCTTAAGTGGGTCCGTGATTGCCCTTAAATGGGTCCGTGATTGCCCTTAAGTGGGTCCGTGATTGCCCTTAAATGGGTCCGTGATTGCCGTTAATCGGTCCGTGAAATAAAAGAGAAATGAGAAAAGAGAAATGAGAAATGAGTTATGAGATATGAGATATGAGATTGAGTTGAGGCGGATAAGGAGGTGACGGAGTATCATGCATATCATATTTACTGTTTTATTGTTTTCCCTACTCAACCTCGTGTTGACGTGTTTGCTTCTGTGTCAAAATAAAATTGATGCCTGCTTTAATTGATGGCATCCTGTGGTGAACCATTTAATATTTCCGGTTAAATGGGGAGCAGATTTAAATAGCAGGTTTTGAGTTAGCTGGATATGGGGAGCTTGGACGTGTGAGCTTTCGGACCTGCAGGAGTCTAGATCACAAATGTAGTTATATCACTTATTTAATTTCCGCTGCGAGTTGTATTTATTTTTACATTAGGTTCTAGTTGATTAAAAGTTGTAAGACATATGTAATCATTAAAGTTTTTATTTAAAGTACTTTGGTGAGTTGGACTTTGTTATCTACTACCTCGGGAAACCGAGATGGTAACAGTCCGTTTTATGAGGGAATGTCTTGACGAGGACTTCTTTTATAAACCGGGGTGTTACAAAATAGTTCCTAGATCGGTCTTCCATTTTGGTTAAGCATTTATATGACCCTAAAAGAAGATATCACGGGGAAAATTGTTGTGATTTAAGCTTGCGTAGGGCATGTTATGGTTAAAAGTATGTGTTCTGGGAAGAGGATGTGCGAGATTTGCATTCTTTAGACAATTTGAGCATTCAGAGTTTCTAAAAAGAAATACATTGTCGAGTGTTGAAGTATACACATCTGGAAAGAAATGTATATAACTAAATCAAAACAGATTTAGCGTTAAACACATACTTCAATACATTATATAACTAAATGAAAATAGTTTTGGAGCTAAATACATACTCCAATCAGTACATTATAACAAATAGAATGTATGACCGAACATCCGTACAATAATAGTTTATGTATTAAATTGTACAGTTATATACTCCGTAGCATGTTTCACTTCATCGCTCTCTCTGCCAATTTCGTCATTGTCTAGCAATGCTTTAATATGCAACATCAAAACACGATAAGTCGAATAACGAAAGCTATGTATCACAATCATTTCCTAAAAACATCAAGCTAGACAAAAAATTAACATATTATTCGTACAACTAACATTATATTATAACATTCGGTACAGAGTATATATAGCACCATTGTTTTCAATCATCACTAACCTTTTTCCAAGCAATTGCACATTTAGCCGTTCCACCTGCAAGTCAAGAAGATATTGAAACTCAAAATTGGTTATTCAGCCAACATGTCACAATATCATTGAAAGTCTATTTTTTCTTCTGAAATTGCAGTATGTGGATATTCAGACCTAAATGGAATTCATTTTAATGAAAAGCCGTATTGATTCAGGGAAGTAGCACTAAACCCAGATTCACATATCAGCTTTGAATTCAAGGACTTTTAATTTACTCAATTGAATGGCTAATTGAATTTGTATCCAAATGGAGTAATACAACAACGATTAAATTTACTGAGCTGTATAATCATTGTAAACATAAACAAATAATCAAATTGTTAAATCTGATGAAAAAGGGAAAGTAATGCAGACCTAATATCAAGATCCAAATCATATAAAAAGAATAGAGGGGAAGTAATGCATAGTACCATGGTTTTAAATCTCGGTATCGGTCGTAGTCGCGGTATCGGTATAATCGGTCCTTACTCGGTCGTCACGGACAGATTGCGGAGAATCTCGGTGATTTCTCGGGCGATATCTCGTATCGGTAGATTGAAAATCCGATACAACTCGGCCGATACGATACAACTCGGCCGAGATTTTGAACCCTTACCTAATAGCAGATTTGATTAGAATTTCCATAACTTTGTTCGCCATTGCATACGGAAGGGTTGTAGCTTGCACATATGAAGGAATGAGGGAGGTTATTTTTTTTCGGTTAGGTTGTGTTTTCTATGGGTATATAGAGCGGGCAAGTAAAATTACATAAGGTGCTATTAGAAAGCGTCTATTTCTTTTTAGTTATTTCACGAACTTCAGCGCCTCTATAATCCATTTTTGTAGTATTGGCTTAGAGAATATAATGGTAAACGTATAGGACATTACATCCATATGTTACAACCTAGTTAAAATTCACACTGCCAAAATGTATTAGTAGTAGCGTCACTCTTATCCCCTGATTGTAGCTAAGGTCTGCTGGTAATCTCTGGATTGGTAGTGTTTAATCCTGGGATATTGATAATCCAGGGCCATCACCACCTGATTAGCATTGCCACTAATACACTGAACCAGATTCATCACCAAATAATTCTTTTGTCTCTAAATTGATCAAATGACTATATGCACTCGAAGTGCATATTTTTAAATAAGGCGTACCTGATTAGCATTGCCACAAGCACCTCCTGCACAATCTATGAAAATTAAGTATTAATTGCTGCGCTAAGTGATATCGTAAAACACTGCTAAGTGCTAACTGAAAAGCTAAAGGTGGAGAAGAAGGGAAGGAGAGATAACGCGATTTAGTTACTGGTTATTTAAGATCTAAAAAAAAATTAAGACGCACAAGAGTAACTTTAGTTTGTGCACTTTTAAGGTTGAACAAACAGTTCTTCAAACCCACACAAAAATGGGGTATTTAAAATTAATTCCTTCAGAAGCTTGATAATCTTTGAACACATAGGTGTTTGAGCACATAATCTACAGTGCAGGCAGCAGAAAACTCACCAGATGACCTACCTCCAGTTTGAACATCTTTATTCCTAATGCACCATGAAGAATAAGAAGTTAGCTAAAATAATGCTAGAAGAGAATCCATAAGTCAAACTTAAGAGTGAAGCAAAATAGAATATATAACTCTTACTAAAGACTCACTAGCAGGGTGCTTCTTGCATTGTAAATATCAAGCGAGATCCATATAATTTCCAACTTAATTTATCTTCAAATCACAAATGTGTTTCACCCTCCACAATTTCGTCAAAATAAAGGTGCAATCCAATTTATACAAGAAATCCTCCACAATGCAACAAGGATGCCCATACAAGAACATTATGTAAATTAAAGAGAGATCGTAAGTGAAAATTAGAAAGTGAGGCAACCTCAGCTAGAGGCCACAACCGGCTTTTGTTCATGGGTCACTGGATATAGCAAGTGGAGCAGAGAAACGGCTCCAGACCACACCCGAGGGACCCAAATCAAGTATGTCGTATCCTACAACGCTAAAGCTTTAAGCACGTCCTAATATGTTTATCCTCATAAATTGTGGGTGTGCTACAGCTGTTAACCAGTGCAAAGTAATGGACCAACTCAAAATGAGCATTTAAAAAAGCTAGAGCATCTCTTTCCTGTACTTCATGGCAATCAACAAGCACGATCGGGAAAAAGAGTAGTAATTACTTTAAAAAAAGGGACGATAACAAATTGAGTATTAATCCAACCACAATCTTAAGAAGTCAATCTGATTTGAAATATGAAAAAGAACATCAAGCCGTCGAGAACAAATTCCAATGGTTAACAAGAAACTATCTTTCGCACACTAAAACATGTTTCAAGGAAAGAATGATGGGATCCCTATATACTTCAAGTATCCATCAATATTGTCATCACAATCAAAACCTATTATTCCCTCACTCTATTCCATTTAATATCGTCTTCTCGCCGATGAACATAAACCTTTCCTCGAGAACAACAAGCTGATTTAGAAGCTGCTGCATAACCTGACTGGCGGTTTATTGGTCTAATTGTTATGGTCCCTTGAGATTCAACCTTAAATATTTTTAAACAAACATCAATAATACAAGGACCTAGAAACTTGTATGTGACTATCTTATATGTAAATGAGGTCCAGAACATCACTTAATAACTGCATTTCATTTAATACACACCAGTATTCCAATTTTCATCTTTCAAGTGTCAAAATATTCAGCAGCATAAAATATGTAGTGCTCAGCAGTATAAATTCCAAACCAAAAGGAGATTTGACATGTCAGAGGTCGGCCGAAAGAAACCCTAGCAATATGCAAGGTAAGCAAAGAAAGTGTCAAAAATAAGGCCCCTCATTAACGACACTCTGCGCCACATGACCCCATATACACAGTATAATGCCAGGAAAAGAGAAGCAAGACGGTTTTAAAAATTTCAGACACAGTCAGTACCCAACAAATAAACCAGTGGAGAGCTCACCATTGAAGTAAAACCCTAACTAAGTAGAAGAACTCACCATCAACTGCCGAACAAATACCATTTTCCGAACAAAACTTATTAAAGGAGTATCTTCACAACCTGCCTGCACCCCATTCCTGCAAATTAGGGCATAATTAGAATTAAGAGAGAGTTGTACCATAGCAAAGAAACTTAAGGGTAGTTAAAATAAGCACGCAACGCAACAAAGACTAACGAAACTCATTAAAGTAAAACACTAACTAAGTAGGAGAACTCACCGTCAACTGCCGAACAAACTCGTTAAAGTTGTATCATCATAACCTGCCTTCACCCCACTCCTGCAATTTACGGTTCAATCGAAAGTTAGAGAGCTGTACTACAGCAAAGAAACTTAAAGGCAGCTAAAAAGGCAGACGAAAGCTGTCGAACAGCCGAAGAATGCATCACATAAATTCCAACTTCAGGGCCCTCAGCCCCTCACCCACAACATCCCTATCGCCCATGAACATGTATCCACAGAATAGCGCCGCATGAAAAAGTACACCAGAAAATTACACGTATCCAATGAGTACAACCAGCCAGCAAACTAAACATACCACAAGTAAAAGTTAAGGTTTAAAATACTACAAGCAAAAAAACATACATACGTAAACAGATTAAGAATAGCAACGAGGTGCCTCGATACGTTGGAAGCTGGCTAGAAGTCAGTCTAGCAATTTGCAAGGTAAGCAAAAGAGTGTAAAAAAATAAGTGTAGAAGGGCTGCCAGATAGCCTTTGAGCAGTAGCGCTTAAAGGAAAAGACAGTGCTAGAGAAATACGGCAATGGAAATAACAAACCCATTCAACTCTCCCTAACTAAACCAGTAGAAAAGCCAGTGAAACCAAGACCCATGCTCTATCAAAACCCTAAATAAGCAAACTAAAAACACATTAAAACCCAAACTAATCAACCAAAATCAATAGATAGCTTAAAAAGAAAGTCAAAAACTGCAAAATGAACACATAGATCAAATTGGATAATCACCCAGTAGCCTGAATAAGCCAGGCAAATTAAGAACCAATAAAAGCACATGCTTAAAGGCCAAACCAACACCATCGCCAATTATCAATTGTGTGAATTAACACAAAAATCAGCAAGGGATCCCGCAAAATCAGCAAGGGATCCCGCAAAATCAGCAAGCGACACAAACCTTATCATCGTTCGTTTTACTTCTGACATCAACAACAATACACAAAACCCTTTCTTGAGAATACAATCTTCAAATTTAGTTACTGCAAAATTTGAGAAATTCAACCAGCCATTGACTGCTAGTTGCTTAATTCACCTAGCAAGAACATGACGGGATACTTCTAAGCATCATAATCTTCATTCTGTGAAGCCTTACGCCTGACAGCATATATAACAAAGAATATAAATTGGGATTATAAGTAAATACCTAGGTTTTGCTGAGGGAGATGGATCGGTGTGTGAAGCAAGAGAATAAGTGGTGGAGTAAAATGACAGAAAAAATAGGTTAGAGTGTAGCTGTAATTTAAGGAGACAATGGAGGGAGGAGATCTCAAGGAAGAATCCAACAGGGGAGAGACTTGGCTGTGCACTATTCATTGCTACAGTGCAACCAAGTTCTCCCTTTTTAAGAAGTAAAGATATATACACAAAGTCTCAGTTATGACGAACATATTCGTCGTAAGCTTTCAACGGGTTAAATATTATCCGCGTAGATAGATAAGACAAAAGCAGAGTACTTAGGGAGTAGTAATTTGTTGTCTTACTAGTATTGGTGCCCGGCTTCGCCCGGGTTACCTCTACTTACCATTAAATTTTTATTTCATTAAATAAAATTACTTAAAGTTGCACAACCCGTACATTTATCATTAATATATTTTTGTATGACATATCCTAAAATTACGATGAAATAAATTTTGAGACAAATTCACTACTCCCGCTATTAATATTTTACTCTTATTAATGAAACAATAGTAATAACATTTCACTACTTGCCCGTAATCATTGTTACTTTCACTACTCCCACCGTAATTATTGTTACTGTCACTGCTGCCGCATTAATATTGATAATTTCACTACTCCCGCCATAATTATTGTTACTTTCACAATTGCCGCATTAATATTGATTATTTCACTACTCTCGTTGTTGTTTCTACCACTTTCACTGATCTCGCTGATAATATTGTTACTTTTACGATTCAAATGAGTGATTACTATCATATAACTATATCCAATGTTACTACAATTCTTTTCTTTACTGAAGAAATTATTTTTACTACTTAAGCATGCAATTTTAAGAGGATTCTATATTTATATAAATATATTACATATATGCATTAAATCAAATCGAAACAATTATGCAATATTATATATTATGGAATCTAACTTGAATTATTTATAACCTAGTTTAATAAAATTGCATAGATTTTAAATTTAATATATAATTTTATGATGATAATAATTAATAGCATAAATGTACATATTTATACTAATTAATTATTTTATTTTAAAGAAATTGACCATCTTCCAGTCTTCTATAAATATTTAGGAAAATTACCAAGCATCTTTTTTCTTTTAGTCTCCTTGAAATCGACCATCTTAATTAATTATTTTATTTTAAGGAAATTGACCATGTTTTAGTCTCTTACAAATGTTTAGGAAAATTACCAAGCTTCTATATAATTTAATTTTAACCCAAACTATATAATATTTGCATTGAGATCCCTTAATCGGGTCCATCACACGGTGCTAGTGATTTAAAACTATATAGTATAATTAATTTGTATAACTTTCTTTAATTACATGGAAGTCCCTTGGTTTTTGGAATTAATATATAGTATTGATTTACCCATAACGCACAAGTATCAGGTCTACTTTGTGGTTAAGTAATTTGAGCGGAAAATTTCGAAATTTGGCTTAATCTTTTGGTATATAGATAGAGGACTGTTGGGATATGTCGAGATATCGACATATTGTAATTTAGGAATATGACATATACTAGCTACCGTCATATAAATAATGAGATATTATAAAATAATTATAATATTCTAGATTATATATAGGGTAGAATATTTGGTTCTTTTCTATATTCTATATATATATATATATATATATATATATATATATGATCGACTCATTGTATCAAAGTACAATGAATAATGAGTTAGGATCCTCCCCATTATCTCCAAAAGTAATGGATGATTCATTACCTCTAATAGGATCATTTTAATAGTTTATTATTTCTCTTACACATCACCATCCATTACTTAATATTGTGACCGTTAAATCGTTTCAAGATAATATATACCTAAACCGTTGAGTTATAATGGAGAGGAAAAATAATGGTGAGATCCAAATTGACGAACGATTATCAATAATAAACAACAATAGGTCTTGGTATAGACGGGTGGGGCGAACAGACGGGTAAAGACCTCTAATAAAATGGGTAGGGGGACAAGGTGTGACACCTCCATGTGCTTCCCACTTTATGGCAAATGGGTATTTTGTGAGGGAAAATGGTATCCGTATATACGTATAGACGGATAATATCCGTCTATAATGAGAATTTGTGAATAAACAATTACTCTGGTACAATTCTCCATCTCCGATTCTATCAAGGATGATCAATACTTACCTGTCAAGTGAAAATGAGACAGAGTATCAAGACCGGCCGACTGTATAAAAGAGAAATAAAATATCCATGCAAGCAGACAAAACCACAAAAAATTCAAAATGGTGTGTACGGAAAAGTAGTAATGGTAAGATTGTAAGAATAGAAGAATAGTCCACTCAAAAAATAACAGCAATACAAAACTCAAACAGTACAGAATGTAAAACATGCCAAAAACACATGAAATATCAACCAAATAAACCCCACAAACACACATTCACGACATTTCTCAATAATTTCATTCACCTCCTTTAATCCCCTCATCTTTCCCTTACAAATCAAAAACACTATTCCCTCCTCTCCTTTCACGAGTATCCCTCCATGTAATCTCACGTTTTCGTGGCGGGTTTTAAGTTAAAACGTGATTTGTCGATAAGCAGAACCGGAGCTGGTAATATTAGTGTACGTACGAGTTAGCAGAGAAGATATATTTCTCGTATTATGGACCGGAATTGGTTAAATAAGTGGAAAGATTTTAACGAGACGGTTTGGCGACCGTTGATCCAGTCGCCAGCGAGATCGTCGGTTGTTGTTTTCTTCTTCTTCTCTTTACTTGTTGGCGCGTTTCTATCCACGCGCTTCTTTGAATCCTCTGTATGTTTCTTTTCCCTCTTTTTCTTTTTTCTTTTTCTTTTTTTCGAAAAGAAATTAGTAAAGTAATTATTGATCATATTCATAATGTTGCGTGTTCATTACGAATTTTGGTTAACTCAAGTGGTCAAATTTGTACTCCGTACAAGTCATTTTTTCAGTATGATGGTAAATTTGACAACAAAGTATGTTAATAATAGTTCTGTCGGATGGTGGCGGATGTTGAGTAAAAAGTAAATGTATAAGATCTTAGTTAAGACCGTTTTAAGCTTAATACCGAGTTTTTTTTATATATTTTAAGTTTAAGATGACGTTAAATAGGATTAGATCTTAATTTTGAACTCTCATTTTGGTTTGGTTTAGCATTTCTTAACCTTTAGTCTAATATCGTACACCCTAACTAATGAGATATCTTAGTTTTTATTTTATTAAGATTATACTTAATTATTTATGGAGAACCCGAGTACCCCATAATCTCTTAAAATAATTTAATGTGCACAAATTCTCATTATAGACGGATACTATCCGTCTATAGTTATAGACGGATAGTGTCATAAATTAAAGTGGATAGTGTAAGTGAGTGGGAAATGGATACCCCACTTGCACTACCCACTTTAATTTGTGAGAGGGACACTATCGGTCCTATAGCTATAGATGGATAGTGTCCGTCTATACTGAGACGGATTGTTTAATGTGTGTGAGTGAAAAATAAAACTATCTCCTTTCTTATTAGTTGGATAATTGGTAGATCTATCAAACGAGTTAACTGGATTAGATTCGAGTCGGGTTAATTTTGGTTTTGCAAGTGTAGACCTCCTCCGTAGAGTAGGCTATTAGGGCATCAACAATAGAGGTTTGTCAACAAAGGTTTGTGTATTTTTTAGAGGTTTGTTGACAAACCTCTCTATTGTTGGCAATGAGGTTTGAGGTTCATAGATGAGAATGGTTACACATTTGTATACAGGTTTGTCGGATGACATGGCAAGTGGTGGTCCCTAAAATGTACCCAACATATGAGAGAAAAAAAATGGATAATCTGAAGTGGGTCCTATAACATGAACCTTGCAAAGGTTTGTCTATTGTTATGTATAGGTTTGTTATTGAAGAGGTTTGTTAATTTAGTGATGTGTCAAGGGACAAACCTCTTTAGAGGTTTATCTATTGTGGATGCCCTTAGATATGGTCCGTATTGCATACGGAGTATGTAGTAATGTAGGTCAAATATAGAAAACAAATGGAGCGTGAAGCAGAAAAGATGCGGAATTGGCAAATTTGCAACTAAATACATAATGGGTGGCGTGAGCGTGATACAATGCACAATGTGTCATGAGTCTCGCTTTTATGTCTGGTTTGTTTCGACAAAATGTACTAAATTACCGGAAAGTCTAAATCGGGAATTCAGAGGAACATATATATACACATCTGTCACGGAGCATGTGTAAATGGGTCCACAATTCCACTTACACTGATACACCAATGGTCCAATACTCCAATGGGTAATACGGAGTAGTATACAAATGAACTAGTTTTGTTCAAGACCTTAATATTTGTTTCCCAAATTCTTATTTCAGACCGTCATATCCGTCTGAAATTATTAGACGGATACCATTTTCTCTCACAAAAAACCCATTTAGGGTGTGAGTGGGAAAGTACATGGGGTGTCCCACCACCCATGTGCTTCTCACTTGTGAGAGTTCTTATTGCTGTCTGAAATAAAGCGGCCTGAAGCAAGACGGACTGTATTTGTTTAGAATGATCTAAATACTTGCACTTGATGATGTTATTACCTAGACAATTAACCTGGCTTATTATATGTTACCGTATGTATTTGGATCCGTTTTCTACCATTAAAAAGGATATTGCTGGCATAATCGAGCATTTGTGAGCACGGATTTTTTTTGATAGGTCTATAGTCAGGTCGGTTTACTACATTTTCCAATATTCCGTTGTATTTTTTTTTTTAATTGGATCAATTTGTTAAGCGGCCTATTCGAGATTTGAGTTTGATAGGACAAATACTCGCGTTCATCGATTATTTTCTTTTCCCAAAATAGCAAAATTTTACGAAGTAAAATCCGCTAATAGGGTTTTAAAACTTCCGTTGATTTAGGACTAAATTAGATGATACGGAGTATACACTTAAAAAAATTAGGAAAAGCTTGACTTGCATTTAATGACTTGAAAAGACCAATGTATAGACATGGTCAAGGAATGATTAGATTTATCTTAGCGTGTAGTGTAGTGTAGTGCACTATGGTTCTAGCTTCTAACTTTTGCACATGCTTATTTTATCTTGAAGAATGGTCCTTTTCTTCTTTATGGTTAGACTTAATTTTGGCACTCAATGCACTAATTTGAAATCCTTAATGGCGTCTACGTTTGATTAAAGGAAAATGTACTTTTTTAGGAAATTATTTGTTGCCATAAGATTGCAAGAATCCCAAGTCCTAACCAAACTGAGTTTGAGTGAACAATTAGACGAATTATAAAACGTTTCCTCATGAGTTTTAACACTGTTGAGACCTATGGAGTCGAATTAGTGAAAACATGACTTTTCTCATATTAGATGCAAGTTAGAGTACGTATATCTTATATGGAGTATCTCATTATTAAGATATAGGAGTATAACTGTTGATTCTGTTTCCAACATCAGTAGAATATTGGACATCAACCATAAATTTGAGACTTTAGATAGGGTTATTTCTTGCATAGTTGCATGGAAATTAGAGGTGGCCCAGATGACCAAGCTCAAATCCGAAGAGTCCCTTATACTCAGACGCGGATTAGTTGAGATGGTTCCGTGTAGCTTAATGAATACTCCCTCCATACCAGACCAAGGTAACACTAACCTAATACAGCCGTATCATACCAATGGTAACGTTCCTTATTTGGCCCACATCATTACGAAATTATCCTTATATCCATTTGCTATTTACACAAAATGCCATTACATACTCCACCTACCAACCCACGATTAAACCCACAATTACATACCTCACCTATTTTTTCTCTCTTTACCCTTTTTTCGTTTAAAACCCCATTTTTTTACCATGGTACCATTTGTTTGGTATGGAGGGAGTATATTACTACCATGTTCATGCCAGAAATTGAAACCAACGGGGGCGAAAAGGTAACGGTTTAAGGGAAACTCTAAAAAAACTGGAATATTTTGACTAAAAACATCGAAATTTCTGTCCGCCAGCTGGGATGACCGCCCTGCTAGCCCCCCTAGATCCATCGCTGATGATATGCCATAGTATTTAACCATTTGAAGTGAGTATTTATTTGTATTGCCTAAATGAGTTACTATGTAACCCATTTCAGGAGCTTTGTGAATGATTACTCCCTTTGTCCGAGTCAATTCCGTACCTTTTAATTCCGCCCTGACGCAGGAAAGGCCATACCTAGACTGACAGCATTAAATCTGCAAGTGTCTTGAATTCTGTACCTTTTATATCCGTCTGAAAGAATAAATGAGACAAACAAATGATTGAGACGGAGGGAGCATAAAAGAAGCCATCTCTGGACATTTGCAGTTTTAATGCTGCTGTGTAGCTCAGCAGAGTGTTTACTTACTGACAGTCTCAAATGTTTAACATTTTTCTCTGGTTGTGCTTTCCTTTGCAGCCTATTGTTGCCAACTCCGCAAAACAATCACTTTTAACTGGCGAATCAGCAAAAAACATGACACTACCTAACAACAAATCCGCCCTGACGCAGGAAAGGCCTCTCCCGAAAACTGAAACTCCACTGAATAATACCGACTCTCAAAGCAAACCTACCCAGTCGGAAAAAAAGCCTCGCCCTAAAACTGAGTTTCCGTTACAATGTTCTGATAATAACATCACTCAGACTTGTCCAAGGTACTACCCTGAAAAGACGGAACTAGACCCTGATGCTCCACCTCCGCCCACATGTCCTGATTACTTCCGATGGATATATGAAGACTTACGTCCCTGGAGAGAAACCGGTGTAACACGTGATATGGTGGAGATGGCTCAAAGGACGGCTAATTTTAGATTAGTAATATTGAATGGAAAAGCTTATGTCGAGAAATACAAAAGACCGTATCAAACCAGGGATGTTTTCACACTCTGGGGGATCTTACAGTTGTTGCGTAGATACCCTGGTAGAGTGCCTGATTTAGAGCTTATGTTTGATTGTGTCGATTGGCCTGTCATTTTAAAACGACATCCTTGGCCCAATGCCACTGCTCCTCCATTGTTCCGCTATTGTGGGGATGATAACACATACGATATTGTTTTCCCCGACTGGTCCTTCTGGGGATGGTAAGTTTTGAAATGGTTTATTTTTGTTTATATGCTGTAATAAATCAAAATGGTCATAGCTCGATACAAGCTTTTGTGTTGTAAGATAAAACAGCCTAACCAAGTCGTGTTAGTCCAGTGGTAGCCGGGTTAAACCTTGAGGCGATAATCACTTGGCCACTGCAGCCCCCGAAGAGGTGGCTTATATGCTGTAATAAATCAAAATGGTCATAGCTCGATACAAGCTTTTGTGTTGTAAGATAAAACAGCCTAACCAAGTCGTGTTAGTCCAGTGGTAGCCGGGTTAAACCTTGAGGCGATAATCACTTGGCCACTGCAGCCCCCGAAGGGGTGGCTTACATGGTCCATGTGGTGGTGGTGGTGGGGGAATGCATGGGCTCTGGGGGATTCTACCCCTCGTCATAAAAAAAAAAAAAAAAAAAGGGATAAAACAGCCTCTCTGCAGGGTGAGGCGGTGTTATTATATGCCTCCCCCGCCTTTTGGAGGAGGCTTTAAGGCACGGCTCCATACGGTTAGGGATTCACAAGGGAAATTTTATATGCAGGGCTGAGATTAACATCAAACCATGGGATCACCTTTCAAAGGAAATCAAAGAAGGGAATAAGATGGTCAAATTTGGGGACAGAGAGCCTTATGCATACTGGAAAGGAAATCCCTTTGTTGCACCAACGCGGATGGATCTTTTAAAATGTAATGTCTCGGACAAGCAGGACTGGGGTGCTCACATCTTTATACAGGTAAAACATTACCCACCTTCCGATTAGAAAATCAGTGTATCACATATTGCCTACCTTCCTCTTAAATGCAGGACTGGATTAAAGAATCACATGAAGGATTTAAGCAGTCAAACTTGGCTAGCCAATGTATACACAGGTACATGCGCATTCTGCTTCGCCAATATAGTTTTGATATGCTATAACCCACAACATATACTGTAAAATGTTGACGGTTTGATTCAAAATTTGGTATGGATAGGTATAAGATCTACATTGAAGGGTCAGCATGGTCTGTAAGCGAGAAGTACATCTTGGCGTGTGATTCGCCAACCTTGTTAGTGAAGCCGAAATACTACGATTTCTTCTCTAGAGGACTGATGCCTATAAAACACTATTGGCCTATCAAGGAAAATGATAAATGTAGGTCTATTAAGTTTGCTGTTGAATGGGGTAACAATCACAAGAAGAAGGTAACTTTCTTTGTTAAGCCATTCGTGTTTATTGTCTGTCTGTTTTTTGCATCTTAGGACGGACTAGAACAAATCGAGTCCCTTGAAATTTCCTGAACAAATCATTCTGTCAGTTAAGGCAGGAAAAATAGCTCATTAGTTGCTGGTTGTTACGGAATCCAAATCCATAAAAAATTTGTGTGAGACGGTTTTGACATGTGAGACCATTGCATTAACAGGCTGCGGAGATAGGAAAGGCAGCAAGCGACTTCATACAAGAAGATGTAAAAATGGATTATGTATATGACTACATGTTACATCTGCTGACTGAATATGCCAAGTTATTAAAATTTAAGCCAACAGTAACGAAGAATACTGTTGAGCTATGTTCAGAAGCCATGGCATGCAGGGCATCAGTTAATCAAAAGAAGTTTATGATGGAATCTCTTATTAAGAATCCTTCGGATACTGCTCCTTGCACCATGCCACGTCCTTATGACAAAGCGGGATTGCTTAGACAGTTGAGGAGGAAAAACAATGCTGAAAAACAAGTAGGCAACTGGGAGATAAATTACTGGACTAATCGAACTATGCCACAATAGACAGAGATGTATGAATTACTGGATTCGTTGCTCCAAATAGGTATGCAGAAGATGTTAGATTGTTTTATTTGATGTAATTCGATCAACTGCTTTATGTTCATTTTTTTTTCTAATATTTTTGAAGCATCAAAATTTTAGTTAGGCTATTTTTGGTGCGTGCGTTTAAGGCGTTGGGGTAATATATAGCAGATTAATATATAGGCTACATTGTTTATCTTGGTCGGAACCCAATCTCCTGGTCCTCCAAGAAACCAACGGGCGTTGCCCTCTCCACCACAGAAGCGGAATTTCGCGCTGTTGCTTCAGTCACAACCGGAACTCTATGGCTTCACAATCTCCTCTCTAACTACATGTCACTGTCACCAAACCACCAGCCATCTTCTGTGATAACATCTCAGCTACCCTCTACGCCAAGAACCCTGTTTTCCACTCCAGGATGAAGCACATGGGTACATGGCCATCTCCTTTCACTTTGTTAAACAACAGCTTCAACGTGGTCAAATACGCATCTCTCATGTCGCAAGCAAAGATCAAATCGCTGATATCCTTACCAAGCCGTTGCACAAGCAACAACATCTTGAGTTACGAGACACGCTTGGACTTATCACACGAACGTCCAACTTGAGGGGGCGTATTAACAATATCTTACCAAATAATATCTCACACTCAAAAGGATAAACACAAATCAACACAATCCTCTCAATCAATCTATAATGTAAATATAGCACATATATATTATGTGAATCAATTAGCATCAATTAGTTTATATTGTATAGGCTCCTCTCCTTATTTAGATGTATGTAATCCCTATATATAGTGTACATTTATCATCAATGAAATAACAACTCTTTCACACAAATAACCAAGTCTTATAGTATCGTCTGATTGTTTAAGCTGCAAATTCATACTCGAGTTTATTAGCTACTGCAAAAATGCATCTTAATCCGCTTAAATATTTTGAATGATGAGGAACTTAATTTATGGATCAACCACTTAAATTTCAGTCTTGGTGAATGACGAGTTTATTAGCCTCGCCGGGTGAGTGTGTACAGTGACCCTCCCTAGTGGAGCCAATCTCCAACACCAGGTTGAACAAGTTGAGACAACATGCTGTCAGTGTCAGTGTAGGAAAACAGTGGAAATTGAGCTATGATGAACAGTCCAAGAAAGAGACCCTTTTTAGTGAATTTAGAACCGCGCAAAAGGGTATAGGGAAACAGAAGACGACCTTGACTTGGGTCCATATGAATGTCAATACACATATGACATTTGATATGGACCTTGCAACGTAAAGGTGGGTGGAGAAACTTTGGTTGATATGGATGTAAATGATGTTACATTTGCAAAGCAACGACTTTATGAAAGACAAAAGACTTCAACTTTCCGCACATACTAAATACATACATATATGTGTTGATTCAGTTAGTCTCCCTTAACACGAAGGTATCTGTTTTAACATTAAAATGGGTCAAATATCATTCCACTAAAGTACTACATGACTATATGCACCATATCATGTACGAGTATTAATCTCAAGATTGCTTCCGAATCCTTACTCTTTAAAAAGAGAGAACTTGGGGTGTACTGTAGCAATGAATAGTACCACCCCAAGTCTCCCTCTACCGTTGATTTTTTTTCCCAATTAGATCTCGGCCTTCCATCTATGCTTCACCCTCATCCACAACTTCTGTATCACTTCTTATTCAGTATCACTTCCCATCCACTCATTTCCATCTATGCTTCACTCTCATCCACAACTTTCCATCTCCCACTAAAAAGCCTCCATTTCCCCTTTCCCCTTCAATATCACACCACAATGACGACGGCTTGATGACGATGACGATGCTGATGATGAGACGATGACGGCGGCACAACCCATGATAATGCCGATGGCAACGCTTTTAGGTTACATCGTCTTCCTTCTTTTCGCTGTTCATTATTTTCGACTTTATTTTCTGGCTTTTTTTCGTTTGGTACTTAGATTTTGATCTTCGTTTTATGGGTTTTTTGCTCATATATTAGGTTGGTGTCCAATTGAATTTTAGGGTTTGGTTTGATTTCAGTGTCTTTCTTCTAAACTGTAGTAATACTCTTTTTGTATGCTCCTTTTGTATGCTTCTTTACGATGTTATACTTTTTTAAAGATTTGTTTGATATTTCGGCTTCTTATAACTGAGTTTTTGGGGGTGCTGTTGCAGTTGTTTGTAAGGGCTACGAAAATCAGCCTTGAATTCAGGTTAAAGATATGTACAACAATTTCTAATTGTTCATGCTGCTTCTTAAACTGTTGTTCAGTGGTCATCCTAATCTGTTATTGTGTTTACAGGTACTCATGGCGCCCAAGCTTTAAGCGCCTGCTCACTTGTGGTGGACTCAAACCCTTGGCTATCTGTGTTGGCCCGTCGCTGAATGTTACGGTAATATTGATATGACCAAGGCCAAACAATCTGTCTCTCCTCGACAAGTCAAGAGTGCTTCTCAATGGCAATACTTTACTTAATTATGCAGGAATGCTTCTTAAGAAGCAAAACATGACAAACAAATGTGAATTTACTTGTTTATAACTGGTTGTTGACTCCTACTTGTTTTACAATGTCCTCAGCTTTTCAATTGTTTTGCCTGTTCCAAAACTACAATTGGCTATGCCTATTCGAGTTACCACATCATATATAATTCTTTATTTCAGTGGTTTTGGGTGTTATTTCGTTATTGTTTGGGTATTATAATGATTCCTCGTTTTGAAATTAGATTTTCGGGTGCTGTGTGAAAATTGATTTCGTAGTTTAGATAGTTCTCTAATTTGCTGTTTTTTTTAAAAAGTTTAGGGTTTAGGCATTTCCAATTATGTCTTGGTTTGGGTCATTTTTTTTGCCAAGATCAGTTAACAAAGGGAGCTCAATTCAAATCATTGTCAAGCAGGTTTGCAATGTGAGTGTTATTCTTACCAAATTCTTTTTCGAGTCTTTTTGTTAACTCGGGTAATTGTGGTCAGCCTTATGGTACGATGTTGTGTATATATGTGGATATGTGGTAAACAATTTAAGACTTTATTTTTTTTGGGGGATGGCCGACTAATCTTGCTGCCTTATTGAGGTCTACATGTGGAAAATGCAGCAACAGGCGGTGCCTTTGGTGTTGAGAGTGGTGTAGATTGAAAAGGGTTTCTTATATAAGGTGGTGTTACATCTTCTGTTTTTTTTTTATACTCGACCTTGTTGACTGTGAAATGGCTCAGATTGTTTACAATTGTTTAGGTTTATGTTGTTTTGTGGTTCCTCTAGGTCAAAGATGTGCCTGCCTTCTTCGTTACTAATGCTCTATTTGCGTTACATGCTGAGCTGAGCATCTCTTCATAGATGAGGTCGGGCGAAGAACCAGGTAAATACGGAAGCCCTTTGGAATGTCTTTTTGCTACATTTATGCACAATAACCTGCTACTGACTCTCTATGATTGTTTGCCTCTTTGGACACTGTGAGTCATTTGTTACTTCTCTTTCACTGGCTGTATCTTGTGTATATGCGGTCGCAGGGTGTGGGGTGTCGTTGGTGAAGGCCCTTATTTTTGACACTTTCTTTGCTAACTTAGCAGATTGCCAGTGTGTCTTTAGGCCGGCTTCTGACATGTCGAATCACCTTGTGGGTTTGGATTTTATACTGCTGAGCACTGCAGATTTCAGTGCAGGCGTACAGATTTTTCCTCATTCTCATTGCTTGTCTTAGGCTGTTTTTTTCTTGCCTACAATACCTTCAACACGGAATTTTCATATTTGTTAGTGTCTTTAGGTTGCTGAGTTTCTGTCTTAATTGGTTTACGTGTGCTTTTCCTTCTTCCTGTTGATAGCTATTTTGATCTACTCTTTTTCAGTCAGGTACCTGCATTTTTTATAACGTAATACCCTGCGTTTTTTATAACGTAGTACCCTGCAGTTCTTGTGTATATCCTCCTTTGTGAGTTTCCTTTTATTTCTCTTTGTTTTTTTTCAATCAATTGCTCCAAATTTTTTGTTATTAAGGTATCTTATTTACTACCTTACTGTGCAAGAGATACTCATTCTGCATGGTTCTGCAGGATAACTATGCCTAGCAGAGCTTTGAGCGGGGCATCGCTGCACAAGAAGCTGGTGCCTTTTCTTGGGAGATAATTCCTGAAAGAGCTTAATTATTAAGTCAATGTAATAATCTTACCACGTTTCTGGTCCGGTCCAAGCATCAATTTTTTTTTCATGTATTTTCCAGGTCAAGGTTCCTGGTGGTGGAGGAAAACCATCAACAGTTGTCCATAAAGACGAAGGTCTTAGTAAGGTATATACTCGTAATTAATGTTTGTCGTTACTTAATGTTCAGTACTTGAGTACTTTAGCCTTCTCTTGTATATGTTCAATGTCTTAACTATAAACTGAACTTTTGGATGGATGGATGTTTCTGCTTTCTTCAAATATTCCAGTATGACCCTGCCAAATTGAAAAAGCTCAGACCAAGTTTTAACAAGGATGGAGGCACGATTACTGCTGGAAATGCTTCTAGCATAAGGTTGTTCCTTTATACTAATAACATGTACATTGTTGGCATTGGTGCTGACTTGGAAATCGTTTTGTGGGTGACATGGAGCAAATTAGGTCATGACAAATTCTAAAATCCACTTTCAACCAAAAAAAATCAGAACTTCAGTCTCCGCTCTTGACATTTTTATACTCGAACTCTTTTGAAAATGTGTTATTGCTCAATTTCAGTGATGGCGTTGCTGCACTTGTATTAGTGAGTGGTCAAAAGGTGTTTGGAATGGGGCTGCAGGTGATCGGAAACATGAGTGGTTATGGTGATGCTGCTCAGGTATTTCATGGAATTCCCTGGATTGGAGAGCTTTGAATTGAGGGTTCTATTTATTATATCGGGAAGGATTACAAGTTACTTTTTGAGATTTTATACGTGTAGAGCTTTTGTTCATGAAAGTGTTGCCTTATTGCTTAATTATAATGGGTGGGCAGACACTGAGATATTTGCTTAATTATAATGGGTGTTGCCTTATTGCCTAATTATAATGTTTGCTTCCATCGTGAACTCCCCTCATTTATCGACATTATTTATCTGTATCCTAAAAATTAGGGTTTATTGTTTTCCCCTTCCTTCGTCAACATTGGTGTTTTGGTGCGGTTAATCCGATTAATTATTATTCGTTTTCGTATATTGGGAAGGGTGATTATGTGGTTTTTGGGGCGTTTGGTTTTTGGTCCGGTGCTTGTGTGTTTTTTTTGTGATTATTGTCATGGTCTTTTTTATTATTTGAGATTAGGTTTTCCTGGGTTACTATTGTTTTTAGAGATTAGGGTGAATATGAGATCTGTATGACATTTTTTATGCCAGATGATAAGAATTGTTGGTTGAAAATTCGTGGTTAGTTGTGTGGTTCCGTGTTGCTTCAATTTTCTGAGTAGTGTGTTTCGTGTCCATCAATGGAGTGTTTAAACTATTTTTTTTAAGATTGTGCTCTTTGATTACGCTAATCTTGGCTATTTTCTACTCTATTTCAAACACTTTTTTATATAGGCGGTATACTCCACAGATTATAGTAATGGTGGCTCACCCGCATGCCAACTATTATATATACAATTATTGACTAGAAATCCAGTTGGCAGGTGGGTTAGGGTCTATGCACGTATATTATTTGAGACTTAGCTTACCGTCAAACGCCTGCCTTCATTTTTGTTTGCGCTGACCCTTCCGTCCTTATCTGTTGACATATGCTTTAGATACAGTGTTCAAGTTACTGCTTGTTTTTTTTTTCTTGCCGGTGGCGTAACCGATGTATCTTGTGGCAGGCGGCGTGGTTCCGTTGGTGGGGCGTGCTGCTCTATTTTGTCAGACTCATGGGCTGGTTCAAGTTCTCTTATAAATTGGAAGTTGGTAAGAACTCCTTCAGTCGGACTTTTCGTATTACCCCTGTTAGGCTAACCCTTGTCAACGCACTAATAGTGTACGGCTTTGTAATTAGCAAGGCGGCTGCCTTCCGGATTGAACTTCGCAACTTGGGGTTCTGCTTAGGTTTGCAGGCCACTATCATTTAGAGCCCTTGGATTCTTAGATGTAAATATCTTGCGCTGTATGTTCTGGAAGCTATGTCCATTGTTTATTCCATCTCTTAGTTAGACTCCAAGTTAGGCCGTTACTGTGTTTGACCGTGGTAAATTGTGATTTTCAGGGTTTCTTTTTACTGCGCATTGTCTCTTCAGCAGTAGTTCAGCCTCCAGTGGAAACTCGTGACTAAGGATATTTAAAAGTGACAAGGGTTGTAGCCTGGTGCGTTGTTGATGCGTGCTCACCTATGTACTGGGCTATTAGGCGGCATCTTCAAAGGTGGGGACTTTGTAATTTGTCCTTCATTTTATTTTAGCTAATTCGCAGTTGTGTTTGTCGGGTGCCTGCCAATTTACTTATCTCTGTTGTCTTTTTATACCTTTCAAAGCATCTTCTGAGCTCTATTATATTGTGTTTCTTGCATTTCCTGGTGTTTACTCGTTCCGGGATTTGGTATTCTTTGTTCTGTTATTGACGAATTCAGATGATAATTCATGTTTTTTGACCCAAACCATTTTGTGATTAAGCCGCTATTGTCGTTATTATCACCTTAAGAGATTGCAATCGAACCTGTTAACAGTTGTTTAGTTCTTAAGGCCAACTTGCTGCCTTTCATGCTATGTTACTCAGAAACGACAACAAGTCTTTGGAACTGTGTGCTCCAAGTATCTCTACTCGGCTATGTGATGATTTTTATTGATAGTTCAAGTGTATACCAATGTTCGAATGTGAAGGGTCAAACACGGCTTACACTGCACTTGCTTATGTTATCATTCATTGAATTCAGTTGGTGTACCTTCCTAAATAAGTCATAGCCTGCAGAATGCTTAAAAAGTAATCACCTTTCTTACCTGAAAAAGGAAATGACCATCATTGCATTACATTACTGCAGTCTGAAGTTAACTTACAGTTCAGTCTAGACTAAACCTGTACATTACCTTTGCTTATATATGCAAATCTCATGCTTTCAAATTTATGAACATCCTCACTTATTTGGTTAACATTGACAGTAAAAGGTAAGTAAATCATAGTGTTATTTCATCTAATGTACCATGTATATACGAATACTTGCAGCAATGTTTCGCTTAGTTCATGCCTTGGTTACATTTATAGTTTGAAGTGTTCTACTGATTTTACTTGTCGAGTTGTTGATAGGTTTTTTTTCTTTTTTTTTTATCAGGAGATTATGGCTCCGGCCATTGCCGTTCATCCTACTGATTTTGGTCACGACAATGTCAATTATCTTAGCTGAAAGAAGAACATACATAATTCATACTGATGATACTCGAGTTCGGATTCTAAAGGGTCAATCTCAAACACGGTATGAAGGAATCTTAGGCTCTATCAAGAAGACAACAGCCCACGAGAGTGAAGACGATGAAGAGGCATTGGCCCCTGAGCTTCTCTATACCTATGAGACGACTATGACTGGTTTTTTGCTGTTAAACTCACCGATCAACAACATCGTTCTTTGACTCATACTGGTAGGGTACTATTTGTAGCTCCTGAGTAGATGTTAAGCCTGCACACCACATATTCAACTCATTTGCTAGGGCTAGAAATTGGCAGAGGGTTATGGAATGAATCTAGCTTGGCGTCTGATGACGTAATAGGCGTTCTTGATACGGGAATTCGGCCGGAACATGTAAGTTTTAATGATAAAGGATTGTCTAAGGTTCCTTTAAAATGGGAGGGTACTTGTGAGAAAGGTACAAATTTCTCAACTTCTAATTGCAAGGGCTTTCCTGAAAGGATATGAGGCGATCAATGGCAGAATCAACGAGACTGATGACTTTCGATCAGCCAGAGATTCAAATGGCCATGAGACACACACTGCATCCACTGCTGCAGGAAATGTGGTCCCTGGTGCAAGCCTCTTTGGAAATGCCTTGGGTATTGCCAGCGGAATGACTTATTTCGTTCTTGTCCTTCTGTACTGATTAAATAAGTTACATCCAGCTTAAGTTCTTAGTAAGATCTGGCAAGTCTGATTATACAGGTTGGTACTTAAGCAGTTTGGGTCAGCTCGGGTATTAGTCTTTTTAAGATCAGGGATTTCAGGACGGGTCAATCTATAAATTTTAGGCTACGTCTGATTTCTTATTGAGTTTCCTTTTCCCCTCAGATTAGTTATTTAGACCATTTAGGGTTGACTCATTAGCAGTGACAGGCTGGCCAGAAGTTCAGGTCGTTTTGGGCAAGTGTTTAAATCCCGAGTCAATTAGAACATCATTTCCCTATGGCTATAAACATTTTGTTTCATATTAGTCACTGGGGACATTTCGACTAAATCATTAATTCATTATCGGTTAGTTTTACTGGAATCCCAATAGAACCAAAGAATCTTTATGTTTTAGATTGTAATGGAATTTGTGTAAGGTAGAATCACTCATAAATTGGTTACGACTTTTTTCTGTGAAGTAGTAGTCATTTGATACTGAAGAATCCCATATTATCCCACATGTGAGTGTCCCACATTGAAGGAGAAAGAGAGATTGTACCACTTTATAACCAAGGGGGCTACTCCTCCTATAGCCAATTGGTTTTAGGATGGAACCTCCCTTGTGTTGTTAAGTGGTCCGTCTCTCCTCCATTCGGGTAAGGCCCAGGCCCATTTGCATGATTTAACATGGTATCAGAGCTCATGGCTAAAGACCTGGGGTATGATGATTAACTGGGCCATTGTGTGCCAGCTGGAGCCGAGGCTTTGTGTACCTCTTATTTGGCCCAGTCTGAGCTTGTTAGCAGTCGGAGAAAATTCCATCCGTTGATGGCTCCGGTCTGATTTAAAGTGGGCCTCACATGTGTGGGGGAGTGTGAAGAATCCCATATTATCCCACATGTGAGTGTCTCACATTGAAGGAGAAAGAGAGATTGTACCACTTTATAACCAAGGGGGCTACTCCTCCTATAGCCAATTGGTTTTAGGATGGAACCTCCCTTGTGTTGTTAAGTGGTCCGTCTCTCCTCCATTCGGGTAAGGCCCAGGCCCATTTGCATGATTTAACAGATACAAATGTCAACGCTTCCTTCATTATGGGTCATCTTGAAATAGAATATTAATGTTATTAAATCAGGGAGTCAGGGATAAGTTATATGCATCCAACCCCATGATCCCACTATCTGCGAGAACGACATTGGAGAATTTTAGTTTTTTTTGTTATCCATACATGCCGTAACCCATTCACATTTAAGTATTTAACACAGAAAAAACAAATATTCTGAACGACACCTACATTACTCGAATGTCTATTCAAGCTCTTACCACCCCAAGTTAAGTAATACAGATGATTTCAATCAAAACAAATGCATACGATTCAGTTGTGTGTTCCAAGCCCTATCTATGTGTGGAACATTGCTTCTTAGGCAACGGTGGAATCAAATTATGTAGCTACTAAATACTGAGCCATTTCTTATGTTACATATGTTTGTATAGTAGATGAGTGAACTACCAATTTTGCCCTAAGCCATTAACTGCATATCCCTCCATCAAATGAGGATACTGTCATTTTCCTTTTCTCTTTTCTTTTTCCTTTATTTTGACAACAATAACATAGTAATAAACTTCATCATGTGTTGACATGATGCTGGTACATTGCCCCAGAATACTACAATGGAGAAATCGTTACCAAAAAGCTTGATCTATATGCTTTCGATCTGTGATGCTCGGACTCTTCACCTGACCCTGAGGATCCGGTGGACAGGATCCGGGCACGGATCCGGACATGGATCCTTGACGGATCCTTCTATGAGAAATCGGTGTGAGAGAGTTGTTTTTAATCTCTGTTTTGTACAACAGTCCTATATCAAGAGTGATCTTGACACGATTTTTAATGCTGTAATAAAGTCTTCATTCATGTTAAACATGAAAAAACTACTTTTCCTTTCTTTTCTTTGACTTTTTTAACTAATAATCAATTTATTTTCAAAAAACTAAAACATTAGCCGAGTCCAAATTCAAATTAGGATCCTCGTATCCGGGTCCTTGTTTTTGAGATTTCAAAGATCGGACCCTCGGATCCGTGTCCGTGTCGGATCCTCGTATCCGAGTCCGAGCATCACAGCTTTCGATATAGTATTGATGTAGTTTATTCCGGGAAAGAGGATTAAGGAACTAGCAGGACAAGCCCCTTCCCTTTCCTATTTTTAGATTCAATTCAATTGACTGGTAATTATTTACTATATAGTTAGCTTTATATAACTATATAAGTATGTAATGCAAATTAGTGAGAATATATGATAGTGTGAATTATTTACTATGGTTTTGATGCGCTGCTCTAATGAGTTTGTCTATGTATAACTCCGTAAAAGTAAGCCCAGTTAGGTCTACTGACTTTCTCCATTTTTCCCGATTATTATTAATTCGTGTTTTTCTTGCTTCTGATTAGTTCTATTGTTTAATTCTAATTTATGCTCACAAAGTAAGCTGTTTTGATGGCAGGGTTGTTCTCACTTCTCACTACTCATTTAGGCTAAGGCGAAAAAGCCAGGGCCGAGTGTATTTGTGGTCTTATGCGACCCCTATAATCATTTTAAGGATCTGCTTCTACCAGTAAAAAATCGAAATTCATAATTGTTTTGATGGGTAAAGGATCTCTAGATAAATGTTAGTGACTATAGAGAAACATGCTTCATATGCATTGTGTGTATGGTACTTGTCTAATATGTCAATTCATCATTTGGTACATTGATCTGTTTGGAGCTATATAGCTACTGCAATTTCAGAATTTATGTAAATGGTTGGTGCTTATTGATTTTGTTACAAAAAATCTCGGCACGTCGTTGCCACTGCTACTAAAAAAAAAATGGGGGAGTTATTAAAGAAGATAGACTAGCACATTTAAAGAATAAGTGGGTGCTCAAAGAAGTCTCTAATCTAAACACAAAATAGTTCACGCTTATCTTGTCAACTTCTGGTACACTTTTGTTTGTAATGGGTGCACACTTTCAAGCATAAGAAGGAAAGGTTTCAGGTTAAATAGCCCAGTTGTACGGAAAGCTGTATTGGAAATAAAACTAACAGTTAATTTCTGGGTGTACCGGATAGTAACATATGACTACTAGACAAACCCTATTTTTACTCCTTACACATTCCTACTTTGTCCTTATTAATCCTATATAGCATGTATCATAGTGCCTTTATTATGACTTTACAGTGCTGCACACTGTCTAAATTCGTGACCTAGCTGTAAAATCGTACGTTCTAACCCCTAAGTCATCCGATATGAAGTTGACCACCCAAAATAGTGGTGTAAGGTTCCCGATATGTCTGGTAAATGGTTGAGACCAAATTGGCGAAGTAATTGACATTCTATTCTATACGCCAACGCATGGTACCTCAACAGAATTTAAGTTAGTTTTTTTTTATAAACGATTAACCGAATTGGGGCTCCGCGCCCGGGAGGGCGCGGCGCAACAACTAGTGTAAGAAAAGGCATTTTATTTGCTCTAAATACCATAAGACCCTAAAGAAATACAACTAAATTACGCTATGAATCCTAAAAGTTATCTTATCATTCTGTCAGTTACCAATTTCAAGACATTGTTAAGCCAGCAAAATTAGCTCATTAGTTGGTGATTGATACGTAAACTAAATCTACAAAAAACTTGTATAAGACGGTTTGATATGTGAGACCATTGCATTATCAAAGATTCGCTATGAACAATCCAAGAAAGAGACTCTTTCGATATCAGTGAGCTACTCTCTTTAGCGAATTTAGAACCGTGCAAAAGGGTATAGGGAAACAGAAGACGACCTTGACTTGGGTCCATATGAATGTCCATACACAAATGACATTTGATATGGACCTTGCAACGTAAAAGTGGGTTTAGAAACTTTGGTTGATATGGATGTTAATGATGTTACATTTGCAAAGCAACGACTTTAGGAAAGACAAAAGACTTTTCTGCTTTCCGCACATACTAAATACATACTCCGTGTTGGACCAGTTAGTCTCCCTTAACACGAAGGTATCTGTCTTAACATTAAAATGAGTCAAATATCATTCCACTAAAGTGCTACATGACTATATGGACCATATCATGTATTAAGAGGGGCAAAAAACTTGTATGAGACGGTTTGACATATGAGACCATTCCATTAACAGGTTGCGGAGATAGGAAAGGCAGCAAGCGACTTCATACAGGAAGATGTAAAAATGGATTATGTATATGACTACATGTTACATCTGTTGACTGAATATGCCAAGTTATTAAAATTTAAGCCCACAGTAACGAAGAATACTGGTGCGCTATGTTCAGAAGCCATGGCATGCAGAGCATCAGATAATCAAAAGAAGTTTATGATGGAATCTCTTATTAAGAATCCTTTGGATACAGCGCCCTGCACCATGCCACCTCCTTATGACAAAGCGGGATTGCTTAGACACTTGAGGAGGAAAAACAATGCCGAAAAACAAGTAGGCAACTGGGAGATAAATTACTGGATTAATCAAACTTTGCCACAATAGACAGAGATGTATGAATTACTGGATGTTGGTGATATTGATCACAAGGCATTTAAGTGCATTCGGGTTTCTTATGTCAAATCGGTTTTGAGCCCGTAATGGATATAATGTGAGTCGGGAATACGGAGTGTATGCTCATATAATCGTATATCGAGTTCATGTATGTAATGGATAAGGTAATGATAAATAAGTTTATCATGTTCGGTAAGTATATACGAGGTATATGGCATCCCCTACTGGGGTCATATACTCGGGGATATTAATATCAAATACTTAGCGAAATTCGAGAAACCAAAAATAAGAATTAAGCAAATTGGCTGCGTCCCCGATCGGGGATGCTAACCCCTATCGGGGTTGTATGGTTTCACGTGGGAAATAATTGTCAGACATTGGCAGTTGTACTTTGTTCTCATTGGTTTATAATACCAAAAGGAACATGTTTATCCATTTTTGTCAAACATGTGTGAACATACTTCATGCATTGATATAAATAAGGTGTAAAAACAAAAACATATGATCAATTGCATTTTCTGGTTTTGACAAAAATAAAGTAAAAACAAAAACTCTTATGGTTTATTTATTCTTTGTTCTTGCCTTATGATACGTAACGCAGCGGATGAAAACACGGAAAGATAAAAGATCGAAAAGCTAGACCTATAGCTCGACAATCTCGAGTTCAAGACAAGACCTATTGACTCGAAACTCCGCTTAAACAACACAAGAGACTCGTCAAGCGTTGAATAAGATTTGTGTTCAACAAGCTGTCGAAAGCACAAAGTTTTGATAGAAATTTTTAGTGTAAAACTTGATTGTTATTCCAATAATTATAAGACTATTTATAGTCAAGCAACGAAGTCAGTTGAACAAGGAAACAATACCAAAGGTTGCCTTAAACAACCATAATAAAATAAGCCATTAACTAAATTAAATAAGGTGCACCACCCCTTTGCATGCTCTGTTGAACGCTTCCTTTATTGCCATAATTCCACTTGCCTCAATTAAGTCCTGAACAAGTAACCAAACTCACGAACTGAGCCCGCACATTCACGCCAATGTCACGCCCCGAATCCATGCTCCAAACAGACAATGGAGCGATGCTGTCCATACTGTCCACCACCGTATCATCCCCTCCCCCTTGAAACGGAATTGACCTCAATTCAAGAAGACCGTCATCATCAAGATAAGGAGAAAGATCACCCACATTAAAGGTAGCATGCACGCCGCAATCACCAGGCAACTCGATTTTATAAGCATTGTCATTGATACGATCAATCACCTTGAAAGGACCCTCGGCTCGGGGCATCAGTTTATTCTTCCTTTTACTCGGAAATCGCTCCTTCCGCAAATTAACCCATACCAAGTCGCCCTTTTGATAAACACGTGGCTTCCTATGCTTGTTCGTTTTTGCGTCGGAACGGCATTGACGGACTCAATACGCTCACGCACTTGTTGGTGCAATTTCATCATTGACTTTAGCTTGGACTCGGCGTCTTTATGGACCAATTCAGCCTTTGGAAACGGAATTAAATCAAGAGGCATATAAGGATTAATCCCATACACCACCTCAAATGGAGAGTGACCCGTCGCATAGGTAGGTGAGCGATTATAAGCAAATTCGGCATGAGCGAGTTTAATATCCCAATCCTTTTGAGTACGACTAACCAACCCACGCAACAATACTCCCAAGGTCCGATTAGTAACTTCCGTTTGCCCATCCGTCTGAGGGTGATGAGATGTGCTAAACAAAAGTTTGGTACCCACCTTTCTCCAAAGCGTATTCCAAAAATAACTTAGAAATTTCGAATCACGGTCTGAAACAATTGTCTTGGGAATTCCGTGGAGGCGAACAATTTCACGAAAATACAATTCCGCTACATTACTAGCGTCATCAGTTTTGTGACACGCAACAAAATGAGCCATTTTGGAAAATCGATCCACCACTACTAGAATTGAGTCTTTACCTCTTTGAGTGCGCGGGAGTGCCACGATGAAGTCCATGGACACGTCCTCCCAAGGATGAGTAAGAACCGGCAGCGGAGTATAAAGACCCGGCTTGAACGAACTCTTCGCCATTTTGCAAGTCACACACTTCGCTACAATGCTAGTTACGTCTCCAAGTAATTTCGGCCAAAAGAAGTGTTCTTTCAACACTTCGACTGTTTTCACGACACCAAAATGCTCGGCTAATCCTCCACCATGGGCCTCACGAATCAATAACTCCCGAATTGGGTGTCTCGGCACACATAGACGATTTCCTTTAAAAAGGAATCCGTCTTGAATTAAAAATTCACCATGGGCCCCAGTTTTGCATTTATCAAATAGCTCCCCAAACTCCTTATCACTTGCGTAACAAGACTTCAGAACTTCAAAACCCAACAATCGGGTCTCCAATACGGCTATTAACGTGTACCTGCGAGACAAAGCATCGGCTACAACATTGCTCTTACCATCCTTATACTTCGATGAGAAGTGAAAGGATTGTAAAAACTCGACCCATTTAGCATGACGCGGACTCAATTTTTGCGGTCCATTTATATACTTTAACGACTCATGGTCCGAGTGTAAAATGAAATGATTTGGACGTAAATAATGACTCCAATGACTAAGAGCTCTAACAATGGCATAAAACTCTTTGTCGTAGGTGCAATAATTTAATCTCGCTCCTCCTAATTTTTCCGAAAAGTAAGCAATGGGTCGCTTACCTTGTAACAAAACTGCCCCGATGCCTACCCCGCTTGCGTCACACTCGACCTCAAAGGGTTGCGAAAAATGCAAAGTGCCAAAATAGGTGCGGAGCATAATCGTTTTTGATTAATTCGAATGCTTCTTGAGCTTCTTTGGTCCACACAAACACGCCCTTCTTCAAGCAATTGGTGATAGGGCTAACAAGCGAACTGAAATCGCGTATGAACCGTCTATAAAAGGAGGCAAGACCATGAAAGGAGCGTACCTCGCTTACTGTTTTAGGAATGGGCCAAGTACTAATAGCTTCGATTTTTGCCATGTCTACTGATACTCCGTCCTTTGACACCATGTAACCCAAAAATAACACACTGTCAACCAAGAATGAGCATTTCTCCCTTTTTCCAAAGAGCTTCTGATTTCGAAGCACTCCAAATACGAGCCGTAAATGCTGCAAATGATCATCAATATTCCGGCTATACACCAAAATATCGTCAAGATAAACAACCACAAATTTACCCAAAAATGATTTTAAAACTTCATTCATCAGGCGCATAAAAGTACTTGGCGCATTTGTGAGTCCAAACGGCATGACAGTCCATTCGTAAAGGCCGTGCTTTGTTTTGAAAGCGGTCTTCCACTCATCTCCCTCACGCATACGAATTTGGTGGTACCCACTTCGGAGATCGATTTTCGAGAACACTTGTGATCCGCACAATTCATCGAGCATATCGTCGAGCCTCGGAATTGGGAACCGGTATTTAATCGTGATATTATTCACTGCTCTCGAGTCAACGCACATACGCCACGTACCATCCTTTTTTGGAACGAGCAAAACAGGTACAGCACATGGGCTCATACTTTCTCGAACATATCCACGTTCCACCAACTCGTCAATCTGCCTTTGAAGTTCCTTAGTTTCTTCCGGGTTACACCTATAGGCTGCCTTATTCGGTAATGGGGCTCCAGGAATAAGGTCAATTTGATGCTCGATTCCCCTAATTGGAGGTAGGCCGGGTGGTAATTCATCAGGAAAGACATCCTGATATTCAATTAGCAATTTATCAACTAATGAGTTTGAGTGGGAACTTGCCCTTGTACCCAATTCGTCTTTGGCTGTCAACAAATAAACCACCTCCCCTTGATTTATTGCTTGTTCAATTTCTTGCTCTTTCACCAACATCACTAGTCCATCGTCTTTCTTCTTTTTTTTTGTACTCATGGAACGAACTTCGCTCGCTGACATGGGCTTCAAAATAATTCTCTTGCCTTTGTCTTTCAATTCGTACTCATTGCTTCTCCCTCGATGGATTACGTCCCTATCGAACTGCCAAGGACGGCCCAATAGTACGTGACACGCATCCATAGGGATCACGTCACATAATATCTCGTCAACATAAGAGCCCATTGACAAGCCCAATCGAACCTGCTTCGTTACCTTCACCTTGTTACCATCATTCAACCAGTGAAGCGAGTATGGTTTAGGATGCGCCAAGGTAGCCAATCCTAGCTTCGAAACCATCTCACTGGACGCCACATTCGTACAGCTACCCCCGTCTATAATCACACTACACCATTTATCCTTGACTTGGCATTTGGTATGGAATAATTGTTCTCGCTGATCGGAGTCGATGGACTCGGGTTGAACCTGTAACGACCGAAGAACCAAAAGTGTATCGTATACAGGTGCTTCGTACCCTTCTATTTCTTCCTCCTCCTCTTCCTGTTCAAGACTAAAAATTCCGCCCAACCTCTCTTCCTCTTCAGCCTGCTCACGAAATTCTACTGCCTCCCGTAAGGTCACGACTCGTTTGTTTGGACACGCACTTTGATAGTGACCGAAACCCTGACATTTAAAACACCTCACTTTTGACAAGGTGATTTCTTTTGGTGTATTGGTTGTTTTAAGAGTGGACGTTGGATGGGGATTTTTGTTTGGATTGTAGTTGGACGCAGGGGAATCGTTCTTTGAAGAAGACTCAGTTTTAGTCCAGGTTCTATTTTTTTTGTATTCCGTACTGGACCCTTCCCCATATTTGTTTTTGCCCTGGGACTCGAGTTTTAAACAAAGTCCGCAAAGTGTGTCGAAATCAGAGTATGGGTACATCTCTACGACACTAGCAATATTATTATTTAATCCCCGTAAAAACCTAGCCATTTTCTGTTCCTCGATTTCCTCCAATTCTCCCATCAACGACAATCCCTCAAATTCATCTATATATTCTCCCACACTCAACTTCCCCTGTTTAAATTCCGCAATTTTACGGTAAGTGGTTATTCGATGGTTCGATGGTACATACCTCTTCCGTAGTTTGCGTTTTAGCGATTCCCATGAAGCGATTTTCTCCTTTCCAGCCCGAGTACGTTTGGCCTTCAGTCCCTCGAACCACAACGAGGCTCCCTTACCCAATTTCAAGATTGCGTATTTGCACCTTTTTTCGTCGTTGAGATCCTTGAAATCGAACATTCGTTCAATCTTTCTTTCCCATTCCAAATAGTCCTCTGGATTCGTACCTCCTGTGAATTCCGGGAGTTCGTTAATTTTAAACTCATCTTGTTTAGTTCGATAACGGCTCCCAGTGGGTTGATTTCGAAGCATCTCGCGCACTTGAGCAAGCAATGTTTCGTCATCGAAATCTCCCATGGCTCGTGGTACTGTAAATTGAGGTTTGTGGTTTTTTTTTTTTTTTTTTTTTTTTTTTTAAATTGGATCGTCTCGATATATGGAAATCAAGAGCCGAAGCTCTGATACCACTTATGATACGTAACGCAGCGGATGAAAACACGGAAAGATAAAAGATCGAAAAGCTAGACCTATAGCTCGACAATCTCGAGTTCAAGACAAGACCTATTGACTCGAAACTCCGCTTAAACAACACAAGAGACTCGTCAAGCGTTGAATAAGATTTGTGTTCAACAAGCTGTCGAAAGCACAAAGTTTTGATAGAAATTTTTAGTGTAAAACTTGATTGTTATTCCAATAATTATAAGACTATTTATAGTCAAGCAACGAAGTCAGTTGAACAAGGAAACAATACCAAAGGTTGCCTTAAACAACCATAATAAAATAAGCCATTAACTAAATTAAATAAGGTGCACCACCCCTTTGCATGCTCTGTTGAACGCTTCCTTTATTGCCATCCTCTATTGCCATAATTCCACTTGCCTCAATTAAGTCCTGAACAAGTAACCAAACTCACGAACTGAGCCCGCACATTCACGCCAATGTCACGCCCCGAATCCATGCTCCAAACAGACAATGGAGCGATGCTGTCCATACTGTCCACCACCGTATCATCTTAAGACAAAGGAATCGTCTTATCCTAGAGAGATTTCGTGCAATCCAAAGGCTATAGGGTCGAAATACTCTAAGGAAAGTGCGTTTAGCACGATTCGATTGGGCATTATAAGCCGTCTTTTGTATCGTTTCATTTCCGTTATTATTTGTGCCTTGTTGGTTATACAATTTGTATTCAAAATACAACATTCTTAGAGTATTTTCGTTCCATGATAATGATCGTAACGGTATGCGAGACGGTGTCCAAATCTGGATTTTTGATATGGTTTGAAGACGGTGTATTATTCCTTGTTGTATGCATGGACTGAGGCTCTGCGGTGGGGTACTAATGTACTAGGAGCGGTTTTTTGCATGATTAATATTTATTAGATGGGTTGATAAGATCAACAAGGAAATCACAAGAAATAAGTACATTTGTCTTGACTATATATTAGTAACTAGTGTGATGCCCGTGCGTTGCACGGATTCTAAAATAATTGTCTAAATAAATGTAAAATGCGTAAGGATGTTTTAGACTTTATTGTGTAAAGGGGACTATAGATCAATTTTAATGCTAACATATTTGATTAACAATAAAATTGCTTAGATAGTAGTTAATGCTAAACTAATTGACACTTATTGGATAACACATATCTTTCCCTTAGATAGTAGTTTGGAACTAATATGAGATATATGATATGGCCTATGATATTATTTTCAGAAACTATACTACCGATAAGATACATAGTACTTTACTTGTGTTGTGTAACTATTTGTGCAAATTTTACTAATAAATAATACTCCCTCCATTCCAATCCAAACTACCCACTTGCCTTTTGGAGGTCAAACTTTGAAGTTTGACCGTTAATCCACAGAAAAATATAAAACTTTGAACGATAAAGTTTACATATTTAGTTGTATTATGAAAATATCTTTCATAAATTATATTTTTTGCAAAAAAAAAAAATTATATACAAAGGAAGAAAACGCGGTCAAAGTGTCGTCTCGAAGACCACCCAAAAGCAAGTGGGCAGTTTGGATTGGATTGGAGGGAGTATTGGTTTAACCAAAGTTTTTGATTGATTATGTTTTCTTTTTATATATATTACGTATCGCTATGTTATCTTTGTGTGAATTTGATTTTAGAGTTGAAAATCATTCTATTTCCATTAGCGACACTGATCTTTCGCCAAATATTTTTTTTTATGTGCGTGCACTCCTTCTTTCAGATGATTTTTATTTACATATTAATCATTTAGTAATAAAATATTTAGTAAAATAACTTAATTTTTATTATTAGGTCAATATAAGCACGGTGACTAATGAATATGAGGAAAAAAACAGGGGTTATAATATTTATTGTTGGAACTGACTGCTATCTCTAAATAGTGTGATAATAACCTATCCGAAAATGACTTGAACCTGAAACAACCCGACCCAGTGGCGGAGCCAGATATTAACCCCAACGGGGGCGAAAAATCTCAGTAGGGGGCGAATGGGTAATGGTTTAAGGTAAACTCGGAAAAAGTTGGAAAATTTTAACTATAACAATGAAATTTTCGACCGCCCTGCCCCTGCTAGCCCCCCTAACTCCACCACTTATCCAACCCGACCCATTTCGAACCAAATTCTTGAAAACCTGATTTGTCCCAACCCGAACCTAACCCGTTTAGCTCGTTTGCCAGGTCTATCTCCATCCCAATAATTTTTTTTACATTGATTAATATATTCTTCATAGAAATTAAAAGGATAAATAAATGATGGGACGTGAGGAATGCCAAACGTTTTTTTTTCTAAGCTAACTTATCGTGTACCTTTGAAGCAAACTACCTTAGAAAAACTATTGTTTAATACAGAGTATATTACTACGTGTGTAGTAGAGGTTAGACATCCCAAGAAATTTGTGCAAATCTATATGTTAGAATGATTTAGGCAAATACGCAATTATAGCAAAATTTCAGCGAGGGTCGAGAAATTATTATGATGAAATAAAATGGGCATGCTTGCTCTCATAATCATAAAATACACAATGAATGGATCATATAATGATCAATTTCAGCTTCTCATAGGAAGCAATCAGGTCGTTTAACAAATTTTTTAGAATGATAGAATTTCTATGGAATTCATTTGCATTCTCGATAGTAGTTAGTAATAAACAAAATTAAGTCACTTAGATTAATTACAAAGACTTGAAACTATTATTAAGTTATTGATATAATATTTAAAATATGATGTTTAGATAATTACAGTATTAAACACTATTTGAATATTATTTTATATATAAGTTAATTTTTATTAAACATTATTTTTATATTATTCTTTATGTTAATTTTTAATTTTATTTTAAGTGTTTAAAAAAAATTGAGCTTACAGACATTTTATGTTGTGAATTATCATATTGAATAATGCGTATAAAATTTGAGATTATGTATATATCTAAGTTTTTTTTTTATAGTATATCGAATTTTTCATATATATAAATAAACCGGAATATTAAGAAATAATCTTCTAATTCTAATAGAAAAGTTGAAAAAGGTAATTTTAAAATAATAAGTGCACAAATATTAAAAAAGAATTTTTTAATTCTAATAGGAAAATTGTACATGATTAATTATTTCCTAATTCTAATAGAAAAATTGTAAGTAATTAATTTTAAAATTTAATTAAGTGTTTTAAAAAAGTTGGAGACTACCACGTCGCTCGAAAAAAGCCTCAAATATATATTTACTAGATTTAATGCCCGGGCAATGCCCGGGCCGATTTGTAATATCTTATGATAATGTAATTATACTCTATGTCCCTGTTTTTTTGTACTTAATTTCTTTGAACTGACTTTAGAACTTGTAGGCAATACTCCAAATAGATTGTAGGTTAGCCCTAATTAAACATATTACTTTGAAGTTGGGGGTTTTATTTAATTTATTTGTAATTTGATTTTATCTGTCTCGTGTAAAACTTTAGATGCGGATTCTGCTAATTTCTCATCCTTGGGTAGCTAATGCAATTGAGGTATGAATAACTTCTTCTTGGAATTGTTATTATACGCTTCCAAGTCCTAATCACTTGTCTACTTTAATTAAACGAAAATTTCCATTTAGATGTTTTGAGTTTTGGTCTAATTCCACTTTAGTACCTTGTGGTTTGTATAATTTCACTTTTAGTGCCCTAAGGTTTGGATTACCTCCCACTTTGGTGACCTAAGTTTTAAATAAAATTTCATTTTGGTAACCTAAAACATGTAATAATCAACTTTTATTTTAATTAATTATATTATATTTTCAGTAAAATAAAGTGTAAAATTAGATATTATATTACATATAAAATAGAATAATCAACATAATATTGTAAAACGCTTGATTTGTTAGGTTCAAAATATTATTTTTAATATAAAATATTATGTATATGTCACCAAAGTGAGAGGTTGTCCAAACCTCAGGGCACCAAAAAGGAATTAGGTCAAACCTCAGAATATCAAAGTGGAAATAATCCTTAATTAATTATATTGTCATTGTTTGCATGCTTAAATGTTACAGTGTTAGTACCATGATTGTGATAAACCAATAACTTCACCATGGAATATACTCACCATAAATGGAAAATGAAAAGGCCAAAAAGCAATTGTTATAGCTTCTACTCCGTATTATCTAGGAGATAGAATGTAGGTTTGAAAAAACTTTTCTATGGAAGATGTTCTTATTCGTGTGACTCTTGTATTCCAGGGCTGAATCATTCGCGAAAAACTATAAGAAGCTAGCACTTGTAAATCACTTGTTTTATTGGTCTAAATTAACATCGTCTTCTACTCATCTTCTTCTGGAGTTTTTATTAATAAGTCACCGGATTCTTGTAGTATAGTCAATTATAATGCTCTTCTGGAGTTTTTATTAATAAGTCACCGGATTCTTGTAGTATAGTCAAGTATATTATATATGATTATTATTAATCGTGGGGGTAAATGGTTTGTTAAATTCAACAACGGACCCGGGCCGCACCCAAACAGAGGAGAAAGAGTCCACAACGTAGGTCCAAGAGGGTTCCACTCTAAAATCAATTGGCAATAGAGGGAGTAGCCTCTTACCTTATAAAGTTGTAATTCTTCTCCTCTTTTATCAATGTAAGACAACCCTCATATGTGGGACTTTTTGGGTTTTCTTCACATAGTTTATAATAAAGGAAGTCTCTAAAAATTGAACAGAGATAAATTTCCAATATCTTAGATTGGCTAAAGCTGTGTTAAATTAACTCAAAAATAACAATTTATAAAGTGACAACTCTTTTAATTCCTTTTGCCTCGCTAAAAAAACGGATAACGATACAGACAAAAAAGATACTTGCATGGGAATTATTTATCAATGCTAAAAGGCTGATGATAATGCTTAAGGAGTCGTTCCATAGGTTTTAAACAAAATATGGTTATTAATGACAAATTAGTTTGTCATAGATACATAGCAATCAACCTGTCAAATATGCAATTAGAGCAAGACAATTTTATTTATCAAATAAAAAAACTGTTAGAATATATTGTGAATATTTAGTCACAAGATAGTCTTATTGTATTTCCTTATTAGTAGTAACTAATTGATTGTAATTAGGTCAGAATCTACTCACATAACTTGTATTTATACGTAACAATAATATCAATGAAAGGCAAGCACAATATTCTTTCAAAAACCAAGTGTGATATTTGCAAGGTACTCCTAAAAGAGTACATATTTCAAGCTTTGTAACTGGAAAAATACCTCAAGCTTAATTGTGTACATCAATATCAAAATCAGTAAATCTCTCTTTAGACCGCATGTGTATTTTATTATATAAATACATGGTATATACTTGACCCGTCTTAAATTTAAGAAAAATAATGCCTTGTAAATATGAATTTATGTATCAAAATAGACCATACCTCGAAATAGATTATTTCATTATTTTCCATTCATGAGTTCAACAATCTTCTTATTCTTTTTCGTGCCTGAAATTTCAACACAAACACAATTAGTACAAATAATAACTCTAAAAAATTGTTAAAGATACAACATGCCAGCGCACAATAAACACACACAATGTAATTTTTAGCTACGTAACACACGGAACATGCTTATGTAAAAGTTAAATCTATACAAATAAAAGAATCATCTAAGCTTGCGCTAAAAACTGAATCAGATCAAAAAAGTTTGTTTGGTGCATGCAATTTATATAGAGTGCTCCGTATATATAGTATTTGTATATATGCACAACTACAATTCTACAAAGTTATACGAAAGAAGTTAAACTCTATTTCTAATCTTATATTGTTATTATTATTAGAGCGAGTAGTAGATGGATACTATCTCTTAATTAATTATTTTTTTAATATTATAGCTGGAAAGTCTTTCACATAGGTTGGAGACTCTATAATCGCTCGAAAAAAGCTTCCTTTATTAATATAGATAGATATTGATTTTTAAATTTGTTGGGCATTTACATGTATCACAGATATGCAAAGTCTTTGCTTTAATGATATCATGTAGATATATATTACTACTGGCATTGAAACATGGTTATAATGTTTGCATCATGGGTAATGAGGTTGTTAATTTTGATGCTATCTTTCTTTGCTAATATTGAAGAAATCTTGTGTTATTAGATACACGCTTGCATCATGTTATTACTCATGGATTAGCAGTTTGTGATGTCGGTTTGTAAAACACGAAATATCCTACGATGGCATTAAATAATCATTTGAATTTGCTATTATTTAGTGCAGTTTCAATTTTGATTTGATGTCTTCGACTTTGCCGAGTCTGGGCATGAATGCTGTTTTAGTGAAGTTTCAATTTGCTTAATCTTGTATGTGGAATTGTGGATATGTGGCCTCTTTGTTTCTAATCTTAACACCGCAGTGAAAGTTAGGAACTAGGAAGATGGTCATGTCTATCCATGTCTTTTATCATAAATTTATGATGGTTTAATAAAATTGGTTATTCTATTTGATTTATTTGTGGATATATATTCGGTTTTAAGATACATATTCCATGTCTTGCAGTCTTGTTAATTGTCTATTGGTGATAAATGAATGATTATGATACCGGTTATGGTATGATCATGATAGTCGTTATTGTTATTTTATAACATAACTATGTACTCACTTTAAACATGTCAGTGTTGTCTTGTATAATTTATATCTGGGTCTGTAGATATTTATTTTAGACATTGAGCATGTTTAATGAGTGGTTTAAATCTTAATATGGTGTAATATTAAGTGGTTGTCTTTTTATGTCTATTATCATATGACATGATTAAGAGGCAATCTCTTGTTTCTTTTGCAATTCATGTGATGTTACAATAATTGAGTACTATCAATTATATGAATTGTGTGTGTACTATATAACAATATATAGTGGTGTACTATTGAATGATGTACAACAAGTTGGGTGTGAATGTCTATAATAATACTTCCTTGATAAGATACACGGTAATGCAAAATAGAGCGGTATAATACGGATGCTTGTATGGCTCGTTAGCAAGTGTATTGGTCTTTGATGGTGTCAAGTTCTGGTTCATGGTGACTTGAGACACCCTAGTTGATCAAAGGAGAAGTTGGAGAATCACTCATGTAAAGGGACATATTTTATGTCAATTTTCATCTCATTGTTGCTAGTCCTTGTAACTTATTTGGGAATGTTCAATGAGATGGGTATTAGTTTCAAATTTTGATAAAAGTTGATTATTGAACATGAATGGTGTATGTCATGTTGTGTATGTTTGTTAACATATATGTTTGTTTGATCAATTGGTTTTAAAATTGATCATGGTTCTTCTTGTGATTTTTAATGTGCAATAGCTTTCTGCTCACATGGATATTAGAGTGATTAATGGTTTATTAATGTTGTTTGATCATCAGATGTTTAATAATCATGTTAAAATTGTTTATGTATTACAATTTACTATGTTTCAGTTGAGTAACATCTATTATTTTGATGATCAATAATATATTCTTATGGATGTTGTGTTGTTTTCACTATGCTTGTTTGCAAGTAATTACACCAGTTTTGTTTCAATCGTTTCATTATATGGTTTTATATAATGTATGAAATAAGTCATGTGGAGTGGGATGAGTATATTATGTAAGCTCTCTTGAATGTATGTAATACACGGAAATATTGGTATTGAGCGGTAACATATGGGTACACATATGTAGCTTAATATAAATGAAATATTGGTGTATTGATTGTTTTAGAGAGGTATTGAGGGCCGGTATTTGGTTCCTCAGGTAGCTTGGTTTGTTCAAAGAGAAGTTAAAATCTCACTCTTGTAGTGTCATAAATGTTCAAGTTGTTAACTCTCACATTGGATACTAATATGATAGGAACTTGTAATAGAATTTTATGGACTATGTTGTTTTGATCAAAGGAGTTTTGAATGATTTTTTTTTAGTAGTACCGTGGTATTATGTTGCTCATGATCAATGAATATTTGATTTGTTATATTAATAATGTTGTTAGTGTGCTAACTGTTTTGTGATGTTTGTTTAACACGTTAATGTCTTGCGTAAAGCTTTAAATTTTGCTGATATAATTGATTTTACCATATAATCTCGGGTATGATGGTTTATGATGACCATAGTGAGATTATGAAGTCATAGTGGTTTAGTCATGTAAGAGGTAAATCAATATCATTGAATGTAACCAACTATTGACAAGTCTGGTTATGGAATTGTCATTTGTTGTAGGATTAATGACAAATCGATCTTTGGTAAACCAAAGGTGATCTTGCCTTGTAAAAGGTGATTTTGCTATTATGTTCTTATATGAAGGACATGGGGGAGGTAATATGATCCTTGGTATTAGGATCAAGGGTGAGAGTATAACTATTATTCTCCGGTTAATACTCCTATGGATCGAGTATGATGCTTTTATCCAATGGTGAAAGTGGTGTCATGACTCGGGGATTTTCACAAGTGCTTGATCATTTATGCGGTTTAAAGTTGAGTAGGTATACTAGTTAAATTAGTACTCATCTTTGGCAGTGTGAAAGTATGTAAGAAAGCCATGGATTATGGTTTGTCCTATGTCGGTATTTTCCTTTGGTTTAGAAGGAGTAGTATATGCAAATTGAATTGCCAATGTAGATGGTTCTTTTTTTTTTTTTTACGACGGTAATGTATTCTTGCTTGGGGAGGTGCCATTGGTTTATGGGCTTCTAAGGAGCGAATTTGCTATACATGTTTTAATTGACATTGGAGTTGCATTTTGTAGTATCAATTAGCTATAGCTTCTTTAGTTTCTTGATAAAGAGGCTAAGTGGCTAGGTAAAGTGATCTACGAGTTTATTTTAAATTTGTGGCCGATGTCACTTGTGTTTATGGTAGTGATGGTAATTTGACTAAGTTTATAGTCATGTGTTTACGGTGATCGCGACACCGGGTTATTATAAGAACACTTACTATCATAGATAAAGTGATCTTGGTTGTTTTATAAGATCTTATATCTAGTGGATCATTTTGCATAAAGGATCTACTAGGGACTTGGTTAACAAGTCGGATATCGGGATGGGTTTAAAGTCCATCTAGATCTTTGTGATGAGATACCCAACTTCCCTCTAACAAATTTTAGAGGCTAAGTTCAATGTGGAAGGCTTATTATGAAAGATTGAAGCACATGTATTATAATCCCGAAAGGTATGTGCATGACCTGCATGACAAGAGGTTGAAGTTATAAGACTTCTTAATGTAATCTTTGATAAAGTGCATTTTGCGGGTGCACGATGAAAGATTCACCTATGTGAGCGTGAAGTGTAGCCGCTTCAAGAGGCTTGGACTTGGCCTCCTATACTCTCATGAAAGGATATGGACACAAGGCGGTCAATAGTGTCACGTTTGTAACTTTAAGAGTTGTTTGAGTCTATGTGTATATTATATTCATGTATTCAATATGGGTTGAAAGGTTCAATCCGTGTGACACCTTGATTCTCGAATATTTGGAATGTGTAATGTACTAATGTGGAAGTTCAATCCTTGGGACACTTTCATTTATGCATAGATTTGTTGCTTTGTTGTTTTAACTGGAAACAAGGGATACACTTAAATGGGGGAGGAATGTTGGTGATATTGATCACAAGGCATTTAAGTGCATTCGGGTTTCTTATGTCAAATCGGTTTTGAGCCCGTAATGGATATAATGTGAGTCGGGAATACGAAGTGTATGCTCATATAATCGTATGTCGAGTTCATGTATGTAATGGATAAGGTAATGATAAATAAGTTTATCATGTTCGGTAAGTATATACGAGGTATATGGCATCCCCTACTGGGGTCATATACTCGGGGATATTAATATCAAATACTTAGCGAAATTCGAGAAACCAAAAATAAGAATTAAGCAAATTGGCTGCGTCCCCGATCGGGGATGCTAACCCCTATCGGGGTTGTATGGTTTCACGTGGGAAATAATTGTCAGACATTGGCAGTTGTACTTTGTTCTCATTGGTTTATAATACCAAAAGGAACATGTTTATCCATTTTTGTCAAACATGTGTGAACATACTTCATGCATTGATATAAATAAGGTGTAAAAACAAAAACATATGATCAATTGCATTTTATGGTTTTGACAAAAATAAAGTAAAAACAAAAACTCTTATGGTTTTTTTATTCTTTGTTCTTGCCTTAAGACAAAGGAATCGTCTTATCCTACAGAGATTTCGTGCAACCCAAAAGCTATAGGGTCGAAATACTCTAAGGAAAGTGCGTTTAGCACGATTCGATTGGGCATTATAAGCCGTCTTTTGTATCGTTTCATTTCCGTTATTATTTGTGCCTTGTTGGTTATACAATTTGTATTCAAAATACAACACTGGATTCGTTGCTCCGAATTGGTATGTAGAAGATGTTAGATTATGTTATTTGATGTAATTCGGTCAACACTAGTTAGGCTATTTTTGGGTGCGTGCGTTTAAGGCGCTGGGGTAATGTTGTTTTGTTGCTTCATTGTACTGTACTTATCATTCAGTTTTTACAATTAACAGAGAATTTAACCTTTCTGTAAATGCTTTTGAACTTAATAATTTGTTAGAATATGACTCGAACGAGTCGTTTTCTATTTTGAATATGTGAGAGTGAGATTAAAAGATGGAGCAAAAATAGACTAAGGAAGAAAAAGACGCGGAGCAGCTACATGATTCTGATTATAGAATTGCTTCATGTGTGTACGTATGAAACATGCTGGCTATAACTAAAATTTGATTGGTGCGTGCTTGAATAATTCTTTAGGCTTGGTTTTTGACTTACCATAGGATTTCCTTAGTTGGGTTTATGGTAAACTTTGTGTTTACTATTAATTTCCTAATTAGTTTAGGTATATAGTTTTGGGTGAAATAATACTATATAAAGACCCGACTATATTCTAGGTTAATTAAGAGAGGAAGGTAGAAAACTTGGTGAGGCAAGTTTGAGGGCTCGTCTTTTGTAATCTGTAATTCTCTCCATACATAGTGAAATATTTCCCTGGCCCTTGTGGACGTAGCTATCATATTGATAGTGAACCACATAAATTCTTGTGTTCTTTATTTCGCTATTGTTATTGCATCGTCTCAACACGCTTCCGCGCATAACAATTGGCATCTGAGCTAGGTTATTTGATCTGGGAGAGATCATGGCACAACAGTTAGCCACAAAGATCGACAGATTTACGGGAAGGATTAATTTTGGACTATGGCAGATAAAGATGAGAGCTTTGCTTAAGCAACAGTGTATCTGGAGACCGTTGACGCCGGGTTTCTCCACAAAGGTGACAAAGACTACCGCAGGGGCGGTGGCAGTCTTGAGTCGTCGATCCACGGTGGATCGAGGATCTGAGTTGGTAACAATGGAGGAAAGGGCTCATGCTACAATCTTGTTATGTCCGGCGACGACGTTACGAAGTTGCGGTGAGGAAAGCTGCGGTGGCTTGTGGGCAAAATTGGAGAGTCTTTATATGACTAAAACACTCACCAATAAATTGTTATTGAAACAACGTTTGTTTGGCCTCAGAATGCAAGAATGTATGTCACTTCGGGATCATCTAGATAAACTTAACTCTATTTTACTAGATCTACGTAATTTAGATGTTAAGATAGAAGATGAGGATGCTGCGCTTATTTTGTTAGTTTCTTTACCGTTATCATATGAGAACTTTGTAGAGTCACTTGTGGTGGGTAAGGAGACTTTGACCCTAGAGGAGGTGAAGTCGTCGCTTCACACTAGGGAGTTACGCCAGAAGGCAACTAATGTTGTGGTAGATAATCAGGCTTTGGGATTGGTTGCTAAATTTGAAAAGGAAAGTTCAGTTGGTGGAGGGAAAAAGAAGAAGTCTTATAGGCCTAAGTCAAAGGGACCAAGTTCTAGTGATTATTGCGATAACTGTGGGGAAAAGGGTCATTGGAAGTTAGAATGTCCTAAGCCAAAGAAGGGAAATTTTGCTTCTTTTGCAGCTGCACAACAATCAAAAAGTGATTACGACTCTGAGGATGATCTTGCATTGGTGGTCCAAGAAAAGAATCATTTAGGTGATAGATGGGTTCTTGATAGTGGATGCACATCTCACATGTGTTCTAAACGGGGGATGTTTCTGACATATAGTCATCATAGGAGCACTGTTACCATGGGTGATGGAGCGGTTTGTGAGGCTGTTGGAGTAGGCTCTGTGAAGTTTTTAATGCATGATGGAAAGGTTAGATATCTCAAGGGTGTAAGGCATGTTCCACAACTTAAGAGTAATCTTATTTCTCTTGGAATGTTAGACAGGAGGGGTTTTCGATTTCAAGGAAAAGGTGGAGTATTGAGTGTGTGCAAGGGTCCATGGGAGTTGCTTCGTGGTGTGAAGTCAAGTGTAGGTAACTTGTATCTTTTACATGGTAAGGCATTGACTAGGGGGATGTCACCTTCTAAACATTGTGGTAATGTAGAGGTGGCTCATACTAGGCATGTTGGTCTAGAGGGGTTGAATCTTGCTTCTGGGTTGATAGTTGATGATGTCGAAGGTGAGGTGGAGCTTGCCGAGGCTCTAGTGGTCGATGGATCAGGATCAACAATAAGAAGTTCAACAACCGAATTGAAGAGTTCCTCTTTTGTTGAGGATGATTGTGTCAACGGGAAGGTGGAGTTAGGGGATACTCCTAAAGGCCGGGTTGATAAAACAGATCGTCAAGAAGAACAACAAAGAGTCTTTCAGTTGCAGAGTGGTATGATAAGGTTTGGAAATTTCGAGCCTTGTGTACTAAAAGGTAGCTATTTTGTCTCGAGCAACAAGTCTAAGCCAGAAGATGTTGGGTCGAGAGGTGATTTTATAGGGAGTCACCAGTTAGCTAGCGCGTCCCGATGAGGGCGCGGGACCACCCTGGCATGGGTGTGAGTGCTCCGGCGCGAGCACAGGTAGGGAGCCCCGACGGGGGCGTCCATGCCTCGGCGTAGGAATTTGACTCCGGCGTGGGTCTGGTTTTGGCTATAGTGTAGCTTATCTTGGCTAAGGTGGAGCTAGCACGGTGTCTCATGGTTTGAGACTGGTATCGGCAATCATAGTGTAACTATGGTGGAGGGCTCAGTTGACTGGAAGTTGTTCGTAGATCCGACTGTCCGAGTCAAGGTGGAGATTGTTAGAATATGACTCGACCGAGTCGTTTTCTATTTTGAATATGTGAGAGTGAGATTAAAAGATGGAGCAAAAATAGACTAAGGAAGAAAAAGACGTGGAGCAGCTACATGATTCTGATTATAGAATTGCTTCATGTGTGTACGTATGAAACATGCTGGCTATAACTAAAATTTGATTGGTGCATGCTTGAATAATTCTTTAGGCTTGGTTTTTGACTTACCATAGGATTTCCTTAGTTGGGTTTATGGTAAACTTTGTGTCTACTATTAATTTCCTAATTAGTCTAGGTATATAGTTTTGGGTGGAATAATACTATATAAAGACCCGACTATATTCTAGGTTAATTAAGAGAGGAAGGTAGAAAACTTGGTGAGGCAAGTTTGAGGGCTCGTCTTTTGTAATCTGTAATTCTCTCCATACATAGTGAAATATTTCCCTGGCCCTTGTGGACGTAGCTATCATATTGATAGTGAACCACGTAAATTCTTGTGTTCTTTATTTTGCTATTGTTATTGCATCGTCTCAACACGCTTCCGCGCATAACATAATTAAACATTATGTAGGAAAATTCGTGGTGAATAAATTTCAATTTTACTCATCTTCCCTTATTTATCTCATGATTGTTTCAGAATATAGAAAATGCACTGCAGCGAAAACTCATTTGTCCGTATGAAGTGGAAGTCTCGTCGTTTTGGGAGTGGCAAATGGTCTAGAAAGTCATTATTTTGTGACAGGGCCTCGTATATATGATTGGCTATACATACTTGATATGGATGTTTGGAATGCATTTAATTTAGACTCTTCAAACGTAAAATTGGGTTTACAAAGTTTGTTTGATATTGAGAGTATGACACTAACTAAGAAAGGTCTCAGGAAGACAAAAAGACTTTTCAACTCTTCTTACTGCTTAAAGTACCATCTTCTTTTCCAAAATAAGATGAACTAACACTAAACTCCACTAAAACAGAAAATTCAATCTGATTTCCACTTAATATAATGGGAAGAATCTCGTTTCTCATTGTCATTCTTCTTTTGCAAATATTCCAATCCTCAGTATGTGTACATGCCAATGAACTTGAATCATTAGGCTTCATAAGGTGCAAAAAACATGAACTTGATGCATTGTTAAAGTTCAAACAAAGTTTCACCCAAGATCCTAAGAAGCGCCTTTCTTCATGGGTTGGTGAAGATTGTTGTCAATGGCATGGAGTCACCTGCCACAATGTTACTCATAATGTTGTCAAGTTGAATCTCCGTAGTCAGCCACAACAATTCTATGACGATTATGGTGACTATGTTAGTGGTTGTCTGCCTGATCCTAAAATTTCCATGGTATCTTCTGGAGTAAGTTCGGCTTTGCTCGAACTTAAGCTCCTAACTCACTTGGACTTGAGCGGAAATAACTTTTCCGAAAGTCGAATTCCAGAATTCATAGGATCTTTGAGGCATTTAAGGTATCTAAATCTCTCTTCAGCTAGCTTTTCTGGCCCCCTTCCCCCTCAACTTGGCAACCTCACAAATCTAGTACACCTTGATCTTTATGTTTATTATGTATGCTCTACAGCACGTGGTTTATATGCTGAAGGTTTCAGATGGGCATCTGGTCTTGTAAAATTGGAGTCTCTTGACATGAGCAACTGTGACCTGTCTCGAGCACACGACACATTTAAAGTGCTCAATACACTTCCTTCTCTTTCAGCACTTGGCCTATCTTTTTGTCAATTAGATATCTCGCATTTATTAGAGGCATTAATAGGGAATAATACTTCTAATTCATTTTTCCACACTCTTCAACATCTTAATCTTGGGTTCAATGTCTTTGAAGGTCCACTTCCACCTGTTCTTAAAAATATGGTTTCTCTTCGATCCCTCTCTCTCTCTGACAATTACTTAAATGGATCAGTTCCACTCTGGCTTAGAACTATGAGGCATCTCGAAGTTCTTGATTTGAGTAGAAATCAGTTTAATTATGTGGAAGGTGGGGTTATGGGAATTATGGGAAATCCTTGCAACTTCAAACACTTGGATTTGTCCGAGAATATTATTACCCAAGGAGATATCCTAGAGCCTTCTATGAGTTTATCTGGCTGTGGTGCTTTTGACTTAGAATACCTTGCTCTATCATATGAGTATTTGTTGGCATTCACTGATCCACCTCATCGTAATGATATGAATATTAGTTTGCCGTCTTCATTGGGTCAACTCAAAAACTTATATTACCTCGATCTTTTAAATAATGAGTTAAAAGGTCAAGTTCCAGCCTCTTTTGTGAATTTGACAGCTTTGAAGTATTTGGATTTGTCGCACAATCAATTGAGTGGATTGATCCCGGATTTTATTGGACAATTAACCGAGATACAGCATATAGATATTTCATCAAACTCCCTCAAAGGTACCGTTTTCGGCATTGGTAACCTCTCCAAATTGTCGTATTTAGATATGAATTACAACCATCTTAATCTCAATCTTGACTCGAGTTTCAACTGGCGACCTCCCTTTCAACTTCAAACTTTTAATGTTCATTCATGTGTGATAAACACGGTGTTTCCTCAATGGTTAAGGAATCAAACTCAAATTGTATACTTGGATCTTTCCTATACCAACATCTCTGGAGAATTGCCTGGATGGCTATGGAACTTGAGCTCTTTTCAAGAATTAAGTCTTTCTGGCAATCAACTAACAGGTTCAATATCAAGTTCTTCTTTAATCCATGATATTAAAATCGGTATTTACGCAAAGTAACGGCCATTATGTAAATGCCTAAAATATTTTTCAATTTCCGCGCCAATGATTTCTGATATATAAAAATTGTCTTATATAACCAATATGGTCTATAATTGCTAGATACTTAGCTTATACAAGAACAATAAAGCCAAAGCCTAAAACTAGATCAATATAAAAAAACGAAATGCTATTCGTGACTGATGCCACTATTTATTACTCCGTCCACACAGTTATTTTTACCCCATTTCAATAAAATACTTCTCACAATCTCACATATATTAGAGAAATGGGATGAAAACAAATGTGCGGAGGGAGTAATATCCTTGAAACCTAGGAGGATTTTTCAACAAATTTCTCACTGTAACTTATCTTATAGGATCTTTACCGCAACATGTAGCTTGTGATGGGCTTTATGGTTGTAGCTTCGTCTTGCTGGACCTTCACAACAACTTTCTTACGGGGACAATACCTAAATGGGTGGGCAATTTACTAAATGCTGAAATGATAGATTTGTCTTCCAATCAGTTATCGGGGACAATTTTTAATGGAAATAATGGTTCATCACTTTTTAATATTGGAAACGACTTAAGGGTGCTTGACCTAAGTGACAACATGTTGTCCGGAGAGATACAATTTGGAAATGTTGACCAGGATACTTCTTTGAAAATCCTCAGTCTACGACGTAATCATTTTAATGGGCCCATTCCCTCACAACTTTGCAATTGTTCGTTGCTTCTAGTATTGGAACTTGATCAGAATGGTTTGACAGGGCACATACCTCGATGTTTAGGCTCCGTTGAATTTTACAATTTTGAAAGTGGTACAAGCCTACAAATTGTGGAAATTGTTAAGGGAATAGTTGAAGGGTCCACCGGAACAACATTGGGATCCATAATTGACCTCTCAAGCAATTATTTAGTTGGTACAATACCCGAAGAGCTCACAAATATATCAGCATTGTTTGCATTGAACTTGTCGTATAATCATCTAAGAGGACATATTCCAGAAAATATAGGCAACTTGAAGACGGTTGAATCTTTGGACTTGTCGAATAACCATCTTTCAGGGACTATACCAGATAGCTTGTCTTCCATACCATGGCTAAGCAAGTTGAATTTGTCCAACAACAACCTACATGGCCGAATTCCGACAGGTACACAACTCCAAACTCTTGACGACCCATCTATCTATGCGAACAATTCTGGTTTATGCGGGTTTCCCTTGAACAATTGCACTGAAGTTGACTCGCCATCAAGGCATGCTGCCGGAAAAGATAATGTTGAGAAAGAAGATAAATATGATAAGATGTGGTTCATTCTAGCCGTAATGTCTGGTGTTGCTACTGGATTTTGGGGAGTGGTGGGAACTTTGGTAATAAAGAAGAGTTGGAGACATGCTTATTTTCGGTATGTTGAGGATCTTGCTGATAGAATTTATGTACCAATCAAAGTGAGAGTAAACAGATTTAAGAGGAGGTTCAATGAGAATTCGTAAGGAAGTACGGGGTAGTTGGTATGAATTCAGATACACACGAGTACTGTGATGCATAATAGATGTTGTTAGTGAATAAGGATTTGTATGTATGTATGTATTCCTTTCTTTTTACTGCATTATGTGATTTGAACTACTCTATGTAGTGTGTAACATACGGACTTGATGCCGTTGTAAACTTGTAATATGCATTTTAGTAATGTTTTCAATTTAAGATGAAAATGCAATGGCGAAACTCTTCTGTTATGACACACGGGGCGTGGAAGGAGGCTGGAATGTTGGTGATGATAAATAATAAGCTTGCTGAAACCAAGTTGTATACTCGATCAGAAGCCATTGCGGAATATTTTTTTCAACTGAATTCTCACAAATGAGGTTATTGCTAAAAGATTTGATTTTGTGATCCATTCAAGGGTTTTTCATTACTTTTTGGTTTGTTATGCAAGTGCTAGTAGAATTAATGATGCAATTAGTTGTTTTAATTGGATGGTTGAGAATCACACGCTTCATTGCTCTGAATATGTATGCTGTATTGCTCTGAATATGTATGCTGTATCAACTGCTTTGTGTTCATGTTTTTGCATTTGAAGCATTTATATTTTTGTATAATACTTTATCGCAATCTTCTTTAGTTGAGAGAGTATTACTACTCTTTCCCGCTCACACACAGTTCCTACCTCATCAATCTTCTCGCTTAATACTTTATCGCAATCTTAAAATCAGTGTGAATTCTAATGCACAACAGAACCCTGATGCATAATAGATCTCGTTAAAGAATAACATACGGATTTGTTTAACAATGGCGTTAACTTATGTTTCTCTATGTACTCTGTAACATATGTATGCTGTATTGCTGTAATTTTTTCAATTTAAGATGAAAATGCAAAGGCGACAGTTTGCACGATGAATAATCGCAACATGGTTTTGGTTGATTAACGCATGCCTTTTCAATTCCCTGCGCTATGATGTTTTTGTTTCTCAACATTCAATTTACGAGATAATTGTTACTAGAATTTACATATTAGTATCGTCTGATGGTTTAAGCTGCAAATTCATACTCGAGTTTATTAACTACTGCAAAATGCATCTTAACCCGCTTAAATATTTTGAATGATGATGATGATAACTTAACTTATGGATCAACCAATTAAATTTCAGTGTTGGTGAATGACGAGTTTATTAGCCTCGCCTGGTGTCCCCGGTGGAGCCAATCTCCAACACCAGGTTGAACAAGTTGACGCAACATGCTGCCGCCTGCCAGTGTAAGGAAAACAGTGGAAATTGAGCTATGATGAACAGCCCAAGAAAAAGACTCTTTTTAGCGAATTTAGAACCGTGCAAAAGGGTGGTAGGGAAACAGAAGACGACCTTGACTTGGGTCCATATGAATGTCAATACACATTAATTAGATATGGACCTTGCAACGTAAAAGTGGGTGTAGAAACTTTGGTTGATATGGATGTTAATGATGTTACATTTGCAAAGCAACAAGTTTAGGAAAGACAAAAGACTTTTCAGCTTTCCGCACATACTAAATACATGCATGTGTTGGACCAGTTAGTCTCCGTTAAAATGAAAGTATCCGTCTTAATATTAAAATGGGTCATATCATGTACTCCCTCTGTCCCGATCATTTGTTGTCCTTTTCCATTTTTGGGTGTCTCAGTCATTTGTTGTCCTTTCTATTTTAAGAATGAACTTGATGAGTAATTTGATCATTCCCATTCAATTTGTTCCACTTGTCATTTAGTTATTGGTCTTTTCCTCATTTTTTGGTCTTTGTGTCAAAACGAAAGGACAACAATTGACCGGAACGGAGGGAGTATTAATCTCAAGATACAGCTTCCTGCGCCATGCCACCTCCTTATGACCAAACCAGGTTGCTGAGACAGTTACAGAGAAAAAACAATGCCGAAAAACAAGTGGACAACTGGGAGAACAATTATTGGATATGAGAAAACTACCTATATTATCAGCAAGACAACAACCAGTGCTTATTACGATAGGTTAGGTTTTACAACGAAAACTCTTTTGTCTGTATAAAGTGGAAGTCTCTCTCGTCGTTGTGGGAGTGGCAAAGGGTCTAGAAAGTCATTACTTCGTGTCGTGGTCTCGTATATATGAATGGCTATACATATTTGATATGGATGTTTGGAATGCATCTAATTTAGACTCTTCAAACGTAAAATTGGGTTTACAAAGTTTGTTTGATATTGAGAGTATGACCCAAGTTTTCCTACTGCTTAAAGTACCATGTTCCAATCCCAAAATAAGTTGAACTGACAGTAAACTCCACTAAAACATAAAATTCAATTTGATTTCCACTTAGTATTATGGGAAGAATCTCGTTTCTCTTTGTCATTTTTCTTTTGCAAATGTTCCAATCTTCAATATGTGTACATGCAACTGAACTTGAATCATTAGACTTCATAAGGTGTAAAAAACATGAACTAGATGCTCTTTTCAAGTTCAAACAGAGCTTTACCCATGATCCTAAGAAACTCCTTTCTTCATGGGTTGGTGAAGATTGTTGTCAATGGCACGGAGTTACATGCGACAATGTTACTAATAATGTTGTCAAGTTGAATCTCCGTAGTCAGCCACAACACTTTTATAACTATTATGGTTACTATGATAATGGTTGTCTGCCAGATGATGCGGTTTCCATGGTATCTTCTGGAGTAAGTTCGGCTTTGCTCGAACTAGATCTCCTAACTCACTTGGACTTAAGCGGGAATAACTTTTCTGGAAGTCGAGTTCCAGAATTCATAGGATCTTTGAGGCATTTAAGGTACCTAAATCTCTCTTCCGCTGGCTTTTCTGGCACCATTCCCCCTCAATTTGGCAACCTCACGAATCTGGTACACCTTGATCTTTATGTTGACTATGACTGTGATGAACAAAGTATTTTATATGGTGAAGATTTAGGGTGGGTATCTCGTCTTTTAAAATTGCAGTCTTTAGACATGAGCGGCTATAACCTGTCCCAAGCACATGACACATTTAAAGAACTCAATACACTTCCTTCTCTTTCAGCGCTTGGCCTATCTGGTTGCGTATTGGATAACTCGCATTTATCAGGGGCATTAATAGGGAATAATACTTCTAATTCATTTTTCCCCACTCTTCAACATCTTGATCTTGGATGGAATACATTTAAAGGTCCACTTCCACCTGTTTTTAAAAATATGGTTTCTCTTCAATCCCTCTCTCTAATTGGCAATAATTTTAATGGATCAGTTCCACTCTGGCTTAGAACCATGAGGTATCTCGAAGTTCTTGATTTGAGTTACAATAATGGCTTTAATTATGTGGAAGGTGGGATTATGGGGATTATGGGAAATCCTTGTAGCTTCAAACACTTGAAGTTGTCCAACAATTTAATTACCCAAGGAGATATCATAGAGCCTTCTATGAGCTTATCTGGTTGTGGTGCTTTTGAGTTACAATACCTTGATCTAGGTGGTAATGCACTAAATGGTAGTTTCCCGTCTTCGCTGGGACAACTCACAAACTTGAACTACCTTGATCTTTCGGAGAATGAGTTCAAAGGCCGAGTTCCTGCATCTTTTGTGAATTTGTCGGCTTTGACGGATTTGGATTTGTCAGATAATCACTTGAGTGGTATGATTCCAGATTTTATAGGCCATTTAACCCAGATAAAGTTCCTAGACATCTCATCGAACTCCTTTCAAGGTACCATATCCGACATTGGTAACCTCTCGGAATTGTCGTATTTGGATATGAGTTACAACAATCTTATTCTCAATCTAGACTCGAGTTTCAACCGGCGATCTCGCTTTCAACTTCAATATTTTAATTTTCGTTTTTGTGTGATAAACACGGTGTTTCCCCAATGGTTAAGGAATCAAACTAAGATCGAATACTTGGATCTTTCCTATACTGACATCTCAGGAGAATTGCCAGGATGGCTATGGAACTTGAGCAATCTTCAAAGAATAGATCTTTCTGGCAATCGACTTACAGGTTCAATATCTAGCTTCTGTTGAGACCATTACATTAATTGTCAGACGTACGTAAAGGTCTTTAAACTTTCTGCAGTGATAAATTTTATGAAAACAAGATTGTCAAAGATTAACGATATTTAGGCATGATGTTTGCCGAAATTTAACCTAGACGACCGATATTTGGTAGATACTACAATAAAGCCTATATTAAGCCAGAACGATACGGTTTCTAGGAATCCACAATAAACTGTGGCATAGGACTTGCCTATATAGTAGACAACTGGTGTTCACGATAATTACCCTGATTACGCATTTACGCCCAATATTGGGACCTAATCTCTTGCAAACTCACGATTTTCTCACAATTAATTTTCTTGTAGGGTCTTTGCCGCAACAACTTGCCCATAACTTGGTGTGGCTGGACCTTCACAACAACTTTCTTACCGGGACAATACCTAAATGGCTGGGCAATTTACAAAATGTTGGAGTGATTGATTTGTCTTCCAATCTGCTGTCAGGTGCAATCTTTGATGGAAATAATGCTTCATCACTTTTTAATATTAGAAACTCCTTATACGTGCTTGACCTCAGTGACAACATGTTGTCCGGAAAGATACAATTCGGAAAGGTACCTCTGTATACTCAATTGGAAATCCTCAGTCTAAGGCGTAATCATTTTAATGGGCCCATACCCTCACAGATCTGCGATTTTGGGTCTCTTCTAGTATTGGAACTCGCTCAAAATGGTTTGACCGGAAACATTCCTCGATGTTTAGGCTCCGTTGGATTTAAGGATGTTGATTTTAGTGATACAAGCGTACAAATTGAAGAAATTGTCAAAGGAATAGTTGAAGTGTCCAATGGAACAAGACGGGGTTCCATCATCGACCTTTCCAGCAATTATTTAGTTGGTTCAATACCCGAGGAGCTCACAAACATGTCCACCTTGTTTGCATTGAACTTATCGTATAATCATCTTACAGGAAACATTCCAGAAAATATAGGCAACATGAAGACGGTCGAATCTTTGGACTTGTCCAATAACCATCTTTCAGGGACTATACCACAAAGCTTGTCTTCCATATCATGGCTAGGCAAATTGAATTTGTCCAACAACCACCTACATGGCCATATTCCAACAGGCAGACAACTCCAAACTCTAGACGACCCATCTATCTATGCGAACAATTCTGGTTTATGCGGATTTCCCTTGCCAGATTGCACTGAACCTCACCTGCCACCAAGTTTAACAAATGTTAATCTTGGTGCCGGAAAAGATGATGTCGAAAAAAAAGATAAATATGAAAAATTGTGGTTCATCCTAGCCGTAATGTCTGGTGTTGCTACTGGATTTTGGGGAGTGGTGGGAACTTTGGTAATAAAGAGGAGTTGGAGACACGCATATTTTCGGTATGTTGAGGACCTTGCTGATAGAATTTATGTGCCAATCAAAGTGAAGGTGAACATGTTCAAGAGGAGATTCAGTGAAAATTCGTAAAGAAATAGATGGTATGATTTCTATGTATTCATTCCCTTATCTGCATTATATATCTTGTTAATGAATAACAATTTCTATGTATTCCTTCCCATTTTCTGCATTATATGATTTGAACTCTATGTATTGTGTCCTGTGATTTGAACTCTCTTAAATTTCAATTTCAATTGTATGTTGTTATTGAGCGAGCTGAATGAAAGAAATAGCGGGTGTCATCGAGGAATTGGTTGGAATGCCTTTGCCTTAGCTCGGACAGTCGGGTGAGTCCAAAGCATTTTTGTCATTTGAACACAAAACCAGGTTGAAATAATAGCATTTTTATCATCGAGGAATTGGTTTTGAACCAAATGGCTTAAACCGATTACATTCGAAATGCTTAGCCAATTTCTTGAACTAGTCTTTGATTAGCCTTTTAGCTGCTGCTTCACCCATGAATATCATCTTCTCCTGAAACCATTTCACAAAACTCATCAACATTTTTAATAAACATGAGCTTAACAGTCATAACTCATAATCGCCTTCCTTCAAAACAAGCAGATTACAACATACGGAAAAAAAAACTTACATTTTCTGAAAGTTTTTTCCAAGAGGTTGAGGCCCACTTCCTCGCCTGATTTAATGTGAAAACAAATTATCGAATACAACAAACAAGAATAAAACATGGCAGATTTTTATCGTCAAGGTAACATTACTATTTACTAACCGTGGCATATTTCAAGCTAGGTCTCTGCCTCCTGATTTGATCCCTGCAAGTATCGAATAAGAAGCTAAACATTAAATGTTACAATACAAAACAGAGAAAACTCTCCTATAGCACGTCTCTTAACTCGTGTCACGTACAATAAAATGTGGAAGCCATGGATACGAAGTTTGCTGGACTCATTCCTGACAAAATTAACACCGTGGTGAGTATGTAATCAGTATGACGACAAGCATTACTGATCGTAACCACAAAATATAACCTACTCCTGAATTACATCAGTGTTACTGGTCGGAACTGGTGTGCTTAGTCCCTTGAAAAGATCAAGTCCCTTCTTTCCCTTACTCGACTTCTTTTCTTCAAATATCTCGTTGCAACCTTTTACTTCCCTCTCTTCAATCAACAAATATCGAATCTCTTAGCAAATTGTATAATATATACCAGGGGCGGCCAATAAATTATAGAGGCCCTGTTCAAAGTATTCAGCGGAGGCCCTAAATTACAATCACTAAAATATTAATCCCTCCGCGCGTTAGATGCTATTGACCCCTCTTCATTTATATGAATTAAAACGCAATTAAATTCGAGAAAAGATATCGAGTTCTAAAACATAAAATTGTTAGATTTGAAATAGCACCCTTAGACTAAGTCAATTAGAGAAAATTTATCAACTATATTAATCAAAAAACCGGGAGAGAAAACAATGAAATTATGCATACCCTAACAAATAAAGAAACAACAAAGAAATCAAAATATAAAAATTAACGAAAAAAATAATACCGTAAAACTAAAAACAAAAGAAATAAAATTAGAATAAGTTTATACTCATTTTCTGTCCCAATCATTTATTTACCTTTGGTTTTGACATAAATATAAATGAATAATAGGTTATATAGATAATCAAATTACTCTTCAAAAATATACTCAAGTTTAAAAGTAACCAAATAAATAAGATACTCTTTAATAAAATAGGTAAATAAATAACGGGAAGGGGGACTATAATTATTCTTGTACGGAGAAAAGAAGAGTTGTTAAAGGTGGAAGATGTGAGAGTAAAACAAAAGAAATAAACAATAAGGAAAAGTCAATAGTCTTTGATGCAGGATATTCGCGGAATAAAGAAATATTGTTTTGGGCTTCAATATTTGAAGTGGTTATTAGGAATTTTTTACTTAAATGGTGTTCTAAACCAAAATATTTACAAAAATAGGGCTCATTTCAAACTATTTACACGGAATGGGTCCACGTCAGCACCTTACTTTTTTTACAGATTTCTCAACTTCTCGACATATGATTTAGCGGGAAGTATTTTTTTATTTTATTTCATAGACTTCTCGCCAGTTGATTCAGCGAGAAGTTTGTGTATGTTGTTGCTTCTTGACATGCTTCCTTCTTCATCTCAGTTCTCCTTGCTCCGACTACCAAACCACAAAGTACCACCACCATTTTCTTCCTCTCACTTCCCTTGTCACATACACATCTTTTTTACGAATGATTATTGTCGTACTTTCCAAAGAAAAAAGCCCGCAATATTGCCGCTCACAGCTATTTCTGCGATTTCGGTTTCATGAATGAATATGTTATGCTAATAACTCACCCCTCTCTTTCATTTGTATGCTTGGCTCATTGTCGATTTAGTTTGATTACCACAAGGAAAAATACAGCGGGAATGGGAGTCAATAAATTGCGGAAATCAATCTCAAGTAAAGACCAAGTTACCGAAATCGCAAAAATAGTTATGTACGGCAATATGGCGGGCTTTTTACTTTTCAAACTACGAGGATAGCATTCAAAACAAGATGTTTATATGACAAGAGAAGTGAGAGAAAGAGAATGGTGGTGGTAGTTTGAGGTTTGGTAGAGGGAGCAAGGAGAACGAAGATGAAGAAGAAGCATGTCAAGGAGCAACAACATACAATACAAACTTCTCGCTGATTGAACTGGAGAGAAGTCTATGAAAAAAAAAATACTTCCCGCTAAATCATATGTCGAGAAGTTAAGAAATCTGTAAAAAAAAATAAGGTGCTGATGTGGACCCATTTCGTGTAAATAGTTTGGAATGAGCCACATTTTTGTAAATATTTTGGTTTAGAACGCCATTTAAGTAAAAAATTCTTATTTTTTTATTGTCAATGTATTCTTTTGGGCCTCAATATTCTATCTACATGCTAAAGGGCTGAATTCAGAAATTTGAGGCCCTTTGTTTTATGGGCCCCGGTGCGGTGAGCTGAATGGCTCTACCTATGGGCCGCCCCTGATATATACAGAATACGAGATAAGAAAACTTAACACATACACACGCACACACACAAAAGACTACCAGATTTATAGCCTTCACTCGGAAGAAAACATATAATAATACACACACGCAAAAGACTACTCGATTTATAGCCTTCACTACTAAGACAAAAATCTAGTTAAATCACATCTCATTATTGAAGTTGAGGACTTTCTCAAAAAATTAATGCTTAAGGTAAGAATTCAATAGAAAACGGCTCGTATGCCAATCTAACCTGAGCCGTCCACTTTGGCAAAGGAGCGGATTTTTATGCCCGCAGAACCAGGTTTACGCCACACATCAGTAGTGTAATCCGTGCTCAATCCGTTCTCACCAATTACTCGAAAAGTTATAAAGTAGAGTAACCCTGCAACACCTTGAACACTCAATTTCACAACCGATACAGGTCCCACAGGAGGACTATCCTGTTAAACCAAAAACAAGATGCAAAGTATAATAAGTTCAGACAATTTCTGCTTTCTCCATTCACTCGATTCTTTACACTTCTCAAATCGCCTAAAGAATCCAAGGTTAAGGAATATTGTTATAACTTATAAGATTAAGGACGAGCAAGAAGACGAATAATGTAACGAATATTGTACCATCTTGTCTTCATGTGAATCCTAGGCCATATCGTTAACAATACGTTGAGCCTCGATCCAGTACCAACTATTGCGGCTTGCCTTAATTATTCGCCCGCAGCTCTGTCTCGGATTCACCCTGCTCATTTAAAAAACACGTATCGTTAACAATACTTCATCAGTCTAGGGTTTATAATTTAGCAATGTTGAATAAGATCTCACACGGTCGAGTAAACAAATGAATGAATGATGCACCCAAATAAGTAAAAAAAACGTACAGAAATTACATGGCTTATGTTGATTTATGCAAGTTAATTAACAACCATGATTAATGCAACGAATATACACTAATTAGATTTACACTTGCAGTAAAACTGTTTTACACCAGATTGACTAATATAAAAACCTTAATAAAATCGATAACTTACTGAACCGCCAATAATGAATTCAAAAACCCTACTTAAAATACAACTATGCATTGTTGTGATCAATACCTAATTCTTGCCATATATTGTGCGATACAGGCTCCGTCCCAAGGTAAACAAATGAGTGAGACGAAAATAATAGAAGTTTTGGAATATATATATTGGACGTTTGAAACCGTTATCGTTTTCTTTTGGGTACAGCGAGTAGAGACTAATATATATAGATTTTGCCGTAACTCACAAAACATCTACAAATTGCAATTTTATCAAATGGGCCCCGACTTTGTTTGGGCCCAAATAAGATGTAGCCATGTAAGGTGGAAAATCTTTAAGGCCTTTTTATTAACATCTTATCGAGGTGATTTTAATCAATTAAATGTGGATTTAGGTCGGATATGGTTGTATGATTCGACATGAACAGATTTTAAGACTGATACCATTCGGGTTAACGGCTTTAAAACGGATTGGTGGATCGTACGTACTATTAGGAATTTTTGAAACATATTCGTCTTATTTGCCTTCTTGGTGAGCCGAGTTAATATGATTTGTCGACGAGTGGCGTAAGGAGTGTGGCTTGCTTGCGGCTGTTGAGAGAAGTCGTCCCGTGACATAATGTTGTACCCCTTTATGTTAAATTTTGTACCATTTATTATTTATCTGTACGTGACTCAAAATATTTCTTATGAGTTATGACCTTCATGGGTAAAAGTAGGGTTGTCAATGATATGAGCCGGCTTGTTGAGCCTTCGGAATCGACTCGGCCAAAGCTTGGCTTGTGCTCGGTCAAAACGAGCTCAAGCCAAGCTTGGCTTAATATGGGCTGAGCCCGGGCTCAACAAGGCTCGACTCAAAATGTAACACCCCACGGTAATTGAAGAGGTCCAGTGATAAGCTTAAATGACTAGTGCTTAAAGGGATTGGAAGTACTACTCATATCAACAAAGTGCACTTTCTTTTATGGTCATCCATGCGAAAGAACTCCAAAGTTAAGCGTACTTGACTGGGAGTAGTCTTAGGATGGGTGACCTCCTGGGAAGGTTTCCGAGATGCGCATGAGTGAGGACAAAATGCGCTATAAAGGATCAGTGTCGATCTGTGGGCCATGTACACAGCCTGGTGAGCTATCATGAGTGACCGCTTTCGACCTTAGGTTTGGGTCGGGGTGTTACACAAAAGCTCGTTTAGGCTCGTTTATAATTTTTTTTTTTTGTATAATCTTTATATTGTAGTGTTATTTTTATTTCAAATCCCCTATTTACTAAATGAATAGGCGAAACTCTTATTTTTCCCTCCTAAATAATATTTCCTAAAATAAAGTGTAGTATTTTTACCATACATTATAACACAATCTTTTAATGGCACAATCTTTCAATAAATTTAATGTTTAAACCATTTTATATTATTTCACATTATACATAAATTTATCTCCATTATTATATGAAAAAAAAAACTTTATACTTTTTTTTTTAAAAATAATTGTACATAGAAATTCATTTACTTTTAATGATAAGAAGTTGCACAAAAAATGTTAATAGTAAAAATATTTTAAAAATAACATCATTAATTTCTCAGTAAAAATTAAACTTTCTTTAAAATATTCATTTCATGACTTTTTACAATTTTATTTTTTATTGCTCAAATTAAATAAAGTGATGAGAAACATAAAAAATAAGTGAATTATCAATTTAAAATCCATAAATAATACGGAGTACACTAAAAAGTAAAAATTTATAAATATCGTGCATATATTGCACGTGATCTAAACTAATTATATGTTATTTATACGTTTATATAAGTATATTATGATATAATATTTTTTAGTATTTTCTAATTTAGGTGAAAAAGTGAAAATATATAATGACAAAACGAGCTGGAGCTGGAGCCGGGCTAGAGCTCAATTTTTTAGGTTCGACAAGCTTCTAGCCGAGCCCGAGCCCACCCAAGCTCGAGCTCAGATCGGCTCGTTTACAAACCCAGATAAAAGTCTAAAAACCAACATACCAAAACTATGCCAAATCGAATACATTGTTCATAGACGTCTCCAATTTGAGTTCAGAGTCATGCTTGATATTCGATCCTAAAATGGCTGAACTGAACTAATGGGAAATGAAACATAATACGAGTAATATAATACGGAGTAAGTAATAACTAGTCTTTGTTTAGCCTTTTAGCTGCTTCAGCCATGAATACCATCTTTTCGTGAAACCATTTCACAAAACTCATCTACATTTTTAATAAACATAATCCCCGGTTGCCGCCTTGCTTCAAAACAATCTTAACAAAAAAGAACGGCATACGGTTTCACTACGAGAATTTTGACCTCAACGAGCTACTCCGACAACTAAAATCATTGCTTAATAGGACATTAAGATCATCACATCAAAACAAACTTATGCTGCCAAACATAAGTCAGTCTCAAATCGACATATACAAGCAAATGAGAAAAAAAAAACCCTTACATTTTCTGAAAGTTTTTTCCATTTGGTTGACGCACATTTCTTCGCCTGATTAAATGTGAAAAAACATTAACGATTACAAGAAACAAGAAAAAATTTTGCGGATTTGATAATCAAGGTAACGTAACTAACCATGGCATATTTCAAGCTAGGCCTCTGTCTCCTTATTTGCTCCCTGCAGGTTTACATTAAATGTAACTCCACAAAAACAGCAAAAACTCTCTATAGAACATCTATTAAATCGTGTCACGTACAATAAAATGTAGAAGCCATGGATACGAAGTTTGCTGGACTCCCTCCTGAAACAGTAAACAACATGGTGAGTACTCGGATGAAGACAGTCATTACTGAACGCTTCCACGAAAATATAACCTACCTCAGCATTACATCAGTGTTTAGTCCCTCCTTTTCCTTACTCGAGTTACCGTTATCAGAAATCTTGCTGATACCAGTCTTGAAACCTTTTACTTCCCTTTCTTCAAGCCACTTTGGCAATGGAGCGGATTTCAATGCCCATAGAACCAGGTTTACGCCACACTTCAGTAAAGTAGTCCGTACTCAATCCATTCTCACCAATTGCTCGAAAAGTTATAAAGTAGAGTGCCCCTCCAACACCTTGAACACCCAATTTCACGACCAGTACTGGCCCCACAGGAGGACTATCCTGTTAAACCAAAAACAGGATGCAAGGTATAAGTTATTTTGAAAGACGTAAAGAATCCAATTGGAACGGAATATTGTTATAAGGACGAACATTAAGATTTATACTCGTACCATCTTATGTTTATGTGTATCCTCCGCCATTTCGTTAACAATACGTTGAGCCTCTATCCAAAAAGGATCATTGCGGCCGGCCTCCCAAATTCCCCAGACACTCTCTCTCGCAGTCCTCCTGCTCATTTTAAAAGAAATGGAATAAATTGCACATAAAAAGGGACGAATATTTCAGCAGTACTCTAGGGTTCATACTTTAGCATTGTTAAATAAATTCTCAAACGGTAGCGTAAATAATGAATGAGGCACCCAAACAAGTAAAATAAAGTGCAGAAATTATATGACTTACGATGATTGATGTAACGAATATACATGAATTCAATTAACACTTTTACCGTAATAAAACAGTTTTACACAAGGTTCATTGATGTGAAAACCTTAGAAAATCAATAACTTACTGATACGCCAATAATGAATTCAAATAAACTACAAAAATACAACCATGAATGTTGTGATCAAATACCTGTGTCTTGCCATATACTCCCTCCCATCTAAACCAAAGGTAACAGTTGCTTTATCACACTTGCCGAGACACATTTTGCAATGTGGATATCTTTAGTTACACATTATTAAAAATTATAAAAATTTGATATTTGTATAGCATTCATGACGATAAATCAAACACGATCTCACATGACTATATTTTGTCTTATAGATTAAGAATAATATCAAAGATTCCCTACGACCATAAATAGTGTCAAAAAGCAAGTGTTACCTTTGGTTTGGATGAGAGGGAGTATTGCTCAGTCCCAAGGTAAACAAATTACTGAGACGAAAATAGTAAAACCTTGGAATATATTGAAAGTTTGGAACTGTAATAATCGATTTCTTTTGAGGTAGAGCCGTAGAGATTACTGGAGTACAAATTTTGCGTAACTCAGGGGGTGTTTGGTTCTAGCATGGTAGGTATAAGGTATGGGTTTGGAATGAGCTAAACCCATTGATGGGGCATATTCTGCACCGCTGACCAAGTCAACATATTGAGCAAGGTCAAAGGTATCCACAGCAAAGTCAACAACTTAGACAGCCTAGCCGATGCATCCCATCTACTGTCACCTGGCCTCGGCCGACCAACAAACGACTAAGCCGGGGCACATACCCGCGTACTCATATCCAAGACCCCTCGGTCGGCCTGCCATAGGTCCATCGGCCGAGGGTAGAACGGCCTTTTCACCTGCTAGCCACTTGGCCACTTGGCCACTACGTGACAAAAGGTAAAAGTCTATAAATACTCCTCAACCCTCATTGAGGAAAGGATCCACAAATTAACCTAATAACCACTATTCATCTGGTAATATTCTCCCTATCTCTCTACAATATACCCTTAGCCAAGTTACGACAACTTCTCTCTAAGTTTACTGACTTGAGCGTCGGAGTGAGTACGCTCGGCCAAAGCCGAGCCCTCAGTTTGTTCATCGTTTCAGGAGACCGCAGGAAGGATTCAAGCAAGGACATCATTCTACTAGCTACGAGTGGTAACAAATATCTGCTCTGGAATTATACCCGGAACACCCATACCTTGTGTTTGGTTCACTGTTTTTGTAATTTGATACGCATACCTCAAACCCATGACTGCCATGAGGTATGAGTTTCTCATACCCAAGGGGGGAGGTGGGCATGAGAATGATACCTTGGGTATCATATCAAAGATTGGAAAAAAATTAGCATTAAAAAAAAATTATTTTTTCCTCACAAAACTAAATATATACATAATTATTTTTTCCCGAATTATTTCTTTTCCGTGAAAAATACAAACGATGATTTTTCTTGAACATTTTTAATAATATTTAAGAATAGAAATAATAAGATATTAAAAAAAAATTAAAATATGTAAAAAAAAAACTATATTCAAGTTTTTAACTAATTAATATCTGAAAATCTAAAGGAGAAAAATACATAAGTAAATGGTACAATCAATAATATAGACATACAAAAAAAAAGTGCATTCCTCATTCCGGAGTTGAACCAAACACAAGGTATCAGGAATGGAGTTTCAAACCCATACCGCCCTGTTTTGATTCCTGATTCCATATCGATACCTTCATGTGAACCAAACGCCCCCTCAGAGAAATCTACAAATTACAAAAAAAAAAAAATTATCAAATGGGCCACGACTTTATTTGTTCCACCTTTATAACTATCAATAGGTCTTGGTATAGACGGGTGAGGCGAACAGACGGGTAAAGACCTCTAATAAAATGGGTAGGGGGGACAAGGTAGGGCACCCCAATGTGCTTCCCACTTTATGGCAAATGGATATTTTGTGAAGGAAAATGATATCCGTCTATACGTATAGACGGATAGTGTCCGTCTGTTTTTAAAAAAAATGGTTTTTTATTTAAAATAAAAAAATATATAAGATTTTGTCTCTTGAGAGACAGTCCCTAATAAGTTTATTGGTAGATTATTGTATAATTTTAAGAAAAAATGGTACTAAAGATAATAAAATAGATACAAAAGATAAAATGGGTACATATATTGTGTAAAGAGTTACAAAATTACTATGTTAAGATCGGCTGCAGATTAGATTGGTTGTTCAAAAGATAAATTATTTTAATCCACTTTGGCTACAAAAAATAAGTGTGAAGTTGTTTTTCTCTCTCTAAAACAAAACCCTAAATCCTCCCCCTTTGCTGCCGCCGTTCTCCTCCTTCCTCCCACCGCCACCCATCAACCCCCTACCATGCCGCCGGGGATGGGGTCTCTCAAGACCTTTCTCCGGCGACCCGTCTCCTCTCTTCCGATTAACCCTCCTCCCCTTTCTTACCCACACCTGATTCTGGATCGTACGGGTCAGCCCGTTTTTCTCGGTCTGCGTGGTGTATGTGGGCTGTTCGGGTCTTATCGGACGAGTTTGTTGAGGTGGTGTGGCACGGTGGTGCTTGGATCTGGCGGTGTTGTGGGTTGGTAGGGAGGCGGTGGCTTCCGTTTTTTTCTCCTGCGTTCCGCTTTGTTTCCTTTATGTTTTTGTTTAATTTCCGCTTTCGTTTTTGTTTCGTCTCTCTTTCTGAGGGCTCTGTCCCCGTCTATTGGTGGTGTCCTTCTTTCAGTTTGAGAGCTTTCGTTTTCTGGTTCGTTTGCAGTTTTCTAATAAGTCAGCAGAAGATCAGCGTTATTATAGATCGTTATATGGTTTTACATATTTTACCCGATTCATGGCTACAATCAATCACGTCAGAAGAAATGGATACTCGTCAATTCGGAGACCCTCTTATTGATGAAAGCCTTTTACGGCGAATCGATGATAGAGACTCTGTTGCAGTGTTTCATTCTTTGAACAAGAATTTATTTCCTATGGTTGTAATCGATTTGTATCCGATTGAGCTTGGCATATGTTGTAGATGTCGTATGACTTTTTATTAATGATAATGATCTTTTCTCAAAAAAAAAAAAAAGATAAATTATTTTAGAGGGAAAACTTTAGAGAGGTTTATATTCTCTTAGTATTAGGGGATTATGTATACATTAACTAGTAAGGTAACTAATAATTATAATAATTTATTTCATTAACTTATTATCTTTTCAGTAAAATTAATCTTTTCATCAAGTTATATTCTTTTAATTAAAATATTTTAATAAAAAAATTATATCAAACCATGATTTACTAAATATTTTACTGATTCTATTATTTGATAATAAATTGACCCATACTATGTACTCCATAAAACAAAATTATAAACCATTTTAATTACTTTCGAGATAAAAAAAAAATTGAGAAAATAGAATAGCTTTGTCGTATAAAAAAATATTATTTACAAAAATACATTTCAACATACGACTCAATTCTCAGTTTCAACTTTTTATTTCCCGAAACAAAATGTGAGAAAAATGAACAACTTATGAGATACCACTATTATAAATCTAATCTAATTTAGTAGAAATAAAAAAAACTTACGTGCATTATTTATTCAGTAAGAGGATTATACAAATTTTTGAGTTTTATTCTAAAGTTTTTGAGTTTATTTACTTAAACTTTAATCTCAAAAAGTTACATTATAACTTAGAAAAATTACATATAAGCTCAAAAAAAATTTGATTTTTGACATCATAAAACTAAAATGTAATTTATAAACTCTATAGTACTCGAAAAAAATATACAAAAACTCAAAAAATCATTAAGTATGATGTAGTACATCGGGTACAATCTTTTTTCTTTTATTTAATACACGAGGGTTAACCTAGTTGAGAATTATTTAGGGAGAATGGTCAATATTCGACCATCAATATTTAGATTAGATCGGATATGGTGTAAAAATTCGGGTCTAGCTTACTTTCGGAATCTAGTCGGGTTAGTCGGACCGGGGTGAGTTACTACGATTCTTTGATGACAAAAACAAAAAATCACAGATTCAGGATCATCATCGTCATCAAGATGAGAAGTTTCCCAAAATTGGTAAGTATGTTTCTACAAACCAATCTCCTTTTTATAATTTCCCAAATACCCATCCACTTCAAATAATCATCAAATAAAGCAATCTTTCTTCTGAATTAGATGATATAATTGACATGTTATTGAAATTAAAGAATCAACCTTTGATTTTATAACAATGATTAACTGTCTAATTGATAGTGAGGGTTGATTTTGCGATTGATTAAAGGGTATTCAGTATTTGTTGGTTTGTTATGCTAGCGGTTGTAGATTTAATGATTTGATTGCATGATTGCGGATGAGTTTGATGTATGCTTGTTACTTGTTAATTCTCTGTTAGAATGAATTTAGAGAGTGTTTTAAGCTATTTCAACAATGTCAATGAGGCATTGCTGTTAATTACAGTTCGCCCAATAAGAACATTTTCGATGTTTTGATTGATGGGTGTTGCTCATTGGGGAAAATTGACAAGGGTTATGTGCTTTATCACCAGATGGTTAAAGAAGGGAATAAGATGATCAAACTTGTGGGGAAAATTGACAAGGGCGACTAATCTTCGCTGCTTGGAAGAAAATGACCATCCTAATTAAAGAAGGGAATAAGATGATCAAACTTGTGTAAAGAGAGCCTTATGCTTACTGGAATGGAAATCCCTTTGTTGCACCGACAGGGATGCATCTTTTGCTTACTGGGGTGCTCTCGAATCTTTAGACAGGTAAAACATCCCAGTTCTCATGTTTACAAATTCAATGATTCTGCTGTTCTACCTCTGCTTATTACAATAGTTTACTTTGTCCGTATGAAGTGGAAGTCTCTCTCGTTGTTGTGGGAGTGGCAAAGTCATTACTCCCTGACGTAGCCTCATATATATGAATGGCTATACATATTTGATATGGATGTTTGGAATGCATCTAATTTAGACTCTTCAAACGTAAAAATTGGGTTTACAAAGTTTGTTTGATATTCAGAGTATGACACTAACTAAGAAAGGTCTAATTAGGAAGACAAAAAGACTTTTCAACCTTTCTTACTGCTTAAATTACCATCTTCTTACACTAAACTCCACTAAAACAGAAAATTCAATAAATCTGATTTCCACTTAGTATTATGGGAAGAATCTCGTTTCTCTTTGTCATTCTTCTTTTGCAAATGTTCCAATCCTTAATATGTGTACATGCCAATGAACTTGAATCATTCGGCTTCATAAGGTGCAAAAAGCATGAACTTGATGCACTGTTAAAGTTCAAACAAAGTTTCACCCAAGATCCTAAGAACCTCCTTTCTTCATGGGTTGGTGAAGAGTGTTGTCAATGGCACGGAGTCACCTGCGACAATGTTACTCATAATGTTGTCAAGTTGAATCTCCGTAGTCAGCCACGACACTTCTATGACGTTGGTGTCGATAACTATGTTAGTGGTTGTATGCCGGATCCTAAAGTTTCCATGGTATCTTCTGGAGTAAGTACAGCTTTGCTTGAACTCAATCTCCTGACTCACTTGGACTTAAGTGGGAATAACTTTTCTGGAAGTCGAGTTCCAGAATTCATAGGATCTTTGAGGCGCTTAAGGTATCTAAATCTCTCTTCCACTGGCTTTTTTGGCCCCCTTCCCCCTCAACTTGGCAATCTTACAAATCTCATACACCTTGATCTTTCTGTTGATCACCTTGATCTTTCTGTTGATCTTGACTGCTCTAAACAAAATCTTTTATATGGTGAAGGTTTAGGATGGGCGTCTAGTCTTTTAAAATTGCAGTCTCTTGACATGAGCAGTTGTCACCTGTCTCGAGCACACGACACTTTTAAAGTCCTTATGACACTTCCTTCTCTCTCAACACTTCACTTATCTAATTGCCTATTACATAATTCGCATTTATCTAAGGCATTAATAGGGAATAATACTTCTAATTCATTTTTCCCCACTCTTCAACATCTTGATCTTGGGTGGAATTACTTTAAAGGTCCACTTCCACCTGTTCTTAAGAATATGGTTTCTCTTCGATCCCTGTCTCTCAGATACAATAACTTTAATGGATCAGTTCCACTCTGGCTTAGAGCCATGAGGCATCTCGAAGTTCTTGATTTGGGTAAGAATCAGTTTAATTATGTGGAAGGTGGGATTATGGGGATTATGGGAAATCCTTGCAACTTCAAATACTTGGATTTGTCCAACAATATTATTACCCAAGGAGATATCATAGAGCCTTCTATGAGTTTATGTGGTTGTGGCGCTTTTGACTTAGAATACCTTGCTCTATCATATGATTATTCGTTGGAATTCATTGATCCACCTCATCCTAATGATATGAATATTAGTTTGCCGTCTTCATTGGGACAACTCACAAACTTAAATTACCTCGATCTTTCACGTAATGAGTTTAAAGGTCAAGTTCCAGCATCTTTTGTAAATTTGTCAGCATTGAAATATTTGGATTTGTCAAACAATCAGTTGAGTGGATTGATTCCGGATGATTTTATTGGACAATTAAACGAGATAGAGCATATAGATATTTCATCAAACTCCCTCCAAGGTACCGTTTTCGGCATTGGTAACCTCTCAACATTGTCGTATTTGGATATGAGTTACAACTCTCTTAATCTCAATCTTGACTCGAGTTTCAATTGGCAACCTCCCTTTCAACTTCGAGTTTTTAGCGTTCCTTATTGTGTGTTAAACACGGTGTTTCCTCAATGGTTAAGGAATCAAACTCAGATCACATACTTGGATCTTTCCTATACCGGCATCTCAGGAGAAATTCCCGGATGGCTGTGGAACTTGAGCAATTCTCAAGAATTACAGCTTTCTGGCAATCAACTAACAGGTTCAATCTCAAGCTTTTCATTAATCCATGATATTAAAAATCGGTATTTACGCAAAGTAACGGCCATTATGTAAATGCCTAAAAGATTTTTCAATTTCCGTGCCAATAAGTTTTGATACATAAAAATTGTCTTATATAACCAATATGGTCTATAATTGCTAGATACTTATGCTGATACAAGAACAATAGAGCCAAAGCCCAAAACTAGAACAATATAAAAAAAACGAAATGCTATTTGTGACCGTGCCACTATTTATTACTCCCTCCACACACTTATTTTCACCCTCATTTCAATAAAATACTCCTCACATATATTAGAGATATGGGAGGATGAAAATAAATGTGCAGAGGGAGTACTATCCTTGAAACCTATTACAATTTTTCAACAAATTTCTCACAATAATCTTTCTTATAGGATCCTTGCCGCAACATAATTATTCTAACTTGCACTGGCTGGACCTTCACAACAACTTGCTTACCGGGACAATACCTAAATGGATGGGCCATTTACAAAATGCTTTTTTGATAGATTTGTCTTCCAATCAATTATCAGGGGCAATTTTTGATGGAAATAATGTTTCATCACTTTTTAATATTGGAAACAAGTTATACGTGCTTGACCTTAGTGACAACATGTTGTCAGGAGAGATACAATTTGGAAAGGTTCAACCGGATACTAATTTGGCAATCCTCAGTCTACGACGTAATCATTTTAATGGGCCCATTCCCTCACAACTCTGCGATTTTAGGCGGCTTCTAGTATTGGAACTTGCTCAGAATGGTTTGACAGGGCACATACCTCGATGTTTAGGCTCCGTTGGTTTTCACAGTAGGGAACGTGATTTTAGTTTTCCAAGCATACAAATTGAAGAAATTGTCAAAGGAATAGTTGAAGTGTCCACTGGAACAGAAGGGGGTTCCATCATCGACCTTTCCAGCAATTATTTAGTTGGTTCAATACCCGAGGAGCTCACAAACATGTCCGCCTTGTTTGCGTTGAACTTGTCGTATAATCATCTAACAGGACACATTCCTGAAAATATAGGCAACCTGAAGACGGTCGAATCTTTGGACTTGTCGAATAATCATCTTTCTGGGACTATACCAGATAGCTTGTCTTCCATATTGTGGCTAAGCAAGTTGAATTTGTCCAACAACCACCTACATGGCCGAATTCCGACAGGTACACAACTCCAAACTCTTGACGACCCATCTATCTATGCGAACAATTCTGGTTTATGCGGGTTTCCCTTGAACAATTGCACTGAATTTGACTCGCCATCGAGGCATGCTGCCGGAAAAGATAATGTTGAGAAAGAAGATAAATATGATAAGATGTGGTTCATCCAAGCCGTAATGTCTGGTGTTGCTACCGGATTTTGGGGCGTGGTTGGAACTTTGGTGATAAAGAGGAGTTGGAGAGAATCTTACTTTTGGTATGTCGAGAACCTTGCTGATAGAATTTATGTACCAATCAAAGTGAGAGTTAACAGGTTCAAGAGGAGGTTTGACGAGAATTCCTAAAAATAGTTGGTATGAATTGAGATACACAAGGGAACTCTGATGCATAATTGATCTTGTTAATGAATAGTGATTTGTATTATATTCCTTCTCTTATATATACTGCATTATGTGACTTGAACTCTGTTTACTATGTAATATACGGACTTCATGCTGTTGTAATATGTATTTTAGTATTGTTTTCAATTTTACTATGTAATATACGGACTTCTTGTTATATATTATACTGCATTTTAGTATTGGTTTGAGACGATGTAGTGACAAAGGTGATGATCTTATTCAACACACAAATGACAAAACCCTTGATTTACCAAAACCCCATTTTACAATCTCCTGTTTATAATCAATCTACACTTTTCATCATACAAAAGATGCAATTTCCCAATTACCCACTTCACTGAAATCATCAAAGAAATGAACTTTGTTTTGAATTAGATGATGTAATTGGCATTTTATTGAAGTTAAAGAATCAACTTTATCTGCATTGAAATATTATGAATCAGCTGAAAAACAATCTGGGTTGAATGCTAATGTTGATTCTTTATGTAATGCCCTGATGTCGGCCTGATGCTATAACTATGATTAATTGTGTTATTGATACTGGTAAAAGGTTTTTAATTATTTGTTGGTTTGTTATGCGAATGCTCGTAGAATTAATATTGCAATTAGTTGTTTTAATTGGATGATTGAGAATGATTTTGATGTATGCTTGTTACAAGTCAACTGAAAGTGGTCTTGCGGATTGTATGACGAAATGCTTGTGAGTGGTCTCTCTTCAGATGAAGTTACTTCTGGACTTTTGGTTGCATTTGCTAAGCTGTTTGCTGGAAGCAACTAATTTTCGACAATGAAGGCTGCAGCTTCCCTATAATGTACGCTTTTTCCCTGCTTCATCACAGGTAATTTGCTCAATATTCATGCATACGACTCCCCCGTTCCATTTTTATTGCTCCCTTCTAACGATAAACTTTTGGATAATATCATATTGTACGAGTTTCGTAGAATAATTATGAATCCACTCGTCTCCACTGGACTAATGAAATATTAGAGGATAATGTTTTTAACATTATAAACCAATTTAGCGTGAATCATAAATTCAATTCGTATGAGTTGAATTTTTTAAAGCAGTTACTACTCTTCCATTTAGTTATTAATCTCAAGACATTAAACAAACGAGCAACAACAGCTCATATTTAGCTATAAATAGCGATGCATAAATAATGTTACTGTTTGATACATATCCAATTCTACAAAACTTTATAGAAGATGATTTTACATGTCAGACCATCCCATTAACCATAGTTGGTGATAAATAATTTGAAACTTGGCTTATTTCCCGTTCAGCAATTTTGCTTCATGCGGAATAATACAGAAATTGCAATGCATCGTATTTGTTGGAGATCCTCTTATCACTAGCAAATCATTTTAAGACAGTATTACTCAGCATCGATTTTTATAACACTTGAAATTGATGCATAATGTTATAAATCAATTATCTGCACTTCAAACTTGATGTTACATGCGATGCACATGTACGGTTCAAATTTCTTCAGGTAAATAATCAATTGGTTTTACGAGGAGAACTCTTTTCCCTTTGTGAAATTTTCCCCGACTCTTGTGAGTGCCTTTACAAAGGTGTATAGGAAAACACAAGACCTTGACTTGTTAGTACTTATTTTATATGGATGGTCCTCGACGTCGGCAGCGCGTGAATGGGTGGAAGAAGGGGGTGGGTCCATAGTGGCTGTGGTGTTTGGTGGGTCCATGGGTGGTAGGTAAAGAGAAAGAAGGGGAAAGGGAGTTTTAGTGGGGAGTTCTTTACTTATTTTATATGCCTTGGTATATTTCCAGGAAATGAAAAATGGAGAAAAAATTATAAAGGAAGAGGAATTGATGATGGTTTTACTTTTAGTCGAGTAGTTTAAAAAGTTAACAATTACCCCCTTTTACATATCAGTTTTCTAAAATAACTGTCTTTTATAAAAAAAAAAAGTTTAAATTACTCCCTTAAAATGCACTTTTATCAAAAATTGCTTAAAAACTCGAATTTAAGTGACTTATTTCGTCTGTTTTTGAAATTATTATCCATTTATATCTTTCAAAGTATAAATTGGTTAAGCCACAAACGTAATAAGTTCATAAAACCAAAGGCATAAGTGACTTAGTTGGAGTTTTTAGCAATTTTTGATAAAAGTGCATTTTGAAAGATTAATTTTTTTAAAAAAAAATTATAAAAAGGGTTTTATTTTAGAATATTGATATCTAAAAGGGAGTAATTGTTAATTGTCTATTTAAATTTTTAGATAGGATATGAATATCGTTAAATTTATGGATTATAGTTTGTAACCCTCGTAAGTGTCCATCACCACGTGGATACCCGAAATTGTTGAACATTTGTGTTGAAATGCATTTTATATTTGGCCTTGTTACATTGCAACGTAAGAAGGGGTTTAGGAAAGACAAAAGACTCGTCATCTTTTCTCACATTATAAAGCACTAAACTCCACTAGAATTTTGAAGAACTAAGTTACAAAAACAAAACAAAAATTCAAATTGATTTGCTCTTACTATGATGGGAAGATCCTTCTTTCTCTTTGTCATTGTTCTTTTGCAGGTGTTCCATTTATCACTATGTGAACATGGCGAAGAGCTTGAATCCTTGAGCTTCATAAGGTGCAAAAAACATGAACTAGATGCTTTATTAAAGTTCAAACAAAGCTTTACCCAAGATCCTATGAACCGCCTTTCTTCATGGGTTGGTGAAGATTGTTGTCAATGGCATGGAGTTATCTGTGACAATGTCACTCACAATGTCGTCAAGTTGAATCTCCGGAGTCCGTCTCCAAATTACTATTACCATGATTTTATTTCTCTGCCTGATCCTCAAGTTTCCATGGTATCTTCTGAAGTAAGTTCGTCTTTGCTCGAACTAAAGCTCCTAACTCACATGGACTTAAGCGGGAATGACTTTTCTAGGAGTCACATTCCAGAATTTATAGGATCTTACAGGCATTTAAGGTATCTAAATCTCTCTTTTGCTGGCTTTTCTGGCCCCCTTCCCCCTCAACTTGGCAACCTCACAAATTTAGTTCACCTTGATCTTCATGTTTCTGGTCAAATAGGCATGAAGATGAGCGGCTTATATGGTGAAAGTTTAGGATGGGCATCTAGTCTTTTAAAAATGCAGTCTCTTGACATGAGTAGATGTAACCTATCCCGAGCACATGATACTCTTAAAGTACTCATGGCGCTTCCTTCTCTTTCAGCACTTAGCCTGTCTAATTGTGATTTATATAACTCACACTTATCTGAGGCTTTATCCTCGAATACTTCTAATGCACATTTTTCCACTCTTCAACATCTTGATCTGTCGTCGAATGCCTTTGAAGGTCCACTTCCATCTCTTCTTAAAAATATGGTTTCGCTTCGGTCCCTAAATCTGGCTGCAAATAATTTTAATGGGTCGGTTCCCCTCTGGCTTAGAGCCATGAGACGGCTCGAAGTTCTCGATTTGAGGAAAAATGGCTTTAGTTATGTGGAAGGTGGGACTATGGGAATAATGGGAAATCCTTGCAACTTCAAGCATTTGGATTTGTCCAACAATAATATTTCCCAAGGAGATATCCTAGAGCCTTCTATGAGTTCATCCGTGTGTGGTGCTTTTGACTTAGAATACCTTGATCTACATCATAATAAGATGAATGGCAGTCTGCCGTCTTTTTTAAGACAACTCACAAACTTGAATTACCTTGATCTTTCCTACAATGGGTTCAAAGGTCGGGTTCCTGCATCTTTTGTGAAATTGTCAGCTTTGAAGTATTTGGATCTCTCGAAAAATAAGTTGAGCGGAATGATTCCAGATTTTATAAGAAATTTAGCCGTGATAGAGCACCTAGACATCTCATCAAACTCTATTCACGGTACTGTCATCGGCATTGGTAACCTCTCAAAGTTGTCGTATTTGGATATGAATTTCAATAATCTTAATCTCAATCTCGACTCGAGTTTCAACTGGCGACCTCCCTTTCAACTTCATGTTTTTAATGTTCATTCTTGTGTGATAAACATTATGTTTCCTCAATGGTTAAGGAATCAAACTCAGCTCATGCGGTTGGATCTTTCCTATACTGGCATCTCAGGAGAATTGCCAGCATGGCTGTGGAACTCCAGCTCTTTTGGGGAATTACGTCTTTCTGGCAATCGACTTACAGGTTCAATAATGCCCAGCTTTTTCTTTAAACTGTTACATTATGTTTGCCAACTTGCCATACATAAAACCATTTTCAACTTTTCTCACAGATATAAATGATTGCCAAAAAATTAACTTGCCCGATCAATAAAACTTGGGAGAGACGGTCTTTCAATAAGTTCTTGAGAGACTATTTTTTCGTACCCTTTTATTTGTATTTCGTGCCCCTTTTGTTGTTGATCGTGACATAGTAATTTTGTACCTATTTACATAATAAATGTACCTATTTTATCTTTAATCATGATTTGTACTATATTATTATCTTTAGTACCACTTTTTCTTAAAATTATAAAATAGTCTCTCAATAAACTTATTGAGAGACCGTTTGTCAGGAGACCTACTCATGAGTCATGACTTTAAGTTTCTACGTTTTTCTCACAATCACTTTTTTTATAGGATCTTTGCCGCAAGAAGTTGATTATTATAACCCTAACTTGTGGAGGCTGGACCTTCACAACAACTTGCTTTCCGGGACAATACCTAAATGGCTGGGTTTATCAGATATTCAAGTGATAGATTTGTCTTCCAATCTTCTGACTGGGGAAATCTCTGATGGAAATAATGCTTCATTCTTTTTAACTGGTATAAGCGCCGTAGAGGTGCTTGACCTCAGTGACAACATGCTATCCGGAGAGATACGATTTGGTAAGGTACAAGAGACTTCTTTTTTGGAAATCTTTAGTCTGCGAGGAAATCATTTTAATGGGCCCATTCCCTCACAACTATGCGACCTTGGGTGGCTTTTAATATTGGAACTCGCACAGAATCGGTTTACAGGAGACATACCTCGTTGTTTAGGCTCTATTGGATTTGACAATAGTGGAGGACCCATTAGTGATACCACTGTACAAATTAGTGAAAATGTCAAGGGAATAATAGTTGAAGTGTTCGCCGGAACTAAAGGGCCTGTCATCGACCTTTCGAGCAATTATTTAGTCGGCACAATACCCGAGGAGCTCACAAATATGTCAACATTGTTTGCATTGAACTTGTCATTTAATCGTCTTACAGGAGACATTCCAGAAAATATAGGCAACCTCAAACAGCTCGAATCATTAGACCTCTCGAATAACCATCTTTCAGGGACTATACCGGAGAGCTTGTCTTCCATATCATGGCTAGGCAAGTTGAATTTGTCCAACAACAACCTACATGGTCCAATTCCAACAGGTAGCCAACTCCAAACTTTTGTTGACCCATCTATTTATGCGGGCAATTCGGGTTTATGCGGATTTCCTTTGCCAAACGATTGCACTGAACTTCACTCGGCATCAAGTTTGACCAACAAATATAAAAAGACATGGTTTATCCTAGCCGTCATGTATGGTGTTGCTACCGGATTTTGGGGCGTGGTCGGAACTCTGGTAATAAAGAGAACTTGGAGACACGCTTATTTTCGGTTTGTTGAGGATCTTGCAGATAGAATTTATGTGCCGGTGAAAGTGAGAGTGAACAGGTTTAAGAGGAGATTCAATAAGAACTCCTAAAAATAGATTGTATGAATTCCAATACACGCGAACTGAGATGCAAAATCGATCTTGTTACTTGTTAATGAATAACGATTTGTATGTATTCCTTCCCTTTTAAATTCATTATGTGATTTTACTGCTGTGATGTTCTTGATTATGGAAGTTTTAACATTTAACTTACGCAAGAAGTGTTACTAGAATTAACAGACTTGTGTCATACTGTCATTCCATTATTTAAGCCGCAACTGATGAGAATAGCTTTGTATGGCACTAGTCTTTGTTTAGCCTTTGAGCTGCTTCATCCATGAATACCATCTTCTCCTGAAACCATTTCACAAAACTCAGCAACATTTTTTAACATGATCTTGACAATCATAATAATCGCTGTTGCCAAAAGCTCGATCATTTAAAACGCTAGAGGCAATACTTAAGCACCTCGCTCAGTCGTGAAAGAGGGATCGAGTTAAGACAGATACCTGCATAACTTCACCCCTTTACAGCACTCTTAATCCTCTAAACAAGCACAAATTACGCAAGTGCCCTCAAAAAACAGACCTCATAGCTCTAAACTGAATCTACTGATCGACTGTGTGTGAGCGCCTTACACGCGCTTGTGTACATGAATAACATGATACATAGTACAGGCGTACAGCATAAAAAAAAAAAAAAAAAAAAAAAAAAAAAAACATGCATTTTCTGAAAGTTTCCTCCATGTGGTTGATGTACGCTTCTTTGCCTGATTAACAGTGAAAAAAAAAACATTGACGAATGCAGGAAACAAGAATAAATATGGCGGATTTGATAATTATAGGTAAAATTATTAACCATGGTATTTCAAGCTCGGTCTTTGCCTCCTAATTTGCTCCCTGCAAGATTAGAATAAGAAGCTATACATTAAATGTTACTCCCAAAACAGAGAAAACTCTCCTATAGCATTAAGTCGGGTTACATACAATAAAATGTAGAAGCCATGGATACGAAGTTTGCTGGACTCGTTCCTGACAGAATTAACACCATGGTGAAAACTCGGTATGAAGACAATCATTACTGATTGTTTCTACGAAAATATAACCTACCCCTCAATTACATCAGTTTTCTTCATTGGAGCTGGTTCGCTTTGTCCCTCCTTTCCCTTACTCGAGTTACTGTTATCAGAAATCTCGCTGCTACCAGAAATCTTGAAACCTTTTACTTCCTCTCTTCAAGCAACAAAAAGCAAAGCTCTTAGCGAGTTGTATAATGTATACGGAGTACATGATACGAGATAAGAAACATTGAATTTACGAGATAATTGTTACTAGAATTTACATACTAGTATCGTCTGATTGTTTAAGCTTCAAATTCATACTCGAGTTTATGAACTACTGCAAAAATGCATCTTAATCCGCTTAAATATTTTGAATGATGATGATAACTTAATTTATGGATCAACCACTTAAATTTCAGTCTTGGTGAATGACGAGTTTATTAGCCTCGCCTGGTGAGTGTGTACAGTGACCCTCCCGAGTGGAGCCAATCTCCAACACCAGGTTGAACAAGTTGAGACAACATGCTGTCAGTGTCAGTGTAGGAAAACAGTGGAAATTGAGCTATGATGAACAGTCCAAGAAAGAGACCCTTTTTAGCGAATTTAGAACCGTGCAAAAGGGTATAAGGAAACAGAAGATGACCTTGACTTGGGTCCATATCAATGTCAATACACATTTGACATGGACCTTGCAACGTAAAACTTGGTGTAGAAACTTTGGTTGATATGGATGTTAATGATGTTACGAGTTTAAGAAAGACAAAAAGACTTTTCAACTTTCCGCACATACTAAATTACATATATGTGTTGAACCAGTTAGTCTCCCTTAACACGAAGGTATCCGTCTTAACATTAAAATGGGTCAAATATCATCTCACTAAAGTGTTACATGACTATATGCACCATATCATGTATTAATCTCAAGATCGCTTCCGAATGTAAGAAAAGGCATTGTATTTGCTCTAAATACCATTACACCCTGAAGAAATACAACTAAATTACGCTATGAATCCTAAAACTTATCTTATCATTCTGTCAGTTACCAATTTCAAGACATTGTTAAGCCAGCAAAAATAGGTAATTAGTTCCTGGTTGATACGGAATCCAAATCCACAAAAAACTTGTATGAGACGGTTTGACATGTGAGACCATTGCATTAACAGGCTGCGGAGATAGGAAAGGCAGTAAGCGACTTTATACAGGAAGATGTAAAAATGGATTATGTATATGACTACATGTTACATTTGCTGACTGAATATGCCAAGTTATTAAAATTTAAGCCAACGGTAACGAAGAATACTGTTGAGCTATGTTTAGAAGCCATGGGATGCAGGGCATCAGATAATCAAAAGAAGTTTATGATGGAATCTCTTATTAAGAATCCTTCGGATACAGCGCCCTGCACCATGCCACCTCCTTATGAACAAGCCGGGTTGCTGAGACAGCTAAGAAGAAAAAACAATGCCGAAAAACAAGTGGACAACTGGGAGAACAGTTACTGGTTTAATCAAACAATGCCGATGTACTACCACCAGTTTTATAGTTTCTGAGCATCATAATAAAGTTTTTGAGTTTTGTTTTAAGAATAAAGTTTCTGAGTTCATTCACTAAAACATTAATCTCAAAAAATTTACAATAAAACTCAAAAATATTACATACAAAATTTTAAATTTGAGTTTGACGAAAAAAAAATTAAAATTTAACTTATAAACTTTAATAAGCTCAGAAAAAAATACACATATGCTCAAAAACAAATAATATTTAAGGTAATAAGCTCAGAAAAAATACAGCTATACTCAAAAACAAATAAAATGTGAGGTAGTACAATGTATGCTCCTTTTTCTCTTGTTCCTGACAACCCAGAATCATAACTTATTCAGAATCAATATCGTCATCAAGATGAGAAGTTTCCCAAAATTTGCAAGTTCTCCCTTAACAATCTCCTTTTTATAACTTCCCAATTACAAATAATCATTCAAAAACAAACCAATTTCTGTAAACCCTCCATTTTACAATCTCCTTTTTATAATTTCCCAATTACCCACTTCAATAATCATCAAATAACTCATCTTTCTTCTGATTTTGCGATTGATTAAAGGGAAATGTGCTGGTTTCAAAGGAAATTAAAAAAGGGAATAAGATGATCAAATTAATGTCTCTGACAAGCAGGACTGGTGTGCTCTCGTATCTTTATACAGGTAAAACATCCCACTTCCGGTATTCTCATGTTTGTTTACAAATTCAATGATTCTGCTATTCTACTACTTCTACCTGTTATTACAAAAATATCAATATGAATGGCTATACATACTTGATATGGATGTTTGGAATGCATCTAATTTTGACTCTTCAAACGTAAAATTGGGTTTACAAAGTTTGTTTGATATTGAGAGTATGACCCTAAGTAAGAAAGGTCTTAGGAAGACAAAAGAGTTTTCAACTTTTCTTACATGCATAAGTACCATCATCTTTCCCCAAAATAAGATGAACTAAACACTAAACTCCACTAAAACAGAAAACTCAATCTGATTTCCACTTAATATAATGGGAAGAATCTCGTTTCTCATTGTCATTCTTCTTTTGCAAATGTTCCAATTCTCAGTATGTGTACATGCCAATGAACTTGAATCATTAGGCTTCATTAGGTGTAAAAAACATGAACTTGATGCATTGTTAAAGTTCAAACAAAGTTTCACCCAAGATCCTAAGAAGCTCCTTTCTTCATGGGTTGGTGAAGATTGTTGTCAATGGCACGGAGTCACCTGTGACAATGTTACTCATAATGTTGTCAAGTTGAATCTCCGTAGTCAGCCACAACCATTCTATGACATTGTTCTCGGTTACTATTTTACTGGTTGTCTGCCCGATCCTAAAGTTTCCATGTTATCTTCTGGTTTAAGTTCGGCTTTGCTCGAACTCAAGCTCCTAACTCACTTGGACTTGAGCGGGAATGACTTTTCGTGGAGTCGGATTCCGGAGTTCATCGGATCATTGAGACATTTAAGGTATCTAAATCTATCTTCAGCTGGCTTTTTCGGCCCCATTCCCCCTCAACTTGGCAATCTCACTAATTTGGAACACCTTGATCTTCATGAATGCCTTGAATCAAATGCTTTATATAGTGATGCTTTCGGATGGGCATTTGGTCTTTTAAAATTACAGTCTCTTGACATGAGCAACTATATCTTGTCCCGGGCACATGACACTTTTAGAGTGCTCATGACGCTTCCTTCACTTTCTGCACTTGGCCTATCTAATTGTGACTTGCATAACTCACACTTATCAGAGGCTTTAATCTCGAATACTTCTAATTCATTTTTCCCCACTCTTCAACATCTTAATCTTGGGTTCAATAACTTTGAAGGTTCACTTCCACCTGTTTTTAAAAATATGGCTTCTCTTCAATCCCTCTCTCTTAGAAGCATTTTTTTAAATGGATCGGTTCCACTCTGGCTTAGAACCTTGAGGCATCTAGAAGTTCTTGATTTGAGTTACAATAGGTTTAATTATGTGGAAGGTGGGGTTATGGGAATTATGGGAAATCCTTGCAGCTTTAAACACTTGGATTTCTCCCACAATATTATTACCCAAGGAGATATCCTAGAGCCTTCTATGAGTTTATCTGGGTGTGGTGCTTTTGACTTAGAATACCTTGCTCTATCATATGACTTGGAATACATTAATCCACCTTATCGTAATGATATGAATATTAGTTTGCCGTCTTCATTGGGACAACTCACAAACTTATATTACCTCGATCTTTCAAACAATGACCTCAAAGGTCAAGTTCCAGCATCTTTTGTGAATTTGACAGCATTGAAATATTTAGATTTGTCAAATAATCAGTTGACTGGATTGATTCCGGATGATTTTATTGGACAATTAAACGAGATAGAGCATATGGATATCTCATCAAACTCCCTCCGAGGTACCGTTTTCGGAATTGGTAACCTCTCTAAATTGTCGTATTTGGATATGAATTACAACAATCTTAATCTCAATCTTGACTCGAGTTTCAACTGGCGACCTCCCTTTCAACTTCAACTTTTTAATGTCCATTCTTGTGGGATAAACACGGTGTTTCCTCAATGGTTAAGGAATCAAACTCAAATTTTATACTTGGATCTTTCCTATACCAACATCTCTGGAGAATTGCCTGGATGGCTATGGAACTTGAGCTCTTTTCAACAATTAAGTCTTTCTGGCAATCAACTAACAGGTTCAATATCAAGTTTTTCTTTAATCCATGATATTAAAATCGGTATTTACGCAAAGTAACGACCATTATGTAAATGCCTAACAGATTTTTCAATTTCCGCGCCAATGAATTCTGATATATAAAAATTCTCTTATATAACCGATATGGTCTATAATTGCTAGATACTTAGCTGATACAAGAACAATTACGGCAAAGCCTAAAACTAGATCAATATAAAAAAAACAAAATGATATTCGTGACCGATGCCACTATTTATTACTCCCTCCACATACTTATTTTCACCCCATTTCAATAAAATACCTTTCACACATATTAGAGAAATGGGATGAAAACAAATGTGCGGAGGGAGTACTATCCTTGAAACCTAGGAGGATTTTTCAACAAATTTCTCACAGTAACTTATCTTATAGGATCCTTGCCCCAACATGTAGCTTGTGATGGGCTTTATGGTTGTAGTTTCGAGTGGCTGGACCTTCACAACAACTTTCTTACGGGGACAATACCTAAATGGCTGGGCAATTTACAAAATGTTGAAGTGATTGATTTGTCTTCCAATCAGCTATCAGGGGCAATTTTTGATGGAAATAATGCTTCATCACTTTTTACTATTGGAGACGACTTATTCGTTCTTGACCTCAGTGACAACATGTTGTCCGGAGAGATACAATTTGGAAAGGTTCAACTGTTTTCTCCTTTGGTAATCCTCAGTCTACGACGTAATCATTTTAATGGGCCCATTCCCTCTCAACTCTGCAATTTTAGGTGGCTTCTAGTATTGGAACTTACTCAGAATGGTTTGACAGGGCAGATACCTCGATGTTTAGGCTCCGTTGGTTTTAATAATAGTGAACATGATATTGGTTATACAAACCTACAAATTGAAGAAATTGTCAAAGGAATAGTTGAAGTGTCCACTGGAACAAAAGGGGGTTCTATCATCGACCTTTCCAGCAATTATTTAGTCGGTTCAATACCCGAGGAGCTCACAAACATATCCGCCTTGTTTGCGTTGAACTTGTCGTATAATCATCTTACAGGACACATTCCAGAAAATATAGGCAACCTAATGACGATCGAATCTTTGGACTTGTCGAATAACCATCTTTCAGGGACTATACCCCAGAGCTTGTCTTCCATATCATGGCTAAGCAAGTTGAATTTGTCCAACAACCACCTACATGGCCCTATTCCAACAGGTAATCAACTCCAAACTCTTGACGACCCATCTATCTATGCGAACAATTTTGGTTTATGCGGGTTTCCCTTGAACAATTGCACTGAAGTTGACTCGCCAACAAGGCATGCTGCCAGAAAAGATAATGTTGAGAAAGAAGATAAATATGATAAGATGTGGTTCATCCTAGCCGTAATGTCTGGTGTTGCTACCGGATTTTGGGGAGTGGTGGGAACTTTGGTAATAAAGAGGAGTTGGAGACAAGCTTATTTTCGGTATGTCGAGGATCTTGGTGATCGAATGTATGTACCAATCAAAGTGAGAGTAAACAGGTTTAAGAGGAGGTTCAATGAGAATTCGTAAGGAAGTACGGGGTAGTTGGTATGAATTGAGATACAGACGAGTACTCTGATGCATAATAGATGTTGTTAGTGAATAAGGATTTGTATGTATGTATGTATGTATTCCTTCCCTTTTACTGCATTATGTGATTTGAACTACTCTATGTAGTATGTAACATACGGACTTGATGCCGTTGAAAACTTGTAATATGCATTTTAGTAATGTTTTCAATTTAAGATGAAAATGCAATGGTGAAAGCTTGTAATATGCATTTAGTAATATTGAAGTTGATACAACAAGCTCTCGGTGTAGGGAAACAGTGGAAATTGTTGTACATGTTTTAATCCTCTGTTCACAGGTGCGGTCGGCGGAACCTGTAGGAGATGGACGCAGTTGATGCTGAGGAACTATTCTGTTATGGCTGGGAAGTATGATGTTGACTGTCTTATACAGTTACACAAAACAGAGTGATATTTGCTTTTATGATGGAAAGTCAGTCAACTTACAGGTTACTAAAGTCAGTCAACTTACCAGTTACTAAAGTCATATATTTTGGGTTTTTTTTTTTGGTGACTAAAATCCATAAGTTAATATTTCCATAAAACTTATCTTTTTAGTGGTACAATAAGTCTTACATGTGACCGTCTTTTTAAAAAGATATCTCACAACCTCTCTTCCACTTGCTCTCCCATTTACAATTAGTGAGAGGTGGTCTTCTTAAGTAACAAAAAATATCCGTCTTCAATGAGAATTTATATTAGTTGTTATACTCTCTCATTTCTAGGGTCATATTATAACTTACAAGTTACAGGTTTCTATTACAAAACTATTACGAAAAAATAATTGTAATGCAAACATATAATAAGGAATAGCGTGTGTAAATAAGTTCGTGTTTTTATGTCTTCTTAAATGACTATAAATATGTCATTACTAATGGTGTGTCTTCCTCATGAATTATAAATCTGATCTTACAATGATACCATTTAGACAATATTTTACATCTTTGCCAAAAACGATAAATACTCCCTCCACTTTAGAGTTTTATTAATAGGTGTGTAGTTTATTAGAGATGTGTAATATGTAGAGTGGCAATCTGGTCAGTCGGGTCGGGTTTGGGTCGGGTCATGTCGGGTTGGATCATGTCGGATTCGGGTCATATCGGGTCAGTCGCTCCTTTCGGGTCGGGTTGTTGCCGGGTCGTGTCATTTCGGGTCAAATTATGTATCGAGCCGGGTTTGGGTCGGGTCATTATCGGGTCCGGTTACTTTATCACATTACTTCAATTTTTTACCATTAAATTTAGTTTTTAAGCATTATTTGGTTTAATTACTTCATTATTTAGTCAAACATAACCATCTAATTACAAAATCACTTTCATTTTGATCAATATTAAGCTTAATAATTGTCGGTTCATCAATTTAATCGGGTCAGTATCGGGTCGGGTCTGGGTCGGGTTCGGGTCACTGATCATCGGGTCAAGTCGGGTTACGGGTCGTCATCGTGTCAGGTCGATTTCGGGTCACTAGTCATCGGGTCATGTTGGGTTACGGGTCATCATCGGGTCGGGTCGGGTCGGTTTCGGGTTGCAATATTCTCGGGCCGGTTTGGGTCGGGTTTGCTCGGGTTCGGGTCTAGTCATTCGGGTCGGGTCAGACTTGCCCGCTCTAGTAATATATTCCTTAATAAATGTTAAAAATTGAAATAGGAAGAAAACAAAGGAAAGGGGAGAATATTGTAACTTGTAATAATTATTTGTTGGTTTGTTATTGGAAAATTAATGATGCAATTAGTTGTTTTAATTGGATGATTGATAATGATTTGATGTATTCTTGTTACTCCCTCCGTTTCGGTCATTTGTTTACCTTTGTTTTCAACGAAGACCAAGGAAAGGAAAGGAAGTCATTTGTGGTGGTTCGTGGACATAATGGATGTGTATGATCAAATTACTCACAAAAAGCCTATCTAATATAGAAAAGTAAACAAAAGAATGAGGCACCCTAAAATTAAATAGGTAAACAAATGACCGGGACGGAGAGATTACATCTTAGTTTTGTGTTAAAAATATTGGTTACAAACTGAGAATTAGAATGAATTTACTTAAAATGGCTTGGGAGTATGATGTTAACTGTCTTATACAGGCCCCTGCGCCATGCCGCCTTCTTATGACAAAGCCGGAATGCATAGACAGTCGAGAAGAAAAAACAATGCCGAGAAACAAGTGGAAGACTGGGATATGAGTTACTGGATTAATCAAACTATACCGCAATAGATAAAGAGGTATGATTCACACGCTCCATTCCTCTGAATATGTATGCTGTATTCAGGGCGGATCCAGAAATCAAAAGTATGTAGGGCTAGGTCAAATAGTCATGCGAAGTTGTATGATTTTGCATGTGTACTGTAATGTTGCGGCCTTGCGGCGTTTACCAATGACGAGGCCATTTTTTTTAGAATGATACAAAATTTAGATTATCTTGAAAATTTTTTTGAGTAAATATTACAAAACAGTAGTTTTATAAAAAAAATTTTCAAATGTATATTTTTATTAATAAATATTTGGTAATTAAATTAACAATCATCTTGACCTACAATCTCTTCTTTTATTGTATTTTTTTAAATTAGTAAATGACGGATAATCTAAATTTCTTTGGAAATTAACTTAACAATACAAGTATTTATCATTAACTTTTGTTACAAAGACTAAATTATACGAATTATCCTCATTGCCTAGCAATTTAAAATTCACAAATGAACAAATTTAATACAAAAATTATAGAGTAAAACGGTCTCAGGCTGTGAGACGATCCAAGTTTGTAAGAAAACTAATATTTATTTAATGCTAATAAATGATTTTTCTTGTATACAATAAGACCGTCTCATAGTGTAACACCGTCTCACATAACTACTTACTCCGTATTAAAATTAAGGAACAACTAACAATTGGAAATGTAATGAACAATTAATGCATCAACTAATTTATTAAATACACAGAGCTTTTTAAGAAACGAAATTGTGTTAGTAGCTTTGGAAAAAACAAAAAGGTAGAGTAAAATGTAAATACACAAGGTTTTTCTAGAAAAAAAAAAAAGGCAGGTTTGCAAGGGTGTGGTTCGAACCTACGTTGACATTACTGCCTACTACTTTCAATCAGTTTACTTTTACCAATTGCATAGTAACGTATTTCATTTCATCTTCAAAACTTGGTTGGGCTACAGCCCGTATAGCCCACTACTTGGATCCGCCCCTGGCTGTATTGCTGCAATGGATAGACATGTATCAACTACTTTGTGTTCATTTTTTTTTGCATTTGAAGCATTTATATATTAACTGGAAATCGTATAACCACCCTTTGTCACCAGTCACCACTAGCAAATCTTCTTTAGTTGAGAGAGTATTACTACTCTTCCCCGCGCACACACACAGAGTTCCTACATACCTCATCAATCTTCTCGCTTAATACTTTATCGCAATCTTAAAATCATTGAGCTACTCTTTCTATTATCAGTTGGTTTTACTCTGAAAACTCTTTTGATCTTATGAAGTAAAAACTCTCTCCTCCTCGTGAATCTAATTCTTAACCCTTTTTAGCGTATTCAAGATACAAAGCGTCTTGCTTGTGACGGGTACATTTCATCACAAGCTGAAGACAGGGTAAAATGTGACCCATTTAAGACGAAAATGTAACCATTTTACCTAAAAAGTTACCAGAATAATTTCTTACGCTATACTAATTTGTCATTAAGACTTTGTTTGGGCCTAAATGAAAGATGTAGCCATGTAAGGTGGAAAATCTTAAGGCCTTCTTATTAACATCTTGTCGAGGCGATTTTATCAATTAAATATGGATTTAGGTCGGATATGATTATATGAGTCGACATTAATAGATTTTAGGACTGATATAATTCGGTTAACAGATTTCAAACGGGTTGGTGGATTGTACTATCAGGAATATTTGAAACATATATTACTCTTATTCTGCCTTCTTGGTGAGCCGAATTAATATGATTTGTTGACTAGAGGCGCCAGGGACGTGGCTTGCTCCGAATAGGTATGTGGCCTCAATAGATAAAGATGTATCAACTGCATAATCGCATCGTACTTCAGTACTTCATGCTTTTGAGCTTAGCAATCAAACACATGATTATTGTCAAGTAGCAAAAACAATCTGATACTGTTACGAGAATATATACGCACATCAGAGAGAATTACTAATACTTAGCATCGATATCTACGATACTGGAAATTGATGTATAATTTTCTCTTATGTCTAACATGTAAAATTACAAAATTTGATACAAGTATTATACTACGCTATGATGAACAATCCAAGAAAGTGACACTTTCGATATTAGTGAGCTAATCTTCTCGATTAATATTTTATCAATCTATAAATCAGTTGTAACGTTATCTTACGAAGGGAAAACTCTTTTTTGTGGAACAAAGTGCAAATCATCTAATCCTTTTTAGCGAATTTAGAACCGTGCAAAAGGGTATAGGGAAACAGAAGACGACCTTGACTTGGCTCCATATGAATGTCAATACACATTAAATAGATATGGACCTTGCAACGTAAAAGTGGGTGTAGAAACTTTGGTTGATATGATTGTAAATGATGTTACATTTGCAAAGCAACAAGTTTAGGGAAGACAAAAGACTTTTCAACTTTCGGCACATACTAAATACATATATGTGTTGATCCAGTTAGTCTCCCTTAACACAAATGTATCCATCTTAACAATAAAATAGAGTAAATATAATCTCACTAAAGTCCTACATGACTATATGCACCATATCATGTATTAATCTCAAGATCGCTTCCGAATGTAAGAAAGGGCATTGTATTTGCTCTAAATACCATAACATCCTAAAGAAATACAACTAAATTACGCTATGAATCCTAAAAGTTATCTTATCATTCTGTCAGTTACCAATTTCAAGACATTATTAAGCCAGCAAAAATAGCTAATTAGTTCCTGGTTGATACGGAATCCAAATCCACAAAAAACTTGTATGAGACGGTTTGACATGCATGTGAGACCATTGCATTAACAGGCTGCGGAGATAGGAAAGGCAGTAAGCGACTTTATACAGGAAGATGTAAAAATGGATTATGTATATGACTACATGTTACATCTGCTTACTGAATATGCCAAGTTATTAAAATTTAAGCCAACGGTAACGAAGAATACTGTGGAGCTATGTTCAGAAGCCATGGCATGCAGGGCATCAGATAATCAAAACAAGTTTATGATGGAATCTCTTATTAAGAATCCTTCGAATACAGCTCGCTGTGTCATGCCGCCTCCTTATGACCAAACTGGGTTGCTGAGACAGTTACGGAGAAAAAACAATGCCGAAAAACAAGTGGACAATTGGGAGAACAATTATTGGATTAATCGAACTATGCCACAATAGACAGAGAGGTACGAGTAACTGGATTCATTGCTCCGAATAGGTATGCAGAAGATGTTAGATTGTGTTATTTGATGTAATTCGATCAACAGCTTTATGTTCATTTTTTTTTATATATTTTTTAGGGTTATTTCATAGGAATAATCCATCCTATGTCCTCTCTTCTCATATTAATCTATCCTCGTGTTTAACCGAGAATAATCTCGTCTTTGACGTCATTTAACTTTTAGTAGACCAACCCCATTTTTGACCTAGGATTACCGGTTTGTAAACAAGTGACCCCTTTGAACTTCTTCATTACTTCAATTCTTTATTTCTTCTTCTTACCAACAAACAGTACAACACAGACAACACCTCACAACCAACACCCGGCACCGGCACCCACTATCTACCACCACACCATCCACCACCCATCGCCCGACAACCCACATCCGACCACTCCAACTCGCCGTAAAATTGGCTTTCGTCCCCAAAAATGATCTTCCACCAACGGAATTTACCTATCGGAATCGACCCTCACCTTCGGAGACGCAATCAATTGGCCAAAAAATATAGTCTGGAATCGATCCTTATCCTCAAAAACACCATCCATCTCGGCACCAAAATTAGCCAGTGGTCTTGAGATCAACTTTTTTTTAATCCAAATTAAGCCCATATATTCAAACGAAATCCAATTTTTAATTTGAATCACATAATTTTTTTAAAAAGGAATGGGGATTTCAGGGGAATTAGGGTTTGTGATTTTGATTTTTCTGGGTTTTGTATTGTATATACCTTACCTTTAATGAAATTGAAGAAAAAACGAAATGAGGAAGGAATAAATTATATATAGAGAAAAAGAAGGAAGAAGAAGAAGAAGAAGAAGAAGAAGAAGAAGAAGAAGAAGAAGAAGAAGAAGAAGAAGAAGAAGAAGAAGAAGAAGAAGAAGAAGAAGAAGAAGAAGAAGAAGAAGTGAAGGATGACAGAAGAAACAGTAGGAGAAATGGAAAAGAAGGTCGCGTATGTGACGGCGGGTGTGTGGGCTGGTGGTGAGGAGGTAGACGGCAGCGGTGTTGTCGGGTAGAGGGAGTGTGCGGTTTACAACTGTTGTCGGTGGTGGGTGTTGTGGGTGGTGGGTGCAGTCGGTGGTGGGAGTGTGGTGGCTGGTGGTGGAGTTGGAGAGAACTTTGGGGAATTGAAGTGTTGGGAGATAAGTTAATTAGATAGGTTAATTAGTTTTATATAAAGGGTAACCGGTTGTCTAGGTAACCCTTCCATCGGTGTACTAAAAGTTAAATGACGTCAAAGATGAGATTATTCTCAGTTAATTACGAGGATAGATTAATATGAGAAGATGGGATATAGGATGGATTATTCCCATGAAATAACCCTATTTTTTAAGCATCAAAATTTTAGTTAGGCTATTTTTGGGTGCGTGTGTTTAAGGCGTTGGGGTAATGTTGTTTTGTTGCTTCATTGTACTGTACTTATCATTCAGTTTTTACAATTAACCGAGAATTCAACCTTTCTGTAAATGCTTTTTAGCTTAATAATTAAACATTATGTAAATTTCAATTTTACTCATCTTCCCTTATTTATCTCATGATTGTTTCAGAATATAGAAAATGCACTGATGGTTTTTTGACATTATAGAACTTGCTACATTATCAGCAACCAGTACGTGCTTATTACGATAGGTTAGGTTCTACAACGAAAACTTCTTTGTCTGTATGAAGTGGAAGTCTCTCTGATCTCTCTCTCTCTCTCTCGTCGTTGTGGGGGTGGCAAAGGGTCTAGAAAGTCATTACTTCGTGACGTGGCCTCGTATATATGAATGGCTATACACACTTGATACGGATGTTTGCAATGCATCTAATTTAGACTCTTCAAACGTAAAATTGGGTTTAGAAAGTTTGTTTGATATTGAAAGTATGACACTAACTAAGAAATGTCTTAGGAAGACAAAATTACTTTTCAACTTTTCTTAGAGATTAAAGTACCATGTTCTTTCCCAAAATAAGAACATGAACAAGATCTCAACCAACTAATAAAACAGAATATTAAAATTGATTTTCACTTCCTATGATGAAAAGACTCTTCTTTCTCTTTGTCATTGTTCTTTTGCAGGTGTTCCATGCGTCACTATGTGTACATGGCAAACAACTTAAATCCTTAGGCTTCATAAGGTGCAAAAAACATGAACACGAAGCTTTGCAAAAGTTCAAACAAAGCTTCACCAACGATCCTATGAACCGCCTTTCTTCATGGGTTGGTCAAGATTGTTGTCAATGGGACGGAGTTACTTGTGACAATGTCACTCACCATGTCGTCAAGTTGAATCTCCGGAGTCAGATGCCATATAACTATGACAATGATGACATGGGTGATGACTTGACTTGTGGGTGGTTTGATCCTCAAGTATCCATGGTATCTCCTAGACTAAGCTCGGCTTTGATCGAACTTGAGCTCCTAACTCACTTGGATTTAAGCGGGAATAACTTTTTTGGAAGTCGGATTCCAGAATTCATAGGTTCCTTGAGGCATTTAAGGTATCTAAATCTCTCTTCAGCTAACTTTTCTGGCCTCCTTCCCCCTCAACTTGGCAACCTCACAAATCTCGTACACCTTGATCTTAATGTCAATATCTGTGATGACCCAAGTCGATATGCTAAAGGTTTAGGATGGACATCTAGTCTTTTGAAATTGCAGTCTCTTGACTTGAGCTACTATAACCTGTCCCGAGCACACGACACTTTTAAAGTGCTCAATACACTCCCTTCTCTTTCAGCACTTAGTCTATCTGAATGTGAATTAGATAACTCGCATCTATCTGAGTCATTAAGAGGGAATACTTCTTATTCATTTTTCCCCACTCTTCAACATCTTGATCTTTCGTCAAATGCCTTTGAAGGCCCTGTTCCATCTGTTTTTGAAAATATGGTTTCTCTTCGATCCCTCTTTCTCTTTTACAATAACTTTAATGGATCAGTTCCACTCTGGCTTAGAGCCATGAAGCGGCTCGAAGTTCTTGATTTGAGTAGCAATGAATTTAGTTATGTGGAAGGTGGGATAATGGGAATAATGGGAAATCCTTGCAACTTCAAACACTTGGATTTGTCAAACAATATTATTTCCCAAGGAGATATCATAGAGTCTTTAGTTATGTGGTGTGGTGCTTTTGAGTTAAAATACCTTGATTTATCAGGTAATAAGATGAATGGTAGTTTGCCGTCTTTGTTGGGACAATTCACAAACTTGAATAACCTTGATCTTTCTTACAATGAGTTTAAAGGTCAAATTCCATCATCTTTTGTGAAATTGTCTTATTTAAAATATTTGGATTTGTCATACAATCAATTGAGTGGATTGATTCCAGATTTTATTGGACATTTAATTCACATAGAGCACCTAGACATATCATTGAACTCCCTCCAAGGTACCGTCTTTGGCATTGGTAACCTCTCGAAATTGTCTTATCTGGATATGAATTTCAACACTCTTAATCTCAGTCTCGACTCGAGTTTCAACTGGCGACCTTCCTTTCAACTTAGAGTATTTCGAGCTCATTCTTGTGTGATAAACACAGTGTTTCCTCAGTGGTTAAAGAATCAAACTCGGATTGAAGAATTGGATCTTTCCTATACTGGCATCTCAGAAGAATTGCCCAGGTGGTTGTGGAACTTGAGCTCTCTTTTAGACTTGAGTCTTTCTGGCAATGGACATACAGGTTCAATTCTCTTCAAACTGTTACATAAAATGCCGGTCGTAAGTGTTTTTGTACTCCGTAATACTCTGTAAATAAAAGGACAAAAGGTTGTTAAAAGTAGTCAATATTTTGCCATGTGGGACGATATCTAACCGACGTCGGCCGACATTTGATAGATACTTCTCCAATACACGGACAAATTTTCACAGTTATTTATCTTATAGGTTCCTTGCCGCAATATAAAGCTTGTGATTTGGAGACGCTGAACCTTCATGACAACTTGCTTAACGGGACAATACCTTATTGGCTACACAATTCAAAAAATGCTGAAATTATAGATTTGTCTTCGAATATGCTAACAGGAGCAATCTTTGATGGAAATAATGCTTCATCACTTTTTAATATTGGATTCTACTTATTCATGCTTGACCTCAGTGACAACATGTTGTCTGGAGAGATACAATTTGGAATGCAGTCCGGAGATATACGACTTGATAACCACGCTCCTATATTGGAAATTCTTAGTCTACGAGGAAATCATTTTAATGGGCCTATTCACTCACAACTCTGTGATTTTGGGTCACTTTTTGTATTGGATCTTGCTTGGAATCATTTGACATGACACATTCCTCGTTGTTTTGGCTCCATGCCATTTGGTGGTAATAATGAAGGTACATTTGGCAATAACAATCTACAAATTGAAGTGATTGTCAAGGGAGTAGTTGAAGTGTATAGCGGAACAACAGGGCGTCAGTCCATAATTGACCTCTCGAGCAATTATTCAATCGGCTCAATACCCGAGGAACTCACAAATATATCCGCATTGCTTGCATTGAATTTGTCGTATAATCATCTAACGGGACACATTCCTGAAAAGATAGGCAACCTGAAACAGCTGGAATCTTTAGACTTGTCGAATAACCATCTTTCAGGGACTATACCAGATAGCTTGTCTTCCATAGAATGGCTAGGCAAGTTAAATTTGTCCAACAACTACCTACATGGCCGAATTCCGACAGGTAGACAACTTCAAACTCTTGACGACCCATCTATCTATGCCAACAATTCTGGTTTATGCGGGTTTCCCTTGAACAATTGCACTGAATATGACTCGCCACAAAGGCATGCTGCCAGAAAAGATAATGTTGAGAAAGAAGATAAATATGATAAGATGTGGTTCATCCTAGCCGTAATGTCTGGTGTTGCTACCGGATTTTGGGGCGTGGTGGTAACTTTGGTAATAAAGAGGAGTTGGAGACACGCATATTTTCGGTATGTTGAGGATCTTGCTGACAGAATTTATGTTCCGGTGAAAGTGAGGGTGAACAGGTTCAAGAGGAGGTTTAATGAATTCTGATTCACAAGAAAACTCTGATGCATATATAATAGATCTCGTTAATGAATAATGTTTTGTATGTATTTCTTCCCTTTAACTGCATTATGTGATTTGAACGCTATGTAATGTGTACCGTATGGACTTTATATATATTGTAATATGTATTTTAGTAATACTTTGTACAAAACTATTCTTTGTTTGGCCTTTTAGCTGCTGCTTCAACCATGAATACCAACTTCTCCTGAAATCATTTCACAAAACTCAGCAACGTTTCTAAATATGATCTTGACAGTCACAATATTAATAAGAGCGACAAGCGGTTTCAAAACGAGAATTTTGACCTCCACAAGCTACTCGGGATACAAAAATCATTGCTTGGTTATCCTTAAGATCACCGCAGCAAAACAAACTCATGGCGCCAAACATAAGTTAATTGCAATTCGACATATTATGTACAAGCGAATACGTGTGAAATACTCGGGATACAATGTCTTTAATTATGTGGAAGGTGGGATTATGGGGATTATGGGAAATCCTTGTAGCTTCAAACACTTGGATTTGTCCGTCAATAATATTAACCAAGGAGATATCATAGAGCCTTCTATGAGTTTATCTGGTTGTGATGCTTTTGACTTAGAATACCTTGCTCTATCATTTAATAATGATATGAATATTAGTTTGCCGACTTCATTGGGAAAACTCACAAACTTGTATCACCTTGATCTATCAAAAAATAAGATGAATGGTAGTTTGCCATCTTTGTTGGGACAACTCACTAATTTGAATTACCTTGATCTTTCGGGGAATGAGTTTAAAGGTCAAGTTCCAGCATCTTTTGTGAATTTGACAGCTTTGAAGTATTTGGATTTGTCAAACAATCAGTTGAGTGGAATGATTCCGGATAATTTTATTGGACAATTAAACGAGATAGCGCATATAGATATTTCATCAAACTCCTTCCAAGGTACCGTTTTCGGCATAGGTAACCTCTCTAAATTATCGTATTTGGATATGAATTACAACCATCTTAATCTCATGACTCGAGTTTCAACTGGCGACCTCCCTTTCAACTTCAAACTTTTAATGTTCATTCATGTGTGATAAACACGGTGTTTCCTCAATGGTTACGGAATCAAACTCAAATTGTAGACTTGGATCTTTCCTATACCAACATCTCTGGAGAATTGCCCGGATGGCTATGGAACTTGAGCTCTATTCAAGAATTACATCTTTCTGGCAATCAACTAACAGGTTCAATGTCAAGTTTTTCTTTAATCCATGATATTAAAATTGGTATTTATGCAAAGTAACGACCATTATGTAAATGCCTAAAAAAATTTTCAATTTCCGCGCCAATAAGTTCTGATATATAAAAATTGTCTTATACTCCCTCCCAGTCACTATAATGTTCCCTCTTTCCCAAAACGGATTATTCAAGTAATGTTCCACTTTCTATTTTTAGAAACTTTTACTCTTATTTTATTCATTTCTCTCTCTTATCACCAAACCCCACACAACTCTTTTACTCTTATTTTATTACTTTCCTTTATGTTTTGGCCCCACAATTCTTTATTTAACTACTAATAATTCATCCCTCTCTCCTATCACCAACCCCACACAACTTTTTTACTCCTATTTTAATACTTTTCCTTAAGTATCGTGCCATTATCAAAGGGGAACATTATGACGACTGGGAGGGAGTATAACCGATATGGTCTATAATTGCTAGATACTTAGCTGATACAAGAACAATTACGCCAAAGCCCAAAACTAGATCAATATAAAAAAACGAAATGCTATTCGTGACCGATGCCACTATTTATTGCTCCCCCCAACACAGTTATTTTTATCCAATTTCAATAAAATACTCCTCACATATATTAGAGAAATGAGATAAAAACAAATGTGCGGAGGGAGTACTATCCTTGAAACCTAGTAGGATTTTTCAACAAATTTTTCACAGTAACTTATCTTATAGGATCCTTGCCGCAACATGTAGCTTGTGATGGGCTTTATGGTTGTAGTTTCAACTGGCTGGACCTTCACACCAACTTTCTTACGGGGACAATACCTAAATGGGTGGGCAATTTACAAATTGCTGAAGTGATTGATTTGTCTTCCAATCAGTTATCAAGGGCAATTTTTGATGGAAATAATGCTTCATCACTTTTTAATATTGGATCTTTCTTAGAGGTGCTTGACCTCAGTGACAACATGTTGTCCAGAGAGATACAATTTGGAATGGTTCAACCGGATATTAATTTGATAATCCTCAGTCTACGACGTAATCATTTTAATGGGCCCATTCCCTCACAACTCTGCAATTGTGGGTCTCTTCTGGTATTGGAACTTCCTCAGAATGGTTTGACAGGACACATACCTCGATGTTTAGGCTCCATTGGTTTTAACAATAGTAAAACTGATTTTAGTGATACAAGGCTACAAATTGAAGAAATTGTCAAAGGAATAGTTGAAGTGTCCACTGGAGCAAGAGGGGGTTCTATCATCGACCTTTCCAGCAATTATTTAGTCGGTTCAATACCCGAGGAGCTCACAAACATATCCGCCTTGTTTGCGTTGAACTTGTCGTATAATCATCTTACAGGACACATTCCAGAAAATATAGGCAACCTGAAGACGGTCGAATCTTTGGACTTGTCGAATAACCATCTTTCAGGGACTATACCACAGAGCTTGTCTTCCATAGAATGGCTAGGTAAGTTGAATTTGTCCAACAACAACCTACATGGCCGAATTCCGACAGGTACACAACTCCAAACTCTTGACGACCCATCTATCTATGCGAACAATTCTGGTTTATGCGGGTTTCCCTTGAACAATTGCACTGAAGTTGACTCGCCAACAAGGCATGCTGCCGGAAAAGATAATGTTGAGAAAGAAGATAAATATGATAAGATGTGGTTCATCCTAGCCGTAATGTCCGGTGTTGCTACCGGATTTTGGGGCGTGGTTGGAACTTTGGTGATAAAGAGGAGTTGGAGAGAATCTTATTTTCGATATATCGAGGACCTTGCTGATAGAATTTATGTACCAATCAAAGTGAGAGTTAACAAGTTCAAGAGGAGGTTTGACGAGAATTCCTAAAAATAGTTGGTAGGAATTCAGATACACAAGAGAAGTCTGATGCATAATTGATCTTGTTAATGAAAAGTGATTTCACTAATAGAAAAATGACATTAGGCAAGTAGAAAAGGCTACGGTCGCTGAAAAAGACCGTAGCCTATTACAAAAGGCAACGGTCGTTGGAAGGTAACCGTAGCCATATATATAGATAAAAACAAAAGGCTACGGTTCACCTCTAAAACCGTAGCCAAAACTATTTTAAAGGCTACGGTTCTTTATCAACCGTAGCCATTTATAATAACATAAAGCCCACAAAATTACTCGTATCTATTTTCTTCTTTAAAAAATGAGACCTTATCACCTCTTTACTTTGCAACTCCATTAATTCAATTAAACAAACACTTGCTACAATTCTCGCCACTTTACTCTCAAAACAAAAGGCTTATCTTCAACGACAAACCGTAAGCTTCAACGACGCTCACAACCGTCGGCCGCTTCAAATCACAGTTGCCTGGTCGTCACCTATCGGCATTCATCTCGTGACACACAATTACTTCATCGCACTTTGTTAACTTCCAGTTCGCAATTAGGTATGATTTTTTCTTTCATTTTTTTCTTAAAAGTCATCGAAATTCATCTGTTCTTCGACGATTTGATTTCGTTTATCACTGAATTTTGGTTTTTTATCAGTTTGGGTTTAGGCCTTAGGGATTCAATTATTTTATTATTATTATCATGTTAGGATACAATTAAGTTTTAGGGTTAGGCCAGGGCTTTCAATTAAATTTCAGTCAATTAGGAGATACTTCATTTTCTACTCATGTTAGGGAACAATTAAGTTTTAGGGTTAGGATTTAATTTCGTTTATAACTGCTTCTCCAACATTCATAGTTCTTATATTTGGGTTACAACTAAGACTTTACTAGGAATACATGCAATTATGATATTGTTTCTTAGGCTTTTGCTCAAGAATAGAATTTGGTTTTTTAGAAGATATTGTTTCATTATGATTAGTTTTCCTGCATAAATGAGATAACACCAAGTCTGAGTGTTTTGATTAACAAGATGATGTTTATTTGAGTAAAATAAGGGACGACCTGTTTTCAATTCATGTAACTAACCACCTCATGTTGTTCAAAACCTTTTTTCTAGCTCTATCAAGCTAAAGAGTTTTTCTATGTTACTCGGTTTAAAATTCGGTATACCTCATCACTGTTCATAAAATATTCCGTACAGAGATTTGGGATTGAAATTCGCTTGATTGTAATAGATATACCGACTTCAATGATTCTTTATTGTTCTAGATGCCTCTACCTATGGGCTATGGTCCTACTCTGGCTGTCTTATATTCAGCTCTAGTATTGGCTTTTTTTGAAATGTTTTCGTTTATAATTCAGTTCACTTATATGCCAACTTTGCTCTCTCAAACCTCTTATATCCTATACAGTGGCCTAAGAGACGACATGACCAGAATTGGTACAGTTGGTGTTCTGAGACTTCCAAGCTATTGATACTTTTTCTCTAACTTCAGACTGGTTTCAGGAATATGAAGACGTTTCTTGAGTGTCTTGATGATGCACACATTAATGCTGCCAATGGCTCATCCGGCAGGTGCTTTCATCTAACTTTATCACTTGTTGTATGTAATTTAAATCGTATCTTAATGTAAATATTTAACTAAATTAAGAGTCGTCAGTTGTATTTTCTCTGCAATATACCATATATAAGTGTTGTCAATTGTTACCATTTAATCTTACATTCCTTTAGATTCTCCTTATAACACTGGACTCCTTACTCTCAGTTTTGTTTATGATGCCTAAAGCATAAGATTTCAAGGTTGAGGGAGTTTTGTAACTCAAATGAAATGTCAGTTTCTAAGCAGACTGTCATGGCTATCAAGTCTTTTACCAAAACCAGGCCATAAATCTCGTAAAGAATCACTTGTTAGCAGATCCTGTTAGCAAATCTCTTACACTATTATCAATAATCTAATTCAATTCCAGAAACTTTACAAAAGAAGATCACAAATACTTAGTTAAGACCATCCTAAGTTAAGATGATTCTCATTACCGAATTAAATAAGCAATACTAAGAGGAGGCTTGTGAGAGATCTTAACTTAAGACGTTTTTAAACATAAGTTTGAAAGCCTTCTTTGCATACTTTGCACAAGTGATGTTGTTTATGCGGTTGTTTTAGCTTGCTATATTTCATAATTAATAGGATTCCTACAGGAACACAAAATTAAGGAGATAGGGCCGAGCAATTGGAACAAAGCATGTTTTGTACCAACAAAATCAGATGCACTAGTAGTTGGCTTCAGAAAATGGCTCAAAAAGAACTCTGGAGGGGAAGTTGATTGGAGTAAGAAATATGACGGAACCCTCCCTCCAATGCCACCACGAGAAGTGTTAATGGACAGGTGACTCATAGACTCATAGTTCATAAATATGCCTTTCCTTTGGTTGCTATTGGACTCCCGTCGTTAAACTATTTCAGGTACTTGAGTCATGTGGTGAAGTGCAACACTGTAGTGCTGGATATAAGGGGCTCAAGATAACATAGACCGTGCTTCAAATATTGTCTGTCGGTATTATTGGGATTGTTGGAGTAGTCAGGCAGAGAGCCCTTACCACTGTCCAGAGATTTGCTCTTTTTCCCACTGCTTTGATTTTATTTGCAGCATCAAAATGGCTGTCCAACTTTATCTACAAGAATTTGTGTTACCCATAATCTTACTAATGTGTGTTTTTTTTGGTTCAATCTAATGTGTAGTTAACATTACTTATTATTTAACTATGTTTTTGTTTTCAGAAATAGTGAGGTCGCTTTATGAATCAGGATGTGCTTGCGAAAGATACCATTCTGCACTTATTCCGCAAAGGAATAAACCCCAAGGGAAGGTATGTTTTTAAACAATTCTAGCTGAACTGGAAGAAAGAATCATGTAATAAAACTAATATAATGGTGTCAGTCTGTCAGACTTGATGCTGAATTTAGAAAAGTTGAGCTCCTAAATTGAAGAAGAGGTATTCACATTTCTCAGTTACATAATTTCAGCCAAAACAGAATAATAATACTGTATAAGAGTTATATAACTTATTTCTTTTGTTAATAAAAGGCGTGAGGCCAAGTGCTTCTCTTCTCTCCTTCTTACTGGTTGTTTGCCTTTTTCTTTCTTGGCTAGGTTTCTTTTATTGGTAAAAGGTGTGAAGCCATTGTAAAAAAGTTTGATATGGGATATGAGCAAGGTTATGAACAAGCTGGGGGTGCTAGCAAAGTTGTTTGTCGTGGAAGATGCGTGTGCTACTGGTGAAACACGCCAGAGTGAGCCTCTTGCTGATGCTGCACGTTGGATCTGTTTGATGGGGGTATGCTGCGGCACGTTGTTTGTACATAGATGCAGGTTTACATATATATCAGAATTTTAGAACTTGGTACAATTTTTTTCTCCTTAACTGTGTTACACTTATTTTGCTTAGCTCGGAGTATTAATGTTGATTTGTAATGACAATTCTAGGTTGAACATTGGTTTTAAAATTAATTATTATCTTAATAAAAAAATTTACATTTATCAAAAACATATTTAATGGAATTAATTTTTTTTTTAAAATTTAACTGAGAAACGGCTACGGTTGTTAAAAGAAACCGTAGCCTTTTATCAGCTTAGGGCTACGGTATAATCTTAATAACCGTAGCCATAAGTCACTTTAGGCTACGGTTCCTATTAATAACCGTAGCCATAAGTCACTTTAGGCTACGGTTCCTGACCGTAGCCATAAGTACTTGATCTAAGGCAACGCCCCGATTTACTACGGTTGAGGAACCGTAGCCAAAAGTCGTTTTTAACCATAGCCAAAAGCCATTTCTGTAGTAGTGTTTGTATAAATTCCTTCTCTTATATTGCATTATGTGACTTGAACTCTTTTTACTATTTAATATACGGACTTGATGGTGTTGTTGTAATATGCATTTTAGTGTTGTTTTCAATTTCAGATGGGTGGGGTGCTCTTGTTAGAATGGAGTTTTGGCTTTACGATGTAGTGACGATGGAGGAGGCCGTAAAATTGGTGATGATCCTATATATGCGCCTGCTGAAATGAAAGAAATAGTAGTGTGTATCATATCATTTCGGAATTGGGTTTGAATCAAGGTAGGTACTGCTGGATGGTGCTGCTCGCTACTGCGTACTAGAATGCCTATTGGGATGTGGAAAATTGGTGATGTTGTGGTCTTGGTGTTATAGTTTGAGATCCCAATGGGCACACGAATTCAGCGAGGGAAACTTGGGACTTTGGCAGGTTGCAATAGGGGAAGAAAAACCAGTAGAGTGGGGGATTAGAAGTTTAGAAATGTCTTCACAACCCTTTAAATCTAAATTCACCCGATCCTAAAAGACGGATGAAAACCAGACAGGTATGTATGTATAACAGGTGAAATGGATGACGGATGAATAAATCTCACATGTGTCGCCCAAACCGAACCCGCTTCATTACCATCTCAATTGGGTATTGTAATATGTCCTTTGAGTAATTCAATTTCCACTTGATTAAAAAAAAAATATTGTAATGCAAAGAGGCCATGAGGAGTAGTGTGTTTAAAATAAGTTCGGTTTTTTTACGTCTTCTTAAATTTCTATAGACATGTCATTATTAACGGTGTGTCTTCTCTGTGTTTTTATAAATCCGGTTTTACGTAGACACCATTTAGACAAATATTTTTACTTCTCGGCCAAAAACGATAGATGCTAAATTCACTTTACACTAACCGGAATCATCCCATCATAAAGATGAGAACTTTCTCAAAATTGGTTAGTATTACATCACACTTACCAATTACAACGTTGTTAACTATAACAGGAGTTGTCCACTTGTCCTCGAACTATAACTGGAGTTATCCGCATACTTACTTTGAACGCTACACTTAATTAAAATACTGGTCTCATAAAATAAAAGAGTAAACAAATAATTATGACGGAGGGAGTATATAACAATAATATGAGTTGCCCGGGTACCATAACAAACTCAACATTCACTTTCTATTGATTAATATTGGCTTAAGTTAAGACAACACTTGCAATTAGACATAACAAATGGGTAAACATGTTAGGTCAATGCAGTTTTACAAGAATTTAGATAAAAATCGAGTCATTTTGGGGTGATGCATTTTCACATATGGTGTTATTATCGAATTATTTAGGAAAAGTAGTATATAACTCTATATGCAACAATTAACATTTAGTAGAGCTGATTATATCGCCTAGGCCCGCTAGCCCGACCTGGCCCAGCCCGATTTTTCCCCGGGCTTGGGCCTCGATTTTAGGCCCGAAAAGCCCATGGCCCGATTCAATAAAATAGGGTCGGGTTTGGGCCGCCTTTACGGCCCAGCCCGATTTTTCCCCGGGCTTGGGCCTCGATTTTAGGCCCGAAAAGCCCACGGCCCGATTCAATAAAATAGGGCCGGGTTTGGGCCGCCTTTACGGCCCGGCCCGAACGTATGCAAAATTTACGAATATGTACAATTTAAGAATGTTAATAAGCAGTTAGTAAAATAATTAACCAATCAATTGTTGTATTGTAAATAAGCCGTAGTCACTTGTTTACATGTATTAATTTCATAAGGCTTAGTATTTTCTTTTACCAGTATTTATATTCTAAAAAATCAGCTAATGATTTTGTATCACACTAGTGCCGATAAATTGTTTACCAATATTTAGTCCGAATCGGCCCGAAGCCCGCATGGGCCGGGTTTGGGCCGATTAAATAGGCCCGCACTTGTAGCCCGGCCCGACCCGACCCGCACACTTGGACTTAATTTAATACTTGGACCCGGCCCAAACCCGGCCCGGCCCGGCCCATAATCACCTCTAACATTTAGATTAGATCGGATATGGCCAGGACGATTCGGTTTCGGCTTAATTTCGGAATCTAGTCGGGTTATTCTTAACAGGCGAGTTAATACAATTCTTACATGACGAAGTAAAGGAGACAAAAACAAATTCACGATTCTTCTTCACTATCATCATCATCATCATCATCATCATCATCATCATCATAATCATAAAGATGAAAACTTTCCCAAAAATCTGTAAGTATAATTCTTCTTCACTACGATCTTATTCAACACACAAACCAATTTGGGTAATATTATCATCACTTTGGATACGACTCCCTACGTACCATTTGTATGCATACGACTCCCTACGTACCATCTTTTTCCCTGCTTCTTGACAGCTAATTTGCTCAATATTCTTGCATACAACTCCCTTCATTCCATTTTTATTGCCCCTTCTCCCAACTAACGATTAACTTTTGGATAATATCATATTATACGATACTGTGAATAAAATATGAATCCACTCGTCTGCACTAGACTAATGAAAATATTAGAGGATATAGAATGATATTGTCGGCCTCAAAACATGTTTCCCTACTTCACTTACCAAGGAAAACAGGCGACCTATAATGCCTAGTGGGTTTGCTTTATAAAGGTGCCGTGTATAGGAAAACAGAAGACCTTGACTTGTTAGTGCGTGGAAGAAGGGGGTGGGGTTCGTTATCGGCAGCGCGTGCAGTAGTGGGTGAGTCCGTAGTGGGTGTGCTGGTTGGTAGGTCCATGGGTTGGATTATGTATATGACTACATGTTACATCTGCTCACTGAACTACTGAAGCCCACATATTCAACTTTTTAAATTTGTGAATATGGTGCCCTTAAACATTGATTTTTATGTAGGACGTGCCGGCTTTTTTTATCGTTTTTAAAATTTTCACTAGAGTATAAATCGTAGACTAGATATCGAAATTGACCAATTTTTTTTCTTTTTTAAAAAGAATTGATTATCTTTTCGAGATCTATAATTTATATAGCCAAAAATTGTCGTTCAGAAATTTAAGATCGAAATTATGGTCAATTTAAGATTCTGCGGGAAAAAAAACCCCTAGAAATTATGGTCAATTTAAGATTCATGTGTTAGTTAATGTTGTGATTGTATCCAACTGAGTGACTAGCATTCCAGCAGAATAAGCTCATCTTTCATGTCTTGTCGCTTTTCTAGTCTTGTTATTGTAGTGATTGTATTGTCTTGTTATTGTGTATCGGCTCATTTAGGAGTGCACTGAGCTAGTTCAATAGTGTCAATGAGACCGGATTTTCTACGAATAAGGTCACTTTCGGTTTTTTGATTAATTGAGACCTGATGCCTAGGCAACCGAGTATGCTAAGTTATTTAAAAGAAAATTTAGTCTACTGCATAATCGCATCGTACTTCAGTACTTAATTCTTTCGAGCTTAGCAATCAAACACATGATTATTCAAGTAGCAAAAACAATCTGATACTGTTACGAGAATATATACGCAAATCGGAGAGAATTACTAATACTTAGCATCCATATTTACAACACTCGAAATTGATGTATAATTTTCTCTTATGTCTAACATGTAAAATTACAAAATTTGATATAAGTATAGGGAAAGGGTATAGGGAAACAGAAGACGACCTTGACTTGGATCCATATGAATATGTCAATACACATTTGACATTTGATATGGACCTTGCAACGTAAAAGTGGGTTTAGAAACTTTGGTTGATATGGATGTTAATGATGTTACATTTGCAAAGCAACGACGTTGGGAAAGACAAAAGACTTTTCTGCTTTCCGCACATACTAAATACATACTCCATGTTGGACCAGTTAGTCTCCCTTAACACGAAGGTATCTGTCTTAACATTAAAATGAGTCAAATATCATCCCACTAAAGTGCTACATGACTATATGCACCATATCATGTATTAACAGGCGCAAAAAACTTGTATGAGACGTAGCCTCGTATATATGAATGGCTATACAAACTTGAATGGATGTTTGGAATGCACCTAATTTCGACTCTTCAAACGTAAAATTGGGTTTACAAAGTCTAAATAAGACAGACTTTTCAACTTTAAGTACCATCTTCTTTCCCCTTCTTTCCCCAAAAAAATAAGAAGAACTAACACTAAACTCCACTAAAACAGAAAATTCAATCTGATTTTCTATTACTATGATGGGAAGAATCTTCTTTCTTTTTGTCATTGTTCTTTCGCAAATGTTCCAATCCTCAATATTTGTACATGCAACTGAACTTGAATCTTTAGGCTTCATAATGTGCAAAAAGAATGAACTAGAAGCTTTGTTAAAGTTCAAACAAAGCTTCACCCAAGATCCTATAAACCGCCTTTCGTCATGGGTTGGTGAAGATTGTTGTCAATGGGACGGAGTGACCTGTGACAATGTCACTCGCAATGTCGTCAAGTTGAATCTCCGCAGTGAGCCGGCTTATTACTCTGACGATGATATCAGGGACGATGGTATACATCATTGTATGCCTGAATATGGAGTTTCCATGGTATCTTCTGGAGTAAGTTCTTCTTTGCTCGAACTCAATCTCCTAACTCATTTGGACTTAAGCGGGAATGACTTTTCTGGAAGTCGAGTTCCAAAATTCATAGGATCTTTGAGGCACTTAAGGTATCTAAATCTCTCTTCAGCTGACTTTTCTGGCCCCCTTCCCCCACAACTTGGCAACCTCACAAATCTGGTACACCTTGATCTTCATGTTGATTATGTTTGCACAACTACAACACGTGGTTTATATGCTGAAGGTTTCAGATGGGCATCTGGTCTTTTAAAATTGGAGTCTCTTGACATGAGCGGGTATGACCTGTCCCGAGCACACGACACATTTAAAGTGCTCAATACACTTCCTTCTCTTTTAGCACTTGGCCTATCTGGTTGCGAATTAGATAACTCGCATTTATCTAAGGCATTAAAAGGGAATAATACATCTAATTCATTTTTCCCCACTCTTCAACATCTTGATCTTGGGTCGAATTACTTTGAAGGTCCATTTCCACCTGTTTTTAAAAATATGGTTTCTCTTCGATCCCTCTCTCTTGGTGGCAATTCTTTTAATGGATCAGTTCCACTCTGGCTTAGAACCATGAGGCATCTCGAAGTTCTTGATTTGCGTAGAAGCGAGTTTAATTATGTGGAAGGTGGGATAATGAAGATTATGGGAAATCCTTGCAACTTCAAACACTTGGATTTGTCCTCCAATTTTATCACACAAGGAGATATCCTAGAGCCTTCTATGAGTTTATCAGGGTGCAATGCTTTTGACTTGCAATACCTTGCTCTATCAAATAATAATATGAATGGTAGTTTGCCGTCTTTGTTGGGTCAACTCACAAACTTGAGTCACCTTGATCTTTCAAACAATCCGTTCAAAGGTCAAGTTCCAGCATCTTTTGTCAATTTGTCAGCATTGAAATATTTGGATTTGTCAAACAATCAATTGAGTGGAATGATTCCATATGATTTTATTGGACAATTAAACGAGATAGAGCATATAGATATCTCATCAAACTCCCTCCAAGGTACCGTTTTCGGCATTGGTAACCTCTCTAAATTATCGTATTTGGATATGAATTACAACCATCTTAATCTCAATCTTGGCTCGAGTTTCAATTGGCAACCTCCCTTCCAACTTCAAACTTTTAATGTTCATTCATGTGTGATAAACACGGTGTTTCCTCAATGGTTAAGGAATCAAACTCAAATTGTAGACTTGGATCTTTCCTATACCAACATCTCTGGAGAATTGCCCGGATGGCTATGGAACTTGAGCTCTATTCATGAATTACATCTTTCTGGCAATCAACTAACAGGTTTAATGTCAAGTTTTTCTTTAATCCATGATATTAAAATCGGTATTTATGCAAAACAACGACCATTATGTAAATGCCTAAAAGATTTTTCAATTTCCGCGCCGATGATTTTTGATATATAAAAATTGTCTTATATAACCGATATGGTCTATAATTGCTAGATACATAGCTGATACAAGAACAATAAAGCCAAAGCCCAAAACTAGATCAATATAAAAAAAATGAAATGCTATTCGTGACCGATGCTACTATTGATTTTCACTCCATTTATCTTCGCATATATTAGAGAAATAGGATGAAAACAAATGTGCGGAGGGAGTACTATCCTTGAAACCTAGGAGGATTTTTCAACAAATTTCTCATACTAACTTATCTTATAGGATCCTTGCCGCAACATGTAGCTTGTGATGGGCTTTATGGTTGTAGCTTCAAGTGGTTGGACCTTCACAACAACCTTCTTACGGGGACAATACCTAAATGGCTGGGCAATTTAGAAGATGTTGCAGTGATTGATTTATCTTCCAATCAGCTAACAGGGGCAATTTTTGATGGAAATAATGCTTCATCACTTTTTTATATTGGATCTTTTTTAGAGGTGCTTGACCTCAGTGACAACATGTTGTCCGGAGAGATACAATTTGGAAAGGTTCTACCGGATACTCATTTGGAAATCCTCAGTCTACGACGTAATCTTTTTAATGGGTCCATTCCTTCACAACTGTGCAATTGTGGGTCTCTTCTAGTATTGGAACTTGCTCAGAATGGTTTGACAGGGCACATACCTCGATGTTTAGGCTCCATTGGTTTTAACAATAGTGAAAATGATTTTAGTGATACAGGCCTACAAATTGAAGAAATTGTCAAAGGAATAGTTGAAGTGTCCACCGGAACACAAGGGGGTTCTATCATCGACCTCTCCAACAATTATTTAGCCGGTTCAATACCCGAGGAGCTCACAAACATATCCGCCTTGTTTGCGTTGAACTTGTCGTATAATCATCTTACAGGACACATTCCAGAAAATATAGGCAACCTGATGACGGTCGAATCTTTGGACTTGTCGAATAACCATCTTTCAGGAACTATACCAGATAGCTTATCTTCCATATCATGGCTAAGCAAGTTGAATTTGTCCAACAACAACCTACATGGCCCTATTCCATCAGGTAGTCAACTCCAAACTCTTGATGATCCATCTATCTATGCGAACAATTCTGGTTTATGCGGGTTTCCCTTGAACAATTGCACTGAATTTGACTCGCCATCAAGGCATGCTGCCGGAAAAGATAATGTTGAGAAAGAAGATAAATATGATAAGATGTGGTTCATCCTAGCCGTAATGTCTGGTGTTGCTACCGGATTTTGGGGCGTGGTTGGAACTTTGGTGATAAAGAGGAGTTGGAGAGAATCTTACTTTCGGTATGTCGAGAACCTTGCTGATAGAATTTATGTACCAATCAAAGTGAGAGTTAACAGGTTCAAGAGGAGGTTTGACGAGAATTCCTAAAAGTAGTTGGTATGAATTGAGATACACAAGAGAACTCTGATGCATATATATTTGATCTTGTTAATGAATAACTATTTGTATAAATTCCTTCTCTTATACTGCATTATGTGACTTGAACTCTGTTTACTATGTAATATACGGACTTGATGCTGTTGTAATATGCATTTTAGTATTGTTTTCAATTTCAGGTGAGTAGGGTGTTCTTGTTAGAATGGAGTTTTGGTTTGACACTACAAGAAAAGTATTCAAATTTACAGTTCTTGTGTTCAAATCTCCTCTTTACTGAGAAATAATTTCTCCTTTTCGGTCATTATTATCTGTCGACTTTTACTCCCGGTCACACATCCAATTATGGCATATTCTCTTCTCTACTGCTGGTCTTTTATTTCGTGTGTAGGGAAGGGTACGAGGAGTTGAGGACAATATTAATGATGACGGGGTTGTAAACTTGTAAATCAAGTTATATATACTACCACTCGATGACTTCTATTAATGACTTCAAATTGTCCAAGAGTACCTACCTTGATCACCACCAATTTTATGGCCTCCTACCACGTCCCCTTTGTCACTACATCGACGAATGTAAAACTGGCACAAATTCTCGTATAAGACGTCCTTACGGTGATTTTATCGCCATGCTGCTTCACAACCACTGGTGGAGTTAGGGGGCTAGTAGGGGCGCTCGCCCCGCTGACGGATGAAATCGCAAAAGTTTTAGTTGAAATTTTCGAAAAAAATTTCAAATTCCCCTTATATTACAACCTGTTCGCCCCCGCTGAAATATTTCGCCTCCGCTGGGTTCAAATCCTGGCTCCGCTACTGTATCACAACTGGATTATGCTTCTTTAGACAGAATGTTGCTTTTTATTTGTTGTTCAGGCTAAAACTGCTGAAATGAAATAAATAGTTTGTATCATATCATTGAGGAATTGGGTTTGAATCAAGGTAGGTACTGCTAGCTACTGCCTACTAGAATGCCTTTGCGTTAGTTCGGGACAGTCGGGAAAGCATTTTTGTCGTTTGAACACAAAACCAGCGATACGGTGATAGAGGCTGTGGTCACAATGGAAACTTGGGACTTTGGGAAGTAAAACCAGCAGAGTGGAGGATTAGAACTACACAAATTACCATAGACGTGTCATTATTAACAATCCAAATCCTACAAAAAAAAAGAGTAAACAAATAGGAGTTATCCGCGTACCCACTTTCATCTCCACACTTAATTAAAATACTTCTCTGATGAAATAAAAGTGTAAACAAATAATTTTGACGGAGAGAGTATAACAATTATATGAGCTGCGCGGCTAGGAGTGTTCATTCACGGTTCGGGCCGCTAATTTAATCCGGTTCGCACACGGTTTGGTTTGGCAAAACTCCGAACCTAAACCGCACCGTTTCCATAATAAAGTTAACAGTTCGGTTCGCCGAACCGCTTTATTGAAATAGTTCGGTTAACCGAACCTAAAATATGCACGGTTTTTCGGTTCGGTTATTGTCCAATTCGATTTATTCTGAACACCCCTACCGGAAACCATAACAAACTCAACATTCACATTCACATTGTATTGAATTATTGATTAATATTGTCTTAACTTAATTCAACACTTACAATTAGACCTTAAAAATGGGTAAAACATGTTAAGTCAATTCAGGTTTACAAGTATTTAGATAAAAATCGAGTCATTTTAGGCTGGTGCGTTTTCAGATGTGTTGTTATTATCAAATTATTTAGGAAAAGTACTCAAAGTAGTTTATAGCTCTATATGCAACAATTAACATTCAGATTAGATCGGATATGGTCAGAACGATCCGGTTTCGGCTTAATTTCGGATGCTAGTCGGGTTATTCTCAACGGGCGAGTTAATACAATTCTTACATGACGGAAGTAAAGGAGACAAAAACAAATTCACAATTCTTCTTCACTGGCCAGAATCATCATCAATTCTTCATCATCATCATCATCATCATCATCAAGATGAAAACCTTCCCAAAAATCTGTAAGTATAATTCTTCTTCACTACGATTTTATTCAACACACAAAACCCTTGATTTACCAAAACACCAATTTACAATCTCCTATTTATATCCAATCTACACTTTTCATCATACAAAAGATGCAATTTCCCAATTACCCACTTCACAGAAATCATCAAAGAACTGAACTTTGTTCTGAATTAGATGATGTAATTGGCATGTTATTGATGTTAAAGAATCAACCTTTATCTGCATCGGAATATTATGAATCTGGGTTGAATGCTAATGTTGATTCATTATGTGTTTGATTTTGAGGAAATCGGTTGGAATTAAGTAATGCCCTGATGGCGGCCTGAAGCTATAACTATGATTAATTGTGTTATTGATACTGGTTAAAGGTTTGATTTTGGGATTGATTCAAGAGTTTTGTTGGTTTGTTATGATTTGATTGAATGATTGAGGATGAAAGAGTATTAACAGTGAATTTAGGTCATTGGGGAAAATTGACAAGGATTAATGTTCGACGATGAGGTCTCCTACCTTCCTTAAAATGTGCGCTTTTTTTTCAGCTACGCTGTCATTGTTTACGCTGCTTGGAAAATAACGATCCTAATGAGAAATTGCAAGTTTTATTATAAGTTCAGAGGGAATTTGATGAATTCAATGCCCACAATTTGGCTCCATAAGGTTAGGGATTCACTTGGGAAATGTGCTGGTTTCAGAGGAAATTAAAGAAGGGAATAAGATGATCAAATTTGTGTAAAGAGAGCCTTATGCTTACTGTAATGGAAATCCCTTTGTTGCACCGACGGGGATGCATCTTTTGCTTACTGTGGTGCTCTCCAATCTTTATACAGGTAAAACATCCCACTTCCTGTATTCTCATGTTTACAAATTTCAATTTATCTCATGATTGCTTCAGACTTTATTTACTGGAAATCTTCTAACGACATCATTGATTTTTACAACATTCGACATTATTACAAAAAATTTTCGTGCATAATTTCATGTGGCTGTTAGATTGCAATGTAGTTTCAAATTGAATAAACTCATAAAAATCACATGTTGGTGTCCCACACCGATGGTTGTTAGACATGAGAAAACTTACTATATCATCATAAGCCAGTGCTTATTACGATAGGTAAGGTCCTTTGTCCGTATGAAGTGGAAGTCTCTCTCGTCATTTTGGGGGGTGGCAAAGGGTCTAGAAAGTCATTACTTTGTGACGTGGTCTCGTATATATGAATGGCTATACATACGTGATATGGATGTTTGGAATGCATCTAGTTTTGACTCTTCAAACATAAAAATGGGTTTAGAAAGTTTGTTTGATATTGACACTAATTAAGTAAGAAAGGTCTTACGAAGACAAAAGACTTGTCTTTTCTTACAGGTTAAACTACCCAAAATAAGATGAACTAACTCTAAACTCCACTAAGTTTTTGAAATTGATTTCCTCTTCCTATGATGGGAAGAATCTCGTTTCTTGTTGTCATTGTTCTTTTGCAAATGTTGCAATCCTCACTATGTGTACATGCCAAAGAACTTGAATCCTTAGGCTTTATAAGGTGTAAAAAACATGAACTAGATGCTCTATTGAAGTTCAAACAGAGCTTTACCCAAGATCCTATGAACCGCCTTTCCTCATGGGTTGGTGAAGATTGTTGTCAATGGCACGGAGTTACCTGTGACAAGGTCACTCACAATGTCATCAGGTTGAATCTCCGTACTGAGCTACCACATTACTATAATGATGATGTCATGGACGACGTTATTCGTTGTCTGCCCGATCGTCAAGTTTCCATGGTATCTCCTGGAGTAAGTTTGGCTTTGCTCGAACTTAAGCGCCTAAATCACTTGGACTTAAGCGGGAATAACTTTTCTGATAGTCAAATTCCGGAATTCATCGGATCTTTGAGGCATTTAAGGTATCTAAATCTCTCTTCAGCTGGCTTCTCTGGCCCCCTTCCCCCTCAACTTGGCAACCTCACAAATCTTGTACACCTTGATCTTTATGTTTATTATGTATGCTCTACAGCACGTGGTTTATATGCTGAAGGTTTCATATGGGCATCTGGTCTTTTAAAATTGCAGTTTCTTGACATGAGCAACTATAACCTGTCCCGAGCACACGACACATTTAAAGTGCTCAGCACACTTCCTTCTCTTTCAGGGCTTAGCCTATCTCATTGCTTGTTAGATAACTCGCATTTATCCAAGGAATTAATATTTAATACTTCAAATACATATTTCCCCACTCTTCAACATCTTGATCTTGGGTGGAATAGCTTTGACGGTCCACTTCCACCCGTTCTTAAAATTATGGTTTCCCTTCGATCCCTCTATCTCAAGAACAACAATTTTACTGGGTCAATTCCGCTCTGGTTTAGAGCCATGACGCACCTTGAAGTTCTTGATTTGAGTGAAAATGGCTTGAGTTATGTGGAGGGTGGGATTATGGGAATAATGGGAAATCCTTGCAGCTTCAAACACTTGGATTTGTCCGAAAATAGTATTACCCAAGAAGATATCTTAAAGTCATTTACGACTTTATCTGGGTGTCGTGCTTTTGAGTTAGAGTACCTTAACCTAGGTGGTAATGGGGCGATGAATGGTAGTTTGCCGACTTCGTTTGGAAAACTCACAAACTTAAGTTACCTGGATCTTTCATACAATGAGTTTAAAGGTCGAGTTCCTGCATCTTTTGTGAATTTGTCAGCATTGAAGTATTTGGATTTGTCATACAATCAGTTGAATGGATTGATTCCAGATTTTATTGGACATTTAACCCAGATAGAGCACATGGACATCTCATCGAACTCCCTCCAAGGTACCGTCTTCGGCATTGGTAACCTCTCAAAACTGACGTATTTGGATATGAATTCCAACAATCTTAACCTCAATCTCGACACGAGTTTGAACTGGCGACCTCCTTTTCAACTTCGAACTTTTAATGTTCATTCTTGTGTGATAAGTACGGTGTTTCCTCCATGGTTAAGAAATCAAACTCAGATTGTAGACTTGGACCTTTCTGGTACTGGTATTTCAGGAGAATTACCCGGATGGCTGTGGAACTCCAGCTATCTTCAATACATACAACTTTCTGGCAATCGACTTACAGGTCAATGTTTACTTTTTTCTTGAAATTGTTACATTAAATGTTTGACGTGCTTAGAAGGCTGGATTTCAATGTTTCTTGAAATCCTTACCGCCAACCTCCTCATTGCCACTAGACCCGCCACAAAACGAATGTAACACCCCAAGATACTGAGAGTAAATCTGTCCCACATTGGGAAAATAAGGAGCTTGTGATTTGTTTATAAAGAATTCCACCCACCACTTAGTAACAATGCCTTGTACTTTTGGGCTTAAGTGAGGATAAAACGAGCTCAAAGGTGAACATCTCATCTTGCAACACAACCGAGAAGAACACCCTACCACCATCATGCCACCAGGAACTGCCAACACATATCCCTACCGGTAGGTCTAGACCACACCCTAGCCACCACCTCCACCTCATATCCAAGTATCCAACACACCCAAAACAACTTTCGTAAGGCAGAACAGTGGGTAGGAAACGAGTTTTGGTGGAGTTTCACCGTGAAGGGATCGGTGTTTCGGTGGTAAGGAGTGTGGATGTTGCCATGTGGAGGATTAATTATGATTGGTATATGGTAGAAATATAAAAGATTTAGGGGTATATGGTAGAAAGATAGAAACATGAGGGATATATGGGAAAAAATTAAAAAATATGAGGGTATATCATAGAACACCAATTCTCATTGAAGACGGACACTTTTCGTCACAAGCTGAAGACGGGCTAAATATCGCCATTTTAATGACAAATTGTTATAGCTTAGGAAATTGTTCCGGTAACTTTTTAGGTAAAATGGTTACATTTTCGTCTTAAATGGGTCACATTTTACCCCGTTTTCAGCTTGTGACGAAATGTACCCATCACAAGCAAGACGCTTTGATCATAGAAAATCTCTAAGTAATCAATATTTGGCCATTGTGGGACAATATTATTTATTTAAACAATTATCTCACAATAACTTTTCTTATAGGTTCCTTGCCGCAACATATAGCTTGTGATGATGGACATAATAGATGTAACCTCAAATGGATAGATCTTCACAACAACTTGTTAACAGGGACAATACCTAAATGGCTAGGCAATTTAGAAACTCTTCAAGTGATAGATTTGTCGTCCAATCTACTATCAGGGCCAATCTTTGATGGAAATAATTCTTCATTACATTTTCATATTGGAAATCTCTTAACAGTGCTTGATCTTAGTGACAACCTGTTATCCGGAGAGATACAATTTGGAAATGTTCACCCGGATAATAATTTGGAAATACTCAGTCTGCGAGGAAATCATTTCATTGGGCCTATTGCTCGCAGATCTGTGAACTGAAATCGCTTTTTGTATTGGAACTGAGTCAGAATCGTTTGACAGGGCACATTTCTCGCTGTTTAGGATCCATTGAATTTAACTATACTCTACAACCTGCTGGTATTGAGGACGTACAACTTGTAGAAATTGTTAAGGGAATAGTTGAAGTGTCCACCGGAACAACAGGGGGATCCATAATTGACCTCTCAAGCAATTATTTAGTCGGTACAATACCCGAAGAGCTCACAAATATATCAGCATTGTTTGCATTGAACTTGTCGTATAATCATCTTACGGGACACATTCCAGAAAATATAGGCAACTTGAAGACGGTCGAATCTCTGGATTTGTCCAATAACCATCTTTCAGGGACTATACCACAAAGCTTGTCTTCCATATCATGGCTAAGCAAGTTGAATTTGTCCAACAACAACCTACATGGCCGAATTCCGACAGGTGCACAACTTCAAACTCTTGATGACCCATCTATCTATGCGAACAATTCTGGTTTATGCGGGTTTCCCTTGAACAATTGCACTGAATTTGACTCGCCATCGAGGCATACTGCCGGAAAAGATAATGTTGAGAAAGAAGATAAATATGATAAGATGTGGTTCATCCTAGCCGTAATGTCAGGTGTTGCTACCGGATTTTGGGGCGTGGTTGGAACTTTGGTAATAAAGAGGAGTTGGAGACATGCTTATTTTCGGTATGTTGAGGATCTAGCTGATCGAATTTATGTACCAATCAAAGTGAGAGTAAACAGGTTTAAGACGAGGTTCAACGAGAATTCGTAAGGAAGTACGGGGTAGTTGGTATGAATTGAGATACAGACGAGTACTGTGATGCATAATAGATGTTGTTAGTGAATAAGGATTTGTATGTATGTATGTATGTATGCATTCCCTTTTACTGCATTATGTGATTTGAACTACTCTATGTAGTGTGTAACATACGGACTTGATGCCGTTGTAAACTTGTAATATGCATTTTAGTAATGTTTTCAATTTAAGATGAAAATGCAATGGCTAAAGCTTGTAATATGCATATTTTAGTAATATTCAAGTTGATACAAGAAGCTCTCGGTGTAGTCTAGGGAAACAGTGGAAATTGTTGTACTACATGTTTTAATCCTCTGTTCACAGGTGCGGTCGAAGTTGATGCTCAGGAACTCTTCTGTGATGACACAGGGGGCGTGGGAGGAGGCTGGAATGTTGGTGATTATCAATAATAAGCCATTGCGGTATATTTTGGTCAATGATAAAGGCTCATTCAAGAACCTCACAGATACCCAAGGCATGAGCCTCAAGATTCGACTCAGCCCTGAATTTACTTCCACCTTCATCTAATTTCCCCAAATAACCAACCCAACTTACGATCCGCATATCAATATTACCTCCTAAATCATTTACGGTGTTGATACCCAAGTATGAACCCGCCCAGACTTTCGAGATTAAACCACAATCTCAAAACAATTCAGCTAGAGATTGAATCACAATATGATCCTCTCCACAAAAATGACAAGAAGGATTAACAATAATGTTTTCTTCTAGCAAATTTAAAACCCACGGACAAGGGGTTCGTGAACAATCTTCCTCAATAAGATCTTCCAAACTTGAGGCTCAAGGAGACATCAAACTGATCAAAGTCTAGATTTACAGAATCTCTCACTAATATGGTTCGTGTTGGGTTCGTGTTCGTGTCAACTTTAAAAAGGTCGTGTCGTGTTCGCGTTCTTGTCAACTTATTTTTAAGTTGTTTGGGTGGATTATTGACACTTTTAAATAAGCGGGTTATTCGTGTCGGGTTCGTGTCAAAAGAGCTCAACCCTAACCCGACCCATTAAAGTTTCGTGTCGTGTCCGTGCTAACCCAATTACTTAAATGGGTCACAACATCTTGACCCTAGCCCGCTAATTTCGTGTCGGGTTCGTGTCATGTTTTCGGGTCGTGTCAATAATTGCCACCTCTACAGTTAAAATCCATCTCAGAAGTCAGAACCCATCGTTTCAATATTCGGATTGGATTGGTCAGGAAAATTCAAGTCCAGCTTAAATTTCGGAATTTAATCGGGTTATTCTGAATTGAAGTGAAGGTCGAGGCAGAAAGAAATCAGAAGGACGGACAAAAATTCACGATTATTCTTCACTTCCCAGAATCATAATCATCAATCATCAATTCATCATCATAAAGATGAGAACTTCCCCAAATTCTCCTATTTATAATCAATCATACAAAACATGCAATTTCACAATTGCCTACTTCCACTAAATCATCAAAGAACTCATCGTTTTTCTGAATTAGATGATGTAATTTGACATTTTATTGAAGTTAAAGAATCAACCTTTTATCTGCATTGGAATATTATGATTCAGCTGGAAAACAATCTGAATTTAATGCTAATCTTGATTCTTTATGTGTTTTGTTTCATAATTTAAACGGGTTTTAATGTTGAGAGAAAAACTTGGGAAGAAATTGGTTGGAATTAAGCAATGCCCAGAATCCTGATGCTCAAACAATGATTAATTGCCTTACTGATACGGCTAAAAGGTTTGATTTTGCGATTGATTCTAGGGTTTTTCATTATTTGTTGGTTTGTTATGCAAAGTCCTTGAAAAATTAATGATGCAATTAGTTGTTTTAATTGGATGATTGTTAATGATTTGATGTATTCTTGTTACTCCCTCCATCCCGGTTATTTGTTTACCTTTGGTTTTGACACAAAGACCAAAGAAAAGAAACGAAGTCATTTGTGGTGGTTTGTGGACATGATGGATGTGTATGATCAAATTACTCACAAAAGGCTATCTAATATAGAAAGGTAAACAAATGAATGAGACACCCTAAAATTAAATAGGTAAATAAATGACCGGGACGGAGAGATTACATCTTAGTTTTCTGTTAAAAATATTGGTTACAAACTGAGAATTAGAATGAATTTACTTAAAATGGCTTGGGAGTATGATGTTAACTGTCTTATACAGGCCCCTGCGCCATGCCGCCTCCTTATGACAAAGCTGGAATGCATAGACAGTCGAGACGAAGAAACAATGCCGAGAAACAAGTGGAAGACTGGGAGATGAGTTACTGGATTAATCAAACTATGCCGATATAGATAAAGAGGTATGAATCGAACGCTTCATTGCTCTGAATATGTATGCTGCATTGCTGCAATGGTGGATGATTATATACAATTGAATTGACTCATAACTCATTTTTATACTATACACCTTTTATTTTAATGAACTACTTTTTTTATTATCAAAGAGGAGACCTTGACTATGCCCCATTTGATTGTCAATGCACATTCGATCCAGAATCTTGCACCGTAAAATTGGGAGTGTAAATTTTTATTTAAGCAAGACAGAAGACTTTCAACTTTTTTTATTACCATATGGAACTATCAGTGAACTCTGCTAATATTTTCTCTTTTCTCAACCACTAAAACATAAAATTTGAATTGATTTTCTGTTCCTATGATGGGAAGATCCTGCATTCTCTTTGTCACTGTTATTTTGCAGATGCTCCATGCATCACTATGTGTACATGGCAAAGACCCCGAATCTTTAGACTTAATAAAGTGCAAAAAGCGTGAAGTAGAAGCTTTGATAAAGTTCAAACAAAGCTTCATCGAAGATCCTATGAACCGCCTTTCGTCATGGGTTGGTGAATATTGTTGTCAATGGCACGGAGTCACCTGCGACAATGTTACTCTCCATGTCGTCAAGTTGAATCTCCGTAGTCTGCCTTCCTATCAATATTACAATGTCAAGTATGATGAAACAATTTGTCTCGAGGATGATCCTCGAGTTTCCATGGTATCTTCTGGAGTAAGTTCGGCTTTGCTCGAACTAAAGCTCCTAACTCACTTGGACTTAAGCGGGAATAACTTTTCTGGAAGTCAAATTCCAGAATTCATAGGATCTTTGAAGCATTTAAGGTATCTAAATCTTTCTTCTGCTGGCTTTTCTGGCCCCATTCCCCCTCAACTTGGCAACCTCACTAACCTGGTACACCTTGATCTTAGTTTTCCTGTTTCATGCTCACAAAATATATATAGTGATGCTCTCAGATGGGCATCTGGTCTTTTAAAACTGCAGTCTCTAGACATGAGCAGCTGTAACCTGTCCCGGGCACACGACACATTTAAAGTACTCAACACACTTCCTTCTCTTTCTGCACTTGGTCTATCTAAATGCGCTTTACATAATTTGCATCAATATGAGACATTAACAGGGAATACTTCTAATTCATTTTTTCCCACTCTTCATCATCTTGATCTTAGCTTAAACCATGTTGAAGGTCCTCTTCCATCTGTATTTAAAAATATGGGTTCTCTTCGATCCTTATCTCTCAGTTTTAATAATTTTAATGGGTCAGTTCCGCTCTGGCTTAGGGCTATGAGGTGCCTCGAATTTCTTGATTTGAGTTTCAATAGGTTTAGTTATGTGGAGGGTGGGATTATGGGAATTATGGGAAATCCTTGCGGATTCAAACACTTGGATTTGTCTCGTAATTATATTTCCCAAGGAGATATCCTAGAGTCTTCTATGAATTTATCTGGATGTGATGCTTTTGACTTACAATACCTTGATCTATCAGGTAATAAGATGAATGGTAGTTTGTCATCTTTGTTGGGACAACTCACAAACTTGAAATACCTTGATCTTTCACGTAATTATATGATGAATGGTAGTTTGCCGTCTTTCTTGGGTCAACTCACAAACATAAATTACCTCGATCTTTCATACAATGAGTTCAAAGGTCAAATTCCAGTATCTTTTGTGAATTTGTCAGCTTTGAAGTATTTGGATTTGTCATACAATAGGCTGAGTGGATTGATTCCGGATTTTATTGGACATTTAACCCAGATAGAGGTCCTTCACATCTCATCGAACTCCCTGCAAGGTACCGTCTTCGGCATTGGTAACCTCTCAAAATTGTTGTATTTGGATATGAATTACAACAATCTTAATCTCAATCTCGATTCGTGTTTCAACTGGCGACCTCCCTTTCAGCTTCTAGTTTTTAATGTTCATTCTTGTGTCATAAACTCGTTGTTCCCTCCATGGTTAAAGAATCAAACACAGATTGAAGAATTGGATCTTTCCTATACTGGCATCTCGGGAGAATTGCCAGGATGGCTATGGAATTCGAGCTATCTTCAAAATATTCGTCTTTCGGGCAATCAACTTACAGGTTCATTGGAAGCTTTTCTTTGAACCATGATACTATAAATTGGTTGCTTAAACATGAACCATTAAAAAAACATCTACCTAGTATAAAAGCTAGGTTTTTTCTTAGCTTCCCATTGGCTGATGAAATTAAAAACACCTTTTTTAGGTAGGGACCTCCATGATCATTGTAATTATTTAATTACTCTCTTTCCTATACTTCATTTTGTTTTGCATTTTTTTTTCTCTTTTTCAAGAGTGCACAACTGAGTTCATCAAACTTTGAGGAAAAAAATTCGAAAAATCGAAAAACTATAAGTCACTTAATAAAAAATATATTAAAGAACACAAATTAGTGAGAAAAAAAATTAAAAAAATATAATTCAGACTTGATCTTATTAAGATAAACTCATTAATTAACTAGATTAATAAATACAACTTGGAAACAACCTAATTTTTCTTTATAATCAAATTTGTAAGACATAATAAGAAAACATTAAATACCATTTATTCAAACCTTAGTGAAATAATGTGAATTAAATGAGATAGAAATGAGGAAATAAAGTTTTAAAAAAAATTATTTATTCGTTAAAATTACTGAAATTGAAAAAAAAAAATTGAAAACTTGAAAATAAAGTAAGTTTCCAGAAATTTTCGAGATTTAAAATTAATGGTTAGAAAGAAAAAAATTAATTGTTAAAATTTGTTAAATAAGAAAAAAATCAGAATTGTTTTGGTAAAAAAAATAAAAAATTATTGAACCTGAAAAATATGGCCAAAAAAATTCACCTACGCTTGGCCATATTTTTTATTAAACTATTTTTAGCCAAACGAATTTTTTGGCCATATTTTCTATTAAATTATTAAACTGCGAGATTAAGAGTCAACTGGAGCACCAACGATCTTGAAGAGGCGATAGTGTTGAGGTGAAACGGAAGTGTAATGAGAAGCAGGTGAAATATAAGGCGGCAGGATTTTGGCAGTGGTAGGGTTATATGTTTTACACTTTGAGGCAACAAAATTTACGAAAAATGCGGGTACATGGAGATTGGAGGGTTATGAGTTACATGACTTATGAATATGGGAGGTTATCAGTGAGGATCCTCTGTCCCACTTTGGTGTCCCATTCTGTGTGCCACACCACTTACATTTCAACATGTCACTTGTGGCAAAATAAAATATTACAATATATATATTAATTTGTTGAGGTGTTGGAAGCTAAGTGGTGTGGCACACAGAATGGGACACCAAATGGGACAGAGGATCCTCACTGGGAGGTTATGGGTCAAATAATTGGGTTTATAATTCTTTTGGATAAATAAAATGGAGGTTTAACCCATATTAGGAATGTTGACTAAGCCATGTACTATTAATTAACATTACTTTTAATCAATTTTAAGTAATCAATTCTAAAATGCAGGTTTAACCCATATTAGGAATGTTGACTAAGTCATGTATTGATTGCAGGTTTAATCAATTCTAAGTAATATAAAATTACTATTTGAACCATATTCATGCAATTTGTATTTTATGTATGGTGTTAGGTTTGTCTCCAGTTAGACTCCCTTAAAATAAAAGTATCCCGCTTTAACATTAAAACGGGTAAGTACCCATCTCATTTTAGCATATAAGACAAATCTAAATTTTTTTCTTTGACTTATTCTTATTACTTGACCCAGTAACCTTAAAACGGCGATACTCGGGCTATCGAACAATTTGGATTCCACGTCTATTATTATGTGGTTATTTCTAATATTGTTTTTTTTTATATTGATTCACATCAAGTCGCCTGTAAACGAGCTTAATCAATTCATTATGATTGCATTTGGATTATACAAGTCTGGTTAATTTAGATTACATTAAACAGATTAACCATGTCAGGATAAAATACGGGTAAAAGTGAATAGGAGTCGAATTATAGTTAGAATACGGGTTAAAAATAGTCTGCAACATATTTCGTTTACCAATTTTTACATTCTGTTAAATTAAAAATATGACTTAAATCAAAAAATTGAAATGTCATAATATAATGCCTAACCGTGGATTTTCTGACAATAAAATATATATTCAACAAATTTTATCGATGTAGACCGTGCAATTTTTGCACGGGCATAAAACTAGTTGTGCATAAAGTAAAGGTATAGAAATGAAAGAAATGGATTCAGTAAAAAAAAAAATAAGCCGCAATAAACTGTTGCATTGGGCTTGCCCCACTAGATAAGTTATATGGTATACATTTGTGGTTTGTGATCGTTACTTTAACTCATGATTTTATTTATTTAAACAATTTTCTCACAATAACTTTTTTTATAGGATCCTTGCCACAATATATAGATTGTGATGAACCTTATTATAGCTGTTACATGCTATGGCTGGACCTTCACAACAACTTGCTAACCGGGACAATACCTAAATGGGTTGGTCATTTAAAAGGAATTGAAGTGATAGATTTGTCCTCAAATCTGCTAACAGGGGCAATCTTTGATGGAAATAATGTTTCATCACTGTTTAATATTGAAAACGGCTTATGGATGCTTGACCTCAGTGAGAACATGTTGTCCGGAGAGATACAATTTGGAAAGATACCGCCGGATATTGAGTTGCAAATCCTCAGTCTACGAGGTAATCGTTTCAGTGGGCCCATTCGCTCACAGCTATGCGAACTCAAGTCTCTTTTAATATTGGAATTGAGTCAAAATCATTTGACAGGGCACATTCCTCCATGTTTAGGCTCCATGCCATTTGACTATATTATGGAAATCAGTAATGCTCCGGACATACAAGTTATAGAAATTGTCAAGGGAATTGTTGAAGTAAGCACCAGAACAAGAGGCGGTCAGTCCATAATCGACCTCTCAAGCAATTATTTAGTCGGCACAATCCCTGAGGAGCTCACAAATATAGTCGCATTGTTTGCGTTGAACTTGTCATACAATCATCTATCAGGACACATTCCGGGAAATATAGGCAATCTGAAAAGGGTCGAATCTTTGGACTTGTCAAATAACCATCTTTCAGGGACTATACCGCAGAGTTTGTCTTCCATATCATGGCTAAGCAAGTTGAATTTATCCAACAACAACCTACATGGCCCTATTCCATCGGGTAGTCAACTCCAAACTCTTGACGACCCATCTATCTATGCGGGCAACTCAGATTTATGCGGATTTCCCCTGCCAAACGATTTCACTAAACCTACCGCGGGGAAAGATGATGTCGAGAAAGAAGATACATATGATAAGATGTGGTTCATCCTAGCTGTAATGTTTGGTGTTGCTACTGGATTTTGGGGTGTCGTGGGATCTTTGGTAATAAAGAGGAGTTGGAGACGAGCTTATTTTCGGTATGTTGAGGATCTTGGTGATAGAATTTATGTGCCGGTAAAAGTGAGGGTGAACATGTTTAAGAGGAGGTTCAATGAGAATTCCTAAAAATAGGGCTATGATTACCGTCTTACCGATACAAAAGAGAACTCTAGATCTTGTTAATGAATAACCTACTTGTTTTTATTCCTTATTTGATTTGAACTCTGTCTGTTATACCATAAGGACTTTGTGTTAGTAATACTCCTTTCTTTTTTAACGTTGATGCAGCCACTATCGGTGATTGAGGTTGCGGTCTAGCTGTCGTAGTTCACAATGGGTTTGTTGAGCGTTCACAATGGGATTGAGGTTGTTGGTTTGTTTTAGTACTTGTAGAATTAATGATTGGTTTGTTTTAGTACTTGTAGAATTAATGATGGGATTGAGGTTGTTGATTGTCAAAAAAAAAAAATGATTGGATGATTGAGAAATCTTTCTTGACTGTACATGTTAATGTAATGCTATAATGGAATCTCTGACTAAGAAATCATCCCTGCGACATGTTCACATACAAATCTTTCTTGTCTGACTAAGAAGAAAAAACAATGCCGAGAAATAAATGGAAGACTGGGAGATGAACGACTGGATTAATCGAACTATGCCGCATTAGATAAAGAGTTATGAAACGCACGCTTCATTGCTCTGAATATGTATGCTCTTTGGCAAAGAACCTGAATCCTTAGAAGTTGCAAAAAGCATAAACAAAAGGAGCTTTGTTAATGTTCAAGGCAAGCTTCACCGAAGAGAAGATCCTATGAACCGCTTTTCTTCATGGCTTGGTGAAGATAACGATTCAACCTCACTATCAGTTGGTTTTACACCGGGGGAGCTACAATGCAAATCCCAAAAAAAAAAAAAAAACAATTTAAATTATTGATTTCGCTACCCGAAAATATTTTAAAATGCAGTCTTATCAAAGATACTAAACTACAAGAAGAAATTTAGCTACTCCTAAATTTCGGTTCTGGCTACACCCCTGTTTTACGATGAAAATTATTTTGATTTGATGAAGTGAATCTCTCTTATTTTCGTTATGGGTATTTGTGAATGGGGCGTATATGAATGTTTGAAATGTATTAAAGTCTATAATTTTGAAACGTAAAAAAGGGTGTAGAAAGTTTTGTTGATATTGGACTTTTGGACTTTTGGATGTTACATTGCAACGTAAAGTTTTGTTCAGAAAAACGAGACTTTTCAAAAAAATTCACATATTAAAGCACCATGTTTTTTTTCCCAAAATAAGATGAACTACATCATTTAACTCCACTAAAAATTCGTAAGTACTGATTTCCTCTCACTATGATGGGGAGATCCTGCTTTCTCTTAGTCATTGTTCTTTTGCGGGTGTTCACATCACTATGTGTACATGGCGAAGAACCTGAATCATTAGGCTACATAAGGTGCAAAAAGCATGAACAAGAAGCCTTGTTGAAGTTCAAACAAAGCTTCACCAAAGATCCTTTGGACCGCCTTTCTTCATGGGTTGGTCAAGATTGTTGTCAATGGCACGGAGTTACTTGTGACAATGTCACTCACAATGTCATCAAGTTGAATCTCCGGAGTTTGCCACGACATCACTATGACTATGAAGTCATATATGACATTACTGATTGTCTGCCCGATCCTCAAGTTTCCATGGTATCTTTTGGAGTAAGTTCGGCTTTGCTCAAACTTAAGCTCCTAACTCACTTGGACTTGAGCGGAAATAATTTTTCTAGAAGTCGCATTCCAGAATTCATAGGATCCATGAGCCAGTTAAGGTATCTAAATCTCTCTTCAGCTGGCTTTTCCGGCCCCCTTCCCCCTCAACTTGGCAACCTCACAAATCTGGTACACCTTGACCTTCATGTTGATTATGTTTCGGATAGATGCTATGAACAAAATGCTTTGCACAATGCTTTGCACATTGATGCTTTCAGATGGACATCTGGTCTTTTAAAATTGCAGTCTCTTGACATTAGCAGCCACAACCTATCCCGAGCACACGACACTTTTAAAGTTCTCATGACACTTCCTTCTCTTTCATCGCTTAGCCTATCAAATTGTTGGTTACAAAACTCGCATTTATCTGAGCCATTAATATCAAATACTTCCAATACATTTTTTTCCACTCTTCAGCATCTCGATCTTAGCTTCAACGACTTTGAAGGTCCTCTTCCTTCTGTTCTCAAAACTATGGTTTTCCTCAGATCCCTATCTCTCAGCCACAATAATTTTAGTGGACCAGTTCCGCTGTGGTTTAGAGCCATGAGGCGCCTTGAGGTACTTGATTTGAGTTCAAATAGCTTTAATTATGTTGAAGGTGGAATTATGGGGATTATGGGAAATCCTTGCAATTTGAAACACTTGGATTTATCCTACAATTTTATTCTCCAAGAAGATATCCTAGATCTAAATTTTACGAGTTCGTCAGTGTGTGCTGCTTTTGAGTTAGAATACCTTGATCTATATTTTAATGCGATAAATGGTAGTTTACCGCCTTTGTTAGGACAACTCACGAACTTGAAGTATCTTGATCTTTCAGAAAATAATTTTAAAGGTCAAATTCCTGCGTCTTACGTTAAATTGGCAGCATTAACGTATTTGGATTTGTCAGATAACCAGTTGAGCGGATTGATTCCTGATTTTATACCACATTTAACCGAGATAGAGCATCTAGACATCTCATCGAATTCCCTCCAGGGTACCGTCTTCGACATTGGTAACCTCCCGAAATTGTCGTATTTGGATATGGGTTTCAACAATCTTAGCCTCAATCTCAACTCGAGTGTCAACTGGAAACCTCCCTTTCAACTTCGAGTTTTTAATGTCCGTTCTTGTGTGATAAACACGGTGTTTCCTCAATGGTTAAAGAATCAAACTCAGATCATACAGTTGGATCTTTCCTATACTGGCATCTCAGGAGAATTACCCGGGTGGTTGTGGAACTCAAGCTATCTTCGAGAATTACATCTTTTTGGCAATCAACTTACAGGTTCAATTTAAAACTTCTCTTGAAACTGTTAAATAAAAGGTCGGCCGTAATAGAAATAATTATAATAGTTGAGCCTCAACCATCACCTTAAGGTTTTGGTTGGGTTGGTTCATCTATCATGGTATCAGAGCCAGTGTGACCGTAGGTCACGGACTCACGGGTTCGAATCCTGGCAACCTCAAAAACCCCTCAAAAAACTCGAAGTGGAATCCCAGCACACGGTACGGGGGAGCCGGTGCACAACTAACCACTCTTCAAGCCCAATGGGTATTTGAGTGAGGGAGCGTAATAGAAATAATTATAATAGTTGAGACTCAACCATCACCTTAAGGTTTTGGACAAGCGGCGATAAAAGACAATCTCGATTAATGATCGTTACTTTGATCACGTTAGATATTGGGATTTGATACCATGCTAACTCGTGATTTTATATTCAACAATTTTCTCACATTTACTTATCTTATATTATAGGATCCTTGCGGCAACATAAAGCTAGTGACGGGCGTTGCTTTAGCTGTAACTTAGAGGTTCTGGACCTTCACAACAACTTGCTTACTGGGACAATACCTAATTGGCTTGGCCATTTAGAAAACATTCAAGTGATTGATTTGTCCTCAAATCAGCTATCAGGGGCAATCTTTGAAGGAAATAATGGTTCATCACTTTTAGATGATCGTAACTCCTTATGGGTTCTTGACCTCGGTGACAACTTGTTGTCTGGAGAGATACAGTTTGGAAAGGTACTCGGGGGTACTGGTTTGGAATTCCTCAGCCTTCGAAAAAATCATTTTAATGGACCTATTCGCTCACAACTATGCAATTTTGGGCGGCTTATGGTATTGGAACTCGCACATAATCGTTTGACTGGACACATTCCTCGCTGTTTAGGCTCCATGCAATTTCATAGTGGCTTTGTAAATGACGATGTGAGTCTACAAATTCAAGAATTTTTCAAGGGAATAGTTGAACTGACCACGGGAAGTGAGGGTATGTCCATTATCGACCTCTCGAGTAATCATTTAGTCGGCACAATACCCGAGGAGCTCACAAATATATCTATATTGTTTGCATTGAATTTGTCCTATAATCATCTAACAGGACACATCCCTGACAAAATAGGCAATCTCCAAGAGCTCGAATCTTTAGATCTGTCAAATAACCGTCTTTCAGGGACTATACCAGAAAGCCTGTCTTCCATATCATGGCTAAGCAAGTTGAATTTATCCAACAACCACCTACATGGCCTAATTCCGTCAGGTAGTCAACTCCAAACTCTTGACGACCCATCTATCTATGCGGGCAATTCGGGTTTATGCGGGTTTCCCTTGTCGAACAATTGCACTGAAGTTGACGCGCCACCAAGTTCGACAAATGGTAATCCTACCGCCGGAAAAGATGATGTTAAAGAAGATAAATATGACAAGATGTGGTTCATCCTAGCAGTAATGTCTGGTGTTGCTACCGGATTTTGGGGCGTGGTCGGAACTTTGGTGATAAAGAGGGGTTGGAGACAAGCTTATTTTCGGTATGTTGAGGATCTTGCTGATAGAATTTATGTGTCAATCAAAGTGAGAGTGAACAGGTTCAAGAGGAGGTTCAATGAAAATTCCTAAAAATAGTCGGTATGAATTCAGATACACATGTGTACTCTGATGCATAATAGATCTCGTTAATGAATAAATATTTTCTATGTACTGTTTTTTTATGTACTGTGTAACATACGGACTTCATGCCTTTGTAATATACGTTTTAGTAATGTTTTCAATTTCACTATTTCAGATGAAAAGGCAACGACGACAACTAGAACAACGAGTAATATCAACATGGTGTTGGTTGATTAACATAACCCTATTCCCTCCGCTGTGATGTTTTTGTTTTTCAAGAGGTAGTTTAACATTGAATTTACAAAATAATCGTCACTTGAATTTACAAACTTGTGTCATTTGATTTTTTAGCTGGAAATTCATAGTCTAGTTTGTTAGCGAGTACTGCAAAATTGCTTCTTGTTAGTTAGTCAAATATTATCTAAATATTTGACAATTGTATTTTGTATATAATATCATGTGAATATTAGTCTAACCGAATTAGCTTAGATATGTCGAGATTGTATCCTTATATTTAGGATGGTATCTAGCTAAACTCTGTTGTAACTCTTGTATATATAATCAAGCTATAATACAGAAACCCTCAAGGGATTACGTTATATGACATGGTATCAGCCTCTTGGTCCTTGTCCCTGTGAGTGCCTCTTGAGCGTTTATTTTTCTTGAAAAATAACTCACTGCTTCTCGTTTCTCATCTCAACATGACAAACGATTCAACGTCTTCCACCTCTAAATCCCACCTTCATCCCGTTTTTACCGTCACAAACATCCAAAATAAGGTTCGTGTCCTCGACGGCACGAAAGTCACATATGCGTCTTGGGTTCGCCTATTCAAACTTCACGCCCGTGGTCATGACGTATTATCCCATATTGATGGCACGCCTGCCCCGGCGAAAGATGATACGTCTTACGCTGATTGGTGTAAAGTAGATGCACATGTCCTTCAATGGATTTATGGTACGGTTAGCGACGACCTTCTCCCTCGAATTCTTGAGGATGAATCGACTGCTCGAGCGGCCTGGCTCCGGGTGGAAAACATCTTCAACAACAATAAGGGGGCTCGCGCCGCCGCTCTTGAGTCCGAGTTTAATGCCCTTAAACTCGCCAATATGCCTTCTTTGGAGGCTTATTGTCAACGACTCCGGGAACTCGCTGGGATGCTAAAGGATGTTGATGCTCCGGTCACCGAACGACGTCTTGTCATCCAACTGGTTCGTGGTCTTCCAGGTGAGTATGACACGGTTGCATCGTATATTAATCAAACCTCTCCCAATTTTGAGACTGCTCGTAGCATGCTCGAGCTCGAATTGCATCGCAAATCTGGTTGCGATGAAGCGGCTACGGCCTTGGCTGCACCCGCCGTTCCTCCTACTGACCCCTGGTCTGAGCCGCCTCCTAAGACCACCAACACGGCTCCCCCCCGTCAGTCCAATAACAATACCCATAATCGCTACCAACGTCGCAATAATAATAATAGTAACAATCAGAACCAAAAAGCTTCAAATAACAACAATCAGAATCGTACTCAAATGCAAACACCCACCCCTACACCTGCTTACCCGTGGGGACCACCCCCTGGATGGCCCACCCCTTGGACCCCCCCTCCTTGTCCATACCCCACATACCCCGGCTGGGCCCCTCACTGGCCGACACCGTTCCCACAACAGGCTCGTTCTCATGGGTCGGGTTTCAATCGCGGGAATCAGTCTCGCACTTCTGGACAAGCATATGTCATGGACAACGAACCTCCTCAACCTACGGATTTAAGCCAAGCATTCCAAGCCTTATCGGTTCAAAATGGTATGGATCCGTGGTTCATGGATACCGGAGCATCATCGCACCTCACCTCTGATCCAGGTATGATTTCATCTCCTTTTAATACGAGTAAAATTCGCTCCATTTATGTCGGTAACGGCCATAGCATTTCCGTCATGGGTTCGGGCACCTCCACTCTACATACCCCTGACCGTACCCTTCATTTGCGCCAAGTCCTTCACACCCCTCACATAATTAAAAATCTAATATCCGTCCGTCAATTTACCAAAGATAATAATGTTAGTGTTGAATTTGATCCATTTGGCTTTTCTGTGAAGGATATTCCGACTGGGAAAATGATTTTGCGGAGTGACAGTGATGGCGAGCTCTACCCCGTGTCAGCTGTACCCTCCACGCGTCCCTCAAATACCAGTCCAACGGCTTTTTTGGCTACTGGACCTGATCTTTGGCACTCCCGGTTGGGTCACCCCGGGATTTCTGTTTTGAGTGTTTTACATTCTTCGAGTCGTATTCGTTGTAATAAGCCAAACAATACTCGTATTTGCTCTTCCTGTCAAATAAGTAAACAAAGGAGACTGCCCTTTCATGATTCTTTTACTCAAACTTTTGCTCCGTTTGATATTATACACAGTGATCTATGGACATCGCCTATTTTAAGCAAACAAGGTCACAAATATTATATGGTTCTTATTGACAATTTTTCCCAATTTGTTTGGGTGTACCCGCTAAAATTTAAATCACAGGTGTACGATAAATTCCTTCAATTTCATGCCTATGTTCAAACACAATTTAATGTGAAAATCAAATCTTTTCAATGCGGGATTACGTTATATGACACTTCTTAACCTGCTCCATTTTTTTTCCAAGATAGCGTTACTTAATCACCCACTTAAATTCCAATTTTTAGCAAATGACAAGTATAGATTTTTTATGGCACTATTCAGAGGATACCACTTAATCCACTGCTCACAGGTGCGGTCATGCGAAGCCTGTGAAAGCTTGTCGGAGTGATACGTATCTTGTCCAACACTTTGGCTGTTTTGATTGATGGATGTTGCAACAGTATTGGCCATCACGTAAAATGATACATATCCAATTCTGGACAAATTTGCACTTGTGAGACCGTATCATATGAGACTAAGTTATTCTCTTTCGAATGTAACACGCTGAGGCAATAGGAAAGTGTTCCCTTATACCATTATCCATTCGTCCCCAATGGGTGTTGGTGATTTAAGAGTAATTACCGGTTCATTTGGCGTAATTAAGATTGGTTCATAGATGGGTAATTTCTAAATAATGTAATGCGAGTTCGGGAAGTACGGAGTGTACACTCGCTTAATTATTTACGGGAATACGGTTTAGTTTTCGGTTCGAATAACTTTGAAGGGGGTCTCACTACTCGGATTTTTAATTAATTGTATCCGGAATTTCTGAAGAGTTGTAACTCTTCAGAAATACATCTCCCTATACCCTGTTTTGTCATTATAAATAGACAAAGGGATGAGAAGAAAAAGTTACAGAAAAATAATAATCTTCTACTGCATCAAAAGAACGTTTAACAAATTACTCAAAAATACTTCTTAATTATATCTCTGTATTCTGTGCCGAATACAGAGGGCAACCGTCTTATCTCAATACAAAGTTCGATACAACCCAGGCACTAAAGTAAGGGTCGAATTGTTCTATTAGGAAAGCATAGTGATTCGGTGCGGTTTTCATTATTGTCTTTTCAGTTCGTGTACAATTCTCTAACAATCTAATAAAACAATTTTCGTAATCAACGAATGTTATGGAAATGACGATGAAGGTTAACAAATTGGAGAAATTTGGGGGTGTTTATTTGGGAAGTTTGAGGGCTTTTACGTTTTTGGACAACGATTGATCAGTATGTGAACTTGTCGTTCGCAAAGGTATTCGGCGCGGTACTATGCGATTTTTATTTGCTAGATTGCCGCATAGACAACAGCAAGATCCATATATATGGAAGTATCACAATCAAGAGAAAAGATAAGTATACGTACATTGGTTTTGATTCATGTGATAGTTTGATTAAGTTATAATAATCTTGTCAAGTTAAGTGTTGGTTTGCATTATCTGATATGGTAAAATCTTTGTTACCAAGGCAATTGAAGTAGATGAATTGATCAAAGTCGTTTAACATTATCATTGCACCAAGTTCGTAAAAGTTATTACTTAATCTTGTGAATTAATGTATCATTTATAGACGTAATTGTATCGATCATTTGATATGACGATGTTAATACCATGATCTTGTACGGTGGTTAGTATGTGTAACAAGTCTTCTTGCCTCTCTTGGTTTATGAATAAAGTCAGATTATGTTCATTTATTTGTGTAATTTGATACTTGGTTTAGCGTCTTGTCACAAGTATTGGCGACAATCTGTTTTATTAAGACAGTTTTGTGATCATCATGGGTTTGTTTATTCCCAATGAAACGTTCCAAGTTTGGTTCGTAATATTGATGAAATACCCGGTTCACGAAAATACGGATAAGACAAAAAGCAGTTGGCGAAACATACTTGAAACATCAAACGAGATAAGTAAACTCTCAAGTGATACCAATGATAATTACTTATAGTTTATATGTGTTGATCATGTGTGTGCACCGTTCACAATTTGTGTGATATGATATTTACTCTTTATCATTTCAACACTCGAATGGTGATTTGCTTAGTGTGTTGTTTTGCTATCAGTCTATCACTAATCTCTACCGATTTTGTAAAGATGAATATGTGAATCTAACCATGGTGGTTTACTAGTTGATACTGTATCTTTGTAAAATTAATGTAGTTTCTACTGGATGTTCAATTTGGTACTAATATGCATGCATGTATAGTATATTAATGGTATTTGCCTTCCATGATTGATACGGTTCCGATTAATATACATGGAATATACTCTTGATAATTACGGAGTAATTGCATTTATAATATGGTGGTGTAATCATGCATGGATTAAATTCTGCCAACTTTGAGATAATGTCACAAGTTTGTGTTCAAAGTCGAAATATTGGCAGTACTTGTATATGCTTACATAACTTTGTGATCAAAGGGTTTCTGATTTGACATTTGTTATGGTAATAAAAGAATAAGTTTGTACACCTATCTGGTTTTAGCATGGCAGTGATGATTTGACAAAATGGATTTTATTATAATTCATGAATCTTATCTTATTACCATATTAAAATGTAACAACTAAAGTTGTTAACTCAAATAAGATGAGTGTGCATATTATTAGTATACTCTTATTGATATGGAATGTGCGGTTGAACGGATCATACAGCTGATCATACAGTTGAATGGCATAGTATATTGGTTTGAGGTGATGTAAAAAAGATCAGGAAATGTGGAGTCCTGAGACACCTTGGTTCATCAAATAAAGAGTTGGAAACTAACCCATGAAAAAAAAAGGACATATTTAATGTCAAGTTTCGTCTCGTAGTTATTCATCCTTGTATTTTATAAGAGCAAAATTTAATAAGATGTTTATAAATATTAAACTTTGGTCAAATTTTTATTAATTGATTTAATGATAAAGATCATGTTTTCTATCGTGTTGTAGTTAATAACAAAGATTTGTTTTGCCCATCATGAAAAATATTGTCAAAGCATATTTTGACATGATTACTGTTTTCTTTTATATGTTTGATCATAAGTAAGAGTTACAAATAATGATTGTGATTGATTATATTCTTTTGTGTTTCGTCATTATATGGTGTAGTATAATACGAAAATGAGTCCTATAGAGTGGGAATGAGTGTATTATATAAGTTCTCTTGGATGTAATATACGGAAATGTGGATATTGAGCGATAACATATGGGTATACATATATGGCTTGATAGCATGGTGTATTAATATAAGGCAATACTAAAAACCTGTAAATGGTATCTTAAATAGCCTAATTTTCAAGGAGGAGATGAAACTCACCCATATATAGAACATAAATATTGAAGTCGTTGTGTTTAAGTTCACATTGATTATTTATGAGAAATGAACATGTAAAGAAATATTTATGAATTGTGATGTTTTGATCAATGGATATTTGATCGGTTATTTAATAATGTTGTTAGAGTTCTAACTGTTTTGTAATGATTGCTTAACATGTTAATAACTTGTGTAAAGCTTTTTAAAGTTTGATTATGTAATTGATTTTACCATATAATCTCGAGAATGATGGTTTGCTATAACCATGGTGAGATTATGTAGTTATGGTGGTTTAACCATGTAAGAGGTACATCAGTAATATTAAATGTACAGTTTTTTTGACGAGTCCGATAATGGAGTAGTCATTTGTTGTAGGATTTTTGACAAGTTGATCTTTGGTATAGACCAAAGATGATTTACTTTGTAAAAGGTGATTTTGTCATCGTGTTCTTCTATGAAGGACATGGGGTAGGTAATATGATCCTTGGTACACTACAAGAAATATGTGCTCGGGCGACCAAAATACGCGACTGAAAAGAAGAGTCGCCAAATTGGCGACTGACAAAATATTCGGGCGACTAAAATTAGTCGCCAAAGTGGCGACGAAGAAATTCCGTACATTTTTTAACATTGGCGACCGCTTTTTTAAATCAGGCGACCGCTTTTCGTCGCCAAATTGGCGACTGCCCCTTGATCTGTCGCCTATTTCAGTCGCTAAATGTCTGAATAGAATAAAAATATCAGATAACACCTCCCTCAATCCCCACCTCCACACTTTACAAAAAATAAAACTCCCTCCCTCAGTTATCACCTTCACACATAAAAAAAAAAACAACTCTCTCTTTAACACTCTCCCTCTACTATTCGTATACCCCTTTAATTTTCTTCAACAATTTCCAAAAAAACAAAACCCTCTTTTAATTTCATCTTCCTCTTTGTTTTTCCTAGTAAAACCACAAAATTTCAAAGAGCTTCCAACATAAATCTTAAAACAAGATGCATATTTCTAAACGGATCTTGGCTTTTGGAAAAGTTGAGGAAGACGGATCGGGTTTGTTTCCGGGCTTGATTATTCTAGGCAGTTTTATATTAAACTTTTTAGTTTACATTTGAAATTTTGATTCTAGGTGTTTTTTATGCTTTTTTATTTTTTTTATTTGGTTTGAATATGCCTTTTGTAGTATTGTAAATGTAAATTTAGTAAATTTAGTTTCAAATAAGAAAGGATTGTAATGTAAATTTATATTTTAGACCCAAGTAATTGTGAAAATAAGCAAATTTGTCGTGTAAATTTATATTGGCGAGAGTATTTTTTGAGCAGATCTGCAGATCTGTTTCCTTTTTTTTTTTATTTTTTTTATTTTAGAATTAGCGACGGCGTTTGGTCGCAATTTTGGCGACTGAGGTGACGACGGTCGCCAATTTGGCGACTGAAAAAGCGGTCGCCATTTTGGCGACTAAAATCAGTCGCCCGCATAATTTAGGCGACTAGGCCTTGCGACTACATCTGGGCGACCGTTTTTGGTCGCTAATTTACGTTTAGCGACTAAAATCAGTCGCCTATTTCGGTCGCCCGAGACTGAATTTCTTGTAGTGGTATTAGGATCAAGGGTGAGAGTATGATTATTATATACCGGTTAATACTCTCAAAGGGCGAGTAAGGCATTTTATTCAATAATAAAAGTGGAGTTATTACTCGGGTTTTCACAAGGGCTTAATTATTGCGGTTTGATAAGTTGAATAAGTATACTAGTTTAGCTAGTACTCATATTTGACGAGCGATTAGGCAAGTGTGAAATGTATAAAGTAAACTATGAATTATGGTTTGTCCTATGTCGTTTTTCCTTCGGTTATAGAGGAAAATGTCGTAGAAATGACCATTACCAATGTAGATGGTCATTTCTACAAGTGGTAGAGTGTTTTTGCTTATGTGAGGCACCATTAGCTTATGGTTTCCAAGAAGCCGATTTGCCTTAAGAATTTGACATTGGAGTTGGTATGCGTAGTGTTAGCATATAGCCGGTTAAAAGGCTAAGTAGTTGAAGAAAATAATCTACGATGTTCCTTAAAGTATTTGACCAATTTCATTCATATAATTTTGATAGTGAATAACGGTGCGCACCGGGGTGTTTGTTATAACACGGTTTATGAACTATCATAAATGGGATTTGATATTGGTTGTTTTGTGAGATCTCAATTTTTAGTTGATCACTTTGCATAAAGGATCAATTAGGGACTTGGTTATAAAGTCGGTTGACGGGATGAGACTAAAACTCGTATAAGATCCTTGGCGATAGGATACCCAATTCCCCTCTAATACAATGTTAGAGGCTGAATTCAATGTGGAAGGCCTATTGTTAAGAGATTGTAGCACACAATAATTTATATCTCGAGGTGTGTGCTTAGACTTGCATGTTGTAAGGTTGATCTTTTGAAAAAATGTGTTTGCAAGGACACGATGAAAAGAATCAACCTATATGAACATGAAGTACAGCCGCTTCAAGGGAGTATGGGTTTGACTCCTGATATGTTCATGAATAGATATGGGACACTAGGCTTGTAAATAAGTGTCGGTTTATGTAATTTTAGAAGTAAATTAGTTTATGTGTGAGTTATCTTCATGTATTCAAAATGGGTAGAAAGGGTTCAATGCTTAGTCACACCCCGATACTCGAATATATGGAATGTGTAATTTCACTAAGTGAAAATTCAATCTTCGTGACATTTCCATTTATGCATAAATTGGTATGTTTGTTAGCTGTTTAATCTTGTATTACGCTTAAATGGGGGAGGAATGTTGGTGATTTAAGAGTAATTACCGGTTCATTTGGCGTAATTAAGATTGGTTCATAGATGGGTAATTTCTAAATAATGTAATGCGAGTTCGGGAAGTACGGAGTGTACACTCGCTTAATTATTTACGGGAATACGGTATAGTTTTCGGTTCGAATAACTTTGAAGGGGGTCTCACTACTCGGATTTTTAATTAATTGTATCCAGAATTTCTGAAGAGTTGTAACTCTTCAGAAATACATCTCCCTATACCCTGTTTTGTCATTATAAATAGACAAGGGGATGAGAAGAAAAAGTTACAGAAAAATAATAATCTTCTACTGCATCAAAAGAACGTTTAACAAACTACTCAAAAATACTTCTTAATTACGAGTATATCTCTGTATTCTGTGCCAAATACAGAGGGCAACCGTCTTATCTCAATAGAAAGTTCGATACAACCCAGACACTAAAGTAAGGGTCGAATTGTTCTATTAGGAAAGCATAGCGATTCGGTGCGGTTTTCATTATTGTCTTTTCAGTTCGTGTACAATTCTCTAACAATGGGTTAAATTTGACGTTATTAGCACCTTGAGACCGAAAATTCTTTTGTCCATATGAGGTGGAACTCTCTCTTGTCGTTGTGGGAACAAAAGGGTCTACAAAGTCATTATTTCACATGGCCTTGTATATATGAATGGATGTTCATTCAAAAAGTATAGAGGTTTGGAATAATGCATCTAATTTAGACTCTTGAAACTTAAAAATGTGTTTAAAAAGTATGCTTGATATTATTGACTCAAAGAGAAAAAGGTTTTAGGAAGACAAAGACTTTTCAACATTTCTTACAAGTTAAATTGCCATGTTCTTTTCCCAAAATGAGAATGCACTAAGATTTTTGAAACAGAAAATTGAAATTGATTTTCACTTCCTAATATATGATGGGAAGAATATCGTTCCTCATTGTCATTGTTCTTTTGCAAATGTTCCAATCCTCACTATATGTACATGCCAATGAACTTGATTCCTTAGGCTTCATTAGGTGCAAAAAACATGAACTAGATGCACTATTGAAGTTCAAACAAAGCTTTACCCGAGATCCTATAAATCGCCTTTCTTCATGGGTTGGTGAAGATTGTTGTCAATGGTTTGGGGTGACCTGTGACAATGTCACTCATAATGTTGTCAAGTTGAATCTCCCAAGTCAGCGAAAACACTTCTTTGATACTGTTTTGGGTTACGATATTGTTGGTTGTCTACCCAGTGTTGCAGTTTCCATGGTATCTTCTGGAGTAAGTTTGGCTTTGCTCGAACTAAAGCACCTAACTCACTTGGACTTGAGCGGGAATGACTTTTCTGGAAGTCAAATTCCAGAATTCATAGGATCTTTGAGGCACTTAAGGTATCTAAATCTTTCTTCAACTAACTTTTCTGGCTCCATTCCCCATCAACTTGGCGACCTCCAAAATCTGGTATACCTTGATCTTCTTGTTTCGCATCCATGTACTGAACCAAATGTCTTGCATAGTGAAACTATCAAATGGGCATCTGGTCTTTTAAAATTGCAGTTTCTAGACATGAGCGGCTGTGACCTGTCTCGAGCACACGACACTTTTCAAGTGCTAACGAAACTTCCTTTACTTTCAGCACTTAGCCTATCTGAGTGCCAGTTAACTAACTCGCATTTATCTCAGGCCTTAATCTCAAATACTTATAATACAATTTTCCCCACGCTTCAACATCTTAATCTTCAACTTAATTTATTTGAAGGTCCATTTCCACCCGTTCTTAAAAATATGGTTTCCCTTCGATCCCTCTCTTTAAGTTACAATCTATTTAATGGGTCGATTCCAATATGGCTTAGAACCATGAACCACCTCGAAGTTGTTGATTTGAGTCGTAATGGCTTTACTTATGTGGAAGGTGGGATTATGGGGATTATGGGAAATCCTTGCAGCTTCAAACACTTGGATTTGTCCGTCAATATTATTACCCAAGGAGATATCCTAGAGCCTTCTATGAGTTTATCTGAGTGTGTTGCTTTTGACTTGAATTACCTTGATCTTTCCAAGAACGAGTTCAAAGGTCAAGTTCCTGAATCTTTTGTGAAATTGTCAGCTTTGAAGTATTTAGATTTATCACACAATCAGTTGAGTGGACTGATTCCAAATTTTATAGGGAATTTAACCCAAATAGTGCACTTAGACATCTCATGGAACTCTCTCCAAGGTACCGTCTTCGACATTGGTAACCTCTCGAAATTGTCGTATTTGGATATGAGTTACAACTATCTTAATCTCAATCTTGACTCGAGTTTCAACTCGCGACCTCCTTTTCAACTTCAGTATGTTAATGTTCATTCTTGTGTGATAAACACGGTGTTTCCTCAATGGTTCAGAAATCATACTCAGATTGCACACTTGGACCTTTCTAATACCGGCATCTCAGGAGAATTGCCCGGATGGCTGTGGAACTCAAGTTATCTTCAACGATTACATCTTTCTGGCAATCGACTTTCAGGTTCTATGTAATTTTTTTCTTCTCATAATCGTTACATTTAATGTTTGTCGTGTGCATAAGGCTGTATCTGAGAATTTTGAAGCCCCGTGCGAGAAACTAATTTGGGACCTTTTCATGTGTTTTTAAAAATAGGAAGAAATCCATTTTCATGCATAAAACATAAACAATAAACACCAAATTTCATTTAGAGTGTTTTTTTCTTGCATTTTTTTTAATAAAGTCAATTATATTTACAACCTTTAGAGTTCTTATCATACTCATTTTAATGCTGGACATTGCTAACCATAAAACTTATCTTGAGACAGTTTATAATACCCTTTTTAAGTTTATCGATTTAAAATTTGAAAGTTTGAGCAAAGTAAAAGTGGGAATGAATTTACAAGCATGCTCTCGGTTGTACTCAAATTTGGTACCAGCCGTATTGCCATCTCATTTTCCTATATTATTTACTTTGATCGCTTTAATATTGGGATTTACTGCCATGCTAACTTGTGATTTGATCTTTTAACAATTTTCTCACAATAACGGATAAGCTATCTATCTTATAGGAACCTTACCGCGACATAAAGGTTGTGATAGCTGTAACATAGGGTCGTTGGACCTTCACAACAACTTGCTAACTGGTACAATACCTAATTGGCTGGGCCAAAATGCTGATGTGATAGATTTGTCCTCCAATATGCTATCAGGGGCGATCTTTGATGAAAATAACGCTTCATCACTTTTTGAAGTTTCATGGGTGCTTGACCTAAGCGATAACATGTTGTCGGGAGAGATACACTTTGGAAAGGTAACCCCGGGTACTGATTTACAAGTCCTCAGTCTAAGAGGAAATCATTTTAGTGGGCACATACGCTCAGAGCTCTGCGACTTTAGGTCGCTTATGGTATTGGAACTCGCACATAATCACTTAACAGGGCACATTCTTCCATGTCTAGGCTCCATTGAATTTGACAATGGTAAAAATTACAGGTTTGATACGACTTTAGAGATTGAAGAAATTGTCAAGGGAATAGTTGAAGTGTCCAACGGAACAGATAATGCTGCGTCCATAATTGACCTCTCGAGCAATCTACTAGTCGGCACAATACCAGAGGAGCTCACAAACTTATCCACATTGTTTGCATTGAACTTGTCATTTAATCATCTTACAGGACGCATTCCTGAAAATATAGGCAATTTGAAGACAGTCGAATCTTTGGACTTGTCGAACAACCATCTTTCAGGGACTATTCCGCAGAGCTTATCTTCCATATCATGGCTAAGCAAATTGAATTTGTCCAACAACCACCTCCATGGCCCTATTCCAACAGGTAGTCAACTCCAAACTCTTGACGATCCATCTATCTATGCAAACAATTCTGGTTTATGCGGATTTCCATTGCATAACAATTGCACTAAACCTGATCCGCCACCAAGTTTGACAAATGTTAATCCTACTGCCAAAAAAGATGATGTGAAAAAAGATAAATATGAAAAAATGTGGTTCATCCTAGTTGTAATGTCTGGTGTTGCTACCGGGTTCTGGGGCGTGGTCGGGACTTTGGTAATAAAGAGGAGTTGGAGACAAGCTTATTTTCGGTATGTTGAAGATCTTTCTGATAGAATTTATGTGCCAATCAAAGTCAGGCTGAACAAGTTCAAGAGGAGGTTCCATGAGAATATTGAAGATAAAGATATTATATTATCTTAGTAAATAATATTGTTATCTTAGTAAATAATATTGTTACCCTTTTGTATTATCTTGTTTTAATCCTTTCCTTAGAATTAGGTAGTACGTATCTTCTTGTTATTAGTTACCATGTTTATAGCACCTAACTCTTGTATTTAAACCTTTAACCTTTATCAATAATATTATCTTTGCCAATATCAAAGTTTACATGGTATAAGAGCATTCAACGTTTCTGGTTTCTCCTGCCTCTCAAAATTTAATCACAAATCATCTCTTCCTTTTTTTTCGAAGGCTTGCTATGGCTTCTAATGCCTCGATCATTCCCAACGCTGGAGAGCCGGCTGTACCCTTTGTTGCTATCAGTCTCTCCAACGTTACTCAACTCACCCCATCCACTTATCGGGCTTGGTCACGCCAAATCGAAGATCTGCTCTTCGGGTTTGATCTCGCCAAATATTTGGATGATTCTCACCCTTGTCCTTCCTCCACTATTGAGGATGCTGCAAAGGTTTCTAAGCCTAATCCTGCTTATGCAACATGGCTTCGTCAAGACCGGTTGCTAAGTGGTGCTCTCCGTGGTACAATCCATTCGAGTATCACGCCCCTGCTTCTTAATGCAAAGACATCTGCTGAAATTTGGTCTACTCTCAAATCGATCTATGCCAGTACGTCTCGGGGTCATATTCTTCAGGTGAAGGAACGCCTTCAATCTATCTCTAAAGGCGGTTCTTCGGCCACTGAATATATGCAATCTATTCGTGCTTGTGTCGATGAATTGGCTCACATGGGAAAGCCAATGGATGATGAAGACATTATTGCCAAAGTGTTACACGGTTTGGATGTTAACACTTATCGCTCGCTTATTGACAACATAAAACATCGGGACACCCTAATTTCCTTTGATGCCTTTTACGAGAGGCTACTGCAATTTGACCTCTCGCTCACACATGACCCTTCCCCGGCCTCTGCCTCCCTCCCTGCCACTGCCCTCGCTGCCTACACCAAACCCAACTACCCACGCCCTAATCACTCTACCCGTACTACTGCTGGAATCCTTCCCACACCCCCAAACCCACCTACCCAAAACAACCCATTCAAAGGAAAATGTCAGTGGTGCCACACCACTGGGCATTACCTCCAACTTTGCCCAGATTTCCAAGCCAAACACGGCTCTATCTCTGTCCCACCTCGTCCTCCCCCTGCTGCCTCACACAAACCGCACCAACCTCGTGCCCACACTGCGGCATTCACTCCAACTATGCCGGAGAATTGGGTCCTTGATAGCGGTGCTACCCATCACATTACTCATGACCTTCAAAACTTGGCCCTTCATGCTCCGTATGATGGAAATGATGAGCTCCTAATTGGTGACGGGTCGCCTCTCTCGATTACAAATATTGGTTCATTCACAATCCCTTCCTCTCCCACTCTAATTCAATTTCTTGATGTTTTACATGCTCCATTAATTTCTAAAAATATTATCTCTATTTCCAAATTTTGTACCGATAATTATGCTACTGCTCACTTTTCTTCCAACTCGTGTGTTTTGCAGGACCGGCTCACGGGCAGAGTGCTAATCCGGGGTCATCTTAACTCCGGTCTTTATGAGTGGCGTCCATCGGTCCCTGGCTCGGTTCTCCTTGTTCACGGGTCCTCCTACGAGTCGTGGCATCACAAACTCGGTCACCCATCTCCCCCTATTTTAAACTCTATCTCTAGGCTGTGTGGTTTTGATTTTCGGAATAATTTAGACTCTCATTGTAACTCTTGCTCGATCAATAAGAGTCATAAGCTTGTTTTTTCTGACACTTCTTTATGTTCCTCCAATCCTCTTGAATTAATTTTTTCGGATGTTTGGACCTCTCCCCTTTATTCTATTGATAACTACAAGTATTATGTCGTATTTGTTGATCATTTTACTCGTTATACTTGGATTTATCCCCTTAAACAAAAATCTGATACCGCTCCTGTCTTTACTCGGTTTCGTGCCTTAGTTGAAAAACATTTCAACCGACCCATAAAACAACTTTTCTCCGATAATGGTGGAGAATATTTAACTTTAACTCCTTCTATTACCTTGGATGGAATTACTCATTTAACTTCCCCTCCCCATACCCCGGAACATAATGGCATTGCTGAACGACGTCATCGTCACATTGTCGAAACTGGTCTCTCCCTCCTTACTCATGCGTCCCTTCCCCCTTCATATTGGTCCTATGCATTCGTTACTGCTGTTTATCTCATTAACCGGATGCCCACCCCCGTACTCCAAAATATTTCCCCTTACCTGAAATTATTTGGTGTCTCCCCTAATTATAATAAGCTTCGTAGCTTTGGGTGCCTTTGCTACCCTTGGTTACGACCTTACAATAAACACAAACTCGACCCTAAGTCCACCCCTTGCATCTTTGTTGGATACTCTTCCACTCAAAGTGCTTACCATTGTCTTAATCCCGTCACCCAACGACTCTACACATCCCGACATGTTCAATTTGTCGAAAACAAATTCCCTTACTTACACCTCTCTAACTCTTCGACATCACCATCTCTCCCGTCCCCTGATGATTGGTGTCCCCTTGTCCTACCCATCTTAACTCCACCCGTTTCCCCTGACCCGGTCTCACCTCAACCCGAGACCCCCTCCCCAGCAACGGACACCACCGCTGCTGCCCCTCCCCACTCCCCTACATCCAACCCTCACACTTCCGCTGCTACCTCTACACCCACGACTACAACCAGTCCTGTCCTCCCTACCTCTGTTTCGAGCACCTCTGCATCCCCTCCTCCCCCTCCTCCCCCCCTCCACCCCGTGTAACCACCCGCCTGCAGAACAACATCCGCTGCCCAAATCCCAAATACGCAAAAACCTCCAAAACTGCTCACATGGCTTCTGTTTCCTCTCCCACTATACCCCCTGTCACACTCAAAACTGCTCTTTCTCATCCCAAATGGCGCACTGCCATGGAGGATGAATTCACCGCTCTTCAAAAAAATAAAACTTGGACCCTTGTTCCACCCGATCCCTCATTCAATGTCGTAGGCTGCAAATGGGTCTTCCGTATTAAGTATAATCCCGACAATACAATTAACAAGTACAAAGCCCGTCTTGTAGCAAAAGGCTTCCATCAACAACCCGGTGTCGACTACTCCGAAACCTTTAGTCCTGTTGTCAAACCGGTGACCGTCCGTCTCATCCTCTCATTAGCACTTTCCCGTGGCTGGTCTCTCAAGCAACTCGATGTCAACAATGCTTTCCTCCAAGGTACGTTAACTGAAACTGTCTACATGTCCCAACCTCCTGGTTTTAAAAATTCTCAATTCCCGTCTCACATTTGCAAATTATCAAAAGCAATATATGGTCTTAAGCAAGCTCCTAGAGCTTGGTACAATGAACTCACCTCATATCTTCTCTCTTATGGCTTCACACAATCACTCTCCGATCCCTCTCTTTTTCTTTACAACAAAAACTCCACCCTTATTTATCTTCTAGTCTATGTAGATGACATTATAGTCGTTGGTCCGTCTACCCCCTCCCTCACCACTTTCTTTAATTCCTTTGCGACCCGGTTCTCCTTAAAGGATCTCGGATTTCCCTCCTACTTCCTTGGCATAGAGGTCACCCCAAACTCTCACGGTCTTCGCCTTACACAAACCAAGTACATCCACGACTTACTTACCCGCTCCAACATGCTTGATTGCAAACCTACCACCACCTCCATGAGCTCCTATCCGCCCCTCACCCTTGCGTCAGGCCAACCTCTCCCCAACCCATCCGACTATCGTGCTCTTGTTGGTAGTCTCCTTTACCTTTCCCTCACCCGTCCCGATATTGCTTATAGCGTCAATAAGATAGCACAGTTCTTACATTCACCTCGTGATACACATTGGCTTGCACTAAAACGCTTGTTACGTTACTTAAAGGGGTCTGTTCATACTGGTATTCAATTACATCGTGATACACCCCTCTCGCTGCATTCCTTTTGTGATGCAAATTGGGCCCGTGATACTGATGATTACGTTTCGACAACGGGTTTTATTGTTTACTTAGGACGTAATCCCATCTCTTGGTCTTCACGCAAACAACACACTCTAGCTCTGTCTACTACGGAAGCTGAGTTTAGAGCCGTTGCCACCGCTACTTCTGAAATTATGTGGATACGTTCGCTACTGGCTGAACTCGATTTTCGCGTCTTGGCACCCCCTGTAATTTATTGTGATAATCTTGGTGCAACGCAATATTCTACTAATCCCGTCTTTCATTCTCGGATGAAACACGTAGCCATTGCTTTTCACTTTGTCAGACAACAAGTTAATAATGGTCTACTACGGGTACAACATATTAGTGCAGATGACCAACTCGCTGATGCACTCACTAAGCCTCTCTCCCGCTCGCGCCTCGTGCCTATTTTGTCCAAGATCGGTCTTTCAGCTGAACAGTCCGACTTGCGGGAGCATATTGAAGATAAAGATATTATATTATCTTAGTAAATAATATTGTTATCTTAGTAAATAATATTGTTACCCTTTTGTATTATCTTGTTTTAATCCTTTCCTTAGAATTAGGTAGTACGTATCTTCTTGTTATTAGTTACCATGTTTATAGCACCTAACTCTTGTATTTAAACCCTTAACCTTTATCAATAATATTATCTTTGCCAATATCAAAGTTTACAGAGAATTCATCCTAAAAATAGATGGTATGATATCCGACACACATGAAAACTCTGATGCATTTTATAGTTCTCGTTAATGAATAACGATTTGTATGTATTCCTTGCCCTTTAATTGCATTATGTGATTTGAACTCTATGTATTGTGTACCATATGGACTTCTTGCCGTTTTAATATGCATTTTAGTAAAATTTTCAATTTCAAATGAAAAAAAAAAGCAATTATTTCTGGAATATATGAACTTGTGTCATTTGGCTGTTTAAGAAGCAAATTCATACTCTAGTTTGTTAGCAACAACGCGGAAATGCTAGCTTCTTAACCTGCTTAAATTTGTTTAATGATGGTGTTAATTTAATCAGGTTTGTATAATTGTATTTCACTATTCAAAGGATTCGGTTAAAACCCAGAATCCACTTTATTCATTGGTTCACAGACCAACACGACGGAAGAAGTTGGTAGCCTTGCCTGGTGCGTTATTTCCAGCACCGGGGTTGAAGAAGTTGATCCAACATGCCGTCTGTATAGATATGCAGTGGAATTTGATGTACGTGTTTTAATCCACTGTCCATAGATGCGGTCGTGCCAGGCCAATGGTAGTCTACTGTTTGAGTTGATGTTAAGGAAGAGTGGGGTACTACTGTTATTTCGGGCAGACACATTTTCGGGTGTGTTGTTATTGAATTATTCAAGGAAAGTAGTTAACATGTGACAGTCAACATTCAGATTGGATCGGATATTGTCAAGACGTACAATTTGGGTTCCTGCTTAATTTAGGAATCTAGTTGGATTATTCTGAACGGGGTGAGTTACTACGATTCTTACATGATGAAGTAGACAAAACCAAATCATAAGGAAGAAAAAAGTTCACAAAATCACAATTTATTCTTCACTACCAGAATCATTTACCAAAACCTTCATAATTTTAAACCCTCAATTTACCTTCAACGATTGGTTTCGGAATGAAATCTTCATTCAACTTAGGAAGTGACTCTGTTTTACAATTGGGTATAATAATGCCAATGCAGCCCGTTCTTTACAGTGTTTCATGGCATGTCATGCACTCATGCTAACGACTAATCAAATGGGTTGGCAGTTGGCTAATATAATAACAAGCACAAGGTAAATTTTATATGAATGGTTGTAGACGTCGGCAGCGCGTTAATGGGTGGGAGAAGGGGGTGGGTCCGTGTTGGAAATAGAGGCTTTGAGAGCCTTTTTTCTTAGTTTCCATTTGTCCCACATTGGTGAGGAAGTGGGTGTTTTATGGGTTTATATAACACCCCTTCCCTTACCTTATCACTAGTGGTCATGGGGAGTCTTTTGTAGAGACTTTGCGAGGTCTTAATCCATTTCGACATCGCACGCGCGCGTGCCCGCCCCGGGCCGCCCGGATCCGGATTCGGATTCGGCAATCGCTGCGGGTGTGCCTATCTTTTTGGGCCGCATCCGAGTTTTGTTTTGGGCTGTTTTGTTGAGTTGAATCGGTCGGTCAACCGACATGCTCCTCGTTTTTGGCCTTGACCGCAACTTCTTAGGAGCACGATTTGTCGCTTACATTTTGTCTTGGCTATAAATAAGAGCCCGACTTCTCTCTCAAAACACACGAAACATAAACTCTCTTCTCTCGTCTTCTCTCGCTCTCTCATAAATTTCGGGTATTGCTAATTGATGTCGTTCCGGGTCTTACATTCTTGAGTGGGCGAGTTTGTAAGGCGCGATGAGTGTAAACCTTGGGGACTACAGGTCGTGGCCCGATCGCCACCACGGTCGCACCAGGAGAAATAGTTTTTAAGGCGGCGGTTCCGCACCGCGTCACTACCTTTCCTCTGTCGGTATATCCGATCTCGGCATTTATTCGTTCGCATTCGATTCCTTTCGTAATTATTCTTGTTTAAGAATTTACGAACAACAATTTAAAAACTATTTATTTAAGTGCGGTAGCCATGTACGTGATTTCGAAAATTGTACGATATTTCGAAAATTGAGCAATTAGATGGTCGAATTATAAGCGTTGGTCCCTAAAGCGTTGATGTTTTTTGAGCGGTTGGAAATTGATTATGTTTTGTTTAATGACCCGCCAAAACCTATTGTTCCATCTCGATCCGAGACTACCCCTCCTCCCTCTAAAGATGTTAAGTCCAATGAAGAGGTTATTGCTAAATTTGTTAAGGACAACAAAAGCGCTAGGTGTCACATACTTAATAACATGGTTAACCCATTGTTCGATTTATTTGCTGATAATAAATCGGCTAAAGTCATTTGGGAGTCCTTCGAAAAAATATGGGGTGATGACGCTGGGAAAAAGAAATATGTTGTGGGTAAGTGGCTGCAATTTAAGTTGGTGGATGGGAAATCTATTATGGAACAGGTCCATGTCTATGAAAATTTGTGTCTTGATATTGTTAGTGAGGGCATGAAATTAGACGACCTTTTTGTTGCTAATGTCTTTGTTGGAAAAATTCCCTCCCTCCCGGTCCGAGTATAGAAATCGGCTAAAACACAAAAAGAAAGACATGTCCCTTATGGAACTTATCAGTCATATGAGGACCGAAGAGGCAAATCGCCTCAAAGACAACCCTACTTTTGTTTACCGGTCTGTGAATGCATCATTCTTTCTTTGTCAAAGCTAATTTGGTTGAGTCCGGTGGTCCGTCAAATTTCTTTGAAAAGTTCAAGGGTAAGGGTAAGGCCAAGGTTGGTCGGGGTAAGGGTAAAGGAAAGAAGTCGATCCAGGGAAGTACACCAAGCCGGTTGCAAAGATTCGAAGCCTAAGGGTCCTTTGGTTTGCTATGTTTGTGGGAAAACGGGTCACAAAGCCTACCCGGTAATCGATAAGAAGCTGAAGTGAAGCCAATCTTTGTGATGATGATGTCATTCTTCTTTGTGGTTGTTGAAGCTAATCGATGGGTAATCTTCTTTGAATGGGTCTTGAATCGGCGCTTCCGGATACCTCTGTCTTTGATAAGGGGTTATTTCTTTGAGTTCGAGAAGATAGCGATGGGGAATGCGTCTACATGGGTAATTCTTCATTTGCAAAGATCACGGGCAAAGGCAAGATCTTTCTCAAACTCACCTCGGGGAAAACACTTGCTCTCAATAATGTTTTATTTGTACCCACATTGCGTCGAAACCTCGTGTCTGGTGCCTTATTGAACAAAGCTGGTTTAAAACTTGTTTTTGAGGCTGACAAGGTTGTAATGTCGCGCAATGGGGAATTTGTGGGCAAGGGTTATCTGTCTGGGGGTCTTTTTGTCTTGAACACCGATTCTCGCTTTTAATAATATTGCATCTCTTACGCTTATATCGCCGAGTCTATTGATGTTTGGCATGGTAGATTAGGTCATGTGAATATCGACTACATTAAAAAACTTAGAACCATGAGTTTAATTCCAAGTTTGTCGAGTCAAGAATTCTCTAAATGTGGTAGCTGTGTTGAGGCTAAATTCACAAAGAAACCTAGTAAACTTGTGACAACTAGGACTACGAGTCTTCTTGAGTTAATTCACACCGACCTAGCTGACTTCAAAAATGTTGCAAGTAGAGGTGGCAAGAATTATTATGTGACTTTTATAGACGACTGTTCGAGGTACACCCGAGTTTATTTGCTTAAGACTAAAGATGAAGCAGAACAATCGTTTATAAACTTTAAAAATGAGGTCGAAAATCAACTCGACAGGAAGATTAAAAGGGTAAGGTCTGATAGAGGTGGTGAGTATAAATCCGATTATTTAGCGGACTTTTGTCTGCAAACGGTTTAATACATGAGACTAGTCCACCTTACTTACCCCAATCCAATGGTGTAGCTGAACGTAAAAATAGAACTTTAAAAGAGATGATGAATGCTATGCTTTTAAGTTCGGCCATCTCCGCCGATATGTGGGGGAAGCAATTCTTTCTCGCTTGTCACATTCTTAACCGTGTACCTCATAAGAAAATTGACAAGACACCCTACGAGATTTGGAAGGGCTATCCTCCTAACCCGAGTTACCTTAGAGTGTGGGGGTGTTTGGCTAAAGTGGGTTTACCTGACTTTAGGAGACCTACCGTTGGACCTAAGACCTATGATTTTGTTTTTATAGGTTATGCTCAAAATAGCTCTGCTTATAGATTTATGTCTTTGAGTGACCGTTCTATATCCGAGGCCGGAGATGCCGAATTTTTTGAGCATGTTTTTCCTTTTCGGAAAAATGTTGTTTCATCTACTTCATTACCTGTTGCATCTATTGATATGTCTTCACATGTTAGTTGTAGTAGCACTCCTATTGATCATCTTTGTTGAACCTAGGAGGAGTAAAAGACCTAGATGTCCAAAGGATTATAGTGATTATGTTACAACACATTTATCTGAATATGGATACTCTGTTTGTGCAAGTGATGAGTTTGTTTGACTTTTTTAATAGAGGATGACCCAAAAACCTATAGTGAGGCAATGAAATCCATTGATGCTAATTTTTGGAAAGATGCTATTAAAAGTGAACTTGATTCTATTGTTTCTAATCAGACTTGGGAGTTGAGTGATTTACCTAAAGGTAGTAAACCCATTACGAGTAAATGGATCTTTAAAAAGAAAATGAGACCTGACGGTACAATAGAAAGGTTCAAAGCTAGACTTGTAGTTAGAGGCTTTACACAAAAGAAGGGTATTGATTACTTTGATACCTATTCTCCTGTGACCAAAATTTCGACTATAAGAACTCTTGTCGCTTTAGCTGCTATTCATAACCTTATTATACATCAGATGGATGTTAAAACTGCTTTCTTGAATGGTGAGCTAAAGGAAGAGATCTATATGTCGCAACATGAAGGGTTTGTGATTAAGGGTCAAGAGAATAAAGTGTGTAAACTGAACAAGTCACTTTATGGTCTGAAACAAGCACCTAAACAGTGGTATGAGAAATTCAACACTACTTTGATGAGTAATGGCTTTATGATTAACAATTCTGATTCATGTGTTTATTCCAAAGTGATAGAATCTGATTGTGTCATTATATGCCTATATGTGGATGACATGCTTATTTTTGGTAATAATTTAGATGTGATAATTAAAACCAAAGAATTTTTGTCATCACACTTTGAGATGAAGGACTTAGGAGAAGCTGATGTTATCCTAGGGGTTAAGGTTATCCGAAACTCCAATGGAATTTCTCTGAGTCAATCTCATTATGTTGAAAAGGTGTTGAAAAAGTTTAATCGCTTTGATCGTGTACTGCTAGAACACCCTATGATTCCAGTGTACATTTGAGTAAAAACTTGGGTAAAAAGTGTTTCCCAGGAAGAGTATGCTAAAATCCTAGGGAGTGTGATGTTTCTTATGAACTGTACTCGACCAGATATTGCATATGCGGTTAGTAGACTGAGTCGTTATACACATAACCCTGGTAATGAACATTGGAATGCTCTTCGTCGTTTGCTAAAATACCTAAGAGGAACAGTTGATCTGTGTTTGCATTATGGTAAATTTCTCTTTGTGTTAGAAGGATATTGTGATGCAAATTGGGTTGCGAGGTAACGATGAGATTTGTTCTACTAGTGGTTATGTCTTCACCATGGGTGGAGGTGTGATATCCTGGAAGTCTTCTAAACAGACTTGTATTGCACGCTCTACCATGGAGTCGGAGTTCATAGCTCTTGAGTTGGCGGACAAGAAGCGATTGGTGAAAAACCTATTGGTGATGTACCAAGTATGGGGAGGACGGGCCGACACCGGTCTCCATCTTTGTGTGACTCGAAAGTGCAATTGGCGTTGCAAAGAATAGTGTCTACAATTCGAAAAAGAGACACATGCGAATAAGGCACGCTGCAGTTAAACAACTCCTTGAGAATGGAGTGATTATTGTGGACTATGTGAAGTCCGAAAGTAATCTTTCTTTGATCCCTTTACTAAGGGATTGACTAAGAGATTAGTCGTTAATACGTCGAGGGGAATGGGGCTTAGGTCCATGAGTCAAGGTTGAGATTGACTAGGTCAAAAGTTTCCATTCCTATGGCGTAGTATGATTCATAGCCTTTATGGTGGTGCTTTTGAGACGCACTTGATGAATTATACTCTAGGTTGGACTTATGTCCTTAATGGCTCGTGTGAGAAGTGCTGATGAGAAGCACTTGAGCCACCTACGTAGGTGTAATGATCCTAAGACTATGAGAAGTCTTGTGGTCACACCTATCAGTACCAAGGTAACGCATAAGCTCTAAAAGAGCGCGTTGCACTCTGAAATCGCGGGACGATCTTAATTTGAAGGTATGATATGTGTAGTGGGGGGTATCGACCGAAGTTCAGCTAGGAATTCAAATCGCAAGATATTCTCTAGTTGTAAGTAAGTTGTTTCCTCATTTCACTAAAGTGTCAATTCAAATCGAAAGATATTGATACCTAAGTATCCACCCTTCCTTTACCCAGGAATTCTTCTTTCTCTGGCTCTGGCGCCTCTAGTGGGGGATTGTTGGAAATAGAGGCTTTGAGAGCCTTTTTTCTTAGTTTCCATTTGTCCCACATTGGTGAGGAAGTGGGTGTTTTATGGGTTTATATAACACCCCTTCCCTTACCTTATCACTAGTGGTCATGGGGAGTCTTTTGTAGAGACTTTGCGAGGTGCTTAATTCAGCTCGCACACGCGCGCGCGCGCGTGCCCGTGCCCGGGCCCGGCCCGGCCCGGATCCGGATTCGGGATTCGGGATTCGGGATTCGGGATTTGGGATTCGCCTGCGGCGGGCTGTGCCTATCTTTTTGGGCCGCATCCGAGTTTTGTTTTGGGCTGTTTTGTTGAGTTGAATCAGTCAGTCCAACTGACTGTCAACAGGAGAGTCATGCTCCTCGTTTTTTGGCCTTGACTGCAACTTCTTAGGAGCACGATTTGCTGCTTCTGTTGCTTCTGTCTTGGCTATAAATAAGAGCCCGACTTCTCTCTCAAACACACAGAAACATAAACTCTCTTCTCTCGTCTTCTCTGCTCTCTCATAAATTTCTGGGTATTGCTAATTGATGTCGTTCCAGGTCTTACATTCTTGAGTGGGCGAGTTTGTAAGGCGGCAGTAGTGTAAACCTTGGGGACTACCGGTCAGCGCTGATCGCCACCACGGTCGCACCGGAGAAATAGTTTTTAAGGCAGCGGTTCCGCACCGCGTCACTACCTTTCCTCTGTCGGTATATCTGATCTCTGGCATTTATTCGTTACTGCATTCTGATTCCTTTCGTAATTCGTTACTGTTTTAGAATTTACGAACAACAGTCCGTAGTATTTGTGGTGGTTGGTAGGTCCATGGGTGGTAGTGACAGAAAGAATGGGAAATTGAGTTTTAGTGGGATGTTATTTACTTATTTTATATGCGTATAGATCCCGCGCAAATGCGCGGTTTTTTAGATAGAAATATTAAAGAAAATACGAAACAACAATTATAAAACCTGATATTTTAACTCAATTTGATATTTAATTGTAAATTTATTATTATTAATATTTTGTATTAGTCGGTGTAAAAGGAAAATTTCAGAATAATCCGGTTGTAGATATAATATATTGAAAGGTCAATTAGAGAGATGATATAATAAAAGCCCAATTATAGATATAATATAAAGAAAACCCAATTATAGCCAAATTCATTTAGGCGGCAAAATTTGGAGATTTCTTATTCTTTTAGTATAAGGGGATGCCATGACCGAGAGGCGGCAATCATTGACACGACCCGAAAACACGACACGAAGTTAGCGGGTTAGGGTCAAGACGTTACGACCCATTTAAGTAATTAGTTTGATACGACACGAAACTTAAATGGGTCGGGTTAGGGTTGATGTCTTTTGACACAAACCCGACACGAGTAACCCATTTATTTAAAATTGTCATAATATATTTGGCTTGAGTAAATAATTCAACAAAAACAACTTAAAAATAAGCATTTTTATTCATCATTTTTGGGATATTAGGGTTATAAAGCTTAGTTTATTGTATAAGTTTATTGGGTTAGACACGTTAAGTGGGTTAAAAATGACCTCCTTAAAGATAAATGGGTTAAACAGGTCGGGTTGGGTTATAGAAAAATTAAATGGGTCGGGTTAGGGTTGAAACAAATGACCGTTTATATGATTGGGTCGGGTTAGGGTTGGGGTAGTGGTGACCCGTTTAATATTGGCGCGAACACCAATACGACACGACCTGATCTGTTTGCCAGGTCTACCATGGCCCATGGGACATTTCCAGGAAATGGGAAATGGAGAAAAAATAAAGATGGAATAATTGATGATGGTTTTACTTTTACTTTTTTAGTAGTTTATAATTGTAATTTAGTATTGTAGTACAACTAGTTTTGAACCCGTGCAAAATTGCACGGGAATGTATTTGGGCCGGTATTAATGTTTTTGGATGTATTTTTTTTTTTTTGCATTTCTATTGTAATTATCTAGTTGATCTAAATCAGCGATCTACATAATTAATGTTTACACTTGTTTCAAATACGTGCTCACGTGCAATGGTTTAAGAGGAAATAACGTAATATACTATTGTAAATAAAATTTGCATACACAAAAAACTTTACATTCCGAAAAAAGAAATATAATTTAATAATCAACTTTAACATAGGCAAATTATTCTAAAAAGTGAAAATTTTCATGATAGTGGTTCTCGGGGATTTGACATTGATTGTTACGTATTTTCTGTAATCACCAAGTTTCTTGGAGGTATGAACACCTATATTCGTCAAGCATAAAGGCAAAGACGAATTATTTCATTAATTTCTGTAAAATATTCACATTATTTGTTATTCAATCCCGTAAGTAAATGTAATTTATTCACGTAATTATGTAATTTTATTAGTAACTATGTAATTCAGTCCGATTATATGTAATTACTTTCATTTATTCCGATTTGTAATTCATTCCGTTTGTATGCAATTTCTTTTACTTCTGCCGATTATCTATTTATTTCATTAACTATGTAATTCAGTCCGATTATATGTAATTACTTTCATTTATTCCGATTTGTAATTCATTCCGTTTATATGCAATTTCTTTTACTTGTTACAAGTACATTTACGGAAATAATCATTGGGTGTGTGAAGGATCACAACATGATTGAAGATTTGAGGTTATTGTGTTTCGGGTTATATAGAGACTGAATTTCGGGTTTTGATTGGAATGGGAATTGCACCAACTGTGTTTAAATCCTTTGATTAAAGGGTTCCTGAATGATCATTCACTATATAAAGTCTATGAGCAGCTTCCCTATAATGTACGCTTCTCTGCAGCTTCTTGACAGCTAATTTGCTCAGTATTCATGCATACGACTCCCTTCATTCCATTTTTATTGCCCCTTCTCCCAACTAACAATTAACTTTTGGATAATATCATATTATACGATACTGTGAATAAAATATGAATCCACTCGTCTGCAATAGACTAATGAAAATATTAGAGGATAATGTTTTAACATTATAGAATGATATTGTAGGCCACAAAACATGTTTCCCTACTTCACTTAGGAAGGAAAACAGAAGACCTATAATGCCTAGTGGGTTGCTTTATAAAAGTGTATAGGAAAACAGAAGACCTTGACTTGTTAGTGCGTGGAAGAAGGTTGTGGGGTCCGTTATCGGCAGCGCGTGCAGTAGTGGGTGTGGTGGTTGGTAGGTCCATGGGTTGGATTATGTATATGACTACATGTTACATCTGCTCCCACATATTCAACTTTTTAAATTTGTGAATAGGGTGCCCTTAGACTCCTATTTTTCCACTTCTCCTCTATTTTTTCGACACCTCATTTTCTCTTTCATCAATCTCATTTCTCACCATTATCATCCTCTTCCATTATTTTTTTCCACAATAGAGAGGATCATCTCATATTACATTTCTTACTTAAAATAATCTCAAAATTCTATAAAAGATAAAAATAAAAGAATTATTATGCAAAAGACAAATAATGATTGGTTTGTGGGCACTAGGGCCAATGTAAGCTTTCCTCTAAAATTAGAGGAAAATGGAGGAAGTAAGCATCTTCCTCTTACTAAGAGGATGGGTAACATGTGCCTCACAATAGAGAGGATGTCCTCTTAGAGGAAAGAGAGTGTTAAGAGGATCTCTCCTCTCTATTGTGGGTGCTCTTAAACATTGATTTTCATGTAGGACGTGCCGGCTTTTTTTATCGTTTTTGAAATTTTCACTAAACTATAAATCGTAGACCAGATATTGAAATTGACCAATTTTTTTTTAAAAAAAAATTATTATCTTTTCGAGATAGCCAAAAATTGTCATTCGGAAATTTAAGATCGAAATTATGGTCAATTTAAGATTCTGCTGGAAAAAAAAAACCTAGAAATTATGGTCAATTTAAGATTCATGTGTTAGTAATGTGATTGTATCCAACTGAGTGACTAGCATTCCAGCAGAATAAGCTCATCTTTCATGTCTTGTCGCTTTTCTAGTCTTGTTATTGTAGTGATTGTATTGTCTTCTTATTGTGTATCGGCTGATTTAGGAGTGCACTGAGCTAGTTCAATAGTGTCAATGAGGCCGGACTTTCTACGAATAAGGTCACTTTCGTGTTTTTGATTAATTGAGACCTGATGCCTATGCAATCGAGTATGCTAAGTTACTTCAAAGAAAATTTAGTCGACTGCATAATTGCATCGTACTTCAGTACTTAATGCTTTTGAGCTTAGCAATCAAACACATGATTATTCAAGTAGCAAAAACAATCTGTGATACTGTTACGAGAATATATACGCACATCGGAGAGAATTACTAATACTTAGCATCCATATTTTTACAACACTCGAAATTGATGTATAATTTTCTCTTATGTCTAACATGTAAAATTACAAAATTTGATACAAGTATTATACTACGCTATGATGAACAATCCAAGAAAGTGACTCTTTCGATATCAGTGAGCTACTCTCTTTAGCGAATTTAGAACCGTGCAAAAGGGTATAAGGAAACAGAAGACGACCTTGACTTGGGTCCATATGAATGTCAATACACATTAATTAGATATGGACCTTGCAGCAACGTAAAAGTGGGTTTAGAAACTTTGGTTGATATTGGATGTAAATGATGTTACATTTGCAAAGCAACGACTTTATGAAAGACAAAAGACTTTTTAACTTTTCTTACAGCTTTAAGTACCATCTTCTTTCCACTCCTTTCCCAAAAAATAAGAACTGACAGTAAACTCCACTAAAACAGAAAACTTAATCTGATTTCCACTTAGTATAATGGCAAGAATCTCGTTTCTCTTTGTCATTCTTCTTTTGCAAATGTTCCAATCCTCAGTATGTGCCAATGAACTTGAATCATTAGGCTTCATAAGGTGCAAAAAGCATGAACTTGATGCACTATTGAAGTTCAAACAAAGTTTCATCCAAGATCCTAAGAAGCTCCTTTCTTCATGGGTTGGTGAAGATTGTTGTCAATGGCACGGAGTCACCTGCGACAATGTTACTCATAATGTTGTCAAGTTGAATCTCCGGAGTCAGCTGCCACATAACTTTAACGGTTTTCCATGTCTGCCCAATCCCGTCATTTCCATGGTATCTTCTAGAGTAAGTTCTTCTTTGCTCGAACTCAATCTCCTAACTCACTTGGACTTAAGTGGGAATAACTTTTCTGGAAGTCGAGTTCCAGATTTCATAGGATCTTTGAGGCATTTAAGGTATCTAAATTTCTCTTCAGCTGGCTTTTCTTCCTCCCTTCCTCCTCAACTTGGCAACCTCACAAATCTCGTACACCTTGATTTTTATGTTGACAATGACTGTGTTGAACAAAGTCATTTATATGGTGAAGATTTAGGTTGGGTATCTGGTCTTTTAAAATTGCAGTCTTTAAACATGCGCGGCCATAACCTCTCCCGAGCTCACGACACTTTTAAAGTGCTCAGCGCACTTCCTTATCTTTCAGCGCTTAGCCTATCTAATTGTGGATTAGATAACTCGCATTTATCTAAGGCATTAATAGGGAATACTTCTAATTCATTTTTCCCCACTCTTCAACATCTTGATCTTGAGGACAATCACTTTGAAGGTCCACTTCCACTTGTTTTTAAAAATATGGTTTCTCTTCAATCTCTCTCTCTCAGTTACAGTAACTTTAATGGATCAGTTCCACTCTGGCTTAGAACCTTGAGGCATCTCGAAGTTCTTGATTTGGGTTACAATCAGTTTAGTCATGTGGAAGGTGGGATTATAGGGATTATGGGAAATCCTTGCAACTTCAAATACTTGGATTTGTCCTATACTTTAATTAACCAAGGAGATATCATAGAGCCTTCTATGAGTTTATCTAGTTGTGGTGCTTTTGACTTAGAATACCTTGCTCTATCATATGATTATTCGTTCGAATACATTGAACCGCCTAATATGAATATTAGTTTGCCGTCTTCATTGGGACAACTCACAAACTTATATTACCTCGATCTTTCAAACAATGAGCTCAAAGGTCAAGTTCCAGCATCTTTTGTCAATTTGTCAGCATTGAAATATTTGGATTTGTCATGCAATCAGTTGAGGGGATTGATTCCGGATGATTTTATTGGACAATTAAACGAGATAGAGCATATAGATATTTCATCAAACTCCCTCCAAGGTACCGTTTTGGGCATTGGTAACCTCTCTAAATTGTCGTATTTGGATATGAATTACAACCATCTTAATCTTAATCTTGACTCGAGTTTCAACTGGCGATCTCCCTTTCAACTTCAAACTTTTAATGTTCATTCATGTGTGATAAACACGGTGTTTCCTCAATTTTTAAGGAATCAAACGCAAATTGTATACTTGGATCTTTCCTATACCAACATCTCTGGAGAATTGCCCGGATGGCTATGGAACTTGAGCTCTATTCAAGAATTACATCTTTCTGGCAATCAACTAACAGGTTTAATGTCAAGTTTTTCTTTAATCCATGATATTAAAATCGGTATTTACACAAAGTAACGACCATTATGTAAATGCCTAACAGATTTTTCAATTTCCGCACCAATGATTTCTGATATATAAAAATTGTCTTATATAACCGATCTGGTCTATAATTGCTAGATACTTAGCTCATACAAGAACAATAAAGACAAAGCCCAAAACTAAATCAATATAAAAAAACGAAATGCTATTCGTGACCGATGCCACTATTTATTGCTCCCTCCACACAGTTATTTTTACCCAATTTCAATAAAATACTCCAAACATATATTAGAGAAATAAAATGGGATGAAAACAAATGTGCGGAGGGAGTATTATCCTTGAAACCTAGGAGGATTTTTCAACAAATTTCTCATACTAACTTATCTTATAGGATCCTTGCCGCAACATGTAGCTTGTGATGGGCTTTATGGTTGTAGCTTCAAGTGGCTGGACCTTCACAACAACCTTCTTACGGGGACAATACCTAAATGGCTGGGCAATTTAGAAGATGTTGCAGTGATTGATTTATCTTCCAATCAGCTAACAGGGGCGATTTTTGACGGAAATAATGCTTCATCACTTTTTAATATTAGAAACTCCTTAACGGTGCTTGACCTCAGTGACAACATGTTGTCAGGAGAGATACAATTTGGAAAGGTTCAACTGGATACTCATTTGGGAATCCTCAGTCTACGACGTAATCATTTTAATGGGCCCATTCCCTCACAGATCTGCGATTTTGGGTCTCTTCTAGTATTGGAACTTGCTCAGAATGGTTTGACAGGGCACATACCTCGATGTTTAGGCTCCATTGGTTTTAGCAATAGTAAAATTTTTATTAGTGATACACGCCTACAAATTGAAGAAATTGTCAAAGGAATAGTGGAAGTGTCCACTGGAACAGACGGGGGTTCCATCATCGACCTTTCCAGCAATTATTTAGTCGGTTCAATACCCGAGGAGCTCACAAACATATCCGCTTTGTTTGCGTTGAACTTGTCGTATAATCATCTTACAGGACACATCCCAGAAAATATAGGCAACATGAAGACGGTCGAATCTTTGGACTTGTCGAATAACCATCTTTCAGGGACTATACCAGATAGCTTGTCTTCCATATCATGGCTAAGCAAGTTGAATTTGTCCAACAACCACCTACATGGCCGAATTCCGACAGGTAGACAACTCCAAACTCTTGACGACCCATCTATCTATGCGAACAATTCTGGTTTATGCGGGTTTCCCTTGAACAATTGCACTGAAGTTGACTCGCCAACAAGGCATGCTGCCGGAAAAGATAATGTTGAGAAAGAAGATAAATATGATAAGATGTGGTTCATCCTAGCCGTAATGTCAGGTGTTGCTACCGGATTTTGGGGCGTGGTTGGAACTTTGGTGATAAAGAGGAGTTGGAGAGAATCTTACTTTCGGTATGTCGAGAACCTTGCTGATAGAATTTATGTACCAATCAAAGTGAGAGTTAACAGGTTCAAGAGAAGGTTTGACGAGAATTCCTAAAAGTAGTTGGTATGAATTGAGATACACAAGAGAACGCTGATGCATAATTGATCTGTTAATGAATAGTGAATTGTATTATATTCCTTCTCTTATACTGCATTATGTGACTTGAACTCTGTTTACTATGTAATATACGGACTTCATGCTGTTGTAATATGTATTTTAGTATTGTTTTCAATTTTACTATGTAATATACGGACTTCTTGTTATATATTATACTGCATTTTAGTATTGGTTTGAGACGATGTAGTGACAAAGGTGATGATCTTATCCAACACACAAAACCCTTGATTTACCAAAACCCCATTTTACAATCTCCTGTTTATAATCAATCTACACTTTTCATCATACAAAAGATGCAATTTCCCAATTACCCACTTCACTGAAATCATCAAAGAACTGAATGTTTGAGAATGAATTTAGTTGCATTTGCAACTGAAAGTGGTCTTGCGGATTGTATGAAGAAATGCTTGTGAGTGGTCTCTCTTCAGATGAAGTTACTTCTGGACTTTTGGTTGCATTTTATAGAGGTTGCATTTGCTAAGCTGTTTGCTGGAAGCAGCTAATTTTCGACGATGAAGGCTGCAGCTTCCCTATAATGTACGCTTTTTCCCTGCTTCATCACAGGTAATTTGCTCAATATTCATGCATACGACTCCCCCCGTTCCATTTTTATTGCTCCCTTCTAACGATTAACTTTTGGATAATATCATATTGTACGAGTTTCGTAGAATAATTATGAATCCACTCGTCTGCACTGGACTAATGAAATATTAGAGGATAATGTTTTTAACATTATAAACCAATTTAGCGTGAATCATAAATTCAATTCGTATGAGTTGAATTTTTTAAAGCAGTTACTACTCTTCCATTTAGTTATAAATAGCGATGCATAAATAATGTTACTGTTTGATACATATCCAATTCTACAAAACTTTATAGAAGATGATTTTACATGTCAGACCATCCCATTAACCATAGTTGGTGATAAATAATTTGAAACTTGGCTTATTTTCCGTTCAGCAATTTTGCTTCATGCGGAATAATACAGAAATTGCAATGCATCGTATTTGTTGGAGATCCTCTTATCACTAGCAAATCATTTTAAAACAGAGTATTACTCAGCATCGATTTTTACAACACTTGAAATTGATGCATAATGTTATAAATCAATTATCTGCACTTCAAACTTGATGTTACATTGCGATGCACATGTACTGTTCAAATTTCATCAGGTAAATAATCAGTTGGTTTTACAAGGAGAACTCTTTTCCCTTTGTGAAATTTTCTCTGGCTCTTGTGAGTGCCTTTACAAAGGTGTATAGGAAAACACAAGACCTTGACTTGTTAGTATTTATTTTATATGGATGGTCCTCGACGTCGGCAGCGCGTGAATGGGTGGAAGAAGGGGGTGGGTCCATAGTGGCTGTGGTGTTTGGTGGGTCCGTGGGTGGTAGGTAAAGAGAAAGAAGGGGAAAGGGAGTTTTAGTGGGGAGTTCTTTACTTATTTTATATGCCTTGGTATATTTCCAGGAAATGAAAAATGGAGAAAAAATTATAAAGGAAGAGGAATTGATGATGGTTTTACTTTTAGTCGAGTAGTTTAAAAAGTTAACAATTACTCCCTTTTAAATATCAGTTTTAAATAAGTGTCATTTATAACTTTTTTTTTTAATTTACTCCCTCAAAATGCACCTTTATCAAAAATTGTTTCAAACCTCCAATTTAAGTGACTTATTCCGTTTGTTTTTGAACTTATTATCCATTGTAATACTTTTCAAAGTATAAGTTAGTTAAGTCACAAACGTAATAAGTTCATAAAACAGAAGGCATAAGTGACTTAAGTTGGAGTTTGAAACAATTTTTGATAAAAGTGCATTTTGAGGAATTAATTTAAAAAAAATTATAAAAGGGTTTTATTTTACAAAACTGATATCTAATAGGGAGTAATTGTTAATTGTCTCTTTAAAATTTTAGATAGGATATGGATATCGTTAAATTTATGGATAATAGTTTGTAACCCTCGTAAGTGTCCACCACCACGTGGATACCCGAAATTGTTGAACATTTGTGTTGAAATGCATTTTATATTTGGCCTTGTTACATTGCAACGTAAGAAGGGGTTTAGGAAAGACAAAAGACTCATCATCTTTTCTCACATTATAAAGCACTAAACTCCACTAGAATTTTGAAGAACTAAGTCACAAAAACAAAACAAAAATTCAAATTGATTTGTTCTTACTATGATGGGAAGATCCTTCTTTCTCTTTGTCATTGTTCTTTTGCATGTGTTCCATTTATCACTATGCGAACATGGCGAAGAACATGAATCCTTGAGCTTCATAAGATGCAAAAAACATGAATTAGATGCTTTATTAAAGTTCAAACAGAGCTTTACCCAAGATCCTATGAACCGCCTTTCTTCATGGGTTGGTGAAGATTGTTGTCAATGGCATGGAATTATCTGTGACAATGTCACTCACAATGTCGTCAAGTTGAATCTTCGGAGTCCGTCTCCAAATTACTATTACCATGATTTTATTTCTTTGCCTGATCCTCAAGTTTCCATGGTATCTTCTGAAGTAAGTTCGTCTTTGCTCGAACTAAAGCTCCTAACTCACTTGGACTTAAGCGGGAATGACTTTTCTAGGAGTCACATTCCAGAATTTATAGGATCTTTCAGGCATTTAAGGTATCTGAATCTCTCTTTTGCTGGCTTTTCTGGCCCCCTTCCCCCTCAACTTGGCAACCTCACAAATTTAGTTCACCTTGATCTTCATGTTTCTGGTCAAATAGGCATGAAGATGAGCGGCTTATATGGTGAAAGTTTAGGATGGGCATCTGGTCTTTTAAAAATGCAGTCTCTTGACATGAGCAGCTGTAACCTATCCCGAGCACATGATACTTTTAAAGTGCTCATGGCGCTTCCTTCTTTTTCAGCACTTAGCCTGTCTAATTGTGATTTATATAACTCACACTTATCTGAGGCTTTATTCTCGAATACTTCTAATGCACATTTTTCCACTCTTCAACATCTTGATCTTTCGTCGAATGCCTTTGAAGGTCCACTTCCATCTCTTCTTAAAAATATGGTTTCCCTTCGGTCCCTATATCTGGCTGCAAATAATTTTAATGGGTCGGTTCCCCTCTGGCTTAGAGCCATGAGGCGGCTCGATGTTCTCGATTTGAGGAAAAATGGCTTTAGTTATGTGGAAGGTGGGACTATGGGAATAATGGGAAATTCTTGCAACTTCAAGCATTTGGATTTGTCCAACAATAATATTTCCCAAGGAGATATCCTAGAGCCTTCTATGAGTTCATCCGGGTGTGGTGCTTTTGACTTAGAATACCTTGATCTACATCATAATAAGATGAATGGCAGTCTACCGTCTTTTTTAGGACAACTCACAAACTTGAATTACCTTGATCTTTCCTACAATGGGTTCAAAGGTCGGGTTCCTGCATCTTTTGTGAAATTGTCAGCTTTGAAGTATTTGGATCTGTCGAAAAATAAGTTGAGCGGAATGATTCCAAATTTTATAAGAAATTTAGCCGTGATAGAGCACCTAGACATCTCATCAAACTCTATTCACGGTACTGTCATCGGCATTGGTAACCTCTCAAAGTTGTCGTATTTGGATATGAATTTCAATAATCTTAATCTCAATCTCGACTCGAGTTTCAACTGGCGACCTCCCTTTCAACTTCATGTTTTTAATGTTCATTCTTGTGTGATAAACATTATGTTTCCTCAATGGTTAAGGAATCAAACTCAGCTCATGCGGTTGGATCTTTCCTATACTGGCATCTCAGGAGAATTGCCAGCATGGCTATGGAACTCGAGCTCTTTTGGGGAATTACGTCTTTCTGGCAATCGACTTACAGGTTCAATAATGCCCAGCTTTTTCTTTAAACTGTTACATTATGTTTGCCAACTTGCCATACATAAAACCATTTTCAACTTTTCTCACAGATATAAATGATTGCCAAAAAACTAACTTGCCCGATCACTAAAACTTGGGAGAGACGGTCTTTCAATAAGTTCTTGAGAGACTATTTTTGTAACACCCCCATACTCCAAGTGCCTTACCAGGACCACTCAGGTATGAAGACATTACCATCTCGGTTGCCCGAGGTATGATAATCAAACAACAATAAAGAAACAACGTTTATTATAGATAGTTTAATGAATAAATACAATCCTCGAAACCAAACTGAAAGTACGATACATTATTCCAAACTGTCTATTCTAACTGAAATGTAAATAAACTAAGGCTACAGCGGAAGACTCCTATCATCATGTCGTGGCATCCCAGCTATCCCAGTACTCATCTCAATACCTGCTCAATATCTGCTCACCATCCCCGAATGGATCACCGCAGTTTACAAAACAACACCGGGGTCAGTACTAATCACACAATCAATATAGATAACAACAATAAGACAAACAGACAGCTGAACTGTCACACACACACACACCACCAATTCCCATCATCTCAATCCTGACTGTCCACTGGACCAGCCCTGCCAGTGGGGGACCGCAGCCGTTCCCACCTAAGCCCCGCTCATCATATCGAGCGATAACTCTGTCCATTAATGTGCACATCCCCTTCCGTGGCGGGTTCCACGAAGGGCGAAACTAGGGCGTGAAGTCACTCCCGCAAGTGACCCCACTCAGCCGAGAACGCATCTCGAGAACCAATCAAGAACAACCACAATCACAATCACAATCACAATCATCATATCAAACAACTAACTACAGCACATCACCAAGATCCCATTATGGGACTAATACTGAGTAGGAAATCCTACTTGGAAAGCACAACAAGCAGACGGTATCTACAGCTGTATCAAAACGCCTCTTCTACGAATCCTCCTCCTATCATGTAACACATATAGACTATACATCACATACTACTCATAAAACCCCCAAACCCTAAATTAGGGTTTAACCAATCTTAACAAAGCATTATAAAAATTATGTTAAAAGCTTACCCTTGACGCAAGGAACTCAACGATACGAACTACGACACGAACTGACCGTCTGAACTCCGGGAATTGCTAAGAATGCGATTAGGAAGATGAACAGGTTGCTTTCTCTCTTAAACAGGTTTTAGGTTTTGTAAAAGTGAATTAAAACAAAGACGACGAAACTTAAATACCTAAATCGCATAATTAACCAAACCCGAGAAAAAACCCCCGTAAAACCGGACACTCGATCGAGTACCCAAGGTACTCGATCGAGTACCCCCCTACTCGATCGAGTGCCCCAGCTACTCGATCGAGTGCCCAACAGGTCAGAAACTATTTAACTTCGCAACTTGCCCTTACTCGACAGAGTAAGGGCTACTCGACAGAGTACCCCCAAGACATATAAATACGGAGTATTACAGTCTTCCCTCCTTAAAAAGAACTTCGTCCCCGAAGTTCAAACCACTACTAAACAAAGGTACTCCCTCAACCATCCCGACTCAAAAGCCAAACAAAATACAACGTAAAACATGATACTAACCCAACTCATCCCGACAAAGATACCGACATAACATATAAAAGGGGTATAAAACTCTTAAAAACTGCTCGCGATCATCTCCTACCCCCCTAAAAGAAACAAGGTTACGTCCCCGTAACCATACATACCTGATAAAAAAGGAAAGGGTAACGCTCTTTCATGATATCCTCTGCCTCCCATGTAGCTTCCTCAGTCTCGTGGTTAGACCAAAGGATCTTAAGCAAAACTGTCTCACCACTCCTAGTCTTTCTAACCTTTCGGTCAAGAATCTGCTTAGGTACCTCAAGATATGATAAGGACTCATCTAGCTCTAAGCTCTCTGCCTCTAACACATGTGACGGGTCACTCACATACTTCCGCAGCTGCGATACATGAAACACATTATGCACTCTCTCTAACGCAGCAGGTAAAGCCAGACGATAAGCAACCTCTCCAACTCGCTCTAAGATCTCATACGGCCCTATAAACTTCTGACTTAGCTTGCCTTTCTTCCCAAATCTCATCACTCCGCGCATAGGAGACACTTTCAGAAGAACCTTATCCCCGACTGAAACTCTATATCCCGGCGATGTAGATCCGCATAACTCTTTTGTCGATCCCGAGCCTGCTCTCATCCGTTCCCGATCATCTTAAACTGTTCCACCATCTCATGCACCATCTCTGGTCCTAAAACCCTTTGCCTCAAAGACTATCGTCCCAACAGATTGGACTCCTACATCTCCTCCCATACAAAGCCTCAAACGGTGCCATACCGATGGTGTGATAAACTGTTGTTGTAAGAAAATTCTATCAAGTCCAACCTCTGCTCCCAGCTACCACCAAAATCCATCACACAAGCTCTCAACATATCCTCCAGAGTCTTGATTGTTCTCTCGGTGCGCCCATCGTCGCAGGATGAAATCGTACTCATCTTCAAGGTTGTACCCAACGATTCCTGCAACTCTTTCCAAAACCTCGATATAAACCTCGCATCTCTGTCAGACACTATGTCCTTAGGGACTCCATGTAACTTAAGCACGTTCTTTCGATAGGCCATAGCCAATTGTGCCTTAGTCCATGTATCTTTCATTGGAACAAAGTGAGCTGACTTGGTCAAGTGATCCACTATCACCCAAATCATGTTGTTACCTTGTTGACTCTTAGGCAAACCCACAATGAAATCCATGGAAATGGATTCCCACTTCCACTCAGGCACCTCTAAAGACTGAATCTTACCTTGTGGTCTTCTCTGTTCCCCTTTAACTCTCTGGCATGTCAAACAACGGGACACAAACTCAAATTGTCTCTTTCTTCATCCCAGGCCACCAAAACGTTTTCTTCAAATCCTTGTATAGCTTATCTCCACCTGGATGAACTGAATATGGTGTGCAATGCGCCTCTGTCATGATTGTCTTTTTCAACTCCTCATCATTAGGAACACACCACCTACCATCAAACCTCAAACTACCATCTGTATGAATAGAAAACCGGGACACTGTCCCTTTTCTACTCGCTCTCTCCACTCAACTATCTTAGGATCTAAAGCCTGTTTACCTCGAATATCATCATAAAACTCAAGTCAGCATCTTGTCATATCACCCATGGCATCTCCTTTCGCATCATATGTATCCCAAAGCTCGCTACCTCATCCTCGGCCTCATCAAAGATAGAGCTGCACGAGAGAATGTACACTCTTCCTACTCAAAGCATCGCCTACAACGTTGGCCTTCCCTTCATGATAGATAATTTCCATGTCGTAATCGCCAATCAACTCCATCCACCTCCTCTGTCTCATGTTCAACTCCTTCTGCGTGAAGATGTAATTGAGACTCTTGTGATCAGAAAATACCTTAAAGATTGCTCCATAAAGGTAATGTCTCCAAATCTTGAGAGCAAACACCACTGCACCCAACTCCAGATCATGAGTAGGGTAGTTCTCCTCATAAGGCTTCAACTGCCTAGAAGCATAGGCAATCACTTTACTGTTCTGCATCAACACACATCCCAGCCCATTCTTCGAGGCATCTGTATAAACCTCGAAATTCTCGCTCCCTTCAGGCAATGCTAGGACAGGAGCTGTGGTCAAACGCTCCTTTAATGTCTGGAACGCCGTCTCACAACTCTCATCCCAACGGAACCTGTTCTCTTTCCTCATCAATTATGTCATCGGTCTAGCTATCTTGGAGAAATCTTTCACGAACCGTCTGTAGTATCCAGCTAAACCCAAGAAACTCCTAACCTCAGCAACATTCTTTGGTGCTTCCCACTTTGTCACTGCCTCAATCTTCGCCGGATCCCTGACTACCCCATCTTTAGAGATCACATGCCCCAGAAAAGCAACTTTCTCTAACCAGAACTCACACTTGGACAGCTTAGCATACAACTCATGTTCCCTCAGCGTCTGCAACACGATCCTCAAATGCTCCTCATGCTCCTCCTTAGTCTTAGAGTAGACTAAGATATCATCGATAAACACTACTACAAACTGGTCCAAGAACTGTCTGAAGATTCTATTCATCAAATCCATAAATACTGCCGGCGCATTAGACAACCCAAACGGCATCACCACATACTCATAATGGCCATACCTCGACGTAAAAGCTGTCTTTGGTATGTCCACCTCTCTAATCTTCACCGGATGGTACCCCGACCTCAAATCAATCTTAGAAAAGACTGTTGCACCACTCAACTGATCAAACAGGTCATCTATCCTTGGCAAAGGATACTTGTTCTTTATTGTTACACGGTTCAGCTCCCTGTAATCTATGCATAACCTCAAAGTTCCATCTTTCTTCTTCACGAAAAGAACTGGTGCTCCCCACGGCGATACACTTGGTCTAATGTATCCCTTCTCTATCAAATCATCCAACTGCTTCCTAAGCTCCTCCATCTCCTTAGGACCCATACGGTACGGTGCCTTAGAGATTGGCCCCGTCCCTGGCTTCAACTCAACGGTGAAATCTATCTCCCTCCTCGGTGGTAACCCCGGAATCTCATCAGGAAAAACGTCAGCAAACTCTCCCACCACTGGTATCTCATCCACTGTCGGACTCTCTATGCGGTCATCTCTCACATGGCACAGGATCAAAGGACACCCCTTCCTCAGATAAGACTTCAAGGTAACAGCTGCAATCAACTTAACTTTGGGTTCGACTAGAAACCCACGATAAGACACACTAACACCCTTTGGACCTCTTAAGGACACTTTCTTTTGATGACAGTCTATCTTAGCTTTATACTTTCCTAACCAATCCATCCCAACTATCATCTCAAAACCGTTAAAAGGAAACTCTAGCAAGTCTACAGGGAAATCAACTTGCCCAACTATCAAAGATACATCTCTAAACAACCTCCCACACGATACAGACTCACCCGAAGGTATGAAAACTTGCTCACTGACAGACTCATATACTCCCAAACCCAACTGTTTAACATGACTCGAAGACACAAACGACTGAGAAGCCCCCGAATCGAACAAAACAAACGTAGGAATACCATTAACAAGGAATGTACCGGTGATAACATGCGCATCTTCCTCAGCTGCCTTCTTCTCCATCATGAATAACTTGCCATCGGTCTTCCGCCCACCTCCCGGACAAGATTGGCTGATGCGGTCGGCTTAGCACCGACCCTTGATTGTTGTTGTTGTTCGTTGGTGTTTTTCGATAAGAATTACCGCCGTTGCGGTTGCCTCCACTGGTAACTCGACTTCCCGGTTTGGCCATGATCCAGCCGGTCCGTTGCTCGCGAAGCTCTGTGCAGAGTCTCGAAAAGATCGGTGCACCGTGCACTCATGTCTCTTGTGGCCTACACCACCACAGCCAAAGCAGTCACTCCCCAATGTTACTCACACTCCCACGGCCACGCCCAAAGGAAGTTCCAAAGACTAAACCTGGACCTTAAGAAAATCCTTTAGATCGATTGTGGTTGCCTTTCTTGTAGTTAGATTGGCCACCACCCTCGCTCTCAGACTTCCTCTTCTCTCCACCTAACCTCTCCTGAGCCATCTCCACCAACCTCTCCGCTCTCCCAGCTCTCTCATAAGCTTCCTTAACATCTGTAAGGATCCCCACGGGTAACTTATCCATAATCGTGGTAGTCAACCCCCTCTCAAACCTCAATGCCAGGTTCTCCTCACTCAAACCCATATCCTCAGCATATCTGGACTTCTCATTAAACGTCCGTAGTACTCGGCTGCCACGGACATCTCGCCGGTCATCTTAAACTTATCAAACTCTTCCCTCAACTTACTCCTCACATGCTCCGGTACGAACTCCTTCCTCACAGCCCTACGAAACTCCTCCCAAGGTATAGCAGGTAAGCCTTGGTTGGTATATATCTCCTTAGCACTCACTTTCACTGTATCCCACCACTTGCCTGCTGCCTCCCTCAGATAGAACGCAGCCTGCTCCACTCTCATCTCATCAGAACAATGAACCAGGTCTAAGATGTTCTCCATCTCTCTCAGCCAACTATCATGCAGATTAGGCTCCCCAACTCCCTTGTACTCTTTCGGGTTAAACCTCGCAATATAGAGGCTGATTTTTGAATGATCAACCTCCTTCTCCGTATCCTTACCCTTGTCCTCATTCACTCTCTTCAGGGTCTCAGTAAGAGCATCCTGGTGTTCTAACATCTTAACGATGTCATCCGTGGTCATAAGCTCAGCTCTCGCATACAAAGCAGTTCTCTTGGGCGGCATCTTGAAACTATATGTAAGAAAGGGTAAACATAAACACACGTACTAAACCTCAAAACACGAAAACGCGATACCCAGAACCCACTCGATCGAGTTCCCAAACACACTCGATCGAGCAACGGGCTACTCGATCGAGTGCCCCACGTACTCGATCGAGTACCCAAACTCCAGAACCCAAACAGACCTTCTGATCTCTTACCTACTCGATCGAGTATCTAGGCTACTCGATCGAGTGACCCCCTACTCGATCGAGTACCCCTAGTTACTCGATCGAGTGCCCCAAAACTCGATTCTGGACTCAAAATCGCCAAAAACCCACCCGATCGAGTCAGTCTCACTCGATCAAGTATCACTACTTCGTAAAAGCTACCCGCATGTTACGTCATATGCTAACATGCCAAACTTTATAAACCACATTATATCATAATAAGCATACTACGCAACTTTTCTACTATCCGCGAAATCATTTCAACATATTATTAATTGCCACATTGTAAATCATCCAACATGTTATCATCTCATCGACAAGTTTCCTCATATCACCATTTTCTTTTACATGCTCAACTTTCTACTTCAACATCCAACAATTAACACATTCCATCACATTTGTAAACAAGTTAACCAAACACACATACGACTCGACAAACACTTTCCCCACGTGACCGGTTCAAAGTTGTAGGGCGACCCCTGCGACTTTAGGACGTCTCCCAAGCCTTTGCACTAGCTCCTACAACTTTTACCCCAGGTTCATTTTAATTGACTCCCTACGTTCATTAAGTTCATTGGTTACAGGTTTCAGGATCGTCGCTCTGATACCAGTTGTAACACCCCCATACTCCAAGTGCCTTACCAGGACCCCTCAGGTATGAAGACATTACCATCTCGGTTGCCCGAGGTATGATAATCAAACAACAATAAAGAAACAACGTTTATTATAGATAGTTTAATGAATAAATACAATCCTCGAAACCAAACTGAAAGTACGATACATTATTCCAAACTGTCTATTCTAACTGAAATGTAAATAAACTAAGGCTACAGCGGAAGACTCCTATCATCATGTCGTGGCATCCCAGCTATCCCAGTACTCATCTCAATACCTGCTCAATATCTGTTCACCATCCCCGAATGGATCACCGCAGGTTTACAAAACAACACCGGGGTCAGTACTAATCACACAATCAATATAGATAACAACAATAAGACAAACAGACAGCTGAACTGTCACACACACACACACACACACACCACCAATTCCCATCATCTCAATCTCGACCGTCCATTGGACCGCCCGTGGGGGACCGCAGCCGTTCCCACCTAAGCCCCGCTCATCATATCGAGCGATAACCCTGTCCATTAATGTGCACATCCCCTTCCGTGGCGGGTTCCACGAAGGGCGAAACTAGGGCGTGAAGTCACTCCCGCAAGTGACCCCACTCAGCCGAGAACGCATCTCGAGAACCAATCAAGAACAACCACAATCACAATCACAATCACAATCATCATATCAAACAACTAACTACAACACATCACCAAGATCCCATTATGGGACTAATACTGAGTAGGAAATCCTACTTGGAAAGCACAACAAGCAGACGGTATCTACAGCTGTATCAAAACGCCTCTTCTACGAATCCTCCTCCTATCATGTAACACATATAGACTATACATCACATACTACTCATAAAACCCCCAAACCCTAAATTAGGGTTTAACCAATCTTAACAAAGCATTATAAAAATTATGTTAAAAGCTTACCCTTGACGCAAGGAACTCAACGATACGAACTACGACACGAACTGACCGTCTGAACTCCGGGAATTGCTAAGAATGCGATTAGGAAGATGAACAGGTTGCTTTCTCTCTTAAACAGGTTTTAGGTTTTGTAAAAGTGAATTAAAACAAAGACGACGAAACTTAAATACCTAAATCGCATAATTAACCAAACCCGAGAAAAAACCCCCGTAAAACCGGACACTCGATCGAGTACCCAAGGTACTCGATCGAGTACCCCCCTACTCGATCGAGTGCCCCAGCTACTCGATCGAGTGCCCAACAGGTCAGAAACTATTTAACTTCGCAACTTGCCCTTACTCGACAGAGTAAGGGCTACTCGACAGAGTACCCCCAAGACATATAAATACGGAGTATTACAATTTTTTCGTACCCTTTTATTCGTATTTCGTGCCCCTTTTGTTGTTGATCGTGACATAGTAATTTTGTACCTATTTACATAATAAATGTACCTATTTTATTTTTAATCATGATTTGTACTATATTATTATCTTTAGTACCACTTTTTCTTAAAATTATAAAATAGTCTCTCAATAAACTTATTGAGAGACCGTTTGTCAGGAGACCTACTCATGAGTCATGACTTAAGTTTCTACGTTTTTCTCACAATCACTTTTTTTATAGGATCTTTGCCGCAAGAAGTTGATTATTATAACCCTAACTTGTGGAGGCTGGACCTTCACAACAACTTGCTTTCCGGGACAATACCTAAATGGCTGGGTTTATCAGATATTCAAGTGATAGATTTGTCCTCCAATCTTCTGACTGGGGAAATCTCTGATGGAAATAATGCTTCATTCTTTTTAACTGGTATAAACGCCGTAGAGGTGCTTGACCTCAGTGACAACATGCTATCCGGAGAGATACGATTTGGTAAGGTACAAGAGACTTCTTTATTGGAAATCTTTAGTCTGCGAGGAAATCATTTTAATGGGCCTATTCCCTCACAACTATGCGACCTTGGGTGGCATTTAATATTAGAACTCGCACAGAATCGGTTTACAGGAGACATACCTCGTTGTTTAGGCTCTATTGGATTTGACAATAGTGGAGGACCCATTGGTGATACCACTCTACAAATTAGTGAAATTGTCAAGGGAATAATAGTTGAAGTGTTCGCCGGAACTAAAGGGTCTGTCATCGACCTTTCGAGCAATTATTTAGTCGGCACAATACCCGAGGAGCTCACAAATATGTCAACATTGTTTGCATTGAACTTGTCATTTAATCATCTTACAGGAGACATTCCAGAAAATATAGGCAACCTCAAACAGCTCGAATCATTAGACCTCTCGAATAACCATCTTTCAGGGACTATACCGGAGAGCTTGTCTTCCATATCATGGCTAGGCAAGTTGAATTTGTCCAACAACAACCTACATGGTCCAATTCCAACAGGTAGCCAACTCCAAACTTTTTTTGACCCATCTATTTATGCGGGCAATTCGGGTTTATGCGGATTTCCTTTGCCAAACGATTACACTGAACTTCACTTGGCATCAAGTTTGACCAACAAATATAAAAAGACATGGTTTATCCTAGCCGTCATGTATGGTGTTGCTACCGGATTTTGGGGCGTGGTCGGATCTCTGGTGATAAAGAGAACTTGGAGACATGCTTATTTTCGGTTTGTTGAGGATCTTGCTGATAGAATTTATGTTCCGGTGAAAGTGAGAATGAACAGGTTTAAGAGGAGTGATATACGATTAATTTACTTCTAATTCCCTCTTTCTTTTATGCATACCGACTCGTATCGAGTCGGTTTCGGGTGTTTTTCCTTGCAATTTGTGCCCAATGCCCGTACTTGTTACCTTGTGTATCCTTTTGTAGGAAACGATCCAAGTATGGAGAAATTGGGGCAAGAAAGGCACCCCATTGCCTTTACATGAAGAAGAGGTGAAGAAATGAAGACTGTGTGTTTTACCTAAGAGCCGCGGCAGTCGGCCTAGCCACCGGCAAAACACACCCCAGAATCACTCAAGATTTTGAAGAAAAGTCTGAAGAAGGTGCTTTTTCGGCGGGCCGGCAACCGCCCACCGGTAAAGCACAAAGCAAGTGGAATTAAAAGAAGAATTGGAGGAAAAACAAGCTTGGCCTCGCTGCCGGTAGGAGCAGGCAGCGGCCAACCAAGCATTTCACACATCAACAAACAAGAGGAAGTCTGAAGAAGGTGTTTTGCCGGCAGGCCGGCAGCCGGCCCACCGGCAAAACACGGATGCCAACAATTTTAAATCCTTGACGGTTTTGCGGTAGGACCACGGCACAGTAGGTCCACGCAAGAAAACGCAAGAACAGTGGATTTGGGCTTTTCTCTCTTTTCCTCCTCTTTTCTTCTTAATCTTGTACAAGCCTATAAATACCCCTCTCCTTAAACCCTTTGACACACAACCCTAGATCTGAGAATATTTCCCTTTCAAGTTTAAAACTTTGCTAATCCTTTGCTAATCATTCCTTAATTAAGACTAGTAATTCAATTAATTTGTGATTGAATTTGGGTTGTAAGAAGAAGATTGAAAGTTTTTACTTATTTATTCTATCATAATTCCTTTCTTGCTCCTTGATTGGTATTATTTCTCTCCTTATTTTCATTTGTTTACATTTTGTTCTTCCTTCAAGTTTATTTTGATTGTTTATGGTAAAATTGTTGTTGTTGTTTGTTTGTTGTTGTTGATTTCATCATTGTTCATCTTTTCATTGTTCCTCTTTGCTTTGATTCTCTTTCTTTTGTTCATCCTTGGATAGTTGTCCTCAAAGACTTAATCTTTGAGTTTATTTGGTTAAATATTGTGCCTTTTAGATTAGTTAACCTTGTTATTAGAATTAATCTCTTTCTCTCTTAATTATTGTTGATTTGTTGCATGTTTAGTAGTAAGATTCATCTCCTCACCATGTTTGTGACCAAAGTTTCCATCTTTATTGTTTATTTTGCAATTAGGACCATGATTAGTGAGTAGTCTCCTTCTAGGACTCGGTTTGACCCGATATGGGTAATTTCACTAACTAATTATCATTAAGGATAATTTGTGGGGAAAATTGGTTAGGGTAGTCTAGGGGAATTTCCATGCTTAAGGTTTGGTTTCCGGGTAGTGTCGGCTTTTGACCCTTGTCCACCAACGGAAGTTGGTTAGGTTGGTAGTCGAATATTTGGGGACCGACCCTTGTCACCAACTAAGGTTGAGACCGGAAGGGAGAACCGAGGGAGGGTGCCTCTAGGCTAGCGTTTGAAATCGACCTCCGGAAGGGGGAGTAGGATGACCCGGAATATGATGAGGGCTTAATGACCTTGACCATTCACTTGACCTCCTTGGGAAAATGCATGTTCTTGGGGTTGTCGGGTTTTGAGTTGGGGATACCGACTTTCGAACCGGGAGGGGGTTAGTCGGAGTAACTAGTGTCCTAGTGCGAGACCGGAAGGGAGGTTCTAGGCGAATTAGAGCCATCTCCCCCTTACCTTTCTACCCCTTTTGATTAGCCGAGACGATTAGTATGTGGAATTACTCATGTTCATGGTCGGACCGAGTTCTAGTCCTTCTCTTTATTTGATCTATCCTTTATCTTTAGCTTGTTTTTACCTTATCTTGTTATTTGTCTTTAAATTTGATAATTTAGCGCTAGATTGTTACTACCCTCTTTGTTATTTATCGACTTAGCTAAACCGGTGAATTAGAACGATTAGTACTCCACCTACTCCTTGTGGGATCGACCCTTTTAAGTGTACAACGATAAAATCGTGCACTTGCGAGGTTTAAGTTGAGACCATCAAGTTTTTGGCGCCGTTGCCGGGGAAACTATCTTTGCAAGTGGGTGAGTATAGGGTGGAATTTGAACTCCACAAGTCCATGGAAGCTCCTTCTCTAGGTGACACTTGTTGCATTGTTGACATTCTTGAGAATCCTATGGAGGAACATGACCCGAAAGCTTCCTCCATGGATCCTTTGGAGACTTGTCTTGTTAGTGGGTATGAGGTCGATGACAAAGATATTGAGACTCTTGCATATGTGTGGATGTTGGATTCGGCTCCTATTCATGAACAAGCTCCCTAATTTGAAGTGTTGGAAGTCGGTAAGAAGGAGGAGAGTTCCACGCCTCCTCCTACGGTTGAACTTAAACCTCTTCCCTCTTCCTTGAAGTATGAATTTTTAGGAGATGATTCCACTTTTCCCGTCATCATCAATAGTGCACTTGATGACACCCAAACCTTAAAACTCATTTCTTTGCTCAAAAGGTTCAAGGGTGTCCTTGGGTACACTATTGGTGACCTCAAGGGGATTAGTCCCTCTTTGTGTACTCAGAAAATTATTCTTGAAAATGAGGATGCATCCTCAATTGAGCCACAAAGAAGGCTTAATCCCATCATGAAAGAGGTTGTAAGGAAAGAAGTCCTTAAGCTACTTGACGCAGGCATTATCTATCCTATTTCGGATAGTAGGTGGGTAAGCCCGGTTCATGTAGTTCCCAAAAAAGGAGGCATGACGGTAGTACGAAATGACAAGAATGAATTGATTCCTACAAGGACGGTAACCGGGTGGAGAATGTGCGTGGACTATAGGAAGTTGAACAAATCCACCCGGAAGGATCACTTTCCCTTACCGTTCATGGATCAAATGCTAGAAAGATTAGCTCAACACAACTATTTTTGCTTCTTGGATGGCTATTCGGGATTTTTCCAAATCCCCATCCATCCAAGCGACCAAGAAAAGACCACCTTTACTTGTCCCTTTGGCACCTATGCATATAGGAGGATGCCGTTTGGACTATGTAATGCTCCGTCTACTTTTCAAAGAGCTATGATGTCAATTTTCTCCGATTTCATTGAACAAGAAATGGAAGTTTTCATGGATGATTTCTCGGTTGTTGGGAAAAGTTTTGAAAGTTGTTTAATGAATTTGGAGAAAGTTTTGAGCAAGTGTCAAGAGTCTAACCTTGTGCTTAATTGGGAGAAGTGCCACTTCATGGTACAAGAAGGTGTTGTGTTGGGACACATAGTGTCCAATCGTGGGATAGAAGTTGATAAGGCTAAGATCGAAGTCATTGCTAGTCTCCCACCCCCCACCAATGTCAAGGGGGTGAGAAGTTTCCTTGGACATGCAGGCTTTTACCGCCGCTTCATCAAGGACTTCTCCAAGATTGCGAGACCTTTGACCGAGTTGTTAGCCAAAGATACTCCTTTCGTGTTCTCTAACCGATGCCTTGATGCTTTTAATAGGTTGAAGGAAGCTTTGACAAGTGCTCCAATTATACAACCTCCGGATTGGAGCTTGCCGTTTGAGTTGATGTGTGATGCGAGCGATCATGCCTTGGGCGCGGTATTAGGCCAAAGGAAGGATGGAAAAGTGCATGCAATTCATTATGCGAGCAAAACTCTTGATGATGCTCAAACAAATTACTCAACAACGGAAAAGGAGCTCTTGGCCGTGGTCTTTGCAATGGAGAAGTTCCGGACCTATTTAGTGGGAGCTAAGGTTATAGTGTTCACCGATCATGTTGCTTTGAGACACTTGCTCATCAAGAAGGAGTCCAAGCCTCGATTGATTAGGTGGATACTTCTTCTCCAAGAGTTTGATATGGAAATTAGGGATAAGAAAGGGGTTGAAAATGTGGTGGCCCATCATTTATCCCGGCTCATCAACCTCAATGTTGACAATGGGCTTCCTATCAACGATTACTTGCCCGATGACCACTTGTTGTCCCTAAGCTTGGGTGAAGCACCGTGGTATGCGGATATAGTGAATTATTTGGTCTCCGGGATAATCCCATATGACTATGACTCACATAAGAAGAAGGAATTCTTTCATGATCTAAGGCAATATTTTTGGGATGAGCCTTGTTTATACAAATCTTGTGCGGATGGGATAATCCGGAGGTGCATTCCAAGTGAAGAGGTGAAGCCGATAATTTCACATTGCCATGATATGCCAAGTGGAGGGCATGGTAGTTCAAGAAAGACCGCCGCAAGGGTGCTCCAATGCGGTTTCTATTGGCCTTCCCTATTCCATGATGTGGCAACCTACGTCAAAGGGTGTGATAAGTGTCAACGAAGCGGCAATATTTCAAGGAGGCATGAGATGCCAATGAACTACATTCTAGAGGTGGAGTTGTTTGATGTATGGGGAATTGACTATCAAGGTCCTTTTCCATCATCCAATGGATATGAGTACATACTTGTTGCGGTGGACTATGTGAGTAAATGGGTTGAAGCTATCCCAACGAAAACTTGTGATGCAAAGTCGGTGACAAAACTCATGGAAACTATCATATTTCCAAGGTTTGGTGTCCCAAGAATTGTGATTAGTGATCGTGGGAATCATTTTCGGGAAAGAACTCTTGATGCTCTTCTAAAGAAACATGGGGTGCAACATAGGCGTAGTCTTGCCTACCACCCACAAGCAAACGGCCAAGCCGAAATCTCAAACCGTGAAATTAAGATGATTCTTGAGAAGACCGTGAGCCGGTCAAGGAAGGATTGGTCAACCAAGCTCAACGATGCATTATGGGCTTACCGGACCGCTTTCAAAACACCGATAGGAACTTCACCGTTCCGGTTGGTGTACGGAAAGCCTTGTCACTTACCGGTAGAGTTGGAGCACAAGGCACATTGGGCAATCCGACTTCTCAACTTCGACTTGAAGAGTGCCGGAGAAAAGAGGCTTCTTGACCTCAATGAGTTGGAAGAATTCAGGCTTGAGGCTTATGAGAGCTCAAGGATTTACAAAGAGAAGACTAAGAAATTTCATGACAAGAAAATTTTGAGAAGAGAATTCGAGGTGGGAGAGTTGGTCCTCCTTTTTAACTCGCGGTTCAAGCTATTCGCGGGGAAGCTCAAGTCTAAGTGGTCGGGACCTTTCACCGTGGTCCGAGTCTTTCCACATGGCGCGGTTGAAATATCCGATGGAGATCACTTCTTCAAGGTGAACGGGCAAAGGCTCAAGCACTATGTTGCCGGAACCCCTATAATCAAGGATGTGAGCTCCATCGCCACCTCTCTTCCAAATTATTGATTGTGATTCTTAACTCCGTCGAGCCTACGACATAAAACAAGGGCGCTACATGGGAGGCAACCCATGCATCTTTGTATATAGCATGCATTTTAGACTAGTAGTGAGAGATTTGGAGTCGTATTTTGTCTATTTGGATCGGTGACGGAGGTCACTTTTGAAGAATACAAGCTTTATTTTTCGTTGACCCGAAATCCCGACATCATGCGTCGGAGTAGTTGTGGAAAACATGAATCCCGGGGTCAATGAAAAAGCTCAAAGTTGAGTTGAAGAAAAATTGAGCAATTTTGAAGAACACAACGAAAAATTACTGTATGTTGTGTTTTACCGGTGGACCGGCAGCCGGTTGGTCCACCGGTAGCGAGGCCAAACCAAATTTTTGTAAAATTGAAGAAAGAGTGTGTTTTGCCGGTAGGCCGGCAGCCGGCTCACCGGCATAACACACCTGGCAAGATGAAAAATAGAAGAATTGATGACTGGGAGTGTGTTTTGCCGGCAGGCCGGCAACCGGCCCACCGGCAGGACACACCTGATGACTTAGAAAGATTGAAAATTGGTGAAGAGGAGTGTTTTGCCGGTTGGCCGGCAGCCGGCTCACCGGTAAAACATTCATACTTTGAAGCTGGGAAGTTGATTTTTGAGTGGGGAATGTGTTTTGCCGGTAGGCCGGCAGCCGGCTCACCGGCAAAACACACCTGATATATGGGAAATTTAATTGAGGAGAGTGATTTGCCGGTGGACCGGCAGCCGGTTGGTCCACCGGCAGCGAGGTCAAATTTTCTGGAGAATAAATCGAAAAAATAGAAAAAGGGAGAGTGTGTTTTACCGGCAGACCGGCTGCCGGTTCGCCAACCGGCAAAACACACCCGCAGACCAAAATTAAACCACGAGAAATCCCCTTTCTCATTTCATTTCTTTCTTTCTTCTTCATCTTTCCTCCTTATTTTTTCCCCCTTTTCAACCCTAACTCCATTAAAACTCCATCAAACTTCCTCCTACCTTCACCAATATACTCCAATCATCAAGATGTCGGGAAGAAGGACAAGAGCCGACACAGCAAGGGACCAAGAGGCATTGATTGCTCAAGCGGCAACTGATACATACCCCGATCCGGACTTTCCTACAGTCGAGTTTACCACACCAACTCAGAAGGGTAAGTTTATTCTCTTCAAAAATCGCCCCCTCACCCCTACTAAGTTTCTTCATCATCCGTCTTTGTCTACCCTTGGGATTGCTAGGGAGACGGAAACTCTTTTTGCGGGGTGTGGTATGAGGGGCATATTTACCATGCATGAGTATACTTACCCTCGGATCACATGGGAATTTTTGAGTAGTCTTAAGATTACCAAACACCGGCAATCCGGGATGGTGGCTACCCTTAACTTTAGACTCATGAACCGGGAGCACAACATCACTTTGGGTCGGTTGGCTCAAATTTTTGGGCTGGAAAATGCGCCGTCGCATACCCCACCCGCTGATTTTCACTATTCCCGTGTATAGAAGGCGATTTCGGGCATTGATGATCAAGTTGGGGTGAAAAGGCCCGCGATAAGTTGCCACAATCCCGTCATTCGGGTGTGGCATAGATGTATGGGGTGCACCGTTCTTGCGGTGGATGAGCCATGGGTGTTTAGGACCCACGAGCTTGAAATTTTGGGGTCCTACTTGTTCACGAAACCCACCCCCTTCCGAATTAATGTGGCTCACTACCTAGCCCTTAACCTATCCAAGATTGCAAGTTCTCCGGGGCACAAAGTCCCGATACATGTGGGTGGCATGATCACCCGAATTGCCCGTAACATGGACCGTCCGATTGACCTTTCTACGATGAATTGGATAGCCGGGGACACTTACTTGACTAAGCATTACTTGACTACAAAGCTTGAGTGGCTCAAAGAGAACCCCGCCGACGGCCTTGAATATTGGCGAATCAATCACAAGAACTCCATCCGGCTTCCAAATGTTACCGCGATCAAAATTGAGAAGGACAAGGAATTCTATCTCCTTGATATTGAACAAGACCCACCCACCGACCAACCTCCCCCTAATCCTACTCGAGTTTATTCACGAGACCGCCGAGTGAACACTCCTTCCACCCTCCAATACCAAATGCCACAAACTCATCAACCTCCACCGTGGTAATTTCAACAAGGGGAGGGGTCCTCCTCCTCGAACCCTCCTTCCTATCCTCCCTTGCCACCTTCCCTCACCGAGTGGATGGAGAGGATGGATATTGCCTCGGCCAAGGCCGCTAGTGAGAGGGACATTTTGGGGAGGAAATTGGACCGTATTTACTTTGATCAAGCCACCGGTACGTACCCGGTCTACGACGACTTTTGTAGACGGGAGTACGTGCCCTTTGATGCCCCTCACCCCTCCTATTTTACTTGGCCTGACGGGAACTATCCCACGGACGGGAGTATGGTCCACGGAGGTCTAAACCTCCAACCGGACTACTTTGCCGGCCCTATTTTCCCCCCTCAACCCGAGCGTGGCCCGGAGGGGCACAACGCCCAATGGTTCGGGGTCCGGCCTTATTTTGCTAGTGATGCGGGTGCGTCGGGATCGGGTGGTGGTTTTACGGGAGATGATGGCGGTGTGATGAATATGAGTGGAGACTTCACGGGAGGTCTCATGGGTACCGGCGGTAGTGGAGGTAATTTCACCTTCAACCCCGAGGATTTAATTCAAGGCTCCTACTTAAATACCGGAGATAACAATGATGAAGATGATGATGATGAGATGGGGTCTTAGTCCCCGAGTTGATGGTCTTTATCCTCCCTTTTCAATCCAAAGCCTTTGGTATGCTCCTTATATTCAATCCAAATGACAAGTACGATCTCTCCCTTTTATCCAAATTCTCTCCTTCACGTTTAATTTTTCGCATGCATTTAGTTGCTAATTCATTTAGTTGCATCATATAGGATTGCATTAGATTTCAATTTTGTAATATATTGTCATATTTAGTAATTGCATTCACTTAGCATAACTTGCATTGTCATTTAAATTTTGCATATAGAATAGAGCATGCATTGCATTTTCAAAATAAAAACCAACTAAAAATTGAAAAAAATCAAAAACCACCAAAAACATGTTACTTTATTTAACTAAATTGCCCTCCCATGTCTATAAATAAGTGTGGGGAGGGCCTAAAAAAAAAACAAAAACATGTCTTTTAATTTGAATTCCCTCCACACATTTATTTCCATTTGGAAATAATGTAAATAAATAAGTGTGGGGAGGGAGTTCTTATATCAAAAATCAACAAAAATATGTCTTTTTAATTTTTCAAAAACAAAAATCACAAAAATATGTTATTTTCCCTTTGAAAAATCAAAAATCAAAAAAATATGTTCCTTCCTTTTTCTTTTTCACTCCCTATGCTTTTGTCCATTGAGGACAATGTACATTTCAAGTGTGGGGAGGGAAATATCCACTTTGTGAATATTGTTTGTATTTGTTCATATCATTATATGTTTGTAAATTTAAGAAAATTCAAGAAAACGCCTAAAAATTGAAAAATTTCTGAAAAATTCAAAAAAAAATTTGCATTGTATATATATGTTTTGTCTAACCTTTGGCATGGCGCATTGACCACTTGAGGTAAAAAGGAGCTAGAAGACCGCTTGGTATAATCCTTCCTATCTCTCACTCCTTTTACTATTCTTTCTTCTTGGTATCTTGGATATTTTGAAGGAGAACGGGAATTTTTGTTGCCTTGGGTGTCTCCTTGGGAGACCGTTTGGATTTGTTGGTGTTGATGTGCTGCTAGGTTTAGCCAAATTGTTGCACGTTTCATTTCATGTTTGTTTAAATTTCCGCATGCATTTGTTCACATGTAAATATTTGTTGCATTTCTTTCTTTGTGCATTGAGTTTGTAAATATGTTTTTAAGGAAGAACATGGTCAAGGAAGGGAACCAAGTACCCCCATGATGAGCTTATGTGCCCAATTGTGCCTCTCCCCTCCTCGTGACTCGCACCCGTGGCCTCTTAGTTAGCCGAGGAAGGAGGGCTTGACCAATGAGTCTAGACCGATCTTGTGAGACCTAGGGCCGTAGACTAGACCTTTGGCTCGACTTAGCTACTCAAAGGTAAGGGTAGAGCCTCCTAGGGTGGGTACATTCATACCCCGCCCTCATCTAGGTTCGAGAGTAGGTCTCCTCGCGAGGCGTGTCACATCATTACGCATAAGTGTGTCGCATCGTCCTTAGACCGTGAAATTGCATTGCATTTTTGTGCACATGATTTGAAGCAAAAATCAGTTTTTATAAACCTCACATAGCCAAATAGCCTTGTTTTCTCCCCTACATCGTTTCCCTTTTTGATTCACCCCCTTTGAGCTTAGCCTTTTCATTTGGCAAACCCACTTAAAATAGCTACATTCCCATAACCACCCTTCCTTAATCAAGTATTGGTCGGTTTTGTAGTTGTGTTGTAGGAGGTGATTTGGGTCGTGTTGGTGGATGGCTTGCACGTCCACTTGGGTCGGATTTCGATGTGAATTTGGCATTATATATAAATAAGAGGTTTTGAAAAAGAAATGAAAAACAAAATAGAAAAGCAAAAAAAGTCATGAAAGACCAAAAAAATGAGTTGTGTGTTGTTTATATTTGTTTGTTGTCAAGAAAAAGAAAAAGGCAAGCAACACCCCTACTCATCATTTAAAGGGGTAGAAAAAGTCGTTGCTAAATAAAAGGGCAAATTGATGTTTTTCCAATGATGAGTCGGGTTTACACATTTTTTGCATGGCTTGGAAAATCGAGCCGTTGTTACGGTGTAGACGTTACCATTTGTTGAAATAAAAGGAGTTTTATCAAATTTTTCCTACTTGAGTTGGGTTTATGCAATTTTTGCATAGTTTTGGTCATCATTGCTATGTTAGGGCATAGACGTGTCTCATGTGTTGCAATAAGAAATGGGATGTGATGTGTCGACGATTCTCTATTTGAGCCCCACATGTCCAAACGGTGCTTGCACCATGCCCGTTTCGACCTTCTCCTTAGCCCCGTTGTAACCCTTGCTTCATGTTTTGTGCATTTTCCCATTGTTTGCATTTCATTGGACATAGGACGGTGTTACACATTAGATTGCGGGCACGTTTTCGCTAGTCGAGTTAGTTGAGTGATTTTGGTTACTTTTTGTCACAAAAATCACCTTGTTCTTTCATTGAGTGACGAGTGAAAACCGTGAGGATGTCGTTGCCTTGGTCCCCTTAGTCATGGGTCCTTTGGTTGAATCTTGTGTCGGTTTTGTAATTCTCGGCGGACTTGCCCTTTCTTCCCTTTCCCCGCTCTTGAATTAGTTTCTTGAGCATTGGTCACACAAGGGTTGCTTTTGTCACATTTAGGGGATTGGCACCTCAATTGGCACTTCTGAGACGGTGCTCCTGTCCGAGACCGTGTTTAGTTATTTGAAAAATTCGGCCACTTAGATGAGGAAAGTGGATCATTTTGTTAGATGCATTCTACTTGTTGATTACGTGCTTTCATGATGAATGTGTCGAAAGTTTTGTAGCAAGACCCAACTTGCCTTGCAATAGGGCACTCTCCCCTCATGGGTGTCAAATTGTGAGTTGAAGGGGCGTTGAGTGCGCTAATACTCGATCGGCTTAAGTAGTAGTTTAGTTGAGTGATGCTTATATTGTGCATCCACTCTCCATATCTATCATAATAATGCTTTGTACATTTGGTTTAGGGACTTACTCGGGGACGAGTAAGGTTTAAGTGTGGGGAGGTTTGATATACGATTAATTTACTTCTAATTCCCTCTTTCTTTTATGCATACCGACTCGTATCGAGTCGGTTTCGGGTGTTTTTCCTTGTAATTTGTGCCCAATGCCCGTACTTGTTACCTTGTGTATCCTTTTGTAGGAAACGATCCAAGTATGGAGAAATTGGGGCAAGAAAGGCACCCCATTGCCTTTACATGAAGAAGAGGTGAATAAATGAAGACTGTGTGTTTTACCGGCAGACCGGCAGCCGGTCTAGCCACCGGCAGCCGGTCTAGCCACCGGCAAAACACACCCCAGAGAATCACTCAAGATTTTGAAGAAAAGCTGAAGAAGGTGCTTTGCCGGCAGGCCGGCAACCGGCCCACCGGTAAAGCACAGCAAGTGGAATTAAAAGAAGAATTGGAGGAAAAACAAGCTTGGCCTCGCTGCCGGTAGGAGCACCGGCAGCCGGTCAACCGGCATTTCACACATCAACAAACAAGAGGAAGTCCTGAAGAAGGTGTTTTTTGCGGGGCAGGCCAGCAGCGCCCACCGGCAAAACACGGATGCCAGCAATTTTAAATCCTTGCACGGTTTTGCGCAGGAGGACCACCGGCAGCGGTCCACCGCAAAACGCAAAGAAGTGCATTGGATTTGGGCTTTTCTCTCTTTTCCTCCTCTTTTCTTCTTAATCTTGTACAAGCCTATAAATACCCCTCTCCTTAAACCCTTTGACACACAACCCTAGATCCAGAATATTTCCCCTTTCAAGTTTAAAACTTTGCTAATCCTTTGCTAATCATTCCTTAATTAAGACTAGTAATTCAATTAATTTGTGATTGAATTTGGGTTGTAAGAAGAAGATTGAAAGTTTATACTTATTTATTCTATCATAATTCCTTTCTTGCTCCTTGATTGGTATTATTTCTCTCCTTATTTTCATTTGTTTACATTTTGTTCTTCCTTCAAGTTTATTTTGATTGTTTATGGTAAAATTGTTGTTGTTGTTTGTTTGTTGTTGTTGATTTCATCATTGTTCATCTTTTCATTGTTCCTCTTTGCTTTGATTCTCTTTCTTTTGTTCATCCTTGGATAGTTGTCCTCAAAGACTTAATCTTTGAGTTGATTTGGTTAAAGATTGTGCCTTTTAGATTAGTTAACCTTGTTATTAGAATTAATCTCTTTCTCTCTTAATTATTGTTGATTTGTTGCATGTTTAGTAGTAAGATTCATCTCCTCACCATGTTTGTGACCAAAGTTTCCATCTTTATTGTTTATTTTGCAATTAGGACCATGATTAGTGAGTAGTCTCCTTCTAGGACTCGGTTTGACCCGATATGGGTAATTTCACTAACTAATTATCATTAAGGCTAATTTGTGGGGAAAATTGGTTAGGGTAGTCTAGGGGAATTTCCATGCTTAAGGTTTGGTTTCCGGGTAGTGTCGGCTTTTGACCCTTGTCCACCAACGGAAGTTGGTTAGGTTGGTAGTCGAATATTTGGGGACCGACCCTTGTCACCAACTAAGGTTGAGACCGGAAGGGAGAACCGAGGGAGGGTGCCTCTAGGCTAGCGTTTGAAATCGACCTCCGGAAGGGGGAGTAGGATGACCCGGAATATGATGAGGGCTTAATGACCTTGACCATTCACTTGACCTCCTTGGGAAAATGCATGTTCTTGGGGTTGTCGGGTTTTGAGTTGGGGATACCGACTTTCGAACCCGGGAGGGGGGTTAGTCGGAGTAACTAGTGTCCTAGTGCGAGACCGGAAGGGAGGTTCTAGGCGAATTAGAGCCATCTCCCCCTTACCTTTCTACCCCTTTTGATTAGCCGAGACGATTAGTATGTGGAATTACTCATGTTCATGGTCGGACCGAGTTCTAGTCCTTCTCTTTATTTGATCTATCCTTTATCTTTAGCTTGTTTTTACCTTATCTTGTTGTTTGTCTTTAAATTTGATAATTTAGCGCTAGATTGTTACTACCCTCTTTGTTATTTATCGACTTAGCTAAACCGGTGAATTAGAACGATTAGTACTCCACCTACTCCTTGTGGGATCGACCCTTTTAAGTGTACAACGATAAAATCGTGCACTTGCGAGGTTTAACTTGAGACCATCAAGGAGGTTCAATAAGAAGTCCTAAAAACAGTTGGTATGAATTCCAATACACGCGAACTCAGATGCAAAATCGATCTTGTTACTTATTAATGAATAACGATTTGTATGCATTCCTTCCCTTTGAATTCATTATGTGAAAATATTTCACAAAATCACACTATTAAAATAAACAATATCCATACAATTATTATACACAGAATCTAACACCTCAAGTTTGATGCTACAAATAATTTGACAAAACTAGTCTTTGTTTAGCCGTTTAGCTGCTTCAGCCATGAATACCATCTTCTCCTGAAACCATTTCACAAAACTAAGCAACATTTTTTAACATACAAGAGTAGTACTGGATGTAGAATAATTGTGTGATCGAGGTAACATCGTTGAATACAATTGTGTGATCGAGGTAACATCGTTGAATTTCTTGCTAGTGAATGTAGAATAATTGATGGAAAAACTAGAGAACTCATTCTTGAAGGTGAACGTGTCAAAGATGTTTACATGACTAACTTACACTCATTGTCAAGTCAAACACTATCATGCATGAGTGTCCAAAAGAATGACCCTTGGCTTTGGCATAAACGACTTGGTCATGTGAATGCTAAAACACTTAACACTCTTAAGAAGCTTGATCTAGTTGATGGCATTCCTAACATCAAATTTGAATTCAAATCACTTTGTGACGATTGTGTTAAAGGTAAACAAGTAAAATGTTCTTTTAAATCCAAAAAGATTGTTAGCACTTCCTTACCTCTTGAGCTAATTCACATTGACTTATGTGGACCTATGCGTATTGTCAGTAAAGGTGGAAGTCGCTATATATGTGTCATTGTTGATGATTATACAAGATTTGTTTGGCTTCTCTTCTTAAGTTCTAAAGACCAAACTTTTGATGAATTCTTAATTTGGGTTAAAAAGGTCCAAAACAAATTTGGTTATAAACTTGTCTCCTTGAGATCCGACCATGGAACCGAATTTGAGAATTTATCATTTGAGTCCTATTGCAATGAGTACGGTATTAGCCATAATTTTTCGGCCGCAAGAACCCCTCAACAAAATGGGGTTGTGGAACGAATGAACCGAACTCTGGAAAATATGGCTAGGACAATGCTCATTAGCTCTAAAGTGCCAAGAAACTTTTGGGCCGAGGCCGTTAACACATCTTGTTATATCTACAATCGAGTCATGATTAGAAAAATCATTAACAAAACTCCTTATGAAATACTACGAGGAAGAAAACCTAACATCTCCCATCTAAAGTGCTTTGGTAGTAAATGCTTTGTACATAATAATGGAAAAGACAACCTAGGCAAATTTGATGCTCGTAGTGATGAAGGTGTTTTTGTTGGTTATTCCGACCATAGTAAAGCCTACAAAGTTTATAACAAGAGAACCATGAAAATGGAAGAAAGTGTTCATGTAATATTTGATGAATCTAGTCTCTTTGTTTCAAACACTCAGGTTAATGATGAAGATGATGAGGATGACGATGATTTCGAAATTGGAATGATACATCATGACATGGATCTAGTCGTGGAAGAGGCCGAGCAACAGTTTGAGCCACCGTTGCTTGATGAGGCTGGCCAAAATTCGGGGGAACTAACCCTCCCTCATCTCAAAATGGAGCTAGCTCATCCAGGGGGAATGAGGAGTGTAGTGAACCAACCACTAACCAAATTGAAACCAACCCACAAACACCCTCACACAATATTCCCCATGCACACCATCAAAGCGTTGCATCGTAACCAACCGAAACAAATGAGGCCTCTAACACTCTTGTTCCAAAGAAATGGAAGCATCAAGGTTCCCACCCTCTATCAAATTTAACCAGTGACCTTACCTCTGGAATGAAAACCAGATCATCTCTCCAAAATCACTGTGCTTTTGAAGCATTCATATCACAAATTGAACCCACAAATATCACAATGGCGCTATCCGATGAATATTGGGTCACGGCTATGCAAGAAGAATTGGAGCAATTTGAGAGAAACAAGGTATGGCATCTGGTCCCTAGACCATCTCAACGTACTGTAATTGGTACGAGATGGGTCTATCGCAATAAGCTTGATGATGTTGGAGAAATCGTAAGGAATAAAGCTAGACTAGTGGTTCAAGGGTTTAATCAACAAGAAGGGATTGATTACGATGAAACCTTTGCACCGGTAGCTAGGCTTGAGGCCATACGTATGCTCATAGCTTTTGCATCTCATGTTGGCATAAAACTTTTTCAAATGGATGTTAAAACCGCTTTCTTAAATGGCTATCTTGAAGAAGAAGTTTTTGTCGAACAACCTCCGGGCTTTATAAACAATGAGTTCCCCAATCACGTATTTAAACTTGACAAAGCACTTTATGGTTTAAAACAGGCTCCCCGAGCCTGGTATGATAGGCTTTCCAAATTCCTATTAGAAAATGGTTTTATACGTGGTTCGGTTGATAAGACATTGTTTATCAAGTCACAGTCAGAGGAACTGTTGCTTGTGCAAGTTTATGTTGATGACATTATTTTCGGTGCAACTAACAACATTCTTTATAAGTACTTTTCGGATCTTATGACCTCTGAATTTGAAATGAGCATGATGGGAGAACTTGGATTTTTCCTTGGTCTTCAAATTAAGCAAGATGAAAAAGGCACCATGATCCACCAACAAAAGTACTTAAAGGAAATGATAAGTAAGTTTGGGTTAACTAGCTCGAATCCTATGCCTACACCTATGATTGCCAAGCTTAATCTTGACAAAGATGAAAATGGTAAGAGTGTTAGTGAAAGGGTATATCGAGGTATGATCGGTTCATTGCTTTATTTAACCGCTAGTCGACCCGACATACAATTTAGTGTGTGTGTGTGTGCTCGTTTCCAATCAAATCCTAAAGAATCACACTTCAAAGCCGTTAAACGGATTTTTAGGTATTTGATTGGAACGCAAGGTTTATACCTTTGGTACCCAACTCATTATGACATTGATCTTGTAGGATTTTCGGATGCGGATTATGCCGGGAGTTCGTTGGATAGAAAAAGCACCTCGGGTATTGCCACCTTCTTAGGACCGTGCCTTATCTCATGGGCTTCCAAGAAGCAAAATACCGTTGCTCTATCCACGGCCGAAAGTGAGTATGTAAGTGCCGCTCTTTGTTGTGCTCAAATTCTTTGGGTACGACAACAATTGCGTGATTACGGTCTTATTTTAGAAACTACTCCTATATTTTGTGATAATACAAGTGCCATTAACATCTCGAAAAATCCGATACAACATTCTAGGACAAAACACATTGACATAAGGCATCACTTTCTACGTGATCAAGTGGAAAAAGGAAATATATGTCTAACCTTTTGTAGAACGGAAAATCAAATTGCGGACATTTTTACAAAACCGTTAGAAAGGGAACAATTCGTAAAACTTCGGTTGGAAATTGGTTTGTTAGGCGACATGTGACATAAATTAAAATTATCTTTCCTACATGATTGACTAGAGACGAAATGATGTATATGTGTTCTCAAGTCTAAAGATGTCTAAATTACCATATAACAAGTGTACCGAAAAAATTGCATTGGAACTCCACATTTTGCATTTGAATTATTTTGCATTGAGCTTTGCACTACTTTATGTCCCATCTAGCACATCCTACACCTAGCCGCCCCCTATGTCATCATTACCCTCATTTAACACTCCACCTCAACCTTTAACCACTCCCTCCTTAATACTCCAACCGTCCATCAAACAAAACCCCCATGTAATAACCCCACTTTCCCATTTACCCACAACTCACTTCAAAATTCAAAATTCTCTCAACCTCTTTCATCTTCCAAAACCGTCAAACCCATCACCCACAAAATGGCTCCCAAAAAATCAACTAGAAGAGAACTTCAAAACCTTAGAAATACATTCAACCCCAAATATATTGCCCAACAAAAAATGGCTTCACAATCCGCTGCAAGTATTGAAAAATCTAACAAACTCACCCCGTCTCCTTCCAAGCCGCCAACAACCAAACCAAATGTTGCACGAAAGAAATCCATGGCTGTCAAAGGCAGAGGCCGTGGTAGAGGAGGCCGTGGTGGATTGAAACGAAGCCCACCAATCTCTTTGTTGTTGGACTCAAATGTCGATGTTGATTCTGAGGAAGACGAGCCCACGCTCAAACAAATAGCAAGCAACATCCAAAAAGACAAAGAAATTGATGATGATGTGATTGTTGCTTCTATTGTTGAAGAAGAAAAGGATAACGAGGTTGTTGGTGATGTTGTTGAGGAGGAAAAAGAAAAAGAATCAGAAAAAGTGAATGAGAAAGATGTTGAAAAGAAAAATGAAATTGAAAAGAATGATGATAAGGAAGAAAAAATGAGTGAAAAAGATGAGGAAAAAGAGAAAGAGAGTGAACTCGAAAAGGAAAAGGGAACAGTGAGTGAGAAAGATGCTGAAAAAATTGATTCCCCAAATCAAAATTCAGAAAAAGAAATCCTTCATGAGGAGGAGGTCATTCCAAACATTGAAACCACCAATGAACCCACCAATGAAGACACGGTAGCTGATGAATTTGACCCTCTTTCCACCGAAAAACCCAAAACAAAATCCCAAATCAAAATCACCGAACTGTTTGGTGATGATGATGATATTATCATTGAAACTCCCACCAAATCAAAGGCAAAATCTAAGGCCGGTCTCAAAAGGAAGAAGGAATCAAAACCAAAAGCGGCTAAAAAGCCGAGGTACCCACGGAAGAAGGAGGTGGTCCTTCCAATGGAAGATGATGATGTTATTGAGGATAAAATTCCTCTCAATACATGCACGAAGTTGATGGTCACCATTCACGATGAGGCATTCAAAAACGAGGTTCTTGCTCATCTCAACTCTCTCGACCTTCCGGATGACACCCTCAAGCTATGTCACGGCATGCTTGCATGTTGCTTCCACAGTGGGAGGCGTTACAAGAAAATATGGTATGATTCTTCCCCGGCTTTTGCATTCTTCAAAGCTGCTATTTTTGGTCAAGGTTGGTTTAATCTCCTCGACAAATACTCTCCGGTTTACATGTCGGAAGTAATTGATTCTATGCAAAGTCAAGGTTGATGTTGCATCGGGAACCCTCTCGGCCTTTATAAATCAAAAACCCTTTGTCTTGACCATTGACCAACTTGCCTCTTACCTTGAGGTTGAAGCCGTGGGTCTTACCACCTTTCCTAAATCCACTTGGGGTGATATTGATGAAGCTATGGCTAGTGAGGTTATGAGAACCCTTCGACCCGACAATGAAAGTGGCACCACCAACATATATGCTCATGAACTTCAAGCCCCCCACCGTTTTACCTTTAACCTTGTTCACCGAGCCATCTTACCAAGCAATAACAGTAGGGGACGATGTTCCCTCCTTGAAATGCTCCTCATTCACCACATTCACAAACGCCGTCCCATCAATCTTCCCCAACTCATCTTCCACCGTATCAATGAGATTGCCCCCGACCTCCAAAAGGGGAAATTTGACAAGAAAACCGTGATCCCATATGGTATGTGGTTGTCCATTGTCTTCATGAAACGGAAGGTAGTCATGAAAGGTAGCCCCGACATCGAAAAACTCAGTGATGACATGACCATGGGTTTGCTCTCTCAAATGACTTTGGCCATCAACAATGGAAAATTGACCCGCAAGTTCTCGGGTAGAGGTAAAACTGGTGCAACAGTTGGTTCAACTGTTGAAATGGGTGTTGTTCTTGGTAAGTTAGACAAGCTTATGAACATGGTGTCCAAATTGGTCGTGGACAATGAGACTCTTAAGGAAGATGTTGCTGAGCTCAAAACCTTGAATGAAGATCTTATTGAGCGTGTGCAAGCTCTTGGTGGTCATGTGTCCGATGATGAATGAGGCATCCGTACCTACCCTTGCCCTCCTATCCTTTTGGCTCTTTGTTTTTAATTCTTATGCAAACTATGGGCTGTTTCTTTTCTCTTATTTTGAACATTTGTCTTTGGTTTAATTATGTACTACTTGAACATGTTTATGTCCTTCTCTTGATGATGTCAAGAGGGGGAAGTAGTTAAATTATGTGTTTATGTGTTAACTAACAACTCTTCGGCTAACGTTCACCGTGAATTTGTCTTAGCTATGATGATTAGATGTTCTACTTAGGCCAAGCATGTTGACCCCCATTCACCTTGATCATGTTTAATTGATGTTCTTATTATTTGGTTTAAAGACCGACTCACCATGGGCTTAGGGGGAACTTCACACATATTTAAAACTTGCCATCATCAAAGGGGGAATTTGTTAGAACACACTTGGTTGATGATGCCAAGTTTCATTATGATTTAATTGTTTGCCTCTTAGTAAATGTTTAGCAAATTGAAGCATCCCATGATTGTTCAAAGAAGTTCAAGATGATCAAGATGAAGGACAAGTCAAGCATGCCCATAGTCTAGAACAAATGTTGTAAACGAGGTAGTTCAACATATTTCTTTTACGCATAAGTTATGGCAAAACCGTGCAACAGTTCCTGAGACTGTTGCACCATGGTTTCTGGTACTAACGAATGGAGAATTTTCGGGAAAATTTACAAGTGTTTGAAATTCTTTAAAAAGCTTTTATATGTTCAAGAGGAACATTATTTCAAAACTGAAGAACAAAAAGAACAAAAGAATATGCTTGCACAATAATTTAAAAGATGCCAATCCCATTTATGCAAGTTGCCTTTCATGCTAAAAATGGGTCTTATGCTTTTTCCATTTGTGGCAAAATTGTGAGTTCCCATATTTTATGGGAAACACTCTTTCTCTTTGGAAAAACGCAGCCCCTTGAGCCTCTCAAACCTGACTGTTCTTTTATATTTTTTAAATGAAAATGCATGCTACTAACTTGTGGATATTAGATTAAAGTAGTGTTAAGAACCTTCTCTTACACACTACCTTTCTCTATAAATAGCCACTTCATTTTTCATTTATTGCAAGACTTTGAAAGAGCATTCATTGTAAACACTTTGCAAATCTTTTCAGCATTAAAAGCTTTGTTCTTCAATCATTTGCAAAACCGTTTTCTGTTTTTCAAAAGTCTTCAATTGTTTTTCAAAGCTATAAAATCTCCAAGTATCAGTTCGCTTAACTGTTGCATAAACGAATATGTTCAATGATTCTCGTGTTTAGGTCTTAATTGTAATCTCCATGTTCTTAAGTGAACCACTGAGATTCTGACTCTGTAAACCGTTGAGATAGAACCTTAAGTCTTGAAGCGGAGTAGCTTTGAGCAAGAGAAAGTCTTGAAGCGGAGTAGCTTTAAGCATTGCAACCGGAGTAGGTTGGCGAGTTGTTTCATTGTAATGGTTTAGTTAAGTTTGAGTAAATTTCTAAACAAGCAATAAAATAACGGTTGGACGTAGGCTCCGGAGTAGGAGCTGAACCAATTTTTAAACATCGTCTTGTTTGTTTATTTACTTTCACGTTATCTTATCATTCTTCTTTTACACGTTAATCTCGCTCTCAGTGCTGTGCAACAGTCTCTCATACTGTTGCATAGACCTGTTGTACCGTTTGTGAACTTACAATCCATTAAGTTTCTCAAACTCGTTTTTAATAGATCTTACTTGTGTTAGTCATTAATCAAGTAAGGGAGAAAATTTTTAAAGGGTACACCTAATTCACCCCCTCCCCCTCTTAGGTGTCTATCGTTCTTAACTCTTCAAATGGTATCAGAGCCTCGTGCTCTTGATATTGGTTAAAACCAAAGAGTTGATCCCATAGTTATGGACGATTCAAAACACACCAAGTATCCCATCTTCAAGGGTGAAAACTATGCCTGGTGGAAACATCGCATGGAGCACTATGTTAAAAGTACGGACTATGAATGTTGGTTAATCATTCAAAATGGTCCCCTCAAGATTGAGGTGACTAATGCCGATGGCACTAAGTCTATCAAAAGTGAGGACAAGTATGTTGAGGCCGATTATAGAAAAGTCGAGAAAAACTCTAAAGCCATGTCCATCCTTCAATATGGCATCGGTGAACAAGAGATCAACCGGATATCCGGATGTGACTCGGCAAAGGCAATTTGGGACACCCTAAATCTTGCTTATGAGGGAACGTCTCAAGTCAAAAAATACCGTGTTGATCTTCACATGCAACAATATGAGATGTTCAACATGGGAAAAGATGAGTCAATTAATAGTTTGTCTTCTCGTTTCTCTAGTATTGTTAATGACCTCAAGAGTCTAGGTAGAAACTTTGAATCCGAGGATTTAGTACGTAAAATCCTTCGTAGCCTATCTCGAAAAGTGGCAACCGAAGGTTACGGCTATTGAGGAAGCTAAAGACCTTTCTTTGCTATCCCTTGATGAACTTATGGGCTCACTCATGGCTCATGAGTTAACTCTCATGAAGCGTTCCGGTGAAAGCTCTAAAGGGAAAGGACTTGCTCTTTATGCTCTCTCAAGTGATGAGGAGGATGAAGATGACGAGTTTGCAATGTTCACTAAAAACATTGTTGGCATGATTAATGGTCGAAACTCACAAAGGTCTAATAACTATACTAGCAAACGACGCTTTCCCAAAAGAAAGTCTACCTCCACTATTGGTTGCTTCAAGTGTGGTGACAAAGGTCACCAAATCAAAGAATGTCCAAAGTGGAATGACATTAAGTCTAAAGAAAAGCGTGAGTTTGCTAAAAGAGAATACAAAAGCAAAGTAATGACTGCCATTTGGGGAATGTCTGATTCTGATGAGGACGATGTCCTTGAGGAAGAATTGGATGCCAAACTTAGCATCTCGTCTCTCGTCAAGCAATGATGTTCCAAAGTCAACAAAGAAAGAAAGTGTCAAATGTCTCATGGCTCATTCCGTGGACTCGATTCGATTCTCGACATTGAGGTAAATAAGCTCAAGAAAAAGGTTCGATCTTTCTCTAAAGACAAAATTTGTCATCTCCTAGACCAATTCATTGATAAGTGTCGTGTCCAAAGTAATAAATTAGAGGCTATGCAAACTGAAATTGAAGACATAGCCGAAGAAAATGTTGGTCTAAAAGAATGTCTAAATGAGGTAGATCAACCTGGTTCATCATCGAGTCTTGAAAAGGAGATTAAAAGGCTCCGAAAACATAATCTGTTTCTTGCTAAAAGAGTTGATGAAATACATGCAACAGATCAATGCAATGTTGCATCTGCGTCCAACAAGGGAGAAGAGTCGTTTGACAAACCGTGTCCTCACTAACCAAAGAACGTGACCAACTGTTGATTGATCTTGCAACATGTCAAAATGAAAAAGAGGAACTTGTCAAAATTGCTGAAATGCTAAATGATGAGTCAAGTCATGTTAAAAGTGCATTAGATCGAGTGCAAAATTCAAATGAGGATCTTCTCGTTCAAATTGAAAGTCTGAAAAAGGTTGAACAAATCCATGCAACAGATGATGCAACTGTTGCATCTGATTCTATGAAGGAAATTGAGACTCTCACAAAACATGTGTCCTCACTAACTAAAGAACGTAACTCTCTGTTAACTGACATTACCTTGTTCAAAAGAGATAACAAGCAACTTGAGCAAATTGGCTTATTGCTTAGTGATGAAGTGAGACATGCTAAACATGCGTTCGACAAAGTAGGTCAACTAAATCTTAACCATCTTGCTAAAATCGAAAAACTAACCAAAGAGCTAGATGAGGCTAAGATGTTCTATTTGAAATGGGAAGGAAGTCAAAATGTCTTGGAGTTTCTTCTAAAACAATCTCAAGAATATGAAAACCGTGCAAAAAATGCTGGACTTGGTTTCAAATGCAATGAGTTCTACGACTTTGTTGCACTCAAAACCAAGAGACCAAGCGTAACTGATTTTCGAAGAAGAAAGTATGCTGGCCTTCCTGAGTACATTATTTGCAATTACTGTGGTAAAACTGGTCATGAATTTAATGGTTGTGAAAAGAGAGTCCTTGACCTAGAAAGAAGTACCAAAGTGGCTAAACATGTTTGGATTAAAAATAAAGAAGTCAAAAAGGTTGTTGTCAAGAAGGAGCCCAAACTTGTTTGGGTTCCTAAACTAACTGTTTGATTTCTTATAGGCATTAGCGAAAGGCAGCAGCAATTGGTACTTAGACAGTGGATGCTCTCGTCACATGACGGGAGATGAAAACCAATTCCTTTCGCTAGAAGCCTACGATGGTGGCATGGTGACTTTTGGTGACAACAAACGAGGTGAAATCGTTGGTATTGGAAAAGTTGGTAAGTCAAAGTCACTATGTGTCGACAAAGTGTTGCTTGTCAAAGGTTTGAAACACAATCTTCTAAGCATATCACAATTGTGTGATCGAGGTAACATCGTTGAATTTCTTGCTAGTGAATGTAGAATAATTGATGGAAAAACTAGAGAACTCATTCTTGAAGGTGAACGTGTCAAAGATGTTTACATGACTAACTTACACTCATTGTCAAGTCAAACACTATCATGCATGAGTGTCCAAAAGAATGACCCTTGGCTTTGGCATAAACGACTTGGTCATGTGAATGCTAAAACACTTAACACTCTTAAGAAGCTTGATCTAGTTGATGGCATTCCTAACATCAAATTTGAATTCAAATCACTTTGTGACGATTGTGTTAAAGGTAAACAAGTAAAATGTTCTTTTAAATCCAAAAAGATTGTTAGCACTTCCTTACCTCTTGAGCTAATTCACATTGACTTATGTGGACCTATGCGTATTGTCAGTAAAGGTGGAAGTCGCTATATATGTGTCATTGTTGATGATTATACAAGATTTGTTTGGCTTCTCTTCTTAAGTTCTAAAGACCAAACTTTTGATGAATTCTTAATTTGGGTTAAAAAGGTCCAAAACAAATTTGGTTATAAACTTGTCTCCTTGAGATCCGACCATGGAACCGAATTTGAGAATTTATCATTTGAGTCCTATTGCAATGAGTACGGTATTAGCCATAATTTTTCGGCCGCAAGAACCCCTCAACAAAATGGGGTTGTGGAACGAATGAACCGAACTCTGGAAAATATGGCTAGGACAATGCTCATTAGCTCTAAAGTGCCAAGAAACTTTTGGGCCGAGGCCGTTAACACATCTTGTTATATCTACAATCGAGTCATGATTAGAAAAATCATTAACAAAACTCCTTATGAAATACTACGAGGAAGAAAACCTAACATCTCCCATCTAAAGTGCTTTGGTAGTAAATGCTTTGTACATAATAATGGAAAAGACAACCTAGGCAAATTTGATGCTCGTAGTGATGAAGGTGTTTTTGTTGGTTATTCCGACCATAGTAAAGCCTACAAAGTTTATAACAAGAGAACCATGAAAATGGAAGAAAGTGTTCATGTAATATTTGACGAATCTAGTCTCTTTGTTTCAAACACTCAGGTTAATGATGAAGATGATGAGGATGACGATGATTTCGAAATTGGAATGATACGTCATGACATGGATCTAGTCGTGGAAGAGGCCGAGCAACAGTTGGAGCCACTGTTGCTTGATGAGGCTGGCCAAAATTCAGGGGGAACTAACCCTCCCTCATCTCAAAATGGAGCTAGCTCATCCAGGGGGAATGAGGAGTGTAGTGAACCAACCACTAACCAAATTGAAACCAACCCACAAACACCCTCACACAATATTCCCCATGCAACATCCATCAAATGTTGCATCGTAACCAACCGAAACAAATGAGGCCTCTAACACTCTTGTTCCAAAGAAATGGAAGCATCAAGGTTCCCACCCTCTATCAAATTTAACCAGTGACCTTACCTCTGGAATGAAAACCAGATCATCTCTCCAAAATCACTGTGCTTTTGAAGCATTCATATCACAAATTGAACCCACAAATATCACAATGGCGCTATCCGATGAATATTGGGTCACGGCTATGCAAGAAGAATTGGAGCAATTTGAGAGAAACAAGGTATGGCATCTGGTCCCTAGACCATCTCAACGTCATCGTAATTGGTACGAGATGGGTCTATCGCAATAAGCTTGATGATGTTGGAGAAATCGTAAGGAATAAAGCTAGACTAGTGGTTCAAGGGTTTAATCAACAAGAAGGGATTGATTACGATGAAACCTTTGCACCGGTAGCTAGGCTTGAGGCCATACGTATGCTCATAGCTTTTGCATCTCATGTTGGCATAAAACTTTTTCAAATGGATGTTAAAACCGCTTTCTTAAATGGCTATCTTGAAGAAGAAGTTTTTGTCGAACAACCTCCGGGCTTTATAAACAATGAGTTCCCCAATCACGTATTTAAACTTGACAAAGCACTTTATGGTTTAAAACAGGCTCCCCGAGCCTGGTATGATAGGCTTTCCAAATTCCTATTAGAAAATGGTTTTATACGTGGTTCGGTTGATAAGACATTGTTTATCAAGTCACAGTCAGAGGAACTGTTGCTTGTGCAAGTTTATGTTGATGACATTATTTTCGGTGCAACTAACAACATTCTTTATAAGTACTTTTCGGATCTTATGACCTCTGAATTTGAAATGAGCATGATGGGAGAACTTGGATTTTTCCTTGGTCTTCAAATTAAGCAAGATGAAAAAGGCACCATGATCCACCAACAAAAGTACTTAAAGGAAATGATAAGTAAGTTTGGGTTAACTAGCTCGAATCCTATGCCTACACCTATGATTGCCAAGCTTAATCTTGACAAAGATGAAAATGGTAAGAGTGTTAGTGAAAGGGTATATCGAGGTATGATCGGTTCATTGCTTTATTTAACCGCTAGTCGACCCGACATACAATTTAGTGTGTGTGTGTGTGCTCGTTTCCAATCAAATCCTAAAGAATCACACTTCAAAGCCGTTAAACGGATTTTTAGGTATTTGATTGGAACGCAAGGTTTATACCTTTGGTACCCAACTCATTATGACATTGATCTTGTAGGATTTTCGGATGCGGATTATGCCGGGAGTTCGTTGGATAGAAAAAGCACCTCGGGTATTGCCACCTTCTTAGGACCGTGCCTTATCTCATGGGCTTCCAAGAAGCAAAATACCGTTGCTCTATCCACGGCCGAAAGTGAGTATGTAAGTGCCGCTCTTTGTTGTGCTCAAATTCTTTGGGTACGACAACAATTGCGTGATTACGGTCTTATTTTCGAAACTACTCCTATATTTTGTGATAATACAAGTGCCATTAACATCTCGAAAAATCCGATACAACATTCTAGGACAAAACACATTGACATAAGGCATCACTTTCTACGTGATCAAGTGGAAAAAGGAAATATATGTCTAACCTTTTGTAGAACGGAAAATCAAATTGCGGACATTTTTACAAAACCGTTAGAAAGGGAACAATTCGTAAAACTTCGGTTGGAAATTGGTTTGTTAGGCGACATGTGACATAAATTAAAATTATCTTTCCTACATGATTGACTAGAGACGAAATGATGTATATGTGTTCTCAAGTCTAAAGATGTCTAAATTACCATATAACAAGTGTACCGAAAAAATTGCATTGGAACTCCACATTTTGCATTTGAATTATTTTGCATTGAGCTTTGCACTACTTTATGTCCCATCTAGCACATCCTACACCTAGCCGCCCCCTATGCCATCATTACCCTCATTTAACACTCCACCTCAACCTTTAACCACTCCCTCCTTAATACTCCAACCGTCCATCAAACAAAACCCCCATGTAATAACCCCACTTTCCCATTTACCCACAACTCACTTCAAAATTCAAAATTCTCTCAACCTCTTTCATCTTCCAAAACCGTCAAACCCATCACCCACAAAATGGCTCCCAAAAAATCAACTAGAAGAGAACTTCAAAACCTTAGAAATACATTCAACCCCAAATATATTGCCCAACAAAAAATGGCTTCACAATCCGCTGCAAGTATTGAAAAATCTAACAAACTCACCCCGTCTCCTTCCAAGCCGCCAACAGTCAAACCAAATGTTGCACGAAAGAAATCCATGGCTGTCAAAGGCAGAGGCCGTGGTAGAGGAGGCCGTGGTGGATTGAAACGAAGCCCACCAATCTCTTTGTTGTTGGACTCAAATGTCGATGTTGATTCTGAGGAAGACGAGCCCACGCTCAAACAAATAGCAAGCAACATCCAAAAAGACAAAGAAATTGATGATGATGTGATTGTTGCTTCTATTGTTGAAGAAGAAAAGGATAACGAGGTTGTTGGTGATGTTGTTGAGGAGGAAAAAGAAAAAGAATCAGAAAAAGTGAATGAGAAAGATGTTGAAAAGAAAAATGAAATTGAAAAGAATGATGATAAGGAAGAAAAAATGAGTGAAAAAGATGAGGAAAAAGAGAAAGAGAGTGAACTCGAAAAGGAAAAGGGAACAGTGAGTGAGAAAGATGCTGAAAAAATTGATTCCCCAAATCAAAATTCAGAAAAAGAAATCCTTCATGAGGAGGAGGTCATTCCAAACATTGAAACCACCAATGAACCCACCAATGAAGACACGGTAGCTGATGAATTTGACCCTCTTTCCACCGAAAAACCCAAAACAAAATCCCAAATCAAAATCACCGAACTGTTTGGTGATGATGATGATATTATCATTGAAACTCCCACCAAATCAAAGGCAAAATCTAAGGCCGGTCTCAAAAGGAAGAAGGAATCAAAACCAAAAGCGGCTAAAAAGCCGAGGTACCCACGGAAGAAGGAGGTGGTCCTTCCAATGGAAGATGATGATGTTATTGAGGATAAAATTCCTCTCAATACATGCACGGAGTTGATGGTCACCATTCACGATGAGGCATTCAAAAACGAGGTTCTTGCTCATCTCAACTCTCTCGACCTTCCGGATGACACCCTCAAGCTATGTCACGGCATGCTTGCATGTTGCTTCCACAGTGGGAGGCGTTACAAGAAAATATGGTATGATTCTTCCCCGGCTTTTGCATTCTTCAAAGCTGCTATTTTTGGTCAGGGTTGGTTTAATCTCCTCGACAAATACTCTCCGGTTTACATGTCGGAAGTAATTCAGTTCTATGCAACAGTCAAGGTTGATGTTGCATCAGGAACCCTCTCGGCCTTTATAAATCAAAAACCCTTTGTCTTGACCATTGACCAACTTGCCTCTTACCTTGAGGTTGAAGCCGTGGGTCTTACCACCTTTCCTAAATCCACTTGGGGTGATATTGATGAAGCTATGGCTAGTGAGGTTATGAGAACCCTTCGACCCGACAATGAAAGTGGCACCACCAACATATATGCTCATGAACTTCAAGCCCCCCACCGTTTTACCTTTAACCTTGTTCACCGAGCCATCTTACCAAGCAATAACAGTAGGGGACGATGTTCCCTCCTTGAAATGCTCCTCATTCACCACATTCACAAACGCCGTCCCATCAATCTTCCCCAACTCATCTTCCACCGTATCAATGAGATTGCCCCCGACCTCCAAAAGGGGAAATTTGACAAGAAAACCGTGATCCCATATGGTATGTGGTTGTCCATTGTCTTCATGAAACGGAAGGTAGTCATGAAAGGTAGCCCCGGCATCGAAAAACTCAGTGATGACATGACCATGGGTTTGCTCTCTCAAATGACTTTGGCCATCAACAATGGAAAATTGACCCGCAAGTTCTCGGGTAGGGGTAAAGCGGTGCAAACAGTTGGTTCAACTGTTGAAATGGGTGTTGTTCTTGGTAAGTTAGACAAGCTTATGAACATGGTGTCCAAATTGGTCGTGGACAATGAGACTCTTAAGGAAGATGTTGCTGAGCTCAAAACCTTGAATGAAGATCTTATTGAGCGTGTGCAAGCTCTTGGTGGTCATGTGTCCGATGATGAATGAGGCATCCGTACCTACCCTTGCCCTCCTATCCTTTTGGCTCTTTGTTTTTAATTCTTATGCAAACTATGGGCTGTTTCTTTTCTCTTATTTTGAACATTTGTCTTTGGTTTAATTATGTACTACTTGAACATGTTTATGTCCTTCTCTTGATGATGTCAAGAGGGGGAAGTAGTTAAATTATGTGTTTATGTGTTAACTAACAACTCTTCGGCTAACGTTCACCGTGAATTTGTCTTAGCTATGATGATTAGATGTTCTACTTAGGCCAAGCATGTTGACCCCCATTCACCTTGATCATGTTTAATTGATGTTCTTATTATTTGGTTTAAAGACCGACTCACCATGGGCTTAGGGGGAACTTCACACATATTTAAAACTTGCCATCATCAAAGGGGGAATTTGTTAGAACACACTTGGTTGATGATGCCAAGTTTCATTATGATTTAATTGTTTGCCTCTTAGTAAATGTTTAGCAAATTGAAGCATCCCATGATTGTTCAAAGAAGTTCAAGATGATCAAGATGAAGGACAAGTCAAGCATGCCCATAGTCTAGAACAAATGTTGTAAACGAGGTAGTTCAACATATTTCTTTTACGCATAAGTTATGGCAAAACCGTGCAACAGTTCCTGAGACTGTTGCACCATGGTTTCTGGTACTAACGAATGGAGAATTTTCGGGAAAATTTACAAGTGTTTGAAATTCTTTAAAAAGCTTTTATATGTTCAAGAGGAACATTATTTCAAAACTGAAGAACAAAAAGAACAAAAGAATATGCTTGCACAATAATTTAAAAGATGCCAATCCCATTTATGCAAGTTGCCTTTCATGCTAAAAATGGGTCTTATGCTTTTTCCATTTGTGGCAAAATTGTGAGTTCCCATATTTTATGGGAAACACTCTTTCTCTTTGGAAAAACGCAGCCCCTTGAGCCTCTCAAACCTGACTGTTCTTTTATATTTTTTAAATGAAAATGCATGCTACTAACTTGTGGATATTAGATTAAAGTAGTGTTAAGAACCTTCTCTTACACACTACCTTTCTCTATAAATAGCCACTTCATTTTTCATTTATTGCAAGACTTTGAAAGAGCATTCATTGTAAACACTTTGCAAATCTTTTCAGCATTAAAAGCTTTGTTCTTCAATCATTTGCAAAACCGTTTTTCTGTTTTTCAAAAGTCTTCAATTGTTTTTCAAAGCTGTAAAATCTCCAAGTATCGATTCGTTTAATCAGCTGTTGCATAAACGAATATGTTCAATGATTCTCGTGTTTAGGTCTTAATTGTAATCTCCATGTTCTTAAGTGAACCACCGAGATTCGACTCAGTAAACCGTTGAGATAGAACCTTAAGTCTTGAAGCGGAGTAGCTTTGAGCAAGAGAAAGTCTTGAAGCGGAGTAGCTTTAAGCATTGCAACCGGAGTAGGTTGGCGAGTTGTTTCATTGTAATGGTTTAGTTAAGTTTGAGTAAATTTCTAAACAAGCAATAAAATAACGGTTGGACGTAGGCTCCGGAGTAGGAGCTGAACCAATTTTTAAACATCGTCTTGTTTGTTTATTTACTTTCACGTTCTCTTATCATTCTTCTTTTACACGTTAATCTCGCTCTCAGTGCTGTGCAACAGTCTCTCATACTGTTGCATAGACCTGCTGTACCGTTTGTGAACTTACAATCCATTAAGTTTCTCAAACTCGTTTTTAATAGATCTTACTTGTGTTAGTCATTAATCAAGTAAGGGAGAAAATTTTTAAAGGGTACACCTAATTCACCCCCTCCCCCTCTTAGGTGTCTATCGTTCTTAACTCTTCAATTGGTATCAGAGCCTCGTGCTCTTGATATTGGTTAAAACCAAATAGTTGATCCCATAGTTATGGACGATTCAAAACACACCAAGTATCCCATCTTCAAGGGTGAAAACTATGCCTGGTGGAAACATCGCATGGAGCACTATGTTAAAAGTACGGACTATGAATGTTGGTTAATCATTCAAAATGGTCCCCTCAAGATTGAGGTGACTAATGCCGATGGCACTAAGTCTATCAAAAGTGAGGACAAGTATGTTGAGGCCGATTATAGAAAAGTCGAGAAAAACTCTAAAGCCATGTCCATCCTTCAATATGGCATCGGTGAACAAGAGATCAACCGGATATCCGGATGTGACTCGGCAAAGGCAATTTGGGACACCCTAAATCTTGCTTATGAGGGAACGTCTCAAGTCAAAAAATACCGTGTTGATCTTCTCATGCAACAATATGAGATGTTCAACATGGGAAAAGATGAGTCAATTAATAGTTTGTCTTCTCGTTTCTCTAGTATTGTTAATGACCTCAAGAGTCTAGGTAGAAACTTTGAATCCGAGGATTTAGTACGTAAAATCCTTCGTAGCCTATCTGAAAAGTGGCAACCGAAGGTTACGGCTATTGAGGAAGCTAAAGACCTTTCTTTGCTATCCCTTGATGAACTTATGGGCTCACTCATGGCTCATGAGTTAACTCTCATGAAGCGTTCCGGTGAAAGCTCTAAAGGGAAAGGACTTGCTCTTTATGCTCTCTCAAGTGATGAGGAGGATGAAGATGACGAGTTTGCAATGTTCACTAAAAACATTGTTGGCATGATTAATGGTCGAAACTCACAAAGGTCTAATAACTATACTAGCAAACGACGCTTTCCCAAAAGAAAGTCTACCTCCACTATTGGTTGCTTCAAGTGTGGTGACAAAGGTCACCAAATCAAAGAATGTCCAAAGTGGAATGACATTAAGTCTAAAGAAAAGCGTGAGTTTGCTAAAAGAGAATACAAAAGCAAAGTAATGACTGCCATTTGGGGAATGTCTGATTCTGATGAGGACGATGTCCTTGAGGAAGAATTGGATGCCAAACTTAGCATCTCGTCTCAGTCAAGCAATGATGTTCCAAAGTCAACAAAGAAAGAAAGTGTCAAATGTCTCATGGCTCATTCCGTGGACTCAGATTCAGATTCTGACATTGAGGTAAATAAGCTCAAGAAAAAGGTTCGATCTTTCTCTAAAGACAAAATTTGTCATCTCCTAGACCAATTCATTGATAAGTGTCGTGTCCAAAGTAATAAATTAGAGGCTATGCAAACTGAAATTGAAGACATAGCCGAAGAAAATGTTGGTCTAAAAGAATGTCTAAATGAGGTAGATCAACCTGGTTCATCATCGAGTCTTGAAAAGGAGATTAAAAGGCTCCGAAAACATAATCTGTTTCTTGCTAAAAGAGTTGATGAAATACATGCAACAGATCAATGCAATGTTGCATCTGCGTCCAACAAGGGAGAAGAGTCGTTTGACAAAACTGTGTCCTCACTAACCAAAGAACGTGACCAACTGTTGATTGATCTTGCAACATGTCAAAATGAAAAAGAGGAACTTGTCAAAATTGCTGAAATGCTAAATGATGAGTCAAGTCATGTTAAAAGTGCATTAGATCGAGTGCAAAATTCAAATGAGGATCTTCTCGTTCAAATTGAAAGTCTGAAAAAGGTTGAACAAATCCATGCAACAGATGATGCAACTGTTGCATCTGATTCTATGAAGGAAATTGAGACTCTCACAAAACATGTGTCCTCACTAACTAAAGAACGTAACTCTCTGTTAACTGACATTACCTTGTTCAAAAGAGATAACAAGCAACTTGAGCAAATTGGCTTATTGCTTAGTGATGAAGTGAGACATGCTAAACATGCGTTCGACAAAGTAGGTCAACTAAATCTTAACCATCTTGCTAAAATCGAAAAACTAACCAAAGAGCTAGATGAGGCTAAGATGTTCTATTTGAAATGGGAAGGAAGTCAAAATGTCTTGGAGTTTCTTCTAAAACAATCTCAAGAATATGAAAACCGTGCAAAAAATCTTTGGACTTGGTTTCAAATGCAACAGTTCTACGACTTTGTTGCACTCGAAACCAAGACCCAAGCCGTGAATCGATTTTCGAAGAAGAAAGTATCTTTGGCCTTCCGAGTACATTATTTGCAATTCTTTGTGGTAAAACTGGTCATGAATTTAATGGTTGTGAAAAGAGAGTCCTTGACCTAGAAAGAAGTACCAAAGTGGCTAAACATGTTTGGATTAAAAATAAAGAAGTCAAAAAGGTTGTTGTCAAGAAGGAGCCCAAACTTGTTTGGGTTCCTAAACTAACTGTTTGATTTCTTATAGGCATTAGCGAAAGGCAGCAGCAATTGGTACTTAGACAGTGGATGCTCTCGTCACATGACGGGAGATGAAAACCAATTCCTTTCGCTAGAAGCCTACGATGGTGGCATGGTGACTTTTGGTGACAACAAACGAGGTGAAATCGTTGGTATTGGAAAAGTTGGTAAGTCAAAGTCACTATGTGTCGACAAAGTGTTGCTTGTCAAAGGTTTGAAACACAATCTTCTAAGCATATCACAATTGTGTGATCGAGGTAACATCGTTGAATTTCTTGCTAGTGAATGTAGAATAATTGATGGAAAAACTAGAGAACTCATTCTTGAAGGTGAACGTGTCAAAGATGTTTACATGACTAACTTACACTCATTGTCAAGTCAAACACTATCATGCATGAGTGTCCAAAAGAATGACCCTTGGCTTTGGCATAAACGACTTGGTCATGTGAATGCTAAAACACTTAACACTCTTAAGAAGCTTGATCTAGTTGATGGCATTCCTAACATCAAATTTGAATTCAAATCACTTTGTGACGATTGTGTTAAAGGTAAACAAGTAAAATGTTCTTTTAAATCCAAAAAGATTGTTAGCACTTCCTTACCTCTTGAGCTAATTCACATTGACTTATGTGGACCTATGCGTATTGTCAGTAAAGGTGGAAGTCGCTATATATGTGTCATTGTTGATGATTATACAAGATTTGTTTGGCTTCTCTTCTTAAGTTCTAAAGACCAAACTTTTGATGAATTCTTAATTTGGGTTAAAAAGGTCCAAAACAAATTTGGTTATAAACTTGTCTCCTTGAGATCCGACCATGGAACCGAATTTGAGAATTTATCATTTGAGTCCTATTGCAATGAGTACGGTATTAGCCATAATTTTTCAGCCGCAAGAACCCCTCAACAAAATGGGGTTGTGGAACGAATGAACCGAACTCTGGAAAATATGGCTAGGACAATGCTCATTAGCTCTAAAGTGCCAAGAAACTTTTGGGCCGAGGCCGTTAACACATCTTGTTATATCTACAATCGAGTCATGATTAGAAAAATCATTAACAAAACTCCTTATGAAATACTACGAGGAAGAAAACCTAACATCTCCCATCTAAAGTGCTTTGGTAGTAAATGCTTTGTACATAATAATGGAAAAGACAACCTAGGCAAATTTGATGCTCGTAGTGATGAAGGTGTTTTTGTTGGTTATTCCGACCATAGTAAAGCCTACAAAGTTTATAACAAGAGAACCATGAAAATGGAAGAAAGTGTTCATGTAATATTTGACGAATCTAGTCTCTTTGTTTCAAACACTCAGGTTAATGATGAAGATGATGAGGATGACGATGATTTCGAAATTGGAATGATACGTCATGACATGGATCTAGTCGTGGAAGAGGCCGAGCAACAGTTGGAGCCACTGTTGCTTGATGAGGCTGGCCAAAATTCAGGGGGAACTAACCCTCCCTCATCTCAAAATGGAGCTAGCTCATCCAGGGGGAATGAGGAGTGTAGTGAACCAACCACTAACCAAATTGAAACCAACCCACAAACACCCTCACACAATATTCCCCATGCAACAGTCACTGAAACTGTTGCATCAGAACCAACCGAAACAAATGAGGCCTCTAACACTCTTGTTCCAAAGAAATGGAAGCATCAAGGTTCCCACCCTCTATCAAATTTAACCAGTGACCTTACCTCTGGAATGAAAACCAGATCATCTCTCCAAAATCACTGTGCTTTTGAAGCATTCATATCACAAATTGAACCCACAAATATCACAATGGCGCTATCCGATGAATATTGGGTCACGGCTATGCAAGAAGAATTGGAGCAATTTGAGAGAAACAAGGTATGGCATCTGGTCCCTAGACCATCTCAACGTACTGTAATTGGTACGAGATGGGTCTATCGCAATAAGCTTGATGATGTTGGAGAAATCGTAAGGAATAAAGCTAGACTAGTGGTTCAAGGGTTTAATCAACAAGAAGGGATTGATTACGATGAAACCTTTGCACCGGTAGCTAGGCTTGAGGCCATACGTATGCTCATAGCTTTTGCATCTCATGTTGGCATAAAACTTTTTCAAATGGATGTTAAAACCGCTTTCTTAAATGGCTATCTTGAAGAAGAAGTTTTTGTCGAACAACCTCTGGGCTTTATAAACAATGAGTTCCCTAATCACGTATTTAAACTTGACAAAGCACTTTATGGTTTAAAACAGGCTCCCGAGCCTGGTATGATAGCCTTTCCAAATTCCTATTAGAAAATGGTTTTGTACGTGGTTCGGTTGATAAGACATTGTTTATCAAGTCTGATCAGAGGAACGTTGCTTGTGCAAGTTTATGTTGATGACATTATTTTCGGTGCAACTAACAACATTCTTTATAAGTACTTTTCGGATCTTATGACCTCTGAATTTGAAATGAGCATGATGGGAGAACTTGGATTTTTCCTTGGTCTTCAAATTAAGCAAGATGAAAAAGGCACCATGATCCACCAACAAAAGTACTTAAAGGAAATGATAAGTAAGTTTGGGTTAACTAGCTCGAATCCTATGCCTACACCTATGATTGCCAAGCTTAATCTTGACAAAGATGAAAATGGTAAGAGTGTTAGTGAAAGGGTATATCGAGGTATGATCGGTTCATTGCTTTATTTAACCGCTAGTCGACCCGACATACAATTTAGTGTGTGTGTGTGTGCTCGTTTCCAATCAAATCCTAAAGAATCACACTTCAAAGCCGTTAAACGGATTTTTAGGTATTTGATTGGAACGCAAGGTTTATACCTTTGGTACCCAACTCATTATGACATTGATCTTGTAGGATTTTCGGATGCGGATTATGCCGGGAGTTCGTTGGATAGAAAAAGCACCTCGGGTATTGCCACCTTCTTAGGACCGTGCCTTATCTCATGGGCTTCCAAGAAGCAAAATACCGTTGCTCTATCCACGGCCGAAAGTGAGTATGTAAGTGCCGCTCTTTGTTGTGCTCAAATTCTTTGGGTACGACAACAATTGCGTGATTACGGTCTTATTTTCGAAACTACTCCTATATTTTGTGATAATACAAGTGCCATTAACATCTCGAAAAATCCGATACAACATTCTAGGACAAAACACATTGACATAAGGCATCACTTTCTACGTGATCAAGTGGAAAAAGGAAATATATGTCTAACCTTTTGTAGAACGGAAAATCAAATTGCGGACATTTTTACAAAACCGTTAGAAAGGGAACAATTCGTAAAACTTCGGTTGGAAATTGGTTTGTTAGGCGACATGTGACATAAATTAAAATTATCTTTCCTACATGATTGACTAGAGACGAAATGATGTATATGTGTTCTCAAGTCTAAAGATGTCTAAATTACCATATAACAAGTGTACCGAAAAAATTGCATTGGAACTCCACATTTTGCATTTGAATTATTTTGCATTGAGCTTTGCACTACTTTATGTCCCATCTAGCACATCCTACACCTAGCCGCCCCCTATGCCATCATTACCCTCATTTAACACTCCACCTCAACCTTTAACCACTCCCTCCTTAATACTCCAACCGTCCATCAAACAAAACCCCCATGTAATAACCCCACTTTCCCATTTACCCACAACTCACTTCAAAATTCAAAATTCTCTCAACCTCTTTCATCTTCCAAAACCGTCAAACCCATCACCCACAAAATGGCTCCCAAAAAATCAACTAGAAGAGAACTTCAAAACCTTAGAAATACATTCAACCCCAAATATATTGCCCAACAAAAAATGGCTTCACAATCCGCTGCAAGTATTGAAAAATCTAACAAACTCACCCCGTCTCCTTCCAAGCCGCCAACAGTCAAACCAAATGTTGCACGAAAGAAATCCATGGCTGTCAAAGGCAGAGGCCGTGGTAGAGGAGGCCGTGGTGGATTGAAACGAAGCCCACCAATCTCTTTGTTGTTGGACTCAAATGTCGATGTTGATTCTGAGGAAGACGAGCCCACGCTCAAACAAATAGCAAGCAACATCCAAAAAGACAAAGAAATTGATGATGATGTGATTGTTGCTTCTATTGTTGAAGAAGAAAAGGATAACGAGGTTGTTGGTGATGTTGTTGAGGAGGAAAAAGAAAAAGAATCAGAAAAAGTGAATGAGAAAGATGTTGAAAAGAAAAATGAAATTGAAAAGAATGATGATAAGGAAGAAAAAATGAGTGAAAAAGATGAGGAAAAAGAGAAAGAGAGTGAACTCGAAAAGGAAAAGGGAACAGTGAGTGAGAAAGATCTTTGAAAAAATTGATTCCCAAATCAAAATTCAGAAAAAGAAATCCTTCATGAGGAGGAGGTCATTCCAAACATTGAAACCACCAATGAACCCACCAATGAAGACACGGTAGCTGATGAATTTGACCCTCTTTCCACCGAAAAACCCAAAACAAAATCCCAAATCAAAATCACCGAACTGTTTGGTGATGATGATGATATTATCATTGAAACTCCCACCAAATCAAAGGCAAAATCTAAGGCCGGTCTCAAAAGGAAGAAGGAATCAAAACCAAAAGCGGCTAAAAAGCCGAGGTACCCACGGAAGAAGGAGGTGGTCCTTCCAATGGAAGATGATGATGTTATTGAGGATAAAATTCCTCTCAATACATGCACGGAGTTGATGGTCACCATTCACGATGAGGCATTCAAAAACGAGGTTCTTGCTCATCTCAACTCTCTCGACCTTCCGGATGACACCCTCAAGCTATGTCACGGCATGCTTGCATGTTGCTTCCACAGTGGGAGGCGTTACAAGAAAATATGGTATGATTCTTCCCCGGCTTTTGCATTCTTCAAAGTTGCTATTTTTGGTCAGGGTTGGTTTAATCTCCTCGACAAATACTCTCCGGTTTACATGTCGGAAGTAATTCGAGTTCTATGCAAATGTGATCAAGGTTGATGTTGCATCAGAACCCTCTCGGCCTTTATAAATCAAAAACCCTTTGTCTTGACCATTGACCAACTTGCCTCTTACCTTGAGGTTGAAGCCGTGGGTCTTACCACCTTTCCTAAATCCACTTGGGGTGATATTGATGAAGCTATGGCTAGTGAGGTTATGTGAACCCTTCGACCCGACAATGAAAGTGGCACCACCAACATATATGCTCATGAACTTCAAGCCCCCCACCGTTTTACCTTTAACCTTGTTCACCGAGCCATCTTACCAAGCAATAACAGTAGGGGACGATGTTCCCTCCTTGAAATGCTCCTCATTCACCACATTCACAAACGCCGTCCCATCAATCTTCCCCAACTCATCTTCCACCGTATCAATGAGATTGCCCCCGACCTCCAAAAGGGGAAATTTGACAAGAAAACCGTGATCCCATATGGTATGTGGTTGTCCATTGTCTTCATGAAACGGAAGGTAGTCATGAAAGGTAGCCCCGGCATCGAAAAACTCAGTGATGACATGACCATGGGTTTGCTCTCTCAAATGACTTTGGCCATCAACAATGGAAAATTGACCCGCAAGTTCTCGGGTAGGGGTAAAACTGGTGCAACAGTTGGTTCAACTGTTGAAATGGGTGTTGTTCTTGGTAAGTTAGACAAGCTTATGAACATGGTGTCCAAATTGGTTGTGGACAATGAGACTCTTAAGGAAGATGTTGCTGAGCTCAAAACCTTGAATGAAGATCTTATTGAGCGTGTGCAAGCTCTTGGTGGTCATGTGTCCGATGATGAATGAGGCATCCGTACCTACCCTTGCCCTCCTATCCTTTTGGCTCTTTGTTTTTAATTCTTATGCAAACTATGGGCTGTTTCTTTTCTCTTATTTTGAACATTTGTCTTTGGTTTAATTATGTACTACTTGAACATGTTTATGTCCTTCTCTTGATGATGTCAAGAGGGGGAAGTAGTTAAATTATGTGTTTATGTGTTAACTAACAACTCTTCTTGCTAACGTTCACCGTGAATTTGTCTTAGCTATGATGATTAGATGTTCTACTTAGGCCAAGCATGTTGACCCCCATTCACCTTGATCATGTTTAATTGATGTTCTTATTATTTGGTTTAAAGACCGACTCACCATGGGCTTAGGGGGAACTTCACACATATTTAAAACTTGCCATCATCAAAGGGGGAATTTGTTAGAACACACTTGGTTGATGATGCCAAGTTTCATTATGATTTAATTGTTTGCCTCTTAGTAAATGTTTAGCAAATTGAAGCATCCCATGATTGTTCAAAGAAGTTCAAGATGATCAAGATGAAGGACAAGTCAAGCATGCCCATAGTCTAGAACAAATGTTGTAAAAACGAGGTAGTTCAAAGATATTTCTTTTACGCATAAGTTATGGCAAAACCGTGCAACAGTTCCCGAGACTGTTGCACCATGGTTTCTGGTACTAACGAATGGAGAATTTTCGGGAAAATTTACAAGTGTTTGAAATTCTTTAAAAAGCTTTTATATGTTCAAGAGGAACATTATTTCAAAATCAAGAACAAAAAGAACAAAAGAATATGCTTGCACAATAATTTAAAAGATGCCAATCCCATTTATGCAAGTTGCCTTTCATGCTAAAAATGGGTCTTATGCTTTTTCCATTTGTGGCAAAATTGTGAGTTCCCATATTTTATGGGAAACACTCTTTCTCTTTGGAAAAACGCAGCCCCTTGAGCCTCTCAAACTCGATCGTTCTTTTATATTTTTTAAATGAAAATGCATGCTACTAACTTGTGGATATTAGATTAAAGTAGTGTTAAGAACCTTCTCTTACACACTACCTTTCTCTATAAATAGCCACTTCATTTTTCATTTATTGCAAGACTTTGAAAGAGCATTCATTGTAAACACTTTGCAAATCTTTTCAAAGATTAAAAGCTTTGTTCTTCAATCATTTGCAAAACCGTTTTTCTGTTTTTCAAAAGTCTTCAATTGTTTTTCAAAGCTATAAAATCTCCAAGTATCAGTTCGCTTAACTGTTGCATAAACGAATATGTTCAATGATTCTCGTGTTTAGGTCTTAATTGTAATCTCCATGTTCTTAAGTGAACCACCGAGATTCGACTCAGTAAACCGTTGAGATAGAACCTTAAGTCTTGAAGCGGAGTAGCTTTGAGCAAGAGAAAGTCTTGAAGCGGAGTAGCTTTAAGCATTGCAACCGGAGTAGGTTGGCGAGTTGTTTCATTGTAATGGTTTAGTTAAGTTTGAGTAAATTTCTAAACAAGCAATAAAATAACGGTTGGACGTAGGCTCCGGAGTAGGAGCTGAACCAATTTTTAAACATCGTCTTGTTTGTTTATTTACTTTCACGTTATCTTATCATTCTTCTTTTACACGTTAATCTCGCTCTCAGTGCTGTGCAACAGTCTCTCATACTGTTGCATAGACCTGCTGTACCGTTTGTGAACTTACAATCCATTAAGTTTCTCAAACTCGTTTTTAATAGATCTTACTTGTGTTAGTCATTAATCAAGTAAGGGAGAAAATTTTTAAAGGGTACACCTAATTCACCCCCTCCCCCTCTTAGGTGTCTATCGTTCTTAACTCTTCACATCCCACTTCCGGTATTCTCATGTTTGTTTACAAATTAAATGATTCTGCTGTTCTACTACTTCTACCTGTTATTACAAAAATATCATTATGAATGGCTATACATACTTGATATGGATGTTTGGAATGCATCTAATTTTGACTCTTCAAACGTAAAATTGGGTTTACAAATTTGTTTGATATTGAGAGTATGACACTAACTAAGAAAGGTCTTAGGAAGACAAAAATACTTTTCAACTCTTCTTACTGCTTAAAGTACCATCTTCTTTTCCAAAATAAGATGAACTAACACTAAACTCCACTAAAAATGGGTTTACAAAGTTTCTTTGATATTGACACTAATCCCCTTAAACTAAAAGAATAAGAGATTCTCAAGTTTTCACGCCTAAATGAGTTGCTCTATATTGAGCTTTGAGCTTCATTATATCCTATCTTTGACTAGGTCATACTGATTTATTTCATACAATAAATAATTCTATGACATTTAATAAAAATGGAATAATATTTTTTCAACTTGCATTCCCCTTTTTATTTACTACTAAGAGAATAAAATATTGCAATAGTTTATAAATTGAAATCATTAGTTTTGTGATGAAAAATTTCATTAAAATATATATTTCATGAATTTACTTAATTCTTTTAATTAATTTTCCATTTCAATTTTTTATTCTTATATTAAAATATGAAAAATTAATAATACGTCAATTTTAAATCTTAAATAATACATTATAAATTAAGTAAAAGATCTATGGATACCGCGCATGTATGCGCGGGATCCATACTAGTTAAGTAAGAAAGGTCTTAGGAAGACAAAAGACTTATCTTTCCCAAAATAAGATGAACTAACTCTAAACTCCGTATGAAGTGGAACTCTCTCTTGTCGCTGTGGACGTGGCAAAGGGTCTTGGAAGTCATTACTCAGTGATGTTGTCTCGTATATATGAATGGCTATAAACACTTGATATGGATGTTTGCAATGCATCTAATTTAGACTCTTTAAACGTAAAATTGGGTTTACAGAGTATGACACTAAGTAAGAAAGGTCTTAGGAAGACAAAAGGACTTTTCAAACTTTTCTTACAGGCATAAGTACCATCTTTTTTACCCAAAATAAGATGAACTAACACTAAACTCCACTAAAACAGAAAATTCAATCTGATTTCCACTTAGTATAATGGCAAGAATCTCGTTTCTGTTTGTCATTCTTCTTTTGCAAATATTCCAATCCTCAGTACGTGTACATGCCAATGAACTTGAATCATTAGGCTTCATAAGGTGCAAAAAACATGAACTTGATGCATTGTTAAAGTTCAAACAAAGTTTCACCCAAGATCCTAAGAAGCTCCTTTCTTCATGGGTTGGTCAAGATTGTTGTCAATGGCACGGAGTCACCTGCGACAATGTTACTCATAATGTTGTCAAGTTGAATCTCCGTAGTCAACCACAACACTTCTATGACGTTGTCGGTTACTATATTACTGGTTGTCTGCCTGATCCTAAAGTTTCCATGGTATCTTCTGGAGTTAGTTTGGCTTTGCTTGAACTTAAGCTCCTAACTCACTTGGACTTAAGCGGGAATAACTTTTCGGCAAGTCGAATTCCAAAATTTATAGGTTCTTTGAGGCATTTAAGGTATCTAAATCTCTCTTCGGTTGGCTTTTCTGGCCCCCTTCCCCCTCAACTTGGCAACCTCACCAATCTCGTACACCTTGATCTTGGTCAGTGCGATGAAAAAAGTCTTGTATATGGTGAAGATTTAGGGTGGGTATCTGGTCTTTTTAAATTGCAGTCTCTAGACATGAGGGGTTGTGACCTATCCCGAGCACACGACACATTTAAAGTGCTCAATACACTTCCTTCTCTTTCAGCACTTGGCCTATCTTATTGCGTATTACATAACTCGCATTTATCAGAGGCATTAATAGGGAATACTTCCAATTCATTTTTCCCCACTCTTCAACATCTTGATCTTTCGTCAAATGCCTTTGAAGGCCCACTTCCATCTATTTTTAAAAATATGGTTTCTCTTCGATCCCTCTCTCTCTCTCAAAATAACTTTAAAGGATCAGTTCCACTCTGGCTTAGAACCATAAGGCATCTCGAAGTTCTTGATTTGAGTTACAATAGGTTTAATTATGTGGAAGGTGGGATTATGGGGATTATGGGAAATCCTTGCAACTTCAAATACTTGGATTTGTCCGAAAATATTATTATTACCCAAGGAGATATCATAGAGCCTTCTATGAGTTTATCTGGTTGTGGTGCTTTTGACTTAGAATACCTTGCTCTATCATATGATTATATGTTGGAATACATTGATCCACCTCATCCTAATGATATGAATATTAGTTTGCCGTCTTCATTGGGACAACTCACAAACTTAAATTACCTCGATCTTTCACGTAATGAGTTTAAAGGTCAAGTTCCAACATCTTTTGTGAATTTGTCAGCATTGAAATATTTGGATTTGTCAAACAATCAGTTGAGTGGATTGATTCCGGATGATTTTATTGGACAATTAAACGAGATAGCGCATATAGATATTTCGTCAAACTCCTTCCAAGGTACCGTTTTCGGTATTGGTAACCTCTCGAAATTGTCGTATTTGGATATGAATTTCAACCATCTCAATCTCAATCTTGACGCGAGTTTCAATTGGCAACCTCCCTTTCAACTTGGAGTTTTTAACGTTCATTCTTGTGGGATAAACACGGTGTTTCCTCAATGGTTAAGGAATCAAACTCAAATTAAAAAATTGGATCTTTCCTATACCAATATCTCTGGAGAATTGCCCGGATGGCTATGGAACTTGAGCTCTATTCAAGAATTACATCTTTCTGGCAATCAACTAACAGGTTTAATGTCAAGTTTTTCTTTAATCCATAATATTAAAATCGGTATTTACGCAAAGTAACGGCCATTATGTAAATGCCTAAAATTTTTTAAATTTCCACGCCAATGATTTATGATCTATAAAAATTGTCTTATATATAACCGATATGGTCTATAATTGCTAGATACATAGCTGATACAAGAACAATAAAGCCAAAGCCTAAAACTAGATCAATATAAAAAAAACGAAATGCTATTCGTGACTGATGCCACTATTTATTACTCCCTCCATAGTTATTTTCACCTCATTTCAATAAAATACTCCTCACATATATTTGAGAAATGAGATGAAAACAAATGTACGGAGGGAGTAATATCCTTGAAACCTAGGATGATTTTTCAACAAAATTCTCATAGTAACTTATCTTATAGGATCCTTGCCGCAACATGTAGCTTGTGATGGGCTTTATGGTTGTTTCTTCTGGCTGGACCTTTACAACAACTTTCTTACGGGGACAATACCTAAATGGGTGAGCAATTTACAAAATATTGTAGTGATTGATTTATCTTCCAATCTGCTAACTGGGGCAATTTTTGATGGAAATAATGCTTCATCACTTTTTAATATTGGATTCAGCTCCTTGGTGCTTGACCTCAGTGACAACATGTTGTCCGGAGAGATACAATTTAGAATGGTTCAACCGGATACTAATTTGGTAATCCTCAGTCTACGAGGAAATCATTTTAATGGGCCCATTCCCTCACAACTTTGTGATTTTAGGTCTCTTCTAGTATTGGAACTTGCTCAGAATGGTTTGACAGGGCACATACCTCGATGTTTAGGCTCCGTTGGTTTTAACAATAGTGAATTTGATTTTAGTGATACAAGGCTACAAATTGAAGAAATTGTCAAAGGAATAGTTGAAGTGTCCACCGGAACAAAAGGGGGTTCTATCATCGACCTTTCCAGCAATTATTTAGTCGGTTCAATACCCGAGGAGCTCACAAACATATCCGCCTTGTTTGCGTTGAACTTGTCGTATAATCATCTTACAGGACACATTCCAGAAAATATAGGCAACTTGAAGACGGTCGAATCTTTAGACTTGTCGAATAACCATCTTTCAGGGACTATACCAGATAGCTTGTCTTCCATACCATGGCTAAGCAAGTTGAATTTGTCCAACAACAACCTACATGGCCGAATTCCGACAGGTACACAACTCCAAACTCTTGACGACCCATCTATCTATGCGAACAATTCTGATTTATGCGGGTTTCCCTTGAACAATTGCACTGAATTTGACTCGCCATCAAGGCATGCTGCCGGAAAAGATAATGTTGAGAAAGAAGATAAATATGATAAGATGTGGTTCATCCTAGCCGTAATGTCTGGTGTTGCTACCGGATTTTGGGGCGTGGTTGGAACTTTGGTGATAAAGAGGAGTTGGAGAGAAGCTTATTTTCGGTATGTCCAGGATCTTGGTGATCGAATGTATGTACCAATCAAAGTGAGAGTAAACAGGTTTAAGAGGAGGTCTGACGAGAATTCCTAAAAATAGGTTGGTATGAATTGAGATACACAAGAGAACTCTGATGCATATATAATTGATCTTGTTAATGAATAGTGATTTGTATTATATTCCTTCTCTTGTTATATTGCATTATGTAACTTAAACTCTGTTTACTACGTATGTAATATACGGACTTGATGCTGTTGTAATATGCATTTTAGTGTTGTTTTCAATTTCAGATGAGTGGGGTGCTCTTGTTAGAATGGAGTTTTGGTTTTACGATGTAGTGACAATGGAGGAGGCCGTAAAATTGGTGATGATCCTATATATGCGCCTGCTGAAATGAAAGAAATAGTAGTGTGTATCATATCATTTCGGAATTGGGTTTGAATCAAGGTAGGTACTGGCACTGCTGGATGGTGCTGCTAGCTACTGCCTACTAGAATGCCTTTGCGTTAGTTCGGGACAGTCGGGAAAGCATTTTTGTCCTTTGAACACAAAACCAGCGATACGGTGATAGAGGCTGTGGTCTTGGTGTCATAGTTTGAAATCACAATGGGTGTGTTGAGGGCACACGAATTCAGCGAGGGAAACTTGGGACTTTGGGAAGTAAAACCAGCAGAGTGGATGATTAGAGTTACACAAATTACCATAGACGTGTCATTATTAACAATCCAAATCCTTCAAAAAAAAAAAAGTAAACAAATAGGAGTTATCCGCGTACCCACTTTCATCTCCACACTTAATTAAAATACTTCTCTGGTGAAATAAAAGAGTAAACAAATAATTTTGACGGAGGGAGTATAACAATAACATGAGCTGCGCGGCTAGGAGTGTTCATTCACGGTTCAGGCCGCTAATTTAATTCGGTTCGCACACGATTCGGTTTGGCAAAACTCCGAACCTAAACCACACCGTTTCTAACCTTGACCGAACCGTTTCCATAATAAAGTTAACGGTTCGGTTCTCCGAACCGCTTTATTGAAATAGTTCGGTTAACCGAACCTAAAATATGCACGGTTTTTCGGTTCGGTTATTGTCCGATTCGGTTTATTCTTAACACCCCTACCGGAAACCATAACAAACTCAACATTCACATTGTATTGAATTATTGATTAATATTGTCTTAACTTAATTCAACACCACAATTAGACCTAAAAATGGGTAAAACATGTTAAGTCAATTCAGGTTTACAAGAATTTAGATAAAAATCGAGTCATTTTAGGCTGACGCGTTTTCACATGTGTTATTATTATCAAATTATTTAGAGAAAGTACTCAAAGTAGTCTATATCTCTATATGCAACAATTAACATTCAGATTAGATCGGATATGGTCAGAACGATCCGGTTTCGACTTAATTTCGGAATGTAGTCGGGTTATTCTTAACGGGCGAGTTAATACAATTCTTACATGACGAAGTAAAGGAGACAAAAACAAATTCACGATTCTTCGTCACTGGCCATCATCATCATCATCATCATCATCATCATCGTCAAGATGAAAACCTTCCCAAAAATCTGTAAGTATAATTCTTCTTCACTACGATCTTATTCAACACACAAAACCCTTGATTTACCAAAACCCCAATTTACAATCTCCTATTTATATCCAATCTACACTTTTCATCATACAAAAGATGCAATTTCCCGACTGTCCCGAACAAATATGCTATTGATGTTAAAAATTCAACATTTATCTGCATTGGAATATTATGAATCAGCTGCCTGAAAAACAGTCTGGGTTGAATGCTAATGTTGATTCTTTATGTGTTTGATTTTGAGGAAATCAGTTGGAATTAAGTAATGCCCTGATGGCGGCCTGATGCTATAACTATGATTAATTGTGTTATTGATACTGGTTAAAGGTTTTTAATTATTTGTTGGTTTGTTATGCGAATGCTCGTAGAATTAATTTTGCAATTAGTTGTTTTAATTGGATGATTGAGAATGATTATGATGTATGCTTGTTACATGTCAATTTCCTGTTGAAAATGATAATTGGATGGTTGAGAATGAATTTAGTTGCATTTGCAACTGAAAGTGGTCTTGCGGATTGTATGAAGAAATGCTTGTGAGTGGTCTCTCTTCAGATGAAGTTACTTCTGGACTTTTGGTTGCATTTTATAGAGGTTGCATTTGCTAAACTGTTTGCTGGAAGCAGCTAATTTTCGACGATGAAGGCTGCAGCTTCCCTATAATGTACGCTTTTTCCCTGCTTCATCACAGGTAATTTCCTCAATATTTATGCATACGAGTACGACTCCCCCCGTTCCATTTTTATTGCTCCCTTCTAACGATTAACTTTTGGATAATATCATATTGTACGAGTTTCGTAGGATACTGTGAATAATTATGAATCCACTCGTCTGCACTGGACTAATGAAATATTAGAGGATAATGTTTTTAACATTATAAACTCTGTAGGCCTCAAAAGATGTTTCCCTACTTTATTTAAAAATTCATTTTAATTATTATGTTTGGAAACTTTATGCTTATAAATTACTGTCAAATAGTGGAGAAGCAAGTCAAGGTTGACAACTAAAGTGAAAGAGAGACGTTTGGAACTTGGCTAACTAGACAGACGTCTACACTCAACACTCTTCACTAGTTTGTTGAGGGTAATTTTCTTGTTTTTTTTTTCCATGGAAAACAACACCCACTTAATTACTTAACTACACTTGCGGCATTCGAAGAAAAAAAAACAATACTAGTAATAATTAGTTAGTTTATGTTCCATTTTCATGGAAATATTGCATAGTAAACTAGTAACCTTGATCCAAGGCAAAACCAATCTAACCCTCTGTTTCAACTAATAATTTACACTTTTTTTTTTTTTTTACTCCATAGAACGATCTCATCGTGTAAATCGTACATCTCACTTGTACCATACTGATTTAAGGATTTAGCACCCAAAAAAACAGTTTCACTTATACTGAGAATATGTTATTTTAATAAGGCAGCTTAGATAAAATAATTTCACTACTTAACTTGAAAGATATTTAAACAAACGCATCGGTGATTGACGCTTGAGGAGATGAGTATTCCTTGTTTTATCGTAATATGCCGAATTAGGCCCATAATGCTTATATCGAATTGGTTAGACTTGTAAAATTATGTGCAATAAAATATCAAAACTCTCAAGTATACCACAAAGCCACAAACTCATAACAGTTAGTCTTGCTGAAGACGGGTCGGAGCAAGTGACGGATAATGCCACTCACAAAACGGATAGGGGGGACAAGGTGGGGACACCCCCATGTGCTTCCCTCTCTCCTCTATTTAGGTCATTTGTGAGGGAAAATGATATCGGTCACTCCAAAGTGGCGGATACGTGCCGTCACAAATGAGATTTTGTGAACTCATAAATACCCCCCACCGAAACGGGTTTCAGATTATTATTGACTTTTATATTAGTATATCAAATCTAAATTTTTAAAACCTCGTATAAGTGTGTATTTTTCACTTTTGTAATTTTATCAACTATATATTCTTTTACAAGAGTAATCAAAGGTAAATAAATGATATTGTAGAAACGATGGAAATAGTAATAATCTAATGTGACCAAACCCAAATTATGCATGGAAATAATATGGATAGGGTATACAAAAGAAAAAGAAGAAACGGAAATAATAAGGAGCTATACGCTCGACTATGGGTTTCCGGATAATCTCAAGACATTAAACAAGCAAGCAACAACAGCTCATATCTAGCTATAAATAGTGATGCATAAATGATGTTACTGTTTGATACATATCCAATTCTACAAAACTTTATAGAAGATGATTTTACATGCCAGACCATCCCATTAACCGAATTTAGATCCTCTCTATTACCTTCTCTCCATTTCCTCTCTAATACAACCATATTTTAATATATTTTCTCTCACCTTCCATTAAACCTTTATTTTTATAAAATGATTACAAGCGTTGGATCATTACAATATTTGATCCGGACCGTTGATAAGAAATGGATGTCCATTTATTTTGAGGAAATGGAGAGAATCCGGACCGTATAGTTGGTGGTAAATAATTTGAAACTTGGCTTATTTCCCGTTCAGCAATTTTACTTCATGCGGAATAATACAGAAATTGCAATGCATCGTATTTGTTGGAGATCCTCTTATCACTAGCAAATCATTTTAAGACAGAGTATTACTCGGCATCGATTTTTACGACACTTGAAATTGATGCATAATGTTATAAATCAATTATCTGCACTTCAAACTTGATGTTACATTGCAATGCACATGTACGGTTCAAATTTCATCAGGTAAATAATCAGTTGGTTTTACGAGGAGAACTCTTTTCCCTTTGTGAAATTTTCCCCGACTCTTGTGAGTGCCTTTACAAAGGTGTATAGGAAAACAGAAGACCTTGACTTGTTAGTACTTATTTTATATGGATGGTCCTCGACGTCGGCAGCGCGTGAGTGGGTGGAAGAAGGGGGTGGGTCCATAGTGGCTGTGGTGTTTAGTGGGTCCATGGGTGGTAGGTAAAGAGAAAGAAGGGGAAAGGGAGTTTTAGTGGGGAGTTCTTTACTTATTTTATTTGCCTTGGTATATTTCCCGGAAATGAAAAATGGAGAAAAAAATATAAAGGAATTGATGATGGTTTTACTTTTAGTCGAGTAGTTTAAAAAGTTAACAATTATCCCCTTTTACATATCAGTTTTCTAAAATAAGTGTCTTTCATAAAAACAAAAAAAAAAAAAAAAATTACTCCCTCAAAATGCACTTTTATCTAAAATTGCTTAAAAACTCGAATTTAAGTGACTTATTCCGTCTGTTTTTGAAATTATTATCCATTTATATCTTTCAAAGTATAAATTGGTTAAGCCACAAACGTAATAAGTTCATAAAACCAAAGGCATAAGTGACTTAGTTGGAGTTTTTAGCAATTTTTGATAAAAGTGCATTTTGAGAGATTAATTTTTTAAAAAAAATTATAAAAGGGTTTTATTTTAGAATATTGATATCTAAAAGGGTGTAATTGTTAATTATCTATTTCAAATTGGAAAATGAGTTAGCGCCGCCCGGTGGCGCCCAATCTCGGCGCCACCCTCTCACATGCAATAAATGGAGACCCACAAAATAATGGATATAGACCATAGAATAAGTGGGAATCCCAATAACAAGGGGTGCATGTGAGATGGTGGCGCCGAAATTGAGCGTCATCCGGTGACGCCGTATCATTATCTTTAAAATTTTAGATAGGATATGAATATGTTAACTTTATGGATTATAGCTTGTAACCCTCGTAAGTGTCCACCACCACGTGGATACCCGAATTTGTTGAACATTTGTGTTGAAATGCATTTTATATTTGGCCTTGTTACATTGCAACGTTAGAAGGGGTTTAGGAAAGACAAAAGACTCATCATCTTTTCTCACATTATAAAGCACTAAACTCCACTAGAATTTTGAAGAACTAAGTCACAAAAACAAAACAAAAAATTCAATTTGATTTGCTCTTACTATGATGGGAAGATCCTTCTTTCTCTTTGTCATTGTTCTTTTGCATGTGTTCCATTTATCACTATGCGAACATGGCGAAGAACATGAATCCTTGAGCTTCATAAGGTGCAAAAAACATGAACTAGATGCTTTATTAAAGTTCAAACAAAGCTTTACCCAAGATCCTATGAACCGCCTTTCTTCATGGGTTGGTGAAGATTGTTGTCAATGGCATGGAGTTATCTGTGACAACGTCACTCACAATGTCGTCAAGTTGAATCTCCGGAGTCCGTCTCCAAATTACTATTACCATGATTTTATTTCTCTGCCTGATCCTCAAGTTTCCATGGTATCTTCTGAGGTAAGTTCGTCTTTGCTCGAACTAAAGCTCCTAACTCACTTGGACTTAAGCGGGAATGACTTTTCTAGGAGTCACATTCCAGAATTTATAGGATCTTTCAGGTATTTAAGGTATCTGAATCTCTCTTTTGCTGGCTTTTCTGGCCCCCTTCCCCCTCAACTTGGCAACCTCACAAATTTAGTTCACCTTGATCTTCATGTTTCTGGTCAAATAGGCATGAAGATGAGCGGCTTATATGGTGAAAGTTTAGGATGGGCATCTGGTCTTTTAAAAATGCAGTCTCTTGACATGAGCAGTTGTAACCTATCCCGAGCACATGATACTTTTAAAGTGCTCATGGCGCTTCCTTCTTTTTCAGCACTTAGCCTGTCTAATTGTGATTTATATAACTCACACTTATCTGAGTCTTTATTCTCGAATACTTCTAATGCACCTTTATCCACTCTTCAACATCTTGATCTTTCGTCGAATGCCTTTGAAGGTCCATTTCCATCTCTTCTTAAAAATATGGTTTCCCTTCGGTCCCTAAATCTGGCTGCAAATAATTTTAATGGGTCGGTTCCCCTCTGGCTTAGAGCCATGAGGCGGCTCGAAGTTCTTGATTTGAGGGAAAATGGCTTTAGTTATGTGGAAGGTGGGACTATGGGAATAATGGGAAATCCTTGCAACTTCAAGCATTTGGATTTGTCCAACAATAATATTTCCCAAGGAGATATCCTGGAGCCTTCTATGAGTTCATCCGGGTGTGGTGCTTTTGACTTAGAATACCTTGATCTATATAATAATAAGATGAACGGCAGTCTGCCGTCTTTTTTAGGACAACTCACAAACTTGAGTTACCTTGATCTTTCCTACAATGGGTTCAAAGGTCAGGTTCCTGCATCTTTTGTGAAATTGTCAGCTTTGAAGTATTTGGATCTGTCGAAAAATAAGTTGAGCGGAATGATTCCAGATTTTATAAGAAATTTAGCCGTGATAGAGCACCTAGACATCTCATCAAACTCCATTCACGGCACTGTCATCGGCATTGGTAACCTCTCAAAGTTGTCGTATTTGGATATGAATTTCAATAATCTTAATCTCAATCTCGACTCGAGTTTCAACTGGCGACCTCCCTTTCAACTTCATGTTTTTAATGTTCATTCTTGTGTGATAAACATTATGTTTCCTCAATGGTTAAGGAATCAAACTCAGCTCATGCGGTTGGATCTTTCCTATACTGGCATCTCAGGAGAATTGCCAGCATGGCTATGGAACTCGAGCTCTTTTGGGGAATTACGTCTTTCTGGCAATCAACTTACAGGTTCAATAATGCCAAGCTTTTTCTTGAAACTGTGACATTATGTTTGCCAACTTGCCATACATAAAACCATTTTCAACTTTTCTCACAGATATAAATGATTGCCAAAAAATTAACTTGCCCGATTACTAAAACTTGGGAGAGACGGTCTTTCAATAAGTTCTTGAGAGACTATTTTTTCGTACCCTTTTATTTGTATTTCGTGCCCCTTTTGTTGTTGATCGTGACATAGTAATTTTGTACCTATTTACATAATAAATGTACCTATTTTATCTTTAATCATGATTTGTACTATATTACTCCCTCTGTCCCGGTCATTTGTTGTCCTTTTCCATTTTGGGTGTCTCAGTCATTTGTTGTCCTTTCTATTTTAAGAATGAACTTGATGAGTAATTTGATCATTCTCATTCAATTTGTTCCACTTGTCATTTAGTTATTGGCCCTCTCCTCTTTCCTTGGTCTTTGTGCCAAAACGAAAGGACAATAATTGACCGGGACGGAGGGAGTATTATCTTTAGTACCACTTTTTCTTAAAATTATAAAATAGTCTCTCAATAAACTTATTAAGAGACCGTTTGTCAGGAGACCTACTCATGAGTCATGACTTAAGTTTCTACGTTTTTCTCACAATCACTCTTTTTTATAGGATCTTTGCCGCAAGAAATTGATTATTATAACCCTAACTTGTGGAGGCTGGACCTTCACAACAACTTGCTTTCCGGGACAATACCTAAATGGCTGGGTTTATCAGATATTCAAGTGATAGATTTGTCCTCCAATCTTCTGACAGGGGAAATCTCTGATGGAAATAATGCTTCATTCTTTTTAACTGGTATAAACGCCGTAGAGGTGCTTGACCTCAGTGACAACATGCTATCCGGAGAGATACGATTTGGTAAGGTACAAGAGACTTCTTTTTTGGAAATCTTTAGTCTGCGAGGAAATCATTTTAATGGGCCCATTCCCTCACAACTATGCGACCTTGGGTGGCTTTTAATATTGGAACTCGCACAGAATCGGTTTACAGGAGACATACCTCGTTGTTTAGGCTCTATTGGATTTGACAATAGTGGAGGACCCATTAGTGATACAACTCTACAAATTAGTGAAATTGTCAAGGGAATAATAGTTGAAGTGTTCGCCGGAACTAAAGGGCCGGTCATCGACCTTTCAAGCAATTATTTAGTCGGCACAATACCCGAGGAGCTCACAAATATGTCAACATTGTTTGCATTGAACTTGTCATTTAATCGTCTTACAGGAGACATTCCAGAAAATATAGGCAACCTCAAAAACGACTCGAATCATTAGACCTCTCGAATAACCATCTTTCAGGGACTATACCGGAGAGCTTGTCTTCCATATCATGGCTAGGCAAGTTGAATTTGTCCAACAACAACCTACATGGTCCAATTCCAACAGGTAGCCAACTCCAAACTTTTGTTGACCCATCTATTTATGCGGGCAATTCGGGTTTATGCGGATTTCCTTTGCCAAACGATTGCACTGAACTTCACTCGGCATCAAGTTTGACCAACAAATATAAAAAGACATGGTTTATCCTAGCCGTCATGTATGGTGTTGCTACCGGATTTTGGAGCGTGGTCGGAACTCTGGTGATAAAGAGAACTTGGAGACACGCTTATTTTCGGTTTGTTGAGGATCTTGCTGATAGAATTTATGTGCCGGTGAAAGTGAGAATGAACAGGTTTAAGAGGAGGTTCAATAAGAACTACTAAAAATAGATTGTATGAATTCCCTTTTAAATTCATTATGTGATGTTTTTATTTATGGAAGTTTTAACATTTAACTTACGCAAGAAGTGTTACTAGAATTAACAGACTTGTGTCATACTGTCATTCCATTATTTAAGCCGCGACTGATGAGAATAGCTTTGTATGGCACTAGTCTTTGTTTAGCCTTTGAGCTGCTTCACCCATGAATACCATCTTCTCCTGAAACCATTTCACAAAACTAAGCAACATTTTTTAACATGATCTTGACAATCATAATAATCGCTGTTGCCAAAAGCTCGATCATTTAAAACGCTAGAGGCAATACTTAAGCACCTCGCTCAGTCGTGAAAGAGTTAAGACAGATACCTGCATAACTTCACCCCTTTATAGCACTCAGTCACCCTTAATCCTCTAAACAAGCACAAATTACGCAAGTGCCCTCAAAAAACAGACCTCATAGCTCTAAACTGAATCTACTGATTGACTGTGTGTGAGCGCCTTACACGCGCTTGTGTACATGATACATAGTACAAGCGTACAGCATACGGAAAAAAAAAAAACATACGTTGAACCTCTATGGCACACTTCGGTAGTGTAGTCCGTGCCCAATCCATTCTCACCTATGGCTCGAAATGTTATAGAGTAGAGTGCCCCTGCAACACCTTGAACACCCAATTTCACGACCGGTACTGGCCCCACGGGAGGACTATCCTGTTAAACCAAAAACAGGATGCAAGGTATAAGTTATTTTGAAAGACGTAAAGAATCCAATTGGAACGGAATATTGTTATAAGGCCGAACATTAAGATTTATACTTGTACCATCTTATGTTTATGTGTATCCTCCGCCATTTTGTTAACAATACGTTGAGCCTCTATCCAAAAAGGATCATTGCGGCCGGCCTTCCAAATTCCCCCGACACTCTGCCTCGCAGTCCTCCTACTCATTTTAAAAGAGACGGAATAAATTGCACATAAAAAGACACGGATATTTCACCAGTCTAGGGTTCATACTTTAGTAGTGTTAAATAAAATCTCAAACGGTAGCGTAAATAATAAATGACACACCCAGATAAGTAAAATAACGTACAGAAATTACATGACTTATGAGGTAGAGCCGTAGAGAGTACTATATACAGATTTTGTGTAACTCGGAGAAATCTGCAAATTGCCATTTTATTTTATCAAATGGGCCACAACTTTTTTACGCCCACCTTTATAACTATCCACTTTACTTAGAATTTTTTTTTTTTTGGGTTTTCTATGGAGTATCCCTGAACTTTTCATGTTTCTAACCTATACTCTCGCGTTTTTCAAATTATCAGTTGTACCTCTAAACTCCATTAATTAGTCTCAAACATGACCCTTACTTTCTAAACCGTCAAATAAGGACGTCAACTGCTTATATGGCGTGATGATTTGGACGACTTATTTTATGTGGGTTGATGACTGAGCTATGACTAGGATAAGTAAGACTTCCTCTATACACTTCTCAATTCTCATATAAGTTTGATCAAACTTAACCTAACCTAATTAAGAAAACTCTTAAACTTCCTCTGCTTCTCCCTCATTCAACTTCATCTCCCTCAATCAACTTCATCTGCATGCCCTAAATTTCGTCTCACCCTCTACTGCTACTTCATCTATAACAAGGGCACACTAATTTCATCATCTAAAAGTAAGTTTTTTGTTCTTATTTTGTATTGTTACAATGGTTTTATGCCTTTTTTTTTATGGGTTTTTAAATTTTCTGGATTTTTTAGTCAAAATTTTTTTTTTTGGGTTATCCGTTTAGATTATATTGTTTTTTAATCCAAAGTTTTGTACTTTTGTAAGTTTTCATTTGTTTAACTGTGTTATTTTTATTTTATTCAATTAGTTTTGATGTTTATGTGAATTTTGTGGGAGTTTTTTTTTTTTGAGGTGGATTATGATTTATTTGCAGGATGCAGAATGTTAAGTTAAGGATGAATTATATGGGTCAATCTTTTAATCTTATGATAGAAGATACCGATAGGGTTTTATTAATTGATCTGTTGAATGATATGGTTGACGAGGCAAAAAAGCAGGGGATACCTCTGCCAACTTATCCTATTTTAACATATAATTATGTGTTGAGGCATGTGGAGATAACTGATGATAAAGGGCTTTTGAAATGTTTGATAGATTAAAGGAGAGGAGGGGATTTATCAATATTTTCATTGCTAGTCTGAGTGCTCCTAACCATGCTTGGTTAATGGCTAGACAAGTTGTGGCAAATAGGAATGCTGATGTGAATGCAAGTATTGGGGATGTGGGTATGAAATATGAATGCTGTTACCACAGAGAATGTTGTTAATAAAGGAAAGGAGAAGTTACCAATAAGGAGAGCAACAAAGGCAATACCTAGTCATGTGACTTCTCAAGTAGTCCTTAAGAGAAGTCCAAGGAAACCATTAACCCAATCATCAGAAGTTCAAGGCCCTAATCCTTCCCCAACAACCCTAATTGTTGTAACCCAATCCTCAGAAGTCCATGAAAATATTCCAATCCAACTAAGTCGTCATTAAGACTTTCCTTGCTTGAGACTTCATCAACTTCCCACTTGAAACCTTAAAAGCTCTTGTTAAAATGACATGCTCTTCCCCAACCCACCTTACAAAGTAGTCACATTCAAGACACTTGAAATATGCTTTCCTTGGATTGTTTGTAGATCCAGATATCTTAATAACCGTATTTCTGTCCCAACGAGTACAAGCTTGTGTCTTAAATTCAAGACCCGCAATAGGAGTGTTCCTCAAACTAGTCGAATAAGACATCAAAATTTGGTGGAAGGTAGTATGCAAATAAGATTAAGAGAAAAGAGAAAGGAAATGAAAATAGTTGAATATAGAGAGAATGAGAAAGTAACATATAAATAGGAGATTGGAGGAGGGATTTATAAAATTGAAGTATAGAAGCGAAATTTTCAGAAAAAATGGAGGGAAAAAGGGAGGGAAGAGGGAAAAAGGGAGGGAAGCCAAAGTTATAGTCACATAGGATAAGTAGTTCAAGTCATAAGCCAAGTAAGCACTTAACGAACCTATTTTGACGGTTTAGAAAGTAAGAGTCATGTTTGAGACTAATTAATGGAGTTTAGGGGTACAACTGATAATTTGAAAAACGCGAGGGTACAAGTTAGAAACATGAAAAGTTCAGGGGCTCATTATAGAAAAACCTTTTTTTTTTTTCAAAAAAAGATGGTTTTTTCTTTAAAATCAAAAATATATAAGATTTTGTCTCTTGAAATACGGTCTCTTAATAAGTTTATTGGAAGATTATTGTATAATTTTAAGAAAAAATGGTACTAAAGATAATAAAATAGGTACAAATCATGATTAAAGATAAAACGGGTATATTTATTAGGTAAAGAGTTACAAAATTACTATGTCAAGATCAACATTAAAATAAATTATTTTGGAGGGAAAACTTTAGAGAAGTTTATTCTCTTAGTATATAGGGAGATTATGTATACATTAACTATTAAGGTAACTAATAATTATAATAATTTATTTCATTAACTTATTATCTTTTTAGTAAAATTAATCTTTTCACTAAGTTTTATTTTTTGACTAAACTCTAATCTATATTCTTTTAATTAAAATATTTTAATAAAAAAATTGTATCAAACCATGATTTACTAATATTTTACTGATTCTATTATTTGAGAATGAATTGACTCATACTATATACTCCACAAAACAAAATTATAAACCGTTTTAATTACTTTCGAGACAAAAAAAATTGAGAAAATAGAATAACTTTGTCGTATAAAAAAATATTATTTACAAAAATACATTTCAACATACGACTCAATTCTTTTAATTAATTTTCAATTTCAACTTTTTATTTTTCAAAACAAAATGTGAGAAAAATGAACAACTTATGAGATACCACTATTATAAATCTAATCTAATTTAGTAGAAATTAAAAAAAAAAAAAAAAAAAAAAACTTTATAAGCCGTGCATTATTTAATACACGAGGGTTAACCTAGTTGAGAATTATTTAGGGAGAATGATCAATATTCGACCATCAATATTTAGATTAGATCGGATGTGGTCGTAAAAATTCGGGTCTAGCTTACCTTCGGAATCTAGTCGGGTTATTCGGACGGGTGAGTTACTGCGATTCTTTGATGACAAAAACAAACAAAAAACACAGATTCAGGATTGTTCTTGACAACCCAGAATCATAAATTATTCAGAATCATCATCGTCATCAAGATGAGAACTTTCCCAAAATTTGCAAGTTCTCCTTTTACAATCTCCTTTTTATAACTTCCCAATTACAAATAATCATCCAAAAACAAACCAATTTCTGTAAACCCTCCATTTTACAATCTCCTTTTTTTATAATTTCCCAATTACTCACTTCAAATAATCATCAAATAAATCATCTTTCTTTTGAATTAGATGATATAATTGACATGGTTATTGAAATTAAAGAATCAACCTTTAGCTGCAATTGTATTGGAATGCCCTGATTTTATAAAAATGATTGATAGTGGTAAAAGGGTTGATTTTGCGATTGATTCTAGGGAAATGTGCTGGTTTCAGAGGAAATTAAAAAAGGGAATAAGATGATCAAATTAATGTCTCTGACAAGCAGGACTGGAGTGCTCTCGAATGTTTATACAGGTAAAACATCCCACTTCCGATATTCTCATGTTTACAAATTAAACATCCCAATTACTCACTTCTACCTGTTATTACAAAAAATATCAATATGAATGGCTATACATACTTGATATGGATGTTTGGAATGCATCTAATTTTGACTCTTCAAACGTAAAATTGGGTTTACAAAATTTGTTTGATATCCAGAGTATGACACTAACTAAGAAAGGTCTTAGGAACACAAAAAGACTTTTCAACTCTTCTTACTGGTTTAAGTACCATATTCTTTCTCTAAAATAAGATGAACTAAACACTAAACTCCACTAAAACAGAAAATTCAATCTGATTTCCACTTAGTATAATGGCAAGAATCTCGTTTCTCATTGTCATTCTTCTTTTGCAAATATTCCAATCCTCAGTATGTGTACATGCCAATGAACTTGAATCATTAGGCTTCATAAGGTGCAAAAAACATGAACTTGATGCATTGTTAAAGTTCAAACAAAGTTTCACCCAAGATCCTAAGAAGCTCCTTTCTTCATGGGTTGGTCAAGATTGTTGTCAATGGCACGGAGTCACTTGCGACAATGTTACTCATAATGTTGTCAAGTTGAATCTCTGTAGTCAGCCACAACCATTCTATGACATTTATGTCGGTTACTATGTTACTGGTTGTCTGCCCGATCCTAAAGTTTCCATGGTATCTTCTGGAGTAAGTACGGCTTTGCTTGAACTCAATCTCCTAACTCACTTGGACTTGAGCGGGAATAACTTTTCTGGAAGTCGTATTCCAGAATTCATAAGATCTTTGAGGCATTTAAGGTATCTAAATCTCTCTTCAGCTGGCTTTTCTGGCACCATTCCCCCTCAACTTGGCAACCTCACAAATCTGATACATCTTGATCTTCATGATAGATATCAATGCTTTGAACACACTCTTTTTTATGGTAAAGATTTAGGATGGGTATCTGGTCTTTTAAAATTGCAGTCTTTAGACATGAGCGGCTATAACTTGTCCAGATCACACAACACTTTTAAAGTGCTCAATACACTTCCTTCTCTTTTATCACTTACCCTATCTCATTGTGGATTAGATAACTCGCATTTATCAGAGGCATTAATAGGGAATACTTCTAATTCATTTTTCCCCACTCTTCAACATCTTGATTTTTCGTCAAATGCCTTTGAAGGTACACTTCCACCGGTTTTTAAAAACATGGTTTCTCTTCGATCCCTCTCTCTCTCTGACAATATCTTTAATGGATCAGTTCCACTCTGGCTTAGAACCTTGAGGCATCTCGAAGTTCTTGATTTGGGTAGCAATCAGTTTAATTATGTAGAAGGTGGGTTTATGGGGATTATGGGAAATCCTTGTAGCTTCAAACACTTGGATTTGTCCAACAATAATATTATCCAAGGAGATATCCTAGAGCCTTCTATGAGCTCATATGGGTGTGATGCTTTCGAGTTAGAATACCTTGATCTACATAATAATAATTGGATGAATGGTAGTTTGCCGTCTTTGTTGGGTCAACTCACAAACTTGAGTCACCTTGATCTTTCAAGTAATGACTTCAAAGGTCAAGTTCCAGCATCTTTTGTGAATTTGTCAGCTTTGAAGTATTTGGATTTGTCGAACAATAACTTGAGTGGATTGATTCCGGATGATTTTATACGACAATTAAACGAGATAGAGCATATAGATATTTCATCAAACTCCCTCCAAGGTACCGTTTTCGGCATTGGTAACCTCTCTAAATTGTCGTATTTGGATATGAATTACAACCATCTTAATCTCAATCTTGACTCGAGTTTCAACTGGCAACCTCCCTTTCAACTTCGAACTTTTAATGTTCATTCATGTGTGATAAACACGGTGTTTCCTCAGTGGTTAAAGAATCAAACTCAAATTGAATACTTGGATCTTTCCTATACCAACATCTCTGGAGAATTGCCCGGATGGCTATGGAACTTGAGCTCTTTTCAAGAATTACATCTTTCTGGCAATCAACTAACAGGTTCAATGTCAAGTTTTTCTTTAATCCATGATCTTAAAATTGGTATTTATGCAAAGTAACGACCATTATGTAAATGCCTAAAAAAAATTTCAATTTCCGTGCAAATGATTTCTGATTTATAAAAATTGTCTTATATAACCGATATGGTCTATAATTGCTAGATACTTAGCTGATACAAGAACAATAAAGCCAAAGCTCAAAACTAGATCAATATAAAAAAAAACGAAATGCTATTAGTGTGACCGATGCCACTGTTTATTACTCCCTCTACAGTTATTTTCACCTCATTTCAATAAAATACTCCTCGCATAAATTAGATAAATGGGATGAAAATAAATGTGCCGAGGGAGTAATATCCTTGAAACCTAGGAGGATTTTTCAACAAATTTCTCACTGTAACTTATCTTATAGGATCCTTGCCTCGACAGATAGTTTGTGATCGGTTTTACCGGGACGATAACTGTAACTTGGAGTGGCTGGACCTTCACAACAACTTGCTTACCGGGACAATACCTAAATGGCTGGGCCTTTTAGAAGATCTTCAAGTTGTAGATTTGTCTTCCAATCTGCTAATAGGGGAAGTCTCTGATGGAAATAATGCATCATCACTTTTTAATATTGGAAACTCCTTAATGGTGCTTGACCTCAGTGACAACATGTTGTCCGGAGAGATACAATTTGGAAAGGTTCAACCGGATACTAATTTGATAATCCTCAGTCTGCGACGTAATCATCTTAATGGGCCCATTCCCTCACAACTCTGCAATTGTCGGTATCTTCTAGTATTGGAACTTGCTCAGAATGGTTTGACAGGGCACATACCTCGATGTTTAGGCTCCGTTGATTTTTACAATGCTGAAAGTGATATTATTAATGCAAGCCTACAAATTGAAGAAATTGTCAAAGGAATAGTTGAAGTGTCCACTGGAACAAAAGGGGGTTCTATCATCGACCTTTCCAGCAATTATTTAGTCGGTTCAATACCCGAGGAGCTCACAAACATATCCGCCTTGTTTGTGTTGAACTTGTCGTATAATCATCTAACGGGAAACATTCCAGAAAATATAGGCAACCTGAAGACGGTCGAATCTTTGGACTTGTCGAATAACCATCTTTCAGGGACAATACCAGATAGCTTGTCTTCCATATCATGGCTAAGCAAGTTGAATTTGTCCAACAACAACCTACATGGCCCTATTCCATCAGGTAGTCAACTCCAAACTCTTGATGACCCATCTATCTATGCGAACAATTCTGGTTTATGCGGGTTTCCCTTGAACAAGTGCACTGAATTTGACTCGCCACCAAGGCATGCTGCCGGAAAAGATAATGTTGAGAAAGAAGATAAATATGATAAGTTGTGGTTCATCCTAGCCGTAATGTCTGGTGTTGCTACCGGATTTTGGGGAGTGGTGGGAACTTTGGTAATAAAGAGGAGTTGGAGACAAGCTTATTTTTGGTATGTTGAGGATCTTGGTGACAGAATTTATGTTCCGGTGAAAGTGAGGGTGAACAGGTTCAAGAGGAGGTTTAATAAATTCTAATTCACAAGAACGCTATGTAATGTGTACCGTATGGACTTTATATATGTTGTAATATGTATTTTAGTAATAATTTGGACAAAACTATTCTTTGTTTGACCTTTTAGCTGCTGCTTCAACCATGAATACAATCTTCTCCTGAAATCATTTCACAAAACTCAGCAACGTTTCTAAATATGATCTTGACAGTCACAATATTAATAAGAGCGACAAGCGGTTTCAAAACGAGAATTTTGACCTCCACAAGCTACTCGGGATACAAAAATCATTGCTTGGTTATCCTTAAGATCACCGCAGCAAAACAAACTCATGGCGCCAAACATAAGTTAATTGCAATTCGACATATTATGTACAAGCGAATACGTGTGAAATAATTTATGTAGAAGTTAAACTTACAGGGGCTTAGCAGACAGTATACAGGAGATACAACTCCTCATATCTGTAAACTGAATCTAGTGACTGTGTGCGAACGCTTCCACGCGCTAGTGTTTGTTTTACAGGTAGACAGTGCAGCGTTAAATTGTGCACCAATTAATGCAACTATCAGTGACAACTATTATATATACATATACATGTAACTTTGCATTTAGTGTCCCCAAGACCAAAATTTGTGTTGTATCTCCTTGAGCCTTTGATTATAATTTCTATTTGCTTCAGATTACGAACTCTGGTACATGTGCAAAAGACATGGATTAATACTGTAAAAGTCTTAGTCTAGTGATTGAGACGAAGGTACTATGGACAATAGGCCGTAGGTAACTTATACTCACGACTTTGAGTAAAGACTGAGTACAGCATATGAAAAAACAACTTACATTTTCTGAAAAAAAAAACATTAACGAATTCAGGAAACAAGTCATTATGGCGGATTTGATCATCAAGGTAACATTATTACTGACCAGTGTTAAGATCAAGTCCCTCCTTTCCCTTACTCGACTTCTTTTCTTCAAATATCTCGCTGCTACCTGTCTCTAAACCTTTTCCCTCTCTTCAAGCAACAAATATCGAATCTCTTAGCAAATTGTATAATATATATACAGAATACGAGATAAGAAAAACACACAGAAAAGACTACCAGGTTTATAGCCTTCAGTTGGAAGAAAACTAATGCTTAAGGTAAGAATTCAATAGAAAACGGCTGCATTTATCCCGTACAGACGCTACCATCCAATGGTAAAGCGATGAATTGTTAACTTGAGCCCCTAACTTTGGCAAAGGGGCGGATTTCAATGCCCTCAGAAGCAGGTTTACTCCACACTTCGGTACTGAAGTCCGTGCTCAAACCATTCTCACCTATCGCTCGAAAAGTTATGAAGTAGAGTGCCCCGGCAACAGGTTGAACACTCAATTTTATGACGCTTACAGGTCCCACAGGTGGACTATCCTGTTAAACCAAAAACAAGACGAATATTATTATAACTTATAAGATTAAGGACGAACAACAATACGAATAATGTTAAGGAAAATTGTACCATCATGTCTCTATATGAATCCTCGGCCATATCGTTAACAATACGTTGAGCGTCAATCCAGAAACCACCATTGGGGATAGCCTCACGAATTCCCCCGCAGCTCCGTCTCGCAGTCGTCCTAGTCGTTTAAAAAAGACGAAACAAATTCAACATAAAAAGAGACGAAATAACTTGCACACATAAAGCATTTAAACATGCGTAGCGCTTTTAATTATAATTTTATCAGTCTAGGGTTCATAATTTAGCAATGTTAATTAAATAAAATCCCACACAATCGCTTAAAAAAATGAATGACGCACCTTCGCACCCAAATAAGTAAAATAACGTATAGAATTAACAGAAATTACGTGATTTATGCAAGTTAACTAACAACAATGATTGATGTAACGAATATACGTAACTTCAACTAACACTTTTCCTGTGATAAAATCGTTTTACACAAGGTTAATTGATATAATAATCTTATAAAATCGATAACTTACTAAACCGCCAATAATGAATTTATGTTGGTGTATGGGGGAGTATAGGAAGTAGAGTGGAGATTAGTTGTTAGTTTGGTTGATTAGTTGAAGTTTAGTTTGAAGGAATTAGTTTGTGTATTATTTGTTTGTGAAATTCAGGATACACCTTGTTCCACTTGGGTTCATAGAAATGGGAGGGGAGGTCCTCTATTTATAGAGCTCCTCCTCCTTCTCATACATCCTAAGAACACTCTAGATTAGGACATTCTAGAGTGGCCTAGACACGGAACTCTCTAGAGTTCCTTACCACTTATACACACGTCTAGAAGGTTCTAGGTTGTTCTACATAAATCTAGGACATACATGACTCTTCTAGATCCTTCTAGACTCTTCTAGACTCTTCTAGTTGTTTCTACATTATTCCAGGACATTCCGGATAAGTCTAGAATATTCCGGAAGCTTCTAGAATACACTAAAAGTCTCATACTTCAACACTCCTCCTTGAGACTTTTGGTGTAACACTTAGCTTGATCATTCCTCTTCTTTTTCTTTTTTCTTTTGTAACGCCATACTCGGAGGTTGCTCGATGTACGTCTCCTCCTCGAGATGGTAGCATGACGAACAACTGGAGCAAATGTATCTTCGTAGTGAATTCCATCTTGTTGGGAATATCCTTTGCCGATCATTCTTGCTGTGTGCTTGTTGATAGAGCCATTAGGATTCAACTTAGTTTTATAAACCCATTTTACACCAATTACCTTTCGATCTCTTGGCTTGTCAACCAACTCCTTTATCATATTTATCTCCTTCTCCATAGGTTCTTGCCACTCCTTGTGTTTGAAAGCCTCATCAAAGTCTTTTGGCTCCTCAAAAGTGAAGTAGCATCTTTCGCACTCTTCTGTATCTTGAATGGAGGGACATTCTACATAAATTTCAGATAGATTTCTCTTACATTGTGCTCCTGTAACATTCTCCACATTGTCATTCGAGGATGGAGAATGTGCTTTAGGAGTTGATGGAGGAATAGGAGAATCATTGTTGTTGGTTGTGTCAGCATTACCTTGTGGATGCTGGGGATGATCAGGGAGTAAGGTCACATTTCTTTCAACCCTCTTTTCTTCCCTATTCCAGATTGCATCTTCGGAAGAAGATTCTTGAGTCTTGAATTTCTGATCCTGGGCGTGTAAGAGTCCAATTAGCTCCGTCAGAGTGAGTTTCGACAGATCCCTTGATTCTTTAATAGCATTGACAATCATGTCGAATTTTTTTGTCAATGTTACGAAAATTTTCTGCACAATCCTCGTATCGGCGACATCTTCACCATATATTTTCATTTGGTTAACTGTTTCCATTACTCTCCAAGTGTAGGTTTTTATGTCTTCATTCTCCCCCATTTTCAAATTTTCGAAATGTTTTCTTAAGGCAATAAGACGTAATGCCCTTATCCTTTCATCACCATAGAATTCTTTTTGGAGTAAATCCCATGCTTCTTTTGCGGTAGAAGCCCACATTATTTTTGGAAAAATGATCTCCGAAACGGTATCAAAGATGAAACACAGGGCTTTGGCGTCATTTATTTCATCCTCTTTTATTTTCTTTAAGGTGGCTTCGGTGGTTGGAACACCTTCTTGTTGTTTTTGGGGACCATTTTCCACTATCTCCCATAGTGCATTTGCTCTTAAAAAGAGCTTCATTTTAATGCACCAATGGTCGTAATTTTCTCCTCTAAATAAATCTAGAAAATCTAGAGGAGCGGGCAATAGAGTGTTTGATGCGGAAGCCATAGTTTTATTTTGTTGCCGTAAGATCTTTAGAGCTCTTGATACCACTTGTTGGTGTATGGGGGAGTATAGGAAGTAGAGTGGAGATTAGTTGTTAGTTTGGTTGATTAGTTGAAGTTTAGTTTGAAGGAATTAGTTTGTGTATTATTTGTTTGTGAAATTCAGGATACACCTTGTTCCACTTGGGTTCATAGAAATGGGAGGGGAGGTCCTCTATTTATAGAGCTCCTCCTCCTTCTCATACATCCTAAGAACACTCTAGATTAGGACATTCTAGAGTGGCCTAGACACGGAACTCTCTAGAGTTCCTTACCACTTATACACACGTCTAGAAGGTTCTAGGTTGTTCTACATAAATCTAGAACATACATGACTCTTCTAGATCCTTCTAGACTCTTCTAGACTCTTCTAGTTGTTTCTACATTATTCCAGGACATTCCGGATAAGTCTAGAATATTCCGGAAGCTTCTAGAATACACTAAAAGTCTCATACTTGAACAATTTAAATACCCTAAAAACATACAAAAGTTACCAAGCATGTTGTGATCAATTACCTATGCCTTCCCATATATGGTGCGGGTATTTGCTCCGTCCCAAACTCCCAATGTAAACAAATGACTGAGACTAAAAAATCGATACTAGAAACTTGGAATATATGGGAAGTTTGAAACTGTAATAGTTTTCTTTTAGGGTAGTGCCGGAGAGACTATATATAGATTTTGCATAACTGTAATCGATCGAGCCACGACTTTGTTTGGGCCTAGATAAAAGATGTAACGTGGAAAAATCTATAAGGCCTTCTTACTGACATCATGTCAATGCGATTTTAATCAGTTAATAAACTTATACCCTCTGTTGTTTAGTGTTATTATACAATTAAGGGTACTTTAGTCTTTTTCTTTTTATAATTTTGGGTTTTTCTACATGTTAACCCTATATTTTTTCAAATTCTACTAACCATACTTTTCAGAGAACACACATGGTAACCCTTAACTCTGTTAATACGCATTGCCGTGACCCTTAACTTTTTTTCCGTTAGTTTTATCCGTTAAGTATGTGACGTGGCCAATTGAATTTTGAGATTTTCTATAAGGTAATCCTATATTTTTAAAAGTTCTACAAGTTAATTTCATATCCTTTTTATTTTATTTTGATTAAAACATTATAATTATAATTTAGAATTTAATAAAAAAATCATCATGCTTTAACTAAAAGATAATGGTTTAATGATAAAAAATGTGGTAAAACTGAAAGCTCAGCTGCGCAACTCTCTAATCAGAAATTCAGAGAATGGTGGCGGACCCAAATCTGCCACAACTGCGCTGAAGTCATCACAGCTTTCAGAATGCACCAGCCGGGAATCAAACCCAGGTCTGTACCGTGGCACGGTACTATTCTACCACTAGACCACTAGTGCTTATTGCTTTCTCAATGCAAGTACCTCTATATATTGCTTTCTTTTAATTATTTAACTTATTGGAAAGTATCTTTGAATCTAAATGCCTTGGCTAGTTGATACTTCATAGACAATAAGTCACTCTCTTCACTGTTTCGAGCCGATATTTTCTCGACATGAACTAGGAGATCGCAACATATAGTGCGCTTTTACATTGATTCAATCTCATGTACAAAAGTCTAGGCTCAATGAGAGAGCTACAAATGATTTTGTGAGTTAAACCCGCTCATCTTGTAGATGTGCATCCGCTCCTCGAGTACAATAAAGTGCAAGCCTATAATTCTTGAATCGACCTAAAATGAACCATCTCGTACAAGATGGATATATAATCAGATATAGAATCACTTGTAAGTTATAACTCGTGGAGTAAGGGTTCTCTCAATTTCTAAAGAACAAGACATCTATATACAGAGTATACAATTATACAAAGAATCTAAGAATGCAATGTACCTCAAGTTTGATGCAACACATAATAATAATAATAATAATAATAATAATAATAATAACTACTGTTTGTTTAGCCTTTTAGCTGCTTCACCCATGAATATCATCTTCTCCTGAAACCATTTCACAAAACTCAGCAACAATTCTTTTTAAGAAAAGATCAATTCATTAATAAAACGCTAAGGCACGTAACAGTCATAACTCATAATCCCCTGTTGTTGCCTTCCTTCAAAACAATCTTAATAAGAAGAATCACAAGCGGTTTCACTATGAGAATTTTGACCTCCACGAGCTACTCCGACTACTCGGAAGGATGGCATTCGCGAGAAAATCCCATTTAGACAAACAGGCAGATTACAGCATACGAAAAAAGAAACTTACATTTTCTGAAAGTTTTCTCCAAGAGGTTGACGCCCACTTCCTCGCCTGATTTAATGTGAAAACAAATTAGCGAATACAACAAACAAGAATAAAACATGGCGGATTTTTATCGTCTTACTAACCATGGCATATTTCAAGCTAGGTCTCTGGCTCCTGATTTGCTCCCTGCAAGTTTCGAATAATAAGCTAAACATTAAGTGTCACACACAAAACAGAGAAAATTCGTGTCACGTACAATAAAATGTGGAAGCCATGGATACGAAGTTTGCTGGACTCGTTGTTCCTGACAACATTAACACTGTGGTGAGTAATCAGTATGACGACAAGCATTACTGATTGTTTCTACGAAAATATAACCTACCCCTGAATTACATCAGTGTTACCGGTTTGAACTGGTGTGCTTAGTCCCTTGAACAGATCAAGTCCCTCCTTTCCCTCACTCGACTTCTTTTCTTCAAATATCTCGCTGCTAACTTCCCTCTCTTCAAGCAACAAATATCGAATCTCTTAGCAAATTGTATAATGTATACAGGATACGAGATAAGAAAATATAACACACAAACGACTACCAGGTTTATAGCCTTCACTCGGAAGAAAACTTACAATACATTCACCCAAAAGACTACTCGATTTATAGCCTTAACTCCGACACAAATCCAATTAAATCACGTCTCATCGTAAAAGTTCAGGACTTTCTCGAGAAAATAATGCTTAAGGTAAGAATTCAATAGAAAACTAATGCTTAGCTGGTATACCAATCTAACCTGAGCCCTCAACTTTCGCGAAGGAGCTGATTTTTATGCCCTGAGAACCAGGTTTACGCCACACATCAGTAGTGTAGTCCGTGCTCAATCCGTTCTCTCCAATTACTCGAAAAGTTATAAAGTAGAGTAACCCTGCAACACCTTGAACACTCAATTTCACGACCGATACAGGCCCCACAGGAGGACTATCCTGTTAAACCAAAAACAAGATGCTAAGTATAATATGTTCAGACGAATAATGTAATGAATATTGTTAAATGTCCTAAAGAATCCAAGGTTAAGGAATATTGTTATAAGTTATAAGATTATTAAGGACGAGCAACAAGACGAATAATGTAACGAATATTGTACCATCTTGTCTTTATGTGAATCCTCGGCCATATCGTTAACAATACGTTGAGCCTTGATCCAGTACCAACTATTGCGGCTTGCCTTAACTATTCGCCCGCAGCTCTGTCTCGGATTCACCCTGCTCATTTAAAATACACAAAATAAATTGAACATAAAACAAGCGCTTTTTTTCTTCATCAGTCTAGGGTTTATAATTTAGCAATGTTGAATAAGATCTCACACTGAATGACGCACCCAAATAAGTAAAAAAAAAACGTACAGAATTTATATGGCTTGTGATTCCCCTATATACTAAAAGATTAACACTTCTTGGAAATTCCCGCTCAAAATTCCCGCCCATGTACTGAAAAATTGCGCTCGATGTTATATTCTGGCTAATTCTTATTCTCTAAATATATTCTAGCCAAATCTTTCTAAATATACTCACCCTTAATTGACTCCACTAATTAGCTACACTAAAAAATATACCATAAATAAATATATGCTGAAATGATTTACACAATATTTATCAATCTTTACCTTCTTAATATATGTACATATATTATTTTTACCGGTGAACAAAAAAAAGTGGAGGGAGTATAATAATTCCAAGCTCCTTATTTTCTCAATCTCTACCATAAATACATATGTACATATATTATTTTTACCGGTTTTCTTTACGAGCCTAATACGCGTTTAATTAGATATTACATCTAACTTAAATGTATTATCAATGTCAAAAAAAATTCTTAATAATAAACTACAATAATATTAGTACTGCAAAAATAACTTAACTTAAATGTCTTTTAACGGTAGTTATTTTCTTTTCTACCTCTTACTAATATTATATTAGTACATTATAACATTAAATTGAAAGTACAGTTAATTTATACAAATAATTTTTATTAAGAGCGCCTCTTTATAAATCAAATCTATAAAATATCGCGCTGTAGCGCGGGATCTATACTAGTATTTAGCAAGTTAATTAACAACCATGATTAATGCAACAAATATACACTAATTAGATTTACACTTGAAGTAAAACGGTTTTACACCAGATTGATAAAATCCAGAATTTACTGAACCGCCAATAATGAATTCAAAAACCCTACTGAAAATACAACTATGCATTGTTGTGATCAAATACCTAATTCTTGCCATATATTGTGCGGATACAGGCTCCGTCCCAAGGTAAACGAATGACCGAGACAAAAATAATAGAAGTTTGAAACTGTGATCGTTTTCTTTTGGGTAGAGAGACTAGTGGCTATATATATACGGAGTATATATATAGATTTTGCGTAGCTCAAAAAATCAACAAATTGCAATTTTATCAAATGGGCCACGACTTTGTTTGGGCCCAAATAAGATGTAGCCATGTAAGGTGGAAAATCCTAAGGCTTTCTTATTGACATCTTGTCGAGGCGATTTTAATCAATTAAATGTGGATTTAGGTCGGATATGACTTATGAGTCGACACGAATAGATTTTAAGACTGATATCATTCGGGTTAACGGATATAAAATGGGTTAGTGGATTGTACTATTAGGATTCTTTGAAACATATTACTCTTGTTTGCCTCCTTGGTGAGTCGAGTTAATATGATTTGTTGACTAGTGGCGTAAGGGGTGTGACTGTACTTAGAGCTAGCAAGTCTGACCCATTCTAAGAGGACCTGAAAATATTGCGACCCGAAACCCACCCAACACGACCCGATTATCAGTGACCCGAACCCGACCCAAACTCAATCCGATTAAATGGATATAATCTTTTGTAACTTATTGATAACAATTTATTGACTTTTTATGATAAGAAGTTGCGGCTAAAAAATATGATATTAGTAAATATTTGATCAAATTCATTGACTTTTTATAATAAAAATTTGCAGCTAAAAAATGATATGTTATTAGTAAATATTTATAAATTAACATCATTAATTTCTTGGTAAAAAAACAAAAAAAAAATTCAAAAAAAAGTAAAAAAAAAAAAACAAAAAAAATTCAAAAAAAAATACTCATTTTCTCACTTCTACGATTTAAAATTGTATTTATTTCTCTAATCAAAATACATTAAGGAGAAACATGAAAATTAAGTGAATTGTCAATTTAAATTCTATAAATAATACACAAAAAAATATAAAACTCTATAAATACCGTGCATATATTGCATATGGTCTATATTAGTAACTCTATAAATATCGCGCATTCATTGCGCGAGATCTAAATTAGTGAAGTAATTAAACCAAATAATAGGTTAAAAACTAAATTTAATAGTCAAAAATTGTAGTAATGCAATTAAGTAATCGGAACCGATAATGACCCGACCCAAACCCAACCCGACCTGATACATCATTTGACCCGAAATGGCCCGTGATGCAGGAGCCAGGGGTTCACTCAACTACACGGGAAACCACCAAGAACCAGTTCTGACCCATCAAGAGAATTGGCCTGAATCCTTAAGGCAACTGTCCAACCAAGAGCTCCAACTTATTTTTCGTCCATGATAAGGTCCTAAGCTATAAAAAAAGTCCAGGAGAAGTTTTCTAAATAAAGTTCAGAAGGTCCTCTAATCAGCCTCACAAATCTGAGTACTTGTCAAGGGGTTAGCTGAAATGAGCATACAATGTTAATGCTAAAACTCTTTGCTTTTGTATGAGTTTACTCCAGGTTAAATAAGGAGGTTGAGAGGTTCATAGTAGTCCCTTTCAAGCCAGGAAACAAGCATCTTAGAAGCCAAGCACAAACCCCAAGGAGCCTGAATTGCCTAGCCATTTCAGGAAAAGAAACAAAAGTACTTTATGCTGTTTTTTCTGATGTTGTTTCAGCCTGTGTGTATCAATCTTGTATCCGTCCTCATTAGGAGACCGTTGTGATATTTTCAACCACTTTTGTAAGTCCTTTTGAGCCCTTAGATGTTAGCTTAAATCAAGGGGAGGGATCAGAATTGTAAGGTCTATATAAAGAGCCTTTTGTCCATTGTAAAAACCAGACTTGAATGAATGAAAACCCTACTGCTCTTTAACCTGTTAACTTGTGCTCTGCTTAGTTAACATCCCTCAACAGCTTGTGCTTTGCTTAGTTGTTGGCTCAAGTTCAGTTGAATCCCTTGTGCTTTGCTTTGCTTGAGACTTTAAGTTCAGGGTTTATCTTGTTTCCATTGTTAAATTTTCTGTGAGTTCCACACAAACAACATTGACCCCTAGGTTGGTGTATCAACCCGACTCGACCCAAAAGGGTATGTTGACCCGATATGACCCGAACCCGATATAACCGACCCGACTTACCCGATTGTCACCTCTAACTGTACCTCTTTATGTTAATTTTGTACCATTTATTATTGATTGTACGTGACTCAAAATATCTTTTATGACCTTCATGGGTAAAAGTCTAAAAATTGACATACCAAAACTATGCCAAATCGAATACATTGTTCATAGACGTCTCCAATTTGAGTTCGAGTCATACTTGATATTCCATCCTAAAATGGCTTAACTGAACTAATGGGAAATAAACGGAGTAAGTAATAACTAGTCTTTGTTTAGCCTTTGAGCTGCTTCAGACATGAATACCATCTTCTCCTGAAACCATTTCACAAAACTCATCAACATTTCTTAACATAAGCTTATAATCCCATGTTGCCACCTTCCTTCAAAACAATCTTAACAAAAAGCTAAGAACGACATACGGTTTCACTACGAGAATTTTGACCTCAACGAGCTACTCCAACAACTAAAATCATTGCTTAATAGGTCATTAAGATCGTCACAGCAAAACAAACTCATGATGCAAAACATAAGTCTCAATTCAACATATACAATCAAATGAAAAAAATAAACTTACATTTTCTGATAGTTTTCTCCATTTGGTTGACGCACACTTCTTCGCCTGATTAAATGTAAAAAAACATTAACGAATCCAGGCAAAAAGAATAAATATAGCGGATTTGATCATCAAGGTAACAACATTACTAACCATGGCATATTTCAAGCTAGGTTTCTGCCTCCTAATTTGCTCCCTGCAAGTTTACAGTAAATGTAAGTAACTCCGCAAAAACAGAGAAAACTCTCCTCCTATAGAACATCTATTAAATCGTGTCACGTACAATAAAATGTAAAAGCCATGGATACGAAGTTTGCTGGACTCGCTCCTGACACAGTTAACATCAGTGTTACTCATCTGAACTGTTGCGCTTTGTCCCTCCTTTTCCTTACTCGAGTTACCGTTATCAGAAATCTTGAAATCTTTGACTTCCCTCTCTTCAAGCCACAAAATGTATACACGATACGAGATCAGAAAACATAACACACACAAAACTACCAACAGTTCATAGAAACTCTGTCAATCTAACCTGAGCCGTCCACTTTCGCAAAGGAACGGATTTCAATGCTCGAAAGGTTATAAAGTAGAGTGCCCCTCCAACACCTTGAACACCCAATTTCACGACCGGTACTGGCCCCACGGGAGGACTATCCTGTTAAACCAAAAACAGGATGCAAGGTATAAGTTATTTTGAAAGACGTAAAGAATCCAATTGGAATGGAATATTGTTATAAGGACGAATAATATTAAGATTTATAATCGTACCATCTTATGTTTATGTGTATCCTCCGCCATTTCGTTAACAATACGTTGAGCCTCTATCCAAAAAGGATCATTGCGGCCGGCCTCCCAAATTCCCCCGACACACTGCCTCACAGTCCTCCTACTCATTTTAAAAGAGACGGAATAAATTGCACATAAAAAGGAACGAATATTTCAGCAGTCTTGGGTTCATACTTTAGCATTGTTAAATAAAATCTTAAAACGGTAGCGTAAATAATGAATGAGACACCAGATAAGTAAAATAACGTACAGAAATTACATGACTTATGATCGATTTATGCAAGTTAATTAACAACCATGATTGATGTAATGAATATACATGAATTCAATTAACACTTTTACCGTAATAATACAGTTTTACACAAGGTTAATTGATGTGAAAACCTTATAAAATCAATAACTTACTGATCCGCTAATAATGAATTCAAATACACTACAAAAATACAACCATGAATATTGTGATCAAATACCTGTGTCTTGCCCTATATTGCTCAGTCCCAAGGTAAACAAATTACTGAGACGAAAATAGTAAAACCTCGGAATATATTGAAAGTTTGAAATGTAATAGTCGTTTTCTTTTTGGCTAGAGCCGTAGAGACTATATATAGATTTTGCGTAACTCGGAGAAATTATACAAATGGCAATATTATCAAATGGGCCACGACTTTGTTTGGGCCAACCTTTATAACTATCCATTTTACCTTGAAATTTTCTTTTTTTTAAAAAAAAAAGATGGTTTTTTTTATTTAAAACTAGTTTTGGAACCCGTGAAAATCACGGGATCGTTAACAATTGACTGTGTTTAAGTGTTTAATTTGTGAATAACTTATATGGAGTAGTCCCCCTCTCTCAATCATTTGTTTAATTTTAATTAAAAAAAAAGTAAATAAATGAACATAACTGAGGGAGCGGTATTTAAAAAAAAAGTTTTATACACTCCAAATTTTTGATTCGGGATGATACACAAACCAAAATGTGAATAGGTTGGTTGTCTTGAAGCGAGGACACAATCCCTCAAATTGAATTTTCTGGTACTTCTGGTCTTATGGACAATCTTGACACCATAGAAGTATTGAAATATGAATTTACGCTCTATTGTCGTCCCCTGTTTTCAAAGGATTTAAAAATATAAAAACAAGTTGCTACCAATAAAACAAAACATTAAAAGAAGTCATCCTTCCATATATGAACAAATTGCATTAAAATTTATTTTCTACTTCATATGCAGTTAAAAACCTCCTAACTTCGTAATATATAGTGTGATTACTTTTCATTCATTATCTTTTCTTTCTCTACAAAAATATAATCTTCTTATTACTTCACTTATAGTAAGTACACATATAGATATAGAATTTAAATAAATACTCCCGTCAAAATCTTAAGACTCGTACGATATGGATAATTATGCTAGTCTCGTAAAAATATTTCTTATTGGGTATGCAAAATAATTACGTGAAGTTCAAAGCACATCCATGTTAGAATCACATTAACATATACATACCTCCTACAATAACATCATTAATTAAATTATCAAGTTAATTAATTGAATTGACACCTCTAATTAAGACTATTAAATATAAATACATGAACAAAAATAAAAGGAAAAAGGAGACACAAAATTCCAATAAAATACTCTAAATTACAGAGAGAACAAAAAAAAAACTAACTTTTGTAAGGACGGGTAATGTTGGTTTGGACACCTGGTATCAAATAAAACAATATGAATTTGTATTTTGATGAGATTTTATAGAAAGAAAATCAATGTCTCTCAATTTTCTCGTTTGAGTTGCCAATGATTCTTCAATTGCCTGTTTAATTAATGGTTCTTCAATTGCCTCTTTAATTAGTGATTCTTCAATTGTCTCTTTATTATTTGACTATTGCTTTGATCGACTTAAAGATTATAGAATATGAATGGTTTTCTTCACCAACAAACATTGCAACTTACCTCTTTATTGCTTGAATGAAGATATTGTTTTTATTGTCGTTTTGGTGCATTTTAAAGTATTTGGCCCTATGTTTATCTTGCAAAGAAACGGTCGTGAACTTTTATGTGAGCAACTTTAACAACTATTCCGAATAATTCCAAGGAAATGTTACATATATTTAAAATATCACATTTTTTGTTATAATAATATATTCTGTAGTATATATAAGATTAGATTTGGGACAAAAAGTAAGAGAGTAATGTAAGAATCAAAACTTTATAGGTGAACTCTAATAATTGTTATTAGTAGTATAAGATGAGCAAAACTCATTACACATTTATCGGAATCGCGCAATAAATAGAGATTTATGCATATACGATTCTAAACATAGCTTCTTCATATTCGATCATTCATCAAAAATTATAACCAAAACAATACTATTATACTTCATACGAAATATTAGCCTTTCCTAAATCATGAAAAAATAAAATATAAACAAATCATTCAAAAAATATATTTATCCAAAAAATATTATGAGTTATAGAATAGTATATTTGATAGAAAACAAAAAATTATTTAAAGGCTTGAAAGCATTGGAATTGGGACAATGAATTGGAGAATAAGAATCGGTTTCTAATTAATTACTATTTATGCATATTATAACACTATGATAAGATCAAATTGACATATGTGCATCGTACTTTAACAATTTGGCTAAGCATTTTGATTTGTAACCTGTTTGACAAAATATAAATAGAACATAAGTGTTACAAAAGAGACTAAATTGTAGGAAATTAAAGAGTGAAGGACAATAGTGTAACAACATGTCAACAACTTATTAAAGATTTGCTACCATTCGATATTTCAAATATACCATTGTAGAAAAAAGAAAAACTGACAAAGATGAAAGAGTCATCCAAACCAAGAAAAAATTCTGTAAAGAAGATTCATAGCCATTATTTCGAATCTCGTGCATTGTTATTGATTTGTGAGTATGTCATTCTCCTATAATATTAATACAAACACACACACAAAAAAAACTAATAAAATTCTAATTAATTCAAAACATAATAAAAATAAAAAGTGAATTAATTAATCTAGTTCTCTATAGTTTAGCTACCAATTTTTTGAATAAAGTTGAAAATTCATTCTTCTGCAATATTAATATAAACAAAAAAAAATAACTAATAAGATTCTAATTAATTCAAACTATAATAAAAATAAAAAGCGAAATAATTAATTTAGTTCTTTAGCTATACCTTACCTACGAATTTTTTGAATAAAGTTGGAAATTCATTCTCCTGCAATATTAATACAAACACAAAAAATAATAATAAATTAATACAAAATATAAGAAAAATAAAAAATGAAACAATTAGTTTACCTTTCTATGTAGAATTTAGGTGCTATTTTTTTGAATAAAATTGAAAATTAGGGTGAATATAATAGTTTTATATATGAAAAATTCTATTAACAAATTCTCTCAAAATTTTATGAATGAAAGAAAAATAAAAAATATGGTACATAAATACGGAGTATATATAGTAATGATGAAAGGAAAGTTAAAAGTTTATTTCATTAAATAATGGTTAAATAAATAACAAAAATTATGAGAGGAGATCAATGGTTTACCATTCTTTTTTCTTTCTTTTTTTGTGTTTATACCTTATATATTTTAAATTTTTTTACCTTATATTTTAAAATTTTCTTAAATTGGTAATCCATTTCACTTTTTTTTTTACCATGTCACATTAAAAGCTGCCACATCACAACTAAACTTGCCATGTCACATTTCTTAGGTTAGCCTTTTAATAAAATTTTATAGACATAAACTATTATAGGTATTATAAGTTTTATAGTCATTATACAACCATAAATTCCAATATTTTAATTTTATTTTTAATTTATTTTGTGGTATTATTTAATTAGATAATTGATTGCCGAGAAACTCAAGAGGTAAATTAAATAGGAAAAAATGTTAATGAAAATTATGGGTGTTAACTGTTAAGTAATATAAAGAGTTTTAATCAATTTATTAACATATTATATTATAAAAATTAATTAAATAGGAAAAACTTTTAATTAATTTGGTGGGTGTTAAGTATTATGAAGAGTTTTAATCAATTTATTACCATGTTTAATTAAAAAAAATGAATTAAATAGGAAAAAATGTTAATAAAAATGGTAGGTGTTAAGTAATATGAAGAGTTTTAATTAATTTATTAACATGTTTAATTACAAAAAAATTAATTAAAATTTAAATTTTAATTATAAATTATAAATTTTATTAACATGTTTTATCACAAAAAATTCAATTAAAATGTCAATATTAATTATAAATTATGAATGTTTGCGTGACTTTTTTTATCCTACGTGGCATTGTCTACATGGACTTAATTGATTATTTTAGGGTAGCTTTTTAATAATATTTTATAGATAAAAAAAATAGAGAAGATTTTGAATATGACGATAACATAATCAAAGAAATCGTAACCATGAATTTACCAAATTAAACCAATCGTTTGTTACGAGTTTTTGCAACTTCCAATTAAGACAGTTTTCATTATGTTGGCCGATGAGCTAAACAATGACGACGTAAACAATGATCAAGATAGTAACGATGTTGAATAAGTACGCCTGCGTTGAAATTACGTTTGAAATAAGTTACGTAAAATTTTTTAAAAAAATGACGATATAATACATGTCGAAACCTAGGCTTGGATGTGTACTATTCACGTCTGGTCCTAACATAACAAACTTAACCTTCACTTTTTATTGATTAAACCATCCTAAGTCGACAATAAACGACACTTACCGGTTACACCTAGATCTGAGAAATGGGTAAAACGGGCGGGTTGGTTTAGGTTTACAAGAACTTATATCGGATCGGGTCATTTCGTGCTGAAATATTGTAGACAATTTGATGTAATTTGTCGACGATATTTAGTAATCCCCTATCTACTAGAAGAATAGGTGTATTATCAATTTTTGAACTAACTAAAAGTTCAAAAAACCTCCATTATCATGTCATGAATCATAACAGATGTTTTTAATAGTAGTTGCCGCTTATTTGAAAGTTATTTGTGATGTTTCTCATATAGAAGGGTGATACAACATTAATAAGTCAAGATAAAGGTCACAGACGGTCGTTTGATAGTGATAAAGTTAATGAAGAGTTAAACAAAGTTATGATGGAAAAATAAGTAAGAAGTTTAGAGATACAATGTAGAATTAAAAAAAAGGTTACAACATAGAAACCGAAAAAGTCAGGATAAGCCGTAGAATATCCCAAAACAAAAAAGTAAAGTAGACAAAAACAAAAAATCACAGATTCACGATTCTTCTTCACTACCCAGAATCATCATCGTCATCAGGATGAGAACTTTCCCAAAATTTGTAAGTATGTTTCTACAAATCAATTTCTGTAAACCCTCCATTTTACAATATCCTTTTTATAATCATAATTCATAGTCAAACCACGAAGTCATGCTCATGTGAACTTAGATTTATTAATAATTCATAATATTGCTCTTAGATACATACAAACTCGAAAACTTTGTTTGTAAGCTCATAAATTTTTTTACAGAGCTCGTAAAGTTTCTTACACTACTCGAAAAAAAATTCGCGCAAGCTCGGCATATATCTTCAAAAGCTCGAAAACGGAGAGAAAGAAATGGAGAGAATCCTAATTGTTTGGTCACCTCTATGATGTTTCGCCAAGGCTCTACTCTATAAATTCTTCCGCTAGTTTATTCATTTGTCACAAGTAAATAAGTAATCCGTAATCTCCCAAAAAATAGTCTCTTGAGCGAGTGATGATGAATATACGATCTAAATTTTAAAAAAGTAGAAAATAAAGGAAGTGTAAACATCTCACTGGAACGGAGGGAGTAAAAAAGTGAGGTAAAATAATGAAAGCTCAGCTGCTCTTTTCTCATCTCGAAAGTCAGAGAACAGTGGCGGACCCAAATCTGCCACAACTGCGCTGAAGTCATCACAGCTTTCAGAATGCACCAGCCGGGAATCGAACCCGGGTCTGTACCGTGGCAGGGTACTAATAATCAATACTATATATTAATTCCAGAAACCAAGGGACTTCAATGTAATTAAAGAAAATTATACAAATTAATTATACTATATAGTTTTAAATCGATAGCACCGTGTGATGGACCTGATAAAGGGACCTCAATGTAAATATTATATAGTTTTGGTTAAAAGTATAATATAAAGATGTCTTGATGAAGAATATTTATGGAAATTATATTAAATTAAAGTAATTAAATTTAGAAAACACAATAATATAGTGATTTTCCTTAAAATTAACATGCTCCACTTATGTAATTAATTAGTATCATCATAGAATTATACATTAAATTAAATGTAGTAAAAATAATAGTAGCAGCAACGAGATTAATAAAATTAACGGTATTAATGTGGGAGCAGTGACAGTTATAATAATGACAGTGGGAGTAGTGAAAGTAACTACGAATGTAGTGAAAATAATAGGGGTAACAATGAGAAAAAGTATGAACAATTAAATAACCAATCGACTCAAGGAAATATTTTATTTATTGAAATATAGGCCGGATAAAATTAACGGGAATAATGAATTTAACAAAAAAAAAAATAGAGGAATTGGTAAAAGAAACAATAGTAACCACGGGAGTAGTGAACGTAATGATATTAAGAAAGAATGTCGTGAAAGTAATAATATTAATAGCGGGGTAGTGAACATGTCTCATAATTTGAAAATAAATTTTACATTTCATTATAATTACAATTACAAGATATGACGTAGAAAAATACTCGTATATTACTAATAGTAAACGTTGAGTTAGACAACTCCAACATACTCCCTCTTATTCACCATTTTCTTCCCCTTTTCTTTTTGCACAAGAAATAAGAAATTGAATTTGGACCACATAAAACACACTACCCTACATGCTATTGAATTTGGCGGACCACACTAATCAACCTACAAAAAAAATAGGGAAGAAAACGTGAATAATCCGTAAAAGGAAATAAGGAAGAAAATGGTGAATAGGAGAGATTAGTTTATTTCATTAAAAATAATTAAAATTTAACGGTAAATAGAGGTAGCCCGGGCGAAGCCGGGCACCAAACCTAGTAATAATAATAATAATAACTAGTCTTTGTTTAGCCTTTTAGCTGCTTCACCCACGAATATCATCTTCTCCTGAAACCATTTCACAAAACACAGCGACATTTTTTTTAAGAATAGATCAATTCATTAATAAAACGCTACACGACACGTAACAGTCATAACTCATAATCCCCTGTTGCTACCTTCCTTCAAAACAATCTTAATAAGAAGAACAACAAGCTGTCATTTCACTACGAGAATCTTGATCTCCACGAGCTACTCCGGCTACAAAAATCATTGCTTCGTAATCTAGTGATTGTCTGTAAGCGCTTACAAGTGATTGGGTATACACCTACTCGGAAGGATGGCATTCGCGAGAAAATCCCATTTAGACAAACAGTCAGATTACATACAGCATACGGAAAAATACTTACGTTTTCTGAAAGTTTTCTCCATGAGGTTGACGCCCACTTCCTCGCCTGATTTAATTTGAAAACAAATTAGCGAATACAAGAAACAAGAATAAAACATGGCGGATTTTTATCGTCAAGGTAACATGACACTACTAACCATGGCATATTTCAAGCTAGGTCTCTGGTTCCTGATTTGCTCCCTGCAAGTTTCGAATAAGAAGCTTAACATTAAATGTTACAAAACAAAACAGAGAAAACGTCTCTTAAGTCCTGTCAGTGTGTCACGTACAATAAAATGTGGAAGCCATGGATACGAAGTTTGCTGGACTCGTTGTACCTGACAAAATTAACACTGTGGTGAGTAATCAGTATGACGACAAGCGTTACTGATCGTAACTACGAAAATAAAACCTACCCCTGAATTACATCAGTGTTACTGGTTTGAACTGGTGTGCTTAGTCCCTTGAAAAGATCAAGTCCCTCCTTTCCCTTACTCGACTTCTTTTCTTCAAATATCTCGCTGCTAACTTCCCTCTCTTCAATCAACAAATATTGAAGCTCTTAGCAAATTGTATAATGTATACAGAATACGAGATAAGAAAATATAACACACAAAAGACTACCAGGTTTATAGCCTTCACTCGGAAGAAAAGGATTAGCAATAAGAAAACTTATAATACATTCACCCAAAAGACTACTCGATTTATAGCCTTAACTCCGACACAAATCCAATTAAATCACGTCTCATCGTAAAAGTTCAGGACTTTCTCGAGAAAATAATGCTTAAGGTAAGAATTCAATAGAAAACTAATGCTTAGATGGTATGCCAATAAGAACCAGGTTTACGCCACACATCAGTAGTGTAGTCCGTGCTCAATCCGTTCTCACCAATTACTCGAAAAGTTATAAAGTAGAGTAACCCTGCAACACCTTGAACACCCAATTTCACGACCGATACAGGCCCCACAGGAGGACTATCCTGTTAAACCAAAAACAAGAATATTGTTATAAGTTATAAGATTAAGGACGAGCAACAAGACGAATAATGTAACGAATATTGTACCATCTTGTCTTTATGTGAATCCTCGGCCATATCGTTAACAATACGTTGAGCCTTGATCCAGTACCAACTATTGCGGCTAGCCTTAACTATTCGCCCGCAGCTCTGTCTCGGATTCACCCTGCTCATTTAAAAAAACACAAAATTAATTGAACATAAAACAAGCGCTTTTATACTTTAGCAATGTTGAATAAGATCTCACACGGTCGAGTAAACAAATGAGTGACGCACCCAGATACTCTAACAATTCTTGAATTTGTCATGCAAGTTAATTAACAACCATGATTAGTGCAACGAATATACACTAATTAGATTTACACTTACAGTAAACCCGTTTTACACCAGATTGATTAATATAAAAACCTTAATAAAATCCACAATTTACTGAACCGCCAATAATGAATTCAAAAACCCTACTGAAAATACAACTATGCATTGTTGTGATCAAATACCTAATTCTTGCCATATATTGTGCTCCGTCCCAAGGTAAACAAATGACCGATACGAAAATAATAGAAGTTTGAAACTGTGATCGTTTTCGTTTGGGTAGAGAGACTAGTGGCTATCGGAATATATATAGATTTTGCGTAGCTCAAAAAATCTACAAATTGCAATGTTATCAAATGGGCCACGACTTTGTTTGGGCCCAAATAAGATGTAGCCATGTAAGGTGGAAAATCCTAAGGCCTTCTTATTGACATCTTGTCGAGACGATTTTAATCAATTAAATGTGGATTTAGGTCGGATATGACTTATGAGTCAACACGAATAGATTTTAAGACTGATATCATTCGGGTTAACGGATATAAAACGGGTTAGTGGATTGTACTATTAGCATTCTTTGAAACATATTACTCTTGTTTGCCTCCTTGGTGAGTCGAGTTAATATGATTTGTTGACTAGTGGCGTAAGGAGTGTGACTGTACTTAGAGCTGGCAAATCTGACCCATTCTGAGAGGCCCGAAAATATTGCGACCCGAAACCCACCCAACCCGACCCCTAACCTAACACGACCCGATTATCAGTGACCCGAACCCGACCCGATTAAATTGATGATCAAATAATAATTAAGCTTAATTTTGATCAAAATGAAAGTGATTTTTTGTTTAGCTTGATACATTTGACTTAATAATCCCCTATTTACTAAATGAATAGGCGAAACTCCAACTTTTTCCGCCTAAAACATATTTCCTAAAATAGTGCTTGATATTTTTAGCATATACTATATGTGTGGACGTGATAAGTTATAAATGGATATAATCTTTTGTAACTTATTGATAACTGTTGTGAAATATAGAGTATGAAGAATTAGAGAGAGAAACTCAAGAGAAAGTAAGGGAGACAAAACTGTATACTTATTCCATTAGGAAAGGTATATATATACAATACAATGGGAGAAGGTTTCTATAAGACAATATATTATAGAGTATTCTAAGATATGGACATCCATATAATAATATTTCATAACACTCCCCCTTGGATGTCCATTACTGAAGAAAATGTCTCGTTAAAAACCTTACTAGAAAAACCTCATGGGAAAAACGCTAGAAAGGAAAAAAGTACAATAATCTTCAAACACGCATAATAATAGCTGCCTCGTTAAAACCTTTCTGTGGAAAACCCAGTGGGACAAAACCATAGATAAGGAAAAAGAGTACAGCACGTGTTTACTCCCCCTGATGATTACATAACTGATGTATCTTAAAAATGATCCATGCTTTGACATTGCTTCTTGATGATCGTTGAAGTAGTACCCATTGTGGTTGATAAACTTGAATCTTAACTCAATAGAAATTCATGACCGCTTCGATATCATATTTCTTTAAGATTTCACAGTCTGGATATAATCATTTCATTATCTCTTGGATCTTCATTTCAATTGATACTTCTGCAATGGTGATATAGTTGCTCCTCAACAAACGACATAACATTATATGTCTAAAACAATTTGTCATCTCAATCAATAATGATGATCATGACTATAGCGTAATAATGCGCTTATAGTCCTACCTCGTTAAAAACCTTGCTAGGAAAAACCCGTTGGGACAAAAAACCTAGTCGAAGGGAAAAAGAGTGTAGCCACCATTCCTTAATCCGTGTCTTAAGAAAAATCAATCCAATAATTATTGAATAAATCATTTAATACCTTTGAACAATTTTCTTTGCTAAACCACATATGTATGGATTGACATTCTCATTGTAGACTTTGACTACATTTAATCGTCATGGTACTTCTGGACCATAAACTAATTTCATATGTTTAGCAAAAGCTCATTCAATGTAAATTCAAATATGCTCAAACTTTCAAGTTGAGACAATAATTTTTCAAATAAACTCTATAGGAGTTTTGATGTTCCGTTTTGGAACTAATCACGATATCTTTCAACCGTGTAGTAGAGGTTTATATATCATGAGTTTTCAATAACTCAATTGATCAACCATTAACAATTGATGATCATGTATAAGAGGCTCCTACAGGGAGCTATCCTCATAGGAGTAAAATATATTTCTCCTTTCCATCATTATCCATTCAAAATTATATATTATTAAATTATTAAATATGTGCATGCATATGATATGAAACTAAGTTCTAAATAACATATTCTAATAACAATGCAATAATAATGTATATATTAAAACTAAGATGCAATGATGAACTTACTCTCTATATGCACATGATGATGATTACTCTCTATATGCACATGATGATGACTCAAAATGCAAACTGATCAGTTTTCTTTCCAACACTACTACAAATTTAGGCAACTACAACGCCCCTTTAACAACGAATATTCATGAAAATCACAATAAACGTTGTAGAATGCATGGCGCGAATTTTACTAAAATAAATTACAACGGGTATGGTTATAAAAACCGTTGTTATTAGTTTTAACAACGGGTCACACATTAACAACCGTTGTTAATAATTTGGCGCAAAATTGGCGCAAAGTTAGTGAAAAGTAATAACAACGGTTATTTTTGAAACCCGTTGTTAAACCTTATTTAACAACGGGTGTTTTCTACAACCGTTGTTAAAACATATTTCACAACGGTTGTTGTTTAATAACCGTTGTCAATACCTTCCATACTATAAACCACACAAACACAAGTCTCTGCTGACCACAAAACACAAACCTTAATACACAAACACAAACCCAAAGAAGACCAAACACAAACACAAAACACACACTTTCTCATCGTCTCTTTCTCTCTTTCTCATCGTCGCTTTATCTTCTCGCCGTCACTGTTGATTTCATCGTCTCTTTACGTACGTTCTGTAATTATCAGGTTTGTTTCATCGTCATTATTTTATTGTTCTAATTATTTCATTTCAATGTATGTGTTTTTATCGACCATTAGGTTCCGTTAAGCATCTGCTAATTATTACATTTCCATGTATGTGTTTTTATCGACCATTAATTAGGTTCCGTTAAGCATCTGCTAATTATTTCATTTCCATGTATGTGTTTCTAATTATTTCATTTCCATCTTCTTTGGCGTCCTTCAGTACGGATCGAGCATGTTTTAGCAGTTAGGGTTTGGAGAATATATTGAGATAATGGAAATGCATGTTAGTTGAGATAATGCAATGTATTTATACTAATGTGTGGGTTGAGTTGTTTTTTAATTAATATATATGTTAGGAAGTTGTGCCATATATGTTAGGAAGTTGTGCCATAATCAGATCTTGATGATGACTGATAGATCTATGGAGTTGAAAAAATGGAAGCAAATCAAACAAGCATAACTCAACACTTTCAAAATGATCATTTCATTTAATTTTAAACCAAATACATTACAGCAATTATCAAAAATCAAAAGATGTATAATAAGCCGGAACAACCCCGGTTAAGCGTAAAAAACGCTTCTCAACCTGCCACCAATCACGTCACTCTGGTATACCGCTAACTTCCGGGTCATTGGCTTCATATTTTGCAATAACAGATTGAATATATGCAAGGACACGACTTGCATGTGGAGATAAGGTTGGAAGAGTACAACTCAACATATCTCTGGTGCAGCCAAGTTCATGAGTATCGGCCGACGAGGGTATGAAGAAGATGATGATGATGATGAGGCTTTGTTGACAAGCCGGATTGCTTCACGCCTCTTAATCCAATAATTCCGTTGATGTTCAAGGGATGCTTTGATTAATGGGTGTTGATCGGCGGGAAGCCCGGCGAGAACCTTCCCATCATCTTCAATCGTTTGTGTAAGCCATTTTTCGTTGTTGATAAAATTAGGGTTCGTTGCCATGTTGTTTCAATTAATGAATGTTAGTAAAGGATGCTTTAATATGTTAGTAAAGGATGCTTTAATATTTATAGCTAGTAATATTTAATTTATTTTTTTTTTATTTTTTAAGAACAAACAACAACGGTTATTTATAAATAACCCGTTGTTATAACTTTCCCCCCAAAATTGAGTCACACTTTCCACAACGGGTTTTTATACTTAAAACCGTTGTTAATATTTTTAACAACGGTTTCCTTAAAAAAACCAACCGTTGTTAAAACCTTTTACAACGGACGCTTTAACAACGTCCGCTTTTTTATATAACAACGGTTTTTGACCGTTGTTATAGGTTGTATCTGTAGTAGTGCAATTTTCATAATTTGGATTGACTTCAGGTCAATAACTGGACTTCTAGTCCATGAGCTCATTTATAATCATTGATTATATGTCGACAATCAAAATGGACTTATATACGATCCCTATCATCGAGTCCACAAAATATCGCGCGCAAATGTATGTAGGTTCCAATAAATATATCGATATAATTTCATCATCGCTAGATGATATCAGTACTGTTTAATGATATCTGAATCTGAATATGTATGTGGTACCATTATATTCATTTAAGCCATCTATTATCCTTCAGATATCGTGTCACTTCAGGGACACTTCAAATATAGCAATTATATGTCATACCAACTACTTAAACTTGCTATTTCACATTCATTGGAACCGTCAATTCATATTGACTTTTATTATAATACACTTCAAATGTATATACTTGTGTTAATCTGGTAAAACATATGGTTATATCAAATTCAAAAACCTCTACTCAATGAATTTAACGTATAACCTTTTGAACTTTTGGTTCAGTATGAGATCAATTTTGTTTTTACCAGCTTTAACTCACTTTTCTCCCCCTAAGGTGGTAAAAACTATAACCAATGTATAGTCTAAATATTTATCATAACCACCTTAGATCTCAATTTCTCATATCATCGATGAGAATTTATATGGGCATCTTTGTACAATAACAAAATATTTCTGGAAGAAATGTATAATGCAGTTGGATTTTAATGTGCTGATTCACAATGCCCAGTTTAAGAGATCAACGATTTTATATAAAAATCTGAATGTGATTTTTAATCACGGGAACCACTCAGAAAAATCATTATTGTAGATATAGTGTCAATCCATACACGAACATTTAAGTTCTTTATTGAATATCGAGTAGTTTAGATCTCCAACATCTTATATATACTCAATCGCAGTGTAGTGTCTTGCCTTTAATAAAATTTCTACACGAGAAAATTTCAGCACTTACCTTTTCTTGAAGATAAACTCAAGGTTTATCAAAACGGGTATAGTAAGAACCCGGATGGCTTTAATTTGTCACATCTGAATAATTTCATGTCAACTTTCTTAGTTTGCCCACAATTTATGACAATATTTTATAAGCACTTGGCTGTCTATAGATAATTTAATTTATCACATGCCACTTTCTAGTTGACAATTCATCATGCTAAACTTATGGTTAGCAATGTCATATCACGTGCAAATTTGTAGTTGACTATAATTATAGTGCTAAACTTCCAGTTAGCAACATTTCATCATATGAACTCAAATTAATTCTTTTGTAGTCAGCCAGATAAAAAATAGATGTGACATAAGACGCTAACTGGTGTCTCATTTATATTGGCAAGACTATGGCAATATTCCTTCAGAGATTATAATACATTGCTCTTTCTTGTAGTATGAACACAAATCATACATCAAAATTCCTTCGAGGAATACAAATAATCATAACTAAACTGATTATTTGAATAATCTCTGTTCAACCCAATTAATGATTCATCCGTCCCTTCAGGGGAGGTGGTGAATTTCAACGAATTCCGGTGATCATTCTCTTCATAATATTAAATAATTTGATCACATATCACTGGGATTATTTTCATATTTATCATCGTATTAGCCACACCGCTAACCGTGGATATAATAATCCTCAAAATATACACATTGATCTTGTCAATGTTTAAGTCCACGCACTTAATAACTTCAAGTGGTATAATATTCATCCAACCAAATGTAAGTATCATCGTATTCAATTCGGAGAATATTGACTATTTACCAATCAGATGGAATCCACATTTTTCAAATAACTCATTACTTTGTCAATCAACTGAGTGATTAATATCAATTTAAATAATTGTGAATTCCTTTATCACGCTATATTATCTACCTGACAATAATATTTGCGTTTAAGGGAGACCTTTTTCTTCCCTTACATCTTTATGTGAGTTATAATCACCCACATAATTCATTTGTAAATACTATGGACTTCAAGCCATAGTGTGAATGCCAATATCTCCACCCGAGAATTTTTTTATTGAACTCTTGCATATACGAGTCTTACGAGGATTTCTATGAGATATTCAGTTTCATGAGATATTTTCATTTCTTTCAATGAACGAATTTGGCCCAATAAGGCCACATCATTAAGCTCAATTAAGCCTCCTTTATTTGGCTCATTAAATGCCACATTATTAGGCCCAATTAATGCCGCGATATTAGGCTTATCATAACGCCATATTCTCGATCTCTGCTACAGAGAGAGTCTTTATGAGATGTCACATTCACTTCAAGGAATGGATCAAATTTCATATCTCATTATACTGTTCAACTTTAGGTGAACAAGAATCAATTAGCAAATAAATTTGCCTTTCATAAAAACCGCTTTAAACTCAACAACGGTTCATATTCTCATAGACGTGGACTTCTGGCCACTTCCACTTATACAATATGAATATATTGTACTAATGAGACGATGTTAAATTATTACACACCTTTAAAACTTTGAACTTCAGACCAAAGTTATAATATGGACATATTTGCTCATCTTTATAATATAAAACCTTTTGAAATTTCAAGTCCAAAATTATATGATATGTCCTTTATTCAAAATTTGTTGAACAAGTTCTCTCATAAAATAGTACTCTATACTCATCATATGTGAAAACACTTGAAACATACGTATAAATGTTTTAATGTCAAAAAAAAAAATCGTAGCTCATCATCAGAATTTTACGGTCACGGTTCTGATTAAGTTAGAGTTTGCAAATAATTAAGACTACATACAATGCTCACGCAAACAACTTAAAAACTTTGTCACAATATATAATTCACAAGCCAATAAATTATCATCACAAATTCACAATACCCTAAAAGTTTGTCATCCAGAAATTAAGTTCAATCATTGATACTACAGAACATGTTTATAGTCAAAGATTAAAGGTAACAAATATTTTATAACGATATTCAACCTTAGAAATTAAGAATTAACACATCAATTATATTGGCTAATGACACATGCTACACAAATTCGAGTCTTTTGTGATTTTGGCTTTCTCGCACGTTTCTTCACAATAAGCTAATAAGGTCACACATAAAACAAACCCAACAAACCAAACGCTATGATTAACAAAGAGGGTATTCATTAGACCAATTACTCCGTAATAAACAATGGTTATAGCATTATCCTTATTATTAACCGTAATAGATATAGATATAGATATTACTAACAAGTCAAGACTTTATCTCAATTTATAAAACACAACTCAATTGACTAGGACTCCGGTAAATTTAAAGCAAACGAAAGTGGCCGGACTACAAGTTACTTCATGAATATAATAAGTACGAGATAATTATTTCATAAAGAGATAGATTTCCTATACCAAACAAAAAGAGATTAACACAAACAATGTTATTGCATGTTATTATTGACGTACCTTCTGTTTAGCTACACAAACAATTCAGTAGATAAATCACAGCAAGTCAAACGTAAATGATAAAGATGGATACGAAGACTTACAAATTTAATGCGGGGTAGAATTTATCAATTATGGAGTAAAGAAAATAAGTAAGACCCAATAATTCTTTTGCAATTAAATCCAAAAGTCCTTGATCAGCGTAATAAAAGAATAAGATCTAAATATTTATTTTCATTCGCCCAATCGGTTAGATTCGTGCTGATAACGTGTTGTGAAATATAGAGTATGAAGAATTAGAGAGAGAAACTCAAGAGAAAGTAAGGGAGATAAAACTGTATACTTATTCCATTAGGAAAGGTATATATATACAATACAATGGGAGAAGGTTTCTATAAGACAATATATTATAGAGTATTCTAAGATATGGACATCCATATAATAATATTTCATAACAATAACAATTTATTGACTTTTTATGATAAGAAGTTGCGGCTAAAAAATATGGTATTAGTAAATATTTGATCAAATTCATTGACTTTTTATAATAAAAATTTGCAGCTTAAAAATGATATGTTATTAGTAAATATTTTTAAATTAACATCATTAATTTCTTCGTAAAAAAAAAAAAAATACTCATTTTCTTACTTCTACAATTTAAAATTGTATTTATTTCTCTAATCAAAATACATTAAGGAGAAACATGAAAATTAAGTGAATTGTCAATTTAAATTCTATAAATAATACACAAAAAAGTATAAAACTCTATAAATACCGTGCATATATTGCATATGGTCTATATTAGTAACTCTAAATATCGCGCATTCATTGCACGAGATCTAAATTAGTGAAGTAATTAAACCAAATAATAGGTTAAAAACTAAATTTAATAGTCAAAAATTGTAGTAATGCAATTAAGTAATCGGAGCCGATAATGACCCGACGCAAACCCAACCCGACCTGATACATCATTTGACCCGAAATGGCATGTGATGCAGGAGCTAGGGGTTCACTCAACTACACAGAAAACCACCAAGAACCAGTTCTGATCCGTCAAGAGAATTGACCTGAATCCTTAAGGCAACTGTCCAACCAAGGTCTCCAACTTATTTTTCGTCCATGATGAGGTCCTAAGCTACAAAAAAGTCCAGGAGAAGTTTTCTAAATAAAGTTCAGAAGGTCCTCTAATCAGCCTCACAAATATGGGTACTTGTCAAGGGGTTAGCTGAAATGAGCATACAATGTTAATGCTAAAACTCTTTGCTTTTGTATGAATTTACTCCAGGTTAAATAAGGATGTTGAGAGGTTCATAGTAGTCCCTTTCAAGCCAGGAAACAAGCATCTTAGAAGCCAAGCACAAACCACAAGGAGCCTGAATTGCCTAGCTATTTCAAGAAAAGAAACAAAAGTACTTTATGCTGTTTTTTCTGATGTTGTTTCAGCCTGTGTGTATCAGTCTTGTATCCGTCCTCATTAGGAGACTTTTGTGATATTTTCAACCACTTTTGTAAGGCCTTTTGAGCCCTTAGATGTTAGCTTAAATCAAGGGGAGGGATCAGAATTGTAAGCTCTATATAAAGAGCTTTTTGTCCATTGTAAAAACCAGACTTGAATGAATGAAAACCCTAAGAGTTTCAACTCTTTAACCTGTTAACTTGTGCTCTGCTTAGTTAACATCCCTCAACAGCTTGTGCTTTGCTTAGTTGTTGGCTCAAGTTCAGTTGAATCCCTTGTGCTTTGCTTAGGTAATTGAACTAGACTTGAGATTCACTGCTCTTAAAGTTTTCTGTGCTTTGCTTGAGACTTTAAGTTCAGAGTTTATCTTGTTTCCATTGTTAAATTTTCTGTGAGTTCCACACAAACAACATTGACCCCTAGGTTGGTGTATCAACCCGACTCGACCCAAAAGGGTATGTTGATCCGATATGACCCGAACCCGATATAACCGACCCGACTTACCCGATTATCACCTCTAACTGTACCCCTTTATGTTAATTTTTGTACCATTTATTATTGATTGTACGTGACTCAAAATATCTTTTATGACCTTCATGGGTAAAAGTCTAAAAATTGACATACCAAAACTATGCCAAATCGAATACATTGTTCATAGACGTCTCCAATTTGAGTTCGAGTCATACTTGATATTCCATCCTAAAATGGCTTAACAGAACTAATGGGAAATAAACGGAGTAAGTAATAACTAGTCTTTGTTTAGTCTTTGAGCTGCTTCAGACATGAATACCATCTTCTCCTGAAACCATTTCACAAAACTCATCAACATTTCTTAACATAAGCTTATAATCCCCTGTTGCCACCTTCCTTCAAAACAATCTTAACAAAAAGAACGACATACGGTTTCACTACGAGAATTTTGACCTCAACGAGCTACTCCGACAACTAAAATCATTGCTTAATAGGTCATTAAGATCGTCACAGCAAAACAAACTCATGATGCCAAACATAAGTAAGTCTCAATTCGACATATACAATCAAATTAAAAATAAAACTTACATTTTCTGATAGTTTTCTCCATTTGGTTGACGCACACTTCTTCGCCTGATTAAATGTGAAAAAACATTAACAAATAAATATAGCAGATTTGATCATCAAGGTAACAACATTACTAACCATGGCATATTTCAAGCTAGGTTTCTGGCTCCTAATTTGCTCCCTGCAAGTTTACAGTAAATGTAAGTAACTCCGCAAAAACAGAGAAAACTCTCCTATAGCACATCTATTAAGTCGTGTCACGTACAATAAAATGTAGAAGCCATGGATACGAAATTTGCTGGACTCGCTCCTGACACAGTTAACATCAGTGTTACTCATCTGAACTGTTGCGCATAGTCCCTCCTTTTCCTTACTCGAGTTACCGTTATCAGAAATCTTGAAATCTTTAACTTCCCTCTCTTCAATCCAAAAAATGTATACAGGATACGAGATCAGAAAACATACACACACAAAAGACAACCAACACTTCATCGCAACTATGCTAATCTAACCTGAGCCCTTAACTTTTGCAAAGGAGCGGATTTCAATACCCATAGAACCAGGTTTACGCCACACTTGAGTAGTGTAATCCGTGCTCAATCCATTTTCACCAATTGCTCGAAAAGTTATAAAATAGATTGCCCCTGCATAAGCTTGAACACTCAATTTCAAGACGGGTACGGGCCCCACAGGAGGGCTATCCTGTTAAGCCAAAAACATGATCCAAAGTATAAGTTCAGACAATTTCCGCTTACACATTTTAAGGACGAACAAGAAGATTTATCGTCATACCATCTTGTCTCTATGTGAATCCTCAGCCATTTCATTAACAATACGTTGCGCCTCAATCCAGTAACCATCATTGGGAACAGCGTTCCAAATTCCCCCGCAACTCTGTCTCGCAGTCCTCCTACTCGTTTTAAAAGAGACTAAATAATTGCACATAAAAAGTATTTTTTAAATTTTATCAGTCTAGGGTTCATACTTTAACAATGTTGAATAAATCCTAAAAAAAATGAATGACGCACCCAAATAATTAAGTAAAAATAACTACGAAATTACATGAATTATGCAATGACAACAATGATGATTCATACAACGAATATTCATGGATTCGATTAACACTTGCTGTAAAACCGTTTTACACAAGATTGATTAATGTAAAAACCTTAATAAAATCGATAACTTACTGAACTGCCAATAATGAATTCAATAACCCTAATGAAAATACAACCATGCATTGTTGTGATCAAATACCTGTGTCTTGCCATATATTATGCGGAAACTCGCTTCGTCCCAAGGTAAACAAATGACTGAGCCGAAAATAATAATAGTAGAAGTTTGGAATATATATTGGACGTTTGAAACTGATCATTTTCTTTTGGGTACAGCGAGTAGAGACTATATATATAGATTTTGCCGTAACTCAAAAAATCTACAAATTGCAATTTTATCAAATGGGCCACAACTTTTTTTGGGCCCAAATAAAAGATGTAGCCATGTAAGGTGGAAAATCTTACCTAGGCCTTATTGACATATTGTCGAGGCAATTTTAATCGATTAAATGTGGATTTAGGTCGGATATGACTATATGAGTCGGCTTGAATAGATTTTAGGATTGATAACATTTGGGTTAACGGATTTAAAACGGGTTGGTGGATTGTACTATTAAGAATTTTTGAAACATATTACTCATATTTGTCTTCTTGGTGAGCCGAGTTAATATGATTTGTTGACTAGTGGCGCGAGGAGTTTGGCTTGCAGCTTGCTTGCCGGTGTTAAGAGAAGTTGGCCCGTGACATAATGTTCAATACTAGAAATGTAATACATATACAATAAAATTTCCAAAACTTTCGATCTAATTTCAATATAGTTACATTCTCGTGTATTTAACTCGAGAATTCTGATTAAACTAAAACAATTCGCACTATTTTCCCCCCAAGTACTCGAATAGGTCGACTGTCGACGTACTTGTTTGTAAGTAGATAAGGATGGGTCAGAAAAAATCAATAAAAAGATGTATAGTACTAGAAAAAGAAACTTCATATGTTGAGGAACTGAATGTTTTAAAGCCCACCATACTTCAATTTCTTCTTGTTGTCTTTCTCAATTATCACCCTTATCACCTGCCTTGCCCTCTAGTTCAGGGACCACCTGAGATTATATCAATATCATACATTATAAATACACTTTATTGTATTAATTAGGTAATTAATGTATAAGTACAATATAATAATAAAAAAAATTAACAAAAATAAAAGCCAACATGTTTTTGATCACTTATGCATATGATTTATAATGTTTTATGTTTATCATATTGTGAGACCGTTTTATTTTAAAGAATGTTCGATGTATCAGCCATTATATATGTCTTTCACAAGACAAGTAAAAGATAAATTGATTTTATATTTTTGTGAGACGAAGATAAAAAATAATGTATTTGCCTATCATTTTTATGAGATCTATATATAAAGCAAGGAAGACATACTATTATACTAATGTAATACATTCATTGGTTAGTAGTTAAAAGTGCATGTATAATATACTTTAATACTTTAATGTATAATAATAATAATAATAATTGTCATTTTGATGACTAAATGTAGTGATAGGATGGTTGTTGCCAACCAACTTTAAGTAGATAATATTTTCTAACTAATTGTTATCTACACTAGTTCTCAATTCAATGGGTCACAACTCACAATGTCACATATGCCCCGTTTGAAGTTTTCATACGAAAATGATTGAAAAAAGACATTATATATTATCTAAAGAGCTAGGTGTACAAATTCCTATGTGTTTTGAGAATTTGATTGAAAGTTTTTATTGAATAACTAGATTTCAAGCCAGAGTATTAATCGGATCATATCCAATTAATGGCGTTAAATTATTTATTATGATAGTAGTTGATTCAAAATGCAAGCCCATTAAAATCACATTTATGAGTTATTTAATCAACACTATCTTAAATAAGAATTTGTGATCGCCTTATTTGTATTATTATCAAATCCACACCATCTTGAACTCTAACCCATATTTGGAGTTTGACAATTTCAATTAACCACCCGTTATCGACTTATTACGGATCCTTAAAAGGGTCCGAGCTACAAACGACTAACTCAATCCATACCCTTAAATAATCTAAATTTGGGTCTATATTCACGTAATTTGCATTCATTTATCCGATTCAGATCTCTTTTGCCAAGTCTAAATAAATTCAATTCCGATTCGATAATGAAAAGAAATTCTACCTGATCATGCGTTACTTTGTAAGGATGAAAACGACGTAGTCTTTGCCTTTGTGTGCTACGAGTTGTTGTTACTGCACCTAATACACGCATGGCAGCTGCAAAGTGCAAATTGAAACATAATTGTAAGCATTTTGCACAATAAAAATGTTTTTTTTTCCAAGTGTTACAGTATATATTAAAGTTTACGTAATCAATCATTTAGCTCAAAATATCTTCCAATTTATAAATTTATAATAATGTGTATTCTACAGATATTTCTGATTTCCTACTCTTCACCGTTCTTAATTTACAGCTAGTCTTGCTTATGACGAGCTAATTCCGTCACAAGCTTGTGACCTCTCACAAAAAGGGAGAGGGGATAAGGTGGGGCACCCCCATGTGCTTCCCCACTCACTTCTCATGGGTCATTTGTGAGAAAAAACGGTATCCGTCACAAGGTTGTAACGGATATTGCCGTCACAAATGAAAATTTGTGCTTAATTTATTACTCACTTCTTCGGGATCATTTGTTTATTACCTTATTTTATTCTGGACAGTGTCGGAGCCAGGATTTGAACTTAGGGAGGCGAAAAATTTTAGTTTTAGGGGGGACGAACGACTAATTCCATAAGGTATACTCGAAATTTTATTGAAAAAATTAACTAAAAACTTTGAAAATTTAATCCGCCGGGGGCGACCGCCTCTGCCAGCCCCCTAGCTCCACCACTTATTCTGGGTGGAATATCTTAATCAAAGATAAACAAATATTAGAACGGATTATTCAATCGAATCATATAAAGTGCAAAACCAAAAACAAATCATGTTAAGAATTCATCAAATCAACCAAAAAATAGAAAATTTGGGTGTCTCAATATAACACCTTTTACTACGTAATAATGCAAACCCATTTGTAATAGAAAAAAGCATACACCAAATCACCAAAAATTGCACCTCTACAAATAATTTCACGATCTAACTAATTCCAAGTGGCAGAGTCAGGATTTAAAGTAATAGAACCGAACAGGTCAACAATAGTACAATTACAATACGTAAATCGTTCCTTTATCGATTCATCAATCCTCTTAGCTCCCTAATTCCGTCACTGCTTATCCTCGACTACAAAAATTCATATACATATAACCAAAATTGACAATATCAAAAGAAATTACCTTTAGTAACGGATTTCCTTGACCCCAAATCAAGGGTAGACTCAGCCATATCAGGAACAAATCGATCAAGACGGGTATTATTAATACCCGTCTTGATATTATTACTAGATTTACTATAAACATAGTTTTTCTGAAACATAGTTTTAACAAAACTTTCTTCCATTAAACTCAAAAAATTTGAATGACTTTGGTTGGTCCATTCCCTTTCTTTACTACAAATATTTTCCATTTTAATTTAGAAAATATTATATGGGTTTATTTGATCTAATTAAATTAAAATTACTAGAAAATTTTGGATTTTTTTTTTTTTTTTTATTGTTGAATTATAAGTGGGGAAAATATCGTTGTATGCTATGGGTTTTATATATACATGTCACGTAGATATTTGGATATTTTTATTTAAAAAATCTTTGATCTTTTTGGGGCACTTTTTTTTTTATTCTTTTTTAAGAGGTGAGGATGTGGAATCAAAGAACAAGATGCGAAATGATGGACGTTTTGTGTACTCGCCAACAACCTTATGTATGTTGAATTGGTTATGCATGTGGTTTGGTTAATATCCGGATATTTTGTAGTTGGAGAAACTAGAAGGTATGAGGTGATGTAAATATCTAAAATACATTATTCGACATTATATTATAATCAGTTTTTTTACGTAGTTGCTCATTCATGGACGATATTTACTCTTCCATGTACTTTTTTTCATTTTTTTCCCCTCCCCTACCCTTCTTACTCAAAACAGGAAAAAAAAGAAAAGAAAGACATACTCCCTTTCTCTCTTCCTCTCAAGATTACCAAATTCAAACTAAATTAGTCAATCATGAATCTTCCGTTCATATTAATCAACTACTAATTCAAAATTCATTAATATTATGTATCAAATTTCTATATGAATAAAGAGATGTAATTAAGTTAGGATTATAAAAATTAGGGTTATGGAGAAATGGAGGCTGGGTGGTAGGGGATGGGTTAAATGTCGGGTTGTGATGGTCGGCGTTCAGGGAGGCGAGGGAGAGGGGCGGCGGATGGTCGCACGACATGGGTGTAGGTGAAGTCTAGACGGGTCGTCGTTGGTGTGGGTTGGGTAAGATGGGCTCTTCTAGGCGTGTGGGGGAAGGGAGCGGTAGGTCTAGGCGGGTGTCAGGGGCGGTTTTGGGTGGCTGTCGAATCAGGGGGAGGGGCAGGTGCGTGGCGGTGGGGGCAGGGGTGGTGGTTAAGAGGTAGAGGGAGAAGATAAATGTGAGTAAAATGGAAGATGTGGGAGGGGTAAAATGGTCATTTCCGTCCATGAATGAGTAAAATCCGTCCATGAATGAGCACCACCCTTTTTTTAACGTGGGTCCGAAGCCTGTGTGAATGAATAATAGATCTCACAATCACAACATTGAAGTTGATATTGTACATACGTATACACATTATTAAATTGCATTATCGAAGTGTAGGCATCAACATTTGCATGGAGAATGAGGTTACATTATTATTAGAGTGTAATTCTAATAAATGCACCAAAAAAAAAAGTGTAATTCTAATAATATGTTATAATTTTCTTTAATTTCAGCGGTAAAATTGATATTTTATCAATTTTTCTTACCGCGTTCCAAAATTGAAATTAAGTCGATAAAATTAAGGTAGGGAAGTATAATTTTGAGAAATAGTTCTCGAGAATAAATGTGAATGTTTATGTATATATTACCGTACAATGTACTCCGTATTTCATAGAGAACTGCAACAAATAAATCCTATTAAAACAAAAATTAAACTCCATATAAAATTAGTAAGTACTTTTTCCTCTTCAAATCCAATTACCATGTAGCTTTAAAATCTCGCTCACAATAAATAAATAAATAAGTGAAGGTTCTAAAATGTTTGAATTTGAAGGGATACGGAGTATAATTTATTTCACAAAATCTCATTGAAGACGGCGATATTCGTTACAAGCTTGTGACGGATACCGTTTACTCTCACAAAATACCCATGAGAATTAAGAGGTGAGTGGAGGAGCACATGGGGGTGCCCCACCTTATCCCCTCTCCCTTTTTGTGAGACATCTTCAACTTGTAACCGGATTAGTCCGTCGCAAGCAAGACGCTTTGAATTTATTTAGGAATGATTATCATAACGGTTTTTCTAATTTGTGTTTTAAGAGTAATTCATGGACTATACAACCAAATGTATATGTTGTACGGTGTAGAACCTGAGCTTTGTGTCAAAGTATCCGAGTTTTATATTAAAGAATATGAGCTTTATTAGAAAGTATTGAGTTCATTCATTTACACATTAAAAACATGAAATTTAAATTAGCTCAGAAAAAAATACACGTAAGCTCGAATTCTTATACTTGGTTGTACCATACTTATGGTACAACTGGATGTATAATCCTATTTGTGTTTTAAGAGCACACATTAATAAGCTTAATATGAAATGATTTACAAGATATTCTCATTAAAAATGTAAGTATAAATTTACTTTTATCATAATTAATAAAGATATCTATCTAATAACACTTTTTATATTAAACTTATTAATGTGTGTCATTAGGTCACACGTTAGAAAAACGAATATGATACAAATTATTCCCTTTGTCCCAGCCATTTGTGTACCTTTTCCATTTTTTGTGTCTCAATCAATTGTTTACCTTTCTATTTTGAAGGTACTTTTAATGAACAATTTGATTCACTTATCATCAAATAATTATTTATTTCCGCTTTCTTTATTATCTTTGTACCAAAATTAAACGTAAACAAAGGACCGACGTATGAAGTACATGCAAAGAACGCCTAGAGAAAAAGGGAAAAGCCAAAAGGCAAAAAGGGCTTGGAGAGTGGGGTCAAAAGAGAGTGAACAAGTAGACAAGTCATTCATTCCATACAGCTGAAAACGACGTCGTGTATACTATACTATACACGCTTTTAAAATATCTGAGCAACTTAGAAAATCTAAACCACTAGTAGATATTTTTTCCGTGGTCACCGAGACTGCGAGTCACCGTAAGAATCTACTCTGGATTTTTTGAACGACCATCAATATTTTAAGAATATCACGATTTAAAAAGAAGGTAAAAGGAAATATTATTAGTGGAAAAAAGATCTTCGGATTTTGGACTTTGATTATTGGACTTTTTCAACCAATATCATTCCTAGACTAGGTAAAATTGATCCGTATAATCTGATCTGACTTCTAAACTTACCCCAATTCGAATTGACACGAACTTATTCAAGTCAATCCGAATGTTTCTTATCGGAAATTGAATGTTATCTCCAAACAACTTGAAAGCACCTCACCCAACCCGATCTGAATTCTTGCAAACCCGAACAACTTGAACCCGAATTGACCGGACCCGACTAACCCGTTTACCAGGTCCGCCTTATTCTCCTTACAGATGGAAGTATAATTTATGAATTATTTATCGGCTTCCTTATAAATTTATGATCGTGATCAAATACAAATCAATTAGATTTTGGTTGATACACGATTCTCGCGTTTTAAGATTGAAATTCTTAAGATTCAGACGAATTGATCTATGCTTCTTGGATTGTTCTATGCCAGAATTTATTGTCTCAATTAATCAATTAAGAGGAGTCATCGAAAGAACAGAATTAAAATCACGATCAATTTCTTTTTCAAATCCTGCTACAACAGCACGAGTCCTTCTCATATCATCATTTTAAAAGTTAGGAGTACTTTTTCTTGTGTTATTATATGAAAAATAACATCCGCCTAGCAAATTAACCTTTAGATTCAATGACTTATAACTAGACCTGGCAAAATGGGTCAGACCCGAATGACCCGACTCGAAAAAGCTGACCCGAGACCCGAAAATGACCGAACTTGCTTTACCCGAAGCCCGAATCGACCCACCCGGCCCAGACGCCCGAACATTGTCTGACCCAATGTTGACCCGACCCGAGGTGACCCAACCCGAAAAGACCTGACTCATAATTGACCCGATCCCAAATGACTTGAAGTGACCTGAAACGATAGTGCTAAGTGCTTAGACATTAAATTTGCAAAATAGTACCGAAATGATCCAACCCAATCCGACCCGATCCGTACCCGACCCAATTGACCCGATTTGCCAGGTCTACAGTCATAACTAGAGGTGCCCGATGTGGTGGGCTACTCGGCTTAGCCCAACTCAGCATGCCACATCGACCCAAATTTCACAGCAAGCCCTGCCTTGCATAGCAACCAGGCCCAGTCCAGATCTCCACAAGGTTTGAGTCCTGCCACAATTTCGCAGTCCGGCCCAACTGAGCCCATACAAAAACCGAAACCGTTTTTTTTTTTTGGAAATAAAAAAGATGTCGGTCCAATTCAGCCCGACCTGTTTCACCCTTTCACAACACAGCCCACTTCTAACCGGACCGACCCGCACCATCCCATCCCATCCCGATGGCCACCTTTACGCACAATACGAAGGAATCACTCCGGCCATGGTGATCAAGTCTTGTCAACTAACTATAGGACTTCAATAATAACTTCACACCAAAATTTGTATCTTCGATTATTATTTTTCGTGTAAAACTGTTTTAGACAAAAACAAACTCACGCAAAACCACCTTATGAATTGCCCGGATCAGTCATTTAAAGATATTTGTAAATTGTACTTCAGCCTCAATCCTTATACCTAAAAAAAATAAACAAATAACCGCAACAAAAGTCGTACAAGTTATTCAATTCGCAAATTTCCAGGCTCCCTATTTTTGATAAAAATAATATCGATACACATACGGCAAATAACAATGTCACAATCATATTTAACAAGAAATATAAAAAGTGAAAATCTTGCATAAGAAACTGTATTAACCAAACTATATTAACCAACAAGCTTAATTAATTCATAAAAAATAATTAAGAATAATCTTTAACCCTAATAGAAAGATTAATAATACCATTACGACGAAATTGACGATCTTTTAACCTATAACTTAAAAGATGTAAACAATGTGGAGGCACATAATCATCAAAAATATCTTTCGTAGGAATTTTAGCTTCACCAATTAAATTATTGTCACAACAAACTTGTACAATAATTTCTTTCGCGTAACCAGAGATCTTGAGATCGAACTTCTCTTGCCATATAGGGTTACTTCCTCCGTCTTTGTTAATTGTAGTAGACAATGACGCTCCTTCTGTACCGGTGTTTGTATGAACGTACGCAATTGCGTTTTTCTTGATTGGACGGTCTTTTATACGTAAATCCTCGGCTGATATTACGTTGATTTCTAACGTACATTGTTGGAAAATTTGCGATGGCATTGTTGGATATCTAGAAAATTGAAAATGGTTTTTGGAAGGTTTTTTGTGGTGATTTTGTTCGTCAAGTTTTATTTTATAATAAAACAGATTTTTATTTTTCTCCGTGAAATCAGAGTGTGAGATTTGAATTGTGATTCAGGTATTATAGAACGTGTATAATATATATAGGTAAATAAATGAATGTTCGTGGAAGGAACGAGGAAAGTGAGAGGTAATTGTACGGAAGATGAATAGTTGTTAGTTGTTACCCATCTACTGTAGAAGACGTACGTTGTAATTACGGTGTAATTAAATAGGTGGATGATTTTTAAGTAATCCTACCAAGTTTAGAACTTGGAAAGTTGGGACTCTTAACAAAATTAGATAATTTCGTCGTTGCACGTAAAGAGCTACACGGATTGTGCATGTTGCATGTACGCGTGTATCGTTGTATCATGTGCGGATAGTGTGAATCATAATTATAGCTTAGTTGCAATATTATCAGTAAAGAATTTGTAAGCAAGCAGTGGTGGAGCGAGGAGGGGGTTAGCACGGGAGGTCGCCTTTATTGCCCGCAAGTCTCTTGAACGATTGTCTCATACAATTTATGTGAGAAACATAATTATGGATGTGAGATGGCAATCGGGTCAGTCGAATCGGCTTTGGGTTGGAGTAAGTCGGGTTGGGTTATATCTGGTTCAGGTCCTATCAGGCAGCATACCCTTTCGAGTTGAGTCTGGTTTGGGTCGGGTCATTTTAGGTCAAATGATGTGTCGGGTCGGGTTTGAATCGGTTTACTATCTGGTCTAGCGATTTATCGCATTACTTCAATTTTTTACTATTAAAATTAGTTTTTCGACCAATTAGTTTAATTACTTCATTATTAAGTCAAGTTTATCACCCTTTCAAAAAAAAAAGTGAAGTTCATCAACCTAAACATTAAATCGCTTTCAATTTGATCAAAATATAAAGCTTAAAAATTATCGGATCATCAATTTAATCGGGTCAATACCAGGACGAGTTCATTATCGAGACAGGTCAGGTCAATTTCGGTTTGCAATATTCTCGGATTCTAATGGGTCGGGTCAGACTTGCCAACTCTATTTATGGCAATTCATTGTAATTCATTAGAAATGAACTGAAAAACGGGTATTAAGAACTAATTCATTCAATATCATATGTTTGTCTTTTTTTATTCCCCGTTAGAGATATTTTAATCAAAGAAAATAAATAATTGAGACGGATGAAATTACTGATGTCGCAAAAAGTCTCAGATGAGAATTAGTAATTTCATAAACTATAATGGGCTGAGGTTATAGGCCCAAAATGGGCTACAATTAATCATGCCCAATAGTCCCAAAATTTTTAGAGTGAATTCACGAATATTGGTATAAGTTAGGACAAATACCCCTAAATATACAGGATTCGTAAATATCGACGACGTTTTTTAAAAAAAAAAGACGCTCACTACCCCTATTCTCTCACTAACCATTCTTCCTATTCTCTCTATTCTCTCTACTCAAACTCAACCTCCAACTTCCACCACCACCACACTGCCACCAACACTCAACCACCACCACCACACTGCCACCACCACGCCGACCACCCCGCCTCCACCTTGCAGCCACCACATTGCCTCCGACATCACCAACAAGGTAAGTGCCTTTTTTTTTTTTGTTAAATTAGTTTAGAAATTGAAACTAATTGAATTAAACTATGAAATTAAATAGTTTTCTTTCCTTTATTGTTATTGTTAATCGATTAAATTGATTGGATTTTGTTTTATAATTGAATTAGTTAGTAAATTAGGTTATGTGTTAGGTTTTTATTAAAATTAATTGAATTAGTTTAGAAATTGTTAGTTTTTCTATTAAAATTCATGTTAATTAGTTGTTATTATGTAAATTTTGGTATTGTTATATGTTGTATGCGCAATATACTTGATTGGGAGTGATTTTTGAGTCGAATTTTGTTGTTGTTAATCGGATTGGGAGTGAATTTGAAGCGTTTTAAGGCCGACACCACGGGCAAACGTAGGGAAGGGACGTTAGGCCATGGTGAAACGTGGTAATTCCACGTTAATGCTGTGGTAAAACGTTGGGAAGGGACGTTTGGCTGCGGTCAAACGTGTGATTCTCACGTTTGGCTGTGGTCAAACGTTGGGAAATCTCGTTTGGCCATGGTCAAACATCCAGTTTTGTTGTTTGGCCGCGGTAAAAAAAAAAAAAAAAAAAGTTTGACCATGGTAAAAAAAAAAAAAAATGTATAGCCACGGTCAAGCAAGGGGTTTTTTTGTTCAACCGCGGTCAAAGAAGGAGTTTGTTTTGTTCGTCCGCGGTAAATTAATTTTTTTTTTTTAAAAACCGTGTTTTATGCTATTATTTGCCGATTTTTGTTACTTTATATGATATTTAGTCGATTAACATGTTTTCTAACAACTTATAATTTGCTAATGCAGATGGCAGATCGAAATGAGAGAGGAAAGGCAATCATGAATGCTCCGCCTCCGCCTAACGTACACGACCGTACCGTTGGGCGTAATGTTACGGGCTCGAAGCGTCGTTTGCGAGTTAAGCAGGCCCACAAGCAGCCACCCCCACTTCGAGAGACGTCTCGAATGGTTATGATGCCTACTCCCGGTCATGTCGTTAGCGAGTCGGAGGAGGCGAGGTCACGGGAGGTTGCTGGTAGTTACCAGCATGATAGAGAGGATGAGCCGTCGGATGACGGTTCCGGGGAGGAAGAGGAGGATGCTAGAGAGTATGTGGTCCAACCGAACCCGCCACCGCCGAGAGTGTTGAGTCTGAAGTTGGGCCGGGATAGGAGTGGACGTTATTCGAGTGTTAGAGAGTCCTCTAGCACCGATAGGTCGAGGAGGCCGAGGAAGGATAGTTCTTGGATCCTGAGAGAGCCCGTTCCTGGTGGTCCTAAGAACATTGACATTAAATTTGCAAAATAGTACCGAAATGATCCGACCCAATCCGACCCGATCCGTACCCGACCCAATTGACCCGATTTGCCAGGTCTACAATCATAACTAAAGGTGCCCGACGTGGTGGGCTACTCGGCTTAGCCCAAATCAGCATGCCACATCGGCCCAAATTTCACAGCAAGCCCTGCCTTGCATAGCAACCAGGCCCAGTCCAGATCTCCACAAGGTTTGAGTCCTGCCACAATTTCGCAGTCCGGCCCAACTGACCCCATACAAAAACCGAATTTTTTTTGGAAAAAAAAAAGATGTCGGTCCAATTCAGCCCGGCCTGTGTCACCCTTTCACAACACGACCCACTTCTAACCGGACCGACCCGCACCATCACATCCCGATGGCCACCATGGTGATCAAGTCTTGTCAACTAACTATAGGACCTCAATAATAACTTAACACCAAAATTTGTATCTTCGGTTATTATTTTTCGTGTAAGACTGTTTTACACAAAAACAAACTCACGCAAAACCACCTTATGAATTGCCCGAATCAGTCATTTAAAGATATTTGTAAATTGTACTTCAGCCTCAATCATTATACCTAAAAAAATAAACAAATAACCGCAACAAAAGTCGTACAACTTATTCAATTCTCAAATTTCCACGCTTTCTATTTTTGATAAAGATGACATCGATACACATACGGCAAATAACAATGTCACAATCATATTTAACAAGAAATATAAAAAGTGAAAATCTTGCATAAGAAATTAAACTAAATATTAACCAACATGCTTAATTAATTCATAAAAAATAATTTAACAATAATCCTTAACCCTAATAGAAAGATTAATAATACCATTACGCCGTAATTGACGATCTTTTAACCTATAACTTAAAAGATGTAAACAATGTGGAGGCACATAATCATCAAAAATATCTTTCGTAGGAATTTTAGCTTCACCAATTAAATTATTGTCACAACAAACTTGTATAATAATTTCTTTCGCGTAACCAGAGATCTTGAGATCGAACTTCTCTTGCCATATAGGGTTACTTCCTCCGTCTTTGTTAATTGTCGTTGACAATGACGCCCCTTCTGTACCGGTGTTTGTATGAACGTACGCAATTGCGTTTTTCTTGATCGGACGGCCTTTTATACGTAAATCCTCGGCCGATATCACGTTGATTTCTAACGTACATTGTTGGAAAATTTGCGATGGCATTGTTCCAATATCGTAGAAAATTGAAAATGGTTTTTGGAAGGTTTTTTGTGGTGATTTTGTTCGTCAAGTTTTATAATAAAACAGATTTTAATTTTTCTCCGTGAAATCAGAGGGTGAGATTTGAATTGTGATTTAGGTATTATAGAACGTGTATAATATATATAGGTAAACAAATGAATGTTCGTGGAAGGAAAGAGGAAAGTGAGAGGTAATTGTATACGGTGTAATTAAATAGGTGGATGATTTTTAAGTAATCCTACCAAGTTTAGAATTTGGAAAGTTGGGAAGTAACAAAATTAGAAAATTTCATCATTGCACGTAAAGAACTACACGGATTGTGCATGTACGCGTGTATCGTTGTATCATGTATTCATGTGTGGATAGTGTGAATCATAATTATAGCTTAGTTGCAATACTATCAGTAAAGAATTTGTAAGCAAGCTGGTGGAGCGAGGAGGGGGTTACCACGGGCGGTCGCCTTTGTTGCCCGTAAGTCTGTGGAACGATTGTCTCACACAATTTATGTGAGAAACATAATTATGGATCTGAGATGGCAATCGGGTCAATCGGATCGACTTTGGGTTGGATTAAGTCGAGTCGGATTATATCGGGTTCAGGTCCTATCAGGCAGCATTCCCTTTCGAGTTGAGTCTGGTTTGGGTCGGGTCATTTTAGGTCAAACGATGTGTCGGGTCCTGTTTGAATCGGTTTACTATCTGGTCTAGCGATTTACCGTATTACTTCAATTTCTTACTATTAAAATTAGTTTTTCGACCATTAATTGGTTTAATTACTTCTTTATTAAGTCAAGTTTATCACCCTTTAAAAAAAAAAGTGAAGTTCATCAACCTAAACATTAAATCGCTTTCAATTTGATCAAAATATAAAGCTTAAAAATTATCGGGTCATTAATTTAATCGGGTCAATACCAAGACGAGTTCATTATCGAGTCGGGTCAGGTCAATTTCGGTTTGCAATATTCTCGGATTCTGATGGGCCGGGTCAGACTTGCCAACTCTATTTACGGCAATTCATTGTAATTCATTAGAAATTACAAATGAACTGAAAAACGGGTATTAAGAACTAATTCATTCAATATCATATGTTTGTCTTTTTTTATTCCCCGCTAGAGATATTTTAATCAAAGAAAATAAATAATTGAGAGGGATGAAATATGAAATTACCGGTGTCGAAAAAAGTCTCAAATGAGAATTAGTAATTTCATAAACTATAATGGGCTGAGGTTATAGTCTCAAAATGGGCTACAATTAATCGTGCCCAATAGTCCCAAAATTTTTAGAGTGAATTCACGAATATTGGTATAAGTCAAATACCCCTAAATATAAGGTAGTTTTTGAAAAAAAATCCTAACTTATACCAATATTCGTGAATTCACTCTAAGAAATTTTCCCCCTTCTAATACAAATCTTGGTCCTACCGTTGGTTGTAAGGACCAAGGAGTATAGCCTTAGCCCATTATGGCCAGCCCAACTACTACAACCGTTATGGATTGCCTGAACTAATTGGGCATTATTTTTTGTGAGCCCAATATATATGATAAGGTTTTTGAAAGCTAGTTCTCCTTGTAGACCATTTGGGCTATAAGAATACTTTCCAAATTATATAGTCAAAAAAAAAAAAAAAAAAACTTTCCAAATAATTTATGCAATCAATATCAATCAATCAATACTATATATTAATTCCAGAAACCAAGGGACTTCAATGTAATTAAAGAAATTTATACAAATTAGTTATACTATATAGTTTTAAATCACTAGCACTGTGCGATGGACCTGAACAAGGGACTTCAATGTAAATATTATATAGTTTTGATTGAAGTATAAATTTAGAGAACACGGAATATGATAATTTTCCTTAAAATAAATATACCCCACTTATGGTATTAATTAGTATAAAGATGTTAATTATTTTAACATAAACAAATATGATATAAGTATATTATATTTTGGAAACTATTAAAAAGTAAATAAATCAAGCTAGATTTCCAAAAAATATAATATTCCATAATTATTTCTACTTAATTAATTTAATGTATATATGTAATATATTTAAATGCATATATGTAATATATTTTATTTTGAGTAGTGAGAGTAATAAAAGTAACCTTAATTGGATATAGTAATCACTCATTGGATACTTAAAGAGTAAAAGTAATTCTGTTAGTAGTGAAAAGAATTGTAATAACATTCGATATAGTAATATGATAGTAATCACTCATTATTAACAGCGAGCGGGAGTAGTGAAAATAACAGAAGTAACAACGGGAGTAATGAAATTATCAATATTAATGTACAAGTAGTGAAAGTAACAATAATTACGGCGGGAGTAGTGAAAGTAAACGTAATAATAATGAATGTAATAAAAGTAACAATTCTAAGAACAAAAGAAAGTATATATGAAAAATTAGCTAAGCAATCGATTTAAGTAAAATATTAATAGCGAGAGTAGTTGTCTCATAATTTATTTCACTGTAATTTTAAGATATACTCCGTATCATAGAAAAATATATTAATGGGATTTATGAGTTATGCAACTTTAAAATAGTTTTAATTAATTGAAAATATATTTCAATGCTAAATACAGGTAGCCCGGGCGAAGCCGGGCACCCATACTAGTTATATATTAATTACAGAAACCAAGGGACTTCAATGTAATTAAATAAATCTATACAAATTAATTATATTATATAGTTTTAAATCAATATCCATGTGCAATTGACCTGATTAAGGGACTTCAATTTAAATATAATATAGTTTTGGTTGAAGTATAAATTTAGAGAACACCGGAATATGGTGATTTTCCTTAAATAAACATGCCCAACTTATGATATTAACTAGTATAAATATGTTAATTATTTTAACATAAACAAATGTAATATAAGTATATTATATTTTGGAAACTAATAAAATGTAAATCTATATATATATATATATATATATATATATATATATATATATATATATATATATATATATATATATATATATATATATATAAGAGAGTTTTTTCGAGCGATCCGAGAGCGTCCACATCATCAAAAATCAATTTAGGAAAGTATAATTTTTGATGTAAAAAATAAAGTGGAAAATCTTTTAATTATTATAATATGTATATTTCCTAAATTATATTCAAGTGATATTTCCAATTTTTATATCAAACTTTTACATTTCATTCGGCAAAAAAATATCGTTAAAAAAATTATGAAAATAATATAATTAGCTTTGTGTTAAAAAATGCTATCATTAGAGTATAAATTTCATATTATTTGCACATGTTAAAGATGGTGTACTTCTTAATACGTAAAATTGTATAATTTTTAGTATGTTTTGTCCCACATTGGAAAATGAGTAGGTGTGGTGAATATACTACATATAAATAGTAGAATTGTCCCACATCGAAAGATTAGTATAAGGTGATGTGATCTTATGATTATAAATAGGATGCATATTTGGAACTTATGTATCCACCAAAAATTTTTGAGTCTCATAAATATTGTTTTAAAGAGCTCTTAAAATTTTCTATCGTTACCTACGATATGATATAAAAATAAAGTGGAAATCGTTGGGAATTACTCGGGAAAGAGTTAAGAATATGAACAAGAAAATCAAAAAATAACTAAAGGTTGAACAAGAAAATAAAAAAATAAAAGGTTTTAATAATGGTAGTCTCCTGACACAATACAAAACTAAAGATTTTACTAATGGTTGAGTAATAGAGCTTTAATGAGTCGTTATATGTACGATGTAGAGATCCATATCTAATGATCGAGACTAAGTGGTTTTTACCTTCAAAGAAAAATATGTATACAATAGTGGTTTTTTAAGAAGATACATGTATTTCTTGGTATGTTATATCTTTCACATTGAAAAATAATGTAGGCATTATGAACATACTACGTCTAAATAATTAAATTATGTATCTCACATTGAAATAATAGTATACGGTAGGGTGATTCTATAAATATAAATAGGAGGCACCCTTGAAACTTAGGTATTAATCCAAATTTTTTTTGATATAAAAGATATAGACTTTTTAGTATGTTATATGTCTCACATTAAAAAATAATGTAGGTGTTGTGAATATATTATGTATAAATAATAGAAATGTCCCATATATATACATTTTCTATATTATATTAAAGTGATGTTTATTATTTTGATATAAAAAATTTATATTTCATTTGAAAAAAATATCGTATGAAAATTATATAATTAGATTGTGACAAAAAAATGCTATCATTAGAGTGTATATTGTATTGTATTGTATTGTATTTTCTCATTATTAAATCGGGTTGATCTCAAAGTAGGTACAAAAAAAATGGTGTACTTAGTAGTTAGTATGTTATTTGTCCTACATTGAAAAGTAACGTAAGTGTGGTGAATATACTATGTATAAATATTAAAATTGTCCCACATCGGAAGATTACCGTAAGGCATGGTGATCTTATGATTATAAAGAGAAGTCATAACCCAAAATCTTTTGATTCCCTCAAGTATTGTCAGAGATAACTCTTAAAAGAGTTTATATTACTGTTTCTACAATAATGATTTCTAACCTAAGTTAATGTTTGGAAAATCTTTTAGTTATTATAATATATACTATGTATTTCTTATTTTATATTCAAGTGATGTTTCTAATTTTCATATAAAAACTTTTAAATTTCATTTGACAAAATAATGTCGGTAAAAAAATTATAAAAATAATATTATTAGATCCATGGTAAGAAATGCTATCATTAGAGTATATATAGATTTCATATAATTTGCACATATTAAAGATGGTGTATTTCATAGTATGTTATTATATCTCCCACATTGAAAAATAATATAGGTGTGATAAATATACTACATATAAAAAATAGAATTTTCCCACATCAAAATATAGCATAAGGTGGGTGATTCTATGAGCATCCTTAGAACTTAGGCATCAACCTAAAATCTTTTGAGTCGCTTAAGTATTGTCTTGGAGAGCTCTTAAAAGTTTATATCATTATATTTTCTACCTATAGAATTTATATGTCCCATATTGAAAAATAATGTTGGTGTGGTAAATCCGTAAATATACAATGTTTAAATAATATAATTAGAATTGTGTTAAAAAATATTCTATCATTAGAGTATAGGTTCTTATCATTTGCACATATTTTAATTATGATAAAAAAAATAGAAAACAAACGTCAATGGTAGCATGTGTAATCTATCAAAGTTCAAGGTTACCATGAGAAATTTCCAATATTATAATGATATAGTTAATTAAATTTGCATTTAAAAGAGAGATATCTGTACCAATAAAACAATAAAGGGGGTATTATTTTTTAATTGTTATTTTATTGCCACGCCATCAAACTTAACGTCCATTTAACAGCCTTTACATTAGAGGGTACCATGGGCAAAAAAATGGAACCTCAAGGGTACCATGGGCAGATTTTTAAAAGTAGGGGTAACATGGAAAATCTAACAAAACTAAGGGGTACTACAGGAAATTTTCGTATCTCAATTATTTTAATTTTTTTTTTTGAAGAAAAACAACGTACAAATATTAATGGAGAGTACTTGATCATATTATTAAATTTAAATATAACTATTAGATATAATGAGTAACAATTGTCTGTATTCGGTATTCGAGATCTGGTTGGATGTCGAACTAAGTGCAAAAAAGATGGTGTAATTCTGAGTATGTTATTTGTCCCACATTGAAAAATAATACAGGTTTGATAAATATATATTACGTATAAATATTAGAATTGTCCCACATCAGAAAAAAAATCCAATTTTTGTGAATATATTACTTATAAATAGTTGAATTGTCCCACATCGAAAGATTAATATAAGGTAGGGTGATTATATAATTATAAATAAGAGTTAACCCACGTATATATTAATCTTTTTTTTTTTGAAAGAGATATTTTAATAATATGTAAACAAATCATTAGACATATAATGTAAACATTAAACGCTTATAACGTTTTTTTTTCATTATAAATAAGTTAATTACCCCGTTGCAACGCACGGGCATTCAAACTAGTAAATTAATAAATCAAGCTAGATTTCCAAAAAAATTAAAAATTCCATAATTATTTCGATTTGATTCATTTAATACATACATGTAATACATTTAATGCATATATGTAATATATTTATTAAAGTAATAGAAGTAACATTGGATATAGTACTATGATAGTAATCATTCATTGGATGCTTAAATAGTAAAAGTAATTATGTTAGTAGTGAAAAGAATTACAGTAACATTAGATATAATCAAAGTAACAATATTAGCCGCGAGCGGGAGTAGTGAAAGTAACAGAAGTAACAACATGAGTAGTAAATTATCAATATTTATGTACAAGTAGTGAAAGTAACAATAATTACGGCGGGAGTAATGAAAGCAAAAGTAGTAATAACAAATGTAATAAAAGTAACAATACTAAGAACAAAAAAATGTATATACGAACAATTAACTAATCAATCGATTTAAGTAAAATATTAATAGCGGGAATAGTGAATTTGTCTAATAATTTATTTCATTGTAATTTTAAGATATACTCCATATCATATAAAAATATATTAATGATAAGTTAATGAGTTATGCAATTTTAAAGTAGTTTTAATTAATTAAAAATAAATTTTAATGCTAAATAAAGGTAGGCCGGGCGAAGCCAGACACCCATACTAGTTACACTCAATTTGTTTGTTTTTACATACTATCGTCTCCTACACTAATTTTATTACAGCGTTTTTTTCCCACAATATTATCCATTATAACAATTCACGATGTTTGACATCTCTCGCACATTTATAAGCTTTTTTTTTGGTGGAATGTAAGTAAATCGTATTAAAAGAAACAGTCACCGAATAAAATTAGTTACGCCACAGTTTATCTTAACATGAGACAATTCCTAAAAAAACCTAATTAGTTTAATCTCTTTTTTTTTGGACAATAATAAACTGAGATTAAATGAAAGAAAAGTCAGTTACAGAACAAACCCCGGAGTACCGGAGCCTTTTAAACTACTAGAATACCAATTACCAACTAACCGAACGAAAAAGACATGATAATGAAGTAGAGACATTAAGACGACATTTTTTGCACGGAGGATGATGACAGGCGTCAAAAGTTGAATAGGTCTGCCTCCTTTCTTTTAGGCCGCGTAACCACTGCATCTGTCTTGCTAAACCTGTGAATAAGAAGAGAATATTCTACAGAAACAGACGATCTTTTCTTCAGATGAACACGAGCTGCAATCTTCTGACTTCGACGATGGGAATAATCCACCTTACATCTGCAACTCTTATACTTACTTTTTATTTGTAGCTAAATAGTTCAATTGTTTTTATGATAAAAGAAGCCGAAGCCATTGACATAATCATGACGGATTTAAGGGAGGTAGCAGCGTAGCAGGGGCGCTCATCCCCACTTAACATTGAAAATTTTAAATTTCTTAGTTAAATTTTTGATTTTTTTTCGAAGTTTACGTTATGCCATTACCAGTTTTTCCCGCTGAGATTTTTCGTCCCTCCTAACAGGAAAATCCTAATTCCACAACTAGACATAATCATGTATTTGAGTGACACTTATGCCTCAACCTATAGAAACAAGACACATGTTGACTCAGTTAGAAAGTTCATTGGTTTGTAGCAGTATTGTTTTGTGTTATACTACGTTTTTGCCTGAAATTTGGCTGATCTCTTTCGAGGAAATGACAGTCATGGAATTTTTAAAATAATAAAAAAATGTATTTAACACAAAAGACAAATATTAAGCAATAAAAAAAGTTGATTTTGTCAATAGAAAAGTAAGTACGTGTCAAATTATGAAGAGTTTGTCCCATGTCATTTCAGTGAGACCAGTAGATAAGTGGGTGCACCCTCTCAAAATTCCATATTTTTGTAAATTTATGTTATTTTTGTCGCAATTTATACACTTTTTTGACGTAACGTATCGTACATACATGATACATGCAACCCTGACATACCTATGAATCTATGGTCCAACGATAGACACTAATACATGTACGGGTTTTCGATACCATATACGACTATACGAGCAATTAAGGTTCTTTTATTTAAGAGTAATTTACTCTTATAATCGATTAACCGGTATATCCGTTATTAGTTTGTGACGAGTCAAATATCAGCTTCTTCCCTCGGACCGGGCTAGTGCTGTCATTTCCTTGGCCTGACCGGCGACCGGTCCTAACACTAAAAAAAATAAAAAAACAAAGCGACCCAGTCCGGGCGGCGGGTGCCCTAGCCCCCTACTTAATGGGTTGGGCTCAGGTTGAAAGAAGCCGGGATGACATTGGTCCGGCCCAACCCGATCTCGTGTTTGGGTCAGGCCTGAGTTACAACCTTCCAGCCTGGACCGTCCCACAGTTGAACAACCCTACTTCTTTTTATACTACCTCGTATTTATTTGTGTTTTTATAATAATGATTTGATATTGATTTAAAATCTCGTTAATTGTGATCGTGATATTAAGAAAGATAATGTTTAGGAATGTAGTTGCTGGTTATATTGCTCCTTGGTTTTACATTGTCCCATATGAATAACTTATATTATAAGTCGTTCAGTTAAACATTGTTCTGCATATGAGATGCCTAGCAAGTATTGATCGACTACAATGTAATTTCGTACTAAATTGACACCCTTTCGAAGATGTCAACATATGTGATAATAAGTGTTAACATTTCAACATAAGTTCGTTCCAAAGAAAAAAAACATTTCAACATAAGGGGTATTTAATTAAAACGATAGGATGAAACTTAAGAGTGATATTTAATGATATTCCGTATAAATTTCATAAACTTTTATTAATTTAAATTTAGAAACTTAACTAAAAACGAAATAATCTTATCTTTATTAATTCAGAAGACAATGCTGAATGGAGAATGCGCCACCTCATTTGCACAACCTTTTTTTTTTTGGAAATTCAGATTATGGTGGGTCTCGTTGGTGTGCAAAGAATTTATTTCTTCAAATTGTCTGCCAATACAACCATGCGATAATTTTCGCCTCAAAAAAAATTATGAAATAATCATACACTTGGAATAAATGAAATTACATAATTAATAACAAAATTACAAATCGGAATAAATGAAATAAATTACATATAATCGGAATGAATTACATAATTAATAATAAAATTATATAATTAATAATAAAATTACATATAATGGGAATATATTACACAAACTAATGAAATTAATTTCTACAAACAATGCGAATAAATTAAATAACTTAAATAATTTTAAAACTAGATAGTACGATGTTGTTGAGCGCTTAGTGAGAGATTTATGTGCCGAATATGGTGAAACTCTTACGGATATTCTGTAACTAGAAATGAACATTCTCCCGGTAGTTGTTTGGTTTTAACACATCCAATTTAGGTGGAGAATGTTCATTTCCAATTAGATCACTGATATAGAACTATTAGATAATTGCAATAAAAATATAAAAATAAATATTCATCAAAAAATATTTATACCGTTCTAAATACAAGCTCGTGTAATTTTACGCGTGTTTAAAACTAGTTGAATTACTAATGTTTAAACGGAGAGGTTGTGCTATATTGACTTTGGCCATGCACGATAAACGTGTTATGGGACATTATATTCTCTTAATTAAGTTTACGTTGTAATTTAATCATAGTAATCCAAAGTGCGTTGCTGCTGGTTTATTGGGCAGCTAACTTGGTCATTTACCTTCACTTCCTTGTCTAATCATTACTTTCTTTATGTTCATGACTTTTAATTTGCTTAATTGCTTTTTCTTAATTAATTCATGACTTTAATTTAATAGCTTTGCTTAATTCATTGGATCATAGTGGAGTTAAGAGAATATGTCATTTAGTAGGCCGCCGGTTTTTTATTAAAAATGAGAGTGAAGTGACATTTACCAAAATCAAATAAAATACATATTTATATATGGGAAAGTATATTTTGTCAAATCGATAGAAAAATTAGCCTATAATCCATAAATTGTAAGTAATGCAACATCTACTTAAATATCTTATAAAATCGACTAACTCTATATGTCAAAATAACCAACGTAGTTACTTGGTTGTTTGCTTGTACAATCGATTTGATCTCTAAAACAACATACTCCGTACATCTTTCCAGCTAGACTTAGCTAGCTAACTTAATTTGGTAAATTATTATATTATTATTTTTATCGTGACAATTACTTTGAGCTTGCTAAATCAAAATTTCGTGTTATTTGTTTTTCTTTTTAGTATGTTTGAATTGATATAAGTCAGGCTGAACTTAACTTATACAGTATATAATAACATTACGTTTTTATTTGTTACACTACTCCTTAGCATATACTAGAAGGCAAGCACTAACAAATATATGTCTTTCAAATGTTGGAACACTTTGAGACCTAAGTTTGTGCTCTTAATGTGGAATTGTTAGGGACAAAAAAAAAGGTGAAAGAATTAGAGAGAACAAATAAGAACTACTCAATGAGGAAAAGAGTGTATAATGGGATTACCAATTAAAGAGTGTACAAACTTAAAAAGAGATTCAAAGTTCACAACTTCTTATTATATTATCTAGAAATTTGCTTACTCATCAAAGTTCACTAGTTTGTTAAGAATAACATCACAGTCAACAGAATCATTAGGAAAAAGCCTTTTCTTTCTCTCTTTTTTTTCAAGTGTATTTACCATTTGAAGGTTCCACTAATTCCCTCTTTTCCATAAATGAAAAACCCTTGTCACACTAATATAAAGGGTAACCTAAAATTAAAGTCCGCCGAAAATTTTTTACTCCTTTCGTTCTGATTACTTAGTTATCTTTTTTATTCTTTGTGAAAATAATAATATGATAAAACTAAATAAATAATTTAGATGGATAAATATTTTTTCTTCTGATTCTTATATTAAATATAATTTTTTTACCGCAACGACTAAGAGTAGGAAAACAAGAGCATCTAAGTGAATTTTTAATAGTTTTAATAAACAAATTTTGTATCATAATTGTATGGGAAAATAATCGATAATATCCAGAAATATATACAAGTACAAACAAAATGATAACTTTTAGGTCATGTTCTTTTCGGCTGAAAGGGGCTGAACTCAACTCAACTGAATTGTATGAAGTAGAGCTGAACTAAACTAAATTGAATGGGCTAAGTAGAACTGAAGAAGCTAAAATAAGAGTTGATTTGTGAAGAGATGAGCTGAACTGAAATAATCCCCCATATACTAAATGAATAGAAAAAACTTAAAGTTTTTATGCCTAAAATATTTCCCCTATTTTGATATAATTTCGTATTTTCTTTCCTATTTAAATATAGTTCCCTCTTTAAGATTTGCGTCTAGGCTTTTTGATGATAAAAATTTCGTAAAGATAAGCTATGAAAAAAGTTGTAAAACAATATCATTAAATCTGTGTAAGAATTTTTTTTTTTTCATTAAAATACACATTTCATGTTATAAGTATTGCTTAAATGGTTTTTTTTCTCTCAAATCAAAATACAATGATGAAAAACGTTAAAAAATAATGAATTGTCAATTTACATTCTATAAATATAATATACTAAAAGGTAAAATTCTATAAACACCGTGGATGCATTGCACGGGGCCTATACTAGTTTAAAATTAAATCAGAAATAATTGAGCGTTAACATAGTTGACATGTGGATATTTAAAATGAAATCGTTAAATCATTGTTCTGAAACGAAAGAATAATTTCTCCAAAAATATATACGTACAAGTACAAACAAAATGTAGAACATGTTTGATATTTTAAAAAAACTTTTTTCATATTTTTATGATTTTTAAAAAAATCTGAGATAATTTATTATGAGAAAGTGAGAGTTGAAATTGACATACTCCATTTTTTCACTATACTTTTTGTTTTTGTTTTATTTCACATTTTGAAAATACGTGTCATTTGAGAATCACGACACGTATACAAATGAATTAAGAATCTATTCACCTAATGTCGTGGAAAGTTTTAAATTATGATGGTTTGATTGTAGGACACTCGTGTAAAAATGCCTTGTTATTAGTCGATCATCAAAAACTACTTTTTAAGTAGATTCTTTAAATTATTTACTGTTTTGACTTATTATGATGAAAATTACATATGTTGATGCATTAAAGTTAACGACACGTAGAAGAATGTTACTAATACCGAATAATAGCATTTTATGATACCTAGAGTTTAAAGAAGAGTGTTATTCCCTCTGTCGCAATTAATAATTATTATTGTTGAAATATAATAAATTAACGAATAATTATTTTGACAAAAATATGTGAGAAAATTTGAACAATCGGTATTTTGATAACACTATGTTAACAATACACAAAACATAAGATTGTAACTCAACGGTAATAACATGATCAAAATTTAAAAGCTTCTATACTACGAGTACAAAGTAGTAAGTTTTGTATTGAGACATGAAACGAGATTGCAAAATTGTGATAGATGAGAGTCCTTTAATTAGTTGAATTTTGATGATAAACTGTGACTACTAAAACTCAAATAAGATTGTGTAACACATATAATGATTAATAACCTTCTTTTGTGTTACATAGCTTGTATAGATGTAATATTAAGACTTATGTATTGAGATTAAATCTTGAAATATTGATATTGCATGCATGTGTACTAATTATTGACAATTTGATTGACCTTTGAGAATCAATAAGCATGGTAGCTACATAGTAACAAGAGGTAGTAGTAGATCTGTCAAGATTCGACCCGACCCGAAAACTCGACCCGACCGACCCGTTTTTTCAGGGTTGCAAACCCGGTTTTTTCGACCCGTTTGACCCAAACTCGAAATGACCCGTTATTTTAGGGTCGAGACCCGACCCGAACGGGTCGACCTGTTGGGTCAAGGGAAAATCATGAATTTTATTAAAAATATTAATATTTATATATTATATTTGAAAATATAGTTAAAAAATTATTTTTTTATTACTTAAAATTAAAAATTCAACCAAAATGTCAATTTTATATAACTTTTATAATATTTAATAATAAAATAATTATTAAAAAAAACTTTATTTTAATAATTATATCAATATAATAATTGTATATGATGAATATGATTAAAATAATAATTTTAAATATATTTTACTTTTTAAAATAATATTTTTTAAATTAAAAAAAATCGTTTAAAAAAGACGTTAAAAATGATTTCTTGACCCGCATTCTGATCCTAACCCGACCCGTGACCCATATGACCCGACCCAGGACCCGACCCGGGACACGACCCACCCGACCCGTTTGACAGGTCTAGGTAGTAGTGAGCGCTACGCCAAATCCCAAAAAAATAAGTTAAAAATATTTGTTTCTATACTACACAAAAAACTCTGAAAATAAGATTTTCGTAAAGATATTAAACTACATAAGAAATTTCGTTACCCTAAAATGTCGTTTATGGCTTCACCCCTGCCAATAAGGCCGAACATAATTAATTATGTGACCCTTACGTATTGCATGACATATTCAACTTCATTAATTAACATTGTATCAACACAAATCCGATTTAACAAATAGATTAATTAATTGTATTGTCCTAATTAAGGAATGGATTGATTCGATCTCCTGAGTTTTTGCCCTCAAATTCTTACAACAATAAAAAAACAAGTGAATGCTGAATAAATATGCCTTATCTTTTCTATTTCAAGTAAAGCACCCCTTAATAAAATAAATAGCTGTCTCTGTTGTTCTTTTTGTATGAGTAATTAATAGAATTAATAACATAATTAGTCATTAATTACTTTATTTTTAAGAAATAAAAAACATAACCCATACTTGTGATAAGATATTTGGGCATAGAAAACCATGTGTAAGGAGAGGAGCACCACAAAAGCTGAATTCCTATTCGTCTAAAGATATGTTATTTTATTGGATTAAAGATAGATTCTCCACTCTTAGCAGCCAATAACATTGAGACAAATAGATTCTTGCACTGTGCCTACTTGTATTATATTAGCGATCACTTCTATCTCTTAAGACGGATATATTCGTTTTTAGGTTATGTTATTTTCAGCGAATAGAAGCTGAATGAATCTAAATTGAACGAAGCTACAATAAAAGTTAATTTGTGAAAAAATGAGTTGAACTGAGCTGGATGAAGTTGAAATGAACCGAAGTGAAACTGAGCTGAACTGAAATAAACTGAAATTAAGCTAGAAAGAACATGACTTTAGTGTAAAACAGATCAAATATTATACTACCCTATATAGATAGAACAAAAAGAATTTGTCATTTCCTAGGTATTCTGTGTTCTATCTCATTTACTCCTATTATTTAAGACGGATATATATATATATCTTAAAAATGAATTTATGATTTGTAACTCATTACGTAGAATCATTTAATTCTTTACGTTTTACTTACTTAAATGTCTAAGTTTGTAGAGTACATTTTACAAATGAATTTATGATTAGTAGATATAACTCATATAAGAGTAATTAAAAAAATCATTTTATGATTATATTATTTATATATGTACATAATTTTGTATCACAATTGATATACTCCCTCCATACCAATCCAAAGGTAACATTGACTTTTTCACACTTGCCGAGACACGTTTTGCAACGTGAATATCTTTAGTTACACATTATTAAAAATTATAAAAAATTGATATTCTTATTGCATTCATGACGATAAATCTAACAAGATCTCACATGACTATATTTTGTCTTATAGATTAAGAATAATATCGAAGATTCCCTACGACCATGAATAGTGTCATTTTGGTCAATGTTACCTTTGGATTGGTATGGAGGGAGTATGTTACATGATCACTAGTAATGATCGCGGGTGTCAACAGATACACCTATTAATAGTTTATCTATTAATTTTTATTTTGACATATATAGCATTAAAACATGCATTTTATTAATTTTATTTCTATCATTTGGAATAAATAGTTGATCAAATATATTGCCAAATATACATCTAAAAAAATATTTTTCATTTGAGAAGGTGATATCGACTAGCTTATATAACTAAAAACTCAATAACTATATAAATAGTAATCTAAAACAATTAACTTAAGAACATAAAAAGATAGTGGCATCTCCAGCTTACACATGCATTGTCCATCCACCAACTAGCTTATGTTGAAACTTTTCAAACATTTTTGCACTTAAATCCATATGGTACGTCGAAATTACTTTATTTGCCTTTTTCATTATCATTTTTATAAAATTATTATAACCAAAGTACATACTACTTCTCCCTCAAACTTTTGTCCTACACATTTATATTTTCTCATATTTGTAGGACTTGTCTATAAATAGCCTTACATGCATGTAGTTAATAACCATTATACCAAACACAAAAAACTTACAATTTCTACAACACTTACAAATTATTAAATTTATCATTTTATTTACATACCTTAAGAAGTTTAGTGATCATGGCAAGAGGAATTGAACCATTGATTGTTGGGAGAGTTATCGGTGAGGTGGTTGATATATTCAACCCGACCGTGAAGATGGTTGTTACTTATAACTCAAGCAAGCAAGTCTCTAATGGCCATGAGATTATGCCTAATGTCATTGTCTCGAAACCTCGTGTCGAGATTGGTGGTGAAGATATGAGATCAGCTTATACTTTGGTAAGTTTCACTCTCTCGAGTCTTAACTGATCTCTGAATACAAATTCTTGTGTAAAGTTGTCTTACATATAGTCTTATACTCTCCCATCTCAGTCAGTAGTTTACATTTGCTTTATTTCCCCCTCATAAAATAAAGTAAATGTAAACTATTCACTATAACAGAGAAGCATGCAGCTAGCAAAACATTTTTTCCGATAATTGTTTTTTTTTTTCCCAAGGCATAGATTAAAAGAGTCATTTTCTCCTTGTACGCAAATGTGGTTCTTGTATGTAACGCAATAGCGAATCCAGAATTTTTTTTTTTCCGGGGTCCGGATTAATATTTAAAATCTATATACACATAAAAAAATTATAAATTTATTTTTTTAGCTTGAAAATTAGACAAAATACGCAAAAAAATATCTGTTTCCAGTATCCGCGCACCCCGGAATGTTGTTAGTAGATCCGCCGCTGATGTAACGTACAACTTCTTGTATGTAACATTTGTAGCATATAATGTGGTTCTTGTACATAATTCATCTTCGAGTGCACGTATAGTAAAATCACATCCTCTAAAGTCCATGCATTATGTATTTGTACATATTTATTAGGCGTATGTATAATAGATATATAAATTTATACTGTGTATCTTTTTTGGTGTATACCATCCGATTTTTGGTAATTTATGCTCCTATTTCAGATCATGGTAGATCCGGATGCTCCGAGCCCAAGTGACCCATACCTAAGAGAGCACCTCCACTGGTTTGTATCACTTACTATAAGTTTTAAATTAACTTAATTAAGTATTTTAGTAGTTTTTTTTTTTTTTTTTGACAATTAGTATTTTAGTAGTTAATTAAGTCTTGATAATAACTTCATTTTTTTTCTGTCTTGCAGGATTGTTACTGATATCCCTGGAACAACTGATATTTCCTTTGGTAAGTTGACAAATCAGAGTAGATAAAGAGTAAAACCGTCTTTTACAAGAATTTGTGTACAGAGTTTTAAAACCCGAACATTCCAAATGAAATTTTTTTCTTAAACTTTTTGTGATCAGGAACATTCTTTTTATTTGCTACCTTGACAACTAATCTCTATGTGTCTTAATCATACAATAATATCTTCAATAAAGAAATTCCAAAATTATTCCAAAAGTCTTCAAATCAAAATTGACATTCCACCTAGTTAGTGATCACTACATAATAATCATCCACTTATGACGATCACATAAATAATTTGATTAAATCACGTCAAAACATATTTACTTTATTTACGCGTTTTCAAAATTATATTTAACAATATCTTTCGTATCATATATAAACTTTTAATTTAGTCAAATTTGTAATCATGTGTAAATTATTTATGTTTTGACGATATATGTAAATATTTAAAAACCGCTCCATATTAGAAGAACATGGTTAGCAGACTGCAGAAGTAATGAGTATTATACTTCCTTTGTTTCATTAAATTGTTTATTATTTTGAAATTCTCTTAACATATTTAGAAAAACGTAAACAGATCAATGGAACATAAAAAATATATTTTAATCTAAATTATTTAATTGAAATATAAATGTAGGTAAGGAAATAGTGTGCTATGACACTCCAAAGCCAGTGATAGGAATACACAGGTATGTATTCCTACTATTCAAGCAAATAAGAGGAAGGCAAACTGTGAGGGCACCTTCATCAAGAGACCATTTCAACACAAGGAGGTTTGCTGCTGAGAATGGCCTTGGTCTCCCTGTCGCGGCCGTCTACTTCAATGCTCAAAGAGAGACCGCTGCAAGAAGACGATGATCATCTAATACAATCTAATTAATTACCAATACAAATAATGGAGTACTCCGTCCAATATCCCTAAGAAGAAGCTTAATCCAACCAAGAAAATGAAACAATGTCACATTATGGATTCAGATATCAAGTATGTGAGAAAGTGGTTTCGAAATTAAGCTATATGTAATTTGTTGTATCATTATTATTCCTTATATTATATTACCTGGTCACGTGTAAAACTGTTGTATGATGTACAACGACTTTATAATAGTTCATGCACCTCATTTAGTGAACTATTACAAAGCTGTTATACGACATACAATAATCTTATCTTATTCAATTACATAATTAAAACCATTATGGTATGTTCTCATTAGTCATTGTAATCCTAGTACTATATAAAATCTTATGTAATTCAGTTGGTCTTGCTTAAGTCCCTCTTTATTTTAATCAGGTGTGAAAGTCGTTTTAACTTAAGACGGTTTTTAGCTGATTCCGTACGTTGGTCCAAGTTGGTTGTCTTATTGAGTGTAATTACCGTACAATTACTAGACTTTTGTCTAGGAATGGGTAGTTAAATATTAGACTGTAGTTGGTTTGTCTTTTAAGAAGTGGAAACTAGGTTTTTATGTCAAATATCAAATGTGTTGTTGTAGACTTGTTCTAGTGAATGTGGTCCTCTCTTTACTTTACTTTGTCTTTTCTTAGGATTATTATCCAATCATATCATTTGTTTTGATTTGATTTGTTTTCTTTGATTATCATCATTAAATTAAATTGTAATTTTAATCCAAGAATTCAACCAATCAAGAGCTAGCTAGAGGTGTTATACGTGGCAATGTGGCATTAAAAAAATTTGAGTACAAGGGCCCCTACTCTTGTTCACTAACTTTAATCATATCTTTAAAGACATTTATCCCAGATTTGAACTCAAGAAAAGTGAACAGATAATAGTATATACAAAGTCGAAAAAAATTGAAAATTCTAGCTAAGAACGTTTAAATTTTCATCCGCGAGCTGATCCCCCTAGCTCTACCACTAGACAATTGACACTACAAATTGTATCAGTGCAAGGGCCCCGACTATTGCTTAGAACTTGGCAAACCGGTTAACCTGGTCGGGTGTAGGTCGTGGGGTTTGTAAGAATTCAAGCAAGGTGGAGTCACTTTGAGTTTGGTTCAATTTCGGGTCAATTATTATCGTTATTTAAGGATGAGATCAATGTGCAATAATTAACATTCAGGTTAGGTCCACTCAGGTTTGGGTCAAGTTCGAGTTCTCAATTCAAATGTTGGATCGGATACGAATCAGGTCAATTTTTCATGTCTTATCGACCATTATTAGAAGGTTACCGTTGTTACTCAAATCAATTCAGGATACTAGTAGACTAGACACCATGAAAAATAAGTCATATGTACGTCCAACCGTTCAGCTATATTGTCACGTATTCTTCTTTTTTAACATGTTCAATCAATTCTTTCACTTCTTTTAAAAGATCTTTTACATTAACCTATGTTTATCAATCAGAGAAAAAGGATTGTACATCAAATGTACTACCTCACACTTAATGAGTTTTTGTGTATTTTTTTTAGTTATATAGAGTTTATAAATAAATTACATTTTAGTTTTATGACGTCAAAAATCAAATTAACTTTATCATAAAACTCAAAAAATTTAAATTTAAATTAAAATTCAAAAAATTCTATCTTAATACTCAAAAACTATACCATCTGTCATCTGATGTAATACATCAGATATATAATCCACTTATTGTGTTTATAACACCATGTCACCCTTCCTATGACAACATGAAATACATGACCCAGCCCTAAATCTCCTTGTCCATTGTCCTTGGGCCATAAAATTCATGTTATGTCCGTCCTGTCTCAGACCCGATCCCATGTTCGATAACCTCTACTAATATTGTTGCTCCCCAGAACATACTCGAACAAATGGTTATCCTGAGCCTTAGACCGTCCATAGTCGTGGTGCAAACAGGAACAGCTTAAGCAGAATTAGTATTCTGTTTCCGAATATTATGTACAGCATTTTAAAAAGTTTCATTGTTCGTGCCATGGATGCGACTCATTAGAGAGGCCGCTTTACCCGTGATTTGACACGATAGTTAAGCAAATTAAAACAGCATGGACATAATTTATTGACAGTTATACTCAAGAGAACAGGAATACGGGATTAAGGACTACTGGTTAAACACTAGTTCATCTCGAGTAACAAGTATCAACTGAATAACATCTTGTATGTATGAAGCGCGTTAAGAAGAAAGGTTAACGAAGTTAAGCAAATAGCACTAGGACGAATCACGCAAAGGAAAGGAGGCTGGTAAACATAAGACGGGAAAGAGCGCAAATATCAATTATGGCAACCGGAATTAGCAGGATTTTTATGTAAACAGTGTAAGAATCCAGTATGAATACCATATTCCAGATTTATGCAAGGTAAGGTTTCGGAATCAATAATATATCTGGAAAGTGGAAAGGCAGTTTACAACAAGTCATATAGTTAAACAGGAGGATGTAATCTGGCAGAAAAAAAATAGAATAAAATCCTACAAGAATAAGTTTTTGATCAAATTTGTCCCATGACTCCACGAGTGCATTTCGATTACCAATCCTAATCTTATTCCTCACTGATCTTTCTCGACCAGCGACCAAGAGAAAACTAGATGACTCAGATATTCACAATTAGGTTCAAAAGTGATTAACATTTCTACAGGAAACATATGATTCTTAATAGCACAGGTTCAATATGAGGTGGATTTTAATGAGAAATGTCTAGGAAAGTAGATACCTTTATGATGTCCCTGGGAATATATTCCGAAGAAGCGGGTTACCCCCATCGGCCATCAGTCCTTCACGACGATTCTGGCAGGACAGCTGGCAAAAAATAGAAAGCCATGTAGAAACATTCCTGGTGTCGACAGTCAAGTCTATTTGAGACTAACAGTCAATTATGCACTTTCTATTTCCATATCATGGCCGAGATCATCATCACAATTACTAAAACCAGAACCCACATCGCTATCATTATCTATCTCTAAGTCTGAATCTTGTTCCGATTCCATTACCAATTACCATTCACATGCATTGACGTATTCCTCCACATTCCTTGAACTACTTGCCGACTTCCTCTTCACATGGACCTGTCTCATTACCAAGAATTCAATCAACTTTAATTTCTGTGAGACAAATGCACGTCGAGCTCCCCCTATCTACAAGTCTTTATCAGAAAAACACAGTATAAAGCTTCCAAAGATTATGCTTCTTTTCAATAGTCAACGACAATATTCCATGAACTCGTTTTTTCCATTGATTATGAGCCTCCAGCAATCTCATATCGTACCCTGATATCTCCTTATTTCAATCAATACTTACCAATGAAAACTCAACAATCTCCTTTAGTCAAATCCATAGTAAGCCTACAATGATCAATCCTTTCAAAAGAATCCCCTTTTTAATAGTCAATATTCCATGAATCGTCACCACAGATCTTTTTTTCCATCGATTATGAGCCTCCAGAGACCTCATACATACGAGGTACGAGTATCCTCGTAAAAGTGACCAATAAGGCAACAGTTGCCTCTTCACAGTTCAACCTTACACACTACTTTCCAATGAAAATCCACAAGAAATGAAAACCTTCATCCTCCTCATCACTCTCTCAATCGCGCAAACCGTCAAATTGGGATATTTTTCCAACAAGATGAATACAATTGCGCATACTATCTACAACATCAGATAACCTAAAATACTAAGGGTATACTTAAGCACAACAAAATACACAAATCATTCGAAAACCCGAATGCTCTAAGAGCAATTTCAACAGGTTAAGATAAAACTAACCCGGTTTTCGACAACATTAACAGTTTGCTTATCTTAATCAGAATAATCACAGCATCAGAAATTTGGGAATCAAGGACATGCTTTTGCAAAAGTTCTTCCCTAATTAATCAAATTGAATATTATTTGAACTGGGTATTCATAAATTTCAACAATTTGAGGGAATTTTAAGCAGAAAGATACCTGCTTCATGCTTCTTGTATCCTAAACAATAACAACATTACCTCCGTGTTTCAAGGTTCTCGCAAATTGCGGGGCAAGAAGGTCGGATGTACGTAGTCTTAACTCTTACCCCTATGTTAGCAAAATATAGAGAGATTAAATCGTCAAATTTGAGAAAAATCGGGACTTTTTTCGCAATTACCATGAAATTTGGGAGTGGAGCATCATAGATCAATTTCAATTGAAGGGTGTTTGGGGTTTAAGAGGTGACAATTGGGTAACTCGGGTGGTGTTTGAATGTTTGATCGGTTTATCTCAGATCGGATTAAATCGGGTCAATCACATTGGATCCATGTATCCCTTTGGGCCGAGTTGGATTCGGGTTGGATCATGATCGGGTCAATTAATATGCGGGGTCGAGTCGGGTTATTTACGGTCTGATTATTGTCGTTTTTTTAATGGCATTAGTTCAATTATTTTACTAATAAATATAGCTTTTGAGCATTATATTTAGTTTGATTATATTATACTCGTAATTAAATAAAACGTATGAAGGTAGAGACTAAATCGCTTTCATTTGGTATCGGTTCCGTTAATTGCACGTTACAAGGTCGATACAATATAAAGAAGTGAACGATATGAAGTTACAAACTACGGAGTATTAGAAACAAGTCTCGTAGGTGTAACAATAACACACAACTCTCGAACAGGGTCTAAGTCGACTAATTAAAATAAAGATAATACTTGGTATAATGATAGGTCTCAGGTTCAAATCCTGCCTCTATGGTATCATACTGAGAATATCGTCTATATCGACACGGAATTTAAAATTAAGCAGTCTCAAATAAACCATTATTATACCAATAATAACTACACCCACCAAAGTTTCAGACTTACAAGACATTCAGAACATTACAGATAACTGTAACTGCAACATCAGAAGAGCAACACTCTTCCATTGTAAACAGCTACTTAAACCTTTTATGTCGACTTTAATCCGAGTCAATACCCGAACCAGAGCACCAAGGTTCGATCTTGACTCAAAACGACTCCAATGTACCTGTCGAAAATGCTATCTATTTTCCCACCCTTATACCTTATACCAGTTACCTATGTATACTTTGTTTTCTATGTAATGTACAAGATTTCGCCTTTATTTTGTTTCGAAATGTTCCTGTATAAAGGTCAGTTAATACCGATTGATGCTCGGATCTTCTGAATGGTGCAGGACATAAGATTGTTGACGGTTTCAATTGATTCAACTGTGAGCTTATTTGTAGGGAGGCTACTGACCAGAATTTGGAACCCCATAGTTAACACAGATGCTCCACCGAGAACAGCGGAATTTTCACTGCCATTTCCAGCCAATGTGGGTACGTTGGGTAGAATAGGACCATCAGTGATTGCAAATCCCGAGGGGAGTAACGCCAGATAGTCTGAATCTGCACCCTGTAGGACCGATTCCATTGATTGTGAGTCAACTGGTGCATACACTATGAAACAGCCTGTTTTGTCTGACCATGCTTCCTGTAGTATCAGCATGTTTCTTTCTCTCGGTGGCGCAGCCTGAAATTGAAGTTGTCGGATTGTTAGTTACGCAGAGAGGGGGCTAGCAGGGGCGCTCGCCTCTGTTGAAAAATGAAAAAACGCGAAAATTTTAGTTAAAACTTTTAAATTGTCCCAAGTTCATCTTCTGGCATTACTAACGGGAAATCCTGGCTCCGCCACTGGCTGTCTTACAATAAAACGGTCCTATAAAAGATACGAAAAAGGGAAAGCGAACACTTACAGGTGGACAAAGCAGTGAGACGGAATTAATTCCGTCCTGACTCTTGGGAAGATAGGTAATCACTTCCATAGGGCCACCATTAGCCAAGATATCCCATTTTCCTCGTTGTTTCTCGTCTTTTAGGAAATCAAACAAATGCTGCCTTGGTAGAGGCAACCAGACAGAAGTTGCAGCACTCAGCACCAGACCAGACGGCTCGCCTGGTTCATTGATGCTAACGCGGTTCATAATGCTAACATCAGCAGCCAACCCTTCCATATGCAGCTTCTCCCAATGGCTTGACGATGAGGCAGATAGAGCCGTGCACAAGGCGTTGCTTATTCGCTTCATTAGCTTCATAACGCTCTTCTTGCCTTCTTGGCATACAGCTCCTGTTTTAAAATTCGCAACAAATCGGGTCAATCCAGGAAACCAAAAACAAATGAAAGAAACAGAAGACAGTAAGAAGAGGATTATACTGATACCGTCAATATCAGTATCTTCAGGAATAATTCCAGAGGACATAAAAACGGAAACACATTCGCGCTCTCGTTGGAGAGTAGCAAGCCATCTTTTTGCACCAAATGCCAATCCTGACCTCATCAATGGTTGATACAGTTGATGGATGCAATTTTCATCATATTCCGAATGTTCAATCCATGTAACCTGAAATTCAACCGTCTTTAGATATATATAGAGGCAAATCTAACTTTTCCTTGCGCGTTCCTTTTACTAATTCGAGTTATATGTTATTGTAGCATTTTACAGTAACAAGAGCATTATACCATCAATATCAACGACAAAGCTTGGTCGCTAGGAAGACGTAATCTAAATAAACATTCACACGAATATCTAGATTTTATTAAACTAATTGAAACTGTTTTATGTCAGTACTGAAAGTGAACCTTTGAATCTACGAAATGCATCTAAAAACATGAAAACAGAAGCTCATGAACTTGACAAGCAAATGATACTCTCAAGAAGAGATGCACAGAAAGCAAAGCAAGCAGGAAGGCGATGCTCGGCTCGCATATCGTTGTTAATCATTTTCTCATTAATTGAAGAGTAAATTATCAATTACACCCACGCCAAATACACATTTTTACATTAACTCTCACGTCAAATTTTTTTATTAAATTACACCCAAGTTAATAGCTCAGTTTACAAATTGCACCCAATATCGGAATCCGGCCACTTTTCCGTCAAAATTCAATTTTTTTTTAAAAAAAATTGATTTTAGGACGATTTTGCCCTTGTTCTTTCCTCTTCTTCTTCCTTTTCTTGACTGTTCTAATTTTATTCTTCCTCTTTCTTTATTTATTCTTCATCTTTCTTCTTCTTTTTTTCTTCCGTCCAGATTTATTATTATTTTTCTTTCTTCAAATTTCTTTTTTTAATTTCTTCTTTCTTCTTCTTTCATTTCAAGTTCTCCAGATTTATCAACCCAAATGCACATTATGAATTAGGGATAAATAACAAATAAAGTAAATAATTTCCCTCACATCAAACAAATCCAATCAAAATAAAAAGCAGAAGAATGAATTAGGCGGTGCGAATCTGGGTTGATGAGCAACTCTTGGTGGTCGTGCTTGAGCCTCGGTGTACGAATTGCAGGTGGTTTGGGGAGATTTTTCAATATTTGTTGGGTTTGGGGAATAAAGCAGACAACAACAAAAAGTCGAAAACAACCACCCAAAAAGTCAATTGATAAAATTAAGGGGAAATAATTAGAAGTAAAATGGAGGAGATATCAATTAAGGTTGGATCAATGCTTATTGATTTTAATTTGTGTATGGAGTATAGGTGTTTGGATTTTTTATTTATTTGATAAGGAAAAAATGATTGAAATCGGGGAAGGCTTCATGGTTATTGTTGTAATGGTGGAGGAAGAAGATGAAGTTGTAATGGAGGAGAAAGATGAAGCTCAAGGTGGGAGGGAAATAGGGGAAGTAACTCAAAATCACACAAAATCAGACTAATAGATTCGGGGGCAAAATTGTCATTTCATAATTTTTTTCGCCGGAAAATGGGGTTGGGTGCAATTTATAAACTGAGCTATTAACTTGGGTGTAATTTAAAAAAAAAATTTGACGTGGGAGTTAATGTAAAAATGTGTATTTGGCGTGGGTGTAATTGATAATTTACTCTTAATTGAATAAGAAGACAGTGATTGTTTGACAAATACGTTTTACATGGACCAAGAAGACATATTATATATGTAAGATAAAACTGGCTTTACCAGTCACATTCAACCCGTTTTCAAAAATAAGAAAACCAACTAATGGAAGTCCAAATCCAACATTATAACCGCAAACACAACTTCATTTTGACTTATTTGATTATACTCGTATAAAATAAGGACAAGAGTCGGAGCTCAAATATCTATAAAAAAATGAAATAGCGTCACCAGGCCACCCGGGTACAAATGGTATCGAGTTTCAGTTCCATTACCTGAAATCCTCCGGCTCACTCTAGGAGTAAAAGGGTCGGAAGTATGTAATCTTACCTTAATAGACTGCTATTTCACGGTATATATATAATAAGTGCAATCGATTAATAAGTCGTTTTACTTTATCTTAATAAGACCGATATGGAATTATTTGTACTCCGTATAAAGTACTAAGAAGTCGTGATCGACTGTGAGTTTATAACAAAATTTGCATATAACAAAGAACGAATACTTGTTTAAGGCCGTTCTACACGGGAATTTATGTAACAAATCGATGATTATGTCGAGAAGTACATTACCACAGAATAACCATTGGCAATATCTTGGATGATGCAACCAGATGGAAGTCGCCTCCACTTGAAGGATGAAGCTGAATAAGACGATTCACGGATCACGTCCAAAGACACGTCGACCACTGCCCACATACCCTCGGAATGTTTCTTGGCAAATCGAATAAACTTCTCTTGTCGTACAGGAACAAATGGTGACGGAAATATCATTTCCGCATTCATCTAAAATAACATTTTCATTACATAATAAATTCCTATGTTTTGAACCTTAAATTGTCAATAATAATAATGTATATGAGGACATACCAGCTGAAGTTCGCCATCTCGGGTTCCATTGTTGCCTATGAATAGAACCTCGATAGTTGACGCTTTCCCTACAAGGCATGGAAACATGTCCTTCCATCTCTTCTAAAGATTCGACACACAAAAGCAAACTCTACTTTAGCAATTCAATCTCATACTGCGTTCTCTAAAATTTTCCAGCCTAAATGAATTTGGCTATAAATGGGCTTTATTATATCATATCTGTAATTGGGCATTTGGGTCTGTATTATACCATTTCTGTTATTTGGCTTTCATTATATTACATTTACATCTGTATTATACTGACCTTTTCCACTGATTAATAAGTACAAAACATCCCCCAAAAGAATAAGAGTTCTCCAAAATTATCTCGCCTAAATGAATTTGGTTATAATTGGGCTTTTATTATATCATATCTGTAATTGGACTTTTATTATATCATATCTGTAATTGGACTATTATTATATCGTATCTGTTATTGGACTTTCATTATATTAATTTTACATCTGCATTGTACTGAACTTTCCCTTTTCCACCGATTAATACAAAATATTAATAATAATAAATTTACAATTAAATTTCAAATTGAGTTAAATATTATTTTTATTATTTTTTTTTCAATGTTTCTATCTCGCAGGATCATACTGGTTAATAATAATAAATTTACAATTAAATTTTAAATTGAGTTAAATATCAATTTTATAATTATTATCTTCTTTAATATTCATATCTAAAAAACTGCGCATTACTAGTTATAAATGAGCAAACAATCATTAGAGTTTGCGAACAACGAACAAAAATGCAAGAAGGGAGAAGAAAGCTTACAGGGAACATCATTGTATCAACAAGTTCCAAGCTACTGATATACACACTGCTAGTCTCTCTAGTAGCATCAACGGTGAAGCTAATCGGTCTAATACCCATAAAAGGCGAGAATTTCTTCGCATACTCCTCATTATTCAACAATTCTCGACTTTCGTCTAACCCTTTAAACCACAAAGGACTATCAGCCTGAGCGAGGGCAAGCAATTCATCCATAGCAGCAATTCCAGCTTGCATGAATATCGTCTTCTCATACTCACTAATCATGATCGAACCATTCATAGGAGCATGAGAATTGCTCGAAACTCCATTTTCGAGGTTAAGTCCCATAAGCCCAAGCCCAAGCCCAGGCCCAGGCCCAATCCCAAGCCCAAGCCCATTTAACCCACTTCTCGACGTGGATAGACTCAAGTTAGAGTTCGCGGATGTTGAGGCCATTATCTGATTAGCCAAATCAGAGATCGGCCTACCCATGAACTTCTCAACTATGGTGTTAACCCGAATTAATTCCTCTTTTAAACGAACATTCTCGATTCTAACTTGATAGTCATCCATGATTCCATCCGCTAGCATTGCAGGACCACCGCAATTTTGACAAAGCGGGTTCCTTATTATATCCCTCAATGCTATGTTTTCAAGACGGAGTTTATCATACTGTTGTTTAAGCGCTACATTTTCATGTCGCTCGATTTGTGACTGTTTTTCCACAATTCAATGAGAAAAATTAGACTAACTTAACAAAATTTAAACAAAGATTATCAGAGTCAGGTGATATATAACCTGACTCTGATACCATGATAGATTAGATTACCTTCATTTGTGTTCGACGATTCTGAAACCAAAACTTGACCTGTCTGTTATGTAATCCAAGTCTCCTTGCAATCTCAAGCCTTTGTTTTTCGTCTGGATGAGCACAGTTTGCAAAGAAACTGCCACCCCCGGAAATGATTAGACGACATTTAAAGCGTTTGTCGTTCCCAAATCGAAAATTAAACCAACCCTTTTAAGATATCGATCAATATATAGAATAAAACAAACATATTTGTTTTCTACCAAGATTAATAAATTACTTTGATCCAAATAAAGATTTATAGCAATCAACCCTTTTACCATAACGACGACAACAAACCCTTTTTAGGAGACGAATTTAGGGTCAGCTAACATGAATCCACATTAGGATTGTTGTTAAATTAAAAATCTTTTTCAAGTCCTCCACTGAAGGTATATTAGATAATACCAAAAGTTGACGAGAAGCGAATTTGGGGTTCACTATCATGAATCCTGATGAGGATTAATGGTAACGTTTATAATTACTATCCATCTAGTCGAAAGCAAATCACATTATACCAAAAATTAACAAAAACATGATTTAAGACCGACTAACATTATTAACCGTTCTAACTGTTCTAAGGATTGTCGGAAAAATTTATAACAAATCACATTATACCAAAAAAGCAAAAAAACTAGTCGAAAAAAAGAGAAAAATAATTGAAATGAATTTCAGGCTTGCCTAATATAAACCAGTATGTGGATTATACATCTGATGTAGTACATCAGATGTTATAGTTTTTGAGCATTAATATAAAGTTTTTGAGTTTTAATCTAAAATTTTTGAGTTTTATTTTAAAGTTTTTGAGTTTATTTACTTAAACTTTAATCTCAAAAAGTTACATTATAACTCAAAAAAATTACATATAAGCTCAAAAAGATTTGATTTTTGACATCATAAAACTAAAATGTAATTTATAAACTCTATAATACTCGAAAAAAATACACAAAAGCTCAAAAAGTTATTAAATATGATGTAGTACATCCGATGCACAATCTTTTTTCTCAATATAAACCTACATTTGGAATGTTAGTAAAACTTACTTTCAAAATCTTTTACTAAAAGTAAATTAATTATGGCAAAAGTTGCAACAACAAAGCTTTACTCCATATAATAATTTAAGGGTCGACGACTAACCTAAACCATTTTGAAAAATTATCAAAAACAAAAAATTAAACATACCTCTCAACTTCTTGAGTTAAGTAGGAAATGCACACAGATTTAGGTTATTTCACACGTAAGATAGTGTCATTCTTTCTTATACAAGACTCGCTAAACTTAACTTTTCACACCATACAGAAAATCTCTAGAGCAAAGCATTGCTCCACAGGATTTATTTATTTAGAGTCGATTAACATGAACCAAGACCTTGAATCATCGAAAAAAGAGAGGTAAAAAATCAACTTACTTCTCAAGGTCTTCGATTTGTTTAGGGGTGTGCCTATGATATTTCTTGGATTTTCCCTTAGAAGTTGAACCATTACTTTGAGAAGTTCCTTTTGAGTCATTACTTCCTGAATCATCTCTTTCGATCACCATCATGTTGTTCGCATCCAATTCATCACCGAAATTTCCCATTTCTCCTTGACCCTCCATTTTACCCTACAAAACCACATTGAAATTTGTTCAATGTTATATTACTCCGTCTATCTCAGTCATTTGTTTACTTTTTTTTTTTTTGTTAAAGTATGGAAATTTCACAAAATGCATGAAACATAGGGTGAGTTCATTGCCAATTATTCTTAAACTCCTACATTAAAGTTAAATGTTTTTTAACATCAAATAAATAAATACAAATAGGACACCATCAAAGACAAAAATGAAATAGAAGAGTTAAGTCAAAACAATATTTTTAAAGACAAAATAGAAGTACAACAACATAATCAAGTGTCAACTCATGAAAATGACCCAAGAGACCAAATCTTCCGAAAATCTCCTGATATGTTCCAAACATAGTAATAACAAAAAGTACATTTTTAATCCTAAAAGAAAAACATTTTCATCATTAATTAGCATGAAAAAATCTTTAAAATCAACATTCTTTACAAGATAAAGTATATCAAAGTTTGAAAAATCATTTTTTTTATTAAAAGAGAAAGTATATAACATTTGGAACTTTTTAATGGGTTTTATATGGAATGTATAAAAATTACAAATGGAGGTATTATATTTATTACCATTTCAATGTTAAACCTTGTTCTAGTAGTTGTTACACAACTAGGTGCACACTAATTCAAACATTTAAAAAAAAAAAAAACTCTTTATTTAATTTTCAATCTTTTCTTCATTTCCCCTTTTATTTCATCAAATTTCAAAAAAAAAAATAGGAATAAAAGTTTAGGAGAATGATATATAAAAGAAGAAAAAAAATTAGGAGAAAAAGAGTGTAAGACTATAAGTGTAAAGATGTCAAATTAAAGAATCTTAAGACTTTTGTATGTATTTATAATCTATATATTATATGTTCACCTAATTGCATGTGAAGATCCATAGAAATGCTTTGAGATGAAATTAAACTATAGTTTTTCTTATAGAAAAAAATAAATTAAATTAAACTATAAGATGTTGAAGAAGCATAAACAATTCGAGTATAAAATTATATAAATAGAGTTCTTTTGCATGATAGTAGCTGACATACTTGCAAATTTCAATGGTGGATGATTCCCTTTGGTCAAAAATCAAATATACAAGTATTCAATTGAAATATAAATTACTCCGTATAATATAATTTTTTTTCTTACCTTCACTTGTGGATTAGTGCTTTGTTCTTCACTCTTATGAATTGCTAACTTGCATTGCTATGTTTCTGAACCTCTCCTTTGTTTATATATACACAAGAATGTAACCAAAAAAAAAAAAAAAGAGATAAGTAAAAAATAAATAAAATACGTAAATTCTTAAAAAAGACCGTTACAGTGTACAAATGTACAATAGCTTTATCAAAAATAAACTAATTGGTCTGTCCTGATTAACTTTTTAGTTTGTTTTTTTTGCACAAAGACTAACATAAAATATGTTCGAAATAATATGTCCGGGAAGGAATGGTAACAAAAGACCGGGATAGAGAGAGTAAACAACAACTTGAACATTAGAAATAGTAATAACTTTTTATTTTTATTTTGGGAGAAATATTTTAATTTAACGTATACAAATTAATGGGACGGGGAAGAATAATATAAACAAATTATAAATAAATATACTGCATAAGAATAATGTAAACAAATTAATTAATCAGAATATAGGAAAGACATTGCAAGATAAAAGGTAATAAGATAAGATGGTACGGTCTCTCAAATGCCCTCATTTTAATCGGTCCGTATTTTTTTCATTTTCTCAAAATAAATGGATTATTATTTTCTATCAACGGTCCGGATTAAATATTGTGATAATCGAATACTTATAATCATTTTATAAAAATAAAGTTTTAATGGAGAGAGCCTATTTCGCATTTTAATAGACCCTATATATGATAGTGTAGTACGGAGTACTATGTTTATTTTTATTTTTATTTTTTTAAAGAGTAATAAGTGCGAATATAATGATGTTTGAGTTTAAACGAAGGTCGTGGTTCCGTGAGATTCACCTCTTATGACTTTACCAAATAAATAAAGTGACATCTACAACCTACATGTAATATGTGACAAGGTGATACCAAAGTTCAATATTAACACAAATTTTCATTTACGATAGGCTCTTTTTCGTCACTCGGACCGAAATATTACCATTTTAATGAGAAATGTGATCATTATTTAATTGATAGCATTTTATGAGTGGTTACTTTTATCTTAAAACGATCACATTTGGGGTAGTCACAATTTGTGACCGTTGGTTGGCGCAGTGGTAGCATGGGGCTGCGCTTGGTAGGGAGGTCTGCGGATCGATCCCCCACAACTGCGATTGGGAGGGGTTTAAATACCGTAATCCTTGGACACGCCCCGAAATCCGGATTAGTCGGCCCAATGTGGTTCGGATTACCGGATGGTTTAGACCAAAAAAACAATTTGTGACCGTTATAAGAGAGACCAACTACGATATTAATTTGTTACGCCATCACATATAGAAAAAAAGAAAAAAAGAAAAAATGGAGAGTTAGAAGGTATGAAAGTCAGCGGAAGAGTGAGTAAAATCAGTTCAAAAGGGACTGGCGTTTCAAGTTTGACAAAAAGAACAAAAGAAAAAGAAGTGTGTACTTATGTTCCCCCTAATTCATGCGTCCCCTACTCGCACTAAATTAGCGCGTATAATGCACATTCTGTCATTAATAAATCATGGCCATGGGGAAGTATTAGTAGCAATTAAGGCTAGGAAATACTTTTTTCGACTCAAACATTTGCTTAATCCCACACAATAAAATAGAAATGTGACTAAGGACTAATTTTAAAGGAAGGAAATAATTAAATCATTTTTGCGTAATCTAAGTCATGTTTTTCTTATTTTTATGTTCTTGGATACCTTGCCTTATAGAAATTGTTGAGTTGTTTTGAAATGATAGAATTTTCTCGTGATACACCACATTTAATGGCTTTTTGAGATATAGTTTGCGACTTGGGTAGGGTTATGTGAGGAATTAATTGTTACTTTTTGCAAATTGTATTTTTGAGCACACTAATATATACGAGTATGATTCAAATGGCATTCACAGTCTAAGAGAATGCACAAAATAGGAATTAATATAACGCGATATAAAACATATAATGAATGAAATGCAAATTATAATTAGCTAATTTTTACGATAAATAAATAGAAAAAATGAAGAAAATAGGTGTAAGCTAAAAATGGTAACATCGGAATTTGGAAAGTAAGATGTGGGTGTGTTGATGGGATGTCGGAGGAACGCGCGTGTAGATAAGATGTTCAACATTTGCATAGTCGTATATAGAATTAATCTAACAAGATAATGTGTTGTCAACGGTTTCCTAGTCAAAACGTTAAGCCATGATAGTTCTTGTCGTTATACTTTTAATTGTTTTTGCATAACGCGCACTTTTAATTGTTTTTGCATAATGCGCGATTAATGATTTATGAATACTTTCATGCTACATAACTGGTGGCAGTAGTAGGATATGATCTGTGCCATGGTGGGATGTGACAGGAACGCGCGTATATATAAGATGGTGAGCACGCGGATACATAATTATAATTAATCCAAAGGGATATCTGCAATCAACGATTTTTCCAAGTAAAGGATATTAAAACACGATTGTTTTTGTCGTTATACTTAAATTGTTATTGTACAATATGCAATCTTTGATTTTATGAGCTTTCTTGATGCATAACCGATTAGCCACATGAGGGTGATTGACATACTCGAAATTTAAGAGGCATACATGCTATAAATACTTCATAAGATTACTCTTGAGAAGGTTTGAACCTGAAACTCGTGAGAGTTACACCCATATTTTAACCGCTAGACTTCACCTATACCTTTAATTACTTTTGGACAGTACATCATTAATTAATGATTTATGAACTTTCGTAGTTTCATGCTACATAATTTTGACAGTAATTAGATATGATATGTTTTGAAAGCAAGCATTTTTAAATGTTGAATAAGGTGATATTTTAAAATCGTTTTACAAAAGATTTAATTTTTTTTTCTAATTAGTTAGATATATGGTTGGTCATGTGTGAGTTTGACAACTAATTTTGGGAAATGTAACTGATTTATGTTAACTGACATAAAATGATATGATAATTATTTAATAATAGATTTTTTTGTCAACATAACTTTTAAAAAAAACTATTTCCAAACACCACCTTTAAAAAAAAGATTTAGGAAACACGACCTTTAATGATTTTTTTTTGTCAAACACGACTTTTTTGCATGATTCCAACAACTTAAATCATTTTCGTTCACTTGCAATGGGGTGACTTTCAGCCGATGTTTAAAATAGCAAACGAGGTCGATTTGAGGTGTTCTTGGTCTCGTTGGAAAAATGGGAGTACAAGCTTTCGAGGGGGTATCAGCACAGTGGTCAAAGCTGGCCTTACGTGGAGCATTTTCGGTCAATTAAGTCTTTCGCACGTGAGAACCTACTTTGTCTTTTCTGTTTTGTTTTTCCTTCAAATTCACTCCCCTCAAACCACCACTTGCAAGTTGCAATTAACAACCACCACAAATAACACAATTACGACCTACCTTGTAGTTTGTACTCCCTTCTACATGCATGCCAAATTTCAGACCAAACAAAGCATTATAACCCTATTAAAAGACCCATGAAAAACCCTCGACCACCCGCTATGCACCCGTATTTACAGCAATCCTCTATGACCAGCCTTACTTTACACACCAATCGACCCAGCATAAGGCCATATTTGACCACCGTGTTGATAAGCCCGGGAAAGCTTGTACTCCAACCAAAGAGTCCAAGAGCACCTCAAACCGACCCCGTTTGCTATCTCAAACATCGACTGAAAGTTACCCAATTGCACATGATCAGTAAATTGTCGGAATCCGGCAAAAAAGTCGTGTTCGACGAAAAAAATTATTAAAGGTTGTGTTTTCTTAACCTTTTTTTTAAAAGATGGTGTTTGGAAATAGTTTTTTTTTTTAAAAGGTTGTGTTTGACAAAAACCCTTAATAGTATACCCTAAATTTAAAGAGTAGAAGGGGAAAATAAAAGCAAATCAGGTACCTTAAATTTCAAATACTACTCTAGGTAACATTTCATTTCAGATAACTTATTCGCGAAACGCTTACAAAAAATAAGGTACCTGAAATTTGGGTCAAATAAGCTAGTTTGACCAAATAAGGTACCCGAAATGCATTGCCAAATAGAGCACAAATCGTCCAGAAAAGAAAATAGGGAAGAAAACAAAAGTCATCCAAAAATGAAAATAAGAAAGAATATAGTGGATAAGAGGGACTAGGGAGTATTAGTGGTCTACTGGTATTACCTAGGGCAGAGCACGGATCGGATATCCAATACAAACTGTTAGTTTGGATCGGATATCCATATTAAAAATTTCTAAAGTCAGATATTCATATCCAAACCAAATGTCTCGGATATTCAAAATAATTAGATCGGATTCGGAGATCAAAATATTCGGAACGTTTATCCAAACCTAACATTCGGATTGGATTGGATATGGGATCAATTTGAACAATCAGATTTTTTTTTTCTCAGCCTAACTATCACCCTAAAATGACATATATGCCCTGTTCTTTTGGATTTGAAGTTGTTGAACTGAACTGAACTTATAGGAGCTGAACTGAACTTATAGAAACTGAACTAAACTTATAAGAGCTGAACTGAACTGAACTGAACTGAACTTATAAAAGCTGAACTGAAATTATTTATAGAAGTCGAATTGAACTAATAAAAATTTTGCATTTTATATAAGTTAATTTTTTATACAAGTACTACAATACATTACAATAAAAAATAAATTACATATTACATTTTTTTTCTAACCATGTGTTTCCATATTATCCGCCTCCTCATCACTTTCATCTTCATCATAATTTTCACTAACATCATCAAATCCATTGTCTCGCTAAATGTCTTTTACTATGTTATTTCGTACCCTTTACATAGCTTCCTTACGCTTTGTTTCAGACATGTCTCAATTAATGAGATATAGGTGAAATAAGGGTAACAATATTAATGAGATATGTGGACTTGAGAATAAGTAATGAGTAAGCGGCCTAACATAAACAAATTATAAGGATCATTTTTTTTTTGTTTTTTTTATTTAAGAATAATGTGTATTGGATAATTTTAATATTGGATTTTTTTTGCATTAATTAAAATGAAAAGCATAATTTTTTTTTTTTAATTTGTCAATATTAGAAAACGGGTATGAATTTGTAGTTAATATAAGTTGTATGAACTTGTCTAAACTGAGCTTATAAGAGCTAAACTGAACTTATAGGAACTGAACTTATAGGAGCTGAACTGAACTTAACTTATGAGAGCTGAACTGAAATAAACTTATATAGGAACTAAACTGAACTTATAAGAACTGAACTGAACCGAACTGAACTTATAGTAACTGAACTGAACTTAAAGGGAGTGACTTTAAGTCCAAAAGAATAGGGCCATAGTGTGACACTACTTGAATTGAACCCAAAGGCGACCCGATCAAACATTTTTTTAACTCCTATATAAAGTCTAATTTCGTATTTTTCATGCGCCCAAATTATCTTTCTCTCTCTCTTTCTCCAGGTATATTTTCGTATTTTTCTTCTTCTTTTTTCTTCTTTATTATATGCTTGAAATTGAAATTAGGGTTCAGTTATTTTGGGTGTTTCCAATTTGTTGAAATTAGCGTTTCAGTTATGATTTATCTGTTTTTTTTGTCTATTTAATTTAATTTTTTCAATTAGGTCTATTTTGGATGTTTCATTTCTTGTTTAAATTAGGGTTTGAATTATGAATTATTGTTTGGTTATTCAATTACTTCTTTTTTAGGGGATTTTAAATATAGTTCAGTTAGAGTGTAAATTATGAATTATTGTTTGGCAATTCAATTACATCCTTTTTGGGGGATTTTAAATATAGTTCAATTAGGGTTTGAACTCTGCAATATTGCGGCAGCTATTTTGTTTGGCTATTAAATTAGTCTTCTTTTTTCTTAGACCTATTTCGCGTGTTTGAGATTTGGTTAAAATTAGGTTTTTGAATGTTTGATTAATGTTATTTAATGAAATTTGCAAGTTATATCTAATCCAAATGTGGTTTAATTGGTAGAAAATTAGGGTTTCAATTACAATTAGAGTTTAAATTATGAATTATTGTTTGGCAATTAAATTACATCCTTTTTTTGGGGATTTTAAATAGGGTTTCAACAATGGAAGACATGGCTGCGATTGTTTTATATGGTTATGAGTCGGTGGAGAAGAAATCACCTCTTGATCGCTATGAGTCGGAGGATGTATCTTCACTGGATAATTCGTGTTTTGAATATGAGCCAGTCGTCGAAGAGATGAAAAAGATGAAGATAGAAACCAAAAACAAAGTCGAAGATACTGGTGTGACATTTTTTGACACAACTGATGCCTGTATTTTGGAATTAGATCCCGAAAAACTTAAGCCAACCAATAAAAAACAACTCCTTGACCTTGCCCCCTTTTTGAAATATTGCAGACTACGCAAATTGACGATCCGTACTTTTAGCGGCCCTGGTATAGATGCTCGTAAGTTAGAAGGTGGTGGAATTATAGTATATGAGAGGTCTCAGTTAAGCGACGTAAAGTTGGAGAGGTACTCCAATAAAGCGCGCGAAGCCATCCAACAATACAATGATGTCGTCACCAATCCCAATTCCAAGCTTGAGTTTGTCTGGTTTACTAGGTGTGCATTCAAATTTCAGAATAAGTTATTTATCACGTTTAAAGGTCGCCAAGACGGGAATGGCCAAATTGGTACTTATCAAGCTGCAATCCTTGATAAGTTCTGTGGTTATGAACTCCAACTTGTTTTTCTTAGGCATGTTGAAGCTGATAAGATCCTTGCCTTTTTGTCTCTCTCTGGTAATAACTTAGTAATTTCTTTTTGTCATTCATTTTCTACTTAAATGTGTGTTGCTTGTGTTGATGATCTTCTTTTGCTGATGATCTTCTTAAAAGGGGCTGCTGAAGAAGTGAAGAAGTTTTATCGCGGAAATTGGAATTGAAGAAAGTAAGACAAGGTAGTATATGGACTCTTTCGTTGCAATGTTGTACTAATCACCACATTATTTAAGGGCAACATATACTAACGCCACAACAATGTCTCTTGCAAGTTTATTTCCCTATTTTATACAATCACATGGCTTTCTCATGCCTTGATCAGTTTGGTGGCACTAAAGATTTTGGCTGCTGCCCGCTGGCCCTTTATTTATGTCCCATAGTGATAGATTTGTCGAGAAACTTACTCGGAAATCGTAGCTTATAGGAAATGTTTATATGTTGGCTACATTTTGATATATATGAGAAGTTTTATGGCCCTTTATTTCCAATTTTCCATAGTGAGAGTTTTTGGCAGTTTTTGCCATATTTCCGATTATGCCGATAAGATACAAGACGTTTTATGGGGATTTCAAATGTTGTCATACTTGGTACTTTCATTAGGAAGGCCAACCTATACTTAGAATACTTTTGATCGATAATTTGATGAAATGTAGGTGAAGGTTAAATGAAGATGGGGTCAGAGCCTATAAGAAATGTAGCGAATCAAAGTGTATTTTATATGGAAACGTAATGAAAAATATTATGTGATAATTAGAGTAAGAAGGATAATAATAATTTGAACTCTTGCAATAATTTTATTATCTCTTAATAAAATTGGAAATACACCAATTATAAATAAACACACACACTCGTAATCTCACAAATATTTCTACGGACTCACTAAAGCTTACAAACACTTCTTATTGTTTGCTTTGTTTGTAATACATTGCTCAGACAAATGCTAGCTGTTTATACTACACAACCTACTATCACAATAATGGCTTTAACACATACACACACTATACTAGAAAGACTTTTGCCCTGCAAAGTGAGAAAACTTGGAACTTGGGCAGCCATGTTTTACCCTTATTTTCCATAAGCCTATTAAAAGATAGGTAGGCAATTATTCTTGACAATGAGTATGAGCATTTACCGATCCATGTGTGAACAAATGTGAGTAGTTGTTGAATTTTAACAATCCCCCTCAACGACTACTCCCGCTCAAAGCTAACCGAGAAATCATACCCAGTTGTTTTCAGAACTTCTCAAACTTTGGTCCACTCAGACCTTTGGCAAAGATGTCTACGACTTGATCATCGGTCTTGACATAGTCCAGATGAATCTCGCCTCTTAGAACCTTCTCTCGTACAAAATGGTAATGTCAACATGTTTTGTTCTAGAATGAAAAACTGGATTTTCATCTAATCTCATTGCTGACATGTTGTCACAATAAACTCCAGAATCAACTGGTTGATATAGATCCTTCAAGAGTTGTGTTAGCCATACACACTCTTGTGCTGCCATCGCTGCTGCTCTATACTCTGCCTTTGTACTTGACAATAATACAATAGGTTGCCTCTTACTACACCACGAAACAGCACCAGAACCAAGACTAAATGCATACCCGGTTGTTGATCGACGTGTGTCGTGATCACCAGCATAATCAGCATCACAATACCCGTGAATTTCAGATAATTCACCACTTGGGTACAATATTCCATAGTCAATTGTTCCTTTAATGTACCTCAATATACGTCGTATTGCTTCCAAATGAGACTTCTTTGGGTTTTGCATGAAACGACTAACCACGCTTACCGCGTAAGCGACATCAGGTCGAGTCAGTGTGAGATATATAAGACTGCCTACGAGTTGTCTATACATCGTCACATCCTCTAAATCTTTTCCCTTTGTAGAACACAGTCTAACATTAATCTCGGTTGGAGTCGACACGGGTTTGTAATCAAGCATACCGTACTTCTCCAAAATATCCTGGGCGTATTTCTGTTGACAAAGAAATATCCCACCTTTCGTTCTGTCTACCTCTAGACCAAGAAAATGCTTTAGCTCTCCAAGCTCTTTTATATGAAACCTTATTGAGAGATTTGATCTTATTTGATGAATCTCTCTATCATCGTCTCCAGCGATGATAAGATCATCCACATAAACAAGGACCACTGATAACTTTCCATCTCGAGCTTTTACAAACAAGCTCGAATATGCAGGAGCAACTCAATAACCACTTTGCAATAAGAACTCAGCTATCTTCCCGTACCATGCTCGTGGCGCCTACTTCAATCCATAAAGAGCTTTCTTCAACTTACATACATAATGTTGATCAGAACTTTCAAACCCTTTAGTTGATCCATGTATATGTCTCTATCAAGCTCGCCATGAATAAATGCATTCTTCGTGTTCATCTGCCACAATTTCCATAAATTACTAGCTGCAAGTGCTAGTAAAACACGTACCGTGGTAATCTTCGTAACTGGACTAAATGTTTCATCATAATCTAGCCCATATTTCTGAGAGAATCCTCGAGCTACTAGTCGTGCCTTGTACCTTTCAATAGAACCATCTGGCTTGGTCTTCACTTTATACACCCACTTGCATGAAATGGGTTTAACATCGGTTGGCTTTGGCACTAACTCCGAAGTTTCATTTTGATGAAGTGCTTGGATTTCCTCTTCCATAGCCTTCATCCAATCTTTGCTACGAGCGGCCTCATCGTAACTACTTGGCTCTTTCACGGTGTTCTCCACCATTGCTGCATTTGCATATTTAGGATTTGGCTTGTGTGGCCGGCTAGTTCTCCTCACTTGTTGCTGACTATCCTTATCTTGGATAATGACATCTTCAACCTGACTCGGTCTTAATTCCTCAGGAGTTCTGTGGTGTACCCCTTGTTGTCCAAGGACTTTTCTCTTTTACTGGTGAAGATTGAGATCCTTCACTTTCTGATTCACCATCACTCTCGCTTAACTGATCATCTATCTTATCCTTGAGTTATTCCTCAATCTCCTTTGAGTCTGGCAGTAACACGGCTTGTGGTGACCACCAAGATGATGCTTCATCAAACACCACATTTCTTGACACATGATATTTGTCAGTAGTTGGATCACAACATTTCCAACCTTTCCTTTGATCATCGTACCCAAGAAAGATACAGCGAATTGCCTTCTTGTCAAATTTGGTACGAAGATGATCTGGAACGATGACATAACATACACACACGAAAACTCGAAAATGACTCACAGCAGGTTTTAGCTCCCACAACTTCTGAAATGGAGAGACATATTCTAGTCTCGCTTGTGGTAGCCTATTTGTCACATGTGCAACTGTCTTCATGCATTCAACCCAGTAACATGGGGGTACATTTTTGGCATGTACCATACTTCTGCATGTCTCGGCGAGATGTCTATTCTTCCTCTCTGCCACTTCATTCTGTTGTGGAGTGTTTGGACACGTCAACTGACGTTTGATCTTACAATCTTGTAGATATCGTCTGAATTTTGTGGTTGTGAACTCTCCCCCATTGTCTGTACGTAGACATTGAATCTTGCTGCCAACTTCTTTTTCCACTTTTTTTTTGAAAGTTTTGAACTTGACAAAGGCTTCTGATTTTTCCTTTAAAAAATCAACCCACACATATCTTGAGAAATCATCAATGAAAGTGATCATGTAACGATAACCACTAACTGATGGTTGCTTCACCGGACCAAATAGGTCAGAGTGAATTAACTCCAGAGGTGCCTCCGCCTTGAACTTTGACTACTCATATGGTAGTTGATGTGCTTTGACAAATTGACACCCAACACAAACTACATCTTCCTTCACATCAAGTGGAGGAAGGCCATTGAGCATTGATTTATTCATCATGACTTTCAGCTTGGTGTGGCTTACATGCCCCAGGCGTGTATGCCACAAATCAGCCGTCTCATTTTTCCTAGCTTTGTCTGCAAATTATGTCGTTTGAGCAGACATTACGTAGACAGATTCCAAACGTCGCCCTTCCATGATAGGAGATGAATTCTCTTCCAAACTTGGATACACTTTCACAACATTAGGCCCAAAAGCCACATGATTTCCCGAAGCTGCTAGTTGTGACACCGATATTAAATTCTTCGTCATACTTGATACATGATAGACATTATCAAGATGAACTTGTTGGTTACTATATCTTGCGATAACCATGGCCTTGCCAATATGAATGATTGGTAACTCCGAGTTATTTGCAGTCACAACAACTCGTCCACGCTTATACTCTGACATGCTATGAAACTTCTCTTTGTCTCCCGTCATGTGATTCGAAGAACCTGAATCAATTATCCAATCATCTTTATAATTGATTAAGTTGTCACTTTAATTTCAGCGACTAATGCCATTGATTCGTGCACTATTGACTTCTTGCTTGAACCTCCTTGTTCAACTGAATATGAAGCTTGAACATCCCATTCAACTTCCTTATTTTTGTGCCCATTTAATGTTGCGACATTTCCTTCTGCTGGTTTTGTCCAACAATATCGAGCATAATGTCCCTTTTTACTACACTTGTAGCAAACAACATCTAGGCACACATGACCTCTTTGCTGGTCTGGTTGTCGATCTTGACGAGCTCCCCCTCGTTGGAAGCCTCCTCTTCCTTGGCTTTTTCTGAATCCTTCTGGCTTTCTATTTGAACCGCCTTGAGAACTCGACCCATAATTTCTCTTGTCACCTCCTTGGTATGACTTTTTTTTTTACCAAATAGAGCATTTTCTTCTTCCTTGATGGATGCTCCAGACATTTGCTTATCTAGAGTTTCTTGGTTGGCTAACATATTTTCAAACTCAATAAGAGTTGGTTGTGTAGCCCAACCTCGAACTGCTGCAACAAGAGTACTGAAACCTGGCCTTAAACCGAAGATAATAATTCTTCGCATCCTAGTATCCGTGATTGGATTTTCAGGATCCAACTTTGTGATTTGAACACACAAAGTTTTGACTTTGGTAAACCACTCGTTTACCGACATGGTATTTTGTCGAACCGACATTAGCTCATTCTCGAGCAACTGGAGTTGAGAATCATTCTTCTTTGAGAACAATTCTTTTAAAGTGTCCCATGCCTCCTTTGGTGTTTTTGCATCTTTGATGCGATACAGCATATTGTCTCCGACGGTTGTTGTTAACACGTACATAGCCTTTCCGGCTTTGACCTTCCACTTCTTCAGCTCTTCTCCTCTAGCTGGTTTGGCGGTTTCACCACTGCCAACGATGCTCCAAAGATCTTGTCCCAACAGATTGAATTGCATACGTGTGCTCCACGTACTGTAATTTCCACTGTTTAACTTCTCAATACCACTAGTTGAAAAGTTGATATCTCCCATGATGACTTGATGACGCCCGGCTCAATCAAGTAAGCTCGATCCCCGACCAATTTGCTTCACAGTCCCGGACTGTGCACACTAAGATAATATTGATCCCAGAGTGTATTTTATACGGAAGCGTAATGAAAAATATTATGTGATAAGAGTAAGACGGATAATAATAATCTGAACTCTTGCAATAATTTTATTATCTCTTAATAAAATTGGAAATACACCAATCTCTCTCTCTCTCTCTCTCTCTCTCTCTCTCTCTCTCTCTCTCTCTCTCTCTCTATATATATATATATATATATATATATATATATATATATATATATATATATATATATATATATATATTTCCACATAAAAAATAAAGTGGAGAATCTTTTAATTATTATAATATCTATGTTTCCTATTTTATATTCATGAGAAGTTTATAATTTGAGATATTCTACGGTGTACCTCTGAGTTTTTCAGTTTTCTATGTTGTACCCCTCCTTTTTTAAAATTCTACATTGTACCCTAAACTTTTTACCTATTTCTCCATCATAACCCTGTTTAACTCTTCATTAACTTTATCAAAATCAAACGACCGTACTTTGCCCTTTATTCTGACTTATTAATGTTGTATCACCATTTTATATGTGAAACATCACAAATGACCTTTAATAAGCACCAACTATTAAAAACAACTCTTATGATTCAGGACATGATATTGGAGATTTTTTGAACTTTTAGTTAGTTTCATTGGGCTGATGAGTAAATCGGCAAACTAATAAGTAAATGAGTAGGTTATCGAGTAATTGGAATGATAAATAGGCGATTTAATATGACATTTAAGAAACTAAGTTAGCAATGACAATAAATAAGATCATGGTATAGACTAATGTATAGAGTTTAAGGGTACATCATAGAATATAAAAAAAAGAGGGGTATAACGTAGAAAACCGAAAACCACGATGGTACACGGTAGAATATTCCTTCTAATTTTTATATAAAAACTTTGACATTTCATTTTGCAAAAAAAAGGTCGTTATAAAAATTATAAAGATATTATAATTAGATTCGTGGTAAAAAATGCTTTCATTAGAGTATAGATTTTATATGATTTGCACATATTAAAGATGGTGTAATTCTTAATATGTTATATGTCTCTTAAATATTATTTTAGAGAGCTCTTAAGAGTTTATATCATTATCTTCAGAGTATGATATATAAATATAAATATTTTCTATGTTATTATGTATTACTTCGTATATTCAAGTGATGTTTATAATCTTTATATAAAAACTTATACATCTTATTTACCCAAAAAATATTCTAAAAAAATTTATGAAAACTATATTATAATAAAGTCTTGGTAAAAGAAATGCTAGCATTAAAATATAGTATCATATTATTTGCATATATTTTTAATTATGATAAAAAAATTTAAAACGTACGAATATTAATAAATAGTACTCCCTCCATTCAAGACCAAATAAAACATTTTCATTTACACACTTGTCAATACACAAACTACAACGTAAATATCTTTAAGTTTACATTATAAAAAAATTTAAAATTTTGATATTCTCATTGTACTTTATAGTTGAATCAAATAAGATCCCACATGACCATATTTTATCTTATATATTGCAAGGAATCCTAAAGATTATATTCGTTCATGAATAGTGTAAAAAAAGAAATGTTGTATTTGGTCTTGAATCGAAGAAGTATAATATTTGCTTATTATTATTAACCCGGTTTAGATGTCGAATTATGCGCAAAAATATGGTGTATTTCTACGTATGTTGTTTGTCCCACATTGAAAGATATGTTGGTGTGGTAAATATATTACGTATAAATAATAGAATTGTGCCACATCGAAAGTTTATCATAAGGTGGGTGATCATATGATTATAAAAAGAAGACATTCTTAAAACCTAAATACCAACCCAAAACCTTCTTAGTCTCTTAAGCATTGTCTTGGAGAGTTTTAAGAGTTTATATCATTATCTCCACGGTATGATTTATATTATGTCTAAATTATTTTTATATAAAAACTTATACATCTCATTTAACAAAAAAGTAACATAATTATTTTTTTGAAAAATTATATAATTTGATTCGTGCTAAATAAATGCTAGCGCTAGAATATAGTATTATATTATTTGCACATATTTTAATTATGATAAGAAGTTGAAAAAAATGTATTATACGAATATTAATAAATAGTATAGTATTTGCTTATTATTATTAAACTAGGTTAAATGTCGAATTAGGTGCGAAAAAGATTGTGTATTTGAGTGTTTCTAAGTATATTGTTTGTTCCACATTGAAAAGTAATGTAGGTGTGGTAAATATACAACATATAAATAGTTGAATTGTCTCACATTAGAAGATTATCATGAGATGAGGTATCACATTATTATAAATAAGAGTCATATTTGAAACTTAGGACTATCAACCCAAAATCTTTTGAATCGTTTAAATATTATCTTAGAGAGTTCTTATAAGAGTTTTTGTTAACGGCAAACTTTAATTTGAACAATACCATACAAATATTAATCACATAGATATTTATAAAAGCAATTATATGTTACTATATTAGTGATATTATAATGTTTATTTTAAGACAATCGATAATATAATAACTTTATTTAAGACAAAATCATAATTAAAAAATAAAATGGGTGCTAAATATACATAAATTGGTTATTAATGTGTTATATATAATGATAATTTCTGCACTAAAATAGAAAATTTATGAACTATAATACAATCAAGTGTTACATAAAAAGATCTTGAATCCACAAATAAATCAATAATGGGCTATTTTACTTTGAAAAAAGTATAATTAAATCTTTTTAATTTTCAAATATAGGTAATTATTATGCCTCATTACATTCGAGTAGCTAAAACACATCATAATTTTTAACCATTAATCAAAATCGCACCAGAAAAAGAAAATATTTTGCATTTGTTTATACATTTTATCGCTCCCTCAATTACATCTTAAAAGTCGTGTTAGGAAAAAAGAAAGCAATTAAAATCATATCATTTGTACTTATTTAAATTATGACAAAAAAATGAAAAAAAAAAACGTACAAATATAAATAGATAGTATAGTATTTTCTCATTATTAAATCAAGTTGGATACCAAAATAAGCGCAAAAAAAGGTGATGTACTTTTTCGTGGGCTATTTGTCGCACATTGAAAAATAATGTAGGAATGATAAATATATTACATATAAATATTTGAATTGTTTCACATCAGAAAATTATCATAAGGTGGGGTGATCCTAAAATTAATTTAGGAAAGTATCATAAATAATATTTTTTGATGTAAAAAATAATGTGGAAAATCTTTTAATTATTATTATAATATTATAATATTTATTTCTCTATATTATATTCAAGTGATGTTTATAATTTTTATATAAAAACTTTTACATTTCATTTGGCAAAAAAATATCATTAAGAAAATTATGAAAATAACATAATTTGATTCGTGGTAAAAATGCTACCATTACCGTATAGATTTTATATAATTTGTACATATATTAAATTGTGTATTTTTTAGTATGTTATATGTCCCACATTGGAAAATAATGTAAGATTATATTAAAAAAAAGAAGGTCCCAAATCGAAAAATTAACATAAGATGTGGTGGTCTTATGATTATAAATATGAGGCAACATTGAAACTTAGGTATCAACCCAACATCTTTTGCGTCTCTTAAATAAGATGTTTTGACTTTTGATCATATCTAAATAAATGATTAGATATAAGATGTAAATATTAAGACCTTATAACCATTTTTTGTTATTAAGTTAATTACCCCGTTGCAACGCACAAGCATCCAAACTAGTTATAAATAAACACACACACACACACACACACACTCTTAATCTCACAAATATTTCTACGGACTCATTAAAGCTTACAAACACTTCTTATTGTTTGCTTTGTTTGTGAATACATTGCTTAGACAAATGCTAACTATTTATACTACACAACCTACTATTACAATAGTGGCTTTAACACACACACACACACACACTATACTATAAAGACTTTTGCCCTGCAAAGTGAGAAAACTTGGGCAACCATGTTTTATCGTTATTTTCCATAAGCCTATTAAAAGATAGGTCAGCAATTATTCTTGACAATGAGTATGAGCATTTACCGATTCATGTGTAAACAAATGTGAGTAGTTGTTGAATTTTAACCAGAAACTCTTTTATAAGTCGTTTCCTTGGAAGAAAGTTCAACCAAAGTTCCAAGACAATCTATTGAGTTCCAGACAATCTACAATAATTCTTCATTTGTATATTTGATAGATATTTAATGATATTTATTCGACAATTGAAATTCTTGGGATACTGTATTCAAGTTTTTGACTCTAAATAAACTGTCTCGGGGTAAATTATGTAGAATAGTGCATTAAGTTGAGTCGGTAAAAGAGACGGCTTTTTCTTGAGAAAAAAATCTTCCAGTTGGATTCATATATCCAGTATCCTTGACAAAGAAAGAGTCTTTGGGTAATTCGAGATTACTGAATTGTGATGTTATCGTTCCACTTAGAACTACAGCATGTCGATACCCTTCACCTACCTCCTCCACTTCTTCTAATATCCCTCTCATACTCGCTATCCTCATTTTCGATGACATAGGAAAAGAACTTGTCCTGCATTTTAAATTTTATTAACTAGCAACTTAGTACCATAAAGACATGAAAATAAACGATATAATTACCTCACAGACTTGGTTTTCCTCCTTTGCTCTCGCACAAATCGAACCGACAACTGGATAATCAAACAAAGCTTTTTCAATCTTTTCCTCATCATATCCTTCTAATCGAGTTACTCTGGAAATTCTCAACTTTTGACCAATTTTGACCGGTTTTTTAATGTCACTAACCCCCTCATAAGAATGATAGTTCTCTTCTAACTCTACATAATGTTTTTCCACCCACTGATATGTCTTCTCAAGGCTTCCTCTCAAGGCTATATAGAAATGCAACCAATCTCATATATGTCTTCATATCCACTCTACATAATGTTTGTACTAGTTTATTTTATTTATGAAAGTTTACAATTGTCTAAAAAAAAAAATCTAGCGGAAGATAGTCACGAAGAAATTGTTGATTATTAGCGGGTTTGGGACGAATATGGACAGGCCTACACTTACAAAATTTGTAGAAGGAATATAATGCGAATAGAGTGTATGGTGGCATGTGTTAGTATGCAAAAAAACTAAAATTAACTTTGAGATAAATGAGAAGTTTGAAACCACAGAGTTGAGTATTTCGAAAGATCGACATTTGCATTTGCGGGGATGAGATGAGAATTTCATGCGAATATGCTGTTAGTATGCAAACAAACTAAAATTGATTTTTGTAAACATTAATTAATTAATTAATTAATTTAATAAAATAATACCTCGTAAAAAATCAAGCAAATTTTGTTTATCTTCATCAGAATTTAACATATTCACCCAACTACATGAAACATGAAACATGAAACATGAAACAATTAATCGATTAAGATTAAATGAATGAATGTATGAATATTATATATGAAAAGTTCAAGTCACATATATAGCCTAGCTCACCCAGGATTGTTTGTACAATTCCGATAGACAGTTGCCGACTTCTAGTAAACTTATAGTTCCGGTTCCTGCAAAATTTGAATTTGAATGTCACTTGAAGCCTCTAGTTCCGTTGACTAAATATTAAATATCAAACTAACTCCATTTTCATATATACTGCTTTATCTTCTTCAATGGCACTTTAAGCCATCAATCTCCTCCGTTAAATCTTCCGGGACAGTTTGCCTACTAATATACTTTCATTAACATAAACAATATGCCCATAAACTGAAAAATATATCAAGTTATTTCGTAAACGCTCATTATCATCATCATTTCTTTAATTTTCCAGTTTTGTTAACATGTTTCTCCTACAACTTTATAGTTTTTCCTAGATTGATTACATCTTTTAGACAACATTTTTGCACATAAGAATTTGTGACAAAATATTAAAAAAGAAAAGGCTTGAGCGACATTTTTCTTGTTTACTACGACATTTATGCTAAAAAAACTTACAATAGTTGTGACAAAATAATAATAAATCATGGCAAAATTCTAATAAATTGTGGTAAATGCGAATATATTGTGCCAATATATATATAACATAAAAATAATACATTTTTTTTTCTTGCAATTTTATTTGTAAAACCTACATCTTTAAAACTTTTGATTGGTACCTTGTAAGAAAGCAAGTAACTCTCGCTTATCTTCATTGAGTTAACATGTTCACCAATCTACATGAAAAAGTTAATTAATTATGAATGATGAATGTATAAATATATGAAAAAATTGAGTCACATAACCAACTGGCTGGTTATCGAGCATTATTTATACAACTCTAACCAATAGTTGTCGACCTCCAGTAAACCAGGGAAACCGATAAACTTGTTGGTTGTTCACTCTCTGTGACTATTTAGAGACTTTGTACAACTTGGTTTACCCTCAGAGCAAGTCCATCAAACTTTCCAAACAATACATTTTGGATTATATCCTTGTCGACATAAAAAAAATAACAGATAAAGTATTTGGATATAATCTACATAAAGCATATTTGTGGGCTGCTGCTAATTTATTGGTGTTAGAAGAACACTATGATCATTTTGTTAAGGTTAATCGTCCACAAGGAGTGGTTTAAAATGGTCTTCGATTGAGAATTGTAAAGATAAATGGATATGAAGGATGTGACCAAAACTCGATTGAAAATGTGATATTGAATAAACCGGTTGCTGCTTCTGTATGGATAAATCGAAATGAGATGCTTGAAGTAAACAAGGTAACAATATTAGAGAAAAAAAAGGCACGCAAAAATTTCAATAAAAATTACATTATTTTGGTTGTGGTAGTCTAATACAGTAACAATTTTGAATTATGTAGAATCATAATACCCCTTACGCCGTTGATGATGCTGGTGGCAAATATGCGACGATCGAAGATCTATGGAGAAAGTTAACAAGGCAGAGAAAAAGACAGGGAATAAACACGCAGTGATACATAGTGGGATGATAGCATCCCATTCGGACCTCCCGAATTCCTAACGGATTCTTACGTTGTGAAAGATACTGAGTGGTTTGTGCCAAAAGACATATTTTTTTTGTGAAGAGATAGTCCACTATTTTATCCGGGGAACTCAATGCACTACTATATGTAGTGTACCCCGACTCTCTTTATTTGAAGTAGTAAAGTTCACTTGAATATTAATATCTATGAGTAAGATAATATGTTGCTTTTTGAGTTGAGTATGCAAAGTTGTGTAAAGTGAATGATGGTATCTTGAATGTGTTTGGTGAATCTAAATAGAATTGTTTGTTGGAAATTTGAAGATAATAGGTGCGAGAATTTGTGTTTATTTGGTAGCAAGTTTTGCTCGTGACGGTCAGATCACTAGTTTGTGACGTCTCTACAAACCCCATTCTTTTTTAACATTATTTAAATCGGATGTGAGTCGTCACAAACTTGTGACAGTAAAAAGTGAGTGAGAATTTGTTTTTATTTCTAACTATATTAGTCCAAAGGCAGGGGATGTATATTTTGTTTTCCCTTCTAAAACCAAACAAGTGCAATGAAATTCGACAAGCTCATTTGCATTTGAAACAGTTTTCGTTCAGTAAATGGTCTCGGGTTTGTAATAAAGGCGAACGATGGTGCATAGGAGCGCTGATGACAAATTTGTCAGACATTTGTCGTTATGAGTTGGCCTTGAAACATGCTAACTCGGTTATCGAAGGAGTTATGTCCACTGTCCTATACAAATTAACTCACTTAAGACTATGTAATCGATATGCCTTGCTAGAGGCCAATGTTGGTTTGACGCGTAAGGTGATTTACGTATCTGGTAGTCTTAAATGCGCCTATTGGGTCACACACAAAAGGTACGAGATTAGTATAATTATAAGTCGGACTTATAATTAATACTAACAGGTCTCTAATAATGATTAGGCCCAGCTGCACTTATCTGATAGAGTTTTAGGAAACTAACCTATGTATCTCAACTATATAAAGAGAGTTTGTGTGACAAACCTAATCAGGGTTTTTATTTTGTCTGACATAAAGAGAGATACACTAAGAGAGAGGAAATGAGTTTTCTCCAAAGTTAGATTTCTTCCCTTCAGTACTAGCATATGAGGCGCAGATTAGTACCTGTGTGGATACCGGTAGAGGCATCACAATTGGGGTGCGTATTATTCGTATGGGGTTTCGGATTTCTACATCAAATACACTTCTTATTATCGTTATTGTTCCGCTGCGCTAAGAGGTATGTGATTCATCTTATTTCCTACGTTAATTTGTATAATACTTGCGGTTAGACGATCCTGGCTCATAGGGTGTACAAAACCCTATAGTGGTATCAGAGCCTTTTGTCGCGTAGTATTATTCAAATCGACTTGAATCTTGCCCCATAATTTATTATGGGAGATTCAATTGATAAGATGGATATGAATATTTGTAGATCTATTAGAAACATGTTTAGGGTAGTTTCAATTTGCGAATTTAATATGGTGGATTATGAAATTGGATTTTATATAAACCCTAATTTTGAATTAGAGTATTGTAGATACCTCATTTATGCACCTCCCGCAAACCACCCGGTGATGATTGGGCCGCATGTTTGGTATGCTGAACGATTTGTGACAATTCGTAAGATTATCGTCAAGTGATTGCTCAAATATTAATGTCTACCTCTTAGTTGTCATCTACGTGCCGATACGGTCGTTTTGACAGTAATTAGAGTACATTTGGAGTCCGGGCCTAAAACCGTCTCCATTTTCTGAGAACCGTTAAATCCCGAGTCAGAATGTTCTGGAATGTTCCGGATATTTCTATTCCATATTTCACAATCTTTATCTTTTGGTAAACAATTTCCCGTAATATTCACATAAGATATTAAGGAAAACCGAATTATTCCGTCCTACCATAACTTAAACACGGAAATCTTTCTTCCGCAGGAGGAAACCCCTTGGGAACAGACGGCAGTCTGCGCCTCTTCCAAGAGACGCAGTGACTGCTGCGCCTCTTCCCAGGTCCTTTTCTGCGTAATTTTTGTATCTTTTTCATATCTTTCCGAGATTCACTTCCAAAGAGTCTCCGAAACCCTAATTGCTTCACGTGATTAGTATAAATAGGAGTCTTCGCTCCTCATATTTCTCACGCGAGTGTTCGCCCTTATCTTCTCCCTTTGCATTCTAGACCTTTGTTCTTACTTTTTGGCGTCTACGTGCTTGAACATTCGACCACGTAAGCTCGGATCTTTCTGAGTACCAGCCTCGTTTGCATGACCGACCAATTTGACCAACTACACATCAATCAACTTAATCAAATCTAATCGTTTTCCTCTTACGAGGGCACATTCTTTGCATTCGCGTCGAGTATCACTAATCGATATCTTAGTCCTTCTCGTTTCGTCAACATGTAAGTCTGAGGGTGTAAATCTCTCTTTTATTTATTGTATTTTAATTATTATATCACAATTGTAAGGTTTATGTCGAAAATACCTTTTAAAACCGATTTCTAAAACCGTGTTTTAAAACCTCTTTTTACGGATTTCCAGTAGACAACCGTCGAGAAAGGACGCAGCAAGAATCGCGCGCCTCTTGAAAGGAGCGCGATACTGCTGCGTCTCTTCGTGAGGGCCGCCGATTCTCGCTTCCTTTCTTCTTCGTTAAATCCTCGTAATTGGTCGTGTTATTTGTTTTCGTTTGTTTGTTAATTCTTCGACACAATCACATAATAATTTCACATGTATGTCATTAATCATCATCATTAGTTCGTATAATTCATTGTTAAATCCGACTTAAATCCCTTATAATCAATATTTTTGGTTTTTCGTCATTAAATTCAATCCGGGTTGTAGAAATTCAATTCATCAATATTAGGTCTCTGGAATTCATCTTTGACATATTTGCATCTGTTTATTATTGTCACCATCGTATATTTGTCACTAATTCGTTATAGTTAATCTATTTTATTCACTCATGTCACTAATCAATCATTCTTTCGTGTAATAATCCGTCTTAATTCCGTCTCATCCATGTTTATTGCTTTTATGACCTATTAATCACGTGTAAATAATGTATTAATCACTTTTATCCGAGTAAATAATTTAATCAATCATTAAATTCACCAACGAGTATTAACAACACGCAATTCCGGCTTCACAGCCAGAATTCAGGTCAGGAACAGACGCAGCGTCTGCTGCGCCTATTCCAAAGGACGCTCTGCTGCTGCTTTGTTCGGTTGAATTCTGCTTCTGAACTCCGTTGTTGCTTGACCTAGTTTATTTAACATACGTATAATTAATTATTAATCGTATTATCACCTTCTGATCTGTTCGTTTATTCTTTTATTATTTCGTTTTCTCAAATTATCCGTTTTTAAGGTATTTTCGACATAAATCGCCTAATCCAATGTAATTAATGTAATTTTCATTATTGCAATTTTCCTATTGTATTTATCAAATTTCTTGTATCATTTGTATGCCTTCACATGTAATTGAACATTAAATCTTACTTCGACCTAATTGTTTGCTAAATTAATTGTTCACCGACTTAGTCTAATCTCACATGAGAGGATTAAAACTTGGATGTTGTATTGCATGCATACAATCGACGATATATCAAGTACGAATAACTTCCCTAATCATTAGTAGAGGCCGCTATCGAGGCAGGCGGGATTAGGTGTTCAATCAAAAGAGCTTCCTAATACGTACCCTCACCCCTTACTCCAGATATCTGTGAACACCCGTGTTCATTGGCATCCACGAGAGTCATTCTAGACATAGAATGCTAAGGGTAACGATTGCTTAGTGTTCATGTTTCTACTTTGTGTCTTGACATGACACGAGGTATTCGAACGGTTCCAATTTCCTATAAAAATTGGTGGCGACTCCATACAAAAATGCAAACGCTTGTTTCTCTTCTCTCCCAAGCGCCCCCATGGGCCCCCGCTGTCCACAAGTATATATTTGCCCTAAAATTGTTTTTTCTAAAACCCTAAAATGATATTTCACTATTAATGATGAGCCCTAATATTATTAAGGCAAGACTCGAAAAAAATAAGATGAAGGGAAGCCAAAACCATAAGCTAAGAGGCGAAAAACATGGCTTAATTGATTGGTTTAAAAGGTTGAACAAATCGGTTTAGCATGATAATAATTGTCGAAATTGTTTCTACTAGTTTTGTTCTGTTTTTTTGTGTTAAACGGACCGGTTCCAAGTTAGTTGGACCCTTATTGACAGGGAACCGGTTTAAGGTTTCAACAAACCAGTGTATTTCAAGGCGAACCGTTTTGTTTAACATTATAGCACATTTAGCATGTTTTAGCTCGGTTTTTGATTTAATTGGAATGGTTTGACTGTGTTCTTTCCGGTGCCTAGTTGGGCAGGCCAAGACAGTTTGAGAACCGGTCATATTATAGTCGTGTCTGTCTATTTTCTATGAAAACCTATTGATTTTATATGAAAATCGATTTGTTTGGCCTTGGTTTTGTTGTATTTTGTTTAAATATTGAATTGATTATGACTATAATTGTTTTACAATTACGAATAATTTTGGACACTTGCTTTATATCTCGAATAGGGGAAATGGTTTTTTTGGTCGGGATATAAAGCAATCCTTTAAGATATCAAGTCTTGTTTGTTTTGGATGAATTGTTCAATTAAATTACAATTATGAATTGCACAATGATTTGGTTATGATTGAGAATTGTTTTGCAATTATGAATCATTTTTGGGCATTTACTTTTGTATCTCGAATTAAGAAAATCGTTTCTTTGGTCGTGATAATGTTGTCATGCCTCTTTTGTGTATATTGATGAATTGTTCATCTAAATTACAATTATGGATTGCTTAATGATTGTTAATCAAATTTGAGATATGTTTTTTCTCATTTTCCCAGGTTGGGAAATGTTCTTTTGGGTCGGGAAAATGAGAAATATTCTCAATTAAATAGCAATTATGAAATATTTTTTTGATTATAAATCATATTATGGGTCTTTAAAATTTTTTCATTAAGACATGTGATGTATGAATGATTATTGTTTTAGACTTGTATGGCTAAAACTGGTATAACTTTGAGATTATGGCTCAATGTTATAGCTGGAATTGGTACAACTCTGAGGTGGTGATAAAGTTATAGTTGAAGTTGGTATAACTTTGAGATTACGACTCAATCTTATAGCTGAAACTAATACAACTTAAATCACATGTCAATGTTATAGCTAAAGCTAGTACAACAATGGACTAATGTAGTTGACCTAGTGCCATAATTAGGACTCATATATATTGCATTTTATCACTCATAAATATTAAGCATTGCCTTTCCATTATTGGCCACTTGTGGACGCGGGCCCACGGGGGTCGCTCGAGAGGAAAAGCGAGCAAGCTTTTGCATTTGTGGAGTCGCCACCAATTTGAAATGAGGTATCTACACCACTATAATAAGTTTGCAACGTTGGTTAAAGTGACTGCCAAAGCAGTACTTTGCCGATTATGTGAATTGAGTAGATGGGTAACAGTTTGCATTGTTGGTTAAAGTGACTGCCAAAGCAGTGCTTTGTCAATTATGTGAATTGAGTTGTTACTCATACGGTGCAATTTGGTTCGCTTAACATGGCTATCAAGTCGCACTTGGGCTTTGAGGCAAGGAGTTGGTGTCATATGATGACTAACCGACAAACCGAGAGTTATATGGAGATGTAATTGACATGGTGATGTCTACCTAGACATTTGAGGTTTGGACGATGAGCCAAAGCTCACTTAAATCACAAAATGTTTAGGATCTCGGAATAATGTTCATGTATGAAGGTTACATGTTCAATTTATCATCTTAAATTGTTTAATATCTATAAATATTATTAAAAGGGTAAATAAAACTCTCAATTAAAAGCCACATAAGCATGGCTAAATGCCACCTAGAGCTCCTAAATGCCACATTGCCAAACAAAAAAACCACGTCAATATTATACAAGAATATTGGATACTGAATTGGCCCATAGTAAAAAGCCATTGTGAATAAAAAATAAAATAAAAGGAGACGCTTGAGTTGCCACAAAATAATTACTCAAAGCCATTATTGTTCACTTCATTATCCTCTTTAATGTCTATAAGTAAGCTCTTCTTTTATTTTCCACCTTTTCCTCTTCACTTCATTTCTCATATTATTTAAACCCCATATATATTTTCCGTAGTAAACATTTGCTCTCCAAATCCCATTTTTGAGTTTGTCAAGAAAATATTTCACGATAATAGCTTACGTCGATATTTCCTTACCATCAATAAGAGTGTAACTTAGGTTATGTGTTGTTATATGAGTATAATTTTTTAAAATTTTATGTAATGTTATTTGTAAATTCGTTCGATATTCTATAAATATTATTAAAAGAGTAAATAAAACCCCCAATTAAAAGCCACATAAGCATGGCTAAATGCCACCTAGAGCTACTAAATGCCACATTGCCAAAAAAAAACCACGTCAATATTATACAAGAATATTGGATACTGAATTGGCTCATAGTAAAAAGCCATTGTGAATAAAAAATAAAATAAAAGGAGACGCTTGAGTTGCCACAAAATAATTAATCAAAGCCATTATTGTTCACTTCATTATCCTCTTTAATGTCTATAAGTAAGCTCTTCTTTTATTTTCCACCTTTTCCTCTTCACTTCATTTCTCATATTATTTAAACCTCATTATATATTTCCCGTAGTAAACAATTGCTCTCCAAATCCCGTTTTTGAGTTTGTCAAGAAAATATTTCACGATAATAGCGTACGTCAATATTTCCTTACCATCAATAAGAGTGTAACTTAGCTTATGTGTTGTTATATGAGTATAATTTTTTAAAATTTTATGTAATGTTATTTGTAAATTCGTTCGATATTCTATAAATATTATTAAAATCTATAAAATACTATTAAAAGCCTAAGCTAAAACTGGCTTATAAAGTCCACGTCAATAAAGCCACGTGTGATTGTAAAATGCCACGTCTGATTAACGCAATGCCACATCTATGATCTATATCTATATAATAATAGAAAAAGCTAACTGAGTAGATTTTTATTTGACACGTGGCAACATATACAAGTCCAAGCAGCTATGTGACGGGTATCATCAACTTTATTCTCTCAAAAATTATATTTAAAATTTAATTTAATGTGAAATAATTACAAAATTACTCATATCTTAATTCTGACGGTTACAAAGGAAAAGGGAACCTTAAAATCCCATAATCTTCCCCATATGTGAAGTGTGAACGACTTAACACAATTATTACTCTGTTTAATACTCTAAAGACTTTACATCCCTCATCATTAACGACCTGCAATCAAACTCCCCTCTTTATCTTCTTTCTCCTTTAATGATGCGAAACATTGTCTTTTTAGAGTATTAATTCCCGTGTATTTAACTACAGTATTATTTATCCTTGTAGTTGTGAGTTTGTGACCCTATTTCGGTTAACTTTTCTCATGTTCTCTTCTCCCCCTACTCCGATCCGTATAGTTTCCCTCAAATATTGTATTTTGTTTGTTTTTCGTTTTTGGCACGATATTAATTTGTACAACTAATTTGATTTCGAATTCGATGACATAATTCCATATCCACTGCTTCTTTGTGGTATTTTTTAAGGAATTTTTAGTTATTATAATTTGCGAATTTGGTTGATTAACTTCTTGTATATTTATCATTGCTACATGGAAATGTTGGCTAGATTGCAAGTGTTATTAGGAGTATTACTCATAATTTAATGAGGTCGAGTATGTGATTGTTATGGAGTTCTATAATGAGTTTCATTTTTTTTCCTTTTTCCATATAACTCACATGTGTTGATTTATAAAGCTAACTAAGTTTCTTGGCTATGATTCACCTAGGTGCTTGGAGTTTGTGGTAGCAAAGGTGGTGATAAGTGATAACAGATACATAGTGTACGGGAAAGCTTGGCGCAAATAGCAGAGGATGATGACAACAAGACTACTTTAGAACTTTGAGAAAATTGGTTTCTACATCAACCTTAAAAAATTTCACAAATTCCCTGTGATGGACAAAATCCGTAGGGGTAAGTGGGAAAGAAAGTGGAAGAAGATTATGAGAGGTTATAAGTTTGTGACCGTCACATGTATGAGGGGCTGTAAAATTTAATTCCTCTTATCTATTTCATCTGAACATCCAATCTTCAATTTCAGTAAAATTGTAGATGAAGTAGAGAACCTGAAGATAAGATTTTGGTTATTGCTAGAAAGTAGAAATGCTTACAAAATATTCATGCATTATTGTTTTGATACAAAAGGATGGAATATTTTGAGGAGACAAATATTCATGCATTGAAAGGTGAGCTAGATCGGTATTTATGTTTGTATACTGTAGGTTATATTATTTTTAAAATATTAAATAAAAATTAAAATATATATTTTGTTTTCTATAAAAAAACGGAGTACATTAATTGATAAAATTTTCTTCTATCCGCTTTTAATATTATCTTTCGATTCAATTGAAGTATCCCTCATAAAAAATAAAGAAAAAGAGCAACTATTGAGATAAATGAAGTATATTCCTTTAATTTATAATTTCGGTTTTTCTAACCTATGCCCATTAGGCATAAGATAAGAAACCCAAAATAAAAAGAAATAAATGATATTTGTATGGGAAATTGCAATATCAACTACTTTTACTTTGATTTACAAGAAAATACATTTATTACTTTGGTGTAGCTATTTTTTCTCAAGAAACCAACTGAATTTTTTTTATACAGGAGTAAACTATATTATAGTATAAAATTCATGGATGTTGAGGCCGAGGCCCTGTTCTTTTGGAGTTAAAGTCACTTAACTTAAGTTCACTTCAGATCCTATAAGTTCAGTTCAGTTCAAATCAGATCCTATAAGTTCAGTTCAGATCCTATAAATTCAGTTCAGTTCAGTTCAGATTCTATAAGTTCAGAATCTTATAAATTCAGTTTAGAAAAATAATTTACGGAGTGTTATTTTTAAAAATCGACGCAAAAATATTTGACGTTATTATTACTATATTTGATACATATATACATTATTATTTTCAAAACAAAATTATCGCTCTTCTCATTATTTTTTATCGTAATGTAACCGTGGTATAATGTATGAACAAACCAATGTATATATATATATAAAGCTGAAAAATGTTATTATTTTACTTTGTGTTTTAGACTATATTTTCTTATGAGTGTTCTCTCTTGGCTGCCCACTAATTTCACATAATTTTTTTTTACACTAAAAGTTTACGTTTTTTTATAATAATAATAATAATAATAATAATAATAATAATAATAATAATAATAATAATAATAATAATAATAATAATAATAATAATAATAATAATAATAATAATAATAATAATCAAAAGTTGCGGTTTATTAAAAAACAAAAAATAATAATAAAAATAACAACAAGAACAAGACCAATAATAATAATAATAATAATAATAATAATAATAATAATAATAATAACAACATTGAGTTAAATTAATTTAAGTTAATTTAAAATCAGATTATATAAGTTCACTTCAGTTCAGATCCTATAAGTTAAGTTCAGATCAAATAAGTTCAGTTCAGTTCAGATCCTATACGTTCGGTCGCACACAAAAAAACATAAAAACATCAAAAGATATTTTTTTTGGCATGCACTAAATTAAATACTACTTATCCTTCCTGATTATTTATTTACATTTGATTTTGATACAAAGACAAAGGAACAAGGAGCTAAAAGGCTAACTATTGGATGCTAAATGGACCAAATTGAGCGTAAAAGATTAAACTGGTCATCAAAAGCATAATCAAATTAGAAAGGTAGAATAATTACACTCCTAAAAAAGAAAAAGAAAAAAAGTAAATAAATGACCGGGACAGATAGGGTATTATAACATGGTAACATGTTCGAGAGGGCACCAACAAAGTCCCGTGAATTCACGGGCAACTAAACTAGTGGTAAATAAAACCCCCTATAAGCCACATAAGCATGGCTAAATGCCACCTAGAGCTACAAAATGTCACATTGCCAAAAAAAAAAACACGTCAATATTATACAAGAATATTGGATACTGAAATGGCCCATAGTAAAAAGCCATTGTGAATAAAAAATAAAATAAAAGGAGACGTTTGAGTTGCTACAAAATAATTACTCAAAGCCATTATTGTTCACTTCATTATCCTCTTTAATGTCTATCTATAATTAAGCTCTTCTTTTATTTTCCACTGTTTCCTCTTCACTTCATTTCTCATATTATTTAAACCTCATATATATTTCCCGTAGTAAACATTTGCTCTCCGAATCCCGTTTTTGAGTTTGTCAAGAAAATATTTCACGATAATAGCTTACGTCGATGTTTCCTTACCATCAATAAGAGTGTAACTTAGCTTATGTGTTGTTATATGAGTATAATTTTTTAAAATTTTATGTAATGTTATTTGTAAATTCGTTCGATATTCTATAAATATTATTAAAATGGTAAATAAAACCCCCTATAAGCCACATAAGCATGGCTAAATGCCACCTAGAACTACAAAATGTCACATTGCCAAAAAAAAAAAACACGTCAATATTATACAAGAATATTGGATACTGAAATGGCCCATAGTAAAAAGCCATTGTGAATAAAAAATAAAATAAAAGGAGACGTTTGAGTTGCTACAAAATAATTACTCAAAGCCATTATTGTTCACTTCATTATCCTCTTTAATGTCTAGCTATAATTAAGCTCTTCTTTTATTTTCCACCTTTTCCTCTTCACTTCATTTCTCATATTATTTAAACCTCATATATATTTCCCGTAGTAAACATTTGCTCTCCGAATCCCGTTTTTGAGTTTGTCAAGAAAATATTTCACGATAATAGCTTACGTCGATGTTTCCTTACCATCAATAAGAGTGTAACTTAGCTTATGTGTTGTTATATGAGTATAATTTTTTAAAATTTTATGTAATGTTATTTGTAAATTCGTTCGATATTGATATCAATATATGAAGCATATTGTATATATTTTTTGACTACTTATTGAAAATTATGTTTATATGTATTTGGTTTTAGAGTTCATTAATTTGACCATGCTTTTATACGATAGATTACTAATTATTATCAATTTGATTAGTTTGTAGGCCAAGAGGATGATGTAGGCTAAATATTTGAAAAGGAACACTAAAAATGATCTTTTTGTTGGAGAAGGTTGTATACTAAAATTAATTTCTTTTATATCTTAATTTTCATGTTTTTGCCTTTTTGCTTGTGTTAATCTTCATTTTTACATTGATTTGTTGATCTAACCAGGGTTTGTTCCTCGCACCTTTCTTACTAAGATTTGTTGAGGCTTTTAACTTGAAGGCATGTGATTTCAATCATTTTACCATTGTTCCTTTCGTGAAAATTGTGATTAAACTTGTAGAAATTTGTAAATTCGCGAACAACAATTAATCTCGACTCAATAATGGACTCATGATGTTCCCATTTTCGTAATTAGAAAGTATGAGTAAGTCATTATAAAGTACAAATTAAAAACCAATCAAGTAAAATGTTGGGATTGATTTAAATAGTTTTGAGTTTTGAAGTTTCATACTTCATCCATTGTCCAAAAATTATTAATCCCTCCTAACTTTAATTGATTACTAATCTCTCTATAATGATATACTATCAAATCTTGCAAATGTATGTTTTATTTGGGTATGTGTTATTTTTTGTATTCATCATTTTTCCTTTGAAAAATAGCTCTCATATAATGAAATTGGAGTTGCGAGGATCTCAAACTTATTAACAAGTTGGACAAAAAAATCATATTGACATGGATAATGGTTAAATGTAAATTATTATCTAATATTTCTGCGTACATGTCATATTATCTAATGCATATGTCTTATAACACATAATGAGATTGTAATGAGATTTGTAGTAGGCTACTATTGTAATACTCCGTATTTATAAGTCTTGGGGTACTCTATCGAGTAGCCCTTACTCTGTCGAGTAAGGGCAAGTTGCGAAATAAAATAGTTTCTGACCTGTTGGGTACTCGATCGAGTAGCTGGGGTACTCGATCGAGTAGGGGGGTACTCGATCGAGTACCTTGGGTACTCGATCGAGTGTCCGGTTTTACGGGGGAGTTTTCTCGGGTTTTGTTAATTACGCGATTAAGGTATTTAAACCAATTCGTCTTTGTTCTAAATCACTTTTTACAAAACCTAAAACCTGTTTAAGAGAGAAAGCAACTTGTCTTCTTCCTAATCGCGTTCTTGACAATTCCCGGAGTTCAGACGGTCGGTTTGCATCGTAGTTTGTGTCGTTGGATTCCTTGCGTCGAGGGTAAGCTTTTAATGTAATTTATATAATGTTTTGTTAAGATTAGTGAAACCCTAATTTAGGAATTGGGGGTTTTTATGAATAGTAATTGAATAGTAGTATCTATGTGTTGTATGGTAGGAGGAGAGTTCATAGAAGAGCCGTTTTGAGACAGCTGTAGATACCGTCTGCGTCTTGTGCAATCCAGGTAGGATTTCCTACTCAGTATTAGTCCCATAATGGGATATTGGTGATGTGCTGTAGTTAGTTGATTGATTTGATGATTGTAATTGTGATTGTGATTGTGATTGTGGTTGTGTTTGTGATGGTTCTCGAGATGCGTTCTCGGCTGAGTGGGGTCACTTGCGGGAGTGATCTCACGCCCTAGTTTCGCCCTTCGTGGAACCCGCCACGAAAGGGGATGTGCACATTAATGGACAGGGTTATCGCTCGTACGATGAGCGGGGCTTAGGTGGGAACGGCTGCGGTCCCCCATCGGGCAGTGGCGGGTCCAGTGGACGGTCAAGATTGAGATGATGGGAGTTGGTGGTGTGTGTGTGTGTGTGTGTGTGTCAGTTCCATTTGTCTGTTTGCCTTATTATTGTTGATATATGTATTGAATTGTGTGATTAATCGACCCCGTTTAAATGTTTTAAAAGCGTGGTGATCCATTCGGGGGTGGGGAGCGATTATTTGAGGAGTGTGATATGATGCGTATGGGATAGTGGGATGAGTCATCACGTGGCGTTAGAAGTCTTCCATCGTGTCGACGAAGTCTAGTAGCTTTGATAGTTTTAGCGTAGACCGTATGAGAACCTTGTAATTCCTTTTATTAGTTTTGGGTTGAACATGTAATCACTTAATCTATAATTACTTTAAAAGTACGTTTCTTTATTGTCTTATGATATTCGTACACTCGGGCAACCGAGATGGTAGTATCCTTATACCTGAGTGGTCCTGGTAAGGCACTTGGAGTATGGGGGTGTTACAAATGGTATCAGAGCGACGATTTTGGAACCTGTAACAAATGAACATAATGAACATAGGGAGTCTAATAAAATGAACCTGGTGTATGTGTAATGGGAGCCCCGGCTGATGCTAGGTTTTGGGTGAGTAGGCGCCCTCACTTCAAAATCTTGGCCCCATGATACTTAAGCCAGTCACATGGTATGGGAACGTGGAGTCCGTGTGTATATGTGCGACGTGTATGTTAATTGTGCTGTATATGGTTTGTTGAAAGCATGTTGCATGATAGTTGGTTGACATGTTGGTTGGAATCGTTGGGAAAGCATATGAGAATGATGAATGATATGGTAGAAAAAAAAAAAAAGTAGTTCGTATATGATGATGTGTGATGAAGTGGATTTGTAATGTTGTTGTATTAGCAACATGGAAATAGGATTTGTAGTGTATGGGTGTGGTTTGTGTTATTAAAAGTTATGAAAATTTAAAACATGCGAGTAACACATGATTGAAAGTTGAATGTTATATGAGCATGATAGATGGTAATGTTTGACTTTTGGTAAGTAGTAACATGAAGAATAGAGGTTCAATGATATGTGTTTTGTATAACGAATTGGATGAAAAGCATGATGGCTGTTTATAACGTGGCACTTAATAACACGAAGTAGATTATTTTGTTGATTGTATGAGGAGTCGCGCAGATTTGAATGCGTAGTTGTAATCATAATGTTGAAATAATAATGAATGCATAGTACGTTAGGGTATGTGAGATAACATGCGGGTAGTATTCACGAGTCTGCATGACTCGATCGAGTGGGTTTGATTCGATCGAGTGGGTACTTGTCGTTATTTTGACCGAATCGTGTTTGGGCACTCGATCGAGTACCTCGGGCACTCGATCGAGTATGGGGTCACTCGATCGAGTAGCGGGGCTACTCGGTCGAGTAAGTCGAGATCGAAGGTCGGTTTGGGTTCGAGTGGGGCACTCGATCGAGCATGTTTGGCACTCGATCGAGTAGCCTCAACTCGATCGAGTAGGTTCTGGTACTCGATCGAGTGGGGTCTGTGCAGGTCATGTACGTGTTTCGGGTCATATGCGTGTTTCGGGTCATATGTTTGTCTTTTGACATTCGTTGCATATTATGTTTAATTCAAAGGTGTTGTATTACTTCTTTATGCATTGTTTTACGTATGTGTTGGTCCTGAAGCGTAAGTCACCCAATCTTATGTTGTAAAGAGTGGCACTATGATGAGTATGAGTTCGGTGGGGAGGACATGAATTATGAGTGATTATGATAGATGGTGGAAAAAGAAAAGGAAGATTGGTATAGTTTATTGAGGCATGGCGCACGTTTTGCGAGACGGGATGAGTGATATGATTGTGTGTTGAGCAATGTAAAAATAAGTGAATATAGACAAAGGATGATGTGAGTATAATGAACGTGAGAATGAAAAGATTGAAAGTAAGAATGTGGATAGTGGCAGCTTGAGATGTGTAAAGAGTTAAGGAGGGAAATGGTTAGGAGTCGTGTGGGTTATGGATTTAGGTAGTGAAAGTTCGTTTAAAGGGGTTGAGAAGAGTAATATATAGTGAACTTTGTGGAGACATGTCGCGAGGTGTATTTATAGACAATGAGTGAGTTTGGGAGGTTTGGTTTATTAAAAGATGAAACTACTGTGTGAGTTCCTTGGGTAATTGGCGATATGAAAGGAATTTTGATTTCTAGAGATGTAAGAAGGGAGATGCAATTGTTGAACAAGAACGTTGATTCTATGGATGTATTAGTGGCAAGGGTGATTGATGACATAATAAGAGAATATTTGTGGTAAGAAAGAGGGAGATGATATCGATATAAAATAATGGGATTTGAGTTTTGGAGCGATGAGAAGGTAATTGGTGCACAAAAGGGTTAGATAGAAGTAATAAGGAGTTGAGCTATTAAATTGGTATTATTGAGTGTAAAGAGAAAAGAAGGATAAAAGTAAGCTGAGGAAAATGTTCACCGGAGTTATGTGATGTAAAGGTAAGGAATCATCGAAATGTGTGATAGTATCACGAAGATGTTAGCTGAAGGTTATATAGGAGTTTCAGGACAACATGATTGATAATGAGTTTAGAGGAATTAAGGAAAGTAAGAAGTTGGAAGAATATCTGCATGATATGAGATTTTGGTGGAGAAATGGATGATGATTCAATTAAGGAAAATATTGGGAAGAATGTTGAGATAATTTTGTTCATGGATTCGATGTTCGTTGTTTGGGATGTTAACCAAAGATAGAAAAGAAATCATGATATTTAGAGATGAGTGAAGAGGTTTGATGTCCGGACAGTGGTAGTGTTATGGTCTTTGACTAGTGGTTAAGGGAAAGTGTATATTAGAAAAGTGGCAATTCTAAAGAGGCTGATTTTGTAAAGACTGAATTGATAAAAGTATGGTTGTCAGGAAGTATAAGACATAGTCTTAGGAGGTGGTTTCTCATAATGAGTGTTATCTGTATGGTTATGTATGGCGAAGGTCTTTGGTGATGCGAATGGAAGAATGTGATGAGGGGCATGCGAGTTAAGTTCGGACAAACAGTAACCTTTGTTGAGTGGTAACTTACGTGGTCAGGATTGACTAGTTGGTTGTGATTACGGGTCTATTATATGTGTAAATGTTTGTGTGAGGTTCTGACCTCACAAGAAGTGGTATGGTGTGATAATTATAAAGTCGTTTTATGAATGTTCTGTATTATATATGTTGGGCACGGTAATTTAATTGAATGATATCCAAAAAGGTAATAATTTGATTAATTTGACATGGCTAGTTATAATTTTATGTGTATTAATAACACACGTGTATTCCGTGAAATGGTAGAGATGATGTTCATGAGATGCTTATCTGTTCTTTCATATAATATGTTGCGTTGTGATAGAGTAAAGTGGATTGGAGTAAGTTTCCTTGTCCGAAAGGTTATTTCCGAGTCAGTATTTATGGGAATTGTATATAGTTGTGATGTCTATCGATGTGGTTGTGGTGCCTCGGGTAGTGATCCGGGCTCGATATTTAGTGTTGTGATGCGGGTATTTTCGCACTACGGTGTGGCTGTTGGTGGCGGTGTTGTGATGCCGTCACCGGTTGTGGTGGAGTAGGCGGGATGTTTATGATACGAGTTTTCGAAAGTGCATACCAGTTATACATAGATTGTTGTTTTGTTTGATGTTGCTCTCTGCGAGTTTCAGTTTGTGCTGATAGACAGTTGTCTTGCTTATTCATGTTTTCTTTACCAGGTTAAGTTAAGAATGAGGTAGAGTATGATATGAAATAGAGTTTAATATGTTTCGTTGTTGTCATGGGATAGTGATAATCTGTTGATGGGACACGGTTGTGAGAGGTTGTTACGGTAATTTTGATCTTGTTTTCAGATGAGACATCGTTAGACATGGTAATGGAAAATGATTCGTGGATCATGTGTTGTAATGAGCTGAAAGCGGCAGGTAGTTCATAATCTTTTGTTGAGACAGTGAGGGTAGGGTGTTGGGGAAATTAGTGTCATGTTAAGTTGTGTATGAATTTTGCGGTAATGAAAGAAAGAACTTGAGGATCTAGTGTGCGTGTACGTAACGAGTGCGGATCGTGAGTTATGCTTCTGGAAGATAAGTGCTTTACATAGCGAGGTATGTTGGTTTGCAGTGATAATGGAGAGTTAGTATGGTGATTTTGCTACGAGCCTCATGGTATAGGTTAGGGGTGTGCAGATTGATTTGAAGTATGAGAACTGGTGAAGTAAGAGAGCCTTGAGAAATAGGAGTGATTATGGAAATGAGGTTATAGGCAGTTATCTTTGACATAGGGTGGTGATGAGGATAATGAGATAATATAGCTAAGGGTTTAGTATTAGCGAGTTACGAGGACGTAACATTTGTCTTAAGAGGAGTAGGATGCAATAAAAGAGAGTTTCATGGTGGTGCATGCGGTAATATAATTGGAAGTAGAGTGTTAGCGTAGCGTAAAGGAGGGATTTGTTTTGTGGACAATACTTATAAAAGGCCATGGCCGTGCTCGTAGTAGTGTGATGCTTCAGAGTGTGGGAATATTTTATATAATGTTGACAGTTGGAGGATGATGTTATGAGTGTGAGTAAACTTCGAGGACGAAGTTCCTTTTAAGGGTGGTAGAATGTAACATTCCGTTTGATGTCTATGAGTGTCTTGATTTTAGGTTTGATAGTTGATGATATTATGGAGCTAGCAGCATTAGAGGATGGTAGTTGGTTATGTATGGAGTTGGTGTCGTGAGAGATATATGTGGTAGATACGATATAGTGAGTCATGTTGTGGAAGTAAACATAGTTGGTAGAATGGGGGTTAAGAGTTCATGTTCTAGGTTCGGTCGAGTTCTTGAGTCCTTAGCTAAGTTGTTGTGTCTTGGTCGAGTCGGTATGGTTGTTTTTATGTATGGGTTGAACTTCGGGGACGAAGTTCCTTTTAAGGAGGGAAGACTGTAATACTCCGTATTTATAAGTCTTGGGGTACTCTATCGAGTAGCCCTTACTCTGTCGAGTAAGGGCAAGTTGCGAAATAAAATAGTTTCGACTGTTGGGTACTCGATCGAGTATTTGGGGTACTCGATCGAGTAGGGGTACTCGATCGAGTACCTTGGGTACTCGATCGAGTGTCCGGTTTACGGGGGAGTTTTCTCGGGTTTTGTTAATTACGCGATTAAGGTATTTAAACCAATTCGTCTTTGTTCTAAATCACTTTTTACAAAACCTAAAACCTGTTTAAGAGAGAAAGCAACTTGTCTTCTTCCTAATCGCGTTCTTGACAATTCCGGAGTTCGACGGTCGGTTTGCATCGTAGTTTGTGTCGTTGGATTCCTTGCGTCGAGGGTAAGCTTTTAATGTAATTTATATAATGTTTTGTTAAGATTAGTGAAACCCTAATTTAGGAATTGGGGGTTTTATGAATAGTAATTGAATAGTAGTATCTATGTGTTGTATGGTAGGAGGAGAGTTCATAGAAGAGCCGTTTTGAGACAAATTTGTAGATACCGTCTGCGTCTTGTGCAATCCGGTAGGATTTCTACTCGTATTAGTCCCATAATGGGATATTGGTGATGTCTTTGTAGTTAGTTGATTGATTTGATGATTGTAATTGTGATTGTGATTGTGATTGTGGTTGTGTTTGTGATGGTTCTCGAGATGCGTTCTCGGCAGAGTGGGGTCACTTATGGGAGTGATCTCACGCCCTAGTTTCGCCCCTTCGTGGAACCCGCCACGAAAGGGGATGTGCACATTAATGGACGGGGTTATCGCTCGTACGATGAGCGGGGCTTAGGTGGGAACGGCTGCGGTCCCCCATCGCGGTGGGTCCGGTGGACGGTCGATTGAGATGATGGGGGAGTTGGTGGTGTGTGTGTGTGTGTGTGTGTGATTCAAATTTGTCTGTTTGCCTTATTATTGTTGATATATGTATTGAATTGTGTGATTAGTACTGACCCCGTTTAAATGTTTTAAAACTGTGGTGATCCATTCGGGGTGGGGAGCGATTATTGAGGAGTGTGTGATATGATGCGTATGGGATAGCGGGATGAGTCATCACGTGGCGTTAGAAGTCTTCCATTTGTGTCGACGAAGTCTAGTAGCTTTGATAGTTTTAGTTTGAGACCGTATGAGAACCTTGTAATTCCTTTTATTAGTTTTGGGTTGAACATGTAATCACTTAATCTATAATTACTTTAAAAGTACGTTTCTTTATTGTCTTATGATATTGTACACTCGGGCAACCGAGATGGTAGTATCCTTATACCTGAGTGGTCCTGGTAAGGCACTTGGAGTATGGGGGTGTTACAAATGGTATCAGAGCGACGATTTTGGAACCTGTAACAAATGAACATAATGAACATAGGGAGTCTAATAAAATGAACCTGGTGTATGTGTAATGGGAGCCCCGGCTGATGCTACTATAAAAAAATATGATTTAACTCATTTTATCATTTATGCACAAATTAAAAATTTAGGATATTTGACAAATTGATATGGATGATATACTAAAATTAGCATTTATTAAACTTCATAACTATGCTACTATAAAAAAATATGATTTATGAGAATTAAAATATTGAGAAGATAAAAAGCCCTATAATTCTATATATTTTAAACTCCTTACATTGTGAGATTTTTCATTCTAAAAAAGAAGAAGAAATAATTCAAAATTATGCATTAATTTGCCTTTTCTTTTTGCACTTACTAACTTTATTTGCCTAGATCACAAAGAGACGTTCAAGCTTTCACATAGAAAATTTAGTACAAAATCTATACAATCTAATTAAAAGACAACCTTAAGCATTTAAATTTTTTTAACATGGATGTCATGAATGACTGGACTCATTGAAGGTAATTTTTTTAAAACCACATATTATTAGTATATTAATCAAAATAACAACTAAAGTACAATATATAGTTTTGAAAATAAACCAAAGTTGTCAAAAAAAATAAGGCATTAACTAACTAACTTTTATGTATTTCAAGAATATATTTTTAAGATGGATCAACTAATTCCTCAGACAAATAGAAACAATACGACAAAAATAACAAAACTATAACAGATAAACCCGTGAATTTCACGGGTCACAAACCTAGTTAATTATTAATTATCGTTTCTTTTTGCATGTACATTTGGTTATTATTTTGTCTATATTATCACATTCTTATAAAAATGAGTTTGAATTATTTAAATTCATAGATTGGTATCTTGAGAATTGTTCTTAGTGATAGAGAAAAGATTTATTTATCCTTACGAAGGGAATCTCTTATAAACTAAAACCAATGCTAACATACAGTTTGGGCTGTATGGCTAGAGTCATGAAGATGACTAGATGTACCAAGTACTTCAACAGTCTAAATTAAGGGAAACATTCTCTTTAAGTGAGAAAGGTAAAGCTAAGATGGTCCGATTAGTTGAGAATCATCTCCTCAAACGAGAGCCCATTTTTATGTCCTTTTCCGGAAAAAAGAACATTAATTCCATATCTATGCAACCTAAGAAATGATAATGGCATAGTGTGTCCATTCTAAACGATAATTTAAATGAAAAACACATGCATCCCATCTCTTACATAAAGCTTCGTTGTACAAATTTGCATCAGACCCTTAAATCCAACACAAATTCTTGTTTCAAACAGCCATTTTTCGTTTGAAGTTTCAAACAAACATATGTGATCATTTTATAGTTGAATGTAACCATAATAGATAGTCAATATTACGACTTATGATAACTTGTTTTTCAATAATGATCACATCTATATAATACTATTAAAAGCCTAATCTAAAATGAATCATAAAGGCCACATAGACAAATCCATGTAGGCTTAAGAAAAGCCACGTCTGAATTAAGACAGCCACATCTGCCCAAATATTGCCACGTCTGCCCACATAGTGCCACCTCCATCATTGATAACAGTAACAAACTTTTGATTTCCCTTATTGAGTATAGTCAATTTCCCGAATTGAATACTCACTTTCACTCACAAGAAAAATACGCCCCCGCCATTAATCCAATACTCATCATCTTCACTACTAAAAAAAACGCCACCATTAATCACCAATTAATCGTCTCACATCATTATTCTATCCTTGCACTATATCTCCCTATCAATTTTAATCTATGTTTTTTGCACTTAGTGATAGCATACCCTCTACACTCCTAAAATCAACTATCGGTGTTTGGTAATTTGACAAAATCGGTTTCGTGTTGTGATATTATTTTATTGTAGAGGTTAACAAACATGTATGCTTCTATTCATTTCATGTACTCATGTTCTTCCATCATATAATAATCATTGTTTGATTGATTGTATGTACCGATGACGGTGATCTTCTTATGAAACATTGTTTTTTTTTTGGTGATTTTTGATTTTTTTTTTTTTCGGTTTATTGTTTTTTGAGGGTATTGTTGGATAGCTCTAATTGTTTTCTTTTGTCAGTGCTCTCAACAAGTCTTCTAATTCGGCAAGTTTTCTAATTCTACGGGATGAAAATGCTTGGTGCATAATTTGGTGCAAAAGTAAGAAACTTTTTTCGTTCTTATTATTCATTCTTAACTCCTCTACATTAGCCATATTCCGTATCTTTGGTCTGAAATACAATTATATAAGAGAAGTTTTTGAAATTGACGGAACTTTATGTGGTCTGAAGTACAATTATACAAGAAAAGTTTTCTGCTTATGTTTGTTAATTGTGTAATAATGGTGATGAACCATAGTTATTTACGTAATTGTGATTCGCTATACAGTTGATGGGGTAATTGAGCATAATGGGTAATTGGTTGCACTAACTGTAGGGTTGAGATTGACTTTTAGAGGAACAAAGTTTGTGACTTTTGCTAATTCTGACGAAAGGTTACCAGGTGAGCAATTGTAGCTTTGTTTATTTACCCAAAATTTCACTTTATTTGTGATTAAAGTCACTAAACCAACGTCTCATGGAATGTTAAACCTCAATCGAATGTTGACCCTAATTGTGTACTATTAGTCATTTATTTGGCTGATTATGGATTAAGCATAAACATTTGAAAATGTTATATGGTGGAAGTATTAATTTGTTACTATATTTTTTTATCTGTTTATGAGTGTTCATTTGGTTTTGTTGCAGATTTCTTAACTCTGGTTAGACGAGGTACATCATAGACCTTCAATTTATTTCACTCTTACAACTTTGTCAAATTGTAAGTATTTATCTTTCAGTATTTGATGAGCTATGTTTTTTGTTGTTATGTTTGCATATAAGCGATTGAGCTTGGAGAATAGGAGGATATTTATGGTCGTTTTAAATCGGAGCTTTTAAAGGTTAACAAATTGAAGGTTTCATTCCTCCACCATATTTTATCCGTTTACGTGCACCTTAATTTTTTTCCCCATTAAGGATCCTAATAAGTGGTTAATACTTCTATTGCAGGACGTATTTTACCTCTATTGTTTCTACTCTGAACAAATCAAATGTGAACCAAATAATTATCGAGATGGAACGGACATGAGAGAAATATAACAAACCATGAAGTACTTTTGAGAGGTGTTGCTAATTGGATCTGTTTTGTTTGTCAAATACAACAATGGAGTGAAATTTTAATGTCTTAAGCAGTAAAGTGGGTGTTTGGTTTGTTTCATTTTTTTTTTTTTGAATTATTTAAGAAAGGTGAAAGAATAAAACATATGTCAAATGTTTAGGACGTATGCACTGATTTTTAAAATCAAAATGGTATGAACGTTTCATTATCCCCATAATGATTAGATTAGATGTCAGACGGAAAACTAATGACTACAGAGTGAAGAGTATAATTAGTTCGCTGGATCCGCGAGTTTCGCGGGTCACAAAACTAGTTTAATTATAAAAAATAGTTACAAAATCCAGCCTTATTGTTTTAGACAAAAGCAACTCGTTTGAAACAAGACCAAACCGTAAATCCAAAAATAACACACTCCGTGACATTGTCCGTGAGTGGGCCCATAAAGGCCCAAACATACAATAAGAAGTGAAAACATATCTTTTTGTACAATTGTTTTTTCAACTTCTAGCCCATTTTCATAGGGGGACTACCTTAATTAATGTCTAACCTTTTGTACCTATGTTGTTTCTTTTTGCCATAAGAGATTGAAGTTGATGTTTTTGTTACTTTGTGTGTGTCATATTGTCATATATTTCAATCAACACAAACAATTGATGGAACTTTGTTGTTGGTATAACTTGTTGGTATTGCTAGAATATAAAATGTTACTCCCTCCGACTCAACAAATTATTTTTTTCAGGATTCGTTTGAAAAAACTTTCGTCAATTTACGTGAGCTATACATAATCGTAATTTCATAACAACAAATAAAAAGATCGTTAACAATCAAACTTTTCGAACATAAAAATCGCTAATATTTGATTAAAACAATATCGCCAACAACGATTTCTTAGCACCATTTCGTAACTATATTGCATAGCACTAATCATCAATAAATTCACTTTTCAACACAATTACATACAATATCATCCTTAATTATCATACTTCATACTAGATATTACCTTAATTACAACCCTAATTAAGTTTATCAAGCTCAAGACTTTTACCATATTTGCTTAGAAGTTTTGGACTCCCAAAATGCATGAAGAGACCTCTTAATAGAACCCAACCTCTCATTACCATCACCTCTTTGCCTAGGCACACTTTGAGACCTAGTCTTAGCTCGAGACGATTGCGTGTTAGCCATGTAGCTAGGACTAGCAAATGTTGAGTGTCCATTAAGGTACCTTCTTGAGGGAGTCTTTGGACTTATTCTCATGCTTTCGGTCCTTGATTCTCCGGTAAAATGTAGGGATGTTAGAGAGGCAGAGTCCTCTGGTATCGGATTTTGACGATTGCTTGCAAAGTAATCAGATGCTCCAAAGCTGTGGGTATAATAGTCATAGGCCGAAATGTGTCTTAGGCGTTTAGGGTTTAAGGTTTTGTGTTTTGAATCGGGTTTGGAACTGTCGACTTCTAGGATTTTGTCGTTCTTTTCATCGTCAATTCCACGAGTTTTTGACATGCTGGTGTCGGTAATTGAAGATCCAGCGTCAACCTGCCAATTATCTAGCCAGTTTGTAGTCGAGTCTCTTATGCTTGAGCTTGAGCCGCGTCTCTGAATTCGAGTAGTATTTTATTAAGAGCTAATACTACCCTGATTAACTTGATGAATGCGCGGTATTAATAGAGTTTTTATTTTTGTATTACATACACCTTATTAATTTTTCATATTTCACGTTATTATATTTTGATATAGGAAAAAAATTGAACAGTCAAATTATTCAAGAAAACTGAGGTAAAACTGATTACCTGAAGCAGAGAGGAATGCTCGAGCTTTTGATGTCGTCTTGAACTGTCTTTGCTCGGTGACTGAAAATTTTAGTCGAACAAATGTAATTCAATTAATTCAAATTTTCGAACTTTTTATCCATATTTCCGGTATATGTCCAAGTTATAAACTAGGGTGCCATGATGAAGATTAACAAATTTTTCAGAATGCAGTTGAAATCAAAGGGTGTCTTACACAAGTCGACGAGTCTACATGTAGTACTCGATTAGACCGAGCACGAGCCTGGACTCGAACCATTGCTTGCAAGCGCCTTAGCATATCCGCGCTTTGTTTCCTGACAAAGTGGCCTCGAACCAAAGCTTGAAGCTTAACCAAACCCTTTAATGCCCTTAGTGCCCTCCTAGCCTGACCATGTCCAAGTCACATAAATAAAATTAATTATCCACAAATTCTAAAATAAGACATTTGTCTAAGAAAACCATTCATTATTGTTATTAATAACAGGTGCTTTTTTTATATAAAAATATTACGGGATTAAATTTTCGGTAATGATAAATACAAAATTACTTCCCAAAATGAAATTAAATTAGGAATTTATGACACAATTACGCGTAAATTAATGTCATTAATGCTTAATTTAAGTTTTTCTTTCCTTTTTAGTTACCTTAAATGCAGCCCTGCTGTATGTATCATATTCCTTAAATTTTTTACTGCAAATTGCCATAGATAAAGGGGAATGCACATTCAATTTACAAAGTTCAAAGTGGCACAAAAAACAAAGGGAATTTTGAAAATTGAAGAGCTGTAAGACTGTAATGCTACTGCAAATCTGCAGTAAAAGAATGAGAATTTACTGTGAAAAGGAGAGGTTGGTGGTAGAAATCATTGCACATCACATTGAATTGGCAGAATATTACTGCAAAGTATCTTTTTATGTCATTTTAGCAAATCACATGATGCTTAGAGAAAAGGGAGCAATCCCAAAAAAGGCATTAAAAATGGAAAAGTTCCTTTTTTATTGCATAAAAACCGAATTTTCAAAGCACTAAAAATAGCATTTACTTCAACTTTAAGCATTGAAAGTGAACCAACTATTGATCATAGATTCATAGGTATATCATTTTCTTAGATCAAGGAAAAAAATTCGGAATATTGATGTATAAGTATTCGCTTAATGGTTAAGGTTAAGGTATTACAGACATGTAGCCTAAGACTCTTTGATTATAATGACACCTTTTACATCCCACGCTACACTTGTGGTGGGACGTTGCTGTTAATATCTTATACTTCCTTCGTTTCACTCATTTAGCAAATAAAGTACTCCTAGCTAATATAATACGATGCACAAACAAAGTTAAAAGTAAATGAAAAGAAGACAAAGGTGAAAGTGACTATCAACTCTTTGGTGCACATCTATGTGGTAATGATGTATGCAAAAGGGTGAAGTTATGGGTTGATGTACTATCAATAGAAGCATATGGTGAAAGATTCAAGCTTTATTATAATGGACCATGCACATATGAGCCAACGAGCAATGGTACATAGTACATTATCAAAGGTGACAAACTTTGGCGTGTCAAGGTCGATCCACAGAACGGTACAATATAAGGTCGTTTTGAAAATTAAACAACATTTCCACTCGAGTTATTATGGTGTTAATTAGGTCATTTTAATATTCGACATTCTTCTCTTATAATCGAGTGGAGAACATTTAAGTTTCACTTTCACTCAAATAACTCGAATTACCTCTCTGTTAGAAGCATAAGCATAATCAGTGGCAGAACCAGGAATCGACCCTAACGGGGACGAATGGATAATGGTTCAAGGAAAACTCGAAAAAAGATGGAAAATTTTAAATTAAAATTTTGAAATTTCCAACCACCAGCCGAATTGAGCGCCCTTGCTAGCCCCCCTAACTCCACCACTGTTCTTAATCTCAAAATGATACTGTAGTAATTAAGGTCGTCTTAATAATCGACATTCTTCTACTAGAATATGTACAATAAGCATTAGTTTCACATAAATGTAATGCAATTGAGTCTCCTAACAGATTGGAATTAAAATTGATTGGTAAGAGTATTAAATCTCCCAATTAATTACTCTACCAAATGCAAATAATTCACAAGTATTAGTAGGAAAGCTAGTTAGCTAGTATAGAAGCTAACAAATTCAATGATGCCGAATATAGACACTAATAATAGCAACTGTCTTCACATCACATTGCCAATTGTGGGAGGGGAGACCATTTCATCCCCATAGTCCAAGATCGGGTCCAAAATTAATCTCTATCCCCGTATATTGTACACCGTATTTATAATCTCTAAAAACGTGTCATGTTCTGATAAGATTTTAGAGGGGGATCAATTGGATAAACGTAATTGTGTTATTGATATCTGTAGATGATCGGTATTTATAATTACAAGAAACCTAAGCATTAATAAAACCCTAGGACGTAGCCGTCACTACCAAACCCTAGATGATAGCCGGCCCTAATTGGCCTAACATCCTAATTGTGAAGAATCTCATATTGGCCCTGTTTGGTAAACAGCGGATTAATTTCACATAAGCAGATTGCAAAAGCAGATTATAAATGGCAGATTTTATCAGAAGGTTTGACTAGCATATTATAATTAGCAGAATTAATTTAAGTGTTTGGTAATTGGCAGATTACGATTAGTAGATTGTTAGTTTTATTTGTAAAATGAAGAAAAATTTCCTATTTTACAATATGCTAACCAATATGCTAGGGTAAGCAGCATATTGTAAAACAGCATATTGACCCCAAATATGCTGTTTACCAAACACTAAAATTAGCATATTGATTGGTCAAACATGCTAAAACCCTTGAATATGCTAAAAATTGATCAATATGTCGTTTACCAAACAGCGCCATTAACCCACATGTGAGTGTCCCACATTGAAGGGGAAAGAGAGATTGTACCACTTTATAACCAAGGGGGCTACTCCTTCTATTGCCAATTGGTTTTAGGATGGAACCTCCCTTGTGTTGTTAAGTGGTTCATCTCTCCTCCATTCGGGTAAGGCCCATTTGCATGATTTAACATGTTCGGTTGATATTTTTTTCGTTGTAGTGAACTTGACAAACAGATTATTAAGTACGGCATTAGTCGAGTCGGTCTAAACCATGGGGAATGTTCAATTCACTTATGAGTTGAGTCCGATTATTTTCGGGTCTAGGTGTGTCTAAGGTGTCTAAGCCAAACAAAATTCAAACAAATCTGAACAACTTAAGTTAGTCCGAGTTGGGTCAATTATACGAGTCTACTATTTACTATGGTGAACTAAATAGTTTTTTTTTTCAATTATTAATCGACATTCAAGTACATAAAAAAAAGGTCATAATTATAAAAATAATACACCCTCCATCTCAAAAATAATTTCTTATTTGACTTAGACACCACATTACCTCTATTTTTTTAAAATTTACGTAAAATACTTTTTTTTTTTATGAATGTAATATTTTATTTTCACACTTACTAAATGTCGGTTTTTTAACATTGACCGAAAAAAGTATAATTATTTTTAAATTTCTTTGAAAAAACCACTTTGATGCGTAAATTTGACGTTGGTGTCACTATTGGCGTCATGTGATATAGTATGATAAATTATGTTTAGGAAAATGAATATCACAAATTCTCATTTAAGACGCCAATATCCGTCTTAATCTGAAAATAGTACAAATCTCATACCACTTATGTATATTATATTACTTTTACCTATATATTTTTATATGAGTACCAAAAAAAAACTATATATTTTTATATATACAAGTTGTATGTACAAGTGATCCGTCTTAAGCTTAATACGAATAGTACTGTCTTAAGTAAGACTTAGAGCAATAGCAATAGTATTTCTTAGCATTGGGGTTGTTACCAAAAACTTTATTTTAAAAGTTCTTCTATTGCATGTAAAAGTTGGTTCTTATTTTTAAGAACCAAGTTCTAAAATAAGAACCAAGTTTATAAATATTGGAAAATGTACAACCAATAAATATAACTTTGTAAAATGTGTGAGACCATTAAACATTATTCATTTTATAGATTTTTGCATCTAAGAACTTTATATAAAGTTCTTCTATTGTGAACAAAAATTCTTAAAAATTGGAGTTGGTGCATTATGAGATGGCATATGAAGAACTTTATATAAAGTTCTACTATTGCTATTGCTCTTACAGATCAAAGAATACAGGGAAATTAATTAATAATGTATGTCATTAAATGATCTAAGTTTCTTGGAAGATGAAATTATTCAGAAATCCATGCAAAATAAACTACAAGTGTTCAAAAACCATGCACACATTTAGCAAATCTACACTACTCTTATTATTAGAACCTTGTACTATGAAAAAACAAATTCCTCGATGTATGTCACACATTCCACCGACGTACATTAATCGAACCAAAGTCAATACGCGCATTATTCTCTACTACATTTTTAGCTAAATTTTACGTGCAAAAAAATAATTCCAAGTAAAAGAGGCAAGATCAATTCTTGGCAAAAGACAATAATAATTTGACGATTAATGTATTTTGTAAGGCGGTTTTACACTTACATTTAGAAATCTATTAACTCACTAGTGTAAAAACGAGTTTTATATGTAAAACTATTTATGAAAGACACATTTCTCCATAATTTGAGTACTCAAATTTTAATTCGAGTATTTACATAAAATATAAGATATATGGTTTACATATAAAACTGTTTTATATAAAAGACGTTTTTATTATTGATTTCAACTAGTGTTTCACAAGCTTATAAGTGTCGATCGGACTATTTATCGTGCAGTTTTTTGTATTCTGGCTAGGCAATTCATTTCCATAAGTTTCTTCAAAATTCATATCCAAAAATTCTCCTCTCTTAGTTTAATGAGACATATAAAAATAAATCGAAAAAGAGAGAGTAATTAATACTAAAAGAATATTAATTCTCCAATCGTACCGGAATTTAGGAGATTGCAAATTAAAACAATGTACTAAAATTTAAATTCATTCTACGTAGATTATTATTCTCATAGGACGATTATTTTTAAAAAAAAATCACAAACTTTAACCGTAATTATATGAAAAAACCAGATAATTGTAACAGTAGTTATACAAAAAAATTCACATTTTTGAAAAATTTCAAAAAATAATACTCCGTATTATTTTAAAAAAAAAAACAATTAGTCTCGTGTAAAACTGATAGTACTCCGAACTTCATTACTAAAAATGGAAAAACGAGACGATGACTTACCAAATAGCCACGAAAGGCGGACTGAATCTTAACAGCAGCAAAATCATCCAAATAAAACCTCCTACGGCTAACAAGTCCGGGAGCATTGTTCGTAAGACGGACAACCTCAGCCGCCGCATTGGCCGCGGCTAATGCAGCCTCGGCCACTGCAGCAGTGGCAGCAGCGACAGCAATAGCGTGCTTGTTATACTCCATGTCATCGTCGTCGGCTTCGTTGGCGTATATGTTAGTCTCAATGCCGTACCCTATTGCGGGGCAGATGGCCGGGGACGACTTCGGTTTCGGGTTGGTTTTGCGTTGGAAGTGGCGTAGGACTTTGTTTAACCATTTTGATGGTTTTACCATTTTGTAGTGTAATTTTTTGGTTTTTACTGTATTTTTCATGACATTTTGAAGGAGGAAAGGAAATAAATGGGGTTTTGGAGGTGTTTGAAGGGGTAAATGAGAGAGGTAAAGAGTTGTGACTTGTGAATGATGGATGAGATGTTTTATATGGGGTGGCCGGGTGGGAACTGGGAACTGGTCTATATCAACTAGATATGGCAAAGTTTGGGCCTGGCCCGACTCGAAAGGCCCAATTTAGACTTGATCGGGTTCCGGAAAGTAAAACTTGACGTCAAATTATCGGGTTAAGTCAAATTATCCGCAAACGTCAAGTTTTACCTGATTGGACATGGACCCGAAAATGCTTGGACCCGAAATGATTAGACCTTGACCTGATCCATTTGACAAGTCTAGTAGGTAGTGGGCCCTCTATGGGTCTTTGTAAGATCAAGGGTAAAACTAGCGTAGTACTCGTCTACTCCCTAGTCCGTACCAAGTACTCAAGTACTGTATTTGTAGAATTATTGTAGTTCAGCTAGCTCACTATTAAATTTAATAAACAAAGATAAGAAGTAATTTGTGATAAATGTAAATTATAAGAAAAGCAATTGTAGTTTACTATTAAGTTCACTTATAACTTGGTTTATTAGGATAAGTCGATAAATGTAAAAAAAGTCGATAATTGACATATAAATGGAGTGTCAAAATTGAAGGAAGTTCGATCGAATTTCTATAAAATAGGAAATTATAAAGTTTAATTTGATTAAGAAAATTAAAAAGTTTCATGTGAGGTAAAACAAAAAGTTAAAACTAGTTTATAAGCTAGTGATTTCTCCGTTGTATAGCGACTCAGCTGTATGATGAAACCTCATTTGACTTATGACCATTCTTTATTCTAAATTTTATAAGCGTCCTCCGAAGAACGCAATTAAGCCAACATAAGATCACTCGTACATAAAACTTTGGTAGGAAACGTCCGTACTTTTGTACCAAGATACTATCTTCAACTTGTGTAAATAATAAATTGTCAAATTCGCTAGGTCGAAAAATATTAAGATTTAGGTCGATTTCTTGTAATTGAATTGAACCTATATCTATAATCTATGTTATCCGAGATTCATTGTCATCCCTTTCGAGACTTGGCAACTAACTACCCAAGATGAGACTATGAGAGACTAAGCTAAATCATAAATTCACACGAGAACGAACAATTTGCCAAAGATTTAAGATTGTAGAAGTTCTGAAAAGCCCAAAAGGCCCATGTCCTTTTAGCTATTTGGCCCATTGGCCCATATTTAAATTTGACTCGACAATAATCAAGAACGCAAATTCATCTATAACATCGTTTTACACAAGTGTTATTATAATTTATAACATTATTTTACGTAAATAATACGAGTACAACTAAATTATTTCAATCTTGATATGTTTATTTATCGGTCCTCATTTCTCCATCTCAATTACCTGCAAATAACAACAATGTGCAACGTCCAGATTAATAAATGCAATTAAACCAATATTATCGAATATTTTTCTAATTAGCTTATTAACATGTGTTCATAGGTCGAAATTAGAAAAATCGATCTAATAAAATTAAAAATATTTTGTTTCTACGTTACTTACCACAATTGAGGGCAGCAAGGTTGCAAGAAGAAGGGAGTTGACTAGCAACCCTAAGAGTATTACACATGCAATCATGGTTAACACCACTAAGAGCAGCACAACATTCTTGACTCGGGTTCGTGTTGGCTGAACCGGGGGTCACAAATGGTGCGCATATGGTCAAGGGACTGAGTTGTGTGGCACATTCGCCACCCTGTGCATTCGACCCGTTAAATTGCACCATAATTACTAATGCAATCATAAATGTTACTAAAGTAGACTTGTAGAAAATTTGTTTCTTAATGCTAGCCATTGAATTGATTGAGATTTTACTTAATTTTATTGCTAAGTAAATTTGATGTGAGTAATTAATTGTTTTTTTTTTTTGTGAGTATATTTGTTTAAGTTGGTTGGTCCACGGTCTATTTATATTGATGATTTGATTAAAAGAGTATGTAGGATTGGGTTTTCTGCATGAATCAACTAAATTAATTGGTCATCAACATTGCATTTTATGAAAAACCTTCTTTCCTAATCACTTGAATCATGTGAACCAAAGAACATGAAAAAAATGTGAATTAGGTCTAATATTAGAGTTTTGTGTTTTACTATATTGTGGCACTCGCTACTCGTCAGTGGATGATAATTAGTTATGCTTAGGGATGTCAGCGGGGCGGGTACAAGTGGGTACCGCCTCGCACCCGCCCCAAGGGGATGGGTAGAGCTTTGGCGGGTGGTGGGGCGGGTGTGGGTATAAAAATTGTACCCGCCATGGGTCATGGGGCGGGGATGGATTTCGTATCTTACCCACCTAATACCCGCCTACCCGTCAATCATTAAAAAAATTAGTAGGATTATGATAATTTTATAAATCTTATTTAGTTATAGTTAAGCCCCGTGGTAATGCAATAACCTAGGTCGTTAATATACTAGAATTAGCGTACCAAATTAACAATTTATAAGCCAAACTATACTCTAGACTACTCTAAATGATAAAGTAATATAGTGCAAGTAAGGGTCGAACCCAAGAGAAGGTCTATTAAGCTAAGTACTTGAATTGTAAACTATTGATTACTAAAGACAAGATTATAAACAAACAATGGTTATTCACAATGACAAACAATAGAGGGACATAAAAAGGGGGGTTTTTGAGTTGATTGGTGACATGAAACAAAGTAAAATTTGCAACCTTAGTCTAACAAGCAATATAACAAACACTTGGTGAGTAAGATGATTCAATAATTAAGAGAACTTGGTGCAATCCTCCCTTAGTAACCAACAATGGTAAAGCTTGACTCTTTTAGAATTCTCCTCCTAATTTCTACCCAATACTATCACCTCAAGATGTTGATACATGCAAATTAAACCATCTACACATATCCTTCAAGCTTAAGCAACAAATCATTAAACCATGACAAGAGACTAAGCATGAGCATTAAGAATTCAACCAAAAGATGAAGCTAGGATCAATTTCTCATAAGATTAAACCATACAAATGAGCAAAAGACATGAACTTTCCTATTTGTTGCATGAATCCTTTAAACCAAATCAACAAACAACAAACTTGCTTCAACAATCCCAACTAAATTAAACCATTTCATTAGGATTTGCAATAATCAAGTAAATAACATGCAAGGATGACCAACCCAAACAATCAATTACTCAACATAAGAAATAAAGCACAAGAAAAGTTCATTAGATAAATAAGAGGAGATTAAAAGAGTCTTACAAAACCAAAGTTGGAAACTTTGGATGAATTACACCAAGATGGGAAGGATTTAGCCTTCCATAGTCTTCAAAATCCAAAGAAATAAAGAAAGATTACAACTTTGCATCCAAATAGTCTTCTAAATTATTACAAGATTAAACCCTAAGAATGAGATTAAAAGAGATGATATGATGGTAGGTGATAATCCCAGGTCTTCAAACTTCTCGGGTATATATAGGGTTTCACGAAAACTTAGAAAGATTTCCACTTAAGAAGCCCACAAACGAGATTAGAAAAACCCGCAAAGCAGTAGTCAGCGCAGTCGCGCAATCTTTGTTCCGGCTGCGCAATAGTGCGCACCACGCACTGCACTTTTTTGCAAGAGCAGTCGCGTGACCGGCTCGCATTTTGGGATTTCTATTTTCCACGAGCTAGACCTCTTCAATTGCCTTCATTTCTTCTAGTCTTCATTCTTACTTCTCCCAACTTGTTTCCGGGTTACAAGTGGTCTTCTTGTGCCTTATCTTGACCTTTGAAAGGTGCTCTATTGCCGCTCGGGTTCCATGCATAAGGATTATGTGCTCAACCGAGTAAAAATGCACAAGTTACCACCATATAACCGATTGCCAATTGTTAGGAAAAGTGAACCAAAAGACCCATATTAAAAGACACGAGGGTGATAAAATCACCCTCTTAGACCGACACAAAACAATGCTATCAAACTCCCCCACACTTAGACTTTTGCTAGTCCCGAGCAAAACCCGGAACAAGCAACCGTAAAGTCTACAAGAGAGTGTGGGAGGGAATGATCTCTCTTCCCTTTCCTCTTCCTTCTTATGCCTCCCTCAAAACACAACCACCGATTAAAAAGAAAAAGACATGACTCAAAGTTTTTGCACACACTCTTCACTCACTCACCCTCCTTATTTCTCCCTCAAACAAGACACGACACACCACCAACGCCGACTCATCACGCAACTCCACCCTTCTTATATCACCAACAAGAGATGGCCACTCTCACCTTATCCCAAGGTGGAAGCAAAGTGGCCTAAGCAACTCCTAAAACATCCTAATTCACCACTTATACCACCCCCTTATCACTCCAAGCAAAGTATGATCATGCTACTTGGTTGGCCACACTCCGAAGCAAATCAACAACCAAAGTGGCCAAAACAAAAATCCACCGATTTGGGACAAGTTTTGTGACTCAAAATGAAATTAAATCCTAATCTAGCCTCCTTCCAAGACCCTCCTTATCACTCCCTTCTTATCCCTCCATCTTTTTGGTGTTACAATTTTCAATTTTTCAATTTTTTTGGTGAAAATCCCTCATTTTGCCTAAGGTGCCCTTTCGGGTTTTCACCTTAGCTTTTCCTTTCCTCTCATGGTGGCTCGCAACTCATTTCTTCATTTTGCCCGGAATGCCCTTTCGGGTTTTCATTCCGTCCTCGGCCACCTTTCCCAATCTTGCCTAGGCGCCCACCCTTGTGGGTTTTCACCTAGCCGGGATTTTCGTTTTTTTTTTTTTTTTTTTTGCATTTGCATTTGCATTTGCATTTGACTTGAAAGACAATTTACATAAGTTACAATTCTCACTCCCCCACACTTAAACTTCACATTGTCCTCAATGTGAGGGAGTGCCAACTGATAGTGGGGTTTGTCGCACTCCCCAAATCAAACAAATAACTCAACTAATGTAGTAGGGTAGTCGAGGTCGAACCACAGGGAGATCAAGTTTGAATACTAGTTTTGTCTTAGATTATAAGTTAGCTACGTGAATCAAGAAATTGGTTGATATTAAACTAATTAACTAAATTAATAACTACTAAAACAATTAAAGTAAGAAAGCAAGTAATAGAAATGGCAATTCAACAAGAGAAGTGAAAATAAGCAAGAAAAGATTAAGTTGTAAATAAAATGATTAAAGGGCCTAGAACTCGGTTCTCCCACAACGATTCATAATTCCACGTCACGATTCCCTAGGCTAATCACTCGGGTAGACAAGCAAGGGGGAGATGGCTCTAATTCGCCTACTAACTCCCTCTCGGGCTCATAATAGGACACTAGCTCTACCCACCAACCCCCCTCTCGGGTTCGAAGGTCGGAATCCCTAACTCAACACCCAACTACCAAAAAACATGCATTTTTCCAAGGTGGTCAAGTAATTGGTCAAGGTCACTAAGCACTCATCGTATTCCGGGTCATCCCACTCCTCCTCTCGGAGGTCGATTTCAAACGCTAGCCTAGAGGTACCCTCCCTTGGTTCTCCCTTTCGGTCTCAACCTAGGTTAGTGATAAGACCAACTTCCGGGTACCCAATTTACAACCTAACCAACTCTCGTTGGTGGACAAGGGTTACAAATCGACACTACCCAAAATCAATCCATAAACCAAATCATTCCTCTAAACTACCCTTACCAATTTCTCCCAACAATTAGCCTTTATGAGAATCAATTAGTGAAATTACTCATGTCGGGTCAAACCGAGTCCTAGTAGAAGACTACTCACTAATCATTACTAATCTAACACTAAGCACATTTTTAACTATACTAATCATGAAATTGAACAAAATAAAGTAATAAAGATTGAAACTTTGACTAATCTAATGACTAAACATGAATAAATTAACACTAAACATGTTAAGAGTAATAAAGACTACAACTTGACTAATTAAAGTAATTAAACTAATTAAATACATAACAATAATTAAATAACAATAAGAGAAAGGAGGAGAAGAAATGATACCAAACTTGCATTAAATGGAAAAATGAACATAGATCTTCAAATAGGATTACAAAAGATGGAAACTTTGAACTAATTTCTACCCTAAATTAATTATGAAATAACAATATGAGGAAATAATGGTGTTTTATTCTCTAACTACTACTCTACCCAAAGCTACTGTTTTTCCCTCAAAGTGAAGAAGGCTGCGTCCAAAAAATAAGGGTTCCCTCTTCTCATACAAAATATGGGTTTAAATAGTGGACTACAAAAGACCAACGAAAAGACTATAATGCCCTCAACTTAAAATGAAAAAGAAATGAACATGAAGGGGCAAGGACGTCTTTTCGCTCCTCCTTTTCTTCAAATCTGAATCATTCAACCCAAAATTATGTTCTTCTCCTCTTCGACTAATCCACATGATAAACCCAATTAATTGAGTCACTAAAATGCAACCAAAATCAAGCCCTTATGACCGATGGCGATGAACGGATCAGGTGCGGTACTCGAGGACGAAGCAGGGAAGAGCAATGGTGGTCGCAGGGAGTAACCACGGCGGCTGCTTGATGTGGGCTCGTGGTGGTGTCGGGTTTGGTGAGTCACGGTGGCTGACGGAACGGAGGTTGACGAATCGAGTATTGGTGGTCCGTTGGTGCTGCTGTTGATTGTCTGCTGCCTGAGATGGGTTCGGTGGTTGGTCTGAGCATTGCAACGGAGTGTTACTGCTCCGGTGGCGGTGGTGGTGATGACGGATGGTGCGAAATGGTGATGCTTATGTCGTGGTGAATGAAGGATGATGATGGTGATGGTGAAATGAAATACGAAGAGTAGCAGACGGTACCAAATCTAGCAATTGGTTTCATGAATTGATTTTGGTATTTGGAATTGAATTAAACAAAAGAGCAGGGGAAATTGTCATGATGCATTTTTGAGTACAACTACTACTCCTTGAAGATGAACAAAATGCCAGCAATTTGCCACGCGAATTGATTAGGAATGGTCAGCTGTTGACCTCAATCTTCTTTTATTATTGTTTGACTCCGTCTTATTCACCCGCTCTCACTTGTTCGGTACCTACAAATACGAAAATATGAGAGGACTTACCATATACTTGAGATAAAACAATTATTCCCGATAAATGTAATAAAACTAATTACTCCTAATTAATTAACAAAATGAGCTTTTTAACATTTAAAGCACACAAAATCGAGTCAAACACAAGATAAAAGCATGGGTAAAATGACGCTAAATTACTACTTATCACCAACTTCTTCAAAAATTTAGTTGGAGGGGCCCGAGCCTTCGCCTTGCTCATAGGCCCCCCGGTTCTTTCTTCTTCTTTCTCTTCTTTCTCTTTCTTGTTGGGCCCTTGTGTAGGCCGCATTGACTTGAGCTTCATTGATGGGGGGTTGGTAGGTTGGGTCATTGGGGTGAAGAGTCATGCCGAAAAGGCCTTTAATAAGGCCAAAGGAGTCTTCATGGGCTTTGGCGTCGTAGTAGGAGTCGTCAAGGTATTGGTGGTGCCTTTCGTTTTGCACCCCAAATTGTTGACTCACTTCTTCCCGCCACTTGTTTTGTTCTTGCCACATGGCTTGATTTTCCGCCCAAGCTTTGGCACATTGTTGTTGCCATGCAAGAGACTCCTCTTGCCTCTTGGCAATGTCTTCAAGGATCTTCTTTTGGGCCAATTCGGCCTCATCTACCAACCTTCTATGCTCCTCAAAAGATTTTCGAAAATGGTCAAAACTCTCCAATCTCGGCGCTTGTTGTTGTTGCCAAGAATGGGAGCTCTCAACCCTCCCACTAATCGCTTCCAACGTCCCCCGGGTGTCCTCAAAGTACTTAAACATTTGGTGTTGCCAAGGTGGTAAAGGTGGACTTGAGGAACCTCCGGCCTCAAACATAGGAGTGTCTTGAGGCGGATGGGAGGATGAAGGAATGTGTGGGGTCTCATGGAAGCCCCCCTCAATAATCTCAACTTCTCTTTCTTCTTCTTGTTGGGGATCATGGGAGAATTCAACGGCTCTCCTCTTCCGAATTTTTGGTGGGGGTGGGTTGGGGAGATTGCCCTCGGGGGGACAAAAGAAATCCCGGGCACGTGGTCCACTCGGGAGGGGGCCATTCAAAGGGAGTTTCATGTATTGTACTTTCCCCTCCCCTAACCAATGACAACTCCATGGAACCGTATCCATTGGAAGAATCATGTGAGTCTCTATCAACCCCGCTTCATTGTATAGGTGATTCCCCCACACTTGAGGTTGCTCTTAGGAATATCCCCAACCAAACTAGCCACAAAAAGAGTGACCAAACCTCCGCAATTAATACTTCCTTTCTTCTCACGTTGCTTGGCCGCACCAACCACAAAAAGCCTTGCCCAATCCAAGCACTCCCTCCCCTCGGGCAACATTGCCCACAAACACTCACGGACTCCATCATTGAGTTTGGTAGGTTCCCCCATCGTAAAGAAAAAACATGAAATCATCCGAGTAAGAATCCGGATGGGGGGATTTGTGATTGAGGAGATTTTGTCATTGTTTGTCCGGGGAGTTTTTCTTGTGAGCCCAAACCAAGTATCGTCCAAGGCCGTACCCGGTAAGTTTAAGGAGGAGGGTGGTTTGGTGATTCTCAAAATTTCCCTTACCCGCTCAAAGTTTAAGGTATGCCAAGTTCGGTTCAACCTAAAGTTCACCCGTTCATTCCCTCTTTCCCCCGTGATTTCGATGGTTGAGAGGAATTCTAAGGTGTAGGCGGGGTAGGTACGAAGTTGAAGGTTAATGTACCTCTCTAACCCCACCTTGGTGAGGAAGGCAAGGGTGTGGTCGTAAATACCCAAATCCCTCAAGGTTTCTGGGTGAAGAAATTTGGAGATCGGTAGGGGCTTACTCTCAAGGAACCTAAAGTGAGTCTTAAGGTTGTTTGGTAACCCTTCATCCCCCTTAAAAGGTTTGGGTGGTGCATTTGGTGGAGGTTGGTTGGTCGAGTCACCCTTCTTCTTAGATTTTCCCTTGCCAAGACCAAAAACCATCTTGTTCTCTTTTAAATTTGCAAAAACAACCACTTAAAAACAACCAAAAATCTGAAAAATTTTCTAAGGGGCAATTCAACAAACACCTTGTGTGCACTAGCACCAAATTGTGTAGCTAAGGTAATTTTGTTGAATATTTGCCTTCCCTAACAGAAAATGATTGCCAACAATCCCCAAACAAGTAATTACAATCAAGAAATCAACTCAACTACTCAAAGGAGATCGAATTGAAAAAAAATAAGACAAGGATAGTGAAGAAAGTTGTTATACCTTCCCGAAAAAATCCTCAATCTTGCTTGAATACGGAAGAATGTTGCATAAAAACCCTTTTATAACCCAGAAATCCACTTGAACAAGCTTCAAATCAACCCGGAAAAATTCTAGGGTTTGGGAGATTGGGGGATTTTTGTCAGAAAATTGGAGATTTGATGGTGTTTTTGATGCCAAGGATGAATTTGGTGAAGAAATTGGTGATGAGAAGGAGGGTTGTTGTTGATATGGAGTGATTTGGTTGAATTTTTGTTGAATGAGAGGAGGGGAGTTTGGGTGTTGTCGAAAAAATGCTGGTGAAATAAGAGGATGAAACACGGGATAAGAGAGGATAAGGAAACGAGATTGCAGACCTGCGCAGGCTGCGCATTCACTGTTCACGCCTGCGCAAAATTGCGCACCTGCGCAAGCCTTATGCGCAGGCTGCGCCATGCTTCGTAGTTTTTGACTCTTGTTCTTTTAATTCCAAATTTTCTCCTTAGCCAAAATTTTTCCCATTTCTTCTTGTTCTCTTTTCTTTGGTCTCTTCCTATAACTTTGTTCACCAAACCCGACTCTCATCTCCTCTTGGGCACGCCTTCCAAGAGGGTTCTTGCAAATCACTATATCATTAAACAAACCTCAAGTGCCTTTTTACATGTCAAATGCAAATGAAATTAATTCAACGAAAATTAACATGCGAGTAAATAAATTGCGGAATTAAATTGCGGAAATAAACTACTCTAAGAAAGCAATGAAATTGGGATAGAATATTTACAAATTTGCCGTTATTTAACGTCGATGGCTCGACTTAGTCAATGTTGGAGAATCAATCTTTATAAATTGGATCTTCTAAAAGAAGATCCTCTTCACCTTGTAGTTCGATTCCTTTGTAGTACTTCTTCAACCTTTGCCCATTTACCTTTATCACTTTCCCCGAGGTCGGGTCTTCCACCTCCACCGCTCCGTGGGGAAAAACCTTCTTGACTTTGTAAGGTCCATACCACTTTGACCTTAACTTGCCGGGAAAATTCTTGAGGCGACTTTGAAAAACCAACACATCTTCTCCCTCTTTGAAAACTCTTCTTGTGACCATCTTGTCATGCCAAGGCCGAGCCTTTTCCTTGTAGATGCTAGCATTGTCATAGGCATTGTGCCTAAGCTCATCCAATTCTTGTATTTGAAGCTTCCGGTGCAATCCCGCCTCATCGACATTTTGATTAAAAGCTTTGATTGCCGAATAGGCTTTGTGCTCCACTTCGACGGGAAGGTGGCATCCCTTCCCATAAATGAGCCTATATGGGGACATGTCGATTGGGGTCTTATAAGCCGTTCTATAAGCCCAAAGAGCATCTTCAAGCCTCTTGCTCCAATCCTTTCGGTCGGGATTGACCGTTCTTTCCAAGATGTGTTTAACCTCCCGGTTAGAGACTTCCGCTTGGCCATTTGTTTGGGGGTGATATGCCGTAGAAACTTTGTGAAGCACACCATATTTTTGAAGCAAGGTTGAGATCACCTTGTTGCAAAAATGAGTCCCCCTATCACTCACAATGGCTTTTGGGAAGCCGAATCTTGAAAATATATTGCTTTTGACAAATGCTTGCACCGTCTTTGCATCATCACATTTTGTGGGGATGGCTTTCACCCACTTAGACACGTAGTCGACCGCCAAGAGGATGTAGATGTATCCATAGGAGTTAGGGAATGGCCCCATGAAGTCTATTCCCCATACATCAAAAATTTCCAAGTAGAGCATCGGTTGTTGGGGCATTTCGTTCCTACGTGATATGTTGCCAAAACGTTGGCATCTATCACAAGTAGTAACGAAAATATGAGCATATTTAAACAACTTGGGCCAATAGAAACCGCACTCAAGGATTTTACGTGCCGTTCTATGAGGCCCAAAGTGACCCCCACAAGCGTACTCATGACAATGCTTTAGGATGGATGGAATTTCCACATCCGGCACACAACGTCAGATGACTTGGTCTTGACACATTTTCCATAAGTATGGCTCATCCCATATATAGAATCTAGAATCGGACTTGATCTTGTTCCTTTGACTAGATGAAAGTGAGGTGGGAAACTTCTTGGTGACCATGTAATTGACAAGGTTGGCATACCAAGGCTCAACGGCCTTCATGGAGTAAAGGGATTCATGTGGTAAGCTACCGTCAACTACCCCCATAGTCTTCACGAGATCTTCATTGATGTGAAGCCTACTCAAATGGTCGGCCACCACATTAGCACTCTCTTGCTTGTCCTTGATCTCTATGTCAAACTCGCTCAACAAAAGCACCCATCTCATGAGTCTTGCCTTGGTGTCTTTCTTGTCTACAAGTTGCCTTATAAACTTATGATCGGTATAGATGATGACCTTTGCACCCAAGAGATAAGCCCGGAATTTTTCAATGGCATACACCACCGCTAAAAATTTCTTTTCCGTGACGGTGTAGTTCCGTTGAGTGTCATTCAAGAGTGAAGAAGCATATTGGATCACATATGAAGCTTTGTCATCTTTTTGTCCCAACACGGCTCCAATGGCAAAATCGCTTGCATCGGTCATGATCTCAAAAGGCCGATCCCACTTGGGTGCTTGAATGATTGGGGCCGATACAAGTCTTTCCTTCAACAAGTCAAATGCTTCCCTACAATGATCATCAAACACGAATTCTACATCCTTGTGCAAAAGTTTGCACAAGGGGTTAGCTATTTTGGAGAAATCCTTAATAAACCTTCGATAAAAACCCGCGTGTCCCAAGAACGATCTCACGTCTCGAGTATTAGATGGATACGGTAAGGTTTTAATCACATCCACCTTTGCCATATCCACCTCAATCCCTCTTTTCGACACTATGTGTCCTAACACGATTCCACTACTCACCATTAAGTGACACTTTTCAGAATTTAAAACAAGGTGAGAGTCTATGCACCGTGATAGGACTATAGCGAGATGGTCTAGACACGAGTCAAATGAGTCCCCATGGATGGTGAAGTCATCCATGAAGACTTCCAAAATGCGCTCCACATAGTCCGAGAAAATGCTCATCATGCATCGTTGGAAAGTGCCGGGGGCATTGCACAATCCAAAGGGCATGCGGCGGTAAGCATAAGTACCAAATGGGCAAGTAAAGGTTGTTTTGGATTGATCCTCCGGGTGAATGGGGATTTGAAAATACCCGGAATATCCATCCAAGAAACAATAGTACTCTTTCCCACCTAACCTCTCTAGCATTTGATCTAGAAAGGGTAGGGGGAAATGGTCCTTCCAAGTGACTTGGTTGAGGCGGCGATAATCAATACACACCCTCCATCCCGTTTGCAAACGGGTGGGGATCAATGCCCCTTGAGTGTTTTTGATTACCGTCACCCCTCCCTTCTTGGGCACAACTTGAGTAGGACTTACCCATTGGGAGTCACTAATTGGAAAGATAATACCCATTTGAAGAAGTTTGATAACTTCTTCCTTGACAACTTCCATCATAGGTGGATTAAGCCTCCGTTGTGGTTGCCGGACGGGTTTTGCATCCTTTTCCAATCGAATTTTGTGCATGCAAGTGCTCGGGCTTATCCCCTTGATATCCGCGATGCTCCATCCAAATGCTTCTTTATACTTTTGCAAAACATCCACCAACCTCCTCTCTTGATCACTCTCAAGTTGGTTTGAAATTATGAGGGGTAGAGTGTCATTTGCCCCAAGAAAGATGTATTTCAAATTGTCGGGGAGTGGTTTGAGATTGGGGGTGGGTGGTTTAATGATGGATGGAAGGGGTCTCTCAAGGGAAGCCTCTAAAGGAAGAAATGTGGATGGATTGTCATAGGAATAGGAAGAAAAACACGATTTAGAGGGGCTGGAAATTGCGCAGGCTGCGCATGGGGTTGCGCAGTCGCGCAGATTGCGCAGCGCGCATTGGGCATGCGCAGTCGCGCCTCTGCTCGACATTTCGTCCTCAATTTCTTGCACTTCTTTTTCTTCCTTTGATTCTTCTAATGGTTCTTCCTTTTCCAATGCTTCTATACTTTCCTGCACATCATGAGACAACAAAAACCGCAACCCTTCCTTCTCGACATTGTTAGTGAGGGCCACCTCAAGTGGGTCCCTATGACCAATTTGGTAAACCCGATTTGCCAAACTTTCAATCTTGTCAAGAAAGTAGCAACAACTCAAATCATCGGTCTTTTTCATCGTCTCATACACATTATATTTCAAAACTTTCCCTTCAAATTCCATGGTCAAAGTTCCATCATACATGTCAAGCTTGGTTTTAGAGGTTCTCATGAAAGGCCTCCCTAGCAAGAGGGGTGTAGCCTTAGAGTCCGGTTCCATATCCAAAACATAAAAATCGGCCGGAAATATGAATTTATCAACTTCTACCAACACATCCTCTACAAGACCCTTGGGGTGAATTGTGGAACGGTCCGCCAATTGGATCACAACATTGGTCCTAGACAAGGGAGGCAATTCTAAGGTCTCATAAATGGAATAAGGCATGACATTAATAGAGGACCCCGAGTCTAGCATAGCTCTAGCAAAATCTTTGCCTCCAATTGAGCACGGTATAGTTAGCATGCCCGAGTCATCACACTTTTTGGGAAGATTTTGTTTGAAAATGGCCGAGACATGCCTACTAACCGTGACCCTTTCTACTCCTTTCCTTGGCTTCCGTTTAGGGGTGCAAAGTTCTTTGAGAAACTTTGCATACCTAGGAACGGTTTTGATGATAGTAAAAAGAGGGATGTTGACCTCACATTTCCTAAAAGTTTCATAAAGATCGGTGTCTTTATCAAACTTCTTGGGATTTGTGAGGGCACTAGAAAATGGTACCTCCGGTTCATATTCCTTTTCAATCTCTTGGAGTGAATCCTTTGTGTTGGTGCTTCCTTCCTTTCCTTTGTCAATGCTCAAAGGACTCCTCTCTTTTTCCTCATTAGCTTTTGAAGATGATCATTTCCCTTGTTCAACCACAAGTTCTTCTTCAATTTGATCTTCAACCTCAATAACCCTTTCTTGTGACTTGCCCCTTCTCTTCTTCTTGGGAGGGGATTCTAAAGTTCTCCCCTTTCTCAATGTCATGGCACTAGCATTCTCTCTAGGAGGAAATGTAGTGGAGGGAATAGAAGTTGAGGTCCTTTGATTTTTCTTGGCAAGTTCTTGGGCCATTTGGCCAAGTTGGACTTCTAGGTTGGCAACCTTGGCATCACTAACATTCTTATCGGCATCAATCTTGTCAAGCCTCTTGTTTGTTTTGACTTGCTCTTGCAAAATGTTTTTAAGCAAGTCTTGAACACTTGGTTCCTTTTGAGAATTGTTGTTACCTTGATTGCCAAATTGGGATGATTGACCTTGGTTTTGGTTTCTACCTTGGTTGTTGAAATTCCCATTCCTATTCCCTTGAGAGTTTGAACCTTGACCTTGTCGGGAATTTTGGTCCCTCAAGTGGTTGAATTGACCATTCACAAAACTCTTTGAGGTGTCACCACCCCAACCAAGTCTAGGATTGTCTCTACTCCCAACATTGTAAGTATTGCCACTAGGGTCATAATTGTAGTATCCTCCCCCTTGAGGATTTCTAGCATTGTAATTCCCATACCCCATTGCACTTACATTCTCCTTGCTTATTCCTTGCTCTTCCATGATGGGACAAGCTTCCATTGGGTGTGGCCCTTGACAAAAATTACACTCCACATTAGATCCTTGTGCTCCTCCTTGATTGTTCCCCACTAGTTGAGCAACCATTTTTGTGAGATCATCCACGGTTTTCTCAAGCTTGTGGGTAGAAGGAGAAGGTGTCTCAATAAAGTTAAGAGTCTTTGACCCTCGGCTTCTTCCATAGTTCCTTGTGCTAGCGGCCAACCTTTCTATGATCTCATTTGCCTCCGCCACGGAATAGTTGTCAACTCCACCACCCGTAGCGGAATTAACCATGATTTGGTATTGTTGTGTAAGACCATCACAAAAGTTGACCAAAAGGTCATCACCACTAAGGCCATGGTAAGGACATTGAGCAACTAACTTCTTGAATCTCTCCCAATACTCATATAAGCTCTCACTTGCATCTTGCTCCGGAGAAGTGATGGCTTTCTTTGCATGGTTATGTCTTGAGTCGGGGTAGTATTTCTCAAGAAAAGCCGCTTTCATGTCCTTCCAAGTACGGATTGTACCCGGTTGAAGGTAGAACAACCAATCTTTTGCCCCATCTTGAAGTGAAAATGGGAAAGCTCTCAACTTAAATTGATCTTCCGTGACACCATTTGGAATGGCACCCTCACACATCATATGGAATTCGGAAAGATGGCGATTTGGGTCATCTCCCGCATGTCCATGAAACTTTGGGAGGTTGTGAATGAAATAGCCCTTCAATTCAAAGTTGGCATTAGCCCCCATGGGTGGGTAGGCTATGCAAAGAGGCTGAGTGTCATAATTCCTTGCCCGGAGCTCCCTAATAGTTCTAGTATCATTCGCCATTGAAGGGTATTCCACTTCAATTGGCTCTACGTCAATAGGATCTTCTTCAATAGGGGCTTCTAAAGGTGGTTCTTCTACTCTACGTTCTCGTTGGGCTCTTTGGTACCAAGGGTTAGTGAATAACCATGAATAGGCTCCAAAAGCGTCTTCTTCCATGGGAGTTGATTCACCGTGTTGTGGGGAACCAAACATAAACCTTCGCACTAAGCAAACAAGTTAGAACTTCCTATTACTTCTAACAACAAGAGGAGTAATAAAACAACTAAACATAAATTCACAAACTCAAGTTCTAGCTATGTTGCCCTTCCCCGGCAACGGCGCCAAAATTTGGTAATGCAATAAACTAGGTCGTTAATATACTAGAATTAGCGTACCAAATTAACAATTTATAAGCCAAACTATACTCTAGACTACTCTAAATGATAAAGTAATATAGTGCAAGTAAGGGTCGAACCCAAGAGAAGGTCTATTAAGCTAAGTACTTGAATTGTAAACTATTGATTACTAAAGACAAGATTATAAACAAACAATGGTTATTCACAATGACAAACAATAGAGGGACATAAAAAGGGGGGTTTTTGAGTTGATTGGTGACATGAAACAAAGTAAAATTTGCAACCTTAGTCTAACAAGCAATATAACAAACACTTGGTGAGTAAGATGATTCAATAATTAAGAGAACTTGGTGCAATCCTCCCTTAGTAACCAACAATGGTAAAGCTTGACTCTTTTAGAATTCTCCTCCTAATTTCTACCCAATACTATCACCTCAAGATGTTGATACATGCAAATTAAACCATCTACACATATCCTTCAAGCTTAAGCAACAAATCATTAAACCATGACAAGAGACTAAGCATGAGCATTAAGAATTCAACCAAAAGATGAAGCTAGGATCAATTTCTCATAAGATTAAACCATACAAATGAGCAAAAGACATGAACTTTCCTATTTGTTGCATGAATCCTTTAAACCAAATCAACAAACAACAAACTTGCTTCAACAATCCCAACTAAATTAAACCATTTCATTAGGATTTGCAATAATCAAGTAAATAACATGCAAGGATGGCCAACCCAAACAATCAATTACTCAACATAAGATATAAAGCACAAGAAAAGTTCATTAGATAAATAAGAGGAGATTAAAAGAGTCTTACAAAACCAAAGTTGGAAACTTTGGATGAATTACACCAAGATGGGAAGGATTTAGCCTTCCATAGTCTTCAAAACCCAAAGAAATAAAGAAAGATTACAACTTTGCATCCAAATAGTCTTCTAAATTATTACAAGATTAAACCCTAAGAATGAGATTAAAAGAGATGATATGATGGTAGGTGATAATCCCAGGTCTTCAAACTTCTCGGGTATATATAGGGCTTCACGAAAACCTAGAAAGATTTCCACTTAAGAAGCCCACAAACGAGATTAGAAAAACCCCAAAGCGGAGTAGCCGCGCAGTCGCGCAAATCTTGTTCGGCTCGCGCAATAGTGCGCACTGCAAGACTGTTTCTTGCAGTCGCGCACCGGCTCGCATTTTGGGATTTCTATTTTCCACGAGCTAGACCTCTTCAATTGCCTTCATTTCTTCTAGTCTTCATTCCTACTTCTCCCAACTAGTTTCCGGGTTACAAGTGGTCTTCTTGTGCCTTATCTTGACCTTTGAAAGGTGCTCTATTGCCGCTCGGGTTCCATGCATAAGGATTATGTGCTCAACCGAGTAAAAATGCACAAGTTACCACCATATAACCGATTGCCAATTGTTAGGAAAAGTGAACCAAAAGATCCATATTAAAAGACACGAGGGTGATAAAATCACCCTCTTAGACCGACACAAAACAATGCTATCACCCCGCACGATAATAATAGCTATTTTATAAAGTTTTTTACTAATTTATTTGGTGAAAAATTAAAATTATAAAGGTAAATTCAAAAAAAAATGGAAATTAATAGTGATTAAACCAACTTTTATGAAAAATTTATCGAATAAAATTATGGTGTAGCGGGTTAATAGGTAGGCGGGGCGGGTACGATTTTATATTTTTACCCGTTGGGGCGGGGATGGTTTTGGAAATTTGTACCCGCCACGGGTGGTGGGGCGGGGATAGGTACGAGTTTTCTTGATGGATACGGGTACGGGAGAGCCTATATCCACCACCGCCCCGCCCCAATGACACCCCTAGTTATGCTGGGAAGGAGGCTGACCCCTCATGATTTTTCATCTTTAAGCGTAAAATTATCATCCCCCTCCTGCATGATTGAGTATTAAAATATTCACACACAAATAAAGATAATAGTCTAAACATCGACTTTTGAATGTTTGCTCGAAGATCGGCCACTGGTAGTCAGTATCACCCAATTTCGCTATCTTATTTTGCATAACTTGCTTTTTTCTTTCTCTTTTTAAATGTCGAGGCTAATTAGTGAGCTACAATAGAAAAAGCAAATCAATTTTGTCGGAGCAACTGCTTCGTGTTTTTTTTTCATATCATCATTTTGACCAAATACGTGATTTATTACATACACCATTTGCGAACAAATAAAATCCAAAAAAATAATAAACTAGGTTATCAAATTAAAATTATATAATTAACAATAGTTTGTGGTACAAACACTTATGCAATGACATTGGAATTAAATACACTTTTGTCAACAAATTACCAAAGAATTACTCCAAATAAAACAAAAGGAAAATCTCACATCCCACAATTAAAAAAATAAAATAAAATAAATTAACAGCTTTTCTAACGTGTGCCCTAAAGGCACAACATTACGATTTTTGTTGTGTGCGGTTATAACACACATTAGAAAAACCGATAAAATAAATATAAAAAGGGCTAATTAATGTTTGGGCTATGATTCCATATTGGGCTCATTTTCATCAGATTTAGGAGCAGTCCAATAAGTCTTGACAGCAAAGAGAAGTTTTTCTCTAACAAGAGGCCCATCTTCATGGTCAATTATTTGACTATCCCATCTTAATGCATCTGTTATTATCTTTACCTTAATCAACACATCTACATCATCTCTAAATATTACACTTCCTTCTGGCCTTAATATTCTGTCCATCTCTAGCAATATGTCCTCCATTTCACATCTACAAGTAATATAAGGAGAAAAATGTAAATAACACGAGTTATAACAAAAATTCATGTTTAAAATGGCAATATGTTAATACCCGGATTCAACTTAAAAGTTAAAACGGGTCAGATATGGTAAACGAGACATAAACAAAACGTTTCTTATATATGCAATTGGGGGTACATTTGAATCTTTCATAACGTCGTAAGAGAAACTCGCTGCAAGAGCGGAAATTCAGACTTTTTTCGTTAGGAGACATAAGAAGGATGCGTAGAAACTAACAAAAGGTTTGTCCTAAATATGCAAATGGGAGCACATTTGACCTTTTCATCTAAGACATATACTACCGTCGTATAACTGGAAGCATAAATTTCAAGAATTTTTCCATTTTTAAGGGCAGTCACCTCTGTTAGCCTCCTTAACTTCACCACTGATTACACAATGGCATATTTTGTAGGGAAAAGGGAGCGAGAAACGATGTTGACATATGTCAAAGTTGTTCTTAACTCGATAAAATTGTGTAATTCGAGTACCAAAAATGTAACAATTTTTATTTTTTTCAATGAATTGGGTAATGGGTAGAGTGTTTTACCGGTTCTTGTATAATGTGAAAATTGAATCAGCATGGATGAGGTCGTACGTTCTTGGATAAGTAGACATTGCTTCACACCTACACAAAATACCATTGAAAGTTGCAAATAGTAAAGTTGTGCATATTAAGACGATTGTTTTAAGGACATGTTCCCTTCATACGTGTTAATTGTCTACACATTTCTTGGGTTCTCAAATTCTTGGTTAACACCGTCATAAAATAAGACGGTATTTATAATTTATATTCAAATTAAGATAAAAGTAAAAACAGAGTTATGAGAGATCTTAACTTAACAGTTTTAGTGTCTATATTCCCAAAAAAAAAATTCTTTTAAAATTGGAATATAGACTCTAAAACGGTCTTTAAGTTAAGACATCTCATGATATGAAATGACTTATTTGCCCTTTGTATTTCATTCAACAATTATACAACTCGCATTTATATTTTTTTCTTGTTAACTTAGTTCTCTTTTGATCATACAAACTAAAACATGGTAATTCCGACCTTATTGAATTAATTTAACCCACAAACCCGACCCTAAAAAGCCCAATCCAAAACAAGCCAACTTAAAAACGACTTAACTTTTACTTGAAACAATCCAAACTCAAACTCAAAACGACTCGTACCCAAAATGACTTATAACCCATATATTCCAAAATCCGACCAGAACCCAAGTCAAACCGCTTTATCATACAGTATTTCCAAACAACGAATAAAAAATAATCGAAACAAAGGGAGTAGAAAGTTAAACTTACCAACTTTGATAAGTGCCAATCAAGCCCCTCTCATAAATAACACCAAGAGTATTAACCTTAGCTTCAACAGGAACAACATTCATAACCCAAAGAGGATCACTAATCAAAGCTGCTGCAAAACCACCCAAATCTGCATTCATATCTAAAATATTCCTATATCTTCCTGCTTGATCTAATTGATTGTTTATTGTTTTGTAATATGATACTCTTCTTTTCCATAATTTTGTATTTTCTTTGAATTTTTCTTTTGTTATTCCTTTAATTAATCCACTTTTGATTCTTGGTGGTGTTGCATTCAATCTTTCTGGCCATTTTGATAGTTTTCCTCCTGCAGTTTCTTGATTTTCTGAGACTTCTGGTAATGGGGTTAGACATGTTTCCAATGGGGTGTACCTGGTAATTTGTTCCAAACAATGTTATAGAAGTTAACACGGATTATAGAATAAGATTGTCTTACTGTATAAGACGACACTTTTATACATAAAAACAATATACAAAGACGATCATATCCAATTGCGAAACAGTCTTAAACAAAATTCTTGCTTAAAACAGACGTATTCATTTTAAATAAAACAGAATGCCTAGAAAATGATAAACTATTGTCTTTTACTTATATGAGATAATATTTGACCCGTTTTATAATAAGACTAATACAGTATAAACATTCTAAAGGGGACCAAGTGATTGATTATTGAAGTTAACATATTCTAACAAAGTTGTTTTGTTTTGTGTGTTTTTATCCAAAAAAGAAAAAAAGTATTCCACTTGATATGTAAAGTTTATGCACTGATTTTTTGCAATGTTAAGTGGAGTATGATTTTATTCGACTTTTCATCAATGATTGAGAGTTGTTGATAGGCTTTGTCGGCCAGACTCGGCTTATTTACAGCCCTATTTCAAACATATATAAGTGGTTTTCTATAATATTACATGTTCCTATTACTTAGACTCGATTGCAACTGCCAAATATAGATATATGTCACTAAATCTCCGCGATAGACACAATTACTTTTTAACAACTCATTTTTATACCGTTTTAACTAAAATTGAAATGCTTGAGTATCGTGTTAGTTTAAGATCGTCTACCATATCATTGCAAAAATGTAGTTTACTTTCTATAGAAAATTATTGTAAGTTAAAAAATCGTTTTTAAAAATAATGAACGAGATGTGAAAAAGAAGAAAAAAAACTAACCAGGCGCGATCGGGATCTTTAGAAGGGCAAAAAGGTGTGGTGGACTTAACTTTATGCGTACGTTTGCAATTGAAGTGATTAATTGGTTTTTGCCAAATAGCAATGTCACCCTTCTCAACAACTTTATTCCAACATAGGCTTTTGGCTACATTCTCAATTCTAGTTTGCTCTGCATTCAAGTCTTCCTTGCTTCTATCCCACCCTTTCCAATACTTCTGCCACCGGATTGGCGGTCCCGAAAGGATCCAATACCCGCCGGGTCGGAGTACTCTATCCACCTCAATCAAGTACAATCCATCTGCTCAAGTTTAATAAATAAAAAACAATTAATAATTGGTAATCTACATTGAAATTTGTTGTAAGACTAATTATGACACATAAATTAAGGATGTTTATGGGTTGGACCGCGTGTTCGGCTTATTAAAAAAGCGGGTATTTTCGGGAAATTACAAAGTTCAATCACCAATTCGTCTGAATCCCACGAAATCCATGTTAGGGTCGACCTCCTTTTGATTAAGCCTCTATTAATCACACATTTAAAATAACGATATAACAAGGACATAAACTCTAGTTTAGTTTGCAGGAACTGAAGTTAATTATCGATTGAGGCAAAATAGTGATTTTACCATATTGATCCCAAGGGATAAGACAACGAGAACAATGTGCCATATCGAAAGCCCTTGAAGGGTAAGGGAGTCTCTTGGAAGCTATAACACCAATCAAAGCCGGAACACCACGTTCCAAGGCGAATTGAACTTGAGCTTCATGAGAATCCCTTGGTGCAAATGACATTGGCAATATGTTTCTTGATAGTAGATATGCTCCCCAACTAGCTACCTATACAAAACATCACAATTCAATTAACTTCGCAATCAGAACACAGATTTTGAATTCTAATAATAGATGTCATTCTAATTAGCTGATAAAATTATTTAGTTGACTACTTATGAACTGCTTTCAAAATCCGTCAACTTCATAATTGACAGTAAGACCCCTTTTATACTACTAAAACAAGTTATCAAGTCCAACGGTGAACAATCACAATTAGTCCAGAAATTCCATACATTGACATCAAAATGAATTCGATTTAATCGTTCTAACTTACGAAATAACATCGTATGTAATTTTACCTTATTCACCACTCATCAATCATTATCAATGTACTATATTTTGGGAAGGTTAATTTATGTGTGACATACTAAAATTGGACAATTATATTTAACTTAGGCAAGTTAGTTGTTCTGACAAATAAGACCTTATTGGCAAAAAGAAGTTGGTACTACTTACCTACTACCTCAGTTGGCTCAGTTAGAGATGGCAGTGGGTCGGGGACCCGACCCAGACCCTGAGGGTCGGACCCTAATGGGTCGGGTATGGGTCTCATTTTTTCAGACCCAATGGGTATGGGTCGGGTATGGGTCTTAAGAAAATATTTCGGGCCCGGGTCCGGGTCTAAGTTATGAGACCCATACCCGACCCTTAGACCCTTTATTAAAGAAAAAAAATTCAAAATTATTTCTTTTCTGAATTCATACTGGCAGACTGTAGAAATAAAACTAAAGTCTCTTTCTCTTCCCTCATCTCATAAAATGATAAAACTCAACCAAACTCTTCTGACAATATCACCACTCCATCACTGACACAAGAAAACCACCACAACAGCACTGATACGCGACTGACAACCACCTCTCTAATAGCCTGCGACCGACCACCACCATTAACGGCAGATTAATAAACTTATAATGTTAAAGTAGTATGATTTTTTTTTTTTTAATATTATAGACCCTTATATTGTAAATCTTATTCTTAAAGTGGTAAATTTAAACTCGGACCATGGGTAGAGAGACCCAGACCCTACCCTTACCCATAGGGTCCGGGTATGGGTCCTCAAATTTTAGACCCTTACGGGTCTGGGTCGGATACGGGTCCAAAGGGAAAATATCGGGTCGGGTCCGGGTCTAGGCGGACCCTACCCAGACCCTACCCATTGCCATCCCTAGGCTCAGTACCTCCCTTGTTTCTGACCGGTCCAGTATTTCACATAAAATAATAATAACACAATAATTATTTATACACTTTACACTTCGTGACAAAATTAACACTATTCACGTATAGCATTATTTTCCACAAAGAAATAATCTTATTTGGACTGTTCTTATCTTAATATCCTCCACAAATTTATAATCAACTAGTATAATATAAGATGGAGACTTAACAAATCAATCAAAATAAATTAAAATTAAATCACCTAATTAGTCAAACATTATCAATGCAATTAATGTTAACGTTCATAGGGTAGCGATAATGTCACTTTAAAGTATATTACAAGTCTGCAACACTCCAATCACAGTAACTTTTACTTATGACATCTTACAATCACAACTCCGTTCTTTAAATTAAGTGTGAGTAGTTACAAGCTTGCAAGGCTCACAAGTAAGAATTTATTAATCAAAATGCGAATTGTTTAGGTCCCTTTACATTAGGAAAATAATTTCTAATATAGAGTACCTCATACGGAGTATAAGTAAGGTAAAATCCCAACAAACAAAAATCATACATCAAAATTTATATTTCGCAAATTTCAATTTAATCTATAAGACTTATACATTTCATTTAGACCAAATATAAACAAATTTCATTGAAAAGAATTCTGATTTGCTTTTATGAAACCGTCTCATATTAATGTAATGTAAAATCAGTCAATTTACTAGAAAAGCTCTAATTACTTACGCAGTCACCTAATAAAACTTGTTTTGGTGTAATAAAGCGTTAGAGACCGTCTCATATAAGAATTTGCGCAAAAATTGATAGTAAGATTAGTACTTACCCCACAACCGGTATCAATGGCAGTCCTAATAGACCCATCTTCCAAATTAATCAATTTAGCAATATCATCAATATAAGCATCAGCACCATTAGGAAACATGGTCCCACCTCCAGGAAACTTGAACCGGTCACCTTCGAACCTAATCCAATTCTGAACCGCTTTTTCGACCGTTAAATCCTTATGTGGTACGTTATTATACCATGCATACTCCCTACTAACGGGCCACTTAAACGGGTTCTTGTACCCGTACGGGGCGGGTACCCGACACTTCAACAACTCCTTCTTCGCAGGGCAATGCCGCTCTCGGTACACCAACCGGTCCCTTGGGAACCGTAGTGACCGCTTCGGGTCCTCGCATGGCGTGTACTCGCTCCGCTCGGGCCCACACGACGGGTAAGACCGGGCCCGAGGGCCCGAAGCTGAAACGGTCTCGTCCCGGGTGCCGTGGTGTGCGGCGAAGTCGAGCCGAGCGGTGGAGGAGAGGTTGGTGGTTTGGAGGAAGGTTAAGGTGGCGGGCCCGAGAATGGGCCCGTTGACTCGGTTTTGCCATGAGCCTAGGAGGTAGAAGAAGGTGCATAGGGAGATGATGAGGGCAATAGTGTAAGTGTTTTTCTTTAGGATTGTGTTGTTGTTATGGAAAGGTTTAGAAGTAGGATGGTATGGAGAGTCTTGACCACCCATTGTTGTGTATTACTAGCTAGAGTTAGAGTGTGTGTTTTGTTGAATGATAAGTAGAAGAGAAGTGTTATTTATGGGTGAAATGAAGTGTATGTGTTGAGAATTGGATGTTTTTTTGGTGGTATGTGTAATGAGAATATGAGGTATATAAAATCAGTTGGTCTTACTTAAGACGGTTATATCCGTTTTAAGTTTAAAACAGGTGAAATACTAATTCGTATAGGTAGATGGGACAAGGGTTTATCATTTCCTAGGCGTTAATTGTACTAGTTTATGTTTAATTTAGTCTTGAATTACTAAATTAATAGTACCAAATATGGAATATCTTAGAGCAATTGCAATGGAAGGTTTTTTTGCATTGGGTTTGTAAACAAGAACTTTTAGAAAAAATTTGTCCCATTCCAAAATAAAGTTTGTTCTTAAATGAACAAACTAGGTTTGAAAAGAAGAACCAAGTTCTTCCCAAAAAACAAGAAATTGATGAGAGATAGCAAATTAATTATGACCTATTAAAGAATTTTGTTTAAAGTTCTTCCATTGCAACAAAAAGTTCTTAATTATTGAAATTGTCAAAATTTTACGTGGCAAAGGAAGAACTTTATATAAATGCTTAAATACAACTCAATGGACTGTATTTAACATTACCCATTTACGAGTATTTTTTAAGATTGAATTTCCGTCTTAAATAAGAATTTGTAGTATAAAATAGGGGAGAGTAGTGAATTATATTGAGGTAAATTAGGTGGCAGGTTGTTTAATTTATTCAAAGTATACTAGATTAAGGTGTCTATAGTTAATTAATTACTTAAATTAGGGAGGTAGCTAGAGTGGTGAGATGAAATTATTGCTACCATTGATCTAATTAACTTTAATGACTGTTTTGGGAAAGCACAATATATAGCTAATAAAGGAACGTGGTCTCTAACTCTCTATATATGTAGCCCTTAGGTGGTGAGTTGATAATGTTGGATATAATGCATATATTAATCCCAGTGACGAAGCTAAGATTTATTGTTTGGAGACGAAAGTTTTCAGTGGTGTGAACGAGTAGAGAAACTCGACCATCTTTTGAAAATTAACTACAAATTCTCCACCATTGCTTCTATGAATGTTCGATTGGTTTGTATTTTGGTCGATAAGTTACATTACTGTTCAAAAACCGATATAAGATTGTAATGTAAGAATATAACGTGACTTGGTTTCAAATCGGTGAATTAAGTATTGCATTTTTTAAAAAAAATTGATACAAATTTTATTTACAAAAATATATTCCGTATCTATAAAGTATAAACAGTGGAAAAATCGTCGTAACATATGCATGTAGTGAGAATATATCAATAAAATTTATATCATTCAATTGAAAATAATTGAGTTTTCAAGATTGGAGTTTTGCATTTGGTTGATACGATTCAAACAAATTGGGTTAATGTGAATTATAAATTATTATAATTATGAAAATGGTACCATTTGGTTTGTCGTATAAAGTAGAACAAAATATGGAATGAAGCTGTTTCCTTCCCTACGTACTATTGTCTTGTCTTCATAGATACATATATCCCTTATTATTACAGATACTGTATATATTACGTTATTTAGATTATTGTACATCAGAAAGTGACCTAACTTCTATACTATTAAAAATAACATATATAAATGACGAAAAAATTTGCATCCGTTACCTTTATACTCCCTCCGTCCCGGTCATTTGTTGTCCTTTGGTTTTGGCACAAAGACCAAGGAAAGAGAAGAGGGCCAATTGCTAAATGACAAGTGGAACAAATTGAGTGTGAATGATCAAATTACTCATCAAATTTATTCTTAAAATAGAAAGGACAACAAATGACTGAGACACTCCAAAATGGAAAAGGACAACAAATGACCGGGACAGAGGGAGTATTAGATTTAGGACTTTAGGTGTATGTATGTAATGTATCAGATAAAATCAAAATGCCGACAAACATCATAGCATGTGAATCATGTATATCAGGACGGCCACCTTTTCTATCGAAACAACTAGTTAAAATTAAAATTTACGATCAATTAAGTATTAAGTCATGTTTAAACAAACTTGACACCCATGACGAATGCAGACTGCAGTCGATCTCCAATTAAGGCGGTTTATTTTACACAATAATTGGTCATTAAAAGAAATATGTTTTACCGTATTGTTGTATAAGGTCATATTATACAAGAATATGTGTGATTTCTATACTATAGAAATGTTGCATGCATATTTGCTTGCAATTGGCATTTTACAGATTACAGATGTCTCTGCTGATTTTACCATTTATGTCCATCACGCAGTTCATCGTATACTGGCTGTTAAAGGATATATCTCAATTATTGCTACAAAATCCTCATCATTTCTTCCTCTTTATACTCCGTACTAGTTTTATACCCGTGCAACAACATTGCACGGGATTATATATATTCAACAATTTAATCAAATGCATAAATATTAAAAACAAAATTCCAAATAATTATAACTTAAAAGACTAATATAATTATAGTTATCAATTTTTTTTTTTGAAATTATCCCCTCAATATATACCTATGTAGGAATAATTAATTATGCTTCAATATATATACACTTTATAGGTGTACCTTAATCTTTTTATAATACATAAGAAAACATAATATAGTGTAAGATATTTATTTAAAAAAGGTAGGAAATAAAGTAGAGTTAATTAAAGAAAATATGAGAGATAGTAATTAAATGTGGATGAAAAACATGGGGGATCCACTAAAATAAAAAAATTTCAAGTCATTAGCCAATAGGAATGCACGAAATAACTCGGCTTTTATACTATGTAGATTTTACAGGTAAAACTTATAAAAGTTAGTGTGTCTAGTCTAAACTCTAGAATCTAGCCTTTAGAGTGTGTATGAAAAAGAAAAAATTGTGTGTCCTCTTAGTGGACGGTACTCCTTACACCCAAAGACAATCCACCAAATAGAATATTATAATGACTTGCAGTGGCGTTTTTGGCGGGGGTTCATCTGCACCCCATTTCCCGAAAAATAATTAGAGTATTTTTTAGTAAAGGAGCACATTAGTTATGTGGGTCTAGTGGTTATTGAGACTATTTCTTAGTTAGAGGTCATGGGTTCTATCCTTGTATTGAACAATTTTTATTTAATGTTATATATCATACATTTTGTCCAACTAAACAATATTTTTTTTCATATAACTCGATATTTTCATTGTTAAAAAATTTTACGCACCCCCTTCTATCAAATCCTAGAACCGCCTCTGATGACTTGGGTGTAAGGAGTACCGTACTCCCGTAGAGCACAAGAATTTTTGAATGAAAAATTATTGTAGTGATGCTGATTCTTAACTACTCCGTATTTTTTAGGCAGAAAAACGAAATATTCCGGTAAATATTAATTATTATCGACTTGTAATATTACTTTACTAATGTCCCCGTTCATTTGTGCGTGATAATTATTTTTAGTTACAAATGATTTTATAAAACTGTAAGAGAAATGATAAATACAGCCCGGCGGTATAATAATACTAATATAAGAGCAATAGCAATAGTGGTTCTTATTTTTGGGGTTATCAATAAGAACTCAAAATAAAAAATTCTTCTATTGCACCTATAAGGTTGTTCTTAATTTTAAGAATTAAGTTCTAAAATAAGAACTTGGTTGTTTATACATGGAAATTTGGGGACCAATAAACATGACTTTGAAAATTGTGAATACCAATTACGTATTTACTATTTTCCATTTAACAACTTTATAAAAATGTCATTTATTGTGAATAAAAGTTCTTAAACATTGGAATTAATGAAATGTGACATGGCAAGATAAGAACTTTATGTAGAGTTCTTCTATTGCTATTGCTCTAAGTATGCCAAAATACACGGAAAATATCGCCGTTCCATAGAATTGCTGTTATCGGATATTAACACAAGGCATGATCATTGAGAGACGAGAAACAGCTGCGCAAAGTCCTACTTAAACGAAGTCCCATGCATGCCTAATTTGTGTACTGAGTATTGTGCTGAACAATACATTACTCCGTTACGTTCTCTTTGAGTGAATATCATATTGTTATTCCCAATTCTCCAATTAACGTCATTATTAATCTTTTCGATTGGTACATTCAAGAAAATCCCAAGTCTTCATATTCTTATATTGACCTTAATTAAATTTAAATAATTTTTTTTAAAACGAGTTGGTCAAGGTAATTAAAAATTACGCCAATGTTAATTGATTAATACAGTAAATTCCAGCTAGTTGTGATTTTTATTAATTTTTTGTTGAATTAGTTTATCAAGGCTGATTTATTACATTACAGCTGTTGTATCACCATTGACATGATTCCTAAAATGAAGTCACTCCTCTCAATGATCATGCCTTGTGTAAGCTAAAATTTTGTTTAAAGAGTTAGCTCAAAATAATGGGACCGAGGTGCGAGGCGAGGTGACACTTAACATTGTCTTCTTCCAGTTAATGTATTATACAACTGGTTGTATATACAACTGGTTGTATATACAACTTATTCAATATAATTGGGCGTTGTTACAAAGATGTCGAGCTCTATTAACAAAAGTATCGAGCTATGGTACAAAGTTATTGACTTCAACAGAATAATTATTAAGCTCAATAACTTTTTAAAATAACTCAAGAATTTATAAAATAGCTCAACAACTTTGTGCAAGAGCTCAATAATTTTGACGCGGTTGTACAATTCTATTATACAACTGGTTGTAGGATGTATTTGTGGTCTTCTTATTGATGGAACAAATGGATACCAACTTAATCGAATGGTTTTACCAAAACTACCCAATAGAGTGTATTGTAAATTTGTAAAGATGGGTTTTGACATCGTTGTAAAACGGATCCAACCCCTTACGATAATAGTGAAACACAAATACTTATATAAAACGGTCTTTGGTAAATGTTACTCCGTATTATAAATCAATTAGTCTCACTTTAGATAGGTATATCCATTTAAAATGTAGACAAGTCAAATATGTCATCAGGTACATAGTAAGACAAAGTAGTGATATCCACTTGTTGTTTGTCTTATTCTAAAAGTGGTAACATGGTGTGATATTTGACCCGTCTACAACTTTAGACGGATATTGTCCGTCTAAAGTAACAATTTGTGATTATAAAACCACTTGGTAAAGAATTGTGTCCTAGAATATTGTACTCGTCGACTTATAGACTGTAGTTCAGCTTCCACTCGAGAAAACAAGTTATGCAATTCAGTGCAATCTGGTCCAAGGAGAGTAGGGCTGATTGGCCCGTAGAGTATGGACCATTTGGTTAAGGGTTAAAAGAAGTGTTGGATACTCTCTAACATTTTTTAGGAGACCCGGGTTCAAGTCTCCTAAGAGTATTTTTTGTGGTTGTTGGTTACAAGTGTGGTTCGAGGGGAGTTAATTTGAAAGGTAAAAAACATTCAAAAGAATGTCAAAGTAGGATTTCTTTTTTGTGGGTCAATTCACTCACCTCAAACCACCACTTACAACAAACAACTATAAAAAACAACACAACTACGGCTTACCTTACACTCCCCGCTACCTACATACCAATTTTCAGACCAAACAAAGCATCATAAACTCTTTAAAAGACTCACTAAAAATCCCCGACCACTCGCTAATCTCTCCGACCAGCCTTACTTTACACAACAATAGACCCCACGTAAGGCCGCCTTTGACCATCGTATTGATAACCCCTGGAAAGCTTGTATTTTCACCTTTTCAACGAGTCCAAAAACGCCTCAAACCGACATCGTTTGCTATCTCAAACATCGACGGAAAGTTACCCCATTACAAAATGTTAAGTCCTTCGGCCAAAAAGTCGTGTTTGACAACAAAAAATTTATTAAAGGTTGTGTTTTACAAACTTTTTTTTTTAAAGGTGGTGTTTGGAAGAATTTTTTTTTTTAAAGGTTGTGTTTGACAAAAAAACCCATTATAAAATGGTCATTTATAAATGTTCCTCCTTATAAAACCACTTGGTAAGGAATTGTCCTAGAATACTATACTCGTCGACTTAGAACATCTACAATGATAAGCTAGTTGGTACTAGCTTACCTTTGCCACATTATTTTTTTGAGCTAAACTCATTTCAAGCTACAACTTACTCCAACAGTGAAGCCGATTTCCTACTAGTTTGATGTGACCCACCAAACACACTCTCCTATTTTTTTATTCAATTTTAAATTTCTAAATATAAAATTAAAACACTATAAATGAGACCACTATTTTCCTATTGGCTACGTTCTTTTTGTGGGTCCATTTAAACAAGTAGCTCCATGGAGCAAAGCTAATATATTGGGTCCTGCTATACGTCGTCGACAAATTACTAAATATCGTCGACAATTAACGTAAATTTCCAAGTTTGCCCTCCATATCATAACTCCATATCCGTCTCACCAAAATGCAATTTCCGTCTCAAAACACAAATGTCATTTCCGTCTCACTAAAACACAAGTCACCGTCTCACTAAAAAAATTCAAACAAAAAAAGAAGTCGGGTTTTGTAATTAACAAACATGAACGGGAACGATTTTAACAACGATTCCAACAATGAAGCTAGTAACGAGGTTAGTTTACGATTTAGTTTTGTTAAAAATTTATGTTTTATTATCGTTTGAATCCCGAATTAGGATAGATGCCATGAATGTAGACGGAATTATGATAGTTTTGTGACGGATTTATTTGAAAAAGCAATTGAAAAAAAAAAAAAAAAATATTACACGGACTGGGCTTGGACGAAGAAATTTTTCGTCCAGCCCAGGTATTGGACGAAAAATTCCTTCGTCCATAATGGGCCTTGGACGAAGGAATTTTTCGTCCAATACCGAAATTTGGACGAAAAATTCCTTCGTCCAAGGCCCATTATGGACGAAGGAATTTTTCGTCCAGGGCCCAGTCCGTGTATTTTTTTTTTTTTTTTTCATTTTTTTTTTGTTTCCGACTCGTTTTGTATAAAATAATTAATTTCCGTCTTTGTATTATATTTTTTTATTTTTTATAGTTTCCGACAATTCAAATAATTAATTTCCGTCTTTATATTATATTTTATCTTTAAATATTTCCGACTCGTTGTGTATAAAATAATTAAATACCGTTTTTGTATTATAAAACAATTGAATTAATTAATTACCGTCTTTATATTAAATTTTTATCTTTAATATTTCCGACTCGTTTTGTATAAAATAACTAATTACCGTCTTTGTATTATTTTTATATTATTTGTTATTTATTCCGACTCGTTCCGTATCAAATAATTAATTAATAACTAATTTATCGAAATGCGTGCGCAGGTGATTAACGATGGAGACGGTATTAATTACTCAGATCATTTTACGACTGCCAGATTTTTTGCATCTAGTACTGAAGCGTTTAATTGGGCATATGAGATCGGGCTCCGACTCGGATTTGGTATAAAAAAAGCAAGCAACAAGAAAGTTGGTCGTAACACGAATTTGAGACAACGTTATTTTGTTTGTCGGATGGGTGGAAAAGGTCCCGTAAATAAGGATGCCGATTCTTTAATGAGGGGTAACACGGCTACCGCGTGGTGCAATTGCAAATTTTCAATGAAAGTTGTTGAATTAGAAGAGAATAAGTGGCAGCTTGTGATGAGATCCGGGTTTCATAATCATGGTTTAACGTTGTATTGTGACGGCGACAGATACTTTGCAAAGTTTGATGACGAGGAGTTGGCTTATATCGATGCCCAAGTTAGAGCTCACGTTAGACCGGCTATTATTAGTGCGGGTTTGCATCAGCGGAATCCGGAAAAGTCAAGACCTAATCGGCGACAAATCTACAACCGTTCTCAGAAAGTAAGGGTCGAGGAAAGAGATGGGAGAAACCCGGCACAACAGATGTTAGCACTTGCGGTTCAGCATAAGTACGTTCATTATTGGGTCACTGATGAGGAGACCGATGAGCTAACCCACGTGTTCATGGCTCATCCAGAAGCGGTTAAGATGTTTCGATCATACTATTATGTGGTACAGATCGATTCCACGTACAAGACAAATGAATACCGTCTTCCGCTTGTTGAGATGGTTGAGTCACACCGTCGGGAAGAGCTTTGTCATCGCGTATGCTCTTGTGACGCATGAGTCGGAGGAGAAATATCTGTGGGTCCTACGGAAATCGAAGGCCCTCCTAAATGATGCCGTTCAACCTAATGCTATTGTTCTGCGATTGCGAGGGCGGTTTGTTGAACGCGATCCCCATTGTTTTTCCCGATTCGTCTCACTTGCTATGTCTTTGGCATATATATTCTAACGTGGAGACGAAAGCACTTGATATCACGGGTCAGGATAGTTGGGCTAAGCACGTAACTTGTAACTTGTTTCAAGCGGTTGTCGAGGCGGAGACCGAAGATAAGTTTAATGTTGCGTGGGGCAAATTGGCAAGGGAATGGGCGGGAGTGGCGGCTTATATTGAGAGGCAATGGTTCCCGCACTTGGAAAAATGGGCCAAGTATAGAACGAACAAGATAACTCATTTTGGCAATACTTCTACATCCCGGGTTGAGTCGGCTCATGCGAATTTGAAGAGATGGCTGAATAGCGCGAAACTGGCAGTTGATAGCATCTGGAGTCGGTTTCATTCTTTGATGGAAACGCAACATGTTGAGATCCGACACTCGTTGGAGTTATCTAGATCGAGGCTGAGTAGGGTCAATTGCCGAAGGTGGACCGGGTCTGAACATAGGAAAATACTCATAGATCCACGCTTGCAACAAAGACAAGCAACCACCAATAGTCTTCACACCAGCACGTGAAGCCACCCCCAACTGTCGGTACATGAAGGCTAGTACACCGGCTCCCCAAGCGTAGTGGTGTACACCATCAGTATCATACACTAAGGGAAACAACTGAGGACGTAACCTATCACCTGACTTGTCGACAAAAAGTGTCGACCCCAACACTACAGCCAAAAACCCCTGAGCAAAAACAACATCACAATTAGCTCTCGCCGTTTCACAAACTGCATCTACCAATATACCCCCACTCTTGTAAATAGGGACCTTCTTCGTAGAGTTTAACGGCAACCTCGGTCGGTCCGATGAAATCCCAAAGAAGCCACAAACATACATAAGGGGATCCGCCAACGTCCCGTCATTACTCTCCACCTTACAACAGTTACCATCAACCCGAACGCCTAAGATCTGCGCAACATCGTGAAGGAGTATGGACATCTCCCCAAAAGGCATGTCAAAACTGTTGGTGTCGGGTTGCCATCTCTCAACAAAAGCAGAAATAAGGGGCATGTTATAATACTCGGCCATGGAATCTAATAAGTGAGAAAGACCAAGTCTCAGTCATAAATAGTCCGAACGGCAGTAGGAGGAGTTGCCAACAACTCAACAACCTCGTCTTACCAAACCGGTGGTAACCGTCAAAACCGGTCGACCAACCTCATTAGGAGTCGCCCATAAGGTGTTGGCAATGTGGCCCCCGAAGCTAGGAATCACGTGGGAAAGTCGGGACCACCGGGGAACACGATGATCGATCAACCAAGAGACATCCTTACCCGACTTCTTCTTCTTCAGAGCCACCACACTACTAGAACTACCATCCGACCTCCGCAGGAAACGCCCCTCCTCATTCCGTCTACGTGGCACCCTACGCACTCGCTCATAACCCGACCCCTCCTCACCTATCACATCACCTGACCGAACCAGCTCCTCCTCCAACCGCTCATCAGTCCACGAATCGGTACTACCATCTCCAACCTCAGACTCAAACTGGAGCCCCTTTCGAGCTCGAACTTGACGGTCATTTCCTCCACCGGCCATCTATTCAAAAAATAAAACAAAGAATTTATAAATATAAGTTTAAGTAAATTAAAAATTTAAAAAAAAAACAAAATAACCCGGAACGGGGTTTATTAATAATAATTAATTAATATTTTACGTAAACTAAACGAGACGCAACAAAAATATATTTACAACAACTTGATTAATTAAATTAATAAAACAAAGAATTTATAAATATAAGTTTATGTAAATTAAAAAATAAATAAAAAAAACAAAATATCCCCAAAAGAAGTTTATTAGTAATAATTAATTTATATTTTACGTCGACAAAACGAGACGGAAAAAATATATATTTACAACGACTTCGCCACGGACGACAATTATTATTATTAATTTATTACTTTATAACGATAACAAAACAAGACGGAAAAAATTTTATTTAAAAAAAAAAAAAAAAAAAGTAACGAGAAATTCTAAAACAAAAAGAAAAAAAAAGAAAAAAATAACCGAGGAATGGGCCAGACGAAGAATTCCTTCGTCCAACACCGAGCCCAGACGAAGGAATCCTTCGTCCATGGGCCAAATGGGACGAACAGTCCATTCGTCTGGCCTGGGTCTGGGACGAAGAAATCCATCGTCTCAGCCCAGAAATTCGTCTTCCTTTATTTTTTTTTTTTTTTTTTTTTTCGATTAATTGTTTCGATTATTCCGTTTGATTTTCGCGTAACACGACTAAATCCAATTGAAATCAAAGCATCTATCCTAATTCCGTCACTAATTTGGCATCTATCCTAATTCCGTCACACATTTACAAACTAAGCAAAATACTACAAAAAAAATTTAATCCCGAATCACATACCTTGTTGAATGTTTGAATTCGTGACGGAAATGATGCGGTTGATACGTTTGTGTCGGGTTTTTTTTCTTCAAAATCTGAGTCGGGTTGTTTTTTTTCAAAATTTGGAATGTGATAGGTAGTTTTTGAATAAAAAGGAGAATATTAGGGGGAGTGTGAGGGAGGGGCAAATTTGGAAGTTCATTAAAATTGTCGACGATATTTAGTAATTTGTCGACGACCTTTAGCAGCCAGGAATATATTTGGACTACTCCAATAGTTGAGCTACTAGCTTACAATTTCTTGAAAATTGCAAGTAAGTCATTTTTCTCAACCATTGGAGATGCTCTTATATAGACTACGTTCAGCTTGAACTCGAGAAACTAAGTTATGCAATTCAGTGCAATCTGGTCCAAGGAGAGTAGGGCTGATTGGCCCATAGAGTATGGACCATTTGGTTAAGGTTAAAAGAAGTGTTTGATACAAGCCCCCTCTAGAGACTCTAAGAGCAATCTTGTGGAATATTTTTTGCCTAAGTCTATGGTTTATAGACTTTGAGTCTGTCACCCTCGGACGGCTTACCTGGTATATATGTGGTTTGCAGGTTATCATGTACACCTGAGGGTTTACCGCGCACCAAATGTAGCGGGTGCGTGTTCCCTCGTCACCCATAAAAAAACATTTTTTAATTTTTTGGGGATAAAGAGGTTTGATGGTGAAGCTAAGATTTACGATTAAGGGGGCAAAAAATTTCAACGAGGGTGAACAAGTGATGGCATAACATAAATTTTAAAAAATCAAAAACCAAAATTTCCGGATTTTTTATTGGCAAGCGGGGGCAAGCACTCTTGTTAACCCCCCTAAATCCGCCACTGTAAGACTAAGAGGACAAATATATTGCGGACAGATTTATGTCCATGCTACGAGTATCATTCCTCATAACTTTACCACCTAAGTCCACACTTAAAGCGACTTGTTTTTAAGAGTTTACAGAGTAACTTACATTTCTTCTGCCCTTGCTAGACCAACCCTTTCGGCCATCATTACCGCTACGGCGCTACCGAGTAACATCGCCAACCACTCTAGTACTCCACCAATCACTCCCTATTTAACCCTTCTCTTCGACTACCATTCCCAACAATCCTCTACCCCAATCACTAACCATCTACTAAAAAAAAAAAAAAAAAAAAAGACGGAAGATAAAAAAAGTTAAGGTAGTTACCATCAACACCACGCGTAGCCGTAGAACTACACACTTGTTTTTAACTCGTCGTCAACCAAAAGCAGTAAAAACTTGAGGAACTTGGTAAACCATCTTTGGAAAAGAAATAAAACTAGACTAGGGCGGTAGTGATTGCGCGCAGCTATGGCCAGTGATAGGCTAGCTGGAGCCAGGCTTTTGCGGAAACTGTGAGAACTAGGGGACGGGACTCGCAGGAAAACGAGCCTGGCTGGCGTAAAGGAGGGAACGTAAGGACAAACAGCTAATCCTACCACCTTTTTTCAGTCCAAACACTGTTCCTCGGTCGTAGACCTAGACACACATAAACAAACAATAACCTTGGGATAAGCAGTTACGAAGAACAAGTTCGGAGGGACAAATAACCATTACCATGAGTTTGAGCATACCAAATTAAATTCCATATAACGCGCCCTGTTAACTGCTGCCATGTTCTGTGACTATCGCTGAAAGGTGTATCTATCTTTCTCTCTATTATAGGAATGTACGCAGGTGCTATGGAGTTTGCACATTCTGTCAACAGTAAAAGACCGGTTGATTGCTACTCCACAATATAAGAAGCACATTGTGTCACTTTTCATGATACCAGAAGACAGAATAGAGAGGTTTTGGCGCTATTGAGAACGGAAAACTAAAATACTGAAAACCTTTAGTGGAACAGAACATAAGCAACTGCATAGAAGTATGAATATCTAAAACTAATACAAACAGGAACTTCATTAGAGCCAGAGGCAGAGAGAGGGGGATCACTCTGGAACTATTATAAATAACAGGCGCGCCTTTGTGTATAACTGAATGTGAGTAGCTCAACGCCATCAACGGCTTTCACAGCGAGGGAGTTACAGTTAATCTGGCCTAAATGAGACACTGAAAGTGTGATGCTCAATGACGAGAATGAGGGAAACAATATGCGACATCACTACTCTAGGTCTTAGTAGAAATTTTAACCTATATTCAGAATTTCCGGTCAATTTTTCATTATTGTTACTTACTACTCCTGCAAGTCACAAAATTAGTGTTTAATGCTTATGTTTGTACACATTAAAGGATGGGGCTGGCAAGGAAGAAGAAAAGCCTATAAGAGTTTTAGAAAAGACTGATTGGCAGTATATTTACAGACAGATTCTGAGATTCAGGTGCCGTGAAAAAAACATTACTGGAAACTAACCTTGATGTCAAAGAAATCACTACACCATTTTCTGAGACATGGATAGAAGCCGGGATCAGACTTATCACAATCATCTTTCTGAACCTATAAAACTGCTTAACATATGTCAGTAATGTGTATCGCTTGAGTCAATCCTCAGGAACCACTCCAAAGAACAAGTATTAGTAGAATCCACCATCAAATTCACCACAAGTAAGATATTTTTATAACTTAAATGGTATTGGGTATAATAATGTTTCCTCACATTAAAATTTGATCATATAAACAAAATTACAATTCATTTAGAAGGCAAAAAAAGATAACAGGCAGCGATAAATATAATGCCGAACTAAGACTGTTACAGGATGATGTCACCAAAATTAGCTGTTCCAACACTTTCAAACCTATTTCCGTTAACTGACTCTTAAACGACATGTATCCATTTCAGAGCCCTGATAGTCATTCACAAAATGTCAAAATCAATATCAACTTATCACACAACTAAACCGTAATCTCATTCATGAAGGAATCTTTAGTCCTATGCACCCCTTAAACCAAAAAATAAAAATATAGACAGATTGATCAGGTTCCTGAAGAAGCCTTGAATTTCTGGTAATTAAGATTTTATAATACTCCGTATCTGCTTCTATTTCTACAATTAGATAAGATAAAAGCGGGGAACGACAGGAGAGGCAAAGTTATTGTAGAGATATCTGCATAAATTCAGAAATTTCAACTTCCTATCCTATTGGAAGTAATGTGTTACAAGCTACATTTCAAATTCAGCCCTTAAGATTCCGACTCAGGGTGATAGAACAATGCAACTTCTTATCCATGATCCATTAAGGGCTATTTTTCCCAGTAATCTAGCAAAATTCCTTCCCTTGACCATTAATATTTTCAATTTTCTGATTCACAGTTTCTCAACTGTCGAATCTTGAACAGAATGCTTTCAGAATTCATGTAATCATTATTCAGGAAAAAATAATAGAAAACAAAAAAAAGAAAACTGCAAGCATCAAGATTCAGGCCTCAATTCATTAACTGAACGAAGTAAATACCTGATGGAAGTGGTTCACAACATTTTCGAATATGTCAGCAGATGTCAAATCAGTGCCATCACCAAACCACCGCTGTTGAGGTGCTATGGGAGCATCTGTTCAATCAAACAAGTGTTTTAGAATCTCACACTAGATTATTAATCGACGATATAACATAAGAGAAGGATACCCCAGAGGCCTAAGCCATGTCAACAAAAACCAGTATTTCCAACTAAATTTTCTCGGAAATTTGAAACACGCCTCAACACGCTAAACTAAATTAGTCTAACTCTTCCCCTACAATAGACCACAGCAACCACTAATATAAAATTATCTCCGTCAGAGAGACTAACAATCAACAAATTAAACACTGTCAGTAAACCAGGTTTCATTAACAGAAACAATAAAAACTTCACACACTTCCTTCAATTCTACCAAAGCACAATTTTATATTTTAAAACACATTTGGGTAATATTTCATACCTTAAGGAGCATCAGTACAGAAATAGCGATAACTGAAGTCATTAAGATGGTCAAAAAAAAAATTCCACCGAGCTCTCTCCTCTCACCCCGCTGTTACTGAAAATGTCAATAAATCAAACTATCAGCATCAAGCATTTAAGAAAACGCAGGAAATTACCCCCACTGCCTCACGTGCTTCCGCAAATGGTGGGGGATGGGGGACACGTGTACGCAGACAAACCTGTGGGCTAACAAGGAGGGGAGGCTGTTTCAATTAGCAATTAATGAAAAATTGCATCGACTGACCGCGTTTTAAGTCATATTTCTCACATTCTGTAGAAAATATTAAAAAAAATTATTCAGAATTTCCGGTCAATTTTGCTTTATTGTTACTTACTAGTTACTACTCCTGCAACTCACAAAACTAGTGTGAAATGATTATGTTTGTACACATTAAAGGCCAGAGCAGTATGTGCAAAACACTCTCGCTGTCTCGCAGGCCTGTCACTTGACAAATGTGGAAAGTTCACACTCATCAGATAAGGAGGGGGATGACTAGGAAGAACAAACCGCTATAACAGTTCAAGAAAAGACTGTGATTGGCACTTTGGCTGTATATTTACAGACAGATTCAGGTGTCGTGAAAAAAAAAAACGTTAGCAGGAAACTAACCTTGATGCGAAAGACATCGTTGCACTATTTTCTGAAACGTGGATAGAAGCCAGTATCAAATTTATCACAAGCATCTTTCTGAACCTATAAAACTGCTAACATGTATCATAATTCATATGTCATCCTCATAATTCATACATCATTCCAAAATACAGGTATTTGTAGAATCCGCTATCAAATTCACACAACCAAGATATCTTTACAATTTAAATGGTACTCCGTATTAGGTATAGTTGTTTGCTAAAAACACGCAGCAGTCAATATGTTACCGAACTAAGACTGTTAGACCATGAAGAGACCAAAATCTTCACGCGTAAGACACTTATGTAACTGTCAATTTATCTGTTCCGAACAATGAAACTGATGATAATTAAGCCGTAAAATTTTGGATAATTAAACTGATTGATCAGGTTCCAGAAAAAGCTTTGAATATCCGGCAACTAAGATTTAAAACATCAACTTTTATTTCTACAATAATATAAGGACAAAAAGCGGGGATCGACAGGAGGTAAAAAGTTATTGCAGAGATATCTGCATATATTCAGAAATTTCAATTTCGCACCTCATTTGAAATAATGTGTTACAAGCTTCTCATTACCATTAGCATTTTCAATTTTCTCGTTCACGGATTCTTAGTCTCAACTCTCAAATCTTACACAGAATGCATTCAGAATTAATGTAATCATTATTCAGGAAAAAATAATAGAAAAAAAGTTGCAAGCATCAAGATTCAGGCCTCAATTCGTTAACTGGACGGAGTAAATACCTGATTGAAGTGCTTAGCATCTTCTTCGAAAATGTGAGCAGGTGTCAAGTCAGTGCCGCCACCAAACCACGGCTGTTTAGGTGCTCCGGGAGCATCTGTTCAATCAAACAAATTAAGAACTATCAGTAAACCAGAATTCAATTAACCTAAACAATGAAACTTCATACACTTCCTTCAAGTCTACCAAAGCAAAAATTAATATTTTTAAACATACTCTTAAGGTAAGAGATCATACCTTAAGGAGCATCAGTCTCGAAATAGCCAATAACTGAGGTGCAAAGGTGGAGCAAAAGCATTTTTTGGATACAAATCCTAAAGAAATCACAAATCAATCAGAAAAGGAAGCAAATAAGCCTCACATTAATCACCCAACATCAATGACTAAAAAAACAAAGGGGAACGAAATCCACCCGAAAACAAGATCAAACCCATTCACATGTCTCAACCAGTGACAGCAAAATTTCCAAAAATCGTCACACCATTGAAACCAAAAAACGCGTTAACCCATTAATCCCCCCCTACATTAAGGAGACAATCTACCCGAAAACAAGTCAATCCAATTTCAATTAATATCTCTAATTATCCATTTCCTTTAAACTTGTAGTATTAATGATCAAAATCTTATCCAGCTTCTATCCAGAAAAATCTTCCCATCTTTGGATCATAATAGAAATTATCTGTAAATTACTATATTTATCATAACAGCTTGACTGAAATCACATGACTGGCATGATAATCCTTATTATGGAAATCAACTGAGAAACATGTGAGTAAAACTTATCCAACCTATCCCACATTTACTGCTTCCCATCTGAACAAAAAATCTGGTAAAAAAAATTAAATAAAACGGGGTATTTTAATTTTAATCAAATGTAAACAAATGACCCATATGCATACGACTGTCTCATGCACTACCAACAGATTACGGAACTGACCAGTGTACACACTGACGGTCTTATTTCATGTTATGCATACAACGGTTTTAAACAAGACCAACAGATTACCGAGCTCATCCAATGAACAGATCCGGATAACACGAAAAATAAATAAAAAATAAGACAATTGTATGACGTACTAATTCTGATCAGTCTAATTTAATTCGGTCTTATTTTGCATGTCACTTAATGAATTGATACAATATATTTTGACAACGGTTTTAAACAAGACCAACTAATTATTGATGTGATAACGCATCAATGCATCATGTACAACGATTTTACACAAGACTAACGGTATTGAGATAGCGGAGAGAGGAATTGATTAAATTGAAGGGTGAATTTGATTGTGAGGAGAGAGAGAAAATTGCGGCAGAAATTAGGGTTAGGGTTGATTGTTGCCGCCATTGTTGTCGGCGGCGAGGTCATTATCGCCCAATTTTTGCCCAATCCACAAGACCATAATGATTTTAATTTTACGATTTTTTTCACAAAAAATAAATTTAGAGAGACGGTTTCTCAGTCTCTCAGTTATTGAGAGACTTCTCCCGTAATGAGGGGAAGAAGTAATTTAATTTCTACTGTATTTTTCATGTTATATCTCCCACTAATTTAGTGGGAGACGGTCTCTCAGAAGATGAGTGTAAAAGAGCGTGTAAAAGAGTTATTATCAGTTGAGCCAATTCTTGTTCTTTTACGAATTTCATGTAAGACGGTATTTTTAACCGACGGTCTTTATTTAACACGGTTTTTTGAGAGTCTTGTGTTAGGTTTATTACGGAATATAGAACTTCATTCTAAATTTGTCGCAACTCGTAAATTTCGATTGTAATTATTAACTTAATGATTCACGGTCAATAATTTGAATATTTGAAATTATTTTTTTGAGGGGAAAAAATAATTTCAAATATTCAAATTTCCGTATTACGATTATTTTAAAAGAAAATTTTAACCTCGGCGATCTATGTTTGCTTGCTTTTTCATTATTAATTCAAAGTCCACAATTTCTAAATTAATCTCGTGTTTATATTAGGTGGACTTTGGGATGCGTGATCATCAGTATGATAATTCATGTAAATGAGGTGGAGGGAATTATAATCGCTAATAAAACGAGGTTGAGGGAATACTATATTCGGACTGATTTTATTTAATTGTTTCCTAATTAGAATAATATCGATATAAGTGGTTGATATTTAATTAAATTTTGAATAAATATTTTGGATTATACATATTAATTGCGTAATTTTAGATGCCTAATTTAAGAAATTGCTCGGGTATAATTCATGATGTTCTTGTTAATTTTTTTAGGCAACGAGGTTTGGACTATGTTAGCTCATATATCGAAAACAGTTAAAATTGAAATAGTTTGTGGGAAGTTTGTGAGCCTTACTAGTTCATCCGCTACTAAATTATACATATGTGCGAGGTCTACTGGTGAGCACGAGCTTGTCCTCACTTGCGCTTGTCTTGTGCTCATGAATCAAAACTCGAACTCGAGCCGATTTCGAGCTCTCGGAACTTATTTAAGCTCAGCTCATTATCAGGCTTGAAATCTTAAACCCGAGCTCGAGTTTAAGCTCAACTCGAGCCTATATATATTATTCTTACATTTTCGTTTTTTTTTCTTTTGGAACTTTCGGTACTAGGATTCGATGGTTATATAGGCAAATCAATGACAACACCTTATATGGTGATACAAATATATAATCATGATAGAATGTTATTAAAATTAGAGCAATATTTCATCTAGTTAAACAAGTTCGAACCTTAATTCGAGTCGAGACAATGTTAGCTCGGCTTGGTTTGTTAAGTTATATATCAAGCCTAGCAGGAGCTCAAGCCGAGCTTTTACCGAGCCAAGTTCAAGTTGCTCATAAGCCACTGTCTCGTATCGTGATTACCCCATGTGTGACATAATTAGCAATGGTATTATTTGCCTTATTTGACATGACATATTACTCATAGTAGCAAAGAAATTACTCGGGAGAAAGGTCGAGCCCCACAAGCAACAAAAGACTCTCGAGCTAAACGATAATATCGTCTACGATCAAACCTCACAAGCAACAAAAGACTACTCACAATTATGTGAGTTAATTAATAGTTAGTATTAGTTAGTATATACGGAGTATAAAAGATTTATTTGTACCTCTTATACATACTAAACAATAAGAGTTATCAAAATTTTATAAAAACCCTAAAATTTACGATAAATCGATAACTCATCAATGCTCAAATGATCTAGCTTATTTGTAATTCGACACATTAATTTTAAATACTAATTCAATAATTTTAGTAATTACATTTTGTTCACGATGCTAAGATCAAAGTATACTTTTTAAAAACTAAAATTTAGATGATCTGCTAAAAAAAAAAATGGGGTGCCCTAAAATACATTATAGCAACAATATGATGAGTATATTGTTAGAATATAAAACCGATCATGGGACTCCGGCCATCAGCTTAAATAGTTTTTGGTTGAGATGATTTCATAACATGGTATCAAAGCCATGTGACTAAAAGATCACGGGTTCAAATCTCACCACCCTTCAATTTCTAAAGTGGAATATTAAGCACTAGGTATGTGGAGGCCTGCAGTTGCATTGGGCATCCATGTAAGGGAGCGTTTAGAATATAAAACCGAACTTGGGACTCCAACCATCAGTTTAAGCTTTTAGTTGAGATGGTTTCATGATATATATGACAACAATCAAAGCATTGATGTTTAAACTTTTGATTGAGATGGTTTTATGACATATGTGACAACAATCACAACATTGATGATTCACATTTTAGGATCAGCATCAACACGTCCAACAATGATAGATGAACCGTTTCACCCAAAACTTTAAGGTGATAGTTGAGGTCCAACAATTATATTTGTTTCCTATTACGCCCCCTCACTCGAGTGCCCTTTGGGCTCGAAGAGTGGTTAGTGCACATGCCCCCTCATACCATGTGCCGAATTTCAACTTCTTGAGTTATTGGAGGCTGTCAGGATTTGAACCCGTGACCTTTGGTTACTTTGGCTCTAATACTATAATAGATGAACCGTTTCAACTAAAACCTTAAGGTAATGATTGAGGTACAACAATTATATTTATTTCTTACTAGACAATTTCATCCAAAAATCAATTGAGATTTTTTATAATGGACAGTTTCTTTTGTACAATATAGAACACTTACATGTGACACATCCATATGAGTTGGAGTTTATTTCTTCACACGAGCATTTAATATGTCTTATCTCAAAATGTTATTTAGATATATATATTGCTTCACCTAATTTCTTTTGCTAAATACAGTTTCTCGCTAAGTTATTGAGGTTTGATAGACCACTTTTTCGTAATAACTTTACTTTATCTGTCTCAACTTTTTATTTATCGTTAATTAAAATACCCCTAAAAAGAATATAAAAGGAAACAAATGATTGAAAATATTGGAGTATGTGTTTTTATTAACCTTGTTATTGAAAATATTGGTTGAAAATAACACCTTCTTTTGTACATGTTTTCATGATGAGTGTATCCATTTTAAAAGTAGATTGAAACCATTCTTATTAGTAAACCATTTTATTTTGTACCTAACTACATACCCATTTTATTAATTTTAGTACCATTTTACTTCGAATTATAAATCATCTCTTAGAAAACTTATTTTTCTGGATAGTCTCTTGCGAAATCGTCTCACATAATCACATAAAGATAATGTAAGAAATAGAACTATATCACAACGGATGGGTAACCTAAAAATAACCACCGATTATACGAGAGGTCTTAAAAAAGCACCCAATTTTTCAGCTCCTTACATTTCAAATTTCTCATCACTTGTTTCGATAAATGGGAAGAAAAACGGAAAAAAATAAATTAAACAGAGTATAACAAATTTTCATCTCAAAATATTATAGATTATACAAAAGAAGCAAGAAAAAGAAACTAGATTTATACAACTCTTCTTTGAATGTATAACATGAACTCAATAAAGATGTTCAATTAAATTTTATTGTCTTCAATTAAAAATCAGAGATGTTGTGACAACTATCAAAATCTGGACACATTAGTGTACTTAATCTGGACAAGTATATATGGAAAACCATCTAAGCATGAGCTAGCTACAAAGTTCATAGTGTATAGATGTAATATAATGAACATATATATTGAAATAAGAACTTAAAATTCTGATTTTAAATTGACAAAGAAGTGTAAACTCAAATTATTATTGGGATTGATTTTGGTTATGTGAACCTAGGAAGCCATTTGACAAACAAAATACTCTCATTGTTTTAATTAATACCCCCTCCGTCCCGGTCAATTGTTGTCATTTGGTTTTGGCCAAAGACCAAGGAAAGAAGAGAGAGTCAATAACCAAATGACAAGTGGAACAAAGTGAATGAGAATGATCAAATTACTCATCAAGTTCATTCTTAAAATAGAAAAGATAACAAATGACTAAGACACCCCAAAATGGAAAATGACAACAAATGACCGAAACAGAAGGAGTTGTTATCATTGTTTGAAATCATCTTTATAAAAATATTAAATACTTCATCGGTTCTGGTCATTTGTTTACCTATTCCATTTATGGGTGTCTCATTCATTTGTTTACATTTATATATTGAGATTGTTATTGAATGGTAATTTGATCATCCACATAACTCATTGTTCACATGTCACCAAATAACAACCTCCACAAATGGTCTTCTTCCCTCTCCTTGATTTTTGTACCAAAACCAAAGATAAAAAATGGCTGGGCTGGAGGGAATAGATAACTATTAACCGACACACAAAAAATAGTAGTTTTTAGCTAATTTTAAACAAAAAATTGTAGAATTTTTTATGGCAACTTGCAAAATCAACCCAACTTTTTTATGTAACCGTCCAGAGATGATATTAGTTTCTGATCAGTAATAATTATTTTATATGATTTTTTACCAACATATAAAACGTTATACTTTATCCACCTCAAAATATCTTCTCACTTTGTTTTTTTTTTTTTTTTTTTTTTTTTGAGGTGTCTCACTTTGTTTTTTAGTCATCTCAAAATAATCTTCCTATCCTTTTTTCAATACTAAAAGTATGTTTGACCTTGCTTTTCATAGTGTTTTTTTGAAGATTTTTTTTTTTTATCCAAACACACTTATTATTCAAAAGTTAAAAATAATTTCTTAAAAGTTCAACAAACATCATTTCAGTGCTTCTAGATTTTAAAAAACACTTTTAGAAATTAAACTTGAGAAATAAAAACATTTTTAATAATTTAGACCAAACAAGCTCTAAGACCTTTGGTTTATATGCAAACTTTATGTCTCATATCTCTAATTTTTTTCAAATGAGTACACTATGTCGCGGGTAGAAATCGAATTCCCAACTTTATGACTGGGTTGAAAAAAACTCTTACCATTTGAGCTAACTCTTATTCTTATCTTTGATCCAATATAACATAAAAGCCGTTACAGATTATTTTGAGATGAAGGGTAATACAGTTCATAGACTATACATATGAGGTAGTACCTCTTATTGTTTATTTTCTGAGTTTTATTTTAAAGTTTTTGAGTTCTACTTTAGTATAAAGTTTTTGAGCACATTTACTAAAACATTACACTAAAAAAATATAATATTGCTTAAAAACTATATTTATAAATGGTAATATGCACATAAAAAATGTGTATATGCTCAAAAACTACAAGATCTGAGGTATTACCTCAGATGCGTAATCCTTTTTCTCAGGGTAATACCATTTTAATTAAAAGGAAATTGTTACTAAGGCTTTGCTTTAAATCAAGGTGTGACTAATACCTCAGATGCGTAATCCTTTTTCTCAGGTAATACCATTTTAATTAAAAAGGAAATTGTTACTAAGGCTTTGCTTTAAATCAAGGTGTGACCTAAACACACCCATTATATCTTAATTCACCTAGTAGTATAAATAGCTAAACTCCTCTACCTAATTATCATTGCAATAAACATCTTGTTCATCTTTTCTTGGTTTATAAAGAGTTTATTGCAAAAAAAAAAAAAAAAAAAAAAAAAAAAAAAAAAAAACTTCCAAAGTTCTTTCAAAATGAATGGTGAAAAAACACCAAATACTCCACCAATGGCTAACAATGTCATAAAAGTTCGTATCTTACTAGTTGATGATGATTTAGTAAATCTTGCACTCACTACTTCAGTTCTTAAAGTATTTAACTATGAAGGTAATAAAAAAACTATTTATTCTCCTTATATTTTCATAAAGTATGAAATTCAGACAAATTTTTATTCTCATTTTTTAATTATTAGTTTATATATCATTTTACTTTATTTTATTCTCGTTTTAGGCTATCATTCGCATTTTGATTCATTATTTTCATTTCTAAGTATTTTATGTTACATATATTTTATATTTTTATCGCAAATTCTTGTACTTATATATGTGGTTGTTAATGAATTTTATAAAAAAATTGTATTGTATACATTTATTCAACATGTTCCAATTTAGTTTTGCACGAGTACAAATGTATAATCCTCTATACGCACGCATGGATGGGTTATACTTTTTGGATTTTGAATATAGGAGGCTAAAGAAATGACAAAAGTACCTTTCTTGACAAAAACAGGATAAACAATCTGTCATAGATTCTAATTTGTGTCTACTTAAGTCTCTTTGAACTACAAGATTAGCACGATAAATGGTGCTGTGAATGTAGTTTGATAAATAATTTTTTTTGAGTAAGTCTTTTTATAGACAATTTTACAAAATAATTTATCATAAAACTATTTTTTTTTACAATCACGAATGATATAAAATGTTTCATTAACAAAAATGGTCACCATTTAACAATTAATTCGGTACAATAATTAGAGTTGTTCAAAAACTGGGTTGTTCCAGTAAATAGAACCAGATCGGATCAGATCAGATCGGTTGTCATCCGATCTGGTCTGCGGATCTGAAAATCCAATCAACTCGTGTTTAGCCCGGTCTAATCCAACCAAATAAAAAAAGTTGGTTTTAAAAAGTGGTCTTATCCCCTAATCTGGTTTGGACCGAACCGGACCAAACCGATTAAGTCGGATTGGACGTGAACCGTTCTAATCGGATCCGGATCCGGGTCTTGTAAAATGGGATGTCCGGTGTCCGAGTTCACCTAAACCTGGTAAAATCAACCCGACTCGATCGAAAAGGCTGACCTGAGACCGGAAATTGACCAACTACAACCTTCGGTTGTGACCCGAAACCCGAATTGACCGCCTGACCCGAACTTTGTTGGCCCGGAACCGACCCGAAAATGACCAAACAAAACATAACTCTAATTAAACAACAGTAAGTCTCCTGGAAAACAGTCTCTCATAACATTAATGAGAGAAAAAATAAATAAACTAAAAATTAACTAAAAGGAACAAGAAAAAATAATAACTAGCTCTTATGAGAAAGGTCTCTCACTAATATTAGTGAAAAACCGTCTCTCTTAAGAATTTGTGATTAAACAAAAAAGACTTGAAATGACTAATTTAAAACCACACTCAATAATATTTACGATAAAATATAAAGAATCAATTATAAAAACTAAAATAAAAATAGGCAATAATAATAAACATACTTTTTTTCTCTCTTAATCATTGATCCGAAAATGACGAGACCCCGAAATAACCCGACCCAACCAACATACCCGAAAAATACATGAAATCCGACCCAACCCGACCCGACCTAACCCGATAAAATATTAGTTCTGAATTGGCCCGACCGAACCCAACCTAATTGACCCGTGTGTCAGGTCTAAGTTCTCCTGTCCGGTCGATATAATTCCAAAACGGCAACCGTCCCTAACGACAACCATAAACGGTGGCCTTTATACATTTAGATAAAATAATTTTTTGAGTAACTATTTTAAAAGACGATCTTTCAATAATTTATCATAAAACTATTTTATAGTTTAAAGTAAAATGATACCAAAAATAAAAAAAGAATCATCACGAATAATATAAAATGTTTCATTAATAAAAATGGTCACCATTTGGCAATAAATTGAATACAACAGTTAGAGTTGTCTAAAAACCGGGTTGGACAGGTAAACCGGACTTGATGGAACCAGATCAGATCGGTTGCCTTCCGGTTTGGTTTCCGGATCTGGAAAATCCAATCAACTGGTTTTTGATCTTATCCGGACCAACCAAATAAAAAAGTTGGTTTTCAAAAGTAGTCTTATCCCCTAACCTGAACCGGACCAAACCGGTTAAGTCGGATTGGACTGCACCCGGTCTATTGGGTATGGATCTTACAAAATGGGATGTCTGTTCTCCAGGTTCACCCGTCCGATCCGATACGATCATGGAACGGTAAACATCCCTAACAACAATCATAAATATGAAGACATGTACTTAACAAAAATAAGTCATTTTACGACACGTTCAATGATAAAAGTAATACAAATTATTGTATAGGGCTACTCTGTATATAAAACTAGCGTAATAATTAGATCTGACAAAATTGACCCGACCCGACACCCGAACTCAAGATCCAAACTTGACTCGAGCCCAAAATGACCCGTAACCCGACATGAATTTTTATTGTTGTAAACTGATTGTTACCCACAAATAACATGATAATAGTTTACTCGAACACAAAAAAGACCCGATCCGAATTCTGCAGACCGAAACGATCCGAATCGAAATTGACCCGCTCCAATCCCGATCCGGTTGACCCGTTTGTCAGATCTAACAATAACACAAATGTCAACTAAATTAGTTAATATACTTGTACAAAAATATTTTGTTTCGATAAAAGTAATACAAATTATTGTATAGGACTATTCTATAATATTTTGTTTTGACTACTTCCACATTTTAGTATTCACTATAAAGATATCAGAATTATTAAAAATAAACTTAAAATGTAAATATACTCGTGTTAATTAAGGGGCATTCTTCTACTGGGTTAGTCACATGGTAGAAGATTGTCCTATATGATATAAGATTGTCCTATATGAGATTGTTGTTAAAGAAATTCTTGATAAAACCGATCTTACATAGTTAGGTGTATAACCTGAGTCGAGCTCGAGTGCTCGACCCATCACCCAAAGGGAAGACCTCAACTTGACTCCTAATCTGAATTAATTTGACTTTATCCGACCCACCTTGGTTGTTTTCTTCCACATACGGATCATTATCGCTAAATAATTCTCTAATAACATACCTGAAATTATAGGCCTAGCAAATGAGAGAGATCGATTCTTATAATAATTTATGATAAAATTATCTTTGGATAACGATTTCCAATTCGTGTTTTTATAAATACTTATGAAAATTTTAATTAGTTTTTATAAAATAGGACAACAATTTTTTTTCACATGTGATATGACATGTCACCGAATCTTTTTCTTTTATAAGGTAAGAAAAATAGATTGATTAGCTGGGGTATGACCAACCTATCTCATTCTTTCGAATGAGTGAGGTAAATTGAAGTTACCGGCTTTCAAACCACCTCGAAAGAGTTTGACATGAATGTCCAATAAAAGCCATAAAGTCGGCAACCTTGTTGGCTTCACGAAACCAATGTTAAATTATCACTTCATCGAAAAAATGATTATAATTTCACATGCTTGATAATATTAGAAATTTCCCAAATACTACGAATTAAGTCATACCTAAATTATGACCTCCCACAATTAATTTTAAAATTACTAAGTATTTAGATATTAAAATACCTTTTTATCAAATCTTCTTGTTCTAATAATGTTTGTTATTTCATTTTTTTTTTTTATCATCACAGTTATTACAAAAGGGGATCCTCTTGGAGCACTGACGACACTTCAAAAGAATAGTAGATTTGAAATTGTATTATCGAGTGCACACATGCCTTTGATTAACGGTTTCACTTTCCAAAGAGTAGTTGAAGAAGAGTATCGCATTCCAGTCGTTTGTAAGTCTTATGCCCTTTTTATACTTCCGCCGTCCTAATCCTTTATTTATCATTTCGGTTTTATAAATGATATTTTAATTAAAAAGTAAATAAATAATTAAAATGAACAAGTATATAATATCTTTATTGTTAATTATATATGCTTTAATTTAATTCTTAAGTGTCATGCAACCACATTATAATTAGAACAAGACTTTTATTTTGTATCGACAAACGAATATGATCGACCTGATTGGATTGAATCGATCGATTCAATTCCACAAACTTAAATTTAGGGCGAGCTTAAATGTATTTCACTTTAAATTTTATTTTAACAACTTTATACGTACTGTGTTATAGCATGTCGGTCATCATTATCAAAAACCAGTTTGTCAAAACAAATAAAATTTGACATAATACAATTGTTTATGATTAAACCCGTTAATAAGCTGATCTTATCAATGAGACCGTCATATAGAACAATTTGAACTAGGGGTGAGCAAATTAGGTTCGGACCTAAAAAATGGACCGGACCAAACCCAGACCGAATTAGGTCTGGACCGAATGGACCAAATTTCATGCTTCTAATGACGCAACTTTAAAATATTATGAATCAAATTAATAGTATATCTTCAAAAAACATTATAAATTAGTATTGTCAATGATTTTCATAAAAAGAGTCGTCTAATAATTTAAATGCATTATTTAGCTGAATTAAAATGTAATTATCGTATACGAAATAGTGAAAAAACTAATTTTAGGACCATTCGGTCACCGGACCAAATATTTCGGGTTTGGTACGATCCAAGACCGAAATTTTTAGGTCCGGTCTTCGGTCCACTAAATTTGTATTTTCGATCTTCGGTCTGGTCTTGGACCGATTCTCAGCCCTAATTTGAACGTGTCTAATAAACACAACACTTTGTAGTGATGTCAGCAAAAGAGAAAAAGGATGCTTTGGTGAATAGCTCGGAAAGAAATGGATCATTATTTCTGATGGTGAAGCCTCCAAGTGTTCATGATCTCAAATACATGTGGGAATACGTAGCTCTTAGGAAAAAGAGTTGGGGAATTAACGTCGACATCGCAACGTATGGAATTGGAGTTGGAATTGAACTTAGTACCGAAATTGGTCCATCATCACAATCGACACAGCAGTCGAACAATAATCAGTTGATAACCTTATCGGACTCCTCTCAAGAGCAACAACAACAACAGTCGTTGATAGTCTTATCATCGTCGGACGACTCTCAAGAGCAACAACAGTCGTTGATAGCCTTATCATCGGACGACTCTGAAGAGCATCAACAGTTGATGATAACCTTATCTTCGGACGACTCTCAAGGGCAACTACAGTCGATAAATACCATTTTCGACCTTCAAGGGCCGCAACAGGGGTTAACTATCATTTCGGACCCTCAGCACCAGAACCAGCACCAGAACCAGCACCAGCACCAGCACCAGCAGCAGCAACAGCAGCCGATAACTATCATTTCGGACCCTCAAGACTTGCAACAGTCGATAACTGCCATTTCGGACCCACGAGAGCGACAGAATTCTGCAAATTCTGATAATGGAGGGAGCAACAACAGTAGTAGTGGTGGTAAAACAAGTTCGGGTAGCTCGAGGAAAAGCAAGATGCAATGGACACCTTTACTCCATAATAAGTTTTTGGAGGCTATTACTGTTATTGGCTCTAATAGTAAGTTAATTACTAACGTTTTAGTTAAAATTTCCGATTTTTTTTCATATACACTAAATCAGTAAGGTCGTCCTATGCAGGAGCGGTTCCCAAAAAGATTTTGGAGTACATGAATATCCCGGGATTAAAGCGAGAAAACATAGCCAGTCATTTGCAGGTTAATTTTCTTTATTTCACGTCTTAAAAGGAATAACTAATTAATATAACAGGATATTTTATTTTATTTTCTTGTAAATTCAGTCTATTTATTTTATGTAAACCAATAAGGTATAATATTCGTATTATTGCAGAAGTTTCGCATTTATGAAAGGCGGAAAAAGGATTTGGAAAATCCACCCATACGAGGCATGTCTATGAATTTGAACGAAAAACCATTCGGGTTGTCGAACTTCTCATGGACTCTTCCACCACCTCCCAAAAGTACTGTCTCCTTGTCAACCTATTCCAAGGCCTTAAACTTGAGCCAACAACAAAAACACCTAGAACAACAAGCAAGGGAATTGGCACAAACCTCTAAAGAACTTGCTCAAAGGAGTAGATCTCAATCTCAATCTCAATCTCAATCCCAATCCCAATCACAAGGGGTAAACATGCCTAACTCACCACCTAAGGACAAGGACAACATTAGTGCTAATAATCTTGTTCAAAGCAATTCAACTCAATCTATCAACAATTTTGATAGTACATTGTTGAATAAAAATGGACAAAATAGTAACAATTCAAGTCAAACTAATAGTCCTTTGGTAAGTTCACCCATGCAATTTATGCCTCCTAGCAATAATTGCATGCCTCTAGGGATGAATAACAATAATGGGTTAGTCAATAATTTGAACAATTTTGGTAATAACCCTTTTATGGCTCCTAATGCTCAACCTCAATTTATGAATCAAAATGGTTCATTTTTTAATGGTGGCATGGGTGGTAATATGGGTGTTAATAATCTTGCAATGTCGGGTTATCTGGGTCTGGGTCTGGGTTTGGGTCAGAACTATAATGGTATTGGGAATTTTGGGAATATGCCCTATAATTTCAACAATAATAATTTGTTGGGGAATAACAACTTCGCGACAAATGATCAACTGCTGAACATGTCCAACATGAACAATGTCGCGAATGTTAATTCAATGGCTAATAACTTTTCCGACTTGAACAATGGATCGCCTACCATGTTTCCAATGGTTAACCCGTCCAACATGAACAATGTCCCTACCATGTTTCCACCGGTTAACTTGTCCGGCATGAACAATGTTTATGCCGGGATGGGTGGATCACCGGTGAATAATGTTTTCGACCCAAACAATGGTGTCAACATGTTTCCACCGGTTAGCATGAATATGAATATGAACATGAACATGAACATGAACAGTGGCGGATATAATTTGGCTTCACCAACTAGCATGCCCATGGGCATGAACCAGAATGTGATGCCTACCATTTATCCACAAGCTAATGTGTCGGCCAGCATGAACAATGTCGTCTCTCCAATTACTCCATTGGCTAACTTAGCTGACATGAATGGTGGCACGGGTTTTGCTCAACCCGTGACTGATCAATCCGGCTCAAACAACTTGTCAAACTCGAACAACTCTGGCACCATAGACAATGTTTCAGCTGGACAAGTTGTTGTTGTTGCTGCTGCTGCTGACAATTCAAATTCAACTTCTCCGGTTAATCAACCCGTGGCTGCTCTTGACAAGGTACGTGACTTGATAATTAATGAAAGGGTGCCATCGGGTGACGCCGAGATTGCGTGCTACCCTCTCACATGCATCCTTTATTAAAGGGGTTTCCACTTATTGCATGTGAGAGGGTGACGCCAAAATTGGATGACACCCAGTAATGCCAACTCATTTTCCATTTTTAAATGAAACAATTTTGACTTTTTTTTTTTATTATTTTAAATTCTACACTCTCCTAACCAGAATCCTAACTTATCACTGATTAGACATTATATCAACTTCATTGCTTTTGCGAAAATTACATTTGTCATTTAAGTTTTCGAGTTCTAATATGTTATAATCGATATTTATATCTCGTCTTTAATCATTAATGTAATTTATTTATATTTGATTAGTTCTAATTTTTTAACAAATTTATTGATTTATTTTGTTTGTAGGATATGTCAAACTTTGACTTTGCTGGGGCAGCACCAACTCCTCAGGATTGGGGACTTAACAGTTTGGATGATTTCTCCATGGTATATATATCTTATTTTTCATTTATTTACTTCTACATTTTGAATTATGAAATGCCAAAATAATTATTTGTATACTTGTAATCAATTTGTATTAGCACATATTTCGTCTTAATTATTTATTTACCTTTTATATTTTTCACAAGAAATATTTTATTAATCAGAAATAAACAAATGATTAAAACATGTCCCTATAACACATGATTGAAAAACTGAAACAAAAAATAACTAGATTCTGGCTCCTATAATAATAATAATAATAATAATAATAATAATAATAATAATAATAATAATAAAAACGTCACATATGCAATAATTTTTTACGTGTACTATTATTTTTAAACGAGGGATCTTCTAAATAAAAGTGATGATTTTTTTTTTTCCAGAATCTTCAGGAGTATGCTATGGATGATCTCTCTGCAATGTTCCCAAATGTTGGTGCTTACGGAAATGGCAATTAGCTCATAATGATTGAATATGAATCTTGTTTTCAAGTCAACGTGACTTTATAGTTGGGAAAATGTCATACTCAAACTATGGTCGTCAACAATTGCTTTGATTTGAATGACTTTGATTTTAAGACTGAAATATTTGGCATGCCATTTCAAGCATTTATAATGTTAGATAGATATCGTATAGAATTATTGATTGAGTCTCAATTATGAGCTTCAATAGTTTGTGGGCTATAATGTTCACTTCATCAAACCTATGTCACAACCATGGATGGGTAAGGTTGTTCAAGGGTTGGACTAGTAAATCGGACCAGCCAAAATGAACCTCATCGGTTGTCATCCGATCTGAACCTCCAGTCTGGAAAATTCGGCCAACGGTTTTCGATTCCGTCTGACCTAGACAAAAAAAAAGTGGTTTTAAAACTAATCTAAACCCCTAACCTGGGCAGGGTCGGATCATACAGGATCGGACCATATCGGCGCGGTCCAATCAGGTTCTGTATCTAAGTTTGGAAAAATTGGATGGACGGTCTTTGGGTTTATCGGTTTGTTCTAGTGAACACTCCTAACCACGGGCTCTGATATCACATTGGATACATGTATGTATCTCTTCTGCACCCATCAGGATGAGAAATAGTCTACAAGGATAAATCAACTGGTTATTTAGTGGTCAATTCCTTTCCTAATTGGTATATGTGATTCACTTACATGTGACATCTTTTTTATGAGTTAGTCTCATGTTTACGTGTAAGTGTTTTAATTGACCTTAACATAAGTATAAAACAATATGGGAAACCCAGAGATGTCACATGTGAGTGAACCACATATACAATTAGGAGTTTTGTTACCCAATATTTAACGTGAACTCAACCCATGTCCGGCCCAAGCCCGCTTGTCAGTGGGCCATAAATTATCGAGTTTTGTGACCCAATATTCTTAAAATGGACCTTAACATAAGTATAAAACAATATGGGAAAAATTCATTACCCTAAAATTTTATTTCTAGGTTTCCCCCTAATTACCCCACTAACCTGATTGCCACCTCGGTGGCCTCCAATTTTTTATTAAAATAAAAAACTCATGATTACACTAGAAGTGAACAAATGCCTGTTTGGCGGGCTCATGTTAAATTTTCGGTTCATAAATAGTAGGTTTGAGACAAATTAATAGGCTACTAGTTTAGATCCCGCGCAATAAATGCACGGTATTTATAGAATTTTTATTTTTAGAAAAAAAATTAACTATAAAACTAATCCAAAAATTTGAGTAATGTCATGAATGTGTATATTTTTAAACAAAATTAATGAAATTGTTTATAAATTTTTTATTAGCATATTTTTTAGGTACGATTTAGTATACAAAGAACGATTTTTTTATCACAAAAATCTTAGAGACGAATTTTAAATAAGGGATTATATCAAAACAGGAAAGTAAATAAGAGATTTTATCAAAATAGGAAATGTGCTTTTAGGCGGGAAAACTTAGAGCTTCTCCTATTCTTTTAGTATATAGGGGATTCTGTTATAGTTTTCTTAAAATACTTTGTCTATGCCCGCTTATTTTATAGGCCCGATAAACATCTCTAAATTTACACTTGTTGCAAACTTGCTCCCTTTTTATTTTTTATTTTTTTTACTTCTTTAAAAATTCATAAAATCTTGACTTTTAGGTCAATGTCTTAACTACTAGGACAGTGACACAGAGGAAAGAGATATGAGAGTGTTGCAACTAAAATTATTTTTTTTCATCCATGAAACCAAAAATTACCAAATACCCATAATTGAATACCTCAATTATTTCATGAAATCTGGTGATTTTGTGGTCAAGATGCTATCTTTTATCCAACCCATTTCATAATTTCGCCTAATTTATCTAAATTCATCAGGTAATTCCTCACTTACTCACTTTTAATCTCTTTATTTATCAGTTGAAATGATTTTAGTATGATGATGATCTACAGGATTGCATTTTTAATTTGTTGGGTATTTCACATTCATCATTATTTGCTTTTATGATTATAGATTTGATGGGTTTTTAGTGCATTTTGCTTTATAATTTAAGGTTTTAATCTAGTTAATGATTAATTACGTCCCCGTCTCGATTATTTGTTTACTTGGTTAAAATACCGCTCCCAAAGAATAAATAGATAATGTTTTTCTGTGTTGCGTGAATAATTGATTTGTGGAAAAAGGGTCATTTTCAGCTGATTATATGAAATGATGGAATATATGACAAAGTCAGACAAAATCAGAAATTTACTGTCACCATTGGTTGTTCAAGGGGACAAGCTTGTTTGAAGAAACTACTATGATTGTCCGAGGAAATTCACTAGAAATGTAGTTGGTCTCGCTTAAGATCGTTGTATGGGTCATTATTGTAAAAGAGACCCAAATTATTGAATTCACCAACATGATTATCAGTTAATTCTCGAGTTTGTTTGTGTTAGACCGTCGTGTGAGATAATATACTCCCTCCGTCCAAGTCATTTGTTTAACTTTGATTAAAATACCCCCTCACAAAGAATAAAAACGGTAAACAGATGATTGAGACGGAGGTAGTAGTTAATATACTCCGTAGTATTATAAAATGAGGTGGTGTTAAGTGACAATTTGTACACTGCAAAAAAGGTTGACTTAGTAATATATATCCTAGTTTATAAGTTGTGATTTGCTGTGTGTTTCCTGGTTGAGTGTAGTTTTGATGCTAGGAGAAATGATTTTCCTGGAATATTCATGGTATAGTTGGTGGTTGACTTGATGTAATATGGTCCATAATAAGATTTTGCAACATATTTTAAGGAATATAAGAATTGAACAAGGTCTTTTTCGTATGCCTCCTGCGTTCATGGACGTGGCATATCTAGAATCCAAGTTTAATATGCTTGTCTGTCTTTATCACTGTAAGGTAAGGTCTGTGGACAGTGATATTATGGACATGAAGTCCAAATTCTTGGTCAAATAACAAAATAGCTTCATCAAAAGCAAATTCAAATTCAAATTCATTACGAAATCCAACTATTTAAATTTACTTTGGATGTCTTCTTCGTAACCTTCTTTATTATCCCTCGTCCAATTGCTCATTATGGACCCGCATCTTGGTGTTTGTTAAGATATCTTGAAGGTAACGAGAAAAGGGAGATTCTTTAGAAGGGCGCACACTTATATTTCATTAAAGGTAACACTTTTGCATTATATGTTTTCAATTATGTCTTTTTGTGTAATGAAAAAATGAAAGGAAATGGCTTTCTAAGATTTGAGATCATTCCATGGCCTCATCTTGGCGATCTCCGTTTTTTTTTTTTTCCTTTCCATTTAACCATGATCATGCTTTACACAATTTTTCCTGGTGTATGTTTTTATGATACCAGCCTTGCTTTTTGTGGGCATTGACAGATTTGACTTGTCGGGGAGGCTGCACGATTCCTAGGGATTTTCGGATATACAACTTAGTTTCAGGTAGGACTTGTTTCAGGATTGGTTTTCAAATGCAAAGGCACAATCCATTTTAACTTACTGATACCAACTATTATTTGTTTTTCAGTTCTTTGCTCGAGTTCTTCTTTCCTTATAATCCGCGGGCTGAGCTAGCTTTAGCTATTTGTGCAAGTTTCATCTGTGGTATCTGCGAACAGGAAAGATTATTCTACTATTGGAAGGCATAGTTATATTCTTTCACGAGGTACTTTTTTTTTTGTTATTGATTGTAAATTTTCAAAGATGGATCACATATTTTCTGCGCTGTCCATTATTCCCTCTCATGCCGATAATATTATGAAACCAGAGTGAGAGTGTAAACAGTTGAAAAAGAGGGCTGAAGCAATCTTTTCTCAGTAGATGATGGCGAGCCAGCCGTGGCTAAACCAAAATTTCCCACCAGAGGTTGAAGAAAATTTGGCAGATTTGTTCCCTGATCTTTCTGTTGAGGAAGCTCTTCAGCATCAGGTTACCCGTCCTCCCTTTTCGCCTTGGTATTAAATCTGGGCCATGACACAAGTCACAACATTCTGATTGAGCTATAAAGGTTTCCATTATTACCGGGACTGTATTCTGGGGTGGTATTGGCGCAGTTGTGGCTTATGGACTGAGATCGTGCTCTAGCCTCTAGGGACCATTTACGAAATCAAGTCTCAAACTTAGATTTAATACCATGTTATGCTCCCCAAAAAAGAGATCATTTTTGCCCTTTTGGCTGACCAAAGACTTTAGCAATATTGACAATAGCTGGTACCTGAGTTAATCAGCTTTTCTGTTTGATTTAAATTTCAGGAAAGTCTCTATCAATCACTGAAGATAAGCTGTGTCAACCTAACAGCTACATCTTCTGATAATGAACCTCGTAGCAGCCGAGGACACTCATGGGGAGAATCTTCACAGTCTGGTAGTGGTGACTATGATTTAGCTTTGGATGAAGCTTTGGCTAGATCTCTTCAAGAGGTAGACTTTGATGATGAAGTTGAGCATGTTGCTATTTCTGAACCAGTGCATATTTCTTCCAGTAAGTAGTATTCCGTATCAGAATCCTATGTTCAATGCTAAAGTTCCAGAGTATATTGCCTTCATTTTAACATTTTTTCACTCTTCATTTGAACAATTTGTCTCTGCCTTTTTTCTATGTCACTTATGTTTCCCTCCACATACCCGGCTTATCCCGTGCCAGTTGTTTTTCCGACAACTATGGATAAATATTCTCGGATGAAAATGTTTTTTTTTTCTCCCCGCTTTTTCCCCTTCCGTGTCATAAAGTCTTTCTATTATTAAGGATGCTTCGGGATATCCGATTTCGTGATACTTGTTGCATCATTGAACAATAGTAATTTATTGTTTAATGCGTACACGAGTGTATTTTGTAACAGCTTTAGAAAAAAATTTAATGTTCTGCATTAACTTTTCCATGCACTTCATAATCATTGCCTTTGGAGTGCCATACTGCCATGCATTAGTTTGGAACCTCTCTACCAAGACTTATACCACTATGTTGGCAATCTTGGCATGTGTTATATTAGCCACTCTGAAAACCAAGCCTGGTTTTGATAGTTGATACCCATTTACATAACGATCTACATAATATCTAACGCCTCCAACGAGTACGTATTCTAGAAGAGAAATTCCTAAAATATCTTTAACATCAGGCAGCGGCGGATTTGGGGAGGGGAAAGTGAGGGCACGTGCCCTCACGTGACGAAAAAAAAAAAAGAAAAAAAAAAACTGAAAATATATGTTTACATATTTAGAGCGCCTATTTTTAGCATGATGATGCTCTTGGTCTGGTGGTAAGTGGCTTATAAACTTCCCTGATGGTCTCGTGTTCGAATCTCACTATGGTTAGGTTTGGCTTATTTTTTTGTATGTTCAAAGTTAGATTTAATTAATTGAATTTCAAAATGATGCTACAAGGGTTCGAACCTGGGACGTTAGGCTAATATATTCAATGATTGTCCAACACACCAATTACATACTAATATTGTTTGTTAAGCATATATATTTTTATATCTATAGAATTATACACTTTTAGAAGTAGTTCCATGTAAAATTTCCCACTGTCTTATAAATAAAGATTATGGTACTCTTTGGTTAATTTTTTTACTATTTTCATGACGATAATATATCAAATTGAAGGGGTCTCTCGAATTTTTTTTACACAGGACCCCCAATTCTACAGCCGAAAATGGATATTCCCTCTAAAATAATGCACTTGGGCTTGTTGGTATTTGGTTTAGCCGTTTAGGGTTTGTTGATATATTTTTTCTTTACGATTATATTATTATGTATTGACGATGAAAAAATTTTAATGTATAAAAGTTGTCCGCAAAATTTTTTTTTTTGGGGTGTGCCCCCCCTTTAGTCAAATCCTGCATCCGCCACTGACATCAGGCATACCTAAAAAGCAGACTAGCTATTTTTTTTTTCCGTAAAATAGACGATAACTGAGTCCGAGCAACATAGCATATGACAAACCTTATGCGTATATAGTCCTTTACATAATTGCGAGTTCTACCAGTGCTTATATACTTGTATATCAATATTTCCATGTTTTGAGTGATTGAGCCAATTTTTCCCTTGCTATAATAAAGTCATTTTGCTCAAATGTCGATCTTATCAATTTATCATTACCTTCAAAATCATTGTGGCATCGTTAAAACTATATTAATTGACGTTATTTAATGTATACATGAGTGTAGTTTTTAACAGCTTTAGCAAATTTTAATGTTCTGCATAAACTTTTCCATGTACCTTAAAATCATTGCCTCTGGAGTGCCATACTGCCATGCATTAGTTTGGAACCTCTGTCAAGACTTATACCACTATGTTGGCAATCTTGGCATGTGTTAATATGTTGGCAATCTTGGCATGTGTTATAAGTTCTTTCATGGTTATGATGTATGATCTCATGTTTTCTGATTAAAATTTCCATGCATTTCTAAATCATGGCGGTGGTCTGTCGAGTGGCCTACTGCCATGCATAAGTTTGGAACTATGTTGACAAGTATTATAAGTTTCATCTTTATTCTCCCATGTGCAACTAGTATGCCCTTGAATCAGGAGGCCCAGTAATATATGATTTGGCACAACTAGATAAGGCGCGTGCTTTACGTGTGGTAGGGTTGGTCATGATTCTGCGAGCTTACTGATTTTTCTTCCGTTCTATACTTGGATCTTTGAAATAAGTATATGGAATGATTCCGCGGCTTTAAAAGGTGGATTATTTACTAAATTGCTGACAGAGCCCGATAAAATATCAAGGCTGTAAGTGAGTTGATTTATTATTTATGTAAATGGAGGATGACTAAGGTGATGTTACAAGAAGTTTCTCAGTGGCATTTACATCAATTTTCCATCACAGTATCTGATTTACCTTAGATAGTAATGTTGCCTAGTGAACTTAGAGGTTGCCACACTCCTGAAATTATTTTGGGCATAAGTGATTAACTGCTATTTGAAGTCAAATTCCATAAATGGTAACTAAATCATATTGTCATAGAGGGTCTGAAGGTCTTCAATTTTGTTTTGGGAGAATCGTGCCGTATATAACAACTAAGTGAGGTTAAATGATGACCTGATGACGCTAAAGAGTGTCGTTGCGAGTTCCTTGATGTCTTGGTCTGCCAACCTACATTAGACACTCCACTTTTACCTTGTGTCGCATACATCACAGCCTATTTCCGTCATGACACTTCATCACTTAATTGTAGGCAAAAACCATGAAAGCTTTCGCAAATAACCTTATTGTACAGTCTAACATGCACCCGTGTCCAACAGTTTTATACGTGGAAATGCGATGTTGTAGATCAAACCAGCATGTCTGCCTTCTCCAACTCCAAGCCTCTCGTGAATTTAATGTGGAGTTATAATTGATGCTTTGTTTTGAGAGTGTCTTATATACTTCGTAGTACATAAGTGCCGGTTCTACATGTGCTTGTTTACTTCTCTATGAATTTCCATGTATTGGTTGAGCCAAATTTTCAATTTATGTATATCATCACCTTCTAGCTACTTTCCTTTTAGCTTTTTTTTCTTTCCTCAATTTAGGGGTTTTATTTAATTTTTAAAAAAATTATTTGTTCCTCTCTCCTTTATTACACCTTTTTTACCAACAACTCTCTTATATATTTTTACTTGGTTCACTTTTAAGGTATTCCGGACCCTTAAATTTTTCTTCGGTTTTCAAATCTTTATTCTCGATTTAAATTTTAAGTTTTTATAATAGAGATTTCCGGACTTCGATTTTTAAAACCTACTCCGTATAAGTTTACCTTGACTTTTGTATTATGTTTCACTCTCCCTTTGGTTTTTCATTTTTCCTTTTCTATTTTATTCGCATTTTGAGGTGTGCGTTCACTCATGCACGGTTCTAAAGGGTGATTCATGTCAGCCGACCCCAAATCATTTTGGGATTAAGGCTCTGATGTTGTTGTTGTTGTTGGACCTATTGACTGTCGTAGTGTGTTGTTAAAGGAATCTTTAGCCTATTTTACTTCTTGTTCGGAGGATTTAATCGATCCTAGACTCCTAGCTAGAATGCTAGATGGAGTAAATTTTGAAATTGCCGATTATGATATGTTGGAATGAAAAGGGGTAAATCTCATTTAAGAATTTGTAAACAAAGAAATCCATTCATGTAAATATGTTCTACACTTCTACAGACTGAAAAGCAAATTAAATTCATAACTCCTTATATAGACAGGATTTGTATTTACCTTTACCTTTTTCTCATGACATTCAGGAAATACTGAACATGCTGCTGGGGGTACATCTGTCTCGGTAATTTGATTAGGAGCCTTTATCACATGAATTTATTGTCTCATTCGCATAGCCTTGTTCACGAAGATTATAATGATATCACACTCGCAGGCAGCAGAGGAAGATGAAGTTGATCCAGATCAAATGACTTATGAGGTAAGTTAGGGATTTGTTTTCCCTTCGTGTTATATTGACACCACAACGCCTTTAAGGTTTTAGGTTTCAGCTTAGGTTTCAGGCTATCAGCTAATGATAGTTTCCACATAAAGCTAGCGTATGTCATCTTCTTATCTTGACAATTATTTTCCGACCTTTTGTTATACTACCTCTGACCTTTTGTCGTAGTACTGGAAGTTTCAGTATTACCAAAACAACCCAAACTTTCTTGTGTTAGAATTTTGGAGTTTGAAATATTCAACTGGTTTAAAATTGTGTACATGACAGGAACTGCAATCCTTAGGGGAGTCCATTGGCAGGGAAAACAAAGGATTGTCCGAGAGGGAGATATCAAGTTTGCCATGTTTCAAATATAAAGTTGGATTATTCTCAAAGAGACTAGATATTGCACCGTGAGACCTCTTTTGTCTTCTACGCATTTATCGTTTTTCTCCACTTCCATGTCCTTTGTTGCTTGTTTTTTGTCTGTGGGATGATGTTTAATGTTGGTGTATCTGAAACCATCACGCATATTATGATCACTGGTATGATTTTATATGTTGACTTCTGAATATATACTAAACTACATCTACATGACGCAAAGTTTTCAAAAGAGGGCAAGTGTGAAGGATATATATGCCAAATGTATAGAGAGTGAATTATGTCGATAACTGAACTCAAAAATTTTAAATTGAGTGACGGAATATGTAGTGAATTCACATTAATGTAGCGAGTACCTAATTACCAAAATGGTACATTACGTAATCTTTATGAGCATAGCATAGACTTCTTTAGAGTGTAAACAATGTAGGTTTAGATATTCTTGTGCATTACATTATTAGAACCTGGTTCTTTGTAATTTAATCACATTGCGTGCCTGACCCCTCCTTATCGCGCACTAGGTGGGGTGATACCGATATAGTTTACTGATGATGCAATGCTTTGTTAGTTGTGTGATCTGCATAGCGGCATTCAAGAACAAGGACCACGTGACTACTTTGCCTTGTGCACATAAATATCATTCAGACTGTATACACTCTTGGCTGAAGCTAAATAAGGTAAATTACTTGCCCTATCTTTCTTTCTACTATATTTCAGCTTTTCCATATTTATTGTCCTAGTTACGAATATCTACTGCGTGAACCTTTGCATGATCGATGACAATGTAAAGCTTGTCAGTTGTCATGGTATCCCTTGTCGACGTGATCCATCTCTTTATTTGATACAAACTTGTGTGCAAATATTTGGGGAAGATGTGTCAATAGCCACTGAATTTTCATTTGCATGTCCATGTACATATTTATGTTTTGGCAATGGAATGCTGCATCCAACTTGGGAACGATTTATTTATATGGAAGTGCTGTACACATTGGCGTGACGTTAACGTTGACGTTGGTAGCATTGCATAGTTCAATATTCATTCACCTTGTGTCAGTCAACCCTGACCTAAAGTTTAAAACATTCGTTACTTTGCATTAGTGCAGGAGGGGACAATTGCTAGTTTATGGTCTAAAATTTACGCAGCAACAAAAACTTTAACCTATGGCGTAAAGGGTCAGGCAAACCCCAGGGTCGGGGGTAGTGTGTGAAGAGCTATTAGGTATTTTAGGTTATGGTCTAAAAGGTATACACAGTCTTGCCTGCAAAAGACTATTTCCAAGACTTGTAATAAATTATTAAATTGTATCGAGAATTGCATTGAATTGCAGTTACTTCACATTTTACAACTGCTTTAGTAAGCCCTTTTGCTTTATTACATCATACCCGTTCGGATTCAGCTAATTCCTTGCGTAATTTCTTACGTTTTGTTTCCTTGGCCGTTTGTGTTCTTTGCATTTCCTCATTAGGCAGATTCTACTCGTTTTAGGCATCCCCAATTACTACCCTGCCTTTACTTTCACCTTATCTCCTTATCTATCAAGCCATCCTACCGCCACCCTCCTCAACCACCATCCAGGCCACCACCGCCAACCACCCTCCAGAATCTCTCCTCCGTCCCAGAAAACAGCTCTTCCCACCGACAGCATCCAGCCCTAGAACACCACAATCCTTGCCCTTTCATGAAAATAGTTCCCGACCTGCGAAAATCTCTTCAATCCGTCCAAACCACTCCCAAATCCCACCACATGGGAAAATCCACTCCATCCCCGAAAACTCTAGAGCCCCAAAAATCTCAAAGAAGGAGGAGGCGGGTTTGAGGCAGATTTAGGGTTGATGAGAGTATGAGTGGATTTTCAACCAGGTAGGCGGGTTGTTGGTGGGTAGGGGTATTGGATGACTTTAGTAGATAATAGGGAGGGGTGTATATGTAACTGTAATAACCACACTACCTGCATGAAAAGATCTAATTCAAAATGTTAAAAATCAGTTGAGTAGTATGTGAACATGAAAATATGCTTGCTCGGCTATTCTAGATCTACACTATCAATGAACATAGTGATTGGTAGTTTTTGCTTTCGATATCTTCTACTCCGTATATATGGATATTGTTAAGCGATCCCGTTGTTGAGCATTTGAGCATGTTTACTACTTGTGGGACCTGTCGATGCACGTCTTTTTCTTGCGATTAAATCTTCTTAATGACTGATTTTTCGCGATGTGGTTTTTCCCCAGAATTGCCCAATCTGCCAAAAGGAGATTATATTCTCATGATCGTCTTGAAAGGGAGATTTTTTCCCAGTCCAGTGGCCAGAGTCTCAAGTTCTGTAAGCGTCTAGCTACGATAAATTGTTTTCTTTGTTTGCTTCACAAAGATAGGAACGTTCCCCTGTACAAATAGACTACTACCGTGATTGCATATGTATTTAATATCTATTGTTCGTTAAACTAGTAGTATAATATTTGAAGGATGTAAATTACTCCAGATGAGAGGAAAGCTCCATAAAGGTTGATTTTAAGAATGACCTTGATGAGCAATTTGATCATTCACACTCAATTTAGTTTATTTGTTATTGAGTTTTTTATCAAAAACTACCTAATCATAAATACTACCTAAAGTTTTTAATTTTGCGAGAAACTACCTAAATTTTCTTGACTTTTGTCGGACACTACCAAATTGAAAAATCCGATCAAATTAGACAAAATTCTAACTCGAAAACATTATTTTTGGCATTGAACCTACATTATTTACTATATTTAACCACCGCCAATTGTTTTGATTAGCTACTAACACATTTATTTCATTTTTTTACTACAATTTTGACTAGCTTGGCCGAGATTGTGGCTAATTTGGACAAAAATTATGATTAATTCGATTGGCATTTTGAGTTATTTGTCGGAATTTTAGTTAACTAGTTGTTGCGCCGCGCCCTCCCGGGCGCGGAGCCCCAATTCGATTAATTGTTTATAAAAGACCAACAGGAATCTTGTCAATGTACCGTGCATTGGCGTATAGAATAGAATGTTAATACTTTGCTAATTTGGTCTCAACCATTTAACAAACATATTGTGCAAATTCATATAGGACGCCTTAGGGGTTAGAATGTACAATTTTACAGCTGGGTCACGAATTTGGGCGTATTGTGCAACACCGGAAAGTCATAATAAAGGCACGATGATAGAGGCTAGCTAGGATTAAGATGGGACAAAGTGAGGAATGCATGTAATTTGCAGAAAAGATAGCTACTTATACACAAAACGTAAGGTTTGTCTAGTAGTCATATGTTACTAACAATCGGCTATATCCAGAAATTAGCTGCTGTTTTTTACTTCCAATCCAGCTTTCCGTACAACTGTTTTTGGGCTATCTAACTCTGAAACCTTTCCTTCTTATACTTGGGTTGAAAGTATGCACTGGTTATAGAAGTGTACCAAAAGTTGACAAGATAGCCCTGGACTATTTTGTGTTTAGAATAGAGAGAATTGTTTGAGCACCCACTTCAACTCTTGAGTTCGTGAAAGAGCAGCGGTCGGCATGACGTTCTTAGTAGTCCTTAATTTGTCCTCGACGTAGTCAAGGTAGCCCACTCGTTCCTACATATAAGTCGCATGTATTTATGGTGAGGCTCAGATGATAATATACATATATCGGAAGTGCATATATGTTGCAAATTCTGAAAGTTCATGATAAACAACACAACATGAATAATAATCTAACTAATATGAAATTCCAAGTCGATATCTCCACCCTTTGCTCCCTTGGGAGTGTCAGGAAACTGTTGTCACACTCTCAGTACCCGACAACGGTCTTTTCGGCATGTCAATATTATTCTACCACTAATAATAAATCAGTGCATTTTCATGTGAAAACGGTGGTGCCAAGCCCTCGGCACAAACTCATTTTCCTAAAAAAACAGGACATTGTTTCCAAAATGTTTAGAGAATGAATAACTTGTTTCCAAAGTAGCGTAAAGAAGACATCTATGGCAATCAATGTGAACAATTGGCTTACTTTTATATACGAAAAGGGTACTTTGATAACTTATACCTTGAATAAGTCACTTTTTCAAATCTTATACCTAAGATAACTTTCTTTAAAATCTTATACCTAAAGTAAAATTTTCTTCCAAACTTGATACCAAATCTGAAAAAAAGCCTTGAATTGACAATCTTACCCTTACTAATTAAACATTGCCATTCTTTGCCTCACCTATTAACACACACATCCACGATTACCACCACTAAAAACCATCAAATTAGTAAGGCCAAAATTGTTAATTTAGGGATTTTTTTAAGATTTGGTATCAAATTTGGAAGAAAATATTATTTTAGGTATAAGATTTTACAGAAAGTTATCTTAGGTATAAGATTTGAAAAAGTGATTTATTCAAGGTATAATTTATCAAATTATCCTATACGAAAATGAAGAACAATAAAATCTGGAAAATGATAAAATTATTTGGATAATCAAATATATGTAAGTTTTAGTTTCAATTTGGAAAGTTGACACCTCAAAACTCAGAAGTAAGGCTCCATATAGCTAGCTCTTCCATCCGAAGGTCAGTTGCCTCTAGAGAGTTTGCAACATGAAATGGTGCATCAACAATAGACAAAAGATATGTTTGAGCCATCAACAAAACTCGGTCAAACTATAGCGTCAAATCAACAAATCTCAAGCCCACGCAAACTAAATCTAGTGAAATGCTACCCAGAAAAAGTACGCAAGCACACATTTTAAACTAAATAATAATCATTAAAGTTAAATTCATAAATTAACCAAACAAGAGCTAATCAGGGAAATGAAACCAGAAAAAATAAAATTAATTATAAAGGAGTAATTGAGATGATAATTTGAGGTTGAAAATGGAACTGAAAGGTAAATGTAGAGCCTAACCTTCTGTCAGATTTCCGTAACCTTCAACAACAAAAACTGCAATCACAACCCAAAAAACACCAGAAACAATTGAAAGAATCATACAAGATGAACAAATAAATCACTAAAAGAAATCTAGAATGAATAAATAAACAAATAAAAGCTATAATCGAAGGAACAAATTATGAATAAATACAATGAAAAAGGGGTAGGAAATGCACAAATAGGATTATACATCCAGTTGTACCATAAGCATTGTACAACCAAGGTATAAGAATCCGAGCTTATATGTATTTTTTCTGAGCTAATTCAAAGTTCATGTGTTTTAATGTGTAAATGGATGAGTTCAATACTTTCTAATAAAGCTCATATTATTTAACATAAAGCTCGGATACTTTATCACAAAGCTCAGATTCTACACCGTACAACATATACAACTGGTTGTATAATCCATGAATTGTAGGAAATGAGAGCAGGATGGAACCGAAATAGAAAAAATATAAAGAGATTAAAATATTGGAAAACGAAAAATAGTTGGCAAGATAAAAAGTTATTTGTTTGTGGAGAAGATGAAATTGTGGGTGAAAGGACGAGAACAAGGCTGAGAAGCAGAAAGTAAACAAAGGTAAATGCTTTGGTATGTACCTCGCAGAAATTACGAATGTCGTTGACTGCACTCCAAGCATCTTCGTCTGTCTATGACTGTTTTCGACATCAAAGGGACTGGTTGCAGTCACCTTCAAAACCGGATTCCAAATATAAGTAGCGATCGTATTAGTAGAAAGCTTGAGCAATAGTAAAAAGCAACTGAAGATTAAAATGAAATTTTAAAATTTGAGACAGATGAATGAATTGATGAAGTTTATTAGAACTGAAAGGGGGAATGAGTATGAGGAAATGGAAATTGGTAAAGTGAAATGAGCGGGGGAGATCACTCCTCATACACTAAGAAAATTAAAAGATCAAAGAGCCATAACAAACCTGCAATAGAACGTGGAGATTGCGCGACGGAGTAGGACATTTGTTTCTGGGTATAAACTGCTAATAAAACGACAAAGCTAAGTAAGATTTACAATGAATTGCATAAAGAAATTGTTGGCTGATATCTACCAAAGCAAATGTGAGAAACTAAGAGAGTAGAGAGTATATGCCAGTCACCCAAACATACACATGTTCCTGTACACAAACAGACATAGAAAAACCCCGAAAGTAGAAGGATATGTGCAAGCAGAACAATCATTCATGTTTTCAAGCCTACCGAGAACTACACCTAATCAACAACATCACCTTTAATTTAAAGATCACCTAAAAAAACAAAATTGAAAGAGGTAAGTCGAATTATCAAAAATCGGTTGTCGATAAGCCATGGAAACACCTTTATTGGTTGAAGATGGTAAAACCAAACAGCTAAGCTCTGTAACAACAAACCCAAATTAAAATGGTCTTCTGTGATCCTGTCTAGTCGGAATATAGCCACATAGCTTCTTAACAAGTCTATTTGTTGACTGTTGGGGCCCAGGAAGCGAAGGGAATGAGCTCGGCTGCTTGCACTGCTCGCACTATAAGGATATAATAACGCTAACACTCACTACCAAGGAGGCAGACTACGACCAATTGTATAGTATTGCCAAACAACTACCCCGTTCTATATTGCAAACGCTGCAGTTTTCCTGAAACACCCAAACTATCTCCCATGTTGCCGTCTAAACGACGGACAACTATATATTTAGCAGGCAAAAGAAGCATAAACTAAACACAAAATTCCAGTAAACCCCACTCCCACTTCAAACAAACACCAACTGAAGAAAAACAACCATTCACACAAAATAAGTACAAATCCAATCCAAGGCAGCAGCAGCCATAATCAGCAAATATCAAACCCGGGAAAAATGGCGATAAATGGGCCGCTAAATCGCCCACCTTTTTGCAGAATTAATCATTCGCACAACTCTAGCTCCAGGAAACAACAAACCCAGAAATCAAAGAACAAAATAATAATCAACAAGGAGGATAAAGATAATGGAAATACGTAAAAAAATTAACAAATTAACAACTTGAATGAAAACAGATCTCACGTAAGGGCAATGCTCTCACTATAAGAATACACTAAGGCTCAACATTCACTACCAATGAGGCAGACCCCGACCAATTGTATTAGTAATGCCAAACAACTATCCCGTTCTATAATACAGACGCAGGCTGCAGTCTTCCAGAAACACCTTGCGCGAGCTTAATAAGTGAAAATTCGACTAAATATACAAACTTAAAGACACAATATTATCAGGATACACTTAATCTGTCTAAAAACCTAATAATTAGTCAACCAAATTTAGCTGTGGCCATGAACATGAACCTCATACTCTGTAAAAGAGAAAACCCCTAATTATAAGCACAAATACAGAACTTTCATTAACAAAATGAACTACCACATCCAAACAAATACAGCCCGGTTCAAAATTTTAACTAATACAATTAGTTTCACAAACCATATAAACTACCCATAATAAATGAGCATCAAGTTCATTTAAAAAACATATATCAAAAGGAATGGTATTAAAGAAAGTGACAGGTAGTTTAAAAGGACAGTTTGGGTTTTGTATTCATACATTATTCAAGTCAAAATGGTCATTTCTCTCTAACTTGTGCAGTTTATTACAATTGTAGTTGTAACAACCTGGTTGAGACTTCAATTGTCGCTTTTTCTTTCTCGAAAAACATTATGTGACAATTGATAAAAACATACTTTCCATTCATGTTAACTTATCACGTATCAATGAGAGATTTAGAACGAAGTAAGATAAGTAATCAAATAAAAAAGATGATAAAAAAACATAGCAATCGACCAATTAACCCAGGAAAGATCAATGATCATCATGTTAAATTAAGTACAAAAGATACAACCAGAATAATCAATCGATATTCAATTACCATGAGCTAAATCAAATCGATCCATTAGAACTTCTAAAGAGAATGAATCATTGTCTTACACGCCTACCAGAACATTTAACCGATCAGGGTACAAATGATAAATTGTAATTTGGCGAGTTAAATTGCTTTATTACTGGAATATATTTATTGACAAGTATGCCAGAAATGAAGTTAATAGAGAAAACAAGGGAATCAAGCACACTAAATCTGCAGAAAACAACCACCACCTTCAATATAAGAGAAGACCAACTTCAATCAAACTCACTAAAAAAACACAATTTTCAGTTGTTGCTTACCACTTTTAGCCGTCGTCGAGCAGTTCTCATCGTCACCGTCGTCGAGCAGTTCTCATCGTCCGTCAGCTCAGTCTTGCAAAGGTTCCCATGAATGGCTAAGAATCAACAGGGCACCCATCTATAATCCACCAAAAGTGGAGAGGTAAGGATAAAGCGGAAGGAATTAAAGGTAAGAAAGAGCTAGTATGCAATATCACAAGTTCACAACTACAAGAATCATTATACAAATCCCACCAAAGGAATAATGGGGTATATAAGCGGAAATGTAAGAGTTAATTAACAAACATTGGGTCACTAATCAAGCATCAAATCAGAACTTGATTGTGGAACATTATTTACGCCCGTGACGGAACTAAGAAGGGTTAAAAGGGAAGGTCACTTTCCGAGTAATCGATAATCGAAAATGAACATTTTCATGCATAAACGTGATAAATGATACATGATGAACCATCCAATCCAAAATAAATTATCAAAATATTCACATTTATGACACAATGATAAATAATAATCATCTAATAATAACACTACTAACAGTAAGATCAATAATAATACTCCTGTAAAATACAAATACCTTTAGCTAGGGAGGACACATCGCGAAAATCGGCACGGCTCTCTTCCATTAAAAAATTAAAACACATTAAAAAAATAGCTAAAACCCAAAAAAAAAAAAGATTAAGACTTTCATAACTAACTTCACCAAAAGTACTCAGAAAGACAATGTTAAGTATTGACAACCAAAAAGAATACAATATCAAACATTCAATCAAACAAATTAAAGGCTTTTGATATAGACATCACAAATACCAAATCAAGATAAAAAAGAAAAAAAAAAAAAAAGACACCACAAATACAAAATAAGTGAAAAACTGTCGGCATAACAGCTGCAGAAACCATGGAACTAAACAATTACATGCCAACAACCATCCATGCGAAAGTACCCGATTTTATAGAGCAATAATGATCACCTTCTGCAGCCACCATAACAATAGAAGAAGAGAATGTTCATGGGAGAAGTTTAAACCGAAAGGAAGAATATTTGATGGGAGCTAATAGAGAGGATTAGCATGGAGAGAGATGGAGAAAGCATGGAGAAAGTGGCGGGGGAAATTGGTAGGCTTCACCGAGAACAAGGAAAAAGATGAGAACAAGGTACAAGACTAATGAATTTGTGTGTGAAAAGTGAAAACTTGGAACATGAAAGTTTGGGTCAGGAAAATTCGATAGTAAACCAAATAGGATAAGCATGCACATCTTTATGCTCATCTATGAACAGTTCTAAAGGCACTTCTCACTTACCCACATCTCAACCAACATGTATGGGGAATCAATGATTGAATCAACAAATCGATAAATTGAATCGGCCAGCACAACAATTGACAATTGACAGGGCACCCAACCAAAAATAGAGTAAAGATAAAAAAAGTGGAAGAGAACATATCATGAGAGAAAAGCAGGAAATAAAAGCTTCACAAGCGAGTAGTGATCGACAACGATATACGGAGTAGATAGAAGTAAATATAAAATAGAGTGAAATTGGAAACACATGGTGGCCAGGGACAGATTAGTAAAGGGCCGTCAGGCATTACCAATGTGATTACTTCTAACCTACAGTGCTCGGGTTTATTAACAGGGAGAATTAAATGCAGTAAGGAACATACCAAGGTGCACACAACACTCGCTAATCAATAGAAGCCTGCTTTGGCCGCTGGAACTGGCATACCTTTCAAGGCCCCGGCTGCACAAAGTAGGAATAAAGTCACCATTATGCAATATCCCGGCATTTTAAACATGGCAACAACAGTACTGACTGCACGATAGACCCCTAAACCCATTACTGGCTTACTTCTGTATTTACAGACGAAGCAAGGGACCATCAGAAAAGTCCCCATATAGTCGTCAGTTCATAAATAGCAATACACAGGGCACTCACTTAAGGGGGACAAATGCTTGAGCTACACGCCCCCGTGAAACACGCTATCTACAGCCGCTTAGACTGGCACAACCACCACACGCCTACTTGTCTGTCCCTAAAAGTAAGACATAGAATAAACCCAATGTAACAAATCATATCAACTCAACCCAATAACAGGTTCGAGTTCAAAAAAGGAATGCTACTTCTCGCAGCGAAGTCTGACAGCCTACACCTACTGCACCGGACATCTAAAGTAACACGCATTGCCAGCTCATTGTTGAGGAATCACCACCATCTAGTCCTAAAGCGAAGGAAAGACACAAAAGAGAAAGTCCACAGTGGATCTCACACTTACAGAATAAACGACACTGAAAGCATCAGGTAGGCAAGGCTTTTGCAGTAGATAGTAGATGTGGTCAGTTGAAGAGCGGCATCACCAAAGCAGAACCTGCAAAAGAGAGGCAATGCAGACCTATTAAATAAACAAAACTTGACCTTGCCACGCTGCATGCTGACAATTAAGTAGTAAGAATATGGACAGTTTTCACAGATATCAAGTAATTGGTAGTGTGTTCACGGACCTACAATTCCAGTACCAAATACCATGGTAATAAATCGAGGTAGGACAACCTACCGCCGAAGACCACCTTAAAAAGCAACATCAGGTCATGCGAGAACCCATCATCAAAATTCAGAGCTGAAGTCTACAGGTCGTCGGAGCATTAAAAGAAGCCTGAAACTTTAAGGGTCTTGTGGGCAACAAGTAGTCTGAAAATGTTAGAGCCAGCCATGAAAATTAAGGGAAGAAAACATGAACATTGCAGTAAAAGAACAGACTGATGTGAACCTGACGATAAGTTATTAGCAGCGAGTTAATACACCAATCCCTAAATTCCGAGACCAGTACACCTACATTCCAAGCAAGCAAACTCACACAGAGAATCTGAATAAAGGCAAGTTTAAAAATCAATACAAGCTAAACTCGACAACACAGAGAAAACAGCAACCTTATTCGACAGCCATTGAACCCTCACTATCCTAAACAGCCATACTCGCAAACACCGTCAGCCATCAGCTAGATTTTAACGATCTCATTAACAGAGCAATTTCATAAAACTCTATTGAAGGCAGATAGAACGAACAACACACGGCAAGAGTAATGAACCAAAGGCAACCTATGCGAAGAGTAAATGTATGGTAGACCATGTTTGTTCTGGTGTCAAATTCAGACATCAAGTACCTTCATTCTAAACTATCCAAATCAGTGTCAAAATAATAAAAGGAAGAATAATAAGATACTCGTACAACTTAAGATAACCAGTGTCAAATTCAGACATCAAGTACACAAGATCAGCCGATCGAGCCAAGAGTTCTGTTTGTAATTAAACTCATCATATAAACTATCAAAATCGTCATTTTCAACAATTCAAATGTTCTGATCTTTTAACTGTTTACAAAAAAGTTGTCTAAATAAAATTATGAGCCTTGAAAATAAAGTTAGGGAATTCTAAGCAATACTTTATCAGATACTTATGGCTAATCAAATGTGAACCCAATTTAATCCCTGGAATTTATCCCAAACTCGAGTAAGAAATAATCAAAACCAAATATTAAACGTAAATCAATAGCCAGGAATCAAATGTAGTACAATATAAATCAAAAGAGTACCTGACTGACTATGTTTCCCCCTTTCAATATCCTGCACAACCTCGTAACCACCTTGAACAATAAAAAATGAACCAGGGTCAGTAAGAATACAATAAAGTTGTAAATCACAAACTTTAACGGCAACAAAATGCATAGCAGTAAAATAAATTAATGATTCAAATAACTTTCTTTTAACAATTATTTTCGAGTGTAATAGTAATAGTAATTAATTTAGCTACAAGGACTGATACCCACCTTTCACCAACGGCTCGATCATCTTGCTACGGTACTGAACAAGATCACAATAACCCAATTAACAGTATATACAAAGCAAAGCAATGCAAAACAAAATCATAACAACCCATTATAAAGTACAACCATTACAATCAACTCAGCAGCGCAGTGAGGTGTTCTTAAAATACAATTTGTAAAGGTAAAAAGCGCCAATACATCCTAAATCGAGAAATATGAGGGGAAATTGTATGGAACAGTTTATTTGGCTAAAGTGTAGTGAGTATAGAGCAAAACCCTCAAAATGAAAAAGACACAACAAACTAAATTGATGAGAAATAGTAGTATAACGAAATACCAGAGATGGGGAAAGCAATCGCCATGCGAGGATGAAGCAGGAGATGGGGAATGAAGAAGATGAACCTGCGATTGATGCACGGCGGAGAGAGAGGAGGGTTTTATATGGTGAAGACGTGAAGTAGGTTAGAATTGAGCAGCAAGAATGCAAAGCAGAATGAAAGGCAAGGCATAAAAGAGGGTAAAGTTAGAATGGAAGGTTCAGATTGAGAGGGAGACCAAGGGTGGGGATGTAAAGGGCACTATTCATAGCAACAGTAACTTCAAGTTTGCTCTTTTTAAAGGGTAAGGATTTAGAAAAAAAAATTGTCGAATTTGCTCATTAATTTTAATTTGGTAGTTTTCGACAAAAGTAAAAAAATATCATGTAGTTTCTTGCAAAATTAAAAATTTTAGGTAATATTTATGAAAATGAGGTAAATATTAGGTGATTTTTCACAAAAAGCTCTTTGTCATTTAGTAATTGACCCCTTCGCTTTCCTTGATCTTTGTGTCAAAACCAAAGGACAACATCACCTAATTCTTTTACTCTAATTTTATTCCTCATCTTAATATTCGTGCCACAAACAAAGTAAGAAAACCAGAGGGACGTCAGATGAGCGTTCACCTGCTCGGTCATCTGTTTGAGACTGAACATTTTTGATAAAAGTATTACTTTGTCGTCTGACTTTTGGACTTGGTACAAACTAAAGACGTGCACAGTGCACTCAGTAGCCAATGATAAGTGGTACTCCGTAGTCCGTACTAATACGTGCTAAGGATACCAATGGCTGGCTATACGGAATAGATCTTCTAACGATTGATCTTGGATAGAGTCGTAAAATTACAATTAAATGATTTTTATTTCTAACAATTTTATACTCCCTTTGTCCTGGTCAGTTATTGTCCTGTAATTTTGGCATACAGACTAAGGACGGAGGATTGCGCCAATTATTAAATGATAATTTGACTAAATTGAGTACGAAAGATGAAATTGCTCATTAAATGCATTTCTAAAATAGAAGATACAACAATTAATTGAGACACCCCAAATTGGAATAGGGCAACAAATAACCGGGACAAAGGGAGTAATAATTTACGGTAAAACTCAGTCTTCATCTCTAAATACGAATGAATACGATTTCAAGGTTAGCCTTAGACTCTTAGGCATGCAATTTGGTCAGCTCTCCCAATCGTTTTTTGTAATTAATTAATACTAACAAATTAATAATAGTCTTTTTTATTTAGTACTCCCTTTGTCCCGATCAGTTGTTGATATTTGATTTTGGCACAAAGATAAAAAAAAAAAAAGAGGAATAGATCAATCACTGGATAACAAGTAGATTAAAGTGAATGTGGATGATCAAGTTACCCATCAAAAACATTCTTAAAATATGTAAACTAAGTAAACTAGTAATCATAAATCTATAAAACCTCGGATTTCTCCTTTTCAATTCTCTCCACAACCAAATTAAAGAACCATTCAAGATACCTCCTTCATAAATTGTCTTGACCGCACTTTAATCATCATACATTCCCGCCAAATTCAAGTACCTCCTTCATGGTTACATCCGAAGCATCGTCTTCTAGCCCATTGGTAGGCACTCTATTCACCTTGCTGTTATGTACTTATGCATCATACTTCCTCTGTTCCATTAAATTGTTTAGGTTTTTTGAAAATTTCCTCATACATTTTTAAGAACATAAACAATTCAATCGAACACATGAAAGTATGAGCATAGTTAAGTCTTGTATTTAAGGTTACAAAAAAAAGGAATTCAAGGTTTAAATCAAACATTAATTAATGACATCAATACACTCGTAAATTTGTCATAAATTCCTATTTAACGGCACTTTAGGATGCATTTGATTCTTATTTACAACCCTAAGAACTGTATTTATCATTACCCTTTTTAAAATGTCAAAGTCATTTTAACATAGTGTTTAAAACGTATCTATTATAGACATAAAATCGAGGTCAAATCCTTAAATTGTATTTTCTAGTGACTTATTTGAAAAAAAAATGAGGATATATACTATAACACAAATTCTCATTATAGACGGACACTATCCGTCTATACGTATAGACGGATACCACTTCTCCTCACAAAATACCCATTTGCCATAAAGTGGGAAGCACATGGGGTGCCCCACCTTGTCCCCCCTACTCATTTTATTAGAGGTCTTTACCCGTCTATTCGCCCCACCCGTCTATACCAAGACTTATTGATACTATAACTATTCTGGCCTTTATAAATCAAATTCTACATAAAGTGTAATATTGTCATAATGAATAAGAGGATTACATGTAACAATTTCACATAATTTCACAAATAGAATAAAAGAAACATAAAAAAAATGACAAATTAAGATGTACGTAGCACTAATGATATGTTAGTTTTCTAATAACCAAGCTTTAGAAAAAAAAAACATACTATAACTCTACTAATATTGAAATAAAAAAAATTAAACTTAACCATGTGTGTGAAAGTAAAAATTAAAAATCAACCAGTGTGAACCTAAGAGCAATTCCAATTGTTGTGATTATAAGGACTTGTTTGCAATTTTTATAAATTGTTAAGCAAGTTGCTTACCATTGGAGCAATGAAAATTAAACCCACTTTCTAACAACATCTGCTCTATCAAGTTACATGCTTGAAATTAATTTGCTTGGTTTCTATTGGATGTTTGAGGTGATGTGGGACCACATAAGCTAAATATGTTTGTGGTCACCATTGGAGAAGTAGGCCAAATAACCAAACACAAATTGGTAAAAAAAGTGGAGTATAATTGTCAAATTGGTAAAAAAAAGTTTCACTTATGACAAATTGGTAAAAAAACTTAAGGGAATGTGACAAATTGGCCAAAAAACTATTACTTTATTTAATTTGTTACTAGTTGAGATCCCGTGCTAAAGCACAACATTTGTGAGAGTTAAATTAATTAAACTTTAATAATTTTTACATAAATGAGTTGTAGTTATAATAGTATGTTGTAACGTACTGAATACTGATTATAATGTTAGTAATATTATAAAAAAAGTTTATTATTCAAAGGACTTTTAGATTAAATTATTTTTGTGTGAACCTATTTTTATTATTAAAAATAATGATAGCATCCTAGATTTTTACGAAGAGAATATATAAAAAAGCACAAAATAACAATAATAATATCACATTTTTATATTGGACATTTAAACATGTTAGCTTGTATAGTTGTATAACATGGAAAGATTAAAAAGAGCGAAGTTGACACGTTTTATTTATATAATCAGTTGGTTTTTTTACTTAGCTTTAATAAAATTCAGTTTCAATGTCAAAATTTATTTATACATCATAGCTAATTTTTGTACATTATTTAAAATGACAAAAAAAATATTTATACATCATAAGATTTTGGAGATTTTATTTGTATTAATTATACTCTATAATCTATATTATACTTTATACAAACACTATAATGTTCGGAGTTAGAACTTTTTTGTGTATAGAAATATAGGATACGAATATTTTATTTGTGCCAAAGATTACGCATATAGTTATGGAAATTCTATTATTATTAAATAAGGTAACATTAATAAAAAATATCAATGTTTGGGGCCCACCGAGTTTCTTGTTTTACAGAAAAAATTATACTTACACATTGAATTTTTCGTTGGCCCACTAATGTATTGAATTGTAGTGAATTAAGATTTGACAAAAATAAATAGGCTCACTTATAGGAGAATGCATTTAGGCGGGAAAACATTGAGTTTTCTTATTCTTTTAGTTTAGTGGGGATTCCTAGAACTAAATTTGACTAAAATACCCTTTACCCGAGTCACCCAACTCACAAAATCTAACCCAAAACCAAAGAAATAAGAATAGATGACTAGATGAAAATTACAACTAGTCCTGGCAAACGGGTCAATAATTGAGTAGGGTTTGGGTCGGGACATTTCGGGTTGTCATATTATCGGTTTAGTTCAGGCCGGGTTGAGTTGAGTTGTTTTGAGTATTGTTCGGGTATATTGGTCGGGTTATTTCGGGCCAGACTCATATTCGGGTCAATGGTTAAGAGAAAAAAAAGTACGTTTAATACTATTACCTATTTTTAGTTTAATTTTGATAATTGATTCTTTATTATAACGTAAATTATATTAAGGCGTTGTTTGGTAAACGGCATATTGCCTAATTTTTAGCATATTCAAGGATTTTAGCATGTTTGACCAATCAATATGCTAATTTTAGTGTTTGGTAAACAACATATTGAAACAGCATATTAAGGGTCAATATGCTGTTTTACAATATGCTGCTTACTCGAGCATATTGTAAAATAAGAAATTTTTCTCCATTTTACAAAGAAAACTAACAATCTACTAATCGTAATCCGCCAATTACCAAACACTCAAATTAATTCTGCTAATTATAATATGCTAGTCAAACCTTCTGATAAAATCTGTCATTTATAATCTGCTTTTGCAATCTGCTTATGCTGAAATTAATCCGCTGTTTACTAAATAGGGCCTAAGTGTGTTTTTAAATTAGTCATTGATTTGTTCAATTAGAGTTACATTTTTTGCGTCATTTTCGGTTCAGGGTTTCGGATTTGGTCATTTAGGATCGCGTCGGGTCAGATCCTAGTTAACAAAGTTCGGGTCGTGTCAGGTCAATCGGGTTTCGGGTTAAATTTTGGAGTTGTAGTTCTGATAAATTTTGGATCTCGGGTCGGCCTTTTCGAGTCGAGTTAATCGGGCAAGGTCGTTTTTTCAGGTCTACTTACAAGGTCAACCCGAACCAACTCGACTTTTTTCTGGATTCAGGCGTCCTATCATCCTAAGAAAATCCACATGCGATCCGAAGACTGTTTGCTTGAAAATAAAAATTGGATTAAAATTAATGTTTACGAGTAATTTGGAGACTCTCCTGAAATATTAAAAATCAACCGTTAGGTCTATTAAATTTAAGTTTCGGGTCATAGTTTCTAATGACGAGTCTCGGATAATGTTTTTTTTTTTTTTAGTTTACTAATTCAATAAGGGTAGTTTTGTCAAATCTAGTTGCAATGATAGAGTATTTGTTAAAGTGCAACATTTTTGGCCAATTTGTCACTTTCCATTAGTTTTTTTTACCAATTTGTCACATGTAAAACTTTTTTTACCAATTTGGCAACAACCATTCACTTTTTTTACCAATTTGGTAGTTTGGCCGGGAGAAGTAAGTAGGTAGAAAGCATTGTAGCTTGATAATTTGACTTGGTAGAGCATCTCAAATGGTACTAGCTTACCTTTGTCACATCATTTTTTTGAGCAACAACGATTTCAAGCTACAAGTTCCAAGTTACTCCAATGGTAAAGCCAATTTACTTACTAGTAGCTTGATGAGACCCACCTAACACACTTTTCTATTTATTTATTTAATTCTTAATTTCTAAATATAAAATAAAAACTTTATAAATGAGACAACTATTTTTCTATTGTTTATGTTCTTCTTGTGGGTCCATTTAAGAAAATAGTTTCATGGAGCTACTAGATTAAAATTATTTGAACAAAGCCAATCTACATGGACAACTTCAATGGTTGAGCTACTAGCTTACAATTTCTTAAAATTGCAAGCAAATCCTTTTGTCCAACCATTGTAGATACTCTAAGACAAGTTACATATGTTGGTTACTTGCCACTATTAGATACTCTCAATTGATATAACTACCTTACTGTAACACCCCATACTCCAAGTGCCTTATTAGGACCACTTAAGGTATGGAAGTGCTACCATCTCGGTTACCCGAGGCAATGATAATCATAAGACAATAAAGAAACATATTTAAATAGTAAATAACGTTTAATGTGATTACATGCCAAAAATCAAAACTGATAAAGAGATACAAGTTCTCCAAAACTGTCTACTATCAAAAGACTATAAAACTATCAAACACAAATGGAAGACTTCTAAATCGCATCGTGGTGACTCCTCCCGATTATCCCATACGCATCAGCTCATACCTGCTCAATAACTGCTCACCACCCCCGAATGGATCACCACAGTTTTTAAAACATTTAAACGGGGTCAGTACTAATTACACAAAAACAAAGCCACAATGAAACAAGTACACAAACAGTTCAAACAGCTCAACACAACCCCAGTCTCCATCTCCAATCTTCACACAACTGACTATACACTAAAGTGTGTAGCCTGCCAGAGTACCCATCGCAACAGGTTACTCCTCGCCACCAGTGGGGGACCGCAGCCGTTCCCACCTAAGCCCCGCTCATCTCCATCGAGCGATAAACCCATGTTCATTAATGTGCACATCCCTGCTGTGGCGGGTTCCATAGGAGGCGAATTAAGGGCGTGAATCCACTCTCGCAAGTGACTCCACTCAGCCAGGGACGCATCCCGAAGAACACAGACAGATAAACAATAACCATAACACCAAAATCAACAGCCGTCTGAATCAATCAACAATATACAATCACAACCGTCTGAATCAATCAACAATCACTATCTACAACACAATCACCACACATATCATGTAACTAATACTGAGTAGGGAAAACCTTACCTGGAATGCAACACCAACATCAGACGATCTAGCAGCTGTCTCAAAATCTTTCTTCTACGAATCCTCCTCCTATTCACATAATCATACAACCACTACTAACACCACAAATCATACAAATCCCCATTTCCCAAAATTAGGGCTTAAACAAAGTCAACCAAAGGCTATAAAAAATGGTACGTGGATCTTACCCTTGACGCAAGGATCACTATGATGCAAAGAACAACGAAATCCGACCTCTCTAGCTCCGGGATTTGCCAATAATGCGAATGGAGAGAACAACGTAGTTTGCAATCTCTTTTTGAGTGTATTAGGTTTCTAAAAGTGTTTATGAAAGATAACGGCGTATTATATATATTAATTTGCATTATTAACAAAACCCGTCAAAATATTACCCGATAACCAACTTACTCGATCGAGTAAGTAACATACTCGATCGAGTGCCGCTTACTCGATCGAGTGCCAAGGCTACTCGATCGAGTACCCTACAGACAGAACACTGTTTCGTTTACCAAAACATACTTACTCGACAGAGTAAGCCCCACTCAATAGAGTACCCAAAGACTCATAAAACCGTAGTATTACACTTACAAAAGTGACTTTTGAAACCAAGTAAATGAGGAAAAAAATTGCAGAATATACTCTTTTTAGAGTTGGCTTTTTTCAAATAACAATTTTCTATACACATTTTTTTATATTATTCTTTTTTTTATAGTACAAATCACTACTTAGCCATCTGAGTGACATTTTTTTATATATATTTAAATGACGGCCATAAATTATATTTTCCCTCTATTGAAATAACCCTTTTATTTCTATATATTTCTTGTAATTTTGATATGTTTTGCACAATATTGTGTAAAATCAATTTTAGCCAAAAATACATTTGTAACGATTTCATGTTTTATCTAAGCTTCAAAGTGGTATATGACCACTTTGTTATTGGAATTTTTTTCTAAAATAGGGTTATGTAACAAAGTATTTAACGAATTTGGGTTATTTTGAAAGTAATTACCAAAAATCAGTGGTGGAGCGAGGGGGGGCTAGCAGGGGCGGTCGCCCCTGCTGAAGTTTGAAAATTTCAAAAAATTTATTTAAAATTTTCGAATTTTTTCGAGCCCCCCTTATAATATTTCCCTTTCGCCCTCGCTGCCTTAAAATCCTGGCTCCGCCACTGCCAAAAATGGGTCCACGTAGGCTCGGTTTTGGCGAAGCTGTGACTTGAATTAAGGTCGGTTGGCCGGAAAGCGACTTGTGTTCCGGTCGTCCATTCGCTGAGTGCCCATAGTAGACGAAAAAAAAAAATTTAAAACAAAAATTGAAGTTATTTAATTTGGAATCAAACCATAGACCTTGTGGCTACATGACTACATCTAGCATAGTTTGTACTACAGATCTACCACCAGAGCAAGCAAATTTTTATACTCCGTATTTAATTGTAGCGTGTAAACTTTAAATGAGTTACCAAGTATTTGTTACTGGCTGCGTTTTTGTAACCGATATTAAAATGTGTGAGTATACTATTTATCGCAATAGTTACCTTGGTCTGTTGGTTAGAGTATGCACAGTATAGGTAAGAAACCTCTGGTTCAACTCCCCCCTAACGTAATGTTTTCCTTTACTTTGTTACATACCCCATTTTAGAAAAAAAAAAATTGAATTTTAGAAGCCATCAAGGGGGAGAGGCTAAAATATTACATTCGTGTATGAATATTTAGACTATATGAAAGTGCAGCCGGGTTGGAGTGATGGTTGAGGCTCAACTAGAGCTGGCCATCAGCCCGGGCTGACCCAACCCGGACCCGATTCGACTTGGCCCGTTATGTTATGCAACTTGGCCTGATTCGGCCCGGCATGGCCCGGGTCTGGTCCTAAAATTCCAGCCCGGTCCACCCTCGGCTTGCCTCAGGCCCGGTCCGGGTCAAGCATATCCCGGCCCGGCCAAGCCCGCACCTCCCCCTGGCCTGGCTCGGGGCTGACCAGAAGAGCCTGACCCGCCCCTAGCCCGGCCCGAGTATAGGTCTAGGCTCAACAATTATATTTATTTCCTACTAGTTGGAGTGCGGATGTCCGGACCACTCCCGACATACTCCCTCCGTCCCGGTCATTTATTGTCCTTTGGTTTTGGCACAAAGACCAAGAAAAGAGGAGATGGCCAATAGCTAAATGACAAGTGGAACAAATTGGGTGTGAATGATCAAATTACTCATCAAGTTCATTCTTAAAATAGAAAGGACAACAAATGACTGAGACACCCAAAAATGGAAAAGGACAACAAATGACCGGGACAGAGGGAGTATATAACAAAGGTCCTCTGTTGTCTACAGGCCTGTCTGGAAGAAATAACCATAGATAATCTGAAGAGAATTATTTTAGAGGCTCCTCCGCAATCAGCCTTCGTCCGTATTCCAAAGAAGAATTTTGATGTAAACCCAAAAGCATACGTACCCCAGTGTGTCTCTTTAGGGCCTCCTGTCCGTGAGTTCTTGAGCACGGCGTTAATAGACCGAACAAAAAAGGAATACATGTTTCGTCTGCTTAGTACTACTGAACACGGTAAGGAAATCTTATCAGAGTGTAAGGCATTCGTAACAGAACACTTGGAGAAGATACACAATTGTTACAATACAATAGACGGGTCATTTTCGAAAGAAGAAGTTGGAAGGATTGTGCTGGTGGATGTGTGTTTCCTACTCGAGTTCTTTCGTCGTTTGGTAAATTCGACTGAGGATTGTCCGAAGAATGATAATATGATATTCTGGTCTATGCGCAGGGACGCAGCTTTAGTGGAGAACCAACTACCCTTGTTTGCAATCAAGGGACTGCTGGATGTTACCTCCCAGGCCCAGGCCCAGGCCCAGGCCCAGGACGACAACAGTAATATGAAGAATATGTGTGTCAACATGATGCGCTTGGTTCGACTAACCCCGGATCCTCCAAGCCAGATTCCGGAAGACATTCTGACAACTGATAATTGCCCCCATCTGCTCGATCTTGTAAGATGCTGTCACCTGAGAATTGGTACGAGTAATGATGATGATGTTGATGTGACAGAAGAAGATCGTTTCTCGTTATTGGACAGCTCACCAAGATCGATTCAACTGCGAAGTGCTACCCAGCTCAGTGCTGCTGGAGTGAGTTTCCGAAAGGCAGAAGGGGTAAACTTGCTAGCTTTGGATTTCTCCGATGGAGTGTTCCGAATTCCAGCTTTGGTTTTACATGATTCGACCGAGACACTGATGATCAACCTTTTGGCGTATGGACATCTCGCATGTAATGTCACACCTGATGAAGCGGACTTTTTCTCTTCATATGTCATGGTAATGATGCACTTAGTACAGACCCGAAAGGATCTAGCATTACTCGAAAGGAAGGGAATTATAGTGAATGAGATGAGTAGTAGGGCGGACGGTCCAACCATCTTTCGCAATGTGAACAAGGAAGTTTTCCTCTCCGTCTTCAAATTCAAGAATTTATGTGATCAGATTGACGCGTTTGCTAATTTTAGTCTCAGAAGGTACAAGATGTCTTTCATTACGAGTTACTTGAAATCCCCATGGACTGTCATCTCCTTGATTGCTGCGGGGTTCCTCCTCTGCTTAACTATTATACAAACTTTCTATTCCATTTATAGTTGGCATAAAAAAAAGACCTGACAATCAAGTTGCTCCTCCTCCATGTCGGAACTGCTCCTATGATGATGACTCCATCGACTATCGTTGTGTAACGTTTTGAATTGAAAGCATTTGGTTTGTACATACTGTGTACTGTGTACATTTGCAATTTATTTATATCTATATCGAACGTGTGCATTTTGTAATATATATACCTAATAAGTACTATTGTGACTTGTGAGAAGTTCAATTATTGTCGTAATTAATAGGAATATTTATAATAGTTGGACCTCAATTATAACCTTAAGGTTATGGTTGAGGTCCAACTATTATAAATATTCCTATTAGTAATGTTCTATAAATATTTCTTCATGACTTGGTATAATGTCTAGGGCTGAGCAAAACCGGTTATTCGCTCCGGTTTTGCAAACCGGTTCGGTAACCGGTTTTAAAAAATGGTTTTTTTTCTAAACCGAATCCGCTCCGGATTAATCCGGTTAACCGGTTTTTTCGAAATTTTAAAACCGGATCCGTAAACCGGTTTACCCGCTCCGGTTTTTATAACCGGTTTCAAGAAAGATCCACAATTAAATGCGTAGAAACACATAGAAAAATTAGGTTACCGGTTTAAAAACCGATCTCCGGTTTTGAATTTACATTGTTTTGGACTTTTAGTTTCTAAAAAAGAAACCAGTTGGTTTCGAAAAAATAAAAATAAAGAAACCGGTTTAAAAACCGGTCCCCGGTTTTAAATTTTCTACAACCGAATCCGCTCCGCTTTTATAGTAAAAAATCCGGTTCGGTTACCGCACCGGAAAAAAAACCGAATATTCGGACACCACAATTCGATTTTCGGTTCGATTTCGTTTTAAAAATACGGTTCGAGCTTTTTTGCTCAGCCCTATTAATGTCTATGTGATGGGCTGTGGTTCTTGAAATTCCCTTTACTAAAGATTAAAATTAGTGTAAACAATTTTATGGACCGAGGCGATGGAGATCATTTTTTTTGTGATGGAGGATCTATAGCAGCTATTTTTGGTGTACACTGGGTAAATCTTTGAGTATATGTGATACCTTGCAAACCACGTATATCAGGTAAGTCATTCGAAAGTGACAAGCTCGAAAGCATAGCCTCATGCAATACATATTCCACAAAATTGCTCTTGAAGAGACTTGAACCTGAGTTTTATGGGAATTTCACTAAAATTTTAGCCACTAAACTCCACCCTTACGGACTTATTAACACATCAGATAAGTCATGGAGTGACATCAACGTATAGCTTACGAGCTTTCAGAGATCATTACCATCGCAGTTTATTACACCACTCATAACTATAACAAATTTTGAAACAATAACAAATTTTGAAACAAAAGTTGTTAATAATATGATCACTAAAGTTAAACACAGTTCCAAGACTATACAACTGTACATCCAAGGGTATTATTTTAGTACTTTTTCAAATACTTTTACAAAAAAAAAAAAAAAATTTAACGTAATCCAATTTTCAATTCAATCCCTCTTCTCTCCTCTGACTGCTTCTATATTTTTCTAACTCCTCTCCATCTTCCTCCATCATCCAACTAATGAATCATATTCTCTCTTAAATTATTATAATTAAATAATTAATTGACTATGCGGAACAAATCATATGACATGAAAGGAATTTTTTTATCCAAAATTTATAATGCATGAAAATAGTTGAAACTCGTATTCTTTTTACATTAGCTCGTATTCTTATCTTTATAACTCGTATTCTAATTTGCTCGTATTTTAAAGCTCTTGATCCTTTTAAGCTCGTATTCTTTTTACATTAACTCGTATTCTTATCTTAATAGTTCGTATTCTTATGTGCTCGTATTTTTAAGCTCATGTTCTTTTATTTTAGCTCGTATTCTTATCTTAATAGCTCGTATTCTTATGTGCTCGTTTTTTTAAGTTCGTGATCCTTTTAAGCTCGTATTCTTTTTACATTAGCTCGTATTCTTATCTTAATAGCTCGTATTCTTAGATGCTCGTATTTTTTAGTTCGTATTCTTTTAATAATAGTTCGTATGATTGGTGTAGAAATTTACCTCAAAGTATTGTTAGATGCATTTTTCCGATGATATAAATTGCTTCTCGTTCACGAAATATTGTTAAATGTGTTTTTCCTCCTTGATGATGTAAATTGCTTTTCTTTCACCATTTTAGAATCAAAATTATGGAGAAAAGAAATTTGTCGACTGTCGTTTAAGAGAAATTTAGAGAAGGGAAAGAAAAGGGGTTGTCGACTGAAGAGAAATCAGAATTAGGGAAAAAGGAGATGCGTAGAATTTATTGTTATTTTTATTGGGCTTAGTTATATATATGGGCCCGTTGTACAATGCTACTGTACAACACGATGTAGGATCCTATTTGTGAGTTAAACAGGATAATATACATGGGATAAGACTCTTGTGTGAAACTGTCAATTCTTTGTGTCGGGCCTTTGTTGCATTGTTATCTGTTGTCTACGGGTCATAATACTATAATAGTACAATGTTGCCTGTTTTAGGCTATGTTCCCACGAATTTATTTTTACATTCTTTCCTGAAAAGCCTCGTAATGTTATATTTGGTGGAAAACTTATAAAAATGTTTTTCCATATTTACATCAATGTGAAAGATGAGTTTGCACTCTAACACTCCTTCGTTCAAACCAAGGACCACCATCTTAACTCGAACCTTGATCTCCATGGAGAACTCGAAACACCCCACACCCAAACCCCAACCAATTTCTGGGCACTCCAAAGCATCATCAAATCTTGATAATCTCCCCTTAACCAACACACCATACTACCTAGCCATGTCTGCACTACATATCATCGTCTAGTCAAGTGAGTGCTCTCACATGCTTCTGATCCTGCATGTCAATGTGTCCCACTTGAGACTATGCTACACATGCATATTGAACTCCTCTACCTCCAATATACATTGTATCGTGTCCATCATTTAATTCTGAAGTTCTAGAACACAACGACATCTGGCATCCAATCTAGACTCACCAGACTTGCGCCACCCGATAAAGGGCCTACTTGATTAGCAGTTCTAGTACACAAACGGTCTCTAGCGTCCCACAAGACTCATGACACATTTTTATCCATTTTACCCTAGACCGATCTTACTCAAGACTATACTCCGAGCTAAGAATATTGTTAAAGTCACTTTCATGACCTGGAGTGATGCTTCACCAACGTACCATACAAACAGTCTTCAAAATCAAGCCTACGTGTCCAGGGTCCGCGGATGATTGTGTTGCATGTTGTCCACCTCTTCGAGCTCCACCATTTGTACGTCATGGCCCATAAGGCTTAGGCCCAAGTTGAACCTTCGGCTCTAAAGACACTTGTTATGTGGAACCGTCGATATCTTTTATTGGGCCTGTGCTGTGTAACAACCCGACCCACCGATGTGGGATAACTTTATTCTCAATAACTTGGGGTGTTATAGTCGGTGTCCCATAAGACTTATGACACATTTTTATCCATTTTACCCTAGACCGGTCTTACTCAAGACTACACTCCGAGCTAAGAATATTGTTAAGGTCATGAAACCTGGAGTGATGCTTCACCAACGTACCATACAAACAGTCTTCAAAATCGAGCCTACTTGTCCAGGGTCCGCGGATGATTGGGTTGCATGTTGTCCACCTCTTCGAGCTCCACCATTTGTACGTCATGGCCCATAAGGCTTAGGCCCAAGTTGAACCTTCGGCTCTAAAGGCATTTGTTATGTGGAACCGTCGATATCTTTTGTTGGGCATGTGTTGTGTAACAACCCGACCCACCGATGTGGGATAACTTTATTCTCAATAATTTGGAGTGTTACAGTCGGTGTCCATGGAATTCATAATAGTACGATATTGTTCACTTAGGACCAAACCCTCGCTGACAGATTTACTCTTAGGCACCTTCCCAAAAGACCTCGTACTATTATATTTGGTGAACACTTATAAAGATCTTCTTTCATCTTTACACCACCGATGTGAGTCGTGAGTTTGCACCCTCATAAAGATAAAATTAATAACAAATGCTAATTAGATTAGTTAGTAAAATCATCAACGATTAGTTAATTAGTCGCCTGACCATACATTCAATCGCCATTCTTAATTAGTGTACGAATTTGTGTGGTCGACAATTTGGCGACTGAAATCAATAGTCGTTGGTTTAGGCAGTCATTTATAATCGTCAGAGATCAGAATTCTTGTAGTGTGTGAGATACCCAATACCGTTTTCAAAACTTATTATCTAACACAAAACTTGCTAACGAGTTCCCCTTTTTTATAGTGTATATAGCTATCGGGCAACATAATGAGAATTCGAGTTTTATTTACTATCTAACACGAAACTTGCTAACGAATTTCCATTTTTAAGTAAAGCTCTTCCAAGTACGAGACTTCTTTAATAAACATATATATCTCCTTTTTGTTTTGAGATTTTAAAATCTTGATTAAAAAATAACTATGTTTTCTAACTCAACATTCGTATATATAGTTAACATTTATGGTAAAACAATCTCGAAGAAACATTCGATCTCTAAAGACAAAATTTCTATAGATATGTAAATTCACCTTATATTTTCTCGACCAAATAACTTACTCGAGTCTCCATGCTTACCATTTTCATAATTAGTTTTTAAAACCGGATCCCTAGAACGGGACTAATAGTCAATAATGATATGTAAAGTCATAGTTAATTAAATTTAAGTGAACGACGTAAAATATATATTAACTAAACACATCAATTATCATCATCATATTAATAATTCGACTTATTACAATACGTCAATTATCGTCATCATATTAATAATTCGACTTATTACAATGTTACTCTTACATTTTAATGAAATTAAAGACAAGTAATATATGCATGAAAAGATATTTTCATCTTCTTAAAACAAAACAAAACAAAAATCATACTTTCTCAATTCCACGCATTCACCACGTAGTGTTTGATTAAAAATGGTGAACAATCAACCATTTTACCATATGTGACAATAATATCCGATCTGATACAATACCCAAAATGCAGATTTATAATTTAATTTGACCATCACAAAAATGAAACAAATTAGCCTATACACCAAAAATTGATGCTAGTACGTGTATCTCCTTTCAAATTTATAAGAAAATCGTCCGAATTTCCGGTATACAAATCTCGTTTGAGACCGTTATATACGTCTATAACGACCCTTTTACATTCGATGTAACGATAAGAAAGTCATCCAAATTTCCGTTATAGACAATTATCGTTTGTGATCGTTATATAGGTCTAGTATAACGACCTTTTTTTACATTCGATATAACGATAAGAAAATCATCCAAATTTCCATTATAGAAAATTATCAGATCGTTGTATACGTCTATAACGATAAAAAAAATCATCCAAATTTCCGTTATAGAAAATATCGTTTGAGATCGTTATATACGTCTATAACGACCTTTTTCCATACATTGTAACGAGAAGAAAATCATCCAAATTTCCGTTATAGAAAATTATCGTTTGAGATCGTTATATACGTCTATAACGACCTTTTTCCATATGATATAACGATCATCTTAAAAAAATTCAAGATCGATTCACCGTATTACATCTTAATAATTCCCTATAAAAAGAGCCTACTCTCAACCACATTTACTCACACATTTCACAATCCTTTCTCTCTACTCCCTAAAAACCTTGAGCACTTTTTTTCTAGTTCTTATTATCAAAGTAATTTTTTTTTTAACTTTTTTTTTTCTCAACCATAATGGAACAAGTTCAAGATTTAAAAATGAAAGGAGTTAGTGTTGTCGATGAAAACCAACCCGAAAAAATGGACGTCACTAGTATCGTCAACGATAATCAACCCGAGAACATGAACGTTACTAGTACCGGTGTCAATGATGATAATCAACCTCAAAATGAGGTTGAAATTGTTCAAGACGAGGAGGAGTTGCCTGATGCAAATTCTTGCTCAGACGACGACAGTTATAATGATGACGATGATGATGATGATGATTGTAACGAAATTGATTATGAGCTTCTTAACGAAATGGATGAAGTGCCTAGCCATTTGAAGGTAAGACAAAGGAATTTAAATTATATTTTTTTTTTTGGCTTAATTATTGTTCATGCATTTTGTACCGATAAATAACGTTATTTTTCATTTTGCATGCATGTTGATATTAAAATGTGTTAAATTTGAAACGAAATATATACAATTCCATGTTTAAGTTTACTAAGATCTAAACGTTAACGTACATCAATAAGTTGTGAAAGGTCGAAGACGACCTAAAAATATTTTGATAGGGTTACTTAATTCAATCCTTGTTCCTAGTAAATCTTCACCTATGAAACCATTGCAATTAAAATTACACAAAATTAAGGGGGTGTTTGGTTTGAGTAACACTAATAACGAAATGAAAGACATTTTAGTCTCGGTAGGGGTGAGCATCAGTTCAAAATTGGATCGACTTGAAGACCGAAACAAATATTGAGGTGAGCCAAAGGCCAGACCTAAAAGGTTTGGTTTTGGATCTAACCGAAGGGTCCTATCTTGGACCGAAATTTATACTAATATTTCATTTTTAATTTTATATATAATAATTAAAATTTAATTTCGTTAAATTAAATAAACTAGTTGATTAAATTATCTTTAGCATAAAGAACCATCAAAATTAAGTTTGTAATATTCTCGTGAAGATAAATATTTGCTTAATTAAATTGCGAAAATTAGTCCACAAGGCCGAAAGTCCGAAACACTTAAATTTCGGTCCATTTGGTCAAGACCTAAATTGTCTGGTCTTGGATCCGACTGATCGAAAACTGAAACTTCAAAAAGTGTGGATCGAGAACTTAATCTAAATGAATCCGGTCTGGTTTTGGTAGTCCAAACAAAATAGTTCAATCCGATCCATTTTTTGGTTTCAGTAGTCCAAACAAAATAGTCTGATCCGGTCCATTTTTTGGTTTCGGTAGTCCAAACAAAATAGTCCGATCCGGTCCATTTTTCCGGTCCAAATCTAAATTTACTCAACTACGCCTAGTCAAAACCCCCATCTCTTCCACGACCCCACATGTCATAAAATTGGAGTATTATATTACCGTGAATAATATTCAATATTGATTTAATTATATAAAGATATAAATTAATCAACAGCAATATAAAATAGAGTAGAGAGAAAGATATAGCCTGGATCGAATTGTGTTAAGTATTTTCCTAAGATAGATAATGCCCCTATCTACTGCATCAGTTACCAAATAATGCATTACTCTTCCAAGATATGACAATCTGTTGGATACCTTCAGTAGCAACAAGAAGAGTCCCCAAATTAACAACCGTCCAATGCTCAGTAATATAATTAGTAAATAATTTGATTAACATATATAAATATTTACAATATATAAGAGGCAAATGATAGAGAACACAGTTAAGAGATTTCTATTATTTAGCAATATACTTCGTATCAAGGATAGTTAAAGGGCATCAACAATAGAGGTTTGTCAACAAAGCTTTGTGTACTTTTTAGAGGTTTGTTGACAAATTTATCTATTGTTGGGAATGAGGGTTGGGGTTCATAGATGAGAATAGTTACAATTTTGTATACAGGTTTGTGTTTTTGGTTCTGAGTGATAGTGGACCTCATGTAGTATACTTTTATTAGGTTTGTCTATATTTAAGAGGGTTGTCTATTGTTGTATTGAGGTTTGCTGTTAGAGAGATTTGTGTGTTGAGTGATAAAGCATTAGGCAAACCTCATTTGAAGTTTGTCTATTGCTAATGCCCTTATACGCCTTCGTTCCATGCTCTTATTAGCCAAACATTTTGTTATTAAGTTTGTCCACAACATACCCAAATCTTATACCAATTTGTTTATACTCTTCTATTATATACTCCGTAGTATTTTTCTTATATGTTAGAAGTACTATATATAAGAAGAGTAACATATATGTTCAAAGTATAAGATTTGGTTATTCCTATCGGGTGGAGAAGGCTAATAGCAACATAAAGTTTTGTTTTAAACGGATCATACTTTCTAGTATATTCGGTATAAGATTGTTATCTTACTAGCTAACGTTATTTTCTCTTTATTTGTAACCTCTTGTTATGGTAATTAGTGTAGATCCCGCGCAAATACGCGGTAAATATAGGCCTTTTAATTTTTAGTGCATTAGTTATAGATTTTAGATTTATATCTCACGAATTTTTATAAAAAATAATTAATATTAAAATAAATCAAAAGAATTGAATAATTCCATGAATTGTGTTTTTTTATGAAAATATTTTAACTACATCAAATTATTTCAAAAAAAATTCTTTTTCCATCACGAAATTAATAATAGGAATACAGTTGTTATGTATAGATTATTTTAAATGGAAAATTAGCTTAATAAATGAAAATCTAATTTATTTCAATATATAAGTTTGAGCACTTTGGAGTGAAAACTTTAGAAAAGTTGTATTCTCTTAGTATATAGGAGGATTTATATTTTTTAAATTTGCACCTCATTAATATTTATCAGTTCACTCCATTGTATTTTGATATGAAACAAAAAATTAAAATGAAAAACTAATAAAAAAATTTATTTAAGTTGTGAATTTATTTGAACGAATGTTTTTTTGTCACGAAGCTAATAGTAAGAATGTGTCAAGTTATTCCCTACAGTAATAGTTATTACATTACTGAAAAATTTAGCAACTTATACTTTATAGTTTAATATTAATTTTATTTTATTTTAATGAAAAAAATCATAATTATGAATTTATTTAAAATATGAGAGTTTATTTATAAGAATATATTCATTGAAAAGATAATAATGTAATGAAAGAAAAATTTATTTATTACCTTATTTAGCTATATGCTTTTTGGAGGGAAAACTAAGAGAATTTTTATTCTCTTAGTAGTAGGAGGATTGTGTACCCTGAAATGTACTAGGGACTTGTATATATATATCCTGATACTCAATAATCAGGATATATATACAAGTTCCTAGTACATTCTAGGGTATACAATTACCATAACCAGAGGCTACAAATAAAGAGAAAATAATGTTAGTAAGATAACAATATTATACTGAATATACAGAAGGAATGACTTGTTCTAATAGGATTATATTGGTCTTTTCAAAAAGATGGATTTTTTTACTATTTTGGAGTGGAATGTAACCACAATGATCTAACTAATTTTACTGTTTATAGTAATCTGTTTTCCAAAAGTGATCACGTTTAACTGTAAAATGGTCTCAAAATATCATCTTTTTAAAAAAATAAAGTGACTAATCTTAAGGAAAACCAACTGTAATAACAAAATGTTTAGGCTACTAAGAACGAACTTCGAAAGCGTATAACTATCCTCGATATATTGCTAAATAATAGAAACCTCTTAATTGTGTTTTATATCTTTTGTCTCTTATATATTGTAAATATTTACGTTTGTCAAACAATTTTACTAAATGTATTATTGAGCATTGGACGATCGTCGGTCTGGGGGGTTCCTCTTGATGTTATTAAAGAAGTCCAATGAGCAACATATTGTCATATTTTGGAAGAGAAACACAGTATTTGGTAATTAATGTAGTCATGAAGGTGTTATTTTTCGATCTCAAGGAAGCGCCTAACGCAATTCGACCCATTCTATATATTTCTCTCTATGCTCTTTTATATTATTATTAAGTGATTCATATCGTCTCTATATAGTGAAATCTATGTTGTAATATTATGGTTGGTGGTGTTGAGTGGTGACGGGTGAGTGAAGATAATTGGGAAATGCAAATTATTGTTTCAGATGGACCATTTTCGTTTTTTCAAAAAGACGGAATTTTCTGACCATTTTGGGTTGAATGTAACCACAATGCATGGTCCAGCTAGCTATGCTAACTTGTTTTCCAAAAGTGATCACATTTAGCTTAAAATGGTCACAAAATTTCTTCTTTTTGGAAAATCAAAACGGTTCACCGTAAGAGAGAGCAACTAATAGGAATTGATAGGGAAAAGGGTTTGGAAACCCATAAGAGGTGAGGAAATAGATTTGGGGGAATATATATCGGGATAACGACGTAAATACATACCTGAAAATAGGTAAAGTGAATGATAAACAAACATTAACAAAGGGAATGATTGAATGAACACTTATTATTCACTCCAATGAAAACCAAACACTAAAATCACTCATCTACAATAGATGAATAACATTATAACTCAGGAAAATGAAAACCTTAAAAATCAAACGGTCTCTAAGACTTTTGTTTGATTTTCAATCTAGATTATTAAAACTGATTTGACCAGTTGACTTGTACTCGATGTGCATCTAAGCAAAAGATCTGAATTTGATTCGCAATCCAAAACTGACCTAATCCCATATTATCTTACCCGAACATTTATTATCGTCACAAATTAACCCTAATTAACTTGATAAAAATACAACCAATGCAAAACCGGATCCAAAACTCTCTCCAACGTAAATTCTTGTGCAACAATGACGAACTCTAACTTACCGACCCGTACTAGACCTGATTTATTGTTAAGTCGAATTATTAATCACAATCTTTTTTTCATACGGAAAATTCAATTTTGACCTAAAATAGTATTTTTGATTTTTAATCAATTTTTTTGTATTTTCGTATGTGTATTAGGGTTCCTACAAGATTGTGTTCTTGAATGAAATCCGACAGTACCAAGAGGAAGATGTCAACACTGTACTCAAAACTCTTCCGATTTCAAGAGCTGAAGCAAAAATTCTTTTACTACACTACAACTGGTATTTTACTATTTTACCGATTCGGATCATCTCCATTACCTCCCCTCTCCATTTCTTGAATTCAACGGTTTAGATTATCGATTGGAGCGATTTAACGGTCACAAATAGAAGTAATGGATGAGATGTGGATGAGAAATAATAAATAATATTAAATTATTCTTTTGTTTACATTTGATTAGAATATCCGTCACAATAAATATAAAAAGTAAACAAATGACTGAGACGGAAAGAGGTTGCATTTCTTTCCATATTAGCTCCGGAACCATTGTAAAACTTAAATTCTAGTTTCAGACGGTCTTACATTCTGCTGTTATTAATTAGAGCGTCTCACAGTCACACCGTACCACATTATTTTAAGATGGAGTTATTGTGGACAATAGGACTGAGGAAATCCGATCCCCTTCCCGTTGTATTGTTCTGCCCTGGTGGTTCGTGCCACAGAATGTTTATGTCATACATATAGTCATATAAGACCAAAAATGGAAATTTATCTTAATATGAGACGGTGTCGCAGAATATTTATGTTAAGGGACTGGGGATAAACTTATATGTCAGTTTTTGTTAGTTATGCATTAAACTAAGCAATTTGTTATATGGTAGGAATGTTCAAGCTGCCACTGAGGCATGGATTGCAGACCCAAATGGTACTCGAAAGGAAGTTGGCCTCCCTGAAAATCTTGCTACAGGACTGAATTCTCGCGCCACAAAAGATGTAATAGTCTTATACTCTTATCGTCTTGCTTATAGACAGCATATTGCGAAATGTTGATTTATCTGAACTGTTTAGGTTGTCATTGATCATAATTAGCTGATAATTTGAACTTATTTGGAATTTTTGACAGACGACTTGCGCAAAATGTTCAGGGATTGCTGCTGAGTATCCGTGTTATGATGCATTTTGCAGTCATAAGTTCTGTAATCCATGTTGGCAAGGTTTGCTTTGACTTGTGACAGTCATTAATTTCCGTTCATTGCTGTTCTTTAACGAGAATTCTCATATGAGACGGTCTGGTGATGATATTACTTTCATGCAGATTTAATCAAGAAATCACTTATACACCACTGTCTAATAGTAAGATGCCCTGTGGAAACCTGTAATGCTATTATGAATCCGGATTTGGTACGTCTGTTGGCCTTGCAAGGTGATCAGACACTCTACTCCAGTCTTTTCGCGAGGTCTTACTTCACCAATAACATTAAGGTATGATATATTTCAACCGAATGTTCATTTATCTAGGAAAAGATAAAGGATGTTCCGTTTGGTTTATTCAAAGCAAATTTATGCAGGGAAAATTGTGTCCTACACTTGGATGCAATCATGCTGTACTTGTCGAGTCTGGTAAAACAATATCAAGGTTCACCTGCAAATGCCTCTTTACCTTTTGCTATAGGGTAAGCCTTCTTTCATTCCATTTCATTATGTCTTGCAGTCAGTTGTCTCACATAAGACGGTCTTATTTTCGGGTTAGCTTGCCTTATTTACACACTGAGGATTGCTTTCCTTTTGCAGTGTTTGCAAGAATCCCATGAACCGGTTAGCTGCGCAGTTGCTAACTGTTGGGCTGCGGAAACTGTAAAGCAGACACAAAACTGGTATCTAGCTCACTCTTTCGTCATTAGTTGACTTGTTAACCTTATTTTCTTCCGATCTTAACCTAATCACGGTCTGTTTTCTCTTAGGCAAGCAGTGTTTCTCAGAAACTGTCCAATATGTGAGCAGTCACTGCAGGTCAACGGAGAGAACAAGCATATGCGTTGTCCATCCTGTAACTATCACTTCTGCAAGTAAATCCACACCTTTCTTCATTTCTTCAGTAATTTCGCCAGTAAAAATTTACTCGGAATCTCGGATCATCAACTATATAATACAAAGGTTCAATACTTAAATACTGTCTATATATTACAGAACATGCCTTTGTTCTTGGCTGGAAAACGGTCACTGGGCAGCTGATTACTTTACGCATATATGCACCGAGGTGAAGCTTATAGAGGTAACTTTCCATGCTCTTAGTTTTTGACTGATAGATAATTATATCATTGAAGTTATTACTAATGCACCAGTATTTCTGCCATAGGTCGCTGAAATTTCGGAAGATCGGGCAATTGCATCGAAAGAATTGAATAGATATCAGGACACTCTCGAACACTGGCATGATATTGATAGGGTAACTAACTTGGATCTGTCGTCGTCAATTCATGGATATTTGGTATTAGACTAACTAAGATATTTATTAAATTCTATTTTTGGATAATGACTTTTAATTCCGTTGTTTCTTCCCTTACAGGATCAACACCAAACCCTTGGGAAACTTCTAACACTGCAACTTGCAGAGGTAATACTTGACACACTCCCATTTTTTTGATATATTTAATAAATATCTAATGACATCTGATTAATCCATCTGTAATCTGTAAGTCTGTTTTTACTCGTCAAACGAGTTACTGGTATCAGTCAGAAGTACCAAGGAGGGGTCAAATCGAAGATTGGGACTTCATTGCTAGCTATGTACAGATTTGCATCATGTCATATTGCGTCTAGATTCAGCAGGATATCATCGGTACATTAACTAATTCATTAAGAAATCCGCGTAATTTTCTGTATTTCTGACTGCAGCTGAAAATCCTGGCTGAAAAACAAGGCCTCCAGCTATCTGAAACTTCATTTGTTACAGATGTGTGGCTACAGGTAAATTTTAGTAATAAGACGATACATATCACGAAGCAAATATACAATATTTTATCTCACCGAGGGTTATCTTCCTCCTTTTGACTGTTTTGTATCTTCCTTGCAGATAGCAGAATGCAAACGAGTATTCAAGTGGGCGTCTGTGTATGACTATTACATCCTTGCATTCAAGGATAAAAACAGGAGGTCTCTCTTCGATGACTTATCAAGTAAGTTCTTTCTGATGTTGTAGTCGTATGAAATACGAGTATGAATTAATGTTATGATTTGTTCATGATTTTTATATGGAATTGTTGCGTGGCTGCGCAGGGCAAGGAGCATATGTGATGGCACACCTGTGTACTGTTGCTAGTGAACTGAGAAAGTTCATTGCTACTGATGCACCAGCTGCAGAATTCCAAGATTTCCGTGAAAGACTGTGCTTTAAGTCGAGGTTTGTCTTAACTCTTAAGTATAGCTCAAGCTTTTACATAATTCACATCATGGACCATTCGGAAACACCTTCTTTGAGTCAGTAAAAAACGAGTAGCGTAACATTTGACATTTATGTACTGGTAACTCCGTAGATTTGGAATTAAGTCTGAGTTAAATTTCATGACTTGAATCAGTGTGGCTAAGAATTTCTTCAAGAACATGGCGATTGCTATACAGCGTGGTTACACAGACATGAAGGCTCTCCGTACAGTGCTTTGCTCAAGGGAGTCAGTACAACGAAGGCCTGCAGAGGAGGATGTCGGAACCAGCAGCCGTGTGACAAGATCAGCTGATGTAACAAGCGAGTGGATTTGTGAACACTGTAGTTTTCCAAATGACAATACTGCTGCCAGAATCTGTGTCATGTGCTATCATTGATTAAGCTGAGAAGGCCAGAAGATTGCTCTTTAATGCCTTATTATAGTTCTTAAACCAACAGAACTACAGAAGTTTACTTTTTTTCGTTTCAATTTACAGTACAATGAACAATTTTGGTTGAGTTCTTTGCTCCTTTTTTTCTCTATGGATTGAATGAAATAATTTGCATTTTCATGTATTAATATTTAATGGTAATTCCTAATTCTATATGTGTTTGTGTTAAATTGATAAATTGGCTATTTCCAACTCCATTACCAGACAATACCAAAGTTGTCTGATGTGAGTAATAAGGGATTCTATCTCTTAAGCAAGTGGTTACGGTGTTCGATTTCTGACTATTGCGAATGAAAAGGTCGAACTTGGGAGGAGTGTACCCATTAAGTTGTCTTCAGTACCTTGAAGGAGATTGCCGCGGTTGTTGATAGGATATTCCTGATCAACACCAAAAACAATAGAAAAATAAAATAAATACCTCCATTACCTAAACAATACAACAATTGTCGGGATTTAAGAGTAAAATGGGTCGAATAGCGGACAAGTTTTTATAGTTTCTACGGAGTAGGCATTTTGCTTCTGTCTAATCTATCCTATTTGTTCGTTTTAAGTTCAAGATAGATATATCTGTCTTAAACAATAATTTGTGTATTCAGCTTAGCTAGTCTTATGTAAGACGGTTTTATACAAATACGTAGTACTTTGTAGAAGAAATCCCAATCACAAGAAAATTATGCCCAAGTGTAAAAGTAAAAAAGTACTTATCAAAAAACCGTCTTACCCCATATTTCCGTGTAAGACCGTCTTACACAATTATTTGTTGTATTGAAATAGATTTATGTTTTCTTGATTTCATTTACTCACTATTTGTAGTGATTTAAGTCGCAAATAGCTCAAGTTCAAAACTTTCCCTCCTTCATAAGCTCATCATCATCTTTCCCAATAAGACCAGAAATTTGATCATGTTTATGTACTTAGGAAGTGATTACGCCTTCGTCGGCTTCGCTTTACGGTTTCACTAATCGAAAGAGGTTATCAATTCTTCATAATGGTGTGAATTTCTCTATCTTTCTCTTAATATTTATTTATCTTGGTCTTTAGCATGAATGCATGATGCTTTTGCTTAAATTTGTCTAATTGTTGTTAAAGTTTGGATTTTTCCTGATTTTGTTTGATGGGTTTTGTTGGGTATGTGTTTAATTTTGGATTAATTATGAGAAATTGAAATCCTTCATGTTTTATGTGTCTCCCCAATTAAGATCAGTAAATTAGGGTTCAATGCAGTTCAGAGAGGTATACAGTAAATGAAAAACTTGTTTTTTTTTTGGTATCTGTAGTTTAGTAAGTGTGAAATGGATCCAAAAACGCGTATCTAGCTCGAATTAATGCTCATTTCTAATCGGGTGTATGGGTTGTTTTAAACTTGTTTCGCCCTTACAACCGTCTTAAATAAGAATTCACATTTATACTTAGCTACTTCAAGGATTGTTTTGTGCTCCATGGGTTTATTGTGTTCTTGGTGTGTTGTTTGTGTAGGCAATTCTTAGAAATGGAGGGTTCATATGATATTGTGGAGATGTTTAGAAGGTTCTGACTTTAAAGATGTTAAATGAGGCCCTACTGATTTACTATGCTTTCTGGTATTTCTGAATCGTGGCGTTGATTTGGTAAGTTCTGCTAAATTACTATTGTAGTTTGGATTGTGTTTTGTGTGGCTTTATGTGTGTTAGCTTTTCTTTGAAATATTGAATGTTCGAGAGTTAGTTTAGGAGATGGTGATTTCGAAATGGTTTGCTGAGTGCATTACTGTGCTGAATTGGTAATATGTGTATAGCACGTAACTTGGTTAGGGTGATAAGGATTTTAGTTCACGTCAACTTCATTAGTGGTCTTCCTTATACATATCCCTGCTTATACAAGTAGTGAAGAATGGGAGGCTTATTGAGTCATTGGCAGTTCATAGAGAATTAGGTCTCCGATAGGGCATTTCAGTTCTGCCTTGATTAACACGATACCCTTATATTTACGCAAATTTGGATGCAATGTTCGGAGTGTCATAATGATTTTTGCGATAAATAACGTCTTAGTGTTGAATCCTTGGCCTGTGCATTATTGTAGTTACTAAACACAGCACATATCATTTTACATTTCCTGTTGTTTGCATACAACTTGTTGTACAAAACCAAGACATTCCTTTCAATCGAGGAATCTAACAGACAACAAATTTTGAAGTAATTATGGGAAACTGAAATCTCTCATGTTGTATGCAGACGGCCAATAGAGATCATAAATTAGGGTTCGATGCAGTTCAGAGATTATACACAAAATAAAAAACTTGTTCTTTTGGGGTGTGGTGTTTATGGTATTAATAGTTTAATAAGTGTGAAACGGATTCAAAAACATATATCTAGCACAAATTAATGTGTGTTACTAATCGGGTATATGGTTGCTCTAGACCCGTTTCAACCTTACAATCACCTTAAGTAAGAATTCGCATCAAGGATTGTTTTGTACTGCATGAGTTTATTGTGTTTTTGGTATGTTGTTTGTTTAGGCAATACTTAGAAATGGAGGGTTTCATATGATTTTGTGGAGAGGTTTGAGAAGGTTATATCTTTAAAGATTTCAATGTGTTTTGATGCCCCTACTGATCTTACCCTGCTTTCTGGTATTTCTGAATCGTGGCGTTGATTTGGTAACTTCTGCTAAATTACTATTGTAGTTTGGATTGTGTTTTGTGTGGCTTTATATGTGTGTTAGGCCTGTTAGCTTTTCTGTGATTTATTAAATGTTCGAAGTTAGTTAGTGTAGGAGATGGTGATATCGAAATGGTTTGCCGAGTGCATTACTATGCTGAATTGGTAATATGTGTATAGCACGTAACTTGGTTAGGGTGAGCAGGATTTTAGTTCATGTCAAACTTCGTTAATGATCTTCCTTACATGTATGCCTGATTATACAAGAACTGGAACAATGGGAGGCATATTGAGTCATTGATAGTTCATAGAGAATTAGATCCCCAACGAAGCATTTCAGCCCTGCCTTGTTTGACACGATACCCTTATATTTACGCAAATGTGGATTGCAGAGTCTGGGCCCTAATGATTTTTGCATGTCCGGAGGTTGGATTCAAGATTTTGCCTAAAAATGAAGGTTCTGCTCTATAAAGAACATTTTATCCTTGACATGTGGCGATAGTTTTAGTTACAAAGCATAGATCATATCATTTTACATTTTCAGATAGTTGCAAACAACTTGATCTATGAAACCAAGTTCCTTTGAAATCGAGGAACGTAACAGAAACAGACTGATGTATTGTGTTTATGCTGTGACTGAAAATGGGCTGTGTGAGCAATTTTGTCTCAACTTGCGTCTGGACTGCAGAGGTGTTAATGATATTGCTGAACAGCTTGACAAACCTGAAATGGTTGGTGGAGCTGACATGCTTGGGATTGCTACATTTCTTGAGATGTTTTCCTTTTTTCTTTTTATCGTACGTGGTTTAACTGATCAACGATTCTATATGTGCATCCAGCACTGGTAAACTTCCAGATGAAAGAGAAGACAATTCCTCAGATGATGATGAAGAAGACTTTCAGGAAAAAATTATTAATCACCAGAGACAAAATTTGGTCTTCAACACTGGCCCAATAATTCCCAGTAAGCTGATAGGGTTCTGTCATAATGCGTACCCCACTCATATTGAAGTTTGGATGAGCATACTGATCTTGCTGTTCATTATTGTCTTCCTAATTATAGGCGTCAATTTGGTAAGTTCTGCTGAATTGTTATTTGCAGCTTTGATTGTTTTTTTGAGTTGCTATATTTTGCCTGTAAATGTGTTAGCTTTTGTTTGATTGACATTTTGGCATTTCAGTTCATAGATGATACCTAGAAATGGTTTGCATAGGTTCTCATTTTCAGTCTTAGGTGCATTACTGTAACGTGCATTAAAATCTGGAAGTAAACTAATAATGCTGTGTTGGTTGTATTTTGATTGATTGTCGTGCAGGCATTGATGAGGAGTCATGGCAGTTGCTCTTTTAGTTTTCTGAATTGACACTCTTAAGAATGCTACCATCAATTAAAACCAATTGATATTGCAAAACGTAGTTAGGTCGAGCCAATCTCATCAATTATAATAGTAATCAGCAGATGTTGGCTGACATAGCTGGTAAATCATTAAGGGATGATATACAGGCTAGAAGCTCATCAAGAATAAAATTGCCCTATGGCTCCGTTTAGACCAATCATATAGATATTATTGCAAGTATCGCACAAATAATGTACTAAATTAAATTTACGAATTGCTTGACAAATGACTTTCTTCTTAGGTAATTGTTATTCGTTTCATAATCAGAATTTGAACAAACCTCATTTAGATGGGCCTATTATGCTACGATAACACTTAGATATATAGTTAGTGTTTAAAGGAACTACGTAAACATGGAGCTAATCGACATCGTGTAAATGTAATATTATTAGTATCTTGTTGTAGTATTATTTAACTCAACACCTTTTAACTCACATATTTATAACTTTTATACTTGAGATTTTAAATTTGCATTTCGAACGTGACAAATGTTCTGTAACGGTATTTTAATATATAGTTAGGCTTTATGAGAACGTCATTCACACAAATCTAATAAAAGTCGTATAAATGTGATCATAGATAGTACATATGTTACTTGATTCCTACGTATATTTTCTCGGCTATGGAAGATTTTCTTAGTTAGTGTCTGAAAACGGTTTTTATAACGGAACTAGCATTCTATTGTTGTACAGATTTTTATTAGTCGTAAGGGAAAAGCTGCTTAACCAAATGTATCGATTATAGTTCTCTGTATTAAATTATAGTTAGCTCATGCATAATTCTTTTTCGTATTACTTTGGTTTCAGTTTCCCGGTCCATTGTTCACCTTTTTTATTCTTTGTGAAAGAGTATTTTAATCAAAGGTAATATTATTGGAACGAAAGGATTATTGATAAAACTGCAACATAATCGACAGATTGACCTTGCGTAACATCAATATCAGGTTCGATACATTACTCTAAAAGGCTGATTTATTATTATATTTGATCACCACTAGATGAAGAAAAAGGTAACATTATGCAAATAAGTTACTGGCGGTCTCTTTTGTAAGGCTGGGTTCATGTATATTGAAAACTTGCATATAATATATCCTAAAATGGTTCATTATCTTTCAGATTTGTAAGAAAATCATCAAATTTCCTAATGCAACTAATAATCCACTATAAGAAGAGCCCCATTCTCCACCATTATTCACACATTCCACAATCCCTTCTTTCTGCTCCCTAAAAACCCTTGAGAGTTTAAATTTCTTTATTGTCAAGTCTAGGCTTCCTTCTTTCATTGGAAGAAATGGAGCAAGTCGATGTTAATAATGTTGAGGAAAACCAACCTGAAAACATGGAAGTTGGTAACATTATTGACGATAGCGAACCTGAAAGTCAAGATGGAGACTTGCCTGATTCATCTTCTTGCTCTGATGATGACAGCAGTGATGATGACGATGACAGTATGGACTTGGATGATGGGGCTAGTGACATGGAGGACTTGCCTCGCTATCTGAAGGTATGAAAATGAATATACAAATTCTCGTTATATTATAGTTATTTATACATCCTCCCTTTTTTCGTGCATGTTCTACCTATAATTAACGGTTTCTTTTTCTACTTTGCATGTCTATCTTAAAATGTATTCCTCGTGGAGCAAAATCGATAAAGTTGTGTTTGTAACTACATGTGTGAAGTTGTAGATAGTCGATTAAAGGCATCAAACCAATTAAGTTATTAAGTGTGTCAACATTGAGATGGAAAAGAACTGCGCCTTTATACTTCCATAAACTAACTTTTTGTCCTTTTACGTAAAGATTATTTTGCACAAAATTTTCGCTCCTAGGCTTGTAAAATGTTCCGTGTTTTACATTGTTCTGAAATCTGCGTAACATCATATTGGATCCATGTTTGTCCATGCTATATGTCTGTAACTCATTTTAAATAAACACTCATTTATAGCTGATAACACTATATTGGCGATGTGATTATTTATTTATTTATTTCCTTTAGTTGTTTTATCTTTGCTTTCCTAGGGGATTAAGGTGGCTGTTTTACATTCTAAATTGTTTGGGGGGTATCAACTGTCAAGGAGTGGTAGACGTTTGAAGTCTTTCAGTCAAGGTTAAATCAGTCGAGGAGTATTTTAAGTTCCTTATATTTGGTTAAATTATTATTAGGTGAATCCATGCACGGGTCTGATTCGATTCTGTTATTTCAAGGTAGATTAGATCTAGTTTGATCAAATTTTATTACGTCACTATCAATCTGCTCACGAAAATAATGCATGTATCATACTGATAAAAGAATCTACAGCAATTTCGTAAATCGTATCTGATTTTAGATCATGTTCAATTGAATCAATTTTCAAATTTAGTTGATCGAATGTTCAAGTCTAGATCACCTTTGCCAGATTTTGGGGGTGTGTTTCGACTGAGGGTTTAGAACACACGAGTACACAACAATGTTTCCATTGCTCTATTTGTACAAGTTTTGAAACGATTTGCTCAAATTTTAGTAATGAATTTTCGTATGAATGCTAGGAACTTTAATTTGATTATAAGTCCTTATTTATTCGGATCTGGTGGATCGGATGTTTGGATCTAGATCCGTTCTACCAGATTCAAACGTTCACTTTTCTCTAATGAAGTAGTGTTCTTTTCTTTTTTTTTTTTTTCTTTTTTTTTTTTTTTTTTTTTTTTTTTCTGTGGACCACCATACCATTAGCCCTTATGAACCCTCAATTTTGTTTTGTATCCTCTTATGTAGGGCACTTACAAGATTCTTAGCCTCGATCAAATACGAGAATGCCAAGAAGATGATATCTCAAATGTATCCAGTGTTCTGTCAATTTCAAGGGCCGAAGCAATGATTCTTTTACTCCATTTCAAGTGGTAAAATACTGATGGACCATTTCTGATTTTTACTTCTTTTACTTATATTGTAATCTGTTCTTTGGATTATGATTAATAAAGCATTTTGTTACCATGTGTTTCCGTGTAAACCTGGGGTTGTCGACTGATTTTTAACAATCTCATTTTTAAAAGCATTATGAATGATAAATGTAGCTAATGCAGCAATTAAACATGGTTTTTTCTCAAGTAATACTTCACATTAATTATGAAAAACTTAAGTCACATCTTATGTGGCAGGGATGTGCAAATTATCACTGAGAAATGGTTTACAGACGCAACCAAAGTTCGAGCACAACTTCGCCTCATTGAAAGCCCTCCTATCAGCCTTGGTTCTCCGAGCACAATAGATGTATGAAATCTTGTCAATCGGGACGTCTTTATGGACCCTCTTTCCTGAATTGTAGATGTAGCCTAAATCTTCAAGTTATCGTGGGTGATAATTAGCTGACATGTTTGCAATTGTTTGGACAGATGACTTGTGAAAAATGTTCGGCCCATGTTCCTGAATATCTGGGGTCTTATATATTTTGCAGTCACAAGTTCTGTACCACATGCTGGCAAGGTTTGTTTTAACTTGTGATTCTCATTTTTTTGTAATCATCATATCTATTTTTCGTCCACTGCAGTTCTTTGTCACAAATGCTGATAAAAGTTATATTACATTAATGGGTTACATACTTACATGAGACCATGTTTTAAGAGAGTGATACATAAATTCTCAATAAGACATCACGATTGTGCAGAATTTATCGGGAAATCACTCAGAGATAATCGGCCAATATTAAGATGCCCTGCAGAAACCTGTTGTGCTGCGGTTAATCAGGATATCATAAGTTTACTGGTTTCAGAAGCAGACCAGAAACTTCACAACAGTATTGTCCTGAGGTCTTACCTTGCGAAGAAGGTATAAAATCCTCCAATTGAATGTTAATTATATCATGCAATAAAGAGAGATTGTTTCTTTTGGTTTTGCTCATAGAAAATCTATACAGGGAAAAAGGTGCCCGACGCCGGGCTGCAATCATGCTGTTCTTCTCGAATCTGGTGACAGTATCTACCAGTTTACGTGCAAATGTCATTATAGCTTTTGTTACAAGGTGAGATTCTTTAATCGAAAAGTCTACGTCCTTCATTGAAATATTGTTTTGACTTTTGATTGAACTTGTAAAGATCCCATTAATAATATTAAATCGTGAAAATATAGAGAAATGATGTACATTAATCTCATCAAGAACTTGCGCAATTTTACTTACAATTAGCTAGATTGAATGGTGTATGGCCTTTTTTTCCTTCTTTCGACGCTTAATGATCTCAGTTACACGAAGGAATGATTGCTTTCCTTTTGTAGTGTTTAAAGGAGGCTCATCACCCTATCTGTTGTGCACTGGTTGAAACTTGGAGAAGAGAACCTCTTAAACAATCTCGAAACTGGTAATTTGCCTCATTCTCTTGCATTATTAGTTAAGTTAGCCTCATATTTTTGAGATCTTAAACAAAATCGTGATTTTTTTCTCTTAGGCAAGTAGCATATATAAGAAACTGTCCAAAATGTAACCAGTCACTGGAATCAAAAAGTTGGTCTAAACAAATGCAATGTTCAGTTTGTAGCTTCAACTTTTGCTGGTAAATCCACAACTTGCTCTATTTATTCAGCAAAAATGTACTTGGATCATCGACTAAACGAGTTTCAATAATTTAATGTTTGTTCAGGACATGTCTTGGTTCCTGGTTTGAGAATGGCCACAGGGCCGGTGAGCAATATAACCATATATGCCCTCCAGAGAATCTGAGTGAGGTAACAGTCCGAGAGCTTAATTTTTTACTAGTCAATAAATCACTTCTGCTATTATTAATTTACCATTCCTTTCCAATCTGCCATAGCTTGCTGCGATGGAGAACACTCGGGCAAAAGCAACAAATATGTTGTTAAGATATCAGGGGTGTTTCACCCACTTTAGCAGCCATGATGCGGTAAGTAACTTGCATGTATTTTCATCAAGTCTTGGTTGGCAGTCATTAAACTAACAGAGTAGTTTGTTAAATTAGAGTCTGTGTAATCCTCTCTCTTAATAATCCTATATTCTTTTGTTTCTCCTTTACAGGATCTAGAACAGGTTCTTTTGAAACTTCGAACAATGCAACATAATGAGGTGATGCATAAAACTTTTCATGTCTATGATACATTTTGTCCGATAGTAATTACTAGGTAACGGACAAAGACGCATGATTTTTATCTGTATTTCTGAGTGCAGCTGAAAGTCTTAGCTGAGAAACAAGGGATTCCCCTGGAAGAAGTCTCGTTTGTTAGAGACGCGTGGTTGCAGGTGAGTTTCATTAAGAAGACTATAAATATCATAAAACAATTAATACCTTATTAAGGATTATCTTCCTCATTTTGACCTTTTTCTTATGTCATCCTTGCAGGTCGCAGAATGCAAGCGAGTATTCAAGTGGGCATGTGTGTATGAATTTTACTTCTTTGTATTTCAGGAGGACAGGAAACCTCTCTATGAGAACTTGATAAGTGAGTTTCTTTCTGGTGTTGGAATAGTACATAAATAAAATGAATTACTGTGAGAATTTATTCACGACTTTTTGTCTTAAATTGTTCCATGTCCGTGCAGGGCAAGGAGCATTTGTGATGGACCAGCTCTGTATTGTTGCCAGTGAGCTAAGAAAGTTCATTGGTACTGATGCACCACCAACTGCCCAATTTGAAGATTTCCGTCAAAGGCTTGTGTTTAAGACGAGGTTCGTATCGAGTGTAGTTTAACCTTTTTAAGATTCACGATACAAATTTTGCCCTAATTTGTACTTTCCAATAAAGCCAAAGACCAGGTTAACGATTCAATGTTAGTCGGCTTAGGGTATGGTTGAAATAACGATTCCATGTAATTATCATCATAGATCATTCGGAAACACCTTCACAAAAAGTTGAATGCTGATGCCCGGGTTTTTTGTGTTAGACAAAAGATGAGATAATAATGTACCCTTGACAAATCTGTAGTTTCACTAACTTAATGTGTTGTATCACTTGAATCAGCGTGGCTCGTAATTTCTTTGAGAACATGGAGACTGCTATACGATGTGAATACCTAGACATGGAGATTCTCCGTTTGACAATTTGCTCGAGGGAATTGATTGAAATGAAACCTGCAACTGATGTCGGAACCAGCACTGGCGTGACTGAATTAGCTGCTAAACCAAGTGAGCGGCCTTGTCCACATTGCAGCTTTCCGAGTGACAATACTACAACAGTCTGTGTCATGTGCTATCATTGACAAGGATGGAGAAGATCAATCAATAGCTCTTATACCAGAGAAACTTTCCCTTTATTGTGTTTCCGTAGTTATTTTACATCATTTTCTTGAACTGCAGAACTTTTAAATGTTTTTCCGTTTCCTAAGTTGTTTTATTGCATTTTGTTTTCTTTCAAATAATGAACAATTTCAGTTGTACTTGGTACTCGTTGGCCGTTACGCCTTTTCTAATGATACTTGCACTTGTTGAACAAATGTTTGAATGTGATTCTGTTGAGTTTATGTAGTGTGTCAAATTTATGAAATTCTCATATTTCTCTGTATAATATTTGCATTGTTTTCTTATGGTCGGATTTAGAGCATCGAGCAAATAATTGTTCATCTTCGGTTTCATTATCGACCAAAAGATTATTGAATCATTATATCATTATACTCCCTCCTATCCACTCTTTTCTTCCCTATTTCCTAAAACGGATTATTCAGGTTTTCTTCCCCTTTCCTTTTTGAGAAAGTTTTTATTAATATTATACTCTTACCTTTTTCCACTCATCAAACCCCACTATATACTTTATTAATATTTAATTCTAATTATTCCTACCTCTCTCCAATAACCAAACCCCACCCATCTCCTTTATTAATATTTAATCATAATTATTCATACCTCTCTCCAATTACCAAACCCCACTCATATATTTATCAATATTATACTCCCCATCCTTAATCTCCGTGCCCACTTCAAAGGGGAAAAAAAGGATGGATAGGAGGGAGTATTGAATAGCATCCGAGCTAATAATTTCATTAGATCATTTACAATGAAAAAGAGGTTAAGTAAATAACCGAAATAATATTAATCAAAATAACGAAAGAATATTTATCAAAATGTCTCTTTCTCTTATAAAGCCTTTTACAATAACAATTGCAAAACCGTCTTCTATTTACCAAAATAATCTACCTAGTATAAAAGCTAGGTTTTTTCTTGGCTTCCCATTGGTTGATGGAATTGAAAACACTTTTTTAGGTAGGGACCACCATGATCATTGTAACTATTTAATTACTCTCTCTCCTATGCTTCATTTTGTTTTGCATTTTTGTTTCTCTTTTTCAAAAGTGCACAACTGAGTTCATCGTACTTTGAGGAAAAAAATTCGGAAAATCGGAAAAATATAAGTCACTTAAATACAAATATATTAAAGAACACAAATTAGTAAGAAAAAAAAATTTAAAAAATATAATTCAGACTTGACCTTATTAAGATAAACTCATTAATTAACTGGATTAATAAATACAACTCAGAAACAACCTAATTTTTCTTTATAATCAAATTAGTAAGACATAATAAGAAAATATTAAATACTATATTTATTCAAACCTTAGTGAAATAATGTGAATGCAATGAGATAGAAATGAGGAAATAAAGTTTTAAAAAATTATATTTATTCGTTAAAATTACTGAATCTGAAAAAAAAAAATTAAAAACTTGAAAATAAAGTAAGTTTCCAGAAATTTTCGAGATTTCAAATTAATGGTTAGAAAGAAAAAAATTAATTGTTACGTTAAATAAGAAAAAAATCAGAATTGTTTTGATAAAAAATTAAAAAAATTATTGAACCTGAAAAATATGGCCAAAAAACTTCACCTACGTTTTTTTTACAATTGAAATCGAAGAATACAAGAAAAATTTATGAAGGATGAGAGGGAGAGGGGAGAGAGAGAGAGAGCATAACTGCGAGATTAAGAGTTCAACTGGCGCACCAATAATCTTGAAGAGGCTATAGTGTTGAGGTGAGACGGAAGTGTAATGAGAAGCAGGTGAAATATAAGGCGGCAGGATTTTGGCAGTGGTAGGGTTATATGTTTTACACTTTAAGGCAGCAAAATTTACGAAGAATGCGGGTACATGGAGATTGGAGGGTTATGAGTTGCATGACTTATGAATATGGGAGGTTATGGGTCAAATAATTGGGTTTATAGTAATTTTATATTACTTAGAATAGATTAAAAGTAATGTTGACTAAGCCATGTATTAATTAACATTACTTTTAATCTATTCTAAGTAATATAAAATTACTATTTGAACCATATTCATGCAATTTGTATTTTATGTATGGTGTTAGGTTTGTCTCCGGTTAGACTCCCTTAAAATAAAAGTATCCCGCTTTAACATTAAAACGGGTAAGTACCCATCTCATTTTAGCATATAAGAGAAATCTAAATCTTTTACTTTGACCGATTCTTATTACTTGACCCAGTAACCTTAAAACGGCGATACACGGGCTATAGATCGAACAATTTGGATTCCACGTGTATTATTATATGGTTATTTCTGATATTATTTTTTTTATATTGATTCACATCAAATCGCCTGTAAATGAGCTTAATCAATTCATTATGGTTGCATTTGGATTATGCAAGTCGGGTTAATTTAGATTACGTTAAACAGATTAACCATGTCAGGATAAAATACGGGTAAAAGTGAATAGGGGTCGAATAATAGTTAGAATACGGGTTAAAAATAGTCTGCGACACATTTCGTTTACCAATTTTTACATTCTCTTAAATTAAAAATATGACTTATAATCAAAAAATTTAAATGTCATAATAAAATACATAATCGTGGATTTTCTGACAATAAAATATATATTCAATAAATTTTATCAATGTAGACCGTGCAATTTCTGCACGGGCATAAAACTAGTTACATACAAAAACTTAGCTTGAGAAATTTTTGTGTATATTTACCAAGATTAAATTTTAAAAGAAAAAAATGAATTGAATGGCAAGTGTTCATAGTTTGCGCCAACACTTTTGCTCTCAAAAAAAGTTGCTTAATTTGAGTAACTCACTGCTCTACAGATGATCATATCCCAAATGGGTTCCAAGTGTCTCAACTTCAATACTTATTCTCCTAAATACTCCCTCCGTTTCAATCAATTATACCCGATTAGGCGATTACTCGTTACATAGTTTATGTGAGGAGAATTTTGAAAAACGGTTCAAAATGAGTGAAATGGGGGACGAAAGTTTCATCTTTGTTTGTCATATTCCTAATCAAGACATGGGTAATTTTCTTCCATTTATGTACTTAAAAACATTAATAAGTTTAGGTTTTTAATTGTTTATAATTGTGTAATTTTTGTGTGTGCATTGTTCAGCAGCCTCCATCTTCCTTCTGTCAAAGTAAAGTCTGTATCTTTCTGTTAATTATTATTTATTAAGTTTTGCATGTTAATTTTGCTTAAATTTATGATTTTTTTTATAAAGATTTGATTTTTAGTGATTTGATTTGGTGGGTTTTTGGTTAATGTATCGAATTTCGAAGTAATTAGTAAAAATGAGATGTACCATGATAATGTGTGTTTGTACCCCTACATTGAATTAGGGTTTCATGCAAGTAAGAGATCAGAGATGTATACACAAAATGAAATGTTATTTTGATTTTTGATTAATACTTGTGTAAGGCGGTTTTGCACAAAAAATGTTAGCAGAGACAAGATGTATACACAAAAAGAGTTGTAAACTGTGTCTGTAATTCTGTACCCCTTCATTAAATCAGGATGCATGCAATTAAGAGATGTATACAACAACAACATCAGAGCCTTAATCCCAAAATGATTTGGGGTCGGCTGACATGAATCATCCTTTAGAACCGTCCATGGGTGAACGCACATCTCAAAATGGGGGAAAAAAAAAAAAGGGATACACACAATACATTTTTGGGTTGATTTGATTTGATTTATACTTGTCTAAGGCGGCCTTGCACAAAAATTTTGTAAATCGCCTGGTTTTGTAACTAGTTTTTCACTAATATGGATCACGATTTCTTGATAGTTGTAAATGTTTTGCACAAGTTTTGTGTAAAACCGCCTTACATGAGACTAACTGTTGGTTTTTTTTTTGAGGTTTGTGCATGAAACTACAAGTTTTGTGTAAAACCGCCTTACATTTCATGGATCCCTTTGAACTCCCTGAGTTTACTGTGTTGTTTACTTGTTTATGTAGGCAATTCTTCGAAATGGCGTGCTCATATGATTTTGTTGAAAGGCTTCCTAAGGAATTGTCCATAAAGATCTTCATGTCGTCTAAGTATGATTCTAGCAATCCTGCAGAATTCTGTGTTGTCTCAAAATTGTGGCGTCGATTTGGTAAGTTCTGCTGAATTCCTAATGTAGTTTTGTGTGTTTCTTTCAGCGTTTTACGTGTGTATTGGTTTTTGTTCGATTTTATTACCGTTTTCAGATTTCAGTTTGTTAAAGAGATGATGAGATGATGACTTCACAATGGTTTGCCTAGATTCACATTTACTAATGCAGAACTGCAGAAGTAGAATAGTAATGCTGAGCTTGTTGTATTTGATGGATTAGATTACCGTTAAGCGGTTAAGGTAACGGTAAATCTAGAGGCATGGATTCATGCATAACTTGATTAGGCTGAGAAAGATTTTAATTAGTTCATGCCAAGCTTCGTTAAAGATTTTCCTATGTCTCTGATGCTAAGAATCGGAAGTATGGAATCATTTGAGTAATATCGAGTCATTTATAGTCTGTAATCTGTATAGATCAATGTAGCATAAGAGTTATTCCTTGATCAACACGATACCTTATATTTACGCTAATTCCTATTTCTAGGGTTACACGGTTGTTGAATTTTGCATATCTAAGCCTCTAAAGACTTTTAAGCAAGATCTTTGTCTTTGAATGAAGATATTTGTGTATTGTGTTAATGCAGTGATTGAAAATGGGCTGTGCAAGAAATTTTGTCTCAACTTGTGTCCGGAGGCATCTAAAATTATCGACGTTGCTGAGGTGCTAGATAAACCTGAAAGGGTTTGTCGAATTGATGCGCTTAAGATCGATGAGGTTCTTGAGAGGAACCATAGAGTGTTTTCCGTATTAGGTAATTATCTCGATACATATCGATTAGGTGGTCAGATTGAAGAACGAATATGTGCATCAAGCTATGGCAGAGTTCCAGATGAACCGTATTCCTCAGAGGATGATTATGACTATTCCTCGATAGATGATGAAAATCCAACATATTGGTCAAGTACAGGAACCCGTGATCCTAACATTCCCGAGACTGTAGTCTATAAGACGATTTGTAACCTGTGCATTATCCAAGAGATTCATGTGCTACCATTTGAAGGTCAGTATTCTTAGGCCTAAATCGAATAGAGGTCGTACATGGTATCTTGATCTCTTATAAGTTTGTCAATCTTATGACAGGGAATTATGAGTCCGACTTCCCTATTTATTCTGCAAAGGCTGTTCGCTTTAGCTTTGGATGTCGGTCTCCTTTTAAAAAGGAGAACACTTTTCGCTCCCAATATTATGAAGATGACATGTTTATATGGATGTATACTTCACCTGAATTTTCAATGGCTCAGGTCAGCTGTCTAACTGTTTTCTGGTTTTAAAAGCTGTGTGTAAATTGTGCATAGTAGTCGTTTTTGTCCTAATGAGGGCCGTTTAATGTGATGCGTGGATTTTGATCGACATTATTATGAGCAGACGTAATTAGTAATTACTGCCTTTCAGAACCTCTGCCCTACTCATTTACGTTAGTGAGCAGGCTCGACAATGTTGTTTAAGTGATGAAACTATTTGGTCGTGTAACAGGAACTTGCCATTCAGGTGTTTCACTTACCCAGGCCGATCTTTTGCATTGGAGGAATTATCAAAATGGAGCTCCTGGGAAGGGCTCAGAAAAATAGCTATGATGGTTTATACTATGTGAGGTCAGTCTATATGTTTTCCCTCGGACCTAGACCTGTCAAATTTTGACCTGGCGCGTAACCCGACCCGACCCGTTTTCCAGGGTCAAGACCCGGAATTTCGACCCGGCGACCCGCTTGATCCGAGCCCGAAATAACCCGTTATTTTAGGGTCGAGACCCGACCCGTTGGGTCAAAGGTAAATCAAGAATTTTATTAAAATATTAATATTTATAATTTTATATATTATATTTGAAAAAATAGCTAAAAAGTATTTTTTTTAATAAATATACATAAATAATTAAAAAGTCAATTTTATATAGCTTTTATAATATTTAATAATAAAATAATTATTAAAAAAACTTTATTTGAATAATTATGTCAATGACTCGATATAGTTAATGTAAATATTGATTTTAAATATGTTTTATATTTTAAAAAAAATTATTTTTTTGATCAAAAAAATAGTTAAAAAAAGGTGTTGGAAATTATTTCTTGACCCCTATTCTGAAATCTGACCCTAACACGACCCGTGACCTGTATGACCCGACCCGTATTTGACCTGACCTGTATGACTCGACCTGGGAGCCGACCCGTTTGACAGGTCTACGTCGGACCTGTGAAATGTTCAAATTTGTTGTGTGCTGTTCAGTGTTATTAGCAGACTGGGGTTGGTTTCGTAATCAACATGCTATTGACGATTACTACTAATCCCATTTTCGCTATAAACTGTCCTCTATTTTCAAGGGTTTGTTCTAACATGCTTTTGCATCGGATTTTTGTGTGAAAAACCGCAGTGTGGATGGCGTTGAAGCAATCGGGCAGTATGTCCCCAGGATGTTTGATGTTGAAGTAGTTGACGAAACTGGAAATTGCATCCTGAAATGTAACTGGGAACATCACTATTCTACTAATGAAATAGCTGAAGAAGAATTTTGCCAATGTTCGCCATAACATTACTATTGTTACCCTCTAAACTATTTATAATCAATAAATGAACTTTAAACTATTATGTATAATTATTTTGAAACAACAAAAACTATAAGTTTGTTGTCAAGTCTTTGAATTCCGTTTCCGTTGGATTGTTATCGGAGAAAACTGATCGTGAATTTAATATTTTCTTTTAGTGCCGGGAAAATAAGATGGTATCCTTCCTTTTCCGTTGGATTGTTAACGGAGAAAAGTGTTCTTTAAAATTTTGATAATTCTACGGGTCAAGTTAGGGTCAGGCTAGGCTAGTAATAAACCAGCCCATCTTATGGGTAGGGTGGGCTAGACTGGCTCAAGGTTGACCCTAACTCAGGATTCATGCCCAACATGATAAAATGGACTTGAGACGCGGAGCTGGTGCCGCGCCATTCAAAAATTACGGATGACACAAATGGGTTGGTCTGTGCTACCGGCCAGGTCCTATTTCTTCGCGGCTTTGGGCGGGCTCTCCTTTGGGTATCCGTTGTCAGATGGGAAATAATATTCCTACTTGGAGAATATGGAGTTTAAGAAATTGTCTGATATTTTAAGATGCTCTCATGGATTTCTCTGTTTCTGTTAATTCCATGGTCTCAGATGCTTACACCAATATTTTGGTTGAAAAGCTGAAGATTGATGATTCCACCAAGAGACTTTTATGTGTGGATGAGCACTTTTCTGACTCTATGAGACGTAAGAAGCATTATCCCTTCTTCTTAGTTGGATCTTCTTGTTGTCCTAACCATATTCGCCTGAAATGTGATGCCTCTTGGAATCTAAATCTACGGGCTTCTGCTGGATGGGTTTTCTTCTGTTGGGATGGTCTCTTTTTCGTTCTGGACAGTCCTCGTTTTGGGCTGCTTCAGCTTTACACGCTGAAGCTCTAGCTCTTCTATTTGCTCTTAAGGATGCTCTCTGTCTTGGATATCGACATATTGATGCAAATACGGAATGCCTTAATCTTGCTCTCCAATTGGTAAAGCTTGTTGAGGTTCAACAAGACATTAGGATTACCTTATCCTCAATTTATGACTTAGTCTTTCAATGTCACTGCTTTTCCATTAGTCATTGTCCTAGTAGACTTAATAGGATTGCCCATTTCATTGTCAAAAATGCGATGGTTTGAGTAAAGTCTGATCTTACTGTCAAAAAAAAAAAAAAAAAAAAAAAATAACTAACTATCACTAATTAGTAATTAATGTCATTTCGATAATTGAAGAAGACAAAGACCGTTCGCTCACGAGTATTTGTATTTTCCTTCTCATCCTTGAGAGTTAAGACTTGTATGGTCGGATGATTTACCTCCGATCGTAAACAATGCTGTCGGATGATTTGTATGGTCGGATGATTTACCTCCGATCGTAAACAATGCTGTCTCTTTTGATTTATCGTTAATGCAGTAAACCTTCGAGTTTTTCCTCAAAAAAAAAATGACCTATATTACTTTTCCTTAAAACGGTGATATCCTTCTTAATATTAAAACGGGTCAATTAACATTCTACTTGTATAGATAAGACAAGTTTTTTTGATAATATCTAAAACTTTTTTTTTGGTTAGTTATGATATTTGACCCGTTTAAAGTTTTAAGTTTTAAGTTTAAGACGGATACTCCCATCTTAAACAATAACTTGTGTAAAATGACAATTCTCTTCCATAGGCCAATAGCTACTTAGACCTGGCAAAATTGAGCCGAGCCGAATAACCCCGCACCCGAATTGATGACATGTGGCTGAATCTGATTTGAAATCCGAATGGACCTGAACTTACCAACGCGACCTGAATATTTATTATCGGAAACTGGTTGTTGTCCCCAAGTAACTTGAAAACAACCAACCCGAAAATAATCCAGACCTGAAATAACCTGATCCGGCCCGGCCCGGCCCGATCCGATCTGAATTCTTGCAAAACCTAAACTCCGAATTGGAATTGACCCGGACTGATTGACCCGTCTGTGAGCTGGAGTTACTCTTGTAAACATAGTCCGTAGAATAATTCGGTCTTCTCCTTTTCTTTGTCATTTGCTTATTTGAATTTGGGAGATTATCTTCCACAAAGTCTTGACATTTTCATAATAGTGGGAATTCTGGATTTTCTTCAGCCTTTACCTTCCCTTTACCAAGGTAAATTTTCAATCTTCCACTTAATTTTACTTCTTTTGAACACCATCATTATATTTCTGCTTAATTTTGCCTAAAAATTGATAAAGATTGAACTTTCCTGATCTTCTTTTAATTGGGTTTTGTGGGTTCTAAGTCAATTTTTAAATACCCCATTCGTTCCGATCATTTGTTTACCCGTGACTAAACAGTAAATAAATGACTGAGACGGAAAGATGGTACTTTTTCCTTATTTATGGTTGTTGGTCTCTGAGCTCATTGGCTTCATGGATTTTTTTTTGTTAATGTAGGTAATTACTGAAAATGGAGCAGCCATGTGATTTTGTGGAGAGGCTTGAGAAAGACATGTCTATTAAGATCTTAGCCTGTTTGGAGGATCCTTGTGATCTAGCTAGAGTTAGTAGTGTTTCTAAATCGTGGCGTCGATTTGGTAAATTCTGTTGATTTTCTGGTAGTTTTGATTGCTTAGATGAGTGTTTGTTGTTTTTTTATATTCCCTCCGTCCCAATTAGTTGTTTATTTCTTTGTGATGGGTATTTTAATCAACAGTAAACAAATGATTGAGACGGAGGGAGTAGTTTATGTGTGTTGGCTTTGATTTAAGATTCTTAGTTGATGTTGATGTGCTGGTTATATGATTTCTGGAGTAGAGAATCTAGAGATTGTTCAGACATCTGCAAATTTTGGAATCATGTGTAACTCGGTTCATGTCTCGCTCCATTGATGATCGCTTTGTAGGCTATGAGTTTGCCTTGATCGACAAGTGTCAAGGCAAACGTGAATTAAATGGATTGCAAACCTGAACTGAACTGTCCCGGTAGTCATTGGTTTGTATGCCAAATAATTTGTTCAAAATCTTTGTCTTAGGATGAAACTATTTGTGATTGTGACCAGAATATTTCGGCTTGATTTTGTCCTGTAAATAGTTTTTGATTTGATTACTGAATTGAGTTCCCGACCTGAAGTGTTAATCTAAGCACGCTTAGTTGTAATATCTCTAAATATGTGGATGTACCATGTAAAAACTGTCACTTTTAATTTATAAATAATAATTATATTCGTATTATTAATTTTACAATGTTCGGTGTACATTCTTAACAAAAAACAAATATGTTTCATGGTGTTTCTGCAGTGATTGAAAATGGACTATGCAAGCAGCTCTGTCTTAAGCTATGTCCAGACGTATCTAAAATTATCGATGTCGTTGATTTGAGTGACAAGCTTAAAAGCGTTGCTATCAGCACGCATGAGATCCCTGGGTGTCGTGAGAGTGACCATAGGGTGTTTTCCCTTTTGTTGCGTGGTCTTACTTCATTTCCATCCGGTTATCAGATTGCAGAAGCTTTATGTGCGTCCTCCACTGACAGATTTCCAGATGAAGTAGTACACAATACCCTAGAGGAAGATTATAACTTTGCTTATTGGTCGAGTAAAGGGACAAGTGATCCCGCCATTCCTGAGACCTTAGTTTATGGGCTGATTACTGATCTGTGCCTTATATCAGAGATTCATGTGCAACCCCTTCGAGGTTAGAATTCATACGATTACAGTCATGAACATCTGCTTGTTATAGAATTATAGCTGTTGCTTATGTGTGTGCGTGTGTAAATCTTTTTTCAGCTTTTTGGGAGCCTGGGCGTCCGATTTATTCTGCGGAGGCTGTTCGTTTTTCCATGGGTCATCGAAGATCTCCTCATAAAATCGAGATTCATTCTCACTTAGCTCCTGTACATTATGATGATGACATGTTCATGTGGACCTATACTTCACCCGAGTTTCCAATGGCTCAGGTGAGCTATATGATTCTCTTTATTTCCTTCATTAGTGACTGTTTTTAGGTCTTAAGAACTGGAAATATACTTCCCGTGATTATATATTGAGCAACTGTGTTCGGCTCTTGTGAATGAAGAAAAAATTTGTGAGAGGGCTACCGTTAATTTGCTTCCATTACCCTAAAAGGAGTTTGCTCCGTTGTTGCAACTATCGTGAAGGAATACTTCTGGTCAACACAAAACAATTAAAATGAGCAATTGCTCCATTAAATTTTTATTTCGGGGGTCATATTTCCAGAGAAGATATGGAACCTGCCGGCTGCCACGTGAGTCATACGTTTGATGCGATTTTCGACTCATTCACAAGTAGGCAACTTTTGGTCTCCCTCGCGAATACACGAGTTAGAATTCCCTAGAAACTCGAATTCCATCAAAGTAGAAATTCCTACATGAACTGAACATGTTTTTTCCAATTCATTGGTAATTAGAAATCGTGTGAAGTAAAATTACTTGAGCATTGCAATTTCGACAATGAACCATACGACCACATAAACTTTACGTGTATTTGACACATAGATGCCTGTGTTCATCCTTCCGACCTTCCTCCTACCTTGCAATTTGAGGAAACCCTTTAGGCACCAGGGTTGTTGTTCAGGTGATGGAATAAATTGTTCATGAAACAGGAAGCTGGCGTCCAGCGATTCCATCTACCTAGGCCGGTTCTATGCATGGGAGGGATTTTGAAAATAGAGCTGCTCGGAAAAGTTCATAAAAATTTCCTGGATGGTCTATACTATATTTGGTGAGCCTCTTGATTTCTGAACTTTCTTTATGGTTGGCTCCGGCCTTGCATTTGTACACTTGATGGTTCGCCATTTTGTCACCTGTTTTCTCATCATGTTGAAGTACTAATACCGTTCTCTAAATAGCTGAGTCTGACACATGCATGTCCGCGGATTTGTTATTCTTCTATACATGTGTTTGCAAAGACAATTTGCATTATTGATGACATCAATGAGTAAACGAGTTAATGGGGAAAAATTGCAGTGTAAATAAAGTTCAAGCAGTTGGGCGGAATCTTGGTCGAGTGTTTGATATTGATATACAGAAAGACACGGGATGCTGCATACTGAGTCGTGTCTATGGCCCTGATGAGTCCGTTGACATCAATTCAACTGCAGATTTGAGGAGCTGACGACCAACGACAGTGTCTACAGATTAAACATTTTAGAGCAGACTAATAACAAAATAAATTGTACGAAAAATGTTACTTCCTGTACATTGATGAGCATTTCAACTTTTCTTCCGGTGAAACGGTTTCACATAAAAACTTGGCTAACTTTATTGGCCATGTTAGCATACAATGAACTTCACAGGGTCATGTATATATCTTTTGAATGAGAAACCATTCTCGTTGCAAAATTTCCGCCGATGCAGTGTTTCAGACATATGCGAATTGTGACTAAATGTTATCTCGGTGATTCAGGAGATGATGATGCATCATACAGTGTATATGATACGTAATAGTTACAAACTTACTTCTATTGATAAGAGTCCATAGAGACTTCTAACTTTGCTTTGAATCACTTCGTCAACTTATGGTGAAAATTTAAAACTAGAAGTTGTGCTAAGAAATAAGAAGCATGAATTGAAAACGGTTTGAAATCCGGTCATGGTTAGCCAGATTTCGATTTCGTTTCAAATTCTGAAAAATAATTGGTTTAAAATTGGTTTAAAATCTGTATGGCTCTTAGTAGAAGATAAGAAAAACCTGATTTTGAAAATGGTGAACAAAACCAAATTGAAATCCAGTTCGATATAACCTGTTTTCTTAAACCTGAGAAAATTGGCACGATCAAAATGACGATCTGAAATTCTGAATAACCTTACTCGACACTAGACCTAGCAAAATTAATCTGACCCGAAAGGTTGACCTGAGACCCGAAACGACCCGAGCTTTCATGGACACTTAACAGACCTGACCCGAAATAACTCGATCCGAAACCACTTAATCCGAAAATGACCAGTCGAAGGCAGGACGGGAAGTTTTGATAAAGGCGGTTGCCCAATCAATCCCGACCTATGCTATGAGCGTCTTCAAACTACCGGCTAATTTCTGTGATGAGTTGCGATCTATTGTCTCGAGGTTTTGGTGGGGAACAACTAATGGAAGAGGAAAGATACCCTGGATTGCATGGTCTAAGCTATGTAAGCCAAAATGCTTCGGAGGGCTCGGTTTTAGAGACTACCATCATTTTAATATGGCTCTTTTGGCCAAGCAAGCTTGGAGGTTTTTAACGGATAGGTCAAGTCTTATGGTGCGAGTTCTTGGCGGGAAGTATTGCCCAAATGAAAAATTTTTACGGGCCGAGCTAGGCAACAACCCGAGCTTTACGTGGAGGGGGATTTGGGAGGCGAGGGAGGTGATTCGGTTAGGGGCAAGGAGGCGTGTGGGGGATGGACTGAGTACGTATGTATGGACTGGCCCGTGGATCATAGGAACGCAAACTCGAAGGGTAATTTCACCAAGGAGGGACGAGGATATGAACATAGTGGTGGCTGAGCTATGGAGAGCAAATGGAAAAGAATGGGACACGAGTAAGGTGCGTCGCTTCTTTCTCCCTTTTGAGCAAGAAAGAATTTTGAATATGCGAATTAGTAATACAAAGCCGAATGATGTATGGACCTGGGACTTTGAAAAGGATGGCGAATATTCGGTTAAATCGGCTTATAAATTGCTAACGGGGGGAGGGGAGAATGAGGCAAGCTCGTCGGATAGGACAAAGGAAAAAGCTCTATGGAATAGCATATGGAAGGCGAATGTGCTCCCGAAGATAGATTAAGATGTTCATGTGGCAATTGTGTAACGATGCCTTACCTACGAAAAGCAATATTGCAGCTCGCATAAGAAGTGGGAATGAAGGTTGCCCGATTTGCTGCCGTGAAGTGGAATCTTGTTTACATCTTGTTCGGGGTTGTGGGTGGGTGGGGGGGAATGTGGGATAGAATGGGACTGGAGTTGCGCGGGATTGATGGGTATGTGCGGGTGAGGGAGTGGGTGGAGGATGTGTGGAGGGAGTTGGAGGGTGGTGAGATAGAATTATTTATCATGGGATGTTGGGGCATATGGGAGGAAAGGAATAAATGGGTGTTTGAGAATGTAAGGGTAAATGGGGACCGAGTGGTGGCACGGGTGGAAGGCTTGCGGAAGGAAGAAAGGGAGGTGGTGGGAGTTGGAGCTGGGAAGGCAGGGGAGAGCAGCGATGAGGGAGTGGTGATATCGAGGGGAAGGGGAGCAGAGAAGGATAAACGGTGGTCCAAGCTGGAGGATGGAGTGGCGAAGCTAAATGTGGATGCTGGCACAAAGGAAGGTTGGGGTACGGGGTTGGGGATAGTGTGCAAGGACAGTGGAGGAGACGTGCAATGGGGGATTATGGAGGTCAGTTTGGTGGTCATGGAGCCAAGGGGGGCAGAGGCCTTAGCGGTTCTTGAAGGCGGCCAAGAAGGGGATCTCGAAGATTGTTGTCGAGAGCGACTGTAAAGTTCTCATGGATGTGTTGAAGTCTAAGGAACATGGAAGAAGTGATTTTCATTTGATTGTTGCGGACATTTTATCGTTTTGTTGTGTTTTTGATTTTATATCGTGGTCTTGTGTTAGTAGGTCGTTAAATTGCGTAGCTCATGAACTAGCTCATTTTAGATCAAGGTTTGTAGGTAGGAGACTTTGGAACGATGATATGCCTCGGCATATTATTGATTGTGTCAGATTCGATCGTGATGATATATAAGAACCCGCTTTGGGATTTCAAAAAAAAAGAAAAGAAAATGAGCAGGCAAAACATAACTTTAATTGACCCCAAAAGACTTGAAATGCCTTTTTTTCTCTTAATCATTGACCGAAAATGTCCCGACCTAAAATAACCCGACTCACTTCACTTGAAACATACCCGACCAACAAACCCGAAGTAGACCCGTAACCCTAAATGACCCGGCTCGAACTGGCCCGACCCGATTAACCCGTTTACCAGGTCTAAACAAGTATTAAATCAATTTTGATGAATATCCGATTTTTGTCCGAGACTGGTTTATCAAACACTGGAACCCTCAAATGTTATGTGTTGGCCGTCAAAATTTGTGTACCCTCTTTATCCGACCCAAGAAACCGTCCGTGTGAATTAAAGACATTTTGTTCCGGAACCTTAAAATTCCGAAAACCGTGTATTATACACGTTAATTTGAGCCGTTCGGGGTGGCTGTATGGGGTCATGTTTCTTTTTCCTTCGATTTTTATACCTCGTGTCCCGAGTCGTTTCATGAGTTACCTTATTAGATTTCAGTCTCAAGTAATAAGTATTAAACCATTTTTTACGAGTATCCGATTTTCACCCGAGACTGATTTATCGCACACCGTCAGCCTCAATTCTCCTCTCTTGCTCCTCAAAATTTGTGAGCCCGCTTTATCTGACCACAGGAACCGTCCGTGTGACTTACGGTCATTTTTGTTCTGCGACCCCGAAATCCCGAAAACAGTGTATTATACACTTCAACTTGAGCCGTTCAGGAGGCGGTATTGGGTCATGTTACCTTTTCACCCGGTTTTTCTACCAAATGTCCAGGGTCGTTTTAGGAGTTACCCTATTCGTTTTCAACCCCAAATAGCAAGTATTAAACCAATTTTGACGAATATCTAATTTTCGCCTAACACTGGTTTATCGAACACCGGAACCCTCAAATGTTATCTGTTGCGCCTCAAAATTTGTGTGGCCTCTTTATTCGACTTAAGAAACCGTCCGTGAGATTTAAAGACATTTTTGTTCTGGGGCCTTCAAATCCCGAAAACCGTATATTATACATTTAATTTGAGTCGTTCGGGTGGCTGTCTTTTTCCTTCGATTTTTCTACCTCGTGTCCCGGGCCGTTTCATGAGTTACCCTAACGATTTCTGTCCAAAATAATAAGTTTAAATTATTTTTTTACGAGTATCCGATTTTCACCCGAGACTGGTTTATCGCACACCGTGAGCCTCAACTCTCTTCTCTTGCTCCTCAAAATTTGTGACGCCGCTTTATCTGACTAGAGGAATCGCCCGTGTGACTTACGAACAATTTTGTTCCGCTGAACTGAAATCCCGAAAATCGTGTATTTATATACACTTCAACTTAAGCCGTTCAGGAAGCTTTATCAGGTCATGTTACATTTTCACCAGGTTTTTCTAACAAATGTCCAGGGTCGTTTCAGGAGTTACCCTATTCGAAATTAGCCCCAAATAACAAGTATTAAACCAATTTTGACGAATATCCGATTTTCTCCCGATAATGGTTTATTGCACCTCAAAATTTGTGTGTCCTCTTTATCCGACCCGACAAACCGTCCATGTGATTTACAGGCATTTTTGTTCCGTAACCCTGAAATCCGGAAAACCGTGTATGGGGTCGTGTTTATTTTTCCTTCGATTTTAACGCCTCGTGTCCCGGGTGCTTCATGACTTACCCTATTCGATTTCACTCCCAAATAATAAGTACTAGTTTGAATGTCCGTGCGTTGCAACGGGGTAATTAGCTTATTTATAATGGAAAAAAACGTTATAAGCGTTTAATGTTTACATTATATGTCTAATGATTTGTTTACATATTATTATAATATCTCTTATTTATAATCATATGATCATTCCACCTTATACTAATCTTTTGATGTGGGACAATTCAACTATTTATAAGTAATATATTCACAAAAATTGGATTTTTTTCTGATGTGGAATAATTCTAATATTTATACGTAATATATACTTATCAAACCTGTATTATATTTCATTGCACTTAGTTCGACATCCAACCAGATCTCGAATACCGAATACGGACAATTGCTACTCATTATATCTAATAGTTATATTTAAATTTAATAATATGATCAAGTACTCTCCATTAATATTTGTACGTTGTTTTTCTTCGAAAAAAAATTTAAGGGTTTTTCTCATTGATACCCCTGTGGTATTGTGTTTTCTCATATGTACCCCTGCTTATTTAGTATCCCCATTTATACCCCCATATTCTCCCATTTGTTCCAACCGTGACCTTAAGACATATTTCCGTCAGATGGTTCCGTTAGTTTGTTTTGCTCACCTTAATATTCCCATTTTTTACCTTCATTAAACACTCTTAAAGTCTTAATAACAATTTATTATCTAAAAAACGCAAAAAATTAGGATGATTAATCCCACCCTACAACAACTTCATCGATCTCCTTCCTCCAAAACTCCATTGTTATCCCACTACCTTGAGAAAAGTTGTACCACCCTTCTGCACTAAATCCACATTATAAATCCTTCTCTCACCTCTTCCATTTGCATAACAAAACTTAAGCTCGTTAACAAGCTACCCAAACAATCCTGGCATGTTAACCACCTTTAAATTACCCCCACAATTCCCAACACCAGTTAATCCTACAAATTTTAGTTGTTTTTATTGAATTTAATAAACTATTGGTGTAATTGGCAACACAAAACCAAAAAAAATAAGTTTATAAAAGCTCCAAAATCTGTCGATAGTGCAAGTCCGGTGCCCGTGGCTCTAATGTTTATTGGCGATTTCGTGTGTTAAGGCCTTGAGGCTTGAGGGACATTGGCCAAGGGTGGTGGTGTTTGTTGAGTGGGTGGGAGGTTATTGGTGGTTGATGTGGGGTTGTAGGTGGTGGATGGGTCGATGTATATGAGGAGAGATAAAATGGAATAGGACTCAATTACTCATGGTGGATTTGTGGTAGTGGGGGAAATCTGGGGTTAGTCAATTAAAAGGTAAAGTTGTTAAAACTAACAGAAAATTTAACGTGGGCATGGTTAGGAGTTAAAGGGGAATACAGGGGCATAGTTGGGGATATAAAAAAGGAAGGGGTACAAGTGAGAAAACGCAAAAATATAAGGGTACAGATAAGAAAAACCGATACGGAAATTTCCCGTGGTACCCCTTAATTTTGTTAGATTTTCCATGTTACCCCTACTTTTAAAAATCTGCCTATGGTACCCTTGAAGTTCCATTTTTTTGCCCATGGTACCCCCTAATGTAAAGGCGGTTAAATGGACGTTAAGTTTGATGGCGTGACAATAAAATAACAATTAAAAAATAACACCCCCTTTATTATTTTATTAGTACGGATATCTCTCTTCTAAATGCAAATTTAATTTACTATATCATTATAATATTGGAAATTTCTCATGGTAACTTTGAACTTTGATAGATTACACATGCTACCATGGACGTTTGTTTTCTATTTTTTTTATCATAATTAAAATATGTGCAAATGATAAGAACTTATACTCTAATGATAGAATATTTTTTAACACAATTCTAATTATATTATTTAAACATAGTATATTTACCACACCTACGTTATTTTTCAATATGGGACATAAAAAATCTATAGGTAGAAAATATAATGATATAAACTTTTAAGAGCTCTCCAAAACAATACTTAAGCGACTCAAAAGATTTTGGGTTGATGCTTAAGTTCCAAGGATGCTCATAGAAATTAGATTCACCCACCTTATGCTATATTTCGATGTGGAAAATTCTATTTTTTTATATATAGTATATTTATCACATCTATATTATTTTTCAATGTGGAAGATATAACATATTATGAAATACACATCTTTAATATGTGCAAATTATATGAAATCTATATATACTCTAATGATAGCATTTCTTACCATGAATCTAATAATATTATTTTCATAATTTTTTTTACCGACATTATTTTGTCAAATGAAATTTAGAAGTTTTTATATAAAAATTAGAAACATCACTTGAATATAAAATAAGAAATACATAGTATATATTATAATAACTAAAAGATTTTCCAAACATAACTTAGGTTAGAAATCATTATTGTAGAGACAGTAATACAAACTCTTTTAAGAGTTATCTCTGACAATACTTAAGGGAATCAAAAGATTTTGGGTTATGACTTCTATTTATAATCATAAGATCACCATGTCTTATGGTAATCTTCCGATGTGGGACAATTCTAATATTTATACATAGTATATTCACCACACTTACGTTACTTTTCAATGTAGGACAAATAACATACTAAGTACACCATTTTTTTTTTTTTTGCACCTACTTTGACATCAACCCGATTTAATAATGAGAAAATACAATACAATACAATATATACTCTAATGATAACATTTTTTTGTCACAATCTAATTATATAATTTTCATAAGATACTTTTTTTTTCAAATGAAATATAAAGTTTTTATATCAAAATTATAAACATCACTTTAATATAATATAGAAAATGTATATATATGGGACATTTCTATTATTTATACATAATATATTCACAACACCTACATTATTTTTCAATGTGGGTCATATAACATACTAAAAAGTCTATATCTTTTATATCAAAAATTTTTGGATTAATACCCTAAGTTTTAAGGATGCCTCCTATTTATATTTATAGAATCACCCTACCGTATACTATTATTTCAATGTGAGATACATAATTTAATTATTTAGACGTAGTATGTTCATAATGCCTACATTATTTTTCAATGTGAAAGATATAACATACCAAGAAATACATGTCTCTTCTTAAAAAATCACTATTGTATACATATTATTTTTCTTTGAAGGTAAAACCACTTAGTCTCGATCATTAGATATGAATCTCTATATCGTACATATAACGACTCATTAACGCTCTATTACAGCATTCAGAAGACAAACATTAGTAAAATCTTTAATTTTTTATTGTGTCAGGAGACTACCATTAGTAAAACTTTTAGTTATTTTTTGATTTTTGATTTTCTTGTTCATGTTCTTAACTCTTTCTCGGATAGTTCCCAACGATTTCCACTTTATTTTTTACATCATATCGTAGATAATGATAGAAAATCTTAAGAGCTCTTTAAAACAATATTTATGAGACTCAAAAAATTTTGGGTGGATGCATAAGTTCCAAATATGCATCCTATTTATAATCATAGGATCACATCACCTTATACTAATCTTTCGATGTTGGACAATTCTACTATTTATATGTAGTATATTCATCACACCTACTTATTTTCCAATGTGGGACAAAACATACTAAAAAGTACACAATTTTACGTATTAAGAAGTACACCATCTTTAATATATGCAAATAATATGAAATTTATACTCTAATGATAGCATTTTTTAACACAAAGCTAATTATATTATTTTCATAATTTTCTTAATGATATTTTTTTGCCAAATGAAATGTAAACGTTTGATATAAAAATTGGAAATATCACTTGAATATAATTTAGGAAATATACATATTATAATAATTAAAAGATTTTCCACTTTATTTTTTACATCAAAAATTAAAATTTCCTAAATTGATTTTTGATGATGTGGACGCTCTCAGATCGCTCGAAAAAACTCTCTTATATATATATATATATAGATTAAACCATTTTTTACGAGTATCTGATTTTCACCGGAGACTGGTTTATCGCACACCGTCAGCCTCGGCTCTCCTCTCTTGCTCCTCAAAATTTGCGAGGCAGCTTTATCTGACCAGAGGAATCGTTCGTGTGACTTACGGTCATTTTTGTTCCGCGACCCTGAAATCCCGAATACGGTGTAATTATAGGATGTTAATTAAAAAAATCATGTTTATTTGTTAAGTTAAGACGTAATTTTAAATTTTTGACGAAATTCGTCAATTGGTATTTGTTAACAAACGAAATATAAACTTTAGGTATTTTCATGCAGAAAATTAAGTTAGGTTAATGTGCGCAAAGTGACCTTAATATTAGGTATCTTCTGATAAAAAATATCCATATCAACACATAAAGATTTGTACCAAGGGTTCTGGTTGATGAGCTCCGATCCTATTGAATCCCAAGGGCGCGGCAAAAATATTATGGTATTTATCGTACTGTTCATAAAAAAAATTATGACATAATTATAACTAGATTTGCCTATTAGCATGGTTTTTGGCCAACCTAGCCCGGTTAACCCAAATGTTGTCGGGCTCAACTTTTAGTGGGCTGATCCCCGCCACAACATGTCAAACATGGCTAGTTTAAGGCCTCAAGTTCGTTAAAAAAAAAGCAAATAAAAAGATAATTTTTTTTTGGCATAACAAGCTTATCCAGTAGCCGGCCGATATCCGCATCAAGGACCTAATCATGACTCATAACCCGAATTGTCCCAAAACATTATGATTCCACCACATATATATTTATTGTTGCAAACTAACTAAAGATCTAGATAATAAAACCTAAGATAACCCAAACCTTAAATGACCCGATTTAACCTAAATTTTTGCAAACCCAAAAATAATCTAGCCCAAACTTACTCGAACAAGCTAACCACTCACCAAGTCTAGACTCTTAGTAGTAGTCTTGCTTATCCCTATTACTAAGAGACCGCCAAAAGGGTCAATCAAGTCAGTGTTAGATCAGGTCATTTTGGGTACATGTCATTTTCAGATATGTTACCATCAATTTATTTATGTATTCCTTCATTTATGCATAATGATCAGGGTGTAACAATAATTATTTGAAATTCAAAAAAAATAAATAAAAAATAAACATTTGAACTGGGTCATATAAGGCAGCCCCATTCGAGTTACGGGTCAAGCTCATGTCCTTAGTTAGGGTGTTTAGTTGGGTACGTGTCGAGTTATTCGGGTCAGGTTAATTTTGGTAGTTAATAGGTGAACTTGGTGGGATGTGGGTCAGGTCAGTTCGGTTTTTGGGGATGTGGTAAGTCGATATTACCTAAGTACTACGAAACTGAATTTTTAACTCAAACTGTCGAGACAACCAACAACACTAGATACTCCGCGTACTTAGATCCACACTCAAATACTATACTTCTATTCAACTTCAACTACCTCCTTCTCATACACATACCGAGTCAACTCACTGAATCGCTCCATCAAACTCAACAATGGTGGAGCTTGACATGCAATCAATGGCGGAAGCCTTAGGATTATCAATACCAGTACTAAGATTTCTCCTTTGTTTTATTGCAACAATACCCATAAGTTTATTTTGGAGGATTATACCAAGAACACTACCAAAACATATTTATTCTGCATTTACTGGTGCATTATTATGTTATATTTCATTTGGGGTTTCATCTAATTTGCATTTTCTTGTTTCTATCTTTATTGGGTATTTTTCTATGCTTGTTTATCGGGCTAAATGTGGGTTGATCGCCTTCTTCGCCGCTTTCGGGTACTTGATTGGATGGTATGTATTGCTCTTTTCATTGAGTTTTGTTGATTTTGTTGTGCAATTTGGTAGTTTATTGATTTACCTTTGATGGGTTTTATTCTATTGCTCTTTTCATTGGGTTTTGTTGATTTTGTTGTGCAATTTGGTAGTTTATTGATTTACCTTTGATGGGTTTTATTCATTTGATTGTGAAATTTGGTAGTTTATTCATTTAATTTTGATGGGTATTTGTTAATTTTGATGTGAAGTATAGATTATTATGAGTTTTGTTTGTTGTTGTTGTAATTGTTATGTTGAAAGTTTTGAACTTTATAATGGTTTGTATAAAAAATTTGTGATTTGTATAGTATGGAAGTACTGTATTAGTTTTTACATCTTCGGTCCGAAAACAGCCTCTTTGTGTAGCTAAAACAAGGATAAGGCTGCGTACATCCGACCCCCTCACCCTGCAATTAACGGAAGCCATTGAGGCACTGGGGTAATGTTGTTGTAAAGGGTGGAAATTTTGTTTTTTTATGATCTTGTGTACAGTTTTTTAGATGGAAAGAGAGAATCTTTTCCTTGATGGGAAGTTTAGATCATTATGTGTTTGTTTGTTGTTGTACTTGTAAATTGTAATGTTGCAAGTTTTGAACTTTATAATCATTTGTATAACAAATTTGTGATTTTTGTAGTATGTGAGTGTAAGTTTCTGTAAAAGAGTGAAACTTTGTTTTTCTTTTTAATGATTTTGTTGACATTTTCGAGATGGAAAGGATGTATGTTTAGTGTTCTCTGACAGTGTGTTTGTGATTTTACCCGTAAGTTTCAGTGTTCGTTCTCATATGTGATTTTGTAGGGCTGAGTTAGTGTAGTGAATTGATAGGATTTCATGGGGTTGGATTGATTGTTTATGTTAAAGATCGAAACTTTCTTTAATTCCCTCTGCTCTTAACTAATTGAAATTCTAGATGACCAATGCATAAATCGTAATCAATATAAAATCCAGTGTTCAATGTTTCTTCAATGTGTAAAAAAACTTAGTTGCCCGTCTCTATTGAAATAGGTTTTTTATAGATAAAGTATTTATAGGTTCGTAAGATTAGGTTCTTACAAGTTGCGACTCATATGATTAGTTTTTAATATTCATGAACAAGGATGCTTATTGCATAATGGTGATCTTGATTATTGAATGAAAGGCTCATGGACTTGTGCTTTTATGGGTGAATTTGCTCATAGATTTGGATTAACCCTTGGAAGTTTCTCAATGGCAATGCTAATATTATTATTTGGGATGATACTAATCGGTTTATTCCTTCTGGGTCTACGCTTATCCCTTTTCCCTTTTTTTTTTGTTGCCAGTCATGTTTACTACATGAGCGGAGATGCATGGAAGGAAGGAGGCATCGATGCAACTGGTAACCTCTTTTTCCACTCATTCAGTTATTCATGTTGTTATGTACTGTACTTATGTTATGAATTGTTATTCAGTTATACATGTTATCATGTTATGTACTTATGTAAGTTAGGTTATGAATTGTTATGCTTGAAGATATTATTTTCTAAAGTTTATCGATAATTTAGCACTTACCCCGCAATTTGCGGGAGCCATTGAGGCACTGGGATAATGTTGTTGTTGATAGTGTAGTGCCTTAGGCTTGATGTACTATCGTTGCTACGTGTGTATTATTCTCCTGTGTTCCTTTTCAACTTCTTTTCACTTGCACTTTTTTTGCCTACAGTTTTATTATCACAAGCGAAATTACTCCTACGAAGGTTTAAACTTCAGACCCATGAGTTATTCTTTCATTTTTTGGCCACTTTAGTCAACCCTTTTACAGTGGTACACATAATATGAAGAAAACTTGAGACCCGGGATTTCTTTAAAATATTTAGAAAGCACATGACCCGATTTAATACCATGGATAAGCCTGATGGGTTCTACTTGCCCAAGCTGAGAAAATTTGTTTCACTTGCTAGGATGTAAACTGTAATTAATGTGCTTCGCTTCCTAAATTTATGCTTTCTCGAAATTTTCATTGCTTTTTGTTCTCTGTACTAATCTTCAAATTTGAATCCTGCCCAATTTCTTCAGGTGCATTGATGGTCTTGACACTCAAAGTCATCTCATGTGCAATTAATTATCAAGATGGACTTCTGAAAGATGAAGACTTACGTGAAGCTCAGAAAAAGAATCGGTTGCTGAAGATGCCCTCCTTGATCGAATACGTTGGATATTGTCTCTGCTGCGGAACTCACTTGGCCGGGCCTGTATATGAAATGAAGGATTATCTTGACTGGACAGAGGGAAAAGGGGTCTGTTCATGAGACATTCTTTTTCTTTATTATACTCTTTTTGTTACTATAATTAATGATGGGGATCTATACAACAAATAGTTTATAAGTCATTTTGCTTTATTCGAGTGATAATTCACAACCAGAGAATAAAAAGAGTAGGTAACAAAACGATGGGGATTTATGAACTAAAAAACCTTTTCTTTTGCCGCGTTTGCAGCTGTGGAGTCCAAAAGTGAAACAACCATCACCATGGGGTGCAGTAGCTCGCGCTCTTCTTCAAGCGGCTGTATGCATGGGCTTGTATTTGTATCTTGTGCCACATTTCCCCTTATCTACTTTTACTAACCCCTCGTACGGGGAATGGGGATTTTGGAAGAAGCTGGGTTACCAGTACATGTGCGGATTCACAGCACGATGGAAATATTATTTCATCTGGTCTATATCAGAAGCTTCCGTTATAATATCTGGTTTTGGCTTTAGTGGATGGACCGACAGTTCTCCACCAAAACCCAAGTGGGACCGTGCCAAAAATGTTGATATCCTTGGAGTTGAGCTTGCAAAGAGTGCGGTCCGTATCCCACTTGATTGGAACATACAAGTTAGCACCTGGCTTCGTCACTGTAAGTTTCTTTGTTTTGCATCTTTTGCATTCATTGACTTCTTTCAATATGGTTGTTATTTTGATATGAGGATGTCTCTCTTATGAAAAAGTTTTGATTTCCATGTCTCTAAAATTTGTCTTGGTTGTTTTATTAAACAACTGTTTTCATAATATCGTCTCTAAGACGATGAAAGTGATTCAACTATTGTAAATTATGATACCGTATGAGTTCAAGTTAGCATTGTTTGACCCTGTGTTACTCCGACTCTCCGACACAGTGTCGGAGAGTCGGACACGGCTATTTTGTGCAAAGTTTCCAGTTTTTTGGTGTAAAGTTAAGTGTTGAAAGTATAGTGTCGCGTCGGACACGCGACACGACACCTAAATGAAGTGTCGGAGTAACATAGTCTTGGCTATCAAAATCAATTGAGTACAATATAAGTGGAATACAGGAGTATAACATATTTTTGTATATTGTCTACAGAGTATTTCAAATATGATATTATGATGTATGATACTTCAGTTTTGTCGACATATCAACGGTTTGTTTTTCTACAGATGTGTATGAGAGGCTTGTTCAGAAGGGTAAGAAGGCTGGCTTCTTTCAGCTACTTACGACACAAACTGTCAGTGCTGTCTGGCATGTGAGTAACCTTCTTAAAACTAATTGCTTTCCTGGACTTCTTTCCTAGTGTCATTATAGCTCTCGGAACTCTTTGTTCTCTTATCTTATGGGAAGGGGGTGGCTGTATTGAGTGGATGTGGTTGATAATGTGACGTTGTTAAGAAGAGTATATTTCATTCCATTTTACGAAATTTGGTTCTCTTTGACAACAACATTGCCCAAGTCCCTCAAAGGCTCCTATAGTCCGTATTGATGGGTTTAGGGGAAAGGGTGGATGTAGTCCTGTAGTCCCTCTGTAGCTCATGCGTTAGCACATGTTTTACCTAGGGTAGTCGGCAGAACTGTGTGGTCGGCTGTCTTACCTCCGATTGCGAACTCGGCAGCGGTCTTTGATTTATCGTTAATGCATTAATACCCTTAGGGGTGTTTTCTTCAAAAAAAAAAAAAAAAAAAAAAAAATTGGTTCAATCGGGTCAAATTTTACGCTTTAGGGGAGTGAGGGGCAGGGAAATGAAGCTACGATGATGTTCTTTAATCTTACTTCGATGATATTGCAGGGAGTTTATCCTGGCTACATCTTTTTCTTTGTTCAATCAGCTCTGATGATTGCAGGATCAAAAGGTACTTCAGGATACCGATACTATTCTACCATTCTCTAATTGAGACACTTCCATAGCAATTTATTTTTATCTAATATGAACATTCATTTTGCTTTTCGTATTTCAAACAGTGATCTATAGATGGGAGCAAGGCGTATCTGCGAATGCTCTTAAGATGATACTGACTGTTATGAACTTTGCCTATACAGTCTTGGTTCTGAACTATTCAGCTGTCGGCTTCATGGTCAGTTTCGCTTTATTTTGGAATTATTACTTGAAACTAGTTTAGATCCCGTGCAATAAATGTACGGTATATATAGTTTTTTTTATAAATAAATTACTTATAAAATAGTGATATTTCATTATATTTCTTGTTATTGTATTTTTCTTTGTTGACAATTAATCAAGAGAATTGGGTAATGTGTTAAAATGTATTTTAAACAAAATATTTTTTTATCCACAAAGCTAATGATTTCAATTTTTTTTAATTCTCTCAAATTTTTTTCGTCACGAAAGTAATAATAGTGATTTACAACTTTGTTTTATATGTAGTATGTATCAAGTCATTCTCAAATAATTGTATCAATAAAAGATTTAGCAATTTATAGTTTTATATAAATTTTATTTACATTTTAATTAAGAGATTATAGTTTAGAGTTAGGTGAAAATAATATAATTTGATGAAAAGATTAATTTTAATTAAATGATAAAATTTAATGAAATAAAAATGTAATTATTAGTTTACTTTTTTTTAGTAAATGCATATAACTGTAATTACTTTCCTTATTTAAAAAAAATGCTTTTTGGAGGGGAAAATGTGAGAATTCCTATTCTTTTAGTATATAATAAAGGGGATGCTATAATAAACATACCAAGTTACTAAAAGATTTTGTATGGGTATATGAAGCCATGAACTTCTGAAATGCTAATTCTGCTAATTTCTATCGAGGCTATCAACGAATTCACTCGAGTTCCTCACATTTACTGTTTTGTAGGTGTTGAGCTTGCATGAAACCTTGGCGGCATATGGAAGTGTGTATTACGTGGGTACCATCATTCCCATTATCGTCCTCGTCTTCGGCTCCATTGTCAAACCTCCAAGGCCGACGAGGTCTAAACCTCAGAAGAAAGAGTAGTAAGTAAAAGAGTACAATATTTGCTGCTGTCTGTGCTCCAATATTTGGAAATGCAATCCGGAGCACCTTCATCATAGCTTAGCCTCGCCATGGATCATCGCGAAGCAACATTGTGGTTTCGCCGTCTTCACCCTGTAACTTTCTAATTTTTCTTTATTCTTCTTATCCTTTCTATTCAAGGATTACTGTTAATTGTTTCATGCATTGCAATCCATGATTCATATGTGCTTCGAATTCTGAAAGGATATGATAGAAATAGTTTTCAGACTTGATGTTATCCTTATGTTTGCATCTGGCAACTTTCCTCAACCGATTTTTTTTTTTCTGGTAGTCACTAGGGTACTACCTCCGTCTTAACTATTAGGCTAGGACATCTTCGGCAGGACTAATAACTAAAACTGAGGGGGTGTGGTAAGTTATCAGCAAAAACAGATTATAGCGAGCCAAAACTTGACACATTGTTTGGCTATATATGAACTGCATTTTGAGATGGAAGATCTTATACACCTTTGAGTCCTGACTCCTGACATAAGTTTCATTTGTTTACGTTTACTATTTTTGGGTGTCTCATTCATTTGTTTACCTTTCTATATTTAGAGTGTTTTTTTTTTGTATGATTTGACCATCCATACCTATTATGATCCACTTGTCATTCAATAACACTAATCACAAACACAAAATCTCATTTGTGACGGCACGTATCCGTCACTTTGGAGTGACGGATACCATTTTCCCTCACAAATGACCCAAATAGAGGAGAGAGAAGTGCATGAGGGTGCCTCCACCTTGTCCCCATATCCGTTTTGTGAGTAGCATTATCCGTCACTTGCTCCGACCCGTCTTCAACAAGACTAATTGAATCACAAATGGTCCCCTCCCATCTCCTTAATAATTGTGCCAAAACTAAAGGTAAACAACGGCAAGGTCTCTCTTGTGACGGAAATCAGGCTTGTGACGGGTCAAGTACTACCCATATGGAAAGATAAAGACAAAACAGATTGCTACTCCCTAGGCATTCTCCTTTTGCCTTATCTATCCCACATGGGTATTACTTGACCCGTCGCAAGCTTGCGACAGATATACCCGTTACAAATGAGAATTTCCTCATTTGTGGGTAAACAAATATCCGGATGGAGGGAGTAATAAATTACTGTAATACTCCCTCCATTCAACTCCACTTTACAAGTATTCTATTTCCGTCCATTCAACTCCACTTTACAGGTTTCCTTATTTAGACATGTAAAAGACCTTTCTATCCTTATTGAAAATCTATATTTACAAAAAATGTCATTCATACCCCATACAAATCCACCATAAAACCCACCTTTATATTTTTTTAATATCTTTAACCCCACCATTCCCTTTTCCTATGTACTTTTAATAGTTTTTTTAATCCGTTTCTTAATACCCGCGCAAAAAGCAATGTTGCAAAGTGGAGTTGAATGGAGGGAGTAGCATTATCTCAATGCATCAACACAAATTCTCATTGAAGACATGACATATCCGTCACAAGCTGGCATATAAGTACTTTATACTTTTTTTAGTACTAACATACAACCAGGGGCGGCTCTAGGATTTTAGCGTAAGGGGAAAACGGAATCATGGTAAATTGAGGAATGCTATACCAGTAATCCAACTATGCCACTATTACAATAATGATGATGATGCGAAGCTCATTTCTCAGCAAGTTTCAATGAACTCCCATTGAACTCCCATTGAAAACACAAATACTATCCTACAACTAGTTGTATAATAGCTATGTACAACCGCATCAAAGTTATTGAACTCTCACACAAAGTTGTTGAGTTATTTTACAAGTTATTGAGCTATTTTACGAAGTTATTGAGCTTAATAATTATTCTGTTAAGCTCAACAACTTTGTGTCATAACTCGATAATTTTGTTAATAGAGCTCGACAACTTTGTAACAAAGCTCCACAACACTGAATAAGTTGTACATACAACCAGTTGTATAATACATTAACTGCATTGAAAACGTCTTTGCATACAACACAAATAGACAACCACACCGAGAATAAAGCGAATAGAGAGAAGCTCGAATAGAAGTGATGTGAAAGATTTGTGAACCCAGTCGAAACTGACATTTTATGACTAGAAGAAGTCACCCTTGAATTATTAGACTATTCCCTAAATAGACAGTATATATGAGCCAGCTATCATAGTAAGATGTCTATTAGTTTTCTGAAAATGGCCAAACCCAAATACAGTTGTGAACAAGAGAAAACAAAAAAAAAATGGCTGGAGCAGATAATGACATTAATTGAGCACAATTTTTTATTGAAGACGGCACTATCCGTTACAAGCGAAAGATGGATAGTGTCCCTCTCACAAAATGCAAATGGATAGTGCAAGTGGGGGGGGAGAATGGATACCCCCACTTGCCACCCACTTGCATTTTGTGAGAGGGCGGCTATCCGTCTTCATCTTGTGACGGAGAGCGTAGAAGCATATTTGTAACACAAATTATAGAATAGCATGGCTACATCTATAGTCCTATGGGATAAAGATATATGATTTCAACTCTAAGATGTAAAACTCGTACATGAAAAAGCAGTTATACGTGTAAGTTTGCGAAGAGTTGGGGTTGGGCCGCTGGGATTTAAGAGTGCATATTTTCTGCATATGTCAATTAGGTTAGTACACATACATAATCACAAAATCGTGTATGTGATGAGATTTTTAGCTACATTATACAGAATACAGGTCATTTTCGAGTTTGCAAGAATTTAGGTTAGATCAAGTCAAGTTTGGGTTATTTTCGGTTTATTATCACATTTTTTAAGGATAATAACCAGTTTGTAACAATAGACATGCTTAAGGCTTCGGTTTCGTTGCCGGTTCAAATACGAGTCAATTTATTCGAATCGAGTTAAGTTTACCAGATCCACATAGGACTCATAACACTAATCTGTAGACTGTACACATGATCCCACACGCAATTTTCTGCCGTCAAATCAAGATACATTTGAATTTATTATTGTGCAGAGTACAGTACAACAAAATGGGCTCCAACTGTTGGCCCAAATTAGTGAGCCCAATAACTCCAAAATTAGTCAATGGTGCCACCAAAATCACACAACAATGGTCCATACTCCATACTTCATGGTCCATACTTGAATAGTAATAAATACTAACTACATTAAATATTTCTGTTGGGATCTTGGAACCTTTTTTCCTTAAGTTGCTCAATTGCAAGTCCCTTCACCTAATCTCACTATCATTCTATATTAACCATAGAAAAAAGGTTGGCTTTGATTTGTAGGGATAAGGATGGTTTAGATGGTCACACCACCTTATAATTTAGACTCCTCATGTTTAGGCCCATTCCTTCATCTAATGCAATTTTTTGGACCCCCTAAGGTGCAACTTGTACATACGGGTTTTTGTCAAATTATGGTACTATTACAAGTCAAAGTTTTCTAACGAAACTTAATTATCTCAAGGATTTAATTCCAAAAGATGACTTTATAAAGATTATTTTTATTTGGTGGAATGCATGGTTCCATAGAAATGACATTATCTTTAATAATGTTAATTTAAGTATCAACAAACTTATTACTTTATGTAATAATAAAGACTAAGACATGGAATGTGGTAGATTTAAGGATCTCAACAATCCCGGGTAGAAGAGTCGGCTAGAAACAATTCTAGTAAGGAAGAGATTTGGTGGGAAAAACCTACAAACGGATTCCTAAAGCTAAATTTTGACGGATCGAGAATAGAAGGTAATAAAGCTGCTTTAGGATATTCTATAAGAGGTCACAATGGTAAAGTCGTTTTGTTGGGAGCAAAAAAAGTGCGGATCCAATAGTATCCTCGTTGCGGAAGCACTTGCTTTAAAAGAAGGTATTTTAGCAGCTAAATACTTACGAATTTCAAAGTTAATTGTGGAGGGTGATAACTTATGTGTTATTAACTCGATTCGAGCAGACTTGGCAAATTAGTGGGAAATTTCTAGTATTATCAAGGATGTGAAATTAGACCTTCATTTTTTCGATGAAGTGATAATTAAACATTCTTTTTAAGTGAAGCCAACAAGGTTCTTGACTTCATGGCTTCTGTTGGACATTCATGTCCAACTCTTTCGAGGTGGTTTGATAGCCGGTGACTTCAACTTACCTCCCTCATTCGAAAGGATGAGATAGGTTGGTCCTACCCTAGAGGATCAAACTAGTTTTCTTACCTAATCAATAAAAAAAAAAAAAAAAAAATACGGACCAGAGCCGGTGACAGAACCTTGATATGAGGTTTGGAAAGTAAGATGTAACTAAAAATTTGGAAGGTTTAAAATTATAGTTAGATCCCTCTTTTTCTTTTTTCTTTTTTTGATTAAAAAGAGCTGAATTGAAGTGAATTGAATGAAGTAAAAGTAAAAGTTAATTTGAAAACTAAATGGAGTTGGGTTGAACTGAATTAAACTAAACTGGACGAAATTGAAATGAGTTGAAATTAAGCCAGTAATAAGAGAACCCAAAACCTAACTAAAAACTGTATTAAACCAGGAAGAATAGGGCCGAAGACCTTTGTTTTTCAGATGACATACTCACATCTGATAATTAACTGGAAAATCGAAATTACACATTTCTTCACAGGACATTTGATATTCGTATTCAGCTTGTGACGAAAAGTATTCGTCTTCAATGAGAATTGATGTTTCAGTACATATATATTGAAGTTCAATATCTTTTTTTTTTTTTTTTTTTTTTTTTTTTTTTTTTTTTTTTTTTTTTTTTTTTTGCGGTTGGTCGAACACCCATTGAAAGTACTTGATTATGAGAGCTGAGGTGGTCATCTAAAGGAGGATGTGGCCATATGTCCAAAACCTTTAATCATATTTCCTTCTCTTTATCATAAACTCATAATAATAGCAACATGATTTTGCCTACACAATTGTAAAGTTATTATGTACTTTCATTTCCTTCCAACAGCTAATCACGGGTAACCAATTACATATGAAATCTTTAAACTCAAATAACATGACATCGTGACTTATTAAAGTAATGATAATGCAAGGTTACGTACGCAAAAATGCAAAATTATAATCATAACATTGTTAAATTAGGAAATTGACAAAGAAGTATAAATATGGAAACTCACTTGTTGGTTATGTTATTATTATAACTAGGGCTGGCATACTTGACCGGCCTAAAACCGGACTCGGACAAATTCGAAATTTAGTAATTTGAAATCGACCCGAACTAAACTTGATCCAACTAACCTGATTATCACCTCTATTTATAACATCTTTATTAAACTCTGCAAACAAATAGTCGGAGTATTCACTAAATTGGTCAAATCAGGCTAGGCTGGCATGAGGCGGGCCGTGCTTGGCATGGCGTACCTGGAACCGGTCCAAGATAGGGGACGGGGCGGGGCGGGAAAGAGGTGACATGAGGGGCGGGCTTAGGGCAACTCTAGGTTGGGCCGGTCTGGGGTTAATATTCTGGACGAGAATTGGCCTGAGATAGGGAATGGGTTAGACGGGCCCGGGTCAAATTGACCTTAGGGCTAGTCGGTCCTTATGTTTGACTACCCCTAGACATAACTAGAGCTATTTTTTTATGGGTGCAAGCTGTTTAGCAATACTAAACATTAGAAAGTAACCCTATGAGAATTGTCAACTCTAGGGCATTAGCAATAGACAAACCCCAAACGAGATTTGTCTAATGCCACATCACTCAAAACACAAACCTCTCTAACAAAAAAACTTCAATACAACAACAATTAGTCTTGCTGAAGACGGGTCGGAGCAAGTGACGGATAATGCCACTCACAAAACGGATATGGGGGACAAGGTGGGGGCACCCTCATGTGCTTCCCTCTCTCCTCTATTTGGGTCATTTGTGAGGGAAAATGGTACCCGTCACTCCAAAGTGACGGATACGTGCCGTCACAAATGAGATTTTGTGATACAACAATAGACAAACCTCTTAAATATAGACAAATCTCATAAAAGTATACTACATGGGGTCTACCATCACTCACCACCAAAAACAAAAACCTGTATACAAAATTGTAACCATTCTCATCTATGAACCTCAACCCCCATTCCCAACAATAGAGAGGTTTGTCAACAAACCTCTAAAAAGTACACAAACCTTTATTGACAAACCTCTATTGTTGATGCCCTTGGATTTGAGTGTAAGATCTTTGTGTGAATTGTGTCATACGGAGTACTTCCTCCATTCAACTCCACTCTACCACTTTATTTTATCACGTTTGCTAACATGCGTTTTACGTGGTAAATATTGTTAGCTACGTATTTGCAAAAATTATAAAAGTTATATATTTTTAATGTACTTGTAAAGACGAATCAAATAAGATCCCACATGAATATATTTTCACTTATCTATTAAGAGAAAATTGAAATTGAATGTTTATTTGTGAATAGTGTAAAAAATTGAAATTGGTAGAGTGGAGTTGAATGGAGGAAGTATAAAATTCTCCATCCATACTACATCAATGGTAACATTGACTTTTTTCATACTTGTGAAGACACATTTTGCAATATGAATAACTTTAGTTACATATTATTAAAAATTATAAAAATTTGATATTCTTATAGCATTCATGACGATAAATCAAACAAGATCTCACATGACTCTATTTCGTCTTATAGATTAAAAATAATATCGAACATTTCCTATGACCATAAATAGTGCCAAAATTCTCAATGTTACCATTGGTGTGGTATGGAGGGAGTAATGTACTTCATTAAGTATAGGGTTTTTTTGTCAGAAACTACCTTTTGTTTAGGATCATTTGTGAACAGCTACCTTTCATTTTATTTTTGGCTTTCAACTACCTTTTATTTCTTCATTTTGCGAAAGAGTACCAAAAATCCACTTCCGGCAAAAAAAAGTCAACTTTCCGGCGTTGACTTGCTCTTTTCTCCCTTTTTCACACATATAACCCATATTTTTCCCTTAGTTCACCCAACAAAAACTGAAAAAGCTCATCTCTGTGCCCAACACCTTATCTAAAGTTTGTTCAAAGTAATACCAACGCATCAACCATCTCAATCTCCATCTCCATCTCCGTCGTCACCTTTACTACCACTGTCACCTTCACCCTTACATTCCAACAACCTTATAGACTACTCATGATTCATCAATCTACTGTCCATCTAAGTCATATTAAAGTACTTTCTTTCTCTCTTTATGGTAAGATGGTGGTTATAAGAAAACTAATGAGATAGTAGTCTACAAGTGATCCTAAGAGTGAATCCATGATTATTTTCGAATAGTTAACATTCAGAGTTAATTTTGCCAACAAGGCCATAATAGATCATTATTGTTGAAAAATTATTTACCATATTAAGATTAATATCAATGATGATTTTGTTTCGGTGATTAGGACTTTGATTCGGGTAAGAGATAGACAAATTGAGGTGATTAATATTGAGTTTAATCAATCATTATCATCGATTATTAGGGTTATGAAGTAAAGAGTTAGATTCAACATGAAATGGTAAGTCAACGCCGTAAAGTTGACTTTTTTCGCCGGAAGTGGATTTTTGGTAGTCTTTCGCAAAATGAAGAAATGAAAGGTAGTTGAATGCCAAAAATAAAATGAAAGACAGTTGTTCACAAATGACCCTAAATAAAAGGTAGTTTCTCACAAAAAACCCTTAAGTATATGCTAAATTATTTCTATTGAAACAATAAAAATAAAGTCTTAGTCTGAAGAAGAATTGGGATTGTCTAATATGAATCGCCATTTGAAACCATTTAGGCATTGGTTTAATGATGCCAAAAAAAAAAAGTTATTATGTATAAGCGAAAAGTAAATCAAATAAACTCAATATATAAACGAAATTAGTAAAAAAGGTGTAAACAAAATTCGAGAGGGCATAAAGGTTTGCAAATCTAAATTAATTTATTTGACCAAGATTTCAACTACTTTATTTATAAGCATGTGTGGTCACTAATTTATTTGTCAAATAAAATAACTTAAAAATAAGACTTTAGAGTAATAACAATAGTGATTCTTATTCTTGGAGTTGTCAATAAGAACCCCAAATTATAAAGTTCCTCTATTGCAACTAAAAGTTGTTCTTAAAATAAAGAACCAAGTTCTAAAATAAGAACTTAGTTTGTTACATATTGGAATTTGGGAACCAATAAATATGACTTTGAAATTGTGAAAAGCCAATTACATATAATCTATTTTCAATTTAAGAACTTTATATAAATGTGATCTATTATAAACAAAAGTTCTTAAACATTGAAATTACTAAAATATAACATGACAAAAGAAGAACTTTATATAAAGTTTATAAAGTTCTTCTATTGCTATTGGTAGGGTAGCATGTCATTTTTTTTTTTTAAATAAGAGGGTAGCATGTCATTTTACTAAATATTAGGCATCAACTACTTTTTCTGTTAATTTTAATATAATCAGCTACCTAATGACACCTGATTTTCAGATACCTTTTTAACTAGTTTTTCACATTTCACCTAACTTTTCAATTTTTAATCTAACTTTATCAAATAGGATTTTTACAAAGTACTTATTAATTACGGGTGAATTATTATTAATTGATTGATTAGTATGAATTGTTGAAAGATGCTGAACTTTCATTTTCTTTAGATTTCCATTATGGTTGGTTAATCATTCTAAAGACTAGTTTTTTTTTTTTTTAGACAAAGTTCTAAAGACTAGTTTTAAAAGTAAACAAAATACAACACCTTTCTACCATATCGTTAGCTAATAACTCAGGTCAAATAATTGGATGTGAAAGTGCGCACATTTGCCACACCTCAAAATTATTTAACCGACACTCTTTGATAGAACACAAATTCTCGCCCATTTTGGTCTACACAAATTCATATCTATATCATCACAAATTTATAACCTCCTACAAGAAGCAGTGGGAGAGCAAGTAGGTCACAACCTTGACGGATTGGTCGGTCTAATACTTAACTTCAGTTTTTCGGTTTAATTTTAGTTCTCATTCAATTCATTTTTGCCTTCATTTCAGTATAGCTCAATTCAGCTTATATTCAGATAAACTCAGCTTATTTCAACTCTGTTCATTTCAGCAAATTTCGATTGAGTTTAGCTTCATTTAGCTCATTTCAGCTCAATTCAGTTAAGCTACATGCCTACATTCAATCCAAAAAAATAGGGTCTTACTATGAAACACTGATTTTCTTACACAAATTATAAAATAATACGATTTCATACTGTCCATTGGTATAGAAAGTCATTTATTAATTGTAATCAATAAACAAGTGTTTCTTATGTAAATGGACCGTTTAATATAGTAAAACCGTCTCACACAATAATAATTTATTAGCTTTATTTTTCAAGGGCTTTTTTTTGGTGCAAATTTTTAAGGACTTTAATGTGATATCTTTTATCAGCTAGTCTTGCTATAGACGGATATATCCGTCTATAGCTAAAGGCGGGTCAAATAGCTTGAAAGTGGTGACATTTTTTGCCCCCACCACTCTACTTGTTGTTTGTCCTATTAGAAATGTGATATTGTATTTGATTCGTCTTTAGTTATAAACGGATATATACCGTTTATAATGAAATTTTGTGATCTTTTATAGATATATGTTGTACGTATGTATTATTAATGAATTGAAAGTACATTTTTATAAGAATGCTACAAGTTTAGGTCACACGCTTGTCTTACATGCCACGCTATTTCAAACTCTTACGTGTATTCACAATTCACATCTTGTTTTTATCCTCTATCTTGTTTACAGCAAGAATATCGTTTACAATGCAACACATAATTATGTTGAATAAGTAGATAATATCATACTATTATGTCTGCCCCGATGCAACAAGGGCTCAACAAGAGATATCATAACATTTGCCATTCCGCATAATTGAATATATAGGTTCAACCGTTCAAGTTGTTGCATCGTCTATTTAATGTGACATAAGATTGACTTAAGAATAGTAAAACGATATTGATGACCAGACAGATTAGCTAAATATAGGGGCGTTTTTGGTGGGGTGCAGCAGTAAGTGGATTATACATCCGATATACTACCACCAGTTTATACTTTCTGAGCATTATAATAAAGTTTTTGAGCTTTGTTTTAAAAATTATGAGTCTTACTATAAAGTTTTTGAGTTCATTTACTAAAACATTAAGCTCAAAAAAATTATAATAAAACTCAAAAACATTATATATAAAACTTACATAAATTTGAGTTTTGATGGAAAAAAATTAAAATCTAAATTATAAACTTTATTAAGCTCAAAAAATATACACACATGCTCAAAAAAAAAATAGATTTGAGGTAATAAGCTCAAAAAAATAGAAAAATGCTCAAAAACATGTAAAATCTGAGGTAATACATCCGATGTATGTTCCTTTTTCTCGGGGTGTAGGGGGTCATCTGCATCCCCTTTTCCGAAAAATAATTACAATATTATTTAGTAAAGGAGCAGATTAATTATGTTGGTCTAGTGGTTATTAAGACTATTTTTTAATTAGAGGTCATGAGTTCTATCCTTGTATTGAACAATTTTTATTTAATGTTATATCACCGTACATTTTGTTTAATTAAACAAATTCTTTTAATATAACTCGATATTTTCATTGTTAAAAATTTTTACGCACCCCCATCCATTAAATCCTAGAACCGCCTCTGGCTAAATATATATATTTATTACAATAATAGTTTTTCAAATCTTCCAACGACCAAGTTGATACGGAGTATATTAATCAATTATTTGTACAATCTACATCCACTTCTACACTAGGTAGCACGGACACACCTTCTAACTAACCGTTCCGTGTCCAACGCTGTGTCGGACACACGGACACCCGACACTCGTGGGACACACGCATAAACATATTATAATTTAGATGAAAAATAAAATGTCAAAAGAGATTGATTAGATTCGGGTGGGAAATGAAAATTAGTTATAGTCAAGGTCAAATTTGACCTTCACTTATTTAAATTTAATATCAAATACATTACAAAATTAAAATCATACGTTATTTATAACCATAAAATATATATTTTATTAAATTTAAATAGCGTGTCCCGTGTCCTAAATTTCATGGGATGCTGTATACGTGTCCGTGTCGTGTCCGTGTCCCGTATCCGTGTCCATTTTAGTGCTACCTAACTTCTACAACAGAGTATAGAGTACGTATATAGTGGCATACACATACTGAAATACTAGTGAAGACATTTTACTTTTTTCACATTAACTTAAGTACTTAACCAACTAATATAGTAGCTAGAATATTACTTTGTATCGCTATAGATTCGAAGGCATGTCACATTTGTTATAGTTAAGGTGGGTATTAGCTTAGCTACTAAAGTCATACTCGTATATAATAGTGCTCACGACTTGGTTTGACTTGGATAACACTTAAAAGTAAGCTAGATTCAATATCAACTAAACTCAAATTAAACAAATTACTCCGTATAACCAATAGGAGACTCATAAAAGATATCTACTATGGTAGGATTTTGTTTGAGAGTTTCCCACCAGTGCAAATTCCCTCCTCCCATATATTGCATTAGTCATGCACCTTATCTATCGAACAAAAAAGGAATTTTTCTCCAAGTAAATTCCTCCTCTATTTTAATCATTTGTTATCTATTCAGTTTGTTATAATGAAAAAACCTTCCATTCTCAATAGAGAATAGAAGAAATTCCACTTTCATATGAAGTAATATCTTAATGGAATTTTTGGTAATTGATAAATAAATTCATTTTTTCTAGGGACATGCTAAATCCCGCACATAATTTTACTTAAATCCCGCACATTTTCCCCTTTATTCCACCTATACCCCTCCCATTTCTCCCTATCACAAAGAATCAAAAACCAAAAATATAGAACACCCGACCACCCTCCCCTACTCTCCTCCCCTGCTCTGACCACCTCACCCCTCCCGGAGCCATGCACCGTCAGAACACCACACAACGGCTGTATTCAAGCCGGCCACCGCCGCCCATGCGCAGCCCCATCCTACCGATCTCCATCCACGCCACCAGCCCGCCGCCACTCCACAACCACATTTCTTAGATGGATCATTTGAATTCAACCACAAACCCTAGTAAAAAAAACATTATTTGATTTATAATTTACAATAAACGATTTAGATACATATTATTGGCTTATTGCATTCAAATTACCATTCATATTTGCACAAATTGATTAATCTCAAAAGTTGTATTGTTAGTAATTTAGGGAATTAGAGAATTAGGTTTTGAGGGAGGCGGTGTTGGGTGAATGGCGAAGGCTGGGAATGGAATGAAGGTCACGCCGGCGGAGGGTGGTCGGCGCCGACGGAGGGTGGTCGGGCTGTGTGAGGGGAGGCTGGGCAGGGGTGTCAGGGTTAGGAGTTGTGGTTTTTTTTTTTTTTTAAATGAAGGGTAGTGTTGGAAAAAAGTGACAAAATGTGCGGGATTGAGTAAAGTGGTGTGCGGGATTTAGCAATTGCGTTTTTCTATGTCTACATGTGTCGAAGTTAAAATACTAACCAACAGAATCTACTTGATTCTTTCGATAGTTGGGCTGGAATTGACGAACAATCAACAACAATATTAGTGTATATTGGTATACAAATCGAAGTGGGGCGTGGCCAAGCGGTAAGGCATCGGGTTTTGGTCCCGCTATTCGGAGGTTCGAATCCTTCCGTCCCAGAGCCTATGTAATTTTATTTTAGTTAATAATAATAAAAAAACTTTTTTCTTATTATTAAGTTTCTAATATTAATAAAGTAATAGGTTGTTAAAGATAAGATTCATTCAAAAGATATTATTCATTCAAAGGATATCATTCAACCAAATCAAAGCTCAAGATTAGCATCCTCTATTCAAGGAACAAATCAAACGTGATTTGTGTAGCATATATATTATTGTTTGTAATTAGTTATTTGTTACCTTGATTAGCTCCTATTATTAAGATATGTATCTTAGGGTTTATAGTTGCATCCTTTGTAAACTAGTATATAAACACCTCATGTAAATATTATAGTTATCAATACAATTACAATACTCTCATATACTTTACATGGTATCAGGAATCACATCGATCCTCATACTAATTACCATCTCCGCTGCCCTAACCACCGTCGGTGTACCCATGGCAACCACCAGCGCCCAAATACCCAACTCCGCTGAACCAACCAAACCCCTTCTCTCTGTTTCGTTTCCCACATGTACCAAACTCACCCCGACCAATTACCAAGCCTGGCACTACCAAATCAGCCGCCTTTTCCTTGGCTACGGCCTCTTTGCCTACCTCGATGGAACTGTCCAACCACCACCCAAAACCACCACCCCAGACGCTACCACCACCAAACCCGACCCTCAACCAATTCCCAACCCCGCCTATGAAACTTGGTTTCGTCAGGACCAACTAATCCTAGGAGCCTTAGCAGGTACTCTTGACCCGGCTGTTCAACCCGTCCTCCTCGATGCTACTACTTCGCATGAGGCTTGGACTACCCTCGCCACGACCTACGCCAACCCTTCCCGAGGACATATCCTACAATTAAAGGATCGTCTTCGCACCATCACCCATGCCGGAAAAACCATCTCCGAGTACATGCTTGCTATCAAAGAATGTACAACCCAATTAGCACAATTAGGCAAACCCGTCGACGCCGAAGATATAACCTCACATATCATCAATGGCCTCGACTACAAACTTTACTATCCCGTCATAGATGGCGTTCGTGCCCGTGACTCACCCATCTCATTTGAATTGTTTCATGAGAAACTAATTCAACACGAACTCACCCTCAAAAACCAACCATCTCCAACCACCAACGCTGCCTTCAACCCCTCGGCTCACGCTGCCTATACCCGACCCTATCATCATACCCACAACAACAACAACAACCAACGCTACTCACCCTCTACCAACAACAACCAGTCACGCTACCCTCAACAAAACCAAAACACCTATCAACCCAACTCTCAAAACCGTGGCCAACCTAACAATGCCTCGAACTCCAACCCATTTCGTGGCCGTTGTCAGTATTGTCGCACTACTGGCCACGTTATTAGCTATTGTCCAGATTTCAAGAGGGACTACCCAAACGTCGTATTCCCTCCACCTCCAACTCGTCAACCACGCCCCACCGCTCACACTGCCACCACCTCGACTGGACCCTCCACATCCTACCTCATTGACAGTGGGGCCTCCAACCATATTACCAACGATCTCAACACCCTCGCCTTTCACACCCCATATGATGGACCCGACGATCTCGTAATCGGTGACGGCTCGTCCTTGTCTATCTCCCATCTCGGTTCATTTTCTATCCCTACACCTCATCATATTTTACGTTTTCATAATGTTCTTGTAGTTCCTCACATTTCTCGACCTTTAATTTCCGTCTCACAATTTTGCACCGATAACCATGCTTATGCCTTGTTTTCCTCTACCTCTTTTTGTTTTAAGGAAATCAAGACGGGGGAAACTCTGCTTGAAGGACCGTTTATCGATGGATCATACCTATGGAATCCCTACACCACGCCGCCTCAAGCCCTCGCAGCCAATAAATCCTCGAGCAGTCTGTGGCATGCTCGTTTAGGACACCCCTCAAACTCAATTCTTCGTTTATTAAGTTCTAGTTTTAATTTTCATATTTCCGATTTATCGCATTGTAATTCATGCTTGATTAACAAAAGCCACAAACTACCATTTTCCTTTTCCACTCTTCACTCTCACGCACCTTTTGACCTTGTTTACTCCGACGTTTGGACGTCACCAATTACATCCGATGATGCATACAAATACTATGTCATCTTCGTTGACCATTTTACTCATTATTTCTGGCTATACCCCTTAAAAAATAAATCCGACACCGCTACCACATTCCATCGATTTAAAGCTATCATTGAAAAATATTTCAACCGTCCTATCCGTCAATTTTATTCCGATAATGGCGGTGAATATATTAAAATTAATCCTAATCTACTTGACGATGGTATTACCCATCTCACATCACCACCACACACTCCCGAACACAATGGGTTCGCGGAGCGTCGCCACCGTCACATCGTTGAAACAGGTTTAGCCTTACTCACTCAAGCACAAATGCCAACAAAATACTGGCCTTACGCGTTCTCTACTGCCGCGTATCTCATTAACCGACTCCCAACACCGACTCTCAACAACCAATGTCCCTACAAACTCCTCTTTAATCAGCAACCAAATTACCACAAACTACGGCCCTTCGGTTGCCTCTGTTACCCGTGGCTAAAACCATACACCAACCACAAACTTGAACCAAAGTCGACCCCCTGTATCTTTGTCGGGTATTCGAATACTCAAAGTGCATATTTATGTCTTAATCCTATCACCAGTCGTTTATACACCTCACGGCATGTCCGTTTCGTCGAAACCGAATATCCTTACCTAGCTTTAACTAATTCGACCCTTACACCAAACCATACCCCAAGTCAATGGTGCACTCTCACTATTCCTCTACTACCACCAACTAACCCACCAGCTCGTGCTCCTCAACCAACCCAACCCATCACCCCGACTCCTACAACCCCTGACTCGCCCACCTCTGCTGCATCATCCACTCCCTCCTCGACACCTCCTGATTCGCCACCCTCTGTCACCACGCCTCTCACCTCGCCATCCTCTGTCTCCACCGCTGCCTCCACCCCTCCACCTCCACCACCTCCACCTCCACCACCTATCCATCGAACCCGTCTCTCCAACAACATTATTGTACCCAACCCACGATATTTCCAAACCAACAAACATGCCAATACTGCTACTATTTCGACCACCCACACCACCCCAACTACAACCAAACAAGCTCTCCTTCATCCTCTATGGCGCCAAGCAATGACCGATGAATTTGATGCACTCACACGAAATCAGACATGGACCCTTGTCCCACCTCACCAAGCTCCTAACATTGTGGGTTGCAAATGGGTATACCGCATCAAATATAACCCCGATGGTAGTCTAAAACAACACAAGGCTCGTCTTGTTGCTAAAGGCTTTCATCAACGACCCGGGATTGACTATTCGGAAACGTTTAGTCCCGTCATCAAACCTACTACGATTCGCTTAATTCTAACTCTTGCTGTCACTCAAAAATGGCACTTACACCAAATCGACATTAACAATGCCTTTTTGCAGGGACGACTAACCGAGTCCGTCTTCATGGCTCAACCGAGGTTTTATCGATTCCGCTAACCCTTCCTATGTTTCGGTGCTCAACAAAGCAATCTATGGGCTTAAGCAAGCACCCCGCGCTTGGTACACCGAGTTAAAGACCTATCTCATTACTTCGGTTTTGAAATTCCTTATCGGACCCATCGTTGTTCATTCTCAAAACCACCATCACCACTTTATTTGTATTAATTTATGTTGACGATATCATCGTAACCGGACCACATAAAAACCATATCACCGATTTTATCACCAACATTTCACAAAAATTCTCTTTAAAAGACTTAGGACCGTTATCGTATTTTCTAGGAATAGAAGTCACCCCAACCAAAAACGGGTTACATCTAAATCAAACCAAGTACTTGTATGATCTTCTTGCAAAATTCAAAATGGAAAACTCCAAACCCGCGTCAACCCCTATGCTTGCTCACCCACCTCTAGTTAAAGACCCGACTAGTCCAAATCGAAAATGAGTCAGACTATCGCTCCATTGTTGGTAGTTTGCAATACCTTTCACTCACTCGACCCGATATTGCCTTTTCTGTCAACAAATTAGCTCAATTCCTAACCCACCCAACCACCACTCATTGGGCTGCACTCAAAAGACTTCTTCGTTACTTAAATGGTACCCTACACCTCGGCATTCATTTACGTTCCTCAACCCAACTCTGCCTCCACGCCTTTTGTGACGCGGACTGGGGAGGTGACCCTCATGACTACCTTTCCACCACTGGTTACATTATTTATTTGGGTAGTAATCCTATCTCATGGTCAGCTAAGAAACAAAAGGCGGTCTCGTGCTCCTCTACCGAAGCCGAGTTCAGAGCCGTCGCAAGCACATCTGCCGAGCTCATATGGCTTCAAAATCTCCTGCTCGAACTTGGCATTACTACGACTACCCCGCCGATGATATATTGTGACAATCTAAGTACTACTACCTACTCGGCTAACCCGGTCTTTCACTCCAAAATGAAACATGTTGCACTTGCTTTCCATTTTGTCAAAGAACAGATTCGCAACGGTTACATTCGGGTTCAACACATTAACGGGTCTGATCAGCTAGCGGACACACTTACTAAGCCGCTCCACAAGCCACGGTTCTCATTGCTTTCTTCCAAGATTGGCCTTCGCTATCGCCCGTCCATCTTGAGCGGGAATGTTAAAGATAAGATTCATTCAAAAGATATTATTCATTCAAAGGATATCATTCAACCAAATCAAAGCTCAAGATTAGCATCCTCTATTCAAGGAACAAATCAAACGTGATTTGTGTAGCATATATATTATTGTTTGTAATTAGTTATTTGTTACCTTGATTAGCTCCTATTATTAAGATATGTATCTTAGGGTTTATAGTTGCATCCTTTGTAAACTAGTATATAAACACCTCATGTAAATATTATAGTTATCAATACAATTACAATACTCTCATATACTTTACATGGTATCAGGAATCACATCGATCCTCATACTAATTACCATCTCTCACGCCCTAACCACCGCTTCGGTGTACCCATGGCAACCACGGCGCCCAAATACCCAACTCATTGAACCAACCAAACCCTTCTCTCTGTTTCGTTTCCCACATGTACCAAACTCACCCCGACCAATTACCAAGCCTGGCACTACCAAATCGCCCGCCTTTTCCTTGGCTACGGCCTCTTTGCCTACCTCGATGGAACTGTCCAACCACCACCCAAAACCACCACCCCAGACGCTACCACCACCAAACCCGACCCTCAACCAATTCCCAACCCCGCCTATGAAACTTGGTTTCGTCAGGACCAACTAATCCTAGGAGCCTTAGCAGTACTCTTGACCCATTGTTCAACCCGTCCTCCTCGATGCTACTACTTCGCATGAGGCTTGGACTACCCTCGCCACGACCTACGCCAACCCTTCCCGAGGACATATCCTACAATTAAAGGATCGTCTTCGCACCATCACCCATGCTTAGGAAAAACCATCTCCGAGTACATGCTTGCTATCAAAGAATGTACAACCCAATTAGCACAATTAGGCAAACCCGTCGACGCCGAAGATATAACCTCACATATCATCAATGGCCTCGACTACAAACTTTACTATCCCGTCATAGATGGCGTTCGTGCCCGTGACTCACCCATCTCATTTGAATTGTTTCATGAGAAACTAATTCAACACGAACTCACCCTCAAAAACCAACCATCTCCAACCACCAACGCTGCCTTCAACCCCTCGGCTCACGCTGCCTATACCCGACCCTATCATCATACCCACAACAACAACAACAACCAACGCTACTCACCCTCTACCAACAACAACCAGTCACGCTACCCTCAACAAAACCAAAACACCTATCAACCCAACTCTCAAAACCGTGGCCAACCTAACAATGCCTCGAACTCCAACCCATTTCGTGGCCGTTGTCAGTATTGTCGCACTACTGGCCACGTTATTAGCTATTGTCCAGATTTCAAGAGGGACTACCCAAACGTCGTATTCCCTCCACCTCCAACTCGTCAACCACGCCCCACCGCTCACACTGCCACCACCTCGACTGGACCCTCCACATCCTACCTCATTGTGGTGGGGCCTCCAACCATATTACCAACGATCTCAACACCCTCGCCTTTCACACCCCATATGATGGACCCGACGATCTCGTAATCGGTGACGGCTCGTCCTTGTCTATCTCCCATCTCGGTTCATTTTCTATCCCTACACCTCATCATATTTTACGTTTTCATAATGTTCTTGTAGTTCCTCACATTTCTCGACCTTTAATTTCCGTCTCACAATTTTGCACCGATAACCATGCTTATGCCTTGTTTTCCTCTACCTCTTTTTGTTTTAAGGAAATCAAGACGGGGGAAACTCTGCTTGAAGGACCGTTTATCGATGGATCATACCTATGGAATCCCTACACCACGCCGCCTCAAGCCCTCATGACCAATAAATCCTCGAGCGATCGTGGCATGCTCGTTTAGGACACCCCTCAAACTCAATTCTTCGTTTATTAAGTTCTAGTTTTAATTTTCATATTTCCGATTTATCGCATTGTAATTCATGCTTGATTAACAAAAGCCACAAACTACCATTTTCCTTTTCCACTCTTCACTCTCACGCACCTTTTGACCTTGTTTACTCCGACGTTTGGACGTCACCAATTACATCCGATGATGCATACAAATACTATGTCATCTTCGTTGACCATTTTACTCATTATTTCGGCTATACCCTTAAAAAATAAATCCGACACCGCTACCACATTCCATCGATTTAAAGCTATCATTGAAAAATATTTCAACCGTCCTATCCGTCAATTTTATTCCGATAATGGCGGTGAATATATTAAAATTAATCCTAATCTACTTGACGATGGTATTACCCATCTCACATCACCACCACACACTCCCGAACACAATGGGTTCGCGGAGCGTCGCCACCGTCACATCGTTGAAACAGGTTTAGCCTTACTCACTCAAGCACAAATGCCAACAAAATACTGGCCTTACGCGTTCTCTACTGCCGCGTATCTCATTAACCGACTCCCAACACCGACTCTCAACAACCAATGTCCCTACAAACTCCTCTTTAATCAGCAACCAAATTACCACAAACTACGGCCCTTCGGTTTGCCTCGTTACCCGTGGCTAAAACCATACACCAACCACAAACTTGAACCAAAGTCGACCCGTATCTTTGTTGTATTATTCGAATACTCAAAGTGCATATTTATGTCTTAATCCTATCACCGATCGTTTATACACCTCACGGCATGTCCGTTTCGTCGAAACCGAATATCCTTACCTAGCTTTAACTAATTCGACCCTTACACCAAACCATACCCCAAGTCAATGGTGCACTCTCACTATTCCTCTACTACCACCAACTAACCCACCAGCTCGTGCTCCTCAACCAACCCAACCCATCACCCCGACTCCTACAACCCCTGACTCGCCCACCTCTGCTGCATCATCCACTCCCTCCTCGACACCTCCCGATTCGCCACCCCTCGTCACCACGCCTCTCACCTCGCCATCCTCTGTCTCCACCGCCGCTCCACCCCTCCACCTCCACCACCTCCACCTCCACCACCTATCCATCGAACCCGTCTCTCCAACAACATTATTGTACCCAACCCACGATATTTCCAAACCAACAAACATGCCAATACTGCTACTATTTCGACCACCCACACCACCCCAACTACAACCAAACAAGCTCTCCTTCATCCTCTATGGCGCCAAGCAATGACCGATGAATTTGATGCACTCACACGAAATCAGACATGGACCCTTGTCCCACCTCACCAAGCTCCTAACATTGTGGGTTGCAAATGGGTATACCGCATCAAATATAACCCCGATGGTAGTCTAAAACAACACAAGGCTCGTCTTGTTGCTAAAGGCTTTCATCAACGACCCGGGATTGACTATTCGGAAACGTTTAGTCCCGTCATCAAACCTACTACGATTCGCTTAATTCTAACTCTTGCTGTCACTCAAAAATGGCACTTACACCAAATCGACATTAACAATGCCTTTTTGCAGGGACGACTAACCGAGTCCGTCTTCATGGCTCAACCAGCAGGTTTTATCGATTCCGCTAACCCTTCCTATGTTTGCAGGCTCAACAAAGCAATCTATGGGCTTAAGCAAGCACCCCGCGCTTGGTACACCGAGTTAAAGACCTATCTCATTACTTCAGGTTTTCGAAATTCCTTATCAGACCCATCGTTGTTCATTCTCAAAACCACCATCACCACTTTATTTGTATTAATTTATGTTGACGATATCATCGTAACCGGACCACATAAAAACCATATCACCGATTTTATCACCAACATTTCACAAAAATTCTCTTTAAAAGACTTAGGACCGTTATCGTATTTTCTAGGAATAGAAGTCACCCCAACCAAAAACGGGTTACATCTAAATCAAACCAAGTACTTGTATGATCTTCTTGCAAAATTCAAAATGGAAAACTCCAAACCCGCGTCAACCCCTATGCTTGCTCACCCACCTCTAGTTAAAGACCCGACTAGTCCAGTCGAAAATGAGTCAGACTATCGCTCCATTGTTGGTAGTTTGCAATACCTTTCACTCACTCGACCCGATATTGCCTTTTCTGTCAACAAATTAGCTCAATTCCTAACCCACCCAACCACCACTCATTGGGCTGCACTCAAAAGACTTCTTCGTTACTTAAATGGTACCCTACACCTCGGCATTCATTTACGTTCCTCAACCCAACTCTGCCTCCACGCCTTTTGTGACGCGGACTGGGGAGGTGACCCTCATGACTACCTTTCCACCACTGGTTACATTATTTATTTGGGTAGTAATCCTATCTCATGGTCAGCTAAGAAACAAAAGGCGGTCTCGTGCTCCTCTACCGAAGCCGAGTTCAGAGCCGTCGCAAGCACATCTGCCGAGCTCATATGGCTTCAAAATCTCCTGCTCGAACTTGGCATTACTACGACTACCCCGCCGATGATATATTGTGACAATCTAAGTACTACTACCTACTCGGCTAACCCGGTCTTTCACTCCAAAATGAAACATGTTGCACTTGCTTTCCATTTTGTCAAAGAACAGATTCGCAACGGTTACATTCGGGTTCAACACATTAACGGGTCTGATCAGCTAGCGGACACACTTACTAAGCCGCTCCACAAGCCACGGTTCTCATTGCTTTCTTCCAAGATTGGCCTTCGCTATCGCCCGTCCATCTTGAGCGGGAATGTTAAAGATAAGGTTCATTCAAAAGATATTATTCATTCAAAGGATATCATTCAACCAAATCAAAGCTCAAGATTAGCATCCTCTATTCAAGGAACAAATCAAACGTGATTTGTGTAGCATATATATTATTGTTTGTAATTAGTTATTTGTTACCTTGATTAGCTCCTATTATTAAGATATGTATCTTAGGGTTTATAGTTGCATCCTTTGTAAACTAGTATATAAACACCTCATGTAAATATTATAGTTATCAATACAATTACAATACTCTCATATACTTTACATAGGTTATCTCACAAGTCGACTTGCCCACTTGTCTAAATTTCACCAAATATAGAAATAAATAACAATTGAAGGATACACTCCAAAACGAAAATAAATAATAATCGACCGGAATATAGAAAGAGTAGGTAGTAGGTTAGAACACTTTGTGCCTGCCTGAATAGGGTATACGGCAAGAAAAAAGACACAGTACACTATGTAGCAGTACGGTACTCCGATTATAAAGCCGAAATAGAACCACGTTGGCACGATCTACCCAGAAGATTATGGCTGATAAGTGTCGGTGGCTTTTGGGTCAAACATAAACAAAAAAAATAAAAAATAAAACAGACAATGAGACAACTGATTTACACAAAGCACTAAAGCAGCATATGTGACACCACTGTGACGCTTTATTTTTTTTTTAGGTTTTACCCTCGTTTTGTTTAGGTGAATGATTGATCGACATATTCATAACAAGTTTGCGACGGGTCAAATACAACCCATATGGGTTAGATAAGACAAAAGCAAAATGCCTAGAAAGTATCATTATGTTTTGTCTTATCTACCACACATGATATTACTTGACACGTCACAAGAGAGACTTGCTGCTCCAAAATTACGGCTGGTCTATCTTAAGACATCTATATTTGTCTTATGTGATAAAAATTTGTCATTTTCTAGACATTGTGCTTTTTTGTCTCATCTATCTATTTAACTTGAGTAAGTCTTCTTCCTGACGGACTATTCTGTCTGGCAATAGAACGAACCACATTTAACCACTATAACCTAAAATATACTCCCTCCATTCAACAACTATTGATGGGGCATATTCTGCACCGCTGACCAAGTCAACATATTGAGCAAGGTCAAGGGTATCCACAGCAAAGTCAACGACTTAGACAGACTAGCCGATGGAGCCCATCGGCCTGTCACCTAGGTCTCGGCTTGGCAACCACCCGGTAGGGGCACATATCCGCGTACTCATATCCAAGACCCTCTACGGCCGCCATAGGTCCATCGGCCGAGGGTGAAACGGTCTTTTTACCTGCTAGCCACTTGGCCACTTGGCCACTACGTGACAAAAGGTAAAAGTCTATAAATACTCCTCAACCCTCATTGAGGAAAGGATCCACAAATTGACCTAATAACCACTATTCATTTGGTAATATCTTCCTTATCTCTCTACAATACATTCTTAGCCAAGTTACGACAACTTCTCTCTAAGTTTACTGACTTGAGCGTCGGAGTGAGTACGCTCGGCCAAAGCCGAGCCCTCAGTTTGTTCATCGTTTCAGGAGACCGCAAGGAGGATTCAAGCAAGGACATTATTCTACGAGCTACGAGTGGTAACAAATATCTGCTCTGCAATTACACCCGGAACAACTATCACCCCATTTCTCCATTATATGTGAGAGGTATTATATTATGGGGTGATAATTGTTGAATGGAGGGAGTATATATTTTTCGATAAAATCCCCCCCCCCCCCCTCAAAAAAAATATATTTTCTGATAAAATGTTACTATCAATATTTTATTAAAAAGTGACAATTTTAATTATAATCAATTTATCATTAAATTATAACATTTTATCGTAAAATGGTTACATTTTGGTCGTCTGACAGTCATTTTAGTAGTGACGTTGTTTATACATTGTTAATCTAATGCATATCAAGAGGATTAAAAGAACTTAATGTGATCCATCTATAGCTAAATGTGTTTAGATGGACAATAAAAATGGTCACATAAGGTTGTCTGAAGGTTTCAGACGGAATAGTCCGTCTGAAATGAGAATTAGTGGTCGGAATTTGCTCAAAGCTCTCTTAGAAGCCCGTGGCACAATCTCTTTTGTTCATGGCATTACGGTCAGCTCAATAAGGCCTTAAATGTAGATAGTGTCAAGTTTGAAAAACAACTTTCTATTTTGTGATGTATTTTCCCGGTCAATTTAGAATGTATTGACATAAATATCCTTGGCACTTTGGTCCTCTAATGTCAAAGGGACGAAGGACAAATTAATGATCTAAAAAGGGAAAGTATACCCTAAACAAGATAGTAACAAGGTGGGCAGCTTGGAATGCTGAGGATTAGTGTTCCTCTTTTTAGGGTAAAATAATTTCGATTTGGGAATCAGGACTACAGATTTGATAAATTGGGGAATTTGCTTAATTTATGATAATATATATTTTAAGAAAGCTTGTTTTATTTTATGTTATTATTATTATTATTATTATTATTATTATTATTATTATTATTATTATTATTATTATTATTATTATTGAACACTTAATATTACGTAGTTTAATTTAGGTACGATTTAACAAGTACCGAAGATAGTATACTTCATTTTAGTTCAGCTCCATTCACTTCTATTAAATTCAATTTACCTCTTTCTAGTCGAAAAATCAAGGCATAAGATCACTCATACCCTACTACATAAGTGTCTAAACTTGAACATTTAGAGACTAAATTTTAAAATAAAAGTTCAAATTATAAGACTAATTTGGAATCTCGGGATAAAGATAGTCTTATTTACCAAACAATTTTACGCACAAAGTTTAATAATGAATAGAGCGTGGATCCACCCACATTTACTTAAAATGCGAGACAAAATCTAATTCAAAACATTTTCTAACCCGAGGTCAAGTCGAGCTGACCCGCACTACTATTCAGCTCTAGTTCACGTACCAAGGGCATTAGCAATAGACAAACTCCAAATAAGGTTTATCTAATGCCACATCACTCAATACAAAAACCTCTCTAACAACACACCTTAATACAACAATAGACAAACCTCTTAAATATAGACAAACCTCATAAAAATATACTACCTGGGGTCCACTATCACTCACAACCAAAAACACAAACCTGTATACAAAATTATAACCATTCACATCTATGAACCTCAACCCCCATTTCTAACAATAGAGAGCTAAAAAGTATACAAACTTTTATTGACAAGCTCTATTATTGATGCCCTAAGCAAGTAGCACCAAATTCCGAAAAAAATTGATTAAACAACCTTTTTAGATTATCTACTTGACGTTACAAGCCAATAATAGCATAAAAGAGCAAGAACATAATGACAAAGACGTCAATCAAGATTCCACCTAAACCATCAAAGCAACATTTTAGCCTGTAGCTCCGCCTAAACATTTCTACCCACGGTAAATCTTAATGTTAGCTGTACGGATAAAAGACAAAGATGTACTAATCCATAGTAAAAAGTAATTAACTTGAGTGTTATTTTGATGAAAAAAAGTGACCACTTTATAGATAGAACAATGTGGAGTAGATAATATTTGTAACTACTTCTTCCGTACCACATTAAAGGTAACGTAGGGAAAAATGGAGTATTTAAGAAAAAGTGGAAAAAGAAAGGGTAAAGAGGGAATAAATAGGTGAGGTATGTAATTGAGTGTTTAATTGTGGGTTGGTAGGTGGGGTATGTAGTGACATTTTGTGTAAATATCAAATGTTTATAAGGATAACTTGGTAATGTTGTGGGCCAAATAAGAAATGTTACCTTTGGTGTGGTACGTCCATTTATAGTAAGGGTTACCTTTGGTGTGGTACGAAGGGAGTATTTTTTTATACTCCGTGCTAATCAATAGCTCACCGTTACTTTATAATCCGTACATGATTATTAAGGTAATGAGAGATGAATGAGTTTATATAATGTAAACTATTGACGGATACGCCTTAAATTGAAAAAAAAAAATGTAAACTATTGACCCTATCAAAAGAAAGAGCCCATTTTCTCTCCATTTTCTCAAAAGAAATGGAGAGGCAAATACTTATTAATGGCCCGGATCGCATATTGGCAATATCTAACGGTTCTAAATTTACGCATAAAAATAAAGGAAAATAAGAGTGAAAGAGGAAATTACTCCCTCCCATCCAAACCAAAGGTAACACTTACCTTATTCGGACCATCCAAACCAAACTACCCATTCCTTTTTTTAGTAAAAAACATTACTAAAAAACCCTCACATACCCTTATTATTTACATACAATGCCATTATGTTTGTGATCCTCTTTCAATTAAAGTGCAAGTGGGCCTACTATATTTCCAATATTACCCTTAATTTTTCCATTTTTTCTTAAAACAAGTGCCCCCTCCCATGTTACCTTTGGTTTGGATGGGAGGGAGTATTATTTAAGGAGATTGTGAGAGGAAATTGAGAGAGAAAATGGAGAGGATCCATTTCCCAAAAGAAAGTAAAAAGTTACTCACCCTGTACCTTCGCCAACAGCATAAAAGAGGAAGAGCATAGCGACAAAGAGGTCAATCAAGATTCCATCAAAACATCAAAGCAATATTTCACCCTGTACCTTCGCCTAAAACAATTCTACCCACGGTAATTCTTTATGCAATCTGTACGGACAAAAGACAAGCTAATTCCCAAATTCTGGAGAACCGTCCCAACAATAAAACGAGTCAAAATAAATGAATTATTTAAAGTAAATTTCTAGGAATGACAAACTTTTATCTTACTTATCTATATAGAGTACGAGTATTATGTAATCTCTTTTAACTTTAAGACGGATGTATCTGTTTTAAGAGAGATAATATTAACCGGCAGTAAAAATGACACGTGTGGCTGGCGAGTACTAATACAGATGAACTACTTTAACATTGAGAATTTAAGATTTTGTACCAGAGTACCAGTTTCTCGTATTTAGTTCCAAACTTCCAAACAAACAACAAAAAGTTACTTACCGAGGCGTAATCACCTGTGGTTAAGCCCCACCAACTATTAACATGCACCTCTATTAGTGGATAGCATCAAATTACTATAATGCCCCTTTTGTGACATGTGTCAGCTTGTTAAACGCACATCATTATCACCTCATTCACCATACTAATCATACTCCATTATTAACTAATGCATACAGCTAAGCTCGGTGAAAGACACAAGATTCGTTCTAACTCCCTTGTACACTTGTACTGTTCTCGGAGTTGTTAGCTGTTCATTTAATAATTACTCCCTCCATTCAACTCCACTTTACATGTTTACTTTATCACGTTTGCCAACACGACTTTTACACGGTAAATATCTTTAACTACGTATTTGTAAAAATTATAAAAGTTAGATATTTTTAAAATTATAATCGTCTTATTATTAGGCTCCATTTGACAATGTATTTCGGGTATTTAATTTGTTAAAAGTAGCTTATTTAACCAAAATTTTATGTACCTCGGTTTTTTATTAGCAGTTGACAAGTTGTTTATTTAACCAAATAAAATATTTGGAATAAAATGCTACCTAGAGTAGCAGTTGAGATTTTACGATTTGATTTAATTTCCCTTTCGGAAATTATTTACCCCTTAAATCTATATTATTAAATAATTATCATATCTTTTTACATCATTTCATAAAATCAGTTACCTTTTCGGTTGATTTGTCAAACCTTATCGGTTCGTAATTTTCAGCTACCTTATCAGTTAGTTTTTCAAGTTTCAGTTAGCTTTTCAGATTTCACCTACCTTTTCAATTAGTTTACCAAACAGAGTCTTATGCTCTGTTTGACACGATATATCAGGTACCTTATTTGATTAAAGTACCTTTTTTTTGACAAAAATTACAAGTAACTTATTTTTTTAGAACTGTTTGACAAGTAGCTATTTAACTATAAATCAATCCGTCTTAACTCTTAAATATGACCTTTTTTTAACTATAAACGGATATATCCGTTTATAGCAAGACTAACTGATAAATCAATCCGTCTTAACTCTTAAATATGACCTTTTATAACCTACTCTCACTTACCCTCCCACTTGTCTCTATTCTCACGTCACAAACTTATGACGGATAAAATCCGTTACATATGAAAATTTGTGTTCATAAATTGATCCATAAAGTTCCAACCAATTGCTTTACTTCCTCAATTTCTGTAAATTAACTCATATTTAATACACTAAAAAATAAAATAAACAAATCTAACAATTAAACATGTCAACATAGCCTAAGCTAAGCAGCCTCTACTGAAACCCAAAACTTTATAGCGGCTTCCAAGAATCCTAGTTTTTCCTACCTTCTTCCCCTTTTCCCCTATTGTTCATTTGTTCACACCTCTTTATTTAGAAAGATATACACATAATATTTTCATTATTAGGTATGATATGTAGGATCATACTTTCCTCTTCTTCAAACACACTATTTAGGGTAAGTCTTCCTTAAGACGGCACCATCCGTCTAATACATATCACTTGTAAAGTACGGAGTATATAAGAATAATAGGAAAAAAAAAAACAACATATTGATTTTACATACGTATACAAGTTATATGATATTCCGGACTTGGCTAGTCTTGAGCCTAAGACGGAAAGTGACGTCTTAAATGAGATTTTGTGCACTATTTATTACTCATATTGCACTTATTAATATATGAATGCGTATCTGACCCCAAGCTGTCGTCCCATTATTATCACAATATTTTTTTATTTCCAACTTTATTTTCCTGAAACTTCTCTCATTTATACTACCTTCTCTCTCTTGTCTCTTCCCCTCTTTTCTTTCCATCCCCCATCACATTTTATCAGCCGGGTGAACGGGTAATGCTATAAGGAAAACTCGGAAAAAGTCGAGTTTTCATTTTGTAGCGACCCTCACTAGCTCCACAAAATTAATATTTTTTTTTCAGTTTTACTTTGTCCATTCATTTTCCAAGCAATAATTCAAATATTCAATACAATTAACTTTGATTAATTGCAGTGTATATGTTATAATATAAGTGGGAAGTACCGTATGGTTTGACCAAAAAAATAGGTGGCTACTTGTTTTCCTGAGAAGGGTAAGAAGAAGATCTGATAGTAATGGTCTCTTTTTGTCAGAAAGCCACAAATTCTCTGAATAAAAGTTGAAAAGAAAGAAAGAAAGAAAAGAAATTTCCCTTCATCATAGTTTTGTTCTTGAGTTATTCTTTGCTTTCAATCAACCAATGAATTGAATTGGTTGCTTCTCTAAAACTGTTTTGGTTCTTTCAGTAATATTTAGTCACGTGTGACGGTAATAAAGTTTAGCAAAAAATATTTTTGGTGGGGAAAGATGATGCGTATGAGGACGAAGTTAACTGGGTTGTCACCCATGAATGGGAATAAAACTACCACTGGTAATGGTGGTGGTGGTGGTGTCGGTGATGGCGGCGAGGAAAGGCCTGAGAATTGGGAGCTCAGGCCTTGTGGGATGTTAGTACAGAAGAGAATAGATGCGGATCAGAACACTAAACCGCCACCAAGTGTTCGGGTTCGAGTAAAATACGGGTCAAGCTATCATGAAATCCTTATTAACTCCCAGGCAACATTTGGTATGTTATTATTTTGTTCTTTTTAGTGAAGTGAATTGGTTTTGACTTTTTTAGTGATTAAGGTTGACTTAGGAAATACTCACCTCGTCTCAATCAATTGTTTACCTTTGGTTAAAAATGATTGGGACGGAGGGAGTATGTAATATGTGATTGTTGTTTAATGGGGTTTATATTGCAGGGGAGTTGAAGAAAAAGTTAAGTGGACCGACAGGGTTACACCATGAAGATCAGAAGGTGTATTTTAAGGATAAAGAGAGGAGTTCAAAGGAGTTTTTGGATATTGTTGGAGTGAAGGATAAATCAAAGTTGGTAGTGGTGGAAGATCCAATTAGTCAGGAAAAAAGGTATCTTGAAATGAAGAGAAATGCTAAAATGGAGAAAGCTGCTAAATCTATCTCTCAAATTAGTTTGGAAGTTGATAAACTTGCAGCTCAGGTATTTAATTCTTGCTATCTTGAGAAGAAATATGAGCTAGTCTTGCTTAAAACCGTCTAACTTAAGACCTTTTACAACCTCCTTTTATTTCCATCTATGTGAGAGCCATCTTATGTTAACAGTCTTAAACACGAAATGTTGAAGAAATTTTGGTGTTTTAGGAGTTTTTAGTGTGTGAATTGAGTTAAATTGAGCTTATGAAGTAGTATAGTTATTCGTGCAATCTTGCGAAAATCTAGAGAAATTAGTAAGCATAGAGCTGGTTTTCTTGAATGTAGCACTCTTGTGGCTCTGAAATTGAAATTGATGTGGTTTTGTGTGCCATAGAATGTTTGTTGGATTTCCAATTGAAAAGAAATTGGTTTTTACTAATCTTGTGTTGGAATTTGGCAGGTGGCGGATCTTGAATCAGTGATTTTGAAAGGGGGAAGAGTAGCAGAAACTGAAGTAGTGAGTGTAATTGAACTGCTAATGAATGAACTGATCAAACTAGATGGTATTGTGGCTGATGGTGATGTCAAACTGCAACGAAAGATGCAGGTAGTTTCTCATTTCTGTGGCCAAATATTACGGTTTTCTGAGTCTTTCAGGCTACTAAATGACTGTCTTATATCAATGTTATGGTGAGACTGACTGACTCCAACTAAGATCCCCGCTCGTATACCCAGCGATATACTTACTAAATACACGAATCAATAAACAACTAGCTTATTTATGTTTTTAAAATGGTCACTGAAATCACTTTTTTTGCATTCTCACCTTATTATTTCTTGTGCAGGTGGTACGAGTTCAGAAATATGTTGAAACATTAGACGTGCTAAAGGCAAAAAACGCAATGCCAAAATCAAATGGTGTTCATATGCCAAATGGAAATCACCAAAAAATCCCGAATGGTCATGCCAAAAATCCAGTATCCACGGGGAACAGTCAAATTCATTTGAATAATCAGGACAGAGCATCAAATGGGGGCAAACCACCATTACCTGTCAAGCAACAACCCAAGCAGCCACAAAGACATTCTATTGGTCACTCACCATTGCGACCACAGCCACAACGGCAAGAGCCAACGCGACATTCTACATCAGGGACAGTGGTAACCACACAGTGGGAAACGTTCGAGTCAACACCTCCACTTATCACTCTCTCCCCTACAAGATCACTTGAGGCAACTTCTCCTAAGCCAGAAAAACCCAAGTTCCCTTGGGAATTTTTCGAATAAGGTGGAACATTATACAAATCCCCCTATTTGCTCGTGTGTGTGTTTGGATGTGTATTATTTATTTTTCTGATATTTGTGTTCAGATGGGTTTGATATCTTTTTTCTTCATTCTTTTCTGTATCTAGATTTTGTTAGCAACCCCCCTTATTACATCTCCACATGAGAAATAAATTGTGGGGGGTGTGGCCATGAAAAACGATTAATACTACCATAATGTGCCTTTCTTTTTTAGATGTTGGGCTTTAGAGTCATATCGATGTTTTGTTTGTGCTAGATATAATTATAATCTCGATCTATGAATGAAGTAGGTGTGTATTTGTTGAATCAAGCAGTCTTGAAACTTGAAAATTTTCTACTTAATCGAGTTTCTGCCTCACTTTCTGTTCTTTTCAAGTCTGTCCTATTGTTGCATGCGTTGTGTTCTTCCTGAGTATGTAGGAATTATTGCTACATAGGTAAAAGTTGGAGCAAGGAGACTATTCTGTAAGTTAGGAGACTACTTTTCTATACCAGTTAGTGTGTCCAAGGAAGGAGTCGTCCCACTTGGGTTGAGGACAATTTGTCCTGCTCGTTTTTATGTCGTCTTGCCACGGGGACTTGACAAGTAGTATTAGAGTACTATGGTTTGGCTTGGTTCATAAAAGTTCAAATCACCTGAGTTCTCCTCGGATTAACCAGAGATGGTGCATAATAGCACGGGCAAAGGATAACTGCAACTACATGTGAATGAGGGAGATAGGTCATCCAAGTATGCGCGGAAACATTGGGGCCGGCTGCTGGGGCACAACAGCATGTTTCTGTTTGGTATGTGAGGATGGTTGTTTTAGAGAACATTATTGCTCTTCAAACCTTGCTTCCTATGTGGTTCACTAACTGACAGACGTGCTTGTGGATGGAAAATTGGAAAGTAATGGTAATGATTTTTCACAAATTCTCATTTAAGACGGACAGTCGGACACTATCCGTTTTAAGCTTAAGACGGGTCAAAGATATACCAAATCACAGGGCAACAGGAAATGTCAAAGGTTTTGTCACTATTACTACCATAGTACTATGTGGTAATATTTGACCTGTTTTAAGATTTAAGACAAATACTCTGTCTACCCTCCTGAAATTCACACTTTTTTTAAGCTCTTCTTTCAAAGGGAAATGTAAAAAGAGATCAAAGGAGTGTAATAATTAGCTCCCAAAAGTAAGGGGAAGGTGCCTCTAATTATAGAGTACTAATTAACCTTACATAAAATGTAGAAGGATGGAGGGACAAGATACTGATTAGGGCGGCAAGTGACTTAATGGCATGTCATTAGTGTAACAGTTCCGAGGATCAATAAGGATTTAAGGCCTTACGGTTCCAACAACATCACTGTCTCAGATTGCCTGATTCAGAAGTCCAAATGTTATTTAAAGAACTGTTAAGCACAGTTGCTAGAAATAGAAATACGCGTTGAATCATTGTCAAAAAAAAAAAACAAAAAAAAAAATACGCGTTGCCCGAAGCACACAAAGAATCTATCTGACTCCAAAATGACATGATAGTGAGTAGTGCATATATTTATTCCTTTGTTTTTGTAGTTTTTTTTTGTGTAGACCAGGGTGTCTATTGTCGACAACAATGATTCTCTCGTTGTGCGTGCTCTCCAAAGAGGGAAATTTGAGAATAACCAGCCAAGAAGTTTGTTCCATACCCAGAGACAAGGTCGACCACTCGACCCCTGATCTCATGGTTAAAGAATGAGGTCAATCTCAATAACCACCACACGGAATCCATTTAATTTCTTCTCTGTGTATTTGTTTACTTTTATTAGTTCTTATTACTCGTATTGGTTATGGATGACGAGTCGATGGTTAATTTCAATCAAAACATTCGTAAAGTTGAAACGAACGGTCCAAGTACTAAATAAGTACTTGGTAAATTCCTTGGGAAATTTCTAGTATTATCAAGAATGTGAAATTAGACCTTCATTTTTTCGATGAAGTGATAATTAAACATTGCTTTCGTGAAGCCAACAAGGTTGCTGACTTTATGGCTTCTATTGGACATTCATGTCCAACTCTTTCGAGGTGGTTTGAAAGCATGTGACTTCAACTTACCTCACTCATTCGAAAGGATAAGATATGTTGGTCCTACTCTAGAGAATCAATCTATTTTTCTTACCTTATCAAAAAAAAAAAAATCCTAAACAGAAATAGGTAAACAATACGATCGAGACGGAGAGAGTAAAAATAAGTACGGATGATAAGTGTGTCATACCTGTCACGATTCATCATCTCTGGGGTTCAAATGAAGTTAAGGACAATGCTTCCAAAGCAAAACAAAGCCACCTGGGTACTCCTTGTTTGTGTTGATCACTTCAAATGGAAGCTGTCTCTGTCCCTTTGATTCCAAACGCACATGGAGGAACAAAAGTACAAAGAAGTCATATTCAGATTAACCATCTGCTTGGTTTTTATTAATTTCTGATGATTAATACAAGAAATTGACATCAAACTTAACATATGCATCATTATTATGACACCTAAAAATGCAAGCAAATTCTGGTTTGGGTACATATCAAGCCAACTGGTTCATTACTGACATCGAGCGATACAAGTCATTAAGATAGTTCAATTTTAAATACCTCAAAGGGGGTTCTATCTTCTTAATACGAGTCAACTTTCTAGTTTCGACCATCACTGGCCTCATCAGATAATTAAGTTCCGCATTAAATACAACCGACTCTGCCAAGGGTAGAAGAATGAGACCTATTATGGAACAGACAATGCATTACAGACATACGTATGAGCATTACGCTTGAATCAGTAATTAGGGTTAAATTTAGGTGATAGATTTTTGGCTTTAGATGGGCATAAGATTCTAATCAAATAGATAATCCAATTCAAATACTGACAATTAAACTACTAGAAATAAGTTGTTGATAGCACGCCATATGCCTGCATGGGAGCCCAAGAACAGAGAATAAGTTGACAAAAGCCAGTGGGATCTGTATCATGATAACCCTACACCCAACTAAAAGCAGATATCTCCAGCTGTATGCATATAACGCCCAAATAATGTATAGCACAGTGATGACATGAAGAATCTAATATGCTGCTAATGCTAATTAGAATGAAACAACTTTCTATTAATTTATGAAATTGGATACCCCAGCATCATAAAAAAATAACATGTAGACGGATGATTCCGAGGCAGGGACTAAACTCCAAGTGCAGATAGCAAGTAGTCTTGTAATAGATTTACAAGACTCATGATCAGATTCATCATTCAACTATTCAGGTCATGCTGTTAGAAAGGCAAAACAGATTATTTCCCGGCAACTAAAACGATAATTGCATAAGGTAGGCATTTCTGCAATGAATTGTGAAGAATTTAAGTCGGAATCAAATGTGAAGATGTCTTTAAACCCTATAAAAGTTAGAAACTGAGTTAGTGAGTTATCAGAGTCAGTCCACCCACGTCAATTATCACGTAACAAATCTATAGGAGTGTATCGCAATTAGCTAGGAGGTGGGCCTGTGTGGTATATTAGTGACGAGTTGGTTAACCTTGGCTAGAACGATAACCCTATAGTTCTAAGTCTTCTAACTATACGAACTATTCTATGAAAATGTGACTGAGGAGAAACATGAGACATTAGACTAGAAACTAGAAACTCTGAATGTTTTCCTGTTGAGATACAAACTGGAATATGTTGCATAGGAATGAAAATAGAGCCTAAGTGCTTCATTGTGGCCGTTGTACAGAATTACAGACTACAGAGTGAACTAACGTACGATGTACATAAAGACGTGTATGCATCTGATATTAATCTTCAAATTTAGAAACATGCACTAATATTTCGCATGTTAACAAATGCAATAGCAAGGATGCAGAAGAAGTACCATAACACTGATAGCAGTATGGTGAGCTGTAAGAGTCAAATACGTCATTCACTGGCTGGTAACAGCAAAAACTTGTCACCGAAGGCAGTCATCCCCCATGATACTTGACAGAGTTACGAAGATGTATATCAATGATATCATAAAATTCAGTGATTAACCCATAACCCATAACCCTGACTCCCTGACCCTATATGAATGACTTCATGAACCTTGCTCAACTCGGTAGACAAGGAAATTTGTTCGGATGCATGGGTGGTTGCTAACAGTCACTAACGCACTAGGAAACAAATCAATCTGCAAAATTGAGATAAAAAAATGTTATAAAAAAGGACTTACAGGAACAAACATAATCTGCGGTACACAGAGTAGATATAGATATGCTATTTATGGAATTCAAACCATTTCAGATGCGACAGCAGTAGAAGAAACATATGAAGCAAACAAAAAGAGGAAAAAGAAAACGAAATCAATAGCATGTTTCGAAATGCATTCAAAGTCTTATAAAGCAAAACAATTCCACCATGACCACTGAAGACTCGTCCCAATTCCCACCCTAAATCAGGAATATGAATTTGTGACCAGCACTTACGACAATACCAGATAAAAAGTTGGGAGAGTGAGAGGGTATATGTACTCTTAGAAGGCAATTAGCTTACGTAATATATGGTTATTTAGGGTGTGTTTGGATTGAGGGGTTTGGAAGGAAAAGAAAGGGAGGAAGAATAAGGGAATAAAATCCTTTGTTTGGATAGCAAATGAGGGTGGAGGGAAATGGAGTGGGAGAGATTTGGAGGGATCCATTTTCCCTCCTCCAAGCCTAAGCAAAATCTATCCACAATAGGCAAGATTTGGAAGGAGTTGTATCGAAACACCCACACCCCATTTACCCTCCCCTTCCCTTACCTCCCTTTCTCTTCCCTCCTTCCCCCTTCCCTCCCTTTCCTTCCACTTTTACTATCCAAACACACCCTTAGAGTTTCACATACGAAGCTTTCGATAGAGACCGTCACCTAATGGTATTGTATGCTATACTGATTTTCTATCACCGATTCCATCTTCTGATCTTGTACAAAACCTCCTGAACCTATCAAGTACTCCCTCTCATCAACTGCTTTACGTTTTTGTACAAAATTCTCACACAACTCTTCAACCTGACATATTTTCTGATTGTCCTTCTCAATGAACATTGTTCTCCCTTCTAGTAAGTATAAGAGTACAGATGAAGTACTCAAGCTAGGCTTGTTTCTCACAAGTGCAAAGACATAAAGAGATCTCATATCGGCTAAATCAACAATCAATCACATAAATAGCAGTTTCAAGGACAAAAATTCGCTTGATAATTGCGCTGTTGGCTTAATTGATCAAACAAACTAGCTTTTCATACGCATGAATACGACTTGAGCTAAACGATGGTAAGATAATCAAGCAGCGAAAGACTAAGCTGAAAATAAATAAGCAGAAATTGAGCTAGCAATAGAGAAACTGAAGTGATAATTACTACTCCATATACCTTAAAGTAAACCAGCAAGTGACAAGAAATGGAGAAATTAAACCGATAATCAAACCTCAAAGTGAATTAGCTAGTGATGAGAAATCAAATACTACGATTTATCACATAATTTCCGAAGCAACAAACACGCGGAAATTGAGCTAGAATTTGAGAAACTGAAGCAATAATTACCACGGAGTATACCTTCAAGTAAATTAGTTAATGACGACGAATCAAATATGATTAATCGGATAATGATGAAGCAATTAACAATCTAAAATTGAGCTAAAACATGGAGAATTAGAAGCGATAATTGCACTAAATCAGCTAGTAACTAGAAATCACATAATTACGAAGCGATAAACTAGCAAAAATTGAGCTAGAAATGGAGAAACTGAAACGATAATCAATTGAGGAGAAATCAAACTCGATTAATCACATTATTACGAAACACTAATCAAGCTGAAATTGAACCAATAATTACAAAATCATATAGTCAGCTAGTACAAATAACAAATGTACAATAAATCAAACACAATTAATCACATACTAATTACAAAGCGATAAACATGCTGGATTCAAAGCGATAACTAAACCTCAAAATAAATCAACTAATTACTCAAAATCGAATGCAATTAATCACAAATTACGATGCAGTAAACAAGCGGAAAGCGATCATTATACCTTGAGAGTAAGAAAACAGCGATTGATCGATTGACTGAATTCTTCAAGCGGAAAACCCTAAGTTGAGGAGAGAGAAAGAGGGAGTTAGAGAGAGAAAATAAGACGAACTTTTAAACTGGAGTTTGAAATTTCGCGGCTTATATAGCACGCGATTGATAGAGAAGTTGGGGAAAGAGGAAGGAGGGAGAGTTTCAAGGAGTGGTATAGTTTTGTTGTTGCAACTGAAGTGAAGGAAAGTGAATTAGTATAGTTGTGGGCTTTATGGCCTAAGTTGTGGAGTTTTTAAGCCCATTTGTATGGAGTGGGTTTGGGTATTAGTGGGCTGCCTATGTACTTTTCCAATGTGAAGGTGAACACAAATGGCTACTACTAATTTTATCGGTTTATATTACGTTTAATGGAGTATAAGTAAAATTGTTCTATATGACCATTTTTAGCAAAAGACTTGCCTAATGACACAAAGACTAATTAAATAAGTTAATAAATGTGTAAAAAATTGTTTATTTTGGTAACATAATACTTTATCTTGATAACTTGCATATTTAAATATGTCGGTATTCATTATAAGATATCGGGTTATCAAAATAAAACTAATATTATATGTTAATTTTGGGCTTTTCTCTTTTTGGGTCAGTCCTATGCTATAGGACGGTCCTATAGAAGAATTGCTGAAGTATAAATAATAAGAATCATATATAGTGATTCGAGCGAGCCAATTGGGGTGAATGTGTAGTTGAGATGAAATGCAAGTGGGATATTGGACGTTAATTTAGTGACAGACAAATAGTGAAAAACGAAAAATATTTCAAAGACAAAAGGAGTATATTTTAGTATATCAACTTTTCTATAGGATAATTTTATAGCATAGAACAGACTTAATAGAAAAAAAAAATTAATACAAAAAAAAAAAAAAATCAAACTTAGGGCTTTAATATATTAAAAGAGTTTATTTTATTTTGATAGTTACACATCTTGTGATGAAAATTAAGAGATGCAAATTTATAATTAAAATATTAGGTAATTAAAATAGACATATTATTGTATACTTTTATTAAATAATTTTATTAGGTATTGCCGTTGGGTTAGGCTTACATAAAAATAATTCTTACATAACAATTTGTGATATTTATATTCCGTATTGTAATTTTTTTGGACAACCAACAAAACAATGTACTGTAGAATGTCATGGACATATATTATTTATTAAATAATTGTAGTATATTCGTAATGAAACACAAAAGAATGAAGGTAAACTTGCATTTCGCAAGTTGGTCAGTTGGTCTAAGAGTCTAAGCCCTAAAGTTTCCAAAAGTAGTAATACGCGAGTTTCTGGAAGACTAGTATGGTGTGAATCACTACTGTATTTCAAAGTGCCAAATTGCCATTTACTAATAATGGAATTCTTGCAGCTGTTGACTTCCAACAGTAAGATGGTCAACCGCAACTCTTAGAACGCAAACAAGACGTTGGCCTTCTCAATGCAAAGCGTGTTTACGTGTAGCAACTTTTTAAAAAGGAAAATGAAATACTCCATCCGTCCCGGTCATTTGTTGTTCTTTGGTTTTGACACAAAAACCAAGAAAAGGGGAGAGAGCCAATTACTAGATGACAAGTGGAATAAATTGAGTGTGAATGATTAAATTGCTCATCAAATTGATTCTTAAAATAGAAAGGACAACAAATGACTGAGACACCCCAAAATGGAAAAGGACAACAAATGACCGGGACATACTACAGAGCTGAGGGAGTAAGATTTATCCATCCAGTGATATCTTTTATAACATAAATACATAATTCTATCAATTCACAATAATCTTCCTATTTTATTTTACGAGATTTTTGCGATGATACTTTAATCATAGTTATTTATGTGTAAAAATAATATAATCATTACGAGTTTTTATCATAAACATTGTGGAATTGTACAAACTATCCTAAATTCACATACAAACATCCAAAAAGTGATTGACCTGATATACGTGACCTGCAGGTTATTACATATCCTGAAAGATTTACTCAGTATGCATCAGAAATAGCAGATACGGGTTTTCTCGTCATCCAAAAAAAGAAAAACACACAAACATGTTATGACTTATGAAGTGATGGGTAGATTCTAAATTATTACACACTCTTTTTAAGTATAATATGTTGGTTGATTGACTTTCATATGGATCAATCTTTGTCGAGACTAAAAAGCAGCTAGCACACAGTAAAAGAAGTTACATATGCATCAATGCATGCATGTCTCATGGTAATACTGCAATAACTGTTGACAAAGTTGTCAATTTTAGGCATGCTAGCTTGTTTTATCTAGCTACCACAAGACTAATAACCGTTGGAATTGGGAAGGTCAAAATTAATACAAAGTAGTGGTCTTTGATTGTCGACGAAATCCTCTAAAGTTTATCTCATTCTTGACATTATATAAAAGGCACATAAAATTGATATAAAATAAGAATTATTTAAAACAATTTCTTATTTAAGACAATTATCAATATAAAGCATCTCTGTAGTAAGTTTAACAACCCATATACACATTACACATGGATAATGATGCAACACATAGGTTTGCAATAGCTAACCGTTTTAGACAATAATAATTGTTTAAAACGATCATAAAGATGATTTATTGATACTATAAACTATAAAGGGAGTATCAACATAAATTTGCGATGAGCTCGGACCTTAGTGGTAACTTGTAAGTTATGAACTATTTATGCATAGTATCCTAGTTTCTCATTAATAATGGACCCTTTATATCATGAGCACTTAAATTAACCGATAAAATTCTATTTTAACTTGATCAAAAATCCTGGATTCAAGTCTTAGAATGCAGAAGTGTTAAACTTCTTGAAGGAGAGACTGGAGAACTTTACCGTCCTAGTATCTTACCTGACTCGAATCCAAATTACACAGAATGGTATAAGACAATAAAACCTTGCTTTATTTTATCCCAATTAGTAATAAACTAATACTCTTCCCGTACCGGTTAATTATTGTCCTTTGATTTTGGCACAAAGACCAAGGAAAAAGGAGGGAGCATTATTAAATGACAAGTTGAACAATTGAGGGTGAATTATCAAATTGTTCATTAAGTTTATTCTTAAGATAGAAAGAATAACAATTTACTGAGACACCCCAATGTGGAAAAAAACAACAAATGACTGGAACAGAGAATAGTAGTGTAATTAAGGCCTTTTTTGACGACCACGTGAAAAAGAAAATACAGATAATCTTAGATTTCAATGTCGTCACTTCTTAGGTAGCAGAGACGCATTCGCAAAAGCATGCATGCGTGTTTTCAACGTAAGACTTATGGTCACGTTGCATGTTTAGTAGCACACTTAAGGTCTTACGTTGTTAATTATTCAGCTAATTAAAAACTAATTAAACATACGTGTACTTTGTGCGGACTAATTACTTACACAAATTCTTGTTTGTGAATCCGTCACTCTTGAGTGACGGATACCATTTTACCTCACAAAGTACCCACTTTTTCTCTCTCTGCAACACTATTTATGTGGTCCCCTTTCTCCACTAACCCATTTTGTTACCATTTTTACTCACAAAATATCCGTCACAAATGGTAACCCGTCACAAGGGAGACCAATTAAATTACTTATATGGTGTAAAACGTTTTGGCAAATAATTAATTAATTAATGATATGGTGAATGCCAACATGAAGCTTTTGGCTTAGTCGGTACTCGCTAGTAGCAGGGTTACACATAAAATGTAGGGTACAATATTTAATATTTAGGTCCGTGACTGTTCATGCATTCACGGTTTTTATAATCGCACTTATAAAAGTATAAGTGAGTAAGTTAAATTTTGAGCTCAATTAAACTCGAGATTGTGTTGTGTGAGATAGCATGAGCTTTATGATCACCTTAATTTAACTCTTGAAATTATCTTTTCACATACTAATATGTTGTAACTTGGTAATTATATGTATTTAATTTGATTCAATTTCGACTACTTAGTCTAAATTCTAAAAATAAAACAAAATCGTTTGATGTGATCAAAATTACAACGAGCCAAATTAAACTATATCATGCGCATGATCGAGCTTAAACTTGCACTCAATTGGATTCTCTAGGTGTAGGTCTGGATCAGCTCAAGCGTGAATTTATTTGAGCTCGAGCTAAACATCGATCAAACTAGTTCTAACTTCTAATGGTTCGATGCGCTAATAAATATGGTTTACGTCAATACTTAACCATATACAGCCCTATCGGTAATCATACAATCTCCCTTAAACTAAAAGAATAAGAAATATCTAAAGTTTTCCCGCCTAAATGAATTAGGCTATAAATGGGCTTCATAAAATCATATCTACAACTTGACCATTTCGACTTAAGTTATAAATAGGCTTCATAATATCATATCTACAACTGGACCATACTGATTAACACTACAAAAAGAATTAAAACAGGCGACTGATTTTGGCGACTGAAATCAGTCGCCAAACGTCAGTCGCGGACCTTAGTCGCCTTTTCTAGCTTTGGCGACTATAGTCGGTCGCCAAATTTGGCGACTGCCAAATCACTCGCCAAATTCCAAAATGGCGACTGATTGGGTAGTCGCCAAATTGGCGACTGATTAAAGGTAGTCGCCAAAATGGCGACTGAATAGCAGTCGCCAAATGCCAACTCAGTCGCCTTTTTTGGGTGACGTAGCCACTTTGGTGACCAAATTTGGCGATCGAATTGGGATTTAGCGATCGCTATTCGATCGCCATTTTGGCGACTACCTTTAATCAGTCGCCAATTTGGCGACTGAATTTCAGTCGCCAAATCACAAATCAGTCGCCAAACCCACTGTATGTTTTGGTGGTTTTTTTCGTTTTCATTGCTAGCCAAAAATTTACAACCTGCATACAAACCGATGTTCCACAACACCATACATCCCATTTCAACACACACAACACCATACATTTCAACCCAACACCTCCCAATTTCTCAAACTTCATTTCATATATTGAAAATGAAAGTTTTACAAGCTAAGCTATTCTAAATGTTCAAGTCTAAATGTTCAAGTCTTACAAGCTAAGCTAACCTCCCAATCATCCTACTTGGAAGCCAACACCGGCTCCACTCCCCCCATGTGGACCATGCGGATCATTTGGATCGTAGTTGGGTCCAGGTCCGGGGTTACAACCTTTCCACCAAGTCTCAAACATTGCCATTCTTTCCTTCATTTGGCGCAATTCTTCATCACGTTTGGCATCACGTTCATCACGCTCTCTTATTTGACCTTGAAGTTGACTAATAATTCCGGTTGATACGTGTTCCGGGAATTGTTGAAGTCGATCTCCTACGCGTTTTCTCATAGAAAGCCGGTGTTGAACTTCCGGTACCATACACGTGCCCTTTCTTGAAGCCATCCACCAACTTATACCATATGTCATTATCCGAGTTTACGGATTGGCGGCTTTTTCTTGTTCAAATGCTTCCTACAATATTAAACAAATGGTTGTAAGTTAATATGGTAACCACCTTATATACGACATTTTAAAAGAGAGTAAATTAACAAAAATTAAGTGTTACGGAAACTTACATATAATTGCTTGTCTTTTGGCTTAGTCCAAGTTCTAACCCCTTTGTGGTCAACCCTGGAATGCGTGTCGAAACGGTTAAGTACCGTCGCAATCATTTGTGACTTCTTCTTTCCTCTCGAATGAAAAAAAAAACATACATGTTAGAAAATCAACAAAAAATCTAACATAAAATAAACATGTTGCATTGAAAAAAAAAAAAAGTGTCAAATAATAGACAAACTTACCCCAACATACGATTCCAACGATCGTGAACCCGCGTAATGAGTAGGCTCGTTCACGGCGTCTTCCTTTCCTCCTCTTTTGTTGAGGGATGCTTGCTTAGACTTCTTCTGAAAAGCGGGAGTTTTGGTATGCTTTATTAAGCCTTCATTCTTGTCACCTGCAATTACACATATGAAATCATAACTAATAAGTTTCTTGATATTATTTATAATATAAGAGAGTATATACTAATTAATACAAATAACAAAACAAGTTAATTAAATACCTTTCATGTGCTCTGGTTCCTTTGGGCGCCTAACTACCTTCCAAATCACGTCCCGATATCGTCGAGTACCGACTTCCTCGCACTCCGATACGGACATTCCGTTCTTGAGACGGTGACCAAGCATATGCTTGCTACAAAAAAAAAGCGACAAAATTTCATATTAGTATTTATAAAAGTATAACCTTGGTTATTAAAACAAAGAAATACGGAAAATATATACCCGAAAGTTATTGAACCACGCATCTCTTTGTGCAGGAGAAGCTTGTGTCCACGATGTAGGAATTGGACCCACGAAATTAGTCTTCGTGCTTTTCGTGACACCTCGTACCACGCAATCGTCCATAAACCTGCATTTATTTTGAACATGTAAAATTACAAACAATTATTATTTAAAAAAAAAAAAAAAAAAAAAACAAAATAGTAGACTAATAAAGAATAAAACTTACCATAATCCCGCCGGCTCAAGAATCATCTTATGATCCGAAGTGTACCGTATCGGCACCCGTGGTGTCTCGTCGGTAGCGTCACTCTCCTCACCGTCACCGTCTGTCTGCATCGGATCCTCCTGCACAAACTCCTCCTCCCGCTCCGGACGCGACTCTGTCCTCCTCCCGAGCCGCCTCCACGCTTCCTACCTCGACTGCTCCGGCCATCTGCGATAATACAAATAAAAATTAACACAAATAATGATAAATGAAAATTATACGGACTTCTAAATTTTAATTATTTACTCTTGAGGAATACAAAATTATACCAATTTAATCATCTTCATCTTCAAACCCCTCGTCCTCATCCTCATCCTCTTCCTCATCGTCATCATCGTCATCATCATCATCATAATCATCTTCATCTCCAAACCCCTCGTCCTTCCTCCTTTTCTCCTCCTCCCTTCTCCTCCTCACCTCATCTTCCCCCCTCCTCTTCTTCCCTTCTCTCCTCCTCCTCCTCCGCCTCATCCTCCCCGTGAGTCTCTCTTCCACATCATAAAATTCTTCCTCTTCCATGTCTTCACCATCTTTATTCTCATGTTCATAGTTGATTTCATCGGGTGGAGACAAAAGCGTTTCATTTGAAACGTTTTCTTCTTGGAAAAAAGTTGTATCAACTTGTGACCGTGCCTTTGTCTTAAAGATTGCACACCACGCATTTTGATTTCTATCATTTGTTGTGCTTGGATAAGTAGCAAAATACACTTGATGAGCCTGATGTGCAAGTATAAATGGATCATACTTAGAGTACGTTCTAGTACGATTCACTTCTACAAGCTTGTATTGTTCATGTACTCTCATTCCATCCACAGAATTATCCTTCCAGTCAACCTTGAATAAGACAGTTTTATAAGCTCGGTCACGTCCACTATAACTAATTTCAAAGATATCTTCAACTATACCATAGTATTCGTTGTCATCAAGAGAAGAAATAGTAACCCCCAATTGCACCTAGCCTTACCTTTACCGTGGTTGAATGTTTGAAAATTAAACCCATTAACCGAGTATCGATTCCACGTTCTTACCATTTTTAAAGGACCAAAAGCCAAACTTCTTATCAAATCATCTTGAATATTCAACTCAATTACATGTTTTTGAAACCATGATGGAAATTGGTCCTCATGTTTGTCCCAAACATCATCCTTACTTATATTAGGATTCCTCTGAATGAAATCATTAACAAACCGTGTTTCGTATGGCTCCAAGAGGTCACAATTAGATAGCACGTAAAGGTGGGCACGATTATACTCTTTATCATCCAAATATCGTGTTTGCCCCTTTGATGAACACCCTTCATCATCTTGAGTTTGAAAAAATTCGGGTAAACTTCCGTCTACTTCATCCGGTTTCTCAACATTCAAGTTTTTTGCTTTGGTTTCTATATGTTTTTCAAAGTAAAGAGAACAAAAGTTTGCAATCTCTTCCGTTAAATAAGCATTGCATATAGAACCTTCCACCCTAGCTTTATTACCAATTTTTTTCTTCAAATGATTAAGAAACCTATAAAAGTTAATGATGAGTTTTATTAATAATAAAGTTAACATATAATAAATAGATTAGTTATTATTATTAATTTTAATTTAAAAGTAGCTAGATTATCTTAATTACCTTTCAAATGGATACATCCACCTATATTGAACGGGTCCCCCAACTTTGGCTTCATATGGCAAATGAACAGGTAGATGCTCCATGGAGTTAAAAATGCAGGAGGAAAGATCATTTCAAGCTTACACAATATCTGTGGTATTTGCTCTTCCAGACGAATCATGTCATCAACACATATTGAAGAGGCACATAAATCTCGGAAGAATTGACTAATCTCAACAACTGCATTCCAAACGTTTATCGGCACGAGGTGTTTCAAAGCAACGGGTAATAATCGCTCCATGAATACATGACAATCATGACTTTTCAAGCCTTGCAACTTGACTTCTTAAGATCAACACATCGACTAAAATCGATGCATACCCATCAGAAACTTCAAATTTTGTAACCACTCACACAATACTTTTCTCTTAGCTTTGTCGAGAGTGAAAATGGATGTTGGCTTAGACCTGTCGCCGCGAATGTGTAATTTGGGACGATGACAAAATTTCTGCAAATCTTTTCTAGAAGCAATGCTATCACATTTTTCACCTTCTACATCCATGATCATGTCAATTAGTTGCTCAAAGAAATTCTTTTCTATGTGCATTACATCCAAATTATGTCTAATCAACATTGTCTTCCAATAAGGAAGGTCCCAAAGAATGCTTCTTTTAAACCAACCGTTTTTCTGCTTTTTCAATTCTTTAAATTCTTCCTCGGTACCATCAATAGGGGATGGTAAATCACATACCGTCTTCCATATCTCATCCCCAGGCACTCGTTTCGGAGGGGCATCAAGCACCTCTTTACCTTTTGTGAAAGTTTTCTTGTTCTTCCTATGTGGATTTCCCTCTCGTAAGAAGCATCTATGACAATCAAACCAGCTTATTTTCTTGCTATTGGGAAGTCAAAATGCTTTACTTTCCTCCATGCAACAAGGACATGCTTTTTGTCCTTGTGTAGTCCACCCAGATAGCATACCATAGGCGGGAAAATCATTTATTGTCCACAAAAGGGAAGCTTTAAGTTGAAAATTTTGTTTTTTTAGACACATCATAAGTTTCCACCCCAACTTCCCACAAATATTTCAACTCCTCCACCAATGGTTGTAAATAAACATCCAAATTACGTTTCGGGCTTTTTGGTCCGGGAACAATAAGTGACAAGAAGATAAATGGTCTTTTCATACATAACAAAGGTGGTAAGTTGTATGATGTGACCATAACGGGCCAACAAGAATACTTCCTCCCAAAATTACCGAAAGGATCAAATCCATCCATTACAAGCCAAGTCGTACATTGCGGGGTTCCTTGGCAAAATCGGGATACATCGATCAAATCGTTTCCATTCTTCCCCATCACTAGGATGACTCATCTTTCCCGGAGCACGTGGGTTTTCTTTGTGCCATCTCATTTGTTCGGCAATGTTTTTGGTGGCATAGATTCTTTGAAGTCTTGGTGCGAGAGGAAAGTAAAACAATTGGTTACATGCTATTGGTTTCTTACTCTTTTTGGCCCTCTTACTACCGTTGCCTTTTTTCAACACCAAAACTGTATCTCCTTCACTTGTCTCATATCTATCCGCCCCACAATCTTTACATTTGTCAAGCAAAGCATCATCTTTCCAAAATAGCATACATCCTTCGGGACATGCATCAATCTTTTCATGCGGTGGCGAAGACCTTTAACTACTTTTTTGGTAGTATAGAAACTTCGGGTCATGATATTATCATCGAGGAAAGATTCCCCAAGGAACGAGGCAATGCCATCAACAGCAACAAATGGCATATTGAACTCACATTTCAAGGTAATTAGCCTAGAAGCTGCTTGTAACAATGTCATTCTGCTTCCTTCATACAAGGGTTTTTCTGAGGCTTTTAACATGTCAAGAAAGGCTTTTGCTTGTGGGTGTGGCGGTTGTTCTTCAGAAATAGTTGTATGGTCATCACTATTAAAAATAGTGGAATCCATAGCATCAACAACCATCTCTCTATATGGGTTCTCATCATTTTGTATTTGTTGGGTGTGAGTTTGTTCATGAATTGGAGAATATGCTTCTCCATGTGAAATCCAATTGTAATAATTTGGCTTAAACCCGTTTATAATGAGATATTCTTCTACTACAATGTCAAGCTGGTATTTCAGGTTTTTGCATTTGGCACAAGGGCACCTAAGTTTTTTGTCTACCAAGTCATATTCATCTTGTTGTTTAGCAAATTCAATAAACTCGCTAACACCCTTTATAAATCTAGCGGTAGGACGTCTTTTCTTATTGGAATGGTCTAATCTTCCTTCATACATCCATGAACGTTCCAATCTCTTCATTTTAATCTAAAGAAGACCCCAAAGAAATTTAAACATTTTTAAAAAATAACAATAATATTAAATACAAAATTTAAACATTATACTCCACATTATACAATAAACATATGAAAACAATATATAAATATTGTCAATAAGTAATCCATCTTTGAATGGGGTCCTTATCACTCCAACCTAAACCCGTCAATGTACGTTTCAAGTCACTAGCAAACACACTTGTAATTTATTAATGAGGAAAAAATTCGGCGACAATTCCCTTGATTCTCCAAATACACATATACATGTATTCGGAGAACATTAAAGGGATCGCCACCAAACTCATTCCTCATTAATAAATCACAAGTACGTGTTTACTACCTAAATGACTTGAAACGTACAAAGACAGTCCCAAAATGGGGACTATTCAAGAATTACTCCTAATGAGTAATTCTTGAACGGGTACTAAGTCAACATCAAATCAAACAACAACACAATCAAGTACTAAATTAATTAAGTCAATCAATAGCCCAATTCAACCACATAGTAAAGGCTTCTATCCTAAAGTCCGTAACATAATTTGAACTAAAATTAGTAAATTTAAAAAGTAACTGGTAAGAGGAGGTTACCTAATCAAGTAAAAGCAAAAATGAAAAAAAAACAAGAAGCAACGACTACAGCGACGGTGGTGCCTAGCCTAGCAAACATGGTGACAACCCCGAAAAGAGAAAAGAAAAACAAAAATAACAAGGTTATTCTACCTCAATTCATCAATAACATGAATTATCAAACTAAATTTATCAAAATCAAGTCCTAAAGAAGGTTCTACTTAGCTAATAGATAATTTCTCTTAATCCAAAAGACGGTTCCACTTAGCTAATTCCATTAATGCAAAGGACGGTTTCACTTAGCTTAACATTAATAATAATAAGGCGGTTTAATTAGTAATAATAATAATAATAATAATAATAATAATAATAATAATAATAATAATAATAATAATAATAATAACAATAATAATAATAATACTAATACTAATAATAATACTAATACTAATAATAATAACAATAATTCCCTTCCCCCACCGCCACCACCCACGGCCACCCTTCCCCCACCGCCACCACCCACGGCCGACCAAACCCCCACCCATAACCCTAAACCTAAACACAAACCCCCTTAATCATTCCCTTTTAATTCAAACACAAATTAAACTAAATCTAACTACAAATTAATCTAACATACTAACTACAAATAAATCTAACAAACTAACCACAAATTAATCAAACTAACTACAAATTAATCTAACAAATTAAACAAATTAAACTGAAATTAAACAAAAAAAAAACTAACCTAATTAAAGAGAGTGATGGAGGCAATGAGAACGGTGGTCACGGTGGTGGAAGTGGTGGAAGTGGTGGTGTGGTTGTTGTCGTCGCCCGCTGCTTTCCTCTCTCTTTTTTTTTTTTTTTTGTTTCGAAAGAGTAAAGCAGGAGAGAGGAGTTCCGTTTTTCTATAAACAAATTTGGCGACTGAACAGCCATTTGGCGACTGCATTTCAGTCGCCAAATTTGGCGACTACTGTAACACTACGGTTTTCCCTTGGTGACTACTCGACCGAGTAGAGCCTACTCGGCCGAGTAGTGTTGAGGTTGTGTGTGTTTTGGTTCTGCCGAGGAACACTCGGCCGGGTATAGTGAACACTCGACCGAATATGGGACACTCGGCCGAGTATACACTTACTCGACCGAGTGTCCGGTTTGGCGGAATGTTATTTCGACGGTTTGATTAGGGAATGTTTAGGGTTATTTTATATTCGATGTCAGTTTCTAAAACATCATTTCCAACCCTAATCATTTGACGATCACTCTCTAATCACTCTCTAATCATCCCTTAATCTCGTTGTGTGTGTAATCGTCGTGGTCCTGGCGTATAATCTCTCATCTCTTATTCTACTGTTGGTAAGTTTCACTTCCATGTCATTTGTATTCTTTTGGGGTTACTGTATATATGGAATTGGGGAAGATGGGATTGTGCAATGTGTAATTGTATTATGTAATTATTGTTGTAGGTGACGATGTGATATTTGTTATGCATTTGTATGGTTGATTGCAGCGTAAGCGGATTGCGAAAAGGTAGGGTTTCCCTACTCAGTTACTGTTAATTGATTTAAGACTGTGCTTGTGTTGTAATTGTTGTTATCTGCTGATCATCGAATTATGGGTGTTGTGGTGACGGTGGTGATGTATTGTGTGGTGACGGTTGTGGTGCTGAGATAGCTGTGATGTTGTGGTTTGTGTGATTGTGGTGGAGTCACTTGCGGGAGTGGCTTCACACCCTAGTTCGCCCTCCGTGGAACCCGCCACGGGAGGGGATGTGCACATTAAGGGACAGGGATTGTTAGTCGCTCGTTGATGAGCTGGACTTGGTGGGGATGGGCTGCGGTCACCCACTGGCGGAGTGGATTACCTGTTGCGATGGGTAATCTGGCAGGGCTACACACTTCGGTGTGTAGTCGGTTACTATGGAGGATGATCAGTCGATTATATTGTTTGTTTGTCTTACATTGATTGAATGGTGCGACCCGTTGTTCTTTGTTTTGTAAAACTGCGGTGATCCATTCGGGGATGGTGAGCAGACTTGACAGGTATTGCATTTGGTGAGCTTGGGCGGTCATGGGGAAGTCGTCATCACCAGTTGTAGTATCACAGTCACGAGTCTTAGCTATGATTTTGTAGTTGTCCTCAGTTGTATTCACTTTATTGGTTTTGGTTTGATTTGGGTTGTTGTAAACATTAATACTTTACAGTGCTTATAATAAATGTGTTTAGGACGGACGCTTTTGATATATATACTAACCTCGGGCAACCGAGATGGTAACAACCTTTCATGCTTGGGTAGTCCTGGTAAGGTACCTTGGTATGAGGGGGTGTTACAAAGTGGTATCAGAGCCGACGATTCCGGCACCTAAAACAAATGAACCCAATGAACTTAGGGAGTCTAAATAAAATGAACCCGGGGAGAGTTGTTTGGAGCTGCCGCAAAGACTTGGGAGACGTCCCGAAGTCGCATTAAGGCCCTTACGATCTCAAGCCGGTCACATGGGGGGAAATTGTTGTATGTTGAGTCATGTATGTTGATACCTATAGTTTGAATCTTGTGCATGGTTGGATAAAATGAAGAAAGAAGTGGACTGTGATGGGTGTTGAAAGATGTATCGAGGTTTATTTGTTGTTAAACTTTGAGCAATGAATATGTGGGCATGTTAAGTGTTGAAACATGGTAAAATATGAAGGGTGAAGTGTGAATTCGTACTTGATTGATATTGAGCATGAAGAATGTGATCATGTTACCTGTTTAATGCAATGTTGAGCATGAAGTATGGTAGGGGTACATGTGCATATGAACATAATGATGTCAATGCTTGATTGTTGGTAGAAGCATGTGATTAGGGTCATACGTCTACATATGTGAATGTCGTGTTTAAGTCTAATGTGAGTATGATGAAATTTCGCCTATGTACTGGTTTTTAGAAGTATTGAGTTGTTATTGTTTGCTTTATGCATGTTTAAGTTGTTTTGTAAAGAAATTTTGATTTGTATACAAACCGATTTTGGAAGGGTTGTCTTAAAACTGTCATAAGTCGAGTTCTAGAAATGATATTGCTGTAATTCCAAGTTGAGGTGATAGCTTGTCCTCTTACGATTCTAACGATAGGTCACACGCCCAGAATGACCAAGTAACGAGTGAGATATGACTGTTTTACGAAAACTGGACGGTGCTGAGAACTGCGCCTATACTCGACCGAGTAGTCCCTACTCGGCCGAGTGTCTTTTATACTCGACCGAGTATTCCATATTCGGCCGAGTAATCCCTCTGTGATAATACTGTTTAGCGTCTGGAGTCGAGAACTCGGCCGAGTAGTCTTATACTCGACCGAGTAAGGTCTACTCGGCCGAGTATTCCCAATACTCGACCGAGTAATCCTTCTGCGGCAATTGAGCTGCTTCTGGAGTCGAAAACTCGACCTAGTAATATAGTTACTCGACCGAGTACCTTGTACTCGACCGAGTACCTCGTTGGGCGGCCACTTTGAGTCGGTGGCTATGTTCTTACTTTTGTTTTGAGTCGGTGGCTATGTTTTTACTTTTGTTTTGAGCCGGTGACTATGTTTTTCATTGTTTTGAGTCGTAGGGTATATACACATGTATGTTTTGAGTCTTAACGCATTCTTTTATATGTGAGACGGTCTTGATACGTAAGTTACCGGAAGGTATGACATGGAGAATGATGGCTTATGAGGGACATGTGTTGGGTAAGGAAGACATGTGTTAATGTGGTTGTGAAGGATAGTGGAAAAAGAAAAGGGAAGAAGGATGAGCTAATCGAGGTAAAGAGCATATTTTGTGAGATACGATGAGTGATATAGTCGTGTATTGAGTAGTATAAAAGTAAGTGTGACATTTCGAGATGTGTAAGGACTTATAGAGGGAGACGGTTAGCATTGTGTTGCTTAAGGATATATGTAATGAAAGGTTGCTTTAGAGGGATGGAGAAGAGGGGTATATAGTGAACTTAGATAGAGTTATGTCGCGACGTGGATTTGTAGATAGTGACCATGTTTGGGAATTTGGAATATCAAGAGGTGAGCTTAGTATGTAATTCCTTAGGAAATTAACGGTATGAGGTAAATTTTTGGTTTCCTAGAGATACGAAAGGGAGATACGACTAATGGAAGAGTAACCATTAGTGTGTAGACTTGATGTGACAAGGGTGAGTGAGAAGCAAGATGTGAGAGGATAAATGATAAGAAGAATGTTAAGATATTGATGTGAATTAATGGAATTAGAGTTGTGGAGCTATGGGAGAATAAACAATTATTAAAGAGTTAGGTGCAAGGAGAAAGGAGATGAATTATTAATTGGTATTACTGAGTAAAAAGGGGGAAAGAGGGATGGAAGTAAGTTGAGTGAACGTTGACCGGGGTTAAGGAGCATGAAGGTAGGAAATTATGGAAATGTACGATAGCCTCACTAGAGGGTGTGAGTTAATGGTTATATAGGAGAACATGACGACATGTTAGCCATGAGTTTTGAGGTATTAAGGGAATAAGAAGCTTGTAAAGTGTTTGCACGATCTGAGAATTTGGTGGAGAGTTAGGTAACGATATGATAAAGGATAGAATTGGGAATAATGTTGAGGTAGATTTTGTTGATGGATTGGATGTTCGTTATTTGGGATGATAACCAAAGAGAGGAAGCGGATTGTCATATTAAGAAGTGATAGTAAGAGAGTAATTGCATGGGAGGTGGTGGTGTCATAATGTTGTCTAGTGGTTAAGGATGAGGGTAAATAGAGAAGTTAGTCATTCTAAAAAGGTTGTTTTGTGGAGGCTTGGTTGGTATGTGTGGTTTTGAGGGACTGTAAAATATGGATATATGAGGTATTCGCTGGTAATTGGGTACTGATGATATGACTACGTTCGTCGGGTGGTGATAATTGAGTGTATGAGAGGGTATGTTATGAAAGGCACCTGAGTTAAGTCCGGATAAGAGGTATTCATTGTCAAGTGGTAACTTACGTGATCAGGATTGACTAGTTGGATGTGATTATGGGTCTAAGATGTATATAAATGTTTGTGTGAGGTGGTGACCTCACGAGAAGCGGTATGGTGTGATAGTTTTAATGTTGTTATATGAATGTTCTGTAATATATATTGGATACGGAACTTAATGGAATGACGATCAAGAGTGATAGTTTGGGTGATCTGACAAGACTGGTTATATTTGCATGTGTATTCATGATATATGTTTATTCCATGAAAAGTATGGATGGTATGCATGAGATTCTTTCCTATTTATTCCGTATGATATATGGTGTTGTGATCTGGTAAAGCAGTCTTGAGTAAGTTTTCTTGTCCGTGATGTTATATTGAGTCAGTGTTTAAGGGATTGTGTATGTCGTGATGTCTATCAGTGTGGTTGTGGTGCCTCGGGTGGTGATCCGGGCACGGTACTTAGTGTTGTGATGCGGGCATTTTCGCACTGCGGAACGGTTATGGTGGCGGTTTTGCGATGCCGTCACCGATTGTGGTGGAGTAGGTGAGATGTTTATGTTACGAGTTTTCGAAAGTGCTTACCAGTTAAACATATATTGTTGTTTGTTTGCTGCTGTTCCTGGTGAGTCTTGGTTGAACATGCAGACGGTTGTTTTGTTTGTTGATGTTTCTTACCAGTTTTAGTTTGGGAATGAGGGTAGAGTATGATATGAAAGAGAGTTGTATATGTTTTGTTGTTGTCAGGGTATAGTGATATTTTGTTGATAGGATACGGTTGTGAGAAGTTGTTACAGTAATTTTGACCTTGTTTCAGGATGAGATATCAGTAGTCATAGTCATGACAAGTGATTCGTGGAATATGTGTTATAATGATCTAAAGCGGTAGGCGGTTCATAATCTTTTGTTGAGATAGTGAGTGCAGGATATTGGGAATTGGTGTCATGTTAAGTTATGTATGAGTTTTGCGGTAATGAAAGAAAAGAACTTGAGGATCTAGTATGAGTGTACGTAACAAGTGTGGAATGTGAGTTATGCTTTTGGTGATATGAGTTTTATATAGTTTATATAGAAAGGTGTGTCATGTTGCGGTAATGTGGAAGATTTGAAGTTTTGGGTTAAGCTAAGGATTTTGAAATTGAAGGATGAGAGTTGTTTAAGTAAGAGAGCCTAAGATATATGCATGGCGACTGTTCAGATTATAAGTGGTTATCTTTGACACGCGGTGGTGATGTGGATAATGAGAAAGTATAGCTAGGATTTAGTATTAGCGAGTTACGAGGACGTAACATTTATCTTAAGAGGAGTAGGATGCGATAAAGGATAAAAGAGATTTTGATGGTTGTGCATATGGTAGTATAATTGGAAGTAGAGTGTTGGTGTAGCATAAAGGTCGGATATTTGTTTTGATCAAAGGTCATGACCGTGCTTGTAGTAGTTCGATGTTTAGCAATGAGAGAATATTTCAACAGTGTTGATAGTTGAATGACAATGATTATGAGTCCAATAGTTTTGACAGTTGGAAGATGATGTTTATGTGTGTGAGTAAACTTCGAGGACGAAGTTCGTTTTAAGGATGATAGAATGTAACATTCCGTTTTGATGATTGATCTTCTTTTGTGGTTGAGTGCTATTGAGTGTTATGGAAGTGACACAAGGTTGGCAACATTATATTGTGGTTATTGGGTAATGTTATGGAGTCAGTATTGAGAGCCTATGCTATAGTTGAGACGATATCGTGAGCCATGTTGTGGAAGGAAGAGTGGTTTGTGGAGTTGGTGTTAAGTGTCCATGTTTTATAGGTTGGGTTGGAACTTCGCGGTCGTGTTTTGTTTTGTTTGTTGTTTTGCTTTGAGTCGGGGTAATGATTCTTGTGGAGACTTGTGTAGTTCCTTAGTGTTGTTATATGTGGTTGGTTTAGTCTTGTGGCGTAGTGTTGTGCTTTGTTTTATAGTAGAGTGTGAACTTCGGGACGAAGTTCTTTTTAAGGGGGGAAGATTGTAACACTACGGTTTTCCCTTGGTGACTACTCGACCGAGTAGAGCCTACTCGGCCGAGTAGTGTTGAGGTTGTGTGTGTTTTGGTTCTGCCGAGGAACACTCGGCCGGGTATAGTGAACACTCGACCGAATATGGGACACTCGGCCGAGTATACACTTACTCGACCGAGTGTCCGGTTTGGCGGAATGTTATTTCGACGGTTTGATTAGGGAATGTTTAGGGTTATTTTATATTCGATGTCAGTTTCTAAAACATCATTTCCAACCCTAATCATTTGACGATCACTCTCTAATCACTCTCTAATCATCCCTTAATCTCGTTGTGTGTGTAATCGTCGTGGTCCTGGCGTATAATCTCTCATCTCTTATTCTACTGTTGGTAAGTTTCACTTCCATGTCATTTGTATTCTTTTGGGGTTACTGTATATATGGAATTGGGGAAGATGGGATTGTGCAATGTGTAATTGTATTATGTAATTATTGTTGTAGGTGACGATGTGATATTTGTTATGCATTTGTATGGTTGATTGCAGCGTAAGCGGATTGCGAAAAGGTAGGGTTTCCCTACTCAGTTACTGTTAATTGATTTAAGACTGTGCTTGTGTTGTAATTGTTGTTATCTGCTGATCATCGAATTATGGGTGTTGTGGTGACGGTGGTGATGTACTGTGTGGTGACGGTTGTGGTGCTGAGATAGCTGTGATGTTGTGGTTTGTGTGATTGTGGTGGAGTCACTTGCGGGAGTGGCTTCACACCCTAGTTCGCCCTCCGTGGAACCCGCCACGGGAGGGGATGTGCACATTAAGGGACGGGGATTGTTAGTCGCTCGTTGATGATTTGGACTTGGTGGGGATGGGTGCGGTCACCCATGGCGGAGTGGATTACTGTTGCGATGGGTAATCGCGGGGCTACACACTTCGGTGTGTAGTCGGTTACTATGGAGGATGATCGATCGATTATATTGTTTGTTTGTCTTACATTGATTGAATGGTGCGACCCCGTTGTTCTTTGTTTTGTAAAACCTGCGGTGATCCATTCGGGGATGGTGAGCAGACTTGACAGGTATTGCATTTGGTGAGCTTGGGCGGTCATGGGGAAGTCGTCATCACCAGTTGTAGTATCACAGTCACGAGTCTTAGCTATGATTTTGTAGTTGTCCTCAGTTGTATTCACTTTATTGGTTTTGGTTTGATTTGGGTTGTTGTAAACATTAATACTTTACAGTGCTTATAATAAATGTGTTTAGGACGGACGCTTTTGATATATATACTAACCTCGGGCAACCGAGATGGTAACAACCTTTCATGCTTGGGTAGTCCTGGTAAGGTACCTTGGTATGAGGGGGTGTTACAACTACACATACATCAGTCGCCAAATTTTAAAACTCGGTCGCCAAATTGATTCCTTTTTTAAAAAATGACAGCCTGGTTTCTACTAAGAAAATTGGCGACTGAAATTCATTTTGGCGACTGAATTTCAGTCGCCAAATTGGCGACTACACATAAATCAGTCGCCAAATTAAAACTCTCGGTCGCCAAGTTTGATTCCCTTTTTAAAAAAGACAGTCGCCAAATTGGCGACTGATTTCAGTCGCCAATTTGAAAATCAGTCGCCAAATTTCGGTCGCCTGTTTTAGTTTTTCTTGTAGTGTAATTTCATAAAATAAATAATTTCTATATACCATTTAAAAAAGGGATAATATTCTTTTAATTTGCATAGACATATTAACGGATATTCTTATTTTGTTACATACATGAAATTGCACTAATTATATGTACAATGTGATATAAATATTTTTACTTGTAATATTTTTTTTTACACATTAACATAATATTCATCTTTGCTCCATACTATATGAAAACTTAAATTTTGGTTACTTTTTTTTAATTGTTTATATAACGCCTTCAGGGATCTAGTGATATAATTAAAAACAACGTTTTATTAAAACAAAGTTAATAAAATAATTTTAGTAAAACCGACAATCTTATACGGAGTAAAAAGTGTTGAACAATTTCTTTTCTAGCTCTTAATACAAAATTACTAATAGTAAATTTTATAATTAAATTTCTAATGGAGTTAAATACCAATAGTATAATTATTATATTCTTATCTAAAAAACCGTGCATTTGCGCGGGATCTATACTAGTTGACAAATAACACATCACATAATCATGTGATGAGAGCCGTGATTCTCATGATCTGGGTTCAAATTTTTCAGCGTCAAAAGCTGACTCTCTAAGAAAACGTAATCACGTAATATGCAAAAGGTCGAGGAAAGATTTGTGGTCATTATTCAAGCTTTTATACATTTCGATATGATTTTAGACTCTTAGTATGGCATAAAATCATGCCCTAATTACGCGCACGAATTTGTCGCAAATACCTTTATATTTTTAATTTATTCTTTCAATTTTTCAGGTCAAACTTCTTCTAATTTTTCATACTCCTTTACAAGTTGTCACAAATAATTAGAGGGTGCGTTTGTTTTTAGGAGATTTATGTGAATATGTGATTCATTTTGGAAGGCTTGAATGTTACTAGATAGGGAACAAAGATCACGATCTTGGCTCAATTAATGGTTGTACGTATTTCCTCAATATGACTCAACATATCCCATTGTACATTTGTACTACTCCCTCTAATTATTTAAGGGGTTTTAAGATAAATGGACCTCCTATACCGCTTAAAACATGTGGTTCCGAATATAAATGTACAAGTATACTACTGCAATTTAAAGTTTGAATAGAATTTCAACAATAAAATTTCTAATTTCGATGACCAAAATCAAAGGCCCAGACGCCCAGTTTCCACGCTTATGGCTGAACAGGTCCTTAGACGTCCTTGGTCTTCTCCAATTAAGTTCGTTGGTACGAGTATTGAAACTCTCATATCATATCTTAAATAATAAGTAGTTGGTTGGAATTACTCATTTATCTTGATTGATTTTACGGTTTCATTATAAAAAAAATGTCAGGATGAGAAACTTGAAAAACAAATGGATTACCCTGTATCAGTTTTAAAATTATAAGTAGCTAAACCGTGCATACATTAAACAGAGTATATATATTAGGCATTTACAGTCATTAATTAGTCGCATATAACAACAAGAGTACCTTGACTACCTTCCATATTTTACGTCCTCAGTACTAGAATTACAAGTCATTCCTCCCCTTTTACTGCTAGAAAAATCTAACATGATATTACCAATAATTGATCATTTTTCAAAGTTGATACGAGTATAGAATTGGCTGGGGCAATCACTGGCGTAGTCTTAATTGTTTCAGTGCAAAATTTGTTTTAATTGTATTAGGAAAAACTTTCTCGAACTTTTTAGCAAAATAACAATTACGACATGAGATTGAGCTCATGAAACAATTAGATGCAACTCAACTTGATTCGGTCAGTACCACAATTAACTTCACTTTATTTTTGTTCTTCAATTTAGTTTAATTCAGCTTAGTTAATATATTTTGAGTCCAAAAGAACACCGTAAATTATTGACCTTTTTCTTGTTTTTTCTTTAATTCCTTGTTTTTTTTTTCAAATTCTAATATGTATATTTGGGTTTTAAAATGTGTTTTGAAGGAATCAAATCATCCATTAAGCCTTAATTTTCAGCTTATATTTTTTTTGCTTGATATATTTCAAGAGTCTCAATAATTTTGAGGTCTAAAGTTCAAACTAACCCTAGAAACCTTCTAAATCTTATTTGTGAAATTTTAGGGCATGATTGCCATGCATGTTAATAATCCACTTTTATACAATCAATGTTTAGGCCTAAATTTTTTGCCTTAACACTTTTGATTTCACATCTTTGAATGTTATGTTCAAACTCTTCTAATTGATTATCTATCCATATTTTCGGGACAAATCATCAACTTATTCGTCATTTACTTATAACTGAGTCGGGAGTACTAATCAAAATTGAACTATTTGGAAACCGAATTGTTGTACTCTCCCTAATTTAGGGACTACATACCTATGTACCCCGTTTTAAGTTTAGATAGAAGTAGACATTATAAAAAGCATGCGTATATATGAAAGAATTTAATAAAAAAAAATAAAGGAATACAAATCGAGAATCCAAATTTCATCGTTTAAAATCCCTTCATATATTTTATTCTCATACGGAGTATTACATTTTTTCTAAGAATCATCCTTGATCCTCATTATACAAAATTACAATAAGTGAAAAAATAAAATAAAAAGAACTTGCCCTTTTTAATTAATAGTCCTGCTAGATATAGTCAGTAGTTACAAAACTGTGAAATTAATAAAAAATTAAACAAGTAATTGTCCATCAAGTTTTTGAACATTATTTTCCTCTTCACAATTATAATAATCAGTTAATTGTTCCGCTCGTTTCGCTTCAGCTTCCCAGTTAGTCCTATATAACACCACCAACATGGTCACAACACAAGACCCTTGGGCCGCCAAAAGTCCAAACCACAGTCCTTGAAATCCGAGTCCAACCACAAACCCGAGCCAAATGGCTACGGGCATACCTACCAGATAAAAACACCCTAGGTTAATATTCGCACCAACCTTGGGTCGTGCCGTGCCACGTAGCACACCACAGCCCGTAGTTTGCGGGCAGTTCCCTAATTCACATAACCCAATCACGGGCAGCACCATTACGGTCAGCTTAATAATTTCCACGTCATCAGTAAACAACTGGGCCCACTTTTCCCTCACCATAAAAGTAAATAACACAGCTGAAACTCCAAGTAAAAAACTGAAAAACATGCCCGTATTCGCTGCCCGTTTTGCACGGTCAGGTCGACCCGACCCGAGTTCATTTCCGACTCGGGTTGAAACCCCAACACTTAACGACGAAGGGAAAATGTATATCAATGAGGTGGTTTGGATCAAAACGCCCATGGACCCGATTGTCGAATTCGGGTCGGGTAATAACCCGGTTAACAAAATCATAATTTCGTACCACCACCATTCTAAACAAACCGAAATGCAGCTAGGTATCGAGAGCCTTAGAAGCTTCGAGAAGCCTCTAAAGCTCTCCATACTAACTGGGGCCCACCCTTTCTTGCATGGTTCGGAAAACATTACGTACATAACAAGAAATATAACCATGTTAAAGTTCGTTACGACGCCAGCCACGGCAATACCTTGTATTCCAAGTCTCAATTTTACTACAGCGAGCCACGTCAATGGGAGGTGGACCATGGTGGAAAAGACGGCCGCGAGGGTGAGTGGTTTAGTGATGGACTGAGTCCGAAGGTAGATCCTTAGCGGGTGGAGGATCGACTGGGCTAAGAGGTCAGGTAAGGAGTAAATTAGGAAAGATTGGGCTAGGGCCGCGATGGACCGGTCCTGGTGGCATAGGATGAGGATCCTCTCCATGTTGAGCCAAAGGATGGAGACGGGAATCGAGGTGGTCAGTAACAGTAAGACGGTTTTATGTAAGGTCAGACCTAGGAGCGCGTGGTTTTTAGCTCCATAGGCCTGACCACATATAGGGTCCATTCCCATGGCTAAGCCAGAGAAAAGTGAGTATCCCGTAATGTTAGCAAAGCCTAGGGCTAGGGAGCCAGCTGCCAGAGCGTGCTCCCCTAACCGGCCTAGGAAGATGGTTGAGATCATAGATTTTGAGTAGATTAAAAGGCTTGTTAGGATCATTGGAAGGACAATGTTGGCTATAAGTTTTGCTTCATGTATAGATGAAATTGGTAAAAAGGAGTAACAACTTTTTAGTTTACTTTTTGTTGTATTTTTGGCAATAAGGGTGGTAATAATGTGGTGATTATTATTTTGTGATAAGTAATTTTTGGGTGATATTGTTGGGTTTTTGGGTAGCAATGGGACATGCAAGTTGGAGGATAAAGAGCCATCTTTGATTAGAGAGTTTATTTGATAATTTGGTTGGTTTGAATTGCATTTGTTGGAGATAAAGTCATCATCACCAACTCTTTGCTTACACATGGTTGGACACACTATATTTCTTAATGTAGAGAAATAAAGAAGGAAAATTGTGGGTTTTTGAATTGGGGACAAAGAAGGTGTTAGAGGATTACTTATATATATAATGGGAAGATTAGAATTGCATTGTGCATAAAAATAAGTTCACTTTTTGAGTTTTGTGTATAATATATTAGGTGTATTGCACAATTATTTTGACTTTGACATATTGTAAAGTTTTTGATTGTTTTGTTTCATAATAGGGGTAAATTTAGGCAGTACAAAATGCAAGTATTTAACTATTAAATCACTTTTTTCGTCTCGATCATTTATCTAGCTAGTTGTTAAGGGGTGTTGTGTATTTTAGTCATTGTGTACCTTTATATATTTGGAAATGTTTTTAATGGGTAAATTGATCTTCACTTGCATTTCAGCTCAGTTGTCATATAGCAATAAATGCAATTTGTCTCTTGTGTTTTTTTGTGTGTGTGAAGAGAGTCACAAGGGAATTATGTTGCTGGTAAATTAAACTCGTGTCATGAGTACCTCTTTATCATGACTGTTACCAATTAAATTAGCTGACATCATGCATGTCTCACTTATTATCTTAGTATTTATGTAAGTATTAAGTAAATAAATGAAAAGGTTTGTTTATAGTATTATCAAAAGTGCTATATTACCCACCAAAGTTGGTTGTTGTGACTTGTGAGTGTTAAGAGCTCTCATCTCTTAAACAAGTGGTCAGCGATTTGCGCAATTCCTGACTCTTGCGAATGAAAAAGTAAAACTTAATAGAAATTAACTCATTAAGTTATCTTCAATACCCCGAATAAATTTGCCCTACATATCGATAGGGAATACTTCTATCAACACAAAGAAAAAAAAAAATCTAATTACTCAAATTACACAAAAGAATAAAAACATTCATGCTAATGAGTTATTTAGTCCTTTTGCTCTCTTTAGGCAAGGCTATTATGGGCCGGCCTTTTAAGACATCACACGGCAAGGAGACTAAGAATAGTATGTTAGATTGTTAGGCATATCAACTAGATCGTCATGTTATGTATTTGTCCAAAATATTTGGGACTCAGCAACTCTCTTATAAGACCGTCCTATAGCATAAAACTTGCCTAAAAAGAGAATAGCCCATAAATAACATGTATTTTTACGTATATTTTGACTTTATCTTGATAACCCGATAACTTATAATGAAAACCAACATATTTAAATGCACAAATTATCAAAATAAATTATTGAGTTATCAAAATAAAATATTTTTGTACAATTATATTCACTAATTTACATGAGCTTTGTGATATTGGGTTGGTCTTATACATAAAATGGTCCTACACAACAATTTATGATTCTTGTCTTTATATACGAATAAATTTTGAAAAATCAACCAATGACAATAATGTGAAAATAATAATTTACACTTGGTGAAGAATCGAGGTTATTGGAATCTCAGGAACTAATTCACTTGCGAAATTGAGAAAGTTGAGGCTTCATACATCCTATGGAGTGGTCCAAGCTCGATTTCTAGCATCAATTTCGCTTTAACATCTCCAATTTTACACAATAATACATAAGATTACAAGACATTTTTCGTATTAGAAAAAGTTTCTAAGTAATATGCCGGCCTAATAATGCGCAAATTAGATTAGTTTTCAAAGATATTGAAAAAGCCTATGAGGATTTTAATGAAGTTGACCGAATTGTTTTGCTAAATGATATCGAACTCAATACCATCATAGTTAATTTTGTTATTTTCAGTTTTTTCAGATTCTAAAATCACATCCCTTTTTTATTGAAAGAATAAGAAGTCTTGAAGTTTCCCACCTAAGTTTACCGCTTAGGTCACATTTCACTACTTAATATATACCCTCTAATTAATTACTCCCCAAATTAGGTTCTGTTTTTTGAGCTGAATGAAGTTGAACTAAACTGAAGTGAGCTTAACTGAATTGAAATTTGATGAGATAAATAGAGTTGAATTGAACTAAGCTGAAACTAAGCCGAGTAACTCAAAAAAGAAACAATATAAATATATTCTGGATAACTCGAAAATTAGAAAATACCAATAACTTAATTGTTAAATGTTCTTATATTTGCATCTAGAAAAACCATGCTTTAGCACGGAGCTATACTACTAAAATATGAATAAATAAAATTCTTTAATAATAATAATAATTATAATAATAATAATAATAATTGGACAACATTGTAGCATACTCATGATTGGACCATCATACTCAAGAGTCAAGAGTCAATACTATAAAAGTCAAGTCTATAGGCATGGGTTTGAACGATGCAGTGCGTAACTTGTGAGGCTGCACTACGATCCAGGCCGTTAAGCGGTGATTAATATTTAATAATATGCAAAATGTACAAAAATAAGTTCTAATATCATGGGCTACAAATGACAGCATTCAGTTTTATTTTTCAAATAACTTCGACTCTTTTATTTTTCAAACCATATATATTTAGGCCCTGTTTTTTTAGACTTAATATCATTTTAGTTTAGCTTATCTCTTCACAAATTAAGCCCTTGTTCTTTAAGATTTAATTTCAGTTCTTATAAGTGCAGTTCAGGTCGATTCAATACGGAGTATAATATTGTATTGTATATAAGTTCAGCTTAGGAGTTAGGTTCATGCATTCAGTTCAGTTTAGATCAGTTCAGCCAATTTCAGTCCAAAAGAATAAGACATAAACTCTTACGTCAGTTCAGTTAGGCTTCATTCATCAATTATGTTCAGCTCCATTAAATTCAGTTCAGTTCAGTTCACCTCTTTTCAATTGAAAAGAGCAAGGTCTTACTGATGAATTTTAGAGTGAGTTGAATTAAATCGATCTGAACGAAAGTAAGCTGAATGGTGTTGAACACCTTACCTAATTAACCTAAAGCATGTGAGGAATGGTAACAAAACTCGCTATTACACACTAACGTTATCTCATTTTCAAAAAAATTAGTATTTTGGAAGGTAGGGAGACAACACACATGCCCTTTTGAAAGGCCATGCAACTCTTAGGTAAGAATTTGTGTGAAAATATGGCCAGCCAGCAAAGGGCATGCAAGAGTAGTACAATGGAAGTGATCAATAAAGGGACCCTAACAATGTTGTGCCTGTTTATTTGTGGAATAATGAGATTGAGTTGAGACAAAGGAAAGTACATTTCTGCATGATTTATTTTCATGCACCCTAAATAATTAAGTCGTTCTACAACATAAATCAAATAGGTCCTACAATGTGAAACCAATAATGTTGAATAATAAATTTGTATTCGTGACTTCATATATAATAATAAAGTGAGATTGATCGTGTTCAAGTTATGTATTTACTCTTTTTAATTTTTTATGTGAGATAATATTTTATTTATTAAAGGTAATCAAATAGTGAGACTGAAAGAGTATAAAATAGTAAAATATACAAGTATCATTGAACTAAATTATGGGTTTCGGTTATTATCAAGAGAATTGGCCATATTGATATAATAAATTAATAATACTCTAGAAACCTAAGCGAAAGTAGAGGAACAAGCTTATCTATTTCTCAATTAGTCATCGAGTAATTTAGAATTTTATTAATCTTTAAGCAATATCTTTTGGAAATGTAGTATCCTTTTACCTTTTACGTTTTAATCTTTAATTTAATTTTCCAAATTTTTTTCGAGTGTTCAGGTCTTTACCTCCACCACTACTTATATATAAGAATACAAAAGTTGTGTGTGTGAGAGAACAACCAAATGGATACGTATAATGCTTACGAATCCTTAACTCACGGTAGCATAACGAGTATGGCACTTGCTTGCCTGTGTCAAGAGAAGTATGCCCTAGACGCAGGGCAAACATTTTACATTTTTACTATTTATGAAGTGGCTTGTATAGTGGTCGGAAATTTTGAGGCTGTAATAGAATTAGGAAGCAAATTAAAGCTGTGACGTTCAATAGCTGTAACAAGGCTGTCATTTTGCATGATTGCTTGAAGATTGCATGTCACCTTAAATATGGGTGTGTCTCATCTTGAGAAAAATCATGGTCCATTGATGTCATAAGATTTTTGGCAATCTATTCTTATTGGACCACTAATGATTTTGCCATCTCCTACCCTTATAGTTATGGCTATATCAACAACAATAGAGGTTTGTTAATAAAAATTTGTTTACTTTTTAGAGGTTTGTTGATAAATCTAACAAATCTCTCTATTGTTGGGAATGAGGGTTGAGGTTTATAGATGAGAATAATTACAATTTTGTATACAGGTTTGTGTTTTTGGTTGTGAGTGATAGTGGACCCCATGTAGTATACTTTTATGATGTTTGTCTATATTTAAGAAGTTTGTCTATTGTTGTTTTGAGGTTTGTTGTTAGAGAGGTTTGTGTGTTGAGTGATGTGACGTTAGACAAACCTCATTTGGGGTTTGTCTGTTACTAATGCCCTTAACAATAGAGGTTTGTCAACAAAGGTTTGTGTACTTTACAGAGGTTTGTGAACATACCTCTCTACTGTTGGGAATGGGGGTTGAGGTTCATAGATGAGAATGGTTACATATTTGTATACAGGTTTGTGGGATGACATGGTAAGTGGTGGTCCATAAAATGTACTCAACATATGAGAGAAAAAAAATGGATAAATTTGAAGTGGGTCATATAACATGAACCTTGAAAAGGTTCGTCTATTGTTATGTATGAGTTTGTTATTGGAGAGGTTTGTTAATTTGGTGATGTGTCATGTGACACACCTCTTTAGAGGTTCATCTATTGTGGATGCATTGATGGGAGTGGCGGATTTAGAGGGGCTAGCAGGGACGCTTGCTTCCACTGAAAAATGAAATTTTCGGAAATTTTAGTTAAATTTTGCGATTTTATTACGAGTTTGTCTTATAGCATTTACTTGTTCACCCCAGCTGGAATTTTTCACCTCGCTAACCTCAAATCCTCGCTCCGCCACTAATTGATGGGAGTCTGGATCCTCTGTTTCACTTTCTTGTTCCACTCGTGTCCCATTGTCTTGATTTTTTAATACCTCATCTTTTTATGACATCTAAATATTTAATTTCGGTGTTTAATGCTTATATGTTAAATGGAAAGATAGTAGGGTACAAGATGGAACACGAAAATGGTACATGAAATACGGACTCCATTGGTGGAGCGTGTTAAATCATGAAAACGGGTCTAAGCCACGAGTCACACCGAGAGAGAGAGAGAGAGAGAGAGAGAGAGAGAGTCCGTTTCAAAAAAGTATAAGGAGGTTCCACTTTAAAATCAATTGACAATAAAGTGAATAGCTCAATAACTTATAAACTGGGATACTGTCTCCTCTTTTTATCATCATGGAACACTCACATGTGATTATGAGAGTTTCTTATGGGATTTTTCACGATGCGAGCTAGCGAGGGAGGCTAGTAGCCTAGTAGGGGCTCACTCCCACTAAAAAATGAAAATTTCGAAAATCGTTAAATTTTCGAAACTTTCAAGTTTGTTTTATAGCATTACTTGTTCGCTTTCGCCGAACATTTTTTCACCCACATCCAGACCGGACTCGGAACCTAATGTTTTCGGCCAAGCTTCCCTAGGCCGCTGTCCTTTCAGCGTGGTCCACTGTTAGCCCGACTCGACCAATTGTAACGAGGCTCGACGGCCATATCTAATAAACTGAAACCGACTACAACCCAATATTGACCTGGAACAATCGAATACAATATGATTGATCTATTTTAGGTATTGTTTGGCCTTGATTATGTAAAATAACTTTTTCTTTTTAAAATGAGTTTATTCCCAAGTTACTTTTCGGAAAAAATTCGGTTGTTTGGCCAAATTTTTGTAATAACGATTTTTTAATAAATATTTATGTTTGGCCTAACTAGTTTTTTTGGGCTTTTTAGGCACTAGAGTTAAAATTAGAAGTAGAAGTAACAATTTCCTACTTCTACTTTTAGGGATTAGTTAGGTGTTGTTTGACCCGATTTTTAGAAGTGTTTTTTCACTGAATAAGCACAAGTTAGGCTAAAAAATCAATTTTGAAAAAGTTAAAACAACTTATTTTAAGCCCAAAAGCAATTTTTTAATGCATAAATGACAAATTTTATGTTGTAAACATGTCAAAAAAAAATTAATACTTATTAATTCATATTTTTTTCATTCTCTACAAATCGAGACCCATCTTGATATACTTTCAACAAAAATTTTCATTTTTCACCCGCTTATCTAAAAAGTCTTGTTGAGAAGTCATTTTTTTTGTAAAATGTTAGGCCAAACACCAACAGTTATATCAAGAAGTAGCTTATTAAAAAGCTCATTTTTAAAAACAAAAACAGTTTTCCTAAAGCGAGGCCAAACATGCCTTTATTAACTTTTGTTTTTTTTTTAAAAACACTTTTAATCCTCCCTAATTTATAGTGTGTGGCCTTATTTCTACTTTTTCAATTGCAAAAACACTTTTAAAATTAGGCCAAATATCACCTTAATACGACTTATAATCAATCCATGTAACCCAGGCCAATTGCCATCTCTACTCACCAACAATGACATTATTTAAAGGTCTACATCACTTTTGATTTGTGCAATTAAATTTAGAATTTTTTCTCTAATGTCAATTCAACTTAGCTGTGAAATTAAATCTATTTGAACATTTGAGAAAATTGAAACATAGTAGCACTGATAAGGAAATTAGCATGACAAATTTTTACGATAATGTTTGGATTCATAAAGCTCAAAATTTCAATTTTGGTACGATATCGTATATGCAATTTGACCTTTAGGCCCACTATTGATTGTGGCCTCCATTCTATCATGGACCAAGCTATTTTATGTGTCAGCTTACCCAAGATGATCTGAATTTTGAAACACAAATGATGTGATTTATGCAGGCCACTTGATCACACGTTGCTATAGCCTATGTAATTTGCTAAAGATCGTCGACATTTTTACTAATTATCGTCGACAATTAACACATCTTTCCAATATTGTCTCCTATTAATCCCATTTGTCTTTCTTTCTAATCTTTCTAAAACAAAAAAGATGGTTTTTTGGAAAAACAAAATCGTAATTTAATTTACGAACTTTTCGATTAAAACGGTTTTAAACATATCGACTAATGACAGTAACAATGATCAAGCTAGTAACGATGTTCAAGAGATATGTTTACGTTTCAAGTTTATGATTTGACGAACGGATTAGCGATTATCGATCCACGCACCCAAATCTAATTTAAGACGGAAATTAATAAAAATTTTAAAAAAAAAAAAATTGTTGAAAAAGGGCCTGGATGAAGAAATTTTTCGTCTAGACCAAGGTCCGGACAAAGAAATTTTTCGTCCAGACAAAAATATTTTCGTCGGACCAGTCAGACGGAAAATATTTTTAAATCGCACCGTGTCCGACGGAAAATATTTTCGTCCGGAAAAAAAAAAATCCGGACGAAAATTTTTTTCGTCTGGACCTGGGTCTGAACGAAAATATTTTCCGTCTGGACCTAGGTCTGGACGAAAAATTTCTTTGTCCGGACCTTCGTCTGGACGAAAATGTTTTTCGTCCGGAATTTTTTTTTTATTTTTTTTTTTTGAAAAAAAAAATCATTTTCCGACTTAGATCAATTTTTGGTGCGGTAATCGATAATCGCTAATCCGTTCTAACAATAACGATTCTATTCTAAACTACCTAAATCTACTAACTAATTACAAATTTTTTAAAAATTAAACTAGTTTAGATTACTTATCGTCGATTTCTTGAATTTGCCAACGGAATTGAAGCGGTGGTGACGGAAATGTGGTACTTGAAAAAAAATGTTAATATATAGGAGCTTTAGAGTGAGGGGTAGATTAGGAAAGTCATTACAAATTGTCGACGATAATTAGTAATGTGTCGACGATCTGTAGCATGCATGTAGCCTATACCCATTAAACGGGTCAATCGGGTGAGGATTGGGTAGGGCCAGTTCGGTTGGGTTAATTTTGGGTTGCAAGAGTTCGGGTGGGGACGGGTAGAGTCATATCAGGTTCGCGACATTTTCGGATGAACTATTATCAATTTATTTATGGATAATAATTAGTGTGGAACGATAAACACTCGGATATGGTTATATTGGGTCGGGTTAGTTCGGATTTGGGTCGAGCTCAAGTCTTGAGTTTAAGTATTCAGGCCAATTTTGTCAGATCTACTCATTACCCATCATATCAATGAAAAGAAATTTCATAGCGGAGTGTATCAAAACTTAGAAGTAAATAAAATATTCAATTTAGAATGTATTATAATTTTTATTTTCACATTTTTGTTTATTTTAATATGATACTCATTACTCATAAATATCAATTTCATACCCGCCCTCTTCTTAGGTACAACAATTCATACTTTATAGATATAAAACCCTTGTATTTGTCAAACAAACGAACTCGGTTGTTTGATTGTGCTAAACCTTAAAGCTCATGGACTTCTACCCAAACCTTCTACTTGGCTAGAAGCCAATGGGTACTTTTCCCAACAACTAGTCTTGCTTAAGATAGCAGTATTCATTTTAAACTTAAAACGATTCAAATATCATCTCACATGGGTATATAGGATAACCTTTTACCTCTTACAATACATTCTCTTTTGTCTTATTCATCTCAAATTGGTATATTTGAACCGTCTTAAGCTTAAAACGGATAAGCAGTTTAAAACAAAAAAATTGTGTTATCCAAAAGCTATATAAGACCGTTGAGCCCATGATTGTGGATTTTTACATGACCCTTGTCATGTGAATCGGACTTGGGCTTTTGATAATATTAGGTGACAAAAGCCCATATAATATGGAGTATTATTCCCATAGTTGGGTATTTTTTTTTTGAAAAATATAACGCTAATTAAACCAAAAAAAAAAAAAAAAGACGGAATAAAAAAGAGATGTTATCCATTTGCATTTCATGAAATACAACTTAGATTTACTTTTTAAATACTTTTAACATGTAGCGTTACAGCACACATCAAAATATTTGAAAATCCAACTCATTTAAGTTATTTAGCCGATAATAACGGTCTTCATAACAATCTAGTATAGCAAACAAACATGACTTCATATTAAAGCGACACGATATATTAAACGAATACACCACAAATATAAAAATGTTTACTAATTATTATTATAAATAGTTTATTTTAAAGCACACACAACATCGCAAGTTCACAACCTTATTAAACACGAAAAGAAAAGGTACGATAAGCATAGAGAACACACGTCAATTAGTCTCTAGACTGGTTATTCTTCGCTAACAAAAGTTCAACCATTATTAAAGCATAAATATAAAATTGTTTATTATTTTATTATAAAGTCTTCATATTTCCCCAACTTTGTATATAAATCGACAAGATGTAAATACTAGTTGAGGTTGTGAGTTCTTGACAATATCCAGCTTTAGTTTCTCATCGGAAAATTAAGATCCTGCAAAGAAAATAAAGCTACAGTCACGCGAAATGCAATTTAAATATGTTTCGGACCGGTATAATGATGACAAACTGCAACCTATTTTCTTAGGGCACATGTATAAGTTAATTATATAAAGTTTGTTGAGAATAAATCATGAAAGATAGATGTACAAACTCAGAGAATTTATCATAATTAGTGAAATATTCTCAACAAACTTTCTCTAATTAATTTATGAATATGTGCCCTAGGAAATCCGTTAGTAAATACATGTTTTTAATAGATTTTACAATATTTATTGTGAGGTAAGCCTTTTACAAGAAATTTATTTATTGATACATTAATTATAGGATTGACAAAATGTACGTATAAAAAATTAAAAACCACTTCACGCCAAAAAACAACTATGACAAAATAACATTTTTTGGTATTCATAGCCTATACTTCCTTCAATTCTTTGGATATTGTTAAAATTTGTGAGAAATTTTTAAAAAAATGCGATAATCCTAAAAAATTAGGGTTCCTACTACTCCGTACTAGTTATTGTTTATCGAATTGATCAAAAATATTTATGAATTTTGCCTACGGCAAAATGATAAATAAAATTACTTGCCTGGATATTTTTTCCAAAGTCGAGACCATAATTATCATCATTTAGATAAAGTCCCTGCATATAGGTCTACGTTTAAGACTTCTAGAAGTACATGGCTAGTCTTACTTAGATGTGTGAAATGTGTCATTAATTAATATTTATATAATTACTAATTTATGAATCGGAGTAAAAAAACGGTGAAAACTAGATAACTTATTTTTCTACGAGGTGAAACCCCTATACCACGGTGTATGTAGGAGGCGCTTATATTAAAAGCAATATACGCGCGTCTCCTAGACTCCGTAGAGCAAGGGTTTCACCCATTTGATCGATAGCAATACTCTTAAATTTAAGGTGGTTAATTAGTATATTAACCTGGTCCATTCCTTCATAGCCCTCTGAACCATTGTCATTTCCATCAAACAATCCGAATCCCATATCTGGGCCAAAAGGCTCCTGCTACCAAATATAAAGTATTAGTCACTGTAATATTACTAGTTAATAAGCATAAATATAATACTACTAAGCGAATTTTTAATGCTTAAAATAGATTAATGTTTTGTTCAAATAACTTCATTCTAATATTACTAATCATTCGGAAACAGGCAGGGGCCCACCTAGTAGCAAGGGGTGGCGACCGTTACCCTAAACATAAAAAAAATGGTTTAGAAGATGAATTTTAACTACCCTAATTATTGAATAGTGGATAAGTAAAATATTATTCCATTAAATATATCATAAACGGGGTGTGACTCAATAGTAAAGGCTTTGGTTTCCACCAACTGTCGTTTCTTTTTTTGTTACTACCTCATACATTAAATAATCTTGGGTCCGCCCCTGGAAAAAAGCTCTTTATCTTGTTAGCATAGGGGTAAGGTTGGGTATATCTAAATCCCCTTACAAGAGTGAATTTGTTACTAACTCGAATTGAACCATGTTCATAAGTAATAACTTTCATAACTTTACCAGTTATGTTAGTTGACATCTGCTACAAGATACGGAGTAAATATAGAAATAGCTAGAGAGATTTAATTACCCTATTCATCCCTTGATTAGCATCATCAAGCCTTCCATAAATGACATGATCATCCATCCCAAAAGGAGGAGGAGGTGCATTGTAAGAGAGATTATTATAAGCAGAAATGTCATTAGTAGTACCAATCAACTCTCCATTGTTGTTCATCTGCAGTCCAACATAGTTACTGCAGGAGTTCAACTGAGGATTTCCAATATGGAAGCTTCCTCCACCAATGCTATCAACCATAGGTACAACTCCTCCTTGTCCATCAATGAAACCTGATTCATAAGGTCATAAATGTAAAATGAGGGACTTACGTTATTGTACTCCCTCTGTCGCATTCATTTATTTAATTACCCTTTTTTGTAAGGAGTATTTTTATCAAATGAAAACAAATGATTATTGTGGAATGAGTATGCTTTAAGTTGTGGAGTAAGGATATGAATTTTAGGAACTAGGGAGTAAACAATTTAATAAAAACTGTAGGAGAAATAGTAAATGAATAGAGTAACTTCAAAAATAATGGAATTTGGTCATTTTCAGGTTTGGGTCGGGTCATTTTTTGAGTTAGCAAGAATTCGGGTCAATGGGTTAGGTTATGTTATTTCTGATTTTGGTCATTTTCAGGTCTATTTTTACCAAATTCTTCGGGGACAATGATTAGTTTGTAACAATAAACTTTCAAATTAGGTCATTTCAAGTTAGTGATGATACTCGGGTACCCAACTTAAGTGTCGGGTCAACTATCTGTGTAAACTCCCCTAAATCTGTCATTAGTGCTCTTACTTATATTTATGTAGAGTAGGCAAAAACCATTAAAAAGCATATGGATAACATAGAGAAATTATATAATAGTAGCGGTTGCGGGTTTTCTGTCATAAAAAAAATTGAGTAATAAGCTCATGAAAAAATGTATAAAAGTATATTTGTAGCTACCTCTTCTCCTTTGAGCTAAGAGGTCATGATACTGTTGTTGAAAATTGTTGGCAAGGTATGTGATCTCGTTCATCACAAAACTTGATCTAAGTGGCCTTTGATTCAGATCACCAGGAATTCCATTTTCAGAGGTGTTAGACTTTTCCATCATACGCTTCATGAAAATACGATATTTCTGCAGAAGATGCAAATTCTCAATGTTAATACAAATAAATGTGTCTAACTAAAATAAATGAATGTTACGTAATCGAAAAATCGCTTAGATATAAGTGAATTTTTAGAAGATTTTAGTCAAATTATTCATGTCAACTAAAATAACCAAATCAAAGAGAAAATATTAATGCAAAAAATCGACTATAAATCTACTTCATGAATTTAACAATTTTCTTACAAATTCAAGTTTTTTTAACCAAATTGAAATAAGAAGTTTATACTTAAAACCTACCTGCAAATGACTTGCAATATTTTGTCTTTTCAGTCCAGGAATATTCATATATTCCAATATTTTCTTGGGCACAGCTCCTACAAATTAATATTCTCTTTTAGCTTATTCAAAGGTTAAATCTATAAAATATAGTTAACGCTAATACTTATATAAATTTGTCTATGATAAGCTTATCGTGAGACAATCAATTTTATTAGGTTTGGTTCTTACTTTCTATGCCAATTGTCTTAATGGCCTCCAAGAATAGGTTATGAAGAGATGTTGTCCAAATTAGCTTTTGCTTTTTGTTGGTGTCCCTAGTAGTCAGAAGTGACCGAAAATGTGTAGGATTCCTTATTACAATTGGGGAGTCGCTAGTTAAAGAGTTTTTCATTTCATAAATAGCAAATTGCCATAATTTTGTAAGGCTTTCCGGAGTCAAGGGTTTCACTAGGTAGAATGCTGCTCCATCTCTCAAACCTTTCAACATTATGTCTTTGTCACAATCGGCTGACATCACTGCATCCAAAAAATAAAATAAAAAATTATATACAACTTATTTATGTTTTTTTTTTTTGTCAAAACTATGAATCGAAAACAATACCTCAATACTTTAAGGGTTTTCGTAAATCATAAAACACATATAGGATCAGATATACAGAGTTTTCAAGGTGAGCAAAAATGAAAATTGAATTGAGAATTGTATCGAGTTATTTTTTATTTACAAAGAAATGCAATCAATTTGGTGACTCGTTTTAATTTTTTTTATTAGATTATAATCCGATATTATTGAATAATAAGTTTTTGACTACCTCATGGTTGCACAATATCAAATATAAATAAAATTATGAAATTAACGATTTATCGGAGTTAGTCTCGGTCCTAATTAACTCCTATGGGAGTACACTCACATAAGGTCATTGTGAGACCCTTTACGATTTAAAGTAATAATAAAAGTGCCAAAAGTACTAAAAAAACGGTCACGAATAATATAAAATGGTTACATAATAGAAATGGTCCTTTATTATGAAAAATGTACTAGTAAATAAAAAGAGTTTGGAAAGAAGATCAAATGCCTCATTTCAGGCCTATAAAAGATCAAATACGGATTATAAAAATACGGATAAAGGGGTACGGAAAAAATGGATCTACGACTTACAGACAACAGGGAGTTGGGATTCTTCCTTAACATGCTTGAGGAGATCGATGCCACTCATTTCAGGCATATGTACATCAGTCAATAGAAGATCAAATGCCTCATAGTTCTCTCGAAGTGTAGCTAAAGCTTCCAAAGGATTCTTCATAGCAATAACTGCATAATGTATGTCAACATAGAATAACTAGGTTACAATTTAAGTAGATTATTCATTAAGATCTAATTAATATGCAAAATTAATTAGGCAAACAGATTTCTGAACTTTTTTTTTTGAGTAAAAGATCAATTTCATTAATAATAATAATATGTCATACAAGACTCCTGTAAAATTAATTTTTTTTTTTTTTTTTTTGAGTAACAGATTTCTGAACTTGTTTTTCTTTAATTTTACTTTCTACAATTTCTTAACGACTAGGGTTAGTTTTAATAAAAATAATTACATTATCGACAAGACTCCTGTAAAATTGTCTTATGTATAAATCCACCTAAATAGAAAAAAAGTTATTTTTTTGAGGACTGTCTCGCAATAAATTCATTTGAGACCATTTTACAAACTAAACTAAAAAAAATTTAAAAAGTACCAAAATCTATACAAAAGTACGAAGGATATAATTTAAATGGTTTATTACTTACAAAAAAGATCATGGTTAATGATGAAATGGATCTGATTATGAAAATTGTTTTATAAAATTAACGAGTTATTTTTGGATAAAAAACAACATTAAAAAGGGTAAGAAAGACACATAAATAGATTAAAAAAATGGGATCTCAATAATTTTACGAGAGACGGCCTTTAACAAATATTTGTGATAAAAAAAATACTTACTCGGTATTTTACAAATTTAAAATTTGACATTAGAAAAAAAAAAAACAGTTGATTTTACTCTAGCCGTAATACAAGTACTCGTGATTTACTGTCTTACTGACCAATGAGCAGGGAAAATGAAGCATTAAAGAAAAAAAAACAATAATCAAAATAAATTAAACTAATCAAAATATATTCAAAAATGTGAAGAAAGAATAAATTAATTAATGAATTTGAAAAGTTAAACTAACATTCCACATCTACATAAATATTTTTGTTGTTACAATAAGTATACTTGTAATTTTATATGACATGTTTTTGGTACAAGGAGGGGCATCATGCATGTTGAGTAGGAAAAAAAACACAAATCTTGAGTTTCTTACTCACACATAAGTTTACGGTTTTAAGTCTCCTACATACAAGTATTTCAGTTGACTAATCATGAAGTTATTAACGGTTATAAACTTATAATCCACACTCACTCTACACATGCAATTGTAGGTGATATATAAATAACACAAAAGACATACAAGAAAGTTAGAAAGATTATTTATAAATAAATTTATTTATCAAAAATAAGTTTTAACTACAACAATTTGTTTTGGTTGGTGGATGAAAATAAATTATTATATATATAAAATGCATAATTGAAATATAAATACATTAATTAAATTAATACGAGTAAATCTCCTCTAAAACCGAATTACAATAAAACATTGTAAAACCATATACCAAAAATATTGAAGCCCTTATCATGTAAAAATGTGATTAGTAAAAGTTATCTTAGTAAAGTTATTTAAATAAATTATAATTTGATTTACAATAACACTTGTGAAAAACAGTTTTAAACAAGAATTATTAAAAATAAACTAATTTTATCAGATAGAGAAAAATGTTACTCCCTCTAACTCGACTTCTTTTACATATTTTTTTCTAAATTTTTTTATAAAAATAAACGTAAAGAATCAGTTGCGTTAGAATTAGTGTTGAGCACATTAGGTCAAAGAGCACATAAAAAAAAAACATAAAATTACCATGATGGTTCATTTTCTGAAGATGTTCAGCAACAATGTTTAGAGCAGTGCAATCATCATCAACAAGAAGAATTTTAATTTTGATACCAGCCATGTTTTTTTTTTTTCAATAGTTTTTGTTTAACACTCACTATTTTTATTAAGATTTGCACTATACAATTCTATTATACAACCCTATATTTATAGGAAAACTCTCAAGAAAAAGTTAATATTACATGTGTCTAAAAGGAAATGGGTGATATTTTGCCATGAGAAAAAGGGTATACCCTAGTACCCCAACAAAGTTTTATCTTATGTGAAAATTATCTAAATGTATTTTTTTCTAGAAAAAGAAGTAGATTAGAGGCTAATTGCACAATTACGACGTCGTTTATCACATAATATGTGTGATTAAGCATTTTGGGGGTATAGATAATTAAAATATATTAAGATTTTTAGATTTTTTTTAGAATGAATCAATTGATTTACATTTTATATTATGCCTAATGTGATTTCAAATATATTAGGTATATTATCCAATTTAATTTCTCTGTTTTTTTTTTTTTTTTGTATAACGAACTCACAAGAGCGATTTTGATGTTGACACGGTATTTGAACCTGGTTATGAATATCACCTCTCACGATTTTACCAACTATACTTGTTGACATCTGCTAATTTTTATTTAATTTCTCTATGATATCATTTCCAAGAAACTATGACTAATTAATATAAGTAAGAAATCCTTGTATTCTTGAAAGGAAAAATTTTTAGGTTCACCAGATGTACCATATTATCGTAATTTTTAAAAATGGCCAGGGTGTTCCTTAACTTACATGGTGAAAAAAAGTCTAATGTCATCTAATAGTGTTTAGCTGGTAATTAGATCTATATAGTACTTCCTCAATCAAACAATTTACATAATTTTGAATTTTAGTTATTTTAGAAGTAATAGTAAAATATAAAATGGCTTGAATAAAAGAAGTAAATAATGAGAATTTCTAAATCAATTAGCACCTATAATATGCATTTATTCAAAAATATCTTCTGAATTACAATAGTATTGTAAGTTTTGAGATATTATCTCGTACCTCTTAAGACAAAAAATAATCATGTCTGCTAATGTTAAAAAATAACGCGTATCAGATCAATTTTCATTTGCATTCCATGAAAGTAAACAGGGATACAGCTTGATCGTGTATCAGCGCGTATCAGATCGTATCATATCTATACTACTATATATGTCATCAGGGTTATCCAACTAAAAAAAACGCGTCAACTTATCCACCTGTCGTTTATCCAGAAACAATGTGCATACGTTCACTTTTCGTTTGTTTTTACTCATCTTTTTTCGCCTGACCGCTGTAATGTTGGTAATAACGTATTATCGTGAACTGGTGGATAATTAATCATTTTATATTATAATAGAATCATAAGTAACTATATATTATTTGATTGTTTGCAAATTGTTGGTAAAAATAAGACTAAGAAGTGCCAATGGGTTTTGTAATTAATGTATTAGGTTAGTTAGTAAAAGGGTGTCAAATAGTATAACCAATAAGGAAAAAACTACTAAAAGGTGATACAATTCAGTGGGTTGGATAAGTGGTGTCAACACAAAATAAACTTGTAACTTTCCTTAATTAATTCACTATGTCTTTAATTAGTGAAAAACTTAAATACTAAAGAAAAAGGTATGGAGTATTTGAGATGTTATAAGAATATTTCAGTTTTTTTTGTTGTTGCCATGATCCTCAGATTTTAATAAAATTTGTAGGCAAGACTCTAATGTAAAAAAGGCATTTAAAATTTCAGATAACAAAACCAAAAAATATTAAAACATCTTGGGGGTGTGCAACTGTGCATTGCTCCAACAATTTTAGAGTTTTAGGGCTTTTTTTTTTAAATTAGGTCCAAATTAGTATGTGGTTACTCATTTTGTTTTCCTCTTTGTTTATTTATGAAATTGGGTAAGTATTATTAATTGCTTTTCGACGACAATACCTTTTCTAAAAAGGGAAATAGTTATTGTCATAGTGCACGGTTTATGGGATCCGTAAATGTTTTATCATCGGTTTTAGAAAAGAAAGTCTTATTGGCATTTTTCCGTTAATTTAAAATTACTAGTGAAAAGTAACAATCGGCGCCGTCATAGTTTAAGAATAATAAATGTAAAACGGAAACTTTCTGTACCTAATAAGAAATTTTATCGGTACGTATGGCTAGCAAGTGTAGATTGAATCTTGCATCCTACTAAAGTATTAAACCCGTATTTAATTTATGAAATTGTTACAATTCGAAAAGAAAACTAACGTATTGTGACAATGTTTGATTTACGGGAACAAGGATTAAAACTATATAACTCCAAACAAAAACATTCCTCGATCATCGTTTCTAAAATTTTGCAATCTTTGTTAGTCAAACGAACAAGTCATTCACAAAAAATGGGTAATTGGCGGTGGCGAATCCAGAATTTCTAAAATGGGAGTGTTATTTAATAAAAGGGAAATGCTATATACAACCCAATGGGTTGTATTTAAGCATTTAATACCCTTCTAAATTTGGTATTAATTTATAAATTAAATAATAAATTACACATGAATCAATGCAATTAATGCATATATTAAGTGTTTATTTCCTTTTTTAGTTTCTTAAATACAACCCAATGGGTTGTGTTCCGGGCGTAATTCCGGAGCAGGTATTCGTTACCACCCTTGGCTTGTAGAATAATGTCTTTGGTTTGCTTCCTCTTGTCTTTATCGTTCCTCTCGGCCTCTCCTGCAACAATGAACGAACTGAGGGCTTGGCTTTGTGCCAAGCGTACTCACTCCGACGCTCAAATCAGTAAACTTAAAGGATTAAGTTGTATGTCGTTTAGAGCAATATTTTGTAGAGAGATGAGGAAGATAATACCAGTTTATGTGTGATATTAGGTCAAGTTCTGGATTAGTTGGGATCCTCTCCTCAATGAAGGTTGAGGAGTATTTATAGGCTTTCACCTTTTGTCACGTAGTGGCCAAGTGGCCAAGTGGCTATCAGGTGGAAAGACCGTTCTACCCTCGGCCGATGGACCTATGGCAGGCCGGCCGAGGGCCTTGGATGTGAGTACGCGGATATGTGTCCCGGCTGGCGGGTTGTCAGGCCGTGACCCAGGCTAACAGGCCGATGGGTTGCATCGGCTAGGCAGTCTAAGTCGTTGACTTGCTGTGGATATCTTTGACCTTGCTCAGTGTGTTGACTTGGTCAGCGGTGCAGAATATGCCCCATCAGGTTGTATTTATCATAACCCTTAATAAAATTTATACAATAAAAGTAACAACAAAATATCATTACTCTAATACCTCACATTTCAATTTATACTAAGGGCGAGGGGGCAATAAAATACGATGAGTTTTCTTGAAAACTATCTACTTATCTAGTAGGTCATTAGTTTCAACATTGGTATGAGTTTATGACCATTATAGTGACTTGAGTAACTTTCTACTAAACAATACACACAAACAAGTCCACAATCACGCAACATAATACACTACAACGAAAACACGGCATAGTGACGGGCACACTGACGGAAAAAACAAGTCGTCAGAAAACACAGGAAACTGACGGTTTTCTGAAGGAATATCCGTCAGTACCTATTCCTGACGGGCCTATTCCTGACGGAAATCCCGTCAAATACTATTGGCGCGTTGACAAAGTCAATGGCGCTTAAAACTATCTGACGGAAATTCCATCAGTAATATGTACTCACGGAATTTCCATCAGATGGATTAGATATTTCAAATCCAGTGTGCAAACCAGCTGTCACAATAATTGACTATCTGACGGAAATTCCGTCAGTAAAGTGCAATTACTGGCGGAATTTCCGTCAGATAGTCAATTATTGTGACGTGTACTGTTGGGTGAATGATTGACAGAATAATAGTGCCTCTGACGGAATATCCGTCAGTAAAGGCAATAATACTGACGGAATTTCCGTCAGGAATATTAAATCACTGACGGAATTTCCGTCAGAGGGGTCTTTAATCTCGAACCCGCAATAATCCCCTCGACACTTTACCAAATTTTCCCCCAAATCAATTAAAATCGCCCTAACCCTAACTCTCTAAAAACCCGACACCACCACCATCCTCCACTTCCGGCACCACCACCAACACCATCACGCCGTCGCCGTCACTATTAGGTAATAAACTTTCTTTTTCTACCTCTTACTAAGATTATATTAGTACATTATAACATTAAAGGTACAGTTAATTTATATAATTAATTTAATGAGATTATTTCTTTATAAAACAGAAATAAAAAATACCGTGCTGTAGCACGGAAATCTACACTAGTTAAGGAGTAACACGAAAAATTTCCGTTCATTATAAAACGAATATTTTTGTCTTTTTGAGAATTAGTTGATGTAAATGATATTTCACTCTTAGTACAAGTCCATTTGTGAACTAAAATAAATCAGTTAGTCTTGCTGAAGACGGGTCGGAGTAAGTGACGGGTAATGCTACTCACAAAACGAATAGGGGGGACAAGGTGGGGGCACCCCCATGTGCTTCCCTCTCTCCTCTATTTGGGTCATTTGTGAGAGGAAATGGTATCCGTCACTCCAAAGTGACGGATACGTGCCGTCTTCAATGAGATTTTGTGAAAATAAAGATAGTGACTGTTGACATAAGGCAAGGGAACATTTTTCTGCCGGGTTCAAATCCCCCACCGCTGATATTGTACCGCCTTTATGGCTCATTTAATAACACCACCACTAAAAAAAAAAAAAAAAAAAAAAAAAAACTCCAAATTTACTAAATTTCTTTATCATAAAACATACACAAACTCTCACATGACCTAATACATCACAACAAGCATGATGCACAAACAGTTAATCAGACAAAGCTGACAAAAAAAGAAAGAGAACATTTTTTTTTTTTTGCAAACTATACAATCAACACATTCTTGTGGAAACATGTTTACTTCTTAAAAACATCAAGCACTCGCCACCGCAACCACCCTTCTGAGACAAACAATGGTGAGAGCAAAAAAACCGGAATATTGGGATATGATTCAAAGTTGATGAATCTTTACTCGTCTTTCTTTGATCGAATCAATGTGATGTACTCGGCATCATCCTTGACAAAGCTCCACCAAAGGTAAGAAAGGGGTATGGTGGTCGCGTGCCAGAGAGCATGGGCATCCACGTATCCCCAGTAAGGCGGGAAATCATAAATCAGTAGGAGGATGGAAAGAGCTCCCCCGAATACTACTACTCGTGACTTCCAACGTGAAGGATGCGGACATATTCCAGTCCAAACTGCCCACACCAGAAACTGAGCCACGCCCATGGCTGAGCACACCTTCGTGTTCAAACCTGAATTAACATTGGGGATGATTATGATCAGTGAGGACGCCATAACGACTGAAAAATAACAATCAGTGAGGTTTGAACTCCGACATTTTATAAAGATAATCAACTAAGACGACAGTACAACACTAGCCTAAGCGTTCTTCTGAGTTTAGTTTCCTAGTGATAATTCTGTAACCGGTGGAAATATTGTTGTCAGTTTCACTTATCCTCCCTCGTGAAATCAGTAACGTCTGCAATTTGCAACACGCAATGTTGCCTGATGCGGAAAAGGAAATTCGCAAGATAAAACAGAACACTACGGCTTGAATATCACCTATTCACCGCGGAACACTTTCTTATAGACAATACTGTAGGAAAACTTTTTTTTTTTTTTTAATATTCCAAAACAATCAGGCCATTTCAGTGTTTTCAGCATTCAGAAATCAGAACCTAAAATTTACAGAATTAGCAACTTTTTATCTTTCTGCGGGAAAATATTGTAAATCTTGTAAATCGAAGGACAAGTCACAGAGATATAGAATAGAGACGTACCATGGTCGAGGTAGTAGAAGTTCAGGTACAAGATGTGAGTTATCACGAGCGCAATAATAGGGGCACCAACCATAACCTTAACAGCTTCATTTTTTAGGCTAAAAACTCGAAATATTGCCAATACCAGACCAAACCCAAGCAATGTGACAGAAGATGAGTAACCTAGCTTCTCTGTCACGTCCAGATCTCTGTAAGAGGAGAATATGTTACACGATAAGATAAAACGGATCGCTAGAAATAATATGAAAAGCGCGCAAAACAGACAACTTTCACATCGAAGTACCACTATTACCATAAATCCTGAAATTCCAAATAACTTAATAGTCGCAAAAAAAAAAAAAAAAAAAAAAAAAAAAAACTTAATGATACTATTTGCCGGATGACTTTTGCAGAATTCAGAAATCTCAAAATTTAAGCCAAGACAAAAGAAGGCGGTTTTTGACTCACCGGCTATGGAGAACAGCCGCCCAAAACCAACAGTTCATTGCTGAAATACCATACATATGCCACAAGCTAGTATACTCATAGTATGTTTTCTGATTATGCATCATTGGCAGCTTGTAGTAAACAAGAATGAAGAAAGATATCCAGCCGTGAAATTGTACAGCAAGATTAAGCGCAGAAAGAGCAACAGAAACGGGTTCCTGAGGTGAAAAGAGAGAAAAGATTTTAAAGAAATGGGATTAGCAAGAGGTCGTGTTCACACACGAGATTAGCAAGAGGTCGTGTTCAGAAGGTAATAAATATATAAGAACCTGGATCCCATAAACACGGAGATACGGCCATCTACCATAATACTTGTTAGGCTTCTCTCCAAATATTCTCCTTTCTTCCTCCCTTGTGAGCATACAATTGTATCGGCAATCACTACGGCAATCCCATTGTTTCCATTTGAGATAAAGTGGTTCTTGGAGGTACCATTGACCATCAGAAATGTTACCATCAGCAGTGAATTGGCAAAGCTGAAAGCATTCGCTTCCAACACAGCCAGTCAACTCACAGTGCTCCACACAATCCCTACAGAATAACAGGATTAACATATGCAATGAAGGCAAAAGAGAGATATTGAAAGACGAACTATAATACAAGCGTGGCAAAGTACAAACAAAGAGTAAAATGATAAAAACATACTCCGTATAATCCAACAAAGACATAAAGAGACGTATCCAATAAATAACCAAAATAAATGAAAGATAAAAAAGCCAATTACATCACAACCAAAACTAGTTTTCAGTATCGTCAGATTAGAAAGCTGAGAAGAGTAAAGGAATTTCGGCTTTTCACGCACAACTCTGGTATCAAAAGAAGCTACACAAAAAAAAATTACTGCAATACGAGTACCATTTATCCAGATGTCTAAGGAAACCAAGACTAGAGTTTACGATATTGACAGTAATTACCAAACCCTTGAGTGAACTAGTTATTAATCTAAACTAGAGTCGGAATAGAAAAGTCATAAAGAGAGCTAAAATCCTCAAGTGCAGTCCTCACAAGAACAAGCAACAAATGACAAATTAATCAATCCCTCAAATATCAGTACTTTACTGTTGTTTAGGCACAAAAGCCACTTAGAAGGGTAGACAGTGATTCCTTCTCGCACAACAACTCTCTCGCTTTAACATACAGGGCTATAGACAGCACCTGACCATAAGGCACTAACCACAACATAATAGTATAATACTAACTAGTGTAGTTCCCGTGCTATAGCACGGTACTTTTTAGATTTATTTTATAAAGAGATATTATCAATTAAATTATTTGCATAAATAAAGTATACTTTTAATTTAATGTTATAATCTACTAAATATAATATTAATAAGAGGTTGAAAAAAGAGTTTACTACCATAAGAAAATATTTTAAGTTAAGTTATTTTTTTACTATTAAAAATAACACAATAATTTTATACCGTTACATGCAACTAATTTATGACATTAATAGTACAATTATTAAGTTAGTTGTATAATTTTATTAAAACGCGTATTGACCTTAAAACGAAAAGCAGTAAAAATTATTCCTTGCGTCGAAAAAGACAATTTACGAATTATTAAAATAATGTTTTCACTTTTTTATTTCTAATAGAAAATACATAAGTGTTTTACATTCTTCAAAAAATAGTCCATATTACTAAGACAAAAATTTACATAATAAATAACTGATGATTTCTTACAAAAGAGGTAACATATAAATATAATATAAATTTAAATTTATACGAAATCAAGTTCACTCATCTAGCTTATAATATGACATGTAGAGTCCAAAATTATGGGCTATTAATAACTTTTACTTTGATAGATGAGATAGAAAAAGTGGGCTACGTATAAGGTCCACAATTTACAATCCATTAAATCTTGTTGTGTTAATAATATCCAAAAAAATAGGCCCAATTAAGAAGAAGTTTCTTTAGGCGGGAAAATTAAGAGAATTTTTATTCTCTTAGTAGTAGGGGGATTACTAAGTACTCCCTATTATATCAGAGTAAATCACCTGATACAGATACTGAAGACATCATCACACAGGCAAACGATAACGGAAACTATCAAAACAAGTCGAGAATGAGAATGCATAATCGGAATAATCACCTCAAATCATATAAAACTCATATCTTTATTAGCTTGATTTTCTGTGTATATAGAGCCACAATGACACTATGAATAAGGGGATTCCACCTAGAGGTGACAAATGTGGGCTTGGGGCAAACATGAACCCTGACCGAACGTGAGTTTTCCAATCCACGATCAAGCATACTAAAACGGGTTTGAGACAGGTTAGTAGACGGGCTATGTTCATTTCTGAAACTACATTCTCCATATTTCATCACTAATTTCAACAACTGTCATGACTCTCATAAATGTCACCTCTCAACTAACTTTATCCTCTAATTCTCTAAACTAGCTGGCATAGCGAATTCCGACACATATGTCAGTAGAAAGTACTCCCTCTATCCCGGTCATTTGTTGTCCTTTTCCATATTGGGCTGTTTCGGTCAATTGTTGTCATTTGTCCTTTCTAATTGAAGAATGAATTTGATGAACAATTTGATCATTCATACTCAATTTGTTCCACTTGTCATTTATTAATCGACCTCTTCCTCTTTTCTTGGTTTTTGTGTCAAAACCAAAGGACAACAATTGATCGGGACGTAGGGAGTACCAAACTACCAACCTTGCCTAATATTTGGCAAATCCACAATCCATAACTAATAATATGCCAGAAAAAAAATTCAAAAGAGTTCACCTTGACCTACATCATCAACTTAAATGCAGTGGCGGAGTCAGAATATATCATCATGGTGCTAATTACTAAAGAAATAAGGTAAAATTGTTTAAAAAAATCGAAAATTAAACTAAAACTTTCAAATTTTCAATTGTTCAGCAGGGCGATCCCCTAACTCCACCACTGCTTCTAAGTGGCCGAGCTAGAATTTGAAGTTAGGCGACTAAAACATAACCCGGAAATTTTAGGGGGCGAATTAGTAATGCAATAGAGAAATACTAAAAAGACAAATTCTTTTTAGTAAAAGTCAACTGCCACCATCAATTATTTGACAAAACCATCACAAACCCAACAAAGTTACACACCCTATATAGAATTAAAACTAATTCTTACCTGTGACGGCACTCACAACCGATTATTTAATAATTTAAATATAACGTTAACAAGGAAAGTGGGTTACGAGAGGTTACAAGCTGTGACGGTCACAAGCAAGACTTGCTATAAATAAAAGCAATAAAATTTAGCATTAGAAAGTAATTAGAGTTGAAGAAAACCTGTAAATAGGATCAGCATCACCTTCACTAGCTTTAATGGTGGCAGCAAAAGCAATGCCAAATAAAGCAGACAAAAAGAAGAACCAATTACAGAACTTCATGTGTAGATTAAAACCCAATTAATTTTTGAAGAAATTGATTAAGGAAAGTAATTAAGGAGATTAAAGAGGTTGTGTAGAGAGAAGAAAAGCTAAGAAGCATTTTTTGAAGGGGAAAGGAAGAGAATTTGGTGAGAATATTTGAGAAAAACGTGGTTGGGGATGACTCATAGCAGTGAGTAGTCGTAGGTTATGTCACCTCAAACGTGGGAGATGTGTATTGGCCTTGGGGACATCTCGAAGGAAGGAGATCCTCTCCATTTCTTTTCTCTCCATTTCCTCTCACAATCTATTTGAATAATAATTACCTCTTCACTCCCATTTTTCCTTTATTTTTATGCGTAAATTTAGAACCGTTAGATATTGTCAAGATGCAATCCGGACGATTAATATGAACTTGCCTCTCCATTTCTTTTTAGGAAATGGAGAGAAAATGGACTCCATCTCGAAAGGGTCGCAAATTTTCATATGAGACGGTCTTTTATTGATTATGTTCTTTTTAGCACAATTTTAACTTAGATTTGGTTTAGTTGAGTGTTGTTCAGTTTTGCTAAACTCGCTACAGTTCAGTTCTACTTAACTTGTCTAATTATTTATGTAATTTGGTTTTGTTTAGTTTCATTCGGCTTAATTCAGCTCGAATCAGTTCAATGTAAGTTAGTTTAACTACTTTTAGCCAAAAAGAACACGGCTTACTCTTATGTTTCATGTTATTGTAACGTTTATATCATACGAATACTAATGTAGATCCCGTGCGAATGTGGGAGATGTGTATTGGTACCGGGGATATCTCGAAAGTTTCGCAAATTCTTATGAGAGACTGTCTTTGTTTATTGTGAGATCTTTCATTTGATCATGTTCTTTTGAGCATAAATTTAACTCAAATTCGGTTCAATTTATGTTGTTCAGTTCAGTTAAACTCGCTATAGCCCAGTTCTACTTAACTTGTCTAATTATTTACATAATTTCGTTTTGTTTAGTTTCATTCGGTTTAATTCAGCTCGAATTAGTTCTGATGGGGCATATTCTGCACCGCTGACCAAGTCAACCTATTGAGCAAAGGTCAAAGATATCCACAGCAAGTCAGCGACTTAGATAGCCTAGCCGATGCAGCCCATCGGCCTGTCACCTGGGTCTCGGCAAGGCAACCCGCCAGCCGGGGCACATATCCGCGTACTCATATCCAAGGCTCCTCGGCCGGCCTGCCATGGGTCCATCGGCCGAGGGTAGAACGGTCTTTCTACCTGCTAGCCACTTGGCCACTTGGCCACTACGTGACAAAAGGTGAAAGTCTATAAATACTCCTCAACCCTCATTGAGGAGGGGATCGACAATTTAACCTAAGAATCACTATTCATCTGGTAATATCTTCCTTATCTCTCTACAATACGCATTTAGCCAAGTAACAACTTATCTCTCTAAGTTTACTGACTTGAGCGTCGGAGTGAGCTCGCTCGGTCCAAAGCCGAGCCCTCAGTTTGTTCATCGTTTCAGGAGGCCGAAAGGAGGATTCAAGCAAGGACATCATTCTACAAGCTACGAGTGGTAACTAATATCTGCTCTGGAATTACACCCGGAACAATTGGCGCCGTCTGTGGGGAAGACACTAGAAGCTAGTCACATTCATTCCCAAAAGAAAAAAAAAACAACACAAAAAACCCACCCACAAAAGCTAAGAAGATGTCGAAGCAACAAGAGGCATTCGTGACTGACGAAACCGAACTCTACCAATATGATACCATCCACAAATCTGGAGTTGTGCAACCCTCCGCCGGCCAAGTAATTCAACCGGAGTACGGGATGCCAATAATACCAGACACGCCGCTGCCTGCCGACCAGGTCACCATCATGGGACATGTGGTTGATGCAGCAAAATTGAAGATGCTCCTGGACCTAATTGGTAGTACGCCTGCTCACACTGTCACACCGACAAGAGCGGCGGAAACCGTCCAGGAGACCAGGGCCCAAAATGTGACTCCGAGAAATTTGAACGGAGCACTAGGAGAAGCTGACCCAGTCAAGACGCCGGGGGAGCCCAAAGTGGTCGTGGTAGACCTAAGTCCTTCCCGCACTCGTGGGAGGATAGCGTCGCCGCTGCACGAACGAGGCCTACCCCAAAGGAGCCAGAGGAGTCCGACTCAGCAGAGTCGGAGAAGAAGCCCGAGTCGAAGAAGGAGTCCTTCCCGCTACGAGGAGAGGAGCCGGACTAGGAATGCGAGGAGCCGATCGCCGCGTGTCGTTCGACACGTGGTCAGACAGCCCCTCAGCGCCTACGTCCTAGAAGTCCAGGTGCCAACTAAGCTCAAGTTGCCACCCATATCATACAAAGGAGATAGTGATCCAACCGACCACGCCGAGGCTTTCGAGTCTTACATGTCGGTATGGGAGCAGCCCGATGAGGTCTGGTGCCGAGTCTTCCCAACAACTTTGCATGGGATGGCTCAAAATTGGTACAAGGGGCTCCCCGACGGCTCGGTATACTATTACGCCGATCTAAGGGACGCCTTTTTAGCCCAGTACTCTTGCAATAAGAGAAGGGCCGTGGAGACGTCGGATCTCCTAACTATCAAACAGGAGGGGGCGAGTCTCTACGAAGCTATGTGAAGAGGTTCGACGGCAAGGTTCAGCAGATTCGGGAGATTAATCCCGAGCTGGCGGCCTTCGCACTGATGAAAGGCCTCCCAAGGGGAGACTTAAAAAATGAGCTCATCAAGTGCGGAGGCCTGGGCTTGGACGCCGCTAGGAAGATGGCCGACCAGGCCATCAAGGTAGAGGACTATCACAAGACCTGGGTAGGCCCCAGCGAGGCCGGGCACTCAGAAAAGAAGAGCCGCCGGGAGGACAACCCGGATGAAAGACGCCGTGACAATAATGGGTCACGGTCCGACGAAAGACGCCGTGACAATAATGGGTCACGGTCTGATAAATCTGCCAGGAAACAGGACTCGACGGGCGCCGGGTGGAGTTCGGGAACGTACCACCAAAGGCGGTACAATGATAAAACCCCTCTCATCGTATCGGCCGCCGAGGTCTTCGCCCTGAGCAAAAACGAGGGCCAGAAGTGGGAAAGGCCCCCCAAGCCGAAGGGAGACGGTGACACGAGCCAGTACTGTGAGTACCACGGCCACACCGGTCACCTTATCGACAAAACCGCCGCATCTCGAAGAATGCCATTGAAGAGCTGATCCGGAAGGGGAGCCTCGGCAAGTATGTTGCCAAAGGCCAAAAGACTGACGCCGGCAGTTCAGATAAGAAATCCGTCTTCGAACGGATAGGAGTGATCCATGTTGTCATCGGGGGCAACGAGAACGGAGGGTCCGCTCATGGGCACAAACGGCACCTGAACGAGCTATATCAGGCCATCAACTTTGTGCCCAACACAGCGATCCCCGCTTCCAACATCTCCGATATGACTATTGGAAGGAAGGACTACGAGGGAGTCATCGCCCCTCACAGCGACCCACTTGTAGTCAATTTGGACATATCCAACCACCTGGTCAAGAGGTGCCTGATTGACACTGGCGCCTACACGAACATCATGTTCAGGGAGTGCTTCCTCAACCTCGGTCTGAAAGTCAAGGACTTGAGTCCCTGCACCAATCCACTGTACAGCTTCTCCGGGGCCGGCCTGGTACCCCTGGGGTCAATCAGACTGCCGGTGATGTTCGGCGAAGGGAATGCGGCTAAAAATGTCCTAGCTGAGTTCGTGGTCATTGACGGCTCGTCTGCCTACAACGTTCTCATAGGCCGAGTCACTCTGAGCGAGGCCGACGCAGTGATGTCCATCCGGGCCCTGACACTGATGTATGTCTCGGACCGGGGGGAAGCGCATAAGCTCGTCTCCAAGGACGAGAAGGACGAGGTGGTCAACGTCCAGATATCTGCCAGAGGATGCAACATGCAATCCCTCAAAGTGGCAAAGAAGTCAGAGAAGGGGAAAAGCCCATCCTTACAACAGGAGGGCGACCTCATGGATGCAACTGATGGCTGACTGGGAAGGTGCGCCTTTGATGAGCCATTAGGACACTGGTAATCTCGGAAAAACTTTGTATGGCGGCGGAGGTGTCCAAGATAGTTGTGGGCACCCCAACGCATGTTTATACCTAATGAAAAATCGTCCAAGTCTTCCATCAAAGTGTCCATTTTCCCCCATAGTCACCAGCAATAAACAGACGCCGGCTCACACTGTCACACCGACAAGAGCGGCAGTCTCTATCAGTAAACAGACGCCGGCTCACACTGTCACACCGACAAGAGCGGCAGTCTCTATCAGTAAGCAGACCCCGGCTCACACTGTCACACCGACAAGAGCGGGAGTCTCCATCAAGAAGCAAGCGTCGTCGCAGTCACCCCAAGTAGTAGACGCCACGGCAGTCACCCCATGAGGTTTGACGCCGTCGCAGTCACTCCAAGTGGTAGACGCCACGGCAGTCACTATCAAGAAGCAAGCGCCGTCGCAGTCACCCCAAGTAGTAGACGCCACGGCAGTCACCCAATGAGGTTTGACGCCGTCGCAGTCACTCCAAGTGGTAGACGCCACGGCAGTCACTATCAAGAAGCAAGCGCCGGCTCACACTGTCACACCGACAAGAGCGGCGATCACCATCGAGAGATAGACGCCACAACAGTCAATAACAGCGCAGTTGATACTCGCGAAAGCGATCAAAATGCCTTAGAAGCGTTAAACACAGTTGAGATACGCACTCTAGACTGCCTCGGCCAAGCCGAGGCGGAAACAAAAGAGACGCTCAATTAATAACGTAAGAAGACAACTCAGACAAAGACGAGAAAAGACCTCGGCCAAGCCAGAGGCAAAGTGAAAACGTTAAATACAGTTGAGATGCTCAACTATTAGCGCAAGAAGACGACTCAGAAAAAGAAATGAGGTAAATACCTCGGCCAAGCCGGAGGCAAAAGAAACGAACTCTTATTAAAAGTAAATACAGGTTACAAGTGAGGAGAATACAGACGACGGCCGTCCCCATAGGGATAAGCCAAAACACAACCTACCAAAGTTGTACAAAATACAAAGAAAAGCAAAAGGTTACGAACATGTCATTTGAAGCGCCAAAAGATGGCAGGGAGAAAAGGCTTAATAATTGGCTCCCGAACCGCTGAAGCTATCCGAGACACCGGGTGAGCCTGGTGACGACCGCCCGTCTCCCTATGCCTGTTGCTGCTTACCATCAGCAGCGGTGGCAGCATCATCGTTGATGGGCGACCCAGCAGCTTTCTTAGCAGCCTCAGCTTCCGCGGCCTCAGCCTTAGCCTCAGCAGCTTCAGCTGCCCTCATCCTCTCGGCTTCCTCCTTGGCCGTCTTAGCCTTCTCAGCAAGGGCTGCTTTCTCCGCGGCCGCCTCTTCCTCTATCTTCACCCTTACCTCCTCCTTGGCCTTCTCCTCCGCGGCTTTCTCTTTAGCCTCGAGCTTGTCGTCGAACAGCTCGTCAAATTTGTCCCACGGAAAGGAGCCATCGAGGGGGAAGAGCTCCCCAATCACTTCCCTGGCAGCTTCCTCGGCCAGGTCCCGGTATTGGGCGCACATGTTGGGGAGCATAACAGTTTGGAGCGCCTCAATGTCCTCCACCTTTTGGGCGATGATAGCCTCCTTGCTCCGGATCACCTTACCCTGCCTTGGCTCTCTCAGCAAGGACCTCCTTTTCAGCGTCCTCCCTGAGTTTTCTCTCAGCCAAGAGCGCCTTCTCAGCATCTCCCCTAAGCCTCTGCTCATTGAGGAGATCCAGCTTCACCTTCACGGCCACCCTCTTGGTGGCAGCAAGCTCAAGAGCGATCGAGCCGCGGCCTTCTCCTGCTCTATAATATGAGCACCGGTCAGCTCGTTCCACCTCGCCAGCCTCTTGATCAACCTCGCGCTTTCCGCTACAAGCTGGGAGGGGGAAGCCTTCTGGGATGAAGAGTCAACGGTGACGTTTTGTTCACCAGCCTGCAGTTGGGAGGGGGAAGCCTTCTGGGATGAAACGTCAATGGTGACGTTTTGATCACCAGCCTGCACGGGGTTCTCCTCCACTTGCTGCTCAGTAAGAGCGGCGGCCGACAGCGGTTGATCTACAAAAATTCAATTAAAGCATCAGTATCCACATGCATAGACATACCGGAGAGCCTGTCATCAGGAACGCCTAATGAACCAGCTAAGCCTGAGCCACAGGATAGATCCATACCATGCTTGGCCTTCTTGGCCGGAGGACGCATTTCATTGCCGGCATCAGTATCGGCAGTAGCAGCGGAAGCATTAGCGGCGGGAGTAGACCCTTTCCTCTTACGGACAAGGGGTGATTCCTCCGCATCAGAGTCCCCCCCATCGGTGATATCAACGATCTCCACCGTCTCCTTCTGGACTGGAGGGATGGGGGGTGGAACTGATGTCGACGCCGTCGCCGCAGAAGACCTTGTTTTCCGCGTGTGGCGCGGCACGTTACTAGCAACCTTCGCCTGAGCCACCACCACATTCAAACCTTTCAGCCGCTGATCCATGAGATCATTCGGCGGCGTTCTGCGGTCATGGGCTAAAGCCTTAGGATGCAAAACAACAACGGTCTTATCCTTGTGCAGCCCCATTCTCCGGAGGGTATCCTCAGACAGGTCCGAACAAAAATGATCTGCAAAGGAAACAAACCAAGAGTTAAGCCAGGAATAAATCAAAGTTCAAAATATAAAACATTGAGAGCCGAGATGGGCCTCACACCGACCCCACTCACCCTGCGCTAGGGCCGGTATGAGGCCGACATGGCAGAGCAGCTCATCCTGAAGAATGATCTGCGTTGGGGGAATCCATTTTTTCGGCACCCCACCCTTGTCCGCCTCAAAAAGCCTCATCGCCAGCTTCTCATCCGCAGTAAGAGGGACCTTGCTGGCGTCCATCTTAAGCTTTTTCTGGGTGACCCATCTGTCATGCTCCGCCTTAGTCTCGCACCGCAAATTAACTTGGTGCTGGAAGGAGCGGGGCAACGGATAGTCATCCGGCACCTCAACGTACACCCACCGATCTTTCCAGTCTTTGCAGGAAGAAAGTTTGTCAACGGAGACGTAACCCTGCTCCATTTGCACACTGTACCATCCGACGCGGCCAGAGATCGATGGCCGGAGATGATGAAGCCGGCGGAATAAATTAACCGATGGGAGCTCTGAGCTCTCCCTTGAAGAGACAGAGCCAGACAAAGCCGACTATGGTCCTCATAGCCAACGGGTGCAGTTGGGCCACGGCAACGTTCATGGCTCTAATGATGGCCATAACATATTCATTCAGCGGAAACTGGAGCCCGTACTCCAAGTGCCGCATGTATACGCCGGTGCAACCCGGTGGAGGGCAACAGACGGCCTGACCCTCCTCGGGGATAAAAATTTTGTATCCCCTGCCAAAGTGGAAATGACCCTCGAAAAATGTCTCGCCGGAACAACTGGCGAACTTATGGGTCCAAGCACGGTCAAGGCGGACTTTACAGGCGTCGCCGTGATCCATGACGTACTGCCTCCCCTCATTGGGATGAGCCTTTTCAGCATCATCGCCGAAATCGTCACCGTCATCATCGTCATCCTCCCATTCCTCCAAAATTTGAGGATCAACTTCAGGAGAAGGAGACCTAGGGCCCCCAGACCTTATCAGGATGGCGTCTAGCTTCTCCTCCTCATCAAGACGCGACGGGAAACCCCCCGGCGCCGGTTTACTAGTTCCGGCATCAGCAGAAGACATGTTTACAACAAAACTTCACAAATTAAAAGTTGAGAAAAATTGCTTGTTTACCTTGAAGAAAAGCACTAGCCGACGTAACAATTCTGAAGATTTGAAGAGAGAGAAGCCCTTGAAAGTTTAGAGAGGAAAATTTTGGAGAGAATGAAATTGGTGGCCAATTTCAGAAACTAACTGCCCTATTTATAGGAAAAAGCCCATGAAGAAGGACCAATCAGGGAACAGCCCATGAAGCGTCAGCCAATCAGCAAGCAAACACGTGTCGGACATGCAACCACGGAATGTCAATCGTTGTAACAGTTGAACGTCAATCAATGCAACAGTGACCAAGCGTCTTCAACACGCCCATTCATATCTCCTTGCCTATTCATCTTCCTCAACGAATTCCTAAGTATCTGTTCTCCGCCGGCCACATGATCAACCAAGCTAGGTAGCACACGGGGCAATCAAAAACAACCGGCACTCTCAACCCTGGTCTCGGCCAGCGTCACTTCCTTTTCCACATCGGATGCCCTTTACACATCCATGTGGAGGGGGGATATGGTACGGCCTAAACAGAACCAGGCCGAGGTAGAAGAAGCCGATGCATTAGAAAAAGCCGATGCAGAAAGATTTTTGCAAATTACTTGCGCAGAATATACGCTCAACATACATCGGAGCCCATACCACGGCATAGACTACGCTGGGGGCAAATTGATGGGGCATATTCTGCACCGCTGACCAAGTCAACCTATTGAGCAAAGGTCAAATATATCCACAGCAAGTCAGCGACTTAGACAGCCTAGCCGATGCAGCCCATCGGCCTGTCACCTGGGTCTCGGCAAGGCAACCCGCCAGCCGGGGCACATATCCGCGTACTCATATCCAAGGCCCCTCGGCCGGCCTGCCATGGGTCCATCGGCCGAGGGTAGAACGGTCTTTCTACCTGCTAGCCACTTGGCCACTACGTGACAAAAAGTGAAAGTCTATAAATACTCCTCAACCCTCATTGAGGAGGGGATCGACAATTTAACCTAAGAATCACTATTCATCTGGTAATATCTTCCTTATCTCTCTACAATACGCATTTAGCCAAGTAACAACTTATCTCTCTAAGTTTACTGACTTGAGCGTCGGAGTGAGCTCGCTCGGTCCAAAGCCGAGCCCTCAGTTTGTTCATCGTTTCAGGAGGCCGAAAGGAGGATTCAAGCAAGGACATCATTCTACAAGCTACGAGTGGTAACTAATATCTGCTCTGGAATTACACCCGGAACAAGTTCAATATAAGTTAGTTTAACTACTTTTAGCCAAAAAAGAACATAGCCTACTCTTATGTAGTGGCTAGTTATAACTTATATACGTTATGTTTCATGCTATCTTAACGTTTATATCATATGTTTCTACGTTATCTTACTATGAGGTAGACTGGCAGAAGATTAGAGATGAAAGTGGATCGGATCAGACCGTACTCGTCCCAATCTACCGTGCTTGAAGAAAAAATGGCACATAAAGGTGGGCATTGTGTCGTGCCGGTAAAATGAAAATAGCAGCCCATGGGCCATGGCATTCTCCAGCAAACTGTGTCATCGTTTTAGCAAGAAAACTATATTAACCATCCATCGATTAACAACATTATACATGACAGTTTTATATTGAATTTCATCTTGGAAATGATTCGATTAAACGCGTAAAATTGGTTGACATCTAAGAAATTCAAAGGATATTATACCCTATAATCCTATATATGACATACTCTTATGTTACTAGTGCCAATCAAAATCAGCTAAAAAAATGTTCCATTTCAATCATCAAATAGTCTATTTTATCGTGCGCCAATGTTCGTATAATCATATCGTGTCATGCTTATTAAGTGGTGCATCGTTCTCTCGTATCGGGTTAGGTAGCGGAATTAGGATTTAAAATATAAAAATGTAAAATTTACTCATATTATTAGATGGGATACATAAGCTAGCGATTTTAACCAGGTAGTCGAAATAAGTAAGACGGTAAGAGTCAAATCCACTCGGAGAAGGTCGATTGTTGACATTATTCCTATGGATACCAACAGGGGCGGAGCTACCCATTGGGCTATATGGGCTGTAGCCCAGGGTACTTTTTTGAAATAAAACTTCATAGCTGAGGCCTGAGGATAATACACAGTTGTTCTAACTTGTTCCAATGGTGAAGTAATGTTATACAAAGCCAGTGACCCGCGTTCGATTCTTCATTTGTTCATTTTTTACCCACTCCGTTCAAAATAGGGAGGTTTGGGTTCCTCTTATTTCTTTGGTGAATATACTCAATATAGCTATATATTGTCAACATGCAATTTCATTTTTTTTACTCCTTTCGGTCCCGGTTATTTATTTACCTATTTTTATATTAGGGTGTCTCATTTATTTTTTTACCTTTCTAATATTAGGAGGATTTTTATGTGTACCTTGATCATAGACATCTATTATGGTCCACCGATAATCCACTAATAAGTAAGTAACAACCACCACAAACGGTCTCATCCTCTTTCCTGAATCTTTGTGCTAAAACCAAATGTAAACAAACGACTAGGAGGGAGGAGTAATTGTTCTAAATTAATTACATTTCGGGTTTCTTTGTAAACACACAATTACTATATCCGTTTTGATTGTTCAAAATATATTACATTCTCATGCATTTGGTAAAACATATGAAGTGCGTTATCATGTATATAAATAACATCCATTCCAAAAAAACTCTATAAATTTAATTAAAATATAACTCATATAAATTTTAACATATATAAAAAAAATGATTTGAATGAAGGAAATATTTAACAAATATATAAAACAAATTGGTCTATGTATTGGGTCATTTTTGGAGGAAATAAAGACATGATAATAATGTCTTCATTTCATTTTGAGCCTTACAATAAGTTAATTTTTTTTTTCATTTTAAGTTTAGCCCTACATTGATTCAATTTCTGGCTCCGCCCCTGGATACCAATTACCAACATGGTAATATTTATAAGTCATAACCAACTACGTATCTAGTTGATTTTTAAGATGGTCATATTCGTTTGAAGTTCAACACGTGTCAACTATTTACTCATATTATTAGATGGGACAAATCTTATCTTTATAAATACATAAACATTTCATGCATCCACATTAATCCACGTCACCTTATGCAATTTTTTTTTTCTTTTTTCTTTTTTTCCCATAAAATAAATCGTGGGCCCCTTTGCCAGTTAGTTGAATTAATTTCTTTTTCATTAAAGACTTATCGTGTTATAATCTGATAAGTTAATGTATGTTTGTATAATGATTACTATTTCTTCCATTTTACAACTTCAAGAATAATTTTTTCAATCATGAATATCAATACAACGTTCCCAAAATTGAACAAATTAAAATTGATAGAATAAGGGTTTAAAAATTGATAGCTTTAAAAAATTACGGAGTAGTTACATCAATCTTAAATACTCGTAATTTTTTAAGCATGCAATTATCAGATTTACATATTTTCTAATTGTATAAAATAATTACCATTTGGTTCTCATGAAGTATAACTATTAAAAAAAAATAACATGCTATTTTTTTATGACTAATAAAGAATCTTAAAAAATTACTCTAAACACTAGAAGGAAAAATAATGGATTTCATCACTACATTAATATTTTTTTTTAATATTAATCATTATATCAATGTTCCTAAAAATATACCAGAATAATTTTGCACGGGTTTAAAACTAATGTAGTATACCATGAAATTTTCTAATATTTGGAATGATATTAGACTCTTTTAGTTAATTCTATATTTATGTTTATTAAATTGTATTGTAAACCCTTTTAAAATTTGACAATTGTTTCGATTTTATAGCGATATTTACATTGTTAACTATTTATTATTTTACATACTTTGCATTTAATATACTCTATATCATGTTTTAACCCTGAATTCATGCATTTTTTTTCACGGATTTAAAACATGTGTAAGTTTCAAACCTTTGCAATTTTTGCACGTGTTTTAACCTATTATCATTACAAAAGAAACAGAGTATAAAATATTCATGTATTTTGGTTTAACATTTTTTAAATGTTAATCATTATATCAATGTTTTTAAGAACATACCCGTGCAACACGGGTTAAAAACTAGTTTTTTATTATTCTTAAAGCGTTTTGCTTTTTGTCTCATCTTATCATTTCACCCGTTTCATATTTAAGACAGATATACCCGTCTTAAACAAGAATTTGGCCAACTATTTAGACTGCTCTTCTTATATGTTTTGGGCTTGTTACGTCAGTCGTCAGTAGTACAATTTGGGCTGAAACTCTAATTCTCCTTGGTTAAGCTATATCATATTGGGCCATTTAGCCCTGACCTCCAAAATGGACTGTTTAATCGCAAGTTGCTTGTCATTACTTTGACATTGAACCTTGTTCACTTGCTACGAATTACGAGTACTTAGGGTAAAATTATTGGTAGTCTTGAGACAAGACTTTGGTAAATCTTAAGACAAGACTCACCCAAGATTACCAATAATCTACCAAAGTCTTAACAAAGTCTTAAGTTGAGTCTTGAAAATCCAAGACTCAACTTAAGACTTTGGGTGAGTCTTGACCCCACCTTGAAAGAAAATTATCCAATGAGTGACTCTCATGTGTCATTTTTTTTTTGTAAAAGAAGAAGTAAAGTGAAAAAGTAGAGTCAGAGGTGAGTTTGACGGATAATGTATAAAGTCTGAAGTGAGTCTGAACAATAAAGAAATAATAAAAGTTAGTGGAAAGCTGACGTGACAGAGTCTTAAGACTTGAGAGGGTCTTACTGATAATCTCACCCTTAGGTCTTGTTCTTTCTAACTTAATTTCACCGTTATTTCAGTTCAACTCAACTTTATTCGACAATTTTAGTTCAACTCAGTTTAAATGCTCAATTTTATTCAAATTACTAATTAAATGTCAGTTCAGATCAGTCTAAGTCAGCTCAATTTGGTTTAACTCAGCTGCTTCAAGCCGAAAATAACAGAGCTTTAGCCTTTTTGGATATGTTGAGGAAAAATAATAATAATACCACATTTCCATATGTAAGCGCCCATATTGGGCAACTATTAAATACGATAAGAATCAATTATTTTAAGAACCGTTGTATGTAATTTGATATTTGGAAATAAAATGTAGTGTATATATATACTTGCGATTAGTGAATTTACTCTTATCTTTGTGAATTCAACAAGGCCATTTTTTTCCCTATATTTGACACAACATTCTCTTAATATAGTTTTTATAATCTTTTTCATAATTAAGGGTGATGTATCATATTCTAATGAAACATGGAAATGAGATAGAAAATCCAGACTTAATATGTTGAGGCCTATATTGGTCTTTGATGGAAAGTCTTCTCTTCCTATTTTTAAAATATTTATATCTTTCAACTAGTTCTAGAAATATCATTTTTGATTTGGTTGGCCATGCACTAGTGTTTTGTCCTTAGACCTACAAACAAAATCACTCTTTCTCACCGACACTATGATCATTGTATCACACTATTAATGATTATTGTTAGGAATAACAAAAAAAAAATATCATGATTAATAAGTGTAATGTGCTTCCAATCTTCCATAATCATAAATCATTAGGTGGTACTTACTCCTCACGCTCTCAAGTGGCAAGCAACACGTGCACTTGTTTTCTCTTCTAAGAATTAAGGAGCACTTTAAACTTAATCATGCTACTCAAAGTGCCATAGACCGTATAAGTACCTCCTAATGATTATGGCCATGGTTGGAAGCACCATGATTTTAGCTAGAAAGAATATTTTGTAAATCCATTATTAAATCAGCAAGTCTCCCTTGTGACGGGTATATCCGTCACAAGTTTTACGATGAATCAACTACTACACATGTGGATAAATAAGACAAAATAGATTGTTACTCTCTATGCATCATGCTTTTATCTTATCTACCCATATGGGTAGTACTTGACCCGCCACAAGCTTGAGACGGATATACCCGTCACAAATGAGAATTTGTGTTATTAAATAATACTCCGTATGGAACTATTTTACATTAAATGAACATAAAATTACTCTATTTTACTTTACTGATTGAAAATGTAAATTGTTTTACACGAGACCAATCTAAGATGTTAATTCTGATATTCCATTAGATATCTTTAATCAAGTTGGTCTAGTCGCTGTGGAGTGTGGCCTTGTGGGTATAATTACTTAACCAAAGGTCATGAGTTCAAATTTTGTTCTTTCACTTGATTTTTCATAGTAAAAAAAGTTTTATGCACCCTGTCCACCAAACTCTAGAATTGCTGCTCGTTTTTTTTTTTTTTTTTTTTTTTGATGAGGAAAGGAAACTGGGTTAATCAAAGACTAACCCATAACACCCTCTCGGGTGAGAACGGTAACAGAAAATCAAACATTTTCAGTTACCAAGAAGAATAAAAGAGGACAAGAAGACGATGACTCTGAAGAAGTCGGGCCTTAAAAGCAAGAATTGCCGCTCGTTGACTCTTCTTATAAGAGTAGTTTTTATTGAGGGAAGACACTTAGAGCATGTTTGGCCTCGATTCTCAAAAATGAGTTTTTGTTTTTCAAGCTTAATTTTTCAAAAAGTTTTTCAAAAGCAGAAACAACAAATATATGCTTCTATTTCTATGGACAAAAATATGGATGTTTAGCTTTTGAGAATTTTTGTTTAACTTTTAGAAAATGTTGTGTTTGGCCAAAAAGTGTTTTTGAGTCTAAAAACACTTTTACAAACTAGGCCAAACACAACCAAGGATGTCTTAGTCTAGTGGTTAAGACGGAGGTATTGTGGACAATAGGTCCCAGGTTCGAATCCCCCCTCCCCATTATTGTAATGCGACTATGTGCGCGCTTCGTGAGACCAAAAAAAAAAAAAAAACTAGGCCAAACACACACTTAATCACCTTAAAAATTTCGACGATGTGGATTAAATAGTCAATTAATTTTGGGATAAAATATTTATAGGCGTGTCACTGACTTGGCCCATGCACATGTGATATGTATGAATGTATGATGTATCTTTTCACCGTGCAAATATGCAATCAAGTTCGATCCTTTATTAACGGACAAAATCATTGCATATTCAATTTTTATTTTATTTTTTTGATAAAAAAAAAGTCAACCCTTCGATTGATCGAAAGTGAGAAAACCAGAAAAGAAAATTGAATCTTGGATCCAATTCCCTTTATTTCAGTGACATTGGATCTAGTGTTTCCCTCAAGTTACTTGAAGCACACGAAAATTGCGACGGAAAAAAATCAAGAATTTAAGTTTAAAAGAACAGGACCTAAGTGGTAGAATACACCGAGTATTTCATAACCCAAAAAAGGTCGATGAGAATTTAACACATTAGCTTACAACATGACTGAATCGGTGAATCTGGCTCTTATTATTACGAAACCAAGACCATGAAACCGAAATTACAATACAAAAGATGTAACTATCTCATTTATATTGCTCCTCCATCGAGCTTTACAATCTAATCACTAAATGCCCTAAGTGAGACCCGACAAAAAAAACGTGTTAGCTAATTTAGCTGATAACGAAATCATCTAGAGATGATACTCATGAGTAATGACTTCGATTTGACTCATTTTGAACGCTCGTACGACTCTCCTTTAACATGATACTAAACAGGCAGTTTTTACCCCATGCATTAACCAACTGCATTTTACTCGAAAATTAATGGGATTACAATAGTTCTACCGAGTTTCTACATGGGTATACCCGTATTCTATTGGGAGTACAGTTGAACTTTTTTAACATACAAGAGAAGACCTGAGTGATGAGGCGGTAGGTAGATTGGTGCATGACGCCCATCGGATAACCGTGTCAGTCACCACAATATCGAGCTGGTCAAACTCGCCAAGACTAATCGTTCTATTCCTTTTGTTGTGGATGCCCAAAATCCTGACGCCGGTGACTTCAGTCATCTTGGACTCTAGTGACTTCTGCTTCTCTGTATTGTCAGTTCGCGAGTAAAGAGAAGTATCGGGTTTGCCAAGTCGTTCATCCACGTCCGCCCCTGGTTTAATAATACAAACGCATTGGAGTCAATTGCATTCGGAGATGTAATAATCAACGAATAATCAACAAGAACGACAACGATGACGACAACGACATTAGCCTAGTGCCTCCAGGTCGTACGGAGCATTACCCTTGTGTTAGCAAATAGAGAGGCTATTTCCAAATAACCCATGAGCAAAAGGGTCTTAGAAGAGGGCTTAAAATTCTTTTCTTCAAACACAAATTCTCATATGAGACGGCCTTTTGATGATTACGATGAGGCTTACCTGTATGAACTGTATCGAGGCTTCCCTTGTTGCTGGAAAAGACTTCAGAATGACTTTCTTGCTTAACCATGGGGCTAAAGAATGTGAAGCTAGGCATCGAAGGGAACGGTGAAGCAAACTCCACATCACCGGATTTACATTCTTCATTGCTACCGAAAGAAAATCCACTCGTTATAGGCGTGGCTGGTTCAAAACGGAATGCTGAGAAAGATGATTTGCATGAGAATGTTGGTGATTGGGGTTCACATATTGCAGGAGATCTAGTATCGAAACTTATATCTCGATCTCTGGCAATAAACGTGACTGAAAATGAGTCTGCTCGAGCTTCCAGTGTCCCAGAGCAGGACACATCCTGTTCATACAAGTCTTCGTTGGCGGTTGGAACCTCTTCCATCCAAGATTGTGCTATATTCAAGCAGAAGAGCAACATTAGCAAAATCGATCAATCACGATCCGATTTTTCCAAGCATATCATGACTCATGAAGATCAGTATCAAGAACAAAAATGTGCCCCAGTGCCTCAAAGGATCCCACCTTTGATGGGAAAAGGGGGCCAGATTTACGCAATCTTACATGTGTATTTCATTCAACACACAGGCTGTACCCGGCTTCTAAGTGCATACAATTTAGCGAGTCATTTTGTGTCCATTTCACCATTCGAAACCCAAAAATTAAGTTAACATGGATGGTATTGGTAACCCAAGTATTATTACCTCATAACACTAGTAGCAAGAACTAATATTTTTCCATCAACCAACTCAAATCTTGAAAAGGAAACAATAACAACTAGGCCGGGAAGCAGTTTATCAATAAATTAACCATATAAAACTTTCCAAGTGCGATAACAGTACCGATAAATAACCAACTATTTTCATTTTGGAAACAATGAGCACAAACATACACAAATATCATTGGTCATCATTGCGTATTTAGCAACTGCCAAACACTTAGACAAATATCATTGGTCATCAATGCGTATATAGCAACTGCCAAACACTTAACACAAATATCATTGGTCATCAATGCGTGTATAGCAACTGCCAAACACTAACATATGATTAGTTAAAGATACAGAACCGTACCTAAAACCTGCTGAGCTGTCAAGCGCTTCAAAGGATCTATGCATAGCATTTTCCTGATCAACTCCTTGGCAGATTTTGATATATGATCCCATGGTTCAGACGGGAATCGCAAATCAGCTGCTCGAACAGCATCAAATATCTTAGACTTTGTCTTCCCCCAAAAGGGTGGCATACCACTCAAAAGAATATAGAGAATTACACCGGCACTCCACACATCTGCAGCCTGTGTATAACCTCCGGACAGAACTTCGGGAGCTATATAAAATGGACTCCCGACTGTCCCATGTAGGCTCTGCCCTGCTTGAGAAATAAGCAAATGCTTAATTTCTAGCTATAATGACACGTTAAGAGTATTAATGACTACGATGAGGTCTTGGCCTAAGGGTTGAAACAGTGAAACTCGAGACAGTAGGCCTGTGTACATCTGTCACAGGTTTGAATCTATCCTCCATGTAAATGTACTGCCATTGCGATTTGCGCCTCATTTCACACAAAAAGAAAAAATACGATCACTAATTACAGTGAACATCAAACGGAGAGGGCATTACCTGGCATGATGTAAGTTGCAAGACCAAAATCTGCCAACTTAATAGGAGACGAAGATGCCTTTGTTGCTAATAATATATTTTCTGGCTTCAAATCTCTATGAACCACGCCATTATCATGACAGTACAAGACCACTTGCATCAAATGCCGGAAAAGGGTTTTCGCCTTTAATTCCGAGTATCTACCGTTTTTCTCTAACTGGTGGAACAATTCTCCACCGGCACAAAGTTCCATCACCAAGTGCACAAAATCTTCCTCTTCATAAACTGCTTTGAGATCAACCACATTTGGGTGACCCGATAATCTACTCATAATCTCAATCTCAAGTTTAATACTCCGGACATCATCTTGGGTTACCAATCTATCTTTTGCAATTGACTTGCAAGCCAACATCTCCCCGCTGAACTTATCAGCACATGACCGGATAACACCAAATTGCCCCCACCCCAACTGCTCTCCTAGAACATAACGATCTTTTAATCTCGACGTCTCCTTGGCATTCAATATTGTCTCCTTCAAGTTTGCTGACTTAAAACAACGACATGGCTTGCTATTTATAGATGAAGCCATATACGGCAACAGCAGCAACAACAACAACAACAACAAATCCTAAATGGGACAAAACCAAACTACTAGATACACTGATTGAAACACAGCCACCTATCCTTCGGGTAAAATTATTGAGGCCGAACTGATATCCCTTCTTCCTCAAGAAAAATTGTCAAAATTGTATTAACAAGTCAAAATTTCGGAATTCCTCGACAACTCAATGATTGCCAAGCTCAACGGTCAAAGTCCAAGTCAATCCAAGAAGCAACCTTCTGTACCACAATTTTATAATTCAACAACCCGAACTTTACTTCACTCACTAGGCACAACTAGAAACAACAGAAGGTTCCAGACTTCCAGCTCAAAACATCCAGATAAGAAAAAAAAAAGGAAAGCTCACATGAGAGTCAAGTCTGGAACAGCTGGATATAGTATGACACAAAAAATTCCCTAATTATTTCTTAAGAAAAAGCAACACAGCACATCTTTTTCCTCTTCTCTTCTGCAAAATATAAATCACAAACAGAAAATGAATAAAGCAGCTTGAAACCTATATGAATATCATATATCAAATTAAATAACATTAAGTCAATCTCATACAATGAAGAACACTGATTGAACTTTTGTACCTCTTAAATCAAATTTGAAAATACTACAACAACAAAGCCTTAGTCTCAATGTAGGTTGGGGTCGGCTAACATGAATCATCATCCGAATCCGTCTAGGTTCGAAACCGCCGGTTAAAAAAAAAAAGGATATTGACATCTAATATAATAACAAATCTAAAACAAAAAAGGGAGAAATAGATTAACACTAAGTTCAAAATTAGAATAAAATTGTTTCACCAAACATCAAATTACCAGAAAAGAAACGGACAAATGAAGTAAAAATAGCTAAATTCAGCAAGTACCAACTTAAATTAAACCCTAATTATAACTACCCAACTAACAATTCAGGTAAATAAACAACAATGCTGATCAAAATCACCCAAAATTTGAATTTTTGAGAAGAAAAAAAAAACAATAAAATCTAAAATATAACTACCCAACTAACAAATTCAAGTAAATAAGCAACAAAACTGATCAAATTCACCCGAAGTTTGAATCTTTGAGCACAAAAAACACAATAAAATTCAGTAAATACACACTCAAATCAAACCAAAACTACAACCACCCAGGACCCAGCTAACAATTTCAAGTAAATAAGCAACAATACTGATCAAAATCAACTAAAGTTTGTATCTTTCAGAACAAAAAAAAAAACACAGTAAAATTCAGCAAATACCCACTTAAATTAAACCTAAAATACAACTACCCAACAAATAATTTTGAAGCAAATAATGTTAATAAGCAACAATATTGAGCAAAATCACTCAAAATTTGAATCTTAGAGAACAAAAAAGAGCACAGTAAAAAAATCCAGCAATTACCCACTTAAATTAAAGCCAAAATACAACTACCCAACTACTAATTTTGAGCATTTGAAGTAAATAAGCAACAATATTGAGCAAAATCACTCAAAGTTTGAATCTTTTAACCAAAAAAAAACACAATATACAAAAGATCATGAACAAAAAGATGAGAAAACAACCTGAATTTGAGAAGAATAAGAAGAAGAAGAAGAATCTAGGGATAGAGAAAGGGAAAGTTAGGGAGACGTTGAAGAAGAGTTTAAAGTCCCAAACTTTCTCTTTCTATACTTTCTCTTTTGATTTGAGTTGCTAAAATTCTACCCAACAATACAAGTTGGTATTTAAGTGTGATTAATTTTGAGTTTTGAAGAAGTTATTGTGGTTGTGTTTAATTGGTGGGATTAGTTTAGGTAAATAGTTCTAATTAATTAAGGAATTGTTAATTTTACTTGCTGAGTTGTTGTTTTCCATTAACTACTTGTATTAGTTAATCACTATATTTCCTCTACTTGTTTCTCTCTTTCTTGTCTCTCTCCTTTGATGTTAGTGAGAGTAGATCCGGTAAGTAGATTAGGTCGTGTCATTTTGGGTTGGCAAGGTTTGGTTTAGGTTTAGTTGGTCATTTTGGTCCGAGTCAGCTGTAATTATGGATAATAATTAGCTTGCAATAATAAAAATTTGGGCCGGATTATAATAAGTTGGGTCAATTTAAGTGCGGATCTTGAGTTTGGTGTCGGGTCGTTTATTTAGGCCCGGTCATCTGGATCGGATAATTTTTGCTAGGTTTAAGTGAAAGTCCCTTAATAATAAGATAAAGCGGAACTGAATACTACCCCTTGAAAATAATAAGATAAAATCATAAAATCGTTTGCTATTATAACCTCTAAATTTTTCTTATTATGTGAATATCTATAATCTATTTAAATTTAAAATCATAGTAATAAAAAAATCAACACTTATTCAAACATTCATACAAGTATTAGTAGTAATGAATCCTTTATTCAACGAATTTAACTCGAGAATTACTACGCACTCTCGTATTATTATTATTTTTTAAACGTGTTGTAGGTCACATGATACACTCGGGTGGGACAATATAAACCCAAACAAGTGAACCATGATAAAAAGTTTCAACTTGACCCAATAAAAAGTCTCTAGATTATACATTACTAGTATTGCTGCCCGGCTTCGCCCGGGCTACCTCTACTTACCATTAATTTTTTTTTTTTCATTAAATAAAATTACTTAAAATTGCATAACCCATAAATTTATCAATAATACATTTTTCAATGACATATCTTAAAATTACGATGAAATAAATTTTGAGATAAATCCACTACTCCCGCTATTAATATTTTACTCTTATTAATGAAACAATAGTAATAACATTTCACTACTTTCCCGTAATCATTGTTACTTTCACTACTCCCGCCGTAATTATTATTCTTTTGTCCTCTTGTCGCATTAATATTGATAATTTCACTACTCCCGCCGTAATTATTGTTATTTTCACTATTGCCGTATTAATATTGATTATTTCACTACTTCCGTTGTTGTTTCTACCACTTTCACTAATCTCGCTGATAATATTGTTACTTTTACTATTCAAATGAGTTATTACTATCATATAACTATCTCCAATGTTACTACAATTCTTTTCTGGCGAAATTACTTTTACTACTTAGGCATGCAATTTTAAGAGGATTATTGCAAATTTAAGAGGATTATATATTTATATAAATATATTACATATATGCGTTAAATCAAATCGAAAGAATTGTGCAATATTATATATTATGGAATCTAACTTGAATTATTTATAACCTACTTATATTATATTTTTGTATGTTAAATAATTAACATCTCTATACATCCAATAAACTATAAAGTTTAATAAAATTGCATAGATTTTAAATTTAATATATAATTTTATGATGATAATAATTAATACCATAAGTGTGCATGTTTATACTAATTAATTATTTTATTTTAAGGAACTTGACCATCTTCTAGTCTTCTATAAATATTTAGGAAAATTACCAAGCATCTTCTTTCTTTTAGTCTCCTTGAAATTGACCATCTTAATTAATTATTTTATTTTAAGGAAATTGACTATCTTAATTAATTTTTTTATTTTAAGGAAATTGACCATGTTTTAGTCTCTTACAAATGTTTAGGAAAGTTACCAAGTTTCTATCTAATTTAATTTTAACCCAAACTATACTATATAATACTCCCTCCTATTCACAATAAACCTCCAATTTCATTTTGACACAAAAATTAAGAAAACACACTACCCCACCATATAAATAAATTTGGACCACACAAATACACTACCCCACCATACAATTAAATTTGGACCACACAAACACTTACCAAGAAAGGAAATAGGGAGGTTATTGTGAATAGACGGAAAAGGAAATAGGGAAGTTTATATTGAATAGGAGGGAGTATTTGCATTTAGATCCCTTAATCGGGTCCATCACATGGTGCTAGTGATTTAAAACTATATAGTATAATTAATTTGTATAACTTTCTTTAATTACATTGAAGTCCCTTGATTTATGGATTTAATATATAGTATTGATTATCAATTAGTTTACTTAAAACCGTCTTAATTTAAAATCTCTCCCAAAATACAACTCACAATCCTTTGGGAGAGATTTCCGACTACCACCCCCTTTCGACTCCTACCCATTACTGGTACGGACCCACACCTCCATTTTTGCTCATTTTTAAGCTCTGATCATTATTTAGTTATCCAATTTATTAATTTCATATCCTTAATTTTAATGTTGGTTTCATATTATTCTTGCTGCTGCTGTTTTTGTTTTTGTTAGATACCCCTTGAGTTAATGATTGATGAAATTCAGTAGCCCAATTCAGTAATTCGTACTCCCTCTGTATCATTTACCGTTTTTATTCTTTGTAAGCGGTATTCTAATCAAAGGTAAACAAATGACTGGGACGGGATGTATTAAAAAGACATACTTGTTAATTAAAATTACCTATTAAGGTTGAATTATTGAATAGTTTCATAAGGTATTCCAATTTGTTTGTTGATGTGAAGTTAATGTAATCATTTTGCTAGCAATTTGATTGATCAGAAAATCTGGGCTAATTCTGGGATATAAAGATGCAAACTGTAAGATCGAGTTTCAAAGTTCCAAACTTTCTGATATTTCTGGGATTGATCAGAAAATCTGGTGTAAAACGGATTTACAATGTAAACCCACATTATAAAGGCGGTTATACTCATAATGCAGTTTGTATAAGTTACTGAAACTTGCTTTTAGAGGTTATTTTGGTCAGTTTTTTGTGGCGGTTTTACACAAATACCTGTGTACAACGGCCCTGCACAAGTATTTGCGAGGATGTAAAGATGGTAGTTGTAAGATGTGGAGCTTAAAATGGCAAAAGCTGAAGTCTTTAATTTTAGGGATATTCTCTCCCCTGAACTTTTTCGTTTTCTAAGGTGTACCCATCGTTTTTCACAAAAAAACTTTGACCAACAATAATTCTCTAAAACGGTAATTTTTTTTTTCAAACCAATTATCTCTTCAAGGCTTTGAATTTGAAAAAAAAAAATCCCCGTTTTTTGAACGCGTAGCCGGTACTTATGGTTGGTCAAAGCTTTTTTAACGAATAAACTTTGACTGACCATAATTCCCGACTACGAGTTGAGACGTCGGTGAATTCTTTTTCAAACTGAAGACCTCTTCAAGACGGTGTTTATCGTATTCTGAACTTGTAGCCAAGAGTTATTGACAGTCAAAATTTTTTTGCAAGAAAAGAGGGGTACATCTTAGAAAATGAAAAAGTTGAGGAGTACACGAGAGAATATCCCTTAATTTTAATTTCTGTTCAGTGTGATTTGATGGTATTTGGTGAGAACTGGTCATAAAATGTAAAAAAGACTTGAATAGGAACCCGTTTGAAATAGCTCTCGTCTTGCATAAGTATTTGGGATGGATTAGGCAATTGCTGCTGAGTGCTGACTGCTGTCATCATGTTTAGCTTAGCTTCTAGTTTGCCGTGGGAATTGGTTTATCCTGGAATTATATATCGGCATAAACTGTCAGGCGTCGGCTAATCAGCTAGAGAAGTGGGTTATGTATAAAAACCTTAGACTTGAATAGGAACCCGCTGAAATAGCTTACGGCCTTAGGTCTGAGGCATAGGTCGATACTCAGCCTTATAGTTGGATTATGACTGTCCTAATCATTTGTTTACCTTTTATATTCTTTGTGAGGGTCATTTTAATCAAAGGTAAACAAATGAATGAAACGGAGGGAGTAAAACTTATGGGAGTTTTGGTCTGGAAGAGGCTGAATGTTTTGTTTCAATGTGATATTCTCATCTCGGGAACTTCTGTGTAAAAGGGTAAATGCTGTGTTTCGAATTTGGGTACCCGAAAACCGAATGCCTTGTTTTTTTCACGTATTTGAAAACCGGGTTCAGCTTTGACTTTTCGATCGGGTAGCCGGCTTGAAGTGTTGTACTGCTGTTGTTGCTAGTTATCATGTTAATTGAAGCCCAAATAGAAATTCAAGAAAAAAACAAGAGAAAAGCGAAACTTAAATGTGCTTAGATACACACTATATTCCATTTAAGTTGTATATTGAAACGAATGATTATTATGCCGTCAATGTCGAGTCATTCTGTTTTAAGCTATTAAAATGTTCTCCCTGCATGATCTGATGTGAATACCTGAAAATTCATATTCATGTGCACAGTAAGCCTGAGCAGGGGTGGCCGTACATGTAGTCATAACATCGAGAATCTTTTTGTGCGCAACTGTGCAGGCACCCCGATTTTTTATTTTTGATAAATAAAAAACAAGTACTCCATACTACTAGTTTACATGCAACTCGAAAAAGTCGCTTTCAGTTGTGCACATCTTAAACATTGTTTTCCATGCAGGGAGTTCTTCTAATCGTTCCCATGGCACTTGCAATGATTATAAGCCCTGTGAGCCTTGTTAATTACGGTTTACATCCAACATCAAAGATCTTATATCACAGCTTTGTGAGACGTACTTCATCATCATCATCATCATCTCTACGTGTCCGTCCTATCCAAGCTGTGCAAGATAATCAGGGCCCTAGAAGATTAGTAGATATTATCCGCACTGTACCTGACATATCACGAAACTATTTCAAAAGTCCTTCTCGGAGGGCTCTCTTTGGAGGGATCGCCTTATTAGGTGGTTTTTACGTGGCACAAACCATTTCTTTATCTTTTGGAGCTTTGGGGGTGAATGATGTGATTGCTGCCGTATTGTGTGTTATCCTTACCGAATTTTCTACCAAGTTCTATTATAGTCGATCAAAGGTAACCTTCCCCATTGCCCTTCTCAACAATTTCAAGATGGGATTCACTTATGGTCTATTCATCGATGCTTTCAAACTCGCTAGTTGACCCAATATAGGCGCTTTGAGCCGATGATTAGGTTAGACTATACTGTGATGTACATACATAACTAGTGCAACATTTACTCCTGCAATTTTGGTATAAAATTCATGTTGCCCCTTCATTTCTTGACGTTTTTTTTTTTTTTTTTTTTTTTTTTTTTTTGAACTGATGAATCACTTCAGAAGCTCCAATTTTTTTTGTATTCGCACCAATTTACATGGCATCGCTAGTGTTGTGTTGTTTCCGTGAAGATCTGCTTGAAATGATATTCTGTAGATTATAGTAATGTTGCAATGTTGTTTCCTTGTGGTGTTGAAAGAGGTAAACGAGCCACGAGAAGAGTTTTGATACTGAACTATGGCGTCTATTTCAAAGTTGTAGGCTTGTAGCATTTCAAATTATAGCATAGCCAAGGAAACCTAGTGATAGCACTGAGAAAGGCTGAACTCAGAGGAAGAAGGAAGAGCGGATTATTGTACTTAGATGTTCTTGAAAAGTTGAAAGGAAAGCAACAGTCGTGCACGTGCCTGCTGCGCCTATCAGTGCAGTAGACGGATTTGGTTCGACGTGAAGTGAAGCTCGTTCCTCGAAGACATTGCATTCGAGGGCAACGAGCAAAATACCCATCTGTTGAAACCTTTTTTTTTTTTTTTTTTTACCTGTTCAATATTAAAGTAATTGTCAAAGATAGTCAGATGAGCTGCATTTAAACTAGAACGGGGTATATGAACTCTTATTTTATGTTTCTTTCGATAGTGAGTAGCTTTGTTGAATTGCTCAACAAAGATGGCCAAAATGTAATGATGAACCTAAGATCAAGCCGAGAACAGCTTCGGGCCGACTTAGTTTTGGAGTATATGTTGGAGAAGTACTGCGGTTGGCACTCCTCGGAATGCCAATCGGCAAATGGTAACTTGATAACAAAACTGTCACGAATCGCTTTCCTTAAAGAATATTTCTTGACCCCTGCATTTGTCTTACGTATCATGAAATCTCTAGCAGGATAAGACTATCGATTCCCTCTCGGCTCTCATTCTAGGCAAATAGAATTAAGAGATTGTAATTTTGATTGTTCTTTCAAAGTCGAAAAAATTATGATTTTTTCCTTGTTTTTTTTTTAATCATGTATTTATATATTTACATGTATTCTCGGAATATAATATGTTATATTCAAGACAAACCTTTTGAGACAAGTTCAAACAAGCAATTCTTGAAATCTCACGTCAAAACGAAACCGCGTATAGAACTGTGTCACTCCCGTTTCATGGGGGTGATCACCCCGGCCGGGGCCATCAGACATGTGACACACTGACACATGCCTAAGAAACTTGTGCTGAAAAGGCTACGTATGTTACAGAGTACATAGAGAAACATAATGCAGTAATACCAGACATTACCACACGGAGAAACATAAGTTAACGCCATTGTTAAACAAATCTGTATGTTATTCTTTAACGAGATCTATTATGCATCAGGGTTCTCTTGTGTATTAGAATTCACAGTGATTTTAAGATTGCAAAAAAATGAACACAAAGCAGTTGATACATCTCTATACATATTCAGAGTAATGAAGCGTGTGATTCATACCTTTATATCTATTGCGGTATAGTTCGATCAATCCAGTAATTCTCAACCATCCAATTAAAACAACTAATTGCATCATTAATTCTTTTAGCAAACCAACAAATAATGAAAAACCCTTGAATGGATCACAAAATCAAATCTTTTAGCAATAACCTCATTTGTGAGAATTCAGTTGAAAAAAATATTCCGCAATGGCTTCTGATCGAGTATACAACTTGGTTTCAGCAGGCTTATTATTTATCATCACCAACATTCCAGCCTCCTTCCACGCCCCCGTGTCATAACTGAAGAGTTTCGCCATTGCATTTTTCATCTTAAATTGAAAACATTACTAAAATGCATATTACAAGTTTACAACGGCATCAAGTCCGTATATTACACATTACATAGAGTAGTTCAAATCACATAATGCAGTAAAAGGGAAGGCATACATACATACATACATACATACATACATACTACATACATACATACATACATACATACATACATACATACATACAAATCCTTATTCACTAACAACATCTATTATGCATCAGAGTGCTTCTGTGTATCTCAATTTATACCAACTACCCCGTACTTCCTTACGAATTCTCATTAAACCTCCTCTTAAACCTGTTTACTCTCACTTTGATTGGCACATAAATTCTATCACCAAGATCCTCAACATACCGAAAATAAGATTCTCTCCAACTCCTCTTTATCACCAAAGTTCCAACCACGCCCCAAAATCCGGAAGCAACACCAGACATTACGGCTAGGATGAACCACATCTTATCATATTTATCTTCTTTCTCAACATTATCTTTTCCGGCAGCATGCCTTGTTGGCGAGTCAACTTCAGTGCAATTGTTCAAGGGAAACCCGCATAAACCAGAATTGTTCGCATAGATAGATGGGTTGTCAAGAGTTTGGAGTTGTGTACCTGTCGGAATTCGGCCATGTAGGTTGTTGTTGGACAAATTCAACTTGCTTAGCCATGGTATGGAAGACAAGCTATCTGGTATAGTCCCTGAAAGATGGTTATTCGACAAGTCCAAAGATTCAACCGTCTTCAAGTTGCCTATATTTTCTGGAATATGTCCTGTTAGATGATTATACGACAAGTTCAATGCAAACAACGCTGATATATTTGTGAGCTCTTCGGGTATTGTACCAACTAAATAATTGCTTGAGAGGTCAATTATGGATCCCAATGTTGTTCCGGTGGACACTTCAACTATTCCCTTAACAATTTCTACAATTTCTAGGCTTGTACCACTAATATCACTTTCAAAATTGTAAAATTCAACGGAGCCTAAACATCGAGGTATGTGCCCTGTCAAACCATTCTGAGCAAGTTCCAATACTAGAAGCAACGAACAATTGCAGAGTTGTGAGGGAATGGGCCCATTAAAATGATTACGTCGTAGACTGAGGATTACCAAAGGAGTATCCTGGTCAACATTTCCAAATTGTATCTCTCCGGACAACATGTTGTCACTGAGGTCAAGCACCCTTAAGTCGTTTCCAATATTAAAAAGTGATGAACCATTATTTCCATTAAAAATTGTCCCCGATAACTGATTGGAAGACAAATATATCTCCTCCGTATTATGTAGTAAATTGCCCACCCATTTAGGTATTGTCCCCGTAAGAAAGTTGTTGTGAAGGTCCAGCAAGACGAAGCTACAACCATAAAGCCCATCACAAGCTACATGTTGCGGTAAAGATCCTATAAGATAAGATACTGTGAGAAATTTGTTGAAAAATCCTCCTAGGTTTCAAGGATATTACTCCCTCCGCACATTTGTTTTCATCCCATTTCTCTAATATATGTGAGATTGTGAGAAGTATTTTATTGAAATGGGGTAAAAATAACTGTGTGGACGGAGTAATAAATAGTGGCATCAGTCACGAATAGCATTTCGTTTTTTTATATTGATCTAGTTTTAGGTTTTGGCTTTATTGTTCTTGTATTAGCTAAGTATCTAGCAATTATAGACCATATTGGTTATATAAGACAATTTTTATATATCAGAAATCATTGGCGCGTAAATTGAAAAATCTTTTAGGCATTTACATAATGGCCGTTACTTTGCATAAATACCGATTTTAATATCATGGATTAAAGAAAAACTTGACATTGAACCTGTTAGTTGATTGCCAGAAAGACGTAATTCTTTAAAAGAGCTCAAGTTCCATAGCCACCCGGGCAATTCTCCAGATATGTTGGTATAGGAAAGATCCAAGTATACAATTTGAGTTTGATTCCTTAACCATTGAGGAAACACCGTGTTTATCACACATGAATGAACATTAAAAGTTTGAAGTTGAAAGGGAGGTCGCCAGTTGAAACTCGAGTCAAGATTGAGATTAAGATGGTTGAAATTCATATCCAAATACGACAATTTAGAGAGGTTACCAATTCCGAAAACGGTACCTTGGAGGGAGTTTGATGAAATATCTATATGCTCTATCTCATTTAATTGTCCAATAAAATCATCCGGAATCAATCCACTCAACTGATTGTATGACAAATCCAAATATTTCAAAGCTGACAAATTCACAAAAGATGCTGGAACTTGACCTTTGAACTCACTGTTTGAAAGATCGAGGTAATATAAGTTTGTGAGTTGTCCCAATGAAGATGGCAAACTACCATTCATCCAATTATTATTATGTAGATCAAGGTATTCTAACTCGAAAGCATCACACACAGATGAGCTCATAGAAGGCTCTAGGATATCTCCTTGGGTAATAATATTGTAGGACAAATCCAAGTGTTTGAAGCTGCAAGGATTTCCCATAATTCCCATAATCCCACCTTCCACATAATTAAACTTATTGTAAGTCAAATCAAGAACTTCGAGATGCCTCATGGTTCTAAGCCAGAGTGGAACTGATCCATTTAAGTTATTGTAACGGAGAGAGAGTGATCGAAGAGAAACCATATTCTTAAGAACAGGTGGAAGTGGACCTTCAAAGCTATTGGACCCAAGATCAAGATGTTGAAGAGTGGGGAAAAATGAATTAGAAGTATTATTCCCTATTAATGCCTCTGATAAATGCGAGTTATTTAATCCACAAAAAGATAGGCCAAGTGATGAAAGAGAAGGAAGTGTATTGAGCACTTCAAATGTGTCGTGTGCTCGGGACAGGTCACAACTGCTCATCTCAAGAGACTGTAATTTTAAAAGGCCAAATGCCCATCTGAAACCTTCAGCATATAAACCACGTGTTGTAGTTGTGCAAACATAATCAAAATGAAGATCAAGGTGTACCAGATTTGTGAGGTTGCCAAGTTGTGGGGGAAGGGGGCCAGAAAAGTTAGCTGAAGAGAGATTTAGATACCTTAAGTGCCTCAAAGATCCTATGAAATTTGGAACTCGACTTCCAGAAAAGTCATTCCCGCTTAAGTCCAAATGAGTTAGGAGATTGAGTTCGAGCAAAGAAGAACTTACTCCAGAAGATACCATGGAAACTTGAGGATTGGGCAGACAACCAGTATAGAATTGTTGTGGCTGAGTCCGGAGATTCAACTTGACAACATTATGAGTAACATTGTCGCAGGTGACTCCGTGCCATTGACAACAATCTTGACCAACCCATGAAGAAAGGAGCTTCTTAGGATCTTGGGTGAAACTTTGTTTGAACTTTAACAATGCATCAAGTTCATGCTTTTTGCACCTTATTAAGCCTAATGATTCAAGTTCAGTTGCATGTACACATACTGAGGATTGGAACATTTGCGAAAGAACAATGACAACGAGAAACGAGATTCTTGCCATTATACTAAGTGGAAATCAGATTGAGTTTTCTGTTTTAGTGGAGTTTACTGTCAGTTCTTCTTATTTTTTTGGGGAAAGAAGATGGTACTTAAAGTTGAAAAGTCTTTGTCTTATTTACGTTTGAAGAGTCAAAAAGTACTGACCCTTTGCAACCCCCCACAACAAGGAGAGAGACTTCCACTTGCTTGATACGGACAAAGGAGTGTTCTACAATAATACAGTGCATTTTCTATAGTGAAAATTGTTAATAATTACCTACTATTTACGGTATTTTACAAACTACCACCATGTATTTGATTTATTACAAAATACCATCTACATAAGAGTGTATATATCCCAACTCACACCATATTTTATTTCCGAATATGTTCTTACTTATTTTCCGACTCGGTTTTATACCCTCATATGATTATTTGTCTGAAACAAAAGTTTCAACTCAAGTCAAAGACGAATGTTACACAATGAAGCAAACAATCACAATAGCATAAAAATTCATAACTTAACTAAAATTAGGGTTTTTATTAACCCAGAATTAAGAAAGGTAAAAGCTTTGTAAACCCATTTTTAGGTTTGAAGAGTCTAAATTAGATGCATTCCAAACATCCATATCAAGTATGGTTCTTTAATCACAGGTACCTAATTTTGACTGCTTAAATCCTTCATGTGGTTCTTTAATCGAGTCCTGCATTTAAGGGGAGCAGTACGCGATACGATAATGATATTTTTGTAATTACAGGTAGAACAGCAGAATCATTAAATTTGTAAAGATGAGAATACCGGAAGTGGGATGTTTTACCTGTATAAACATTCGAGAGCACCCCAGTAAGCAAAAGATCCATCCCTTCTTTTGAATTCCTCTGAAACCAGCACATTTCCCTTGAATCAATCGCAAAATCAACCCTTTTACCACTATCAATTACACAATTAATCGTCAAATTCAGAAGAAAGATGACTTATTTGATGATTATTTGAAGTGGGTAATTGGGAAATTATAGAAAGGAGATTTTAAAATGGAGGGTTTACAGAAATTGATTTGTGTGTTGAATAATTTATGATTCTGGGTAGTAAGTTTAGAAACATACTTACAAATTTTGGGAAAGTTCTCATCTTGATGACGATGATGATTCTGAATACAATAATTTATGATTCTGGGTTGTCAAGAACATTCCTGAATCTGTGTTTTTTTTGTTTTTGTTTTTGTCTACTTTACCTCATCATGAAAGAATCGTAGTAAAATCACCCCGGTCAACCGTTCGGAATAACCCGACTAGATTCCAAAAGTAAGCCGGGCCCAAATTTTCCTGACCACATCCGATCCAATCCGAATATTGATGGTCACATATTGACCACTTTCCCTAAATAATTCTTGACTAGAATTCATGCACGGCCGTTGGCCGGGTAATATTAAAAAATAGTTTCTGAATATTAATCTTGATCGAGGTTGTTGTTTTGAAAATATTTTAATTATAACAATAATAGTTTAATACATTGAGGCGTAACTAACTTATACTTTGAAAAGTATTACAATGGATAATAAGTTCAAAAACAAACGGAATAAGTCACTTAAATTGGAGGTTTGAAACAATGATAAAAATGCATTTTGAGGGAGTAAATTTAAACTGATTGTTAACTTTTTAAACTACTCGACTAAAAGTAAAAGGATGAGGTGAGATTGTCATCCCAAGTCCCAACCCCAATTTCGTATTTACAATTAACTTTAACCATCGTCGTCAATTCCTCCTCCTTTATAATTTTTCTCTATTTTTCATTTCCCGGAAATATACCAAGGCAAATAAAATAAGTAAATAACTCCCCACTAAAACTCCCTTTCCCCTTCTTCAGTTAGTTTTGCTGAAGACGGGTCGTAGCAAGTGATGGGTAATGTCACTCACAAAACGGATAAGGGGACAAGGTGGGGGCACCCCTATGTGATTCCCTCTCTCCTCTATTTGGGTCATTTGTGAGAGGAAATGGTATCCGTCACTCCAAAGTGACGGATACGTGCCGTCTTCAATGAGATTTTGTGCCCTTCTTTCTCTTACCTACCACCCATGGACCCACCAAACACCACAGCCACTATGGACCCACCCCCTTCTTCCACCCACTCACGCGCTGCCGACGTTGAGGACCATCCATATAAAATAAGTACTAACAAGTCAAGGCAGTAAGAAGATTATACATCTGATGTATTACCTCCAATTCTATAGTTTTTGAGTATTCTAATCAAGTTTTTGAGTTTTATTTTTAAAGTTTTTGAGTTTTACTATAAAGTTTCTGAGTTTATTCACTTAAAAATTAAGCTCTAAAAAATGACGGAAAAAATATTAAAATCTAACTTATAAACTTTAATATGCTCAAAGAAATATACATATGCTCAAAAACAAATAAAGTTTGAGGCAATAAGCTAAAAAAAAATACATATATGCTCAAAAAATAAAAAAGTTGGATGTAGTACATTCGATGTATGTTCCTTTTTCTCCAAGTCAAGGTCTTCTGTTTTCCTATACACCTTTGTAAAGGCACTCACAAGAGTCAGGGAAAATTTCACAAAGGGAAAAGAGTTCTCCTCGTAAAACCAACTGATTATTTACCTGATGAAATTTGAACCGTACATGTGCATCGCAATGTAACATCAAGTTTGAAGTGCAGATAATTGATTTATAACATTATGCATCAATTTCAAGTGTTGTAAAAATCGATGTTGAGTAATACTCTGTCTTAAAATGATTTGCTAGTGATAAGAGGATCTCCAACAAATACGATGCATTGCAATTTCTGTATTATTCCGCATGAAGTAAAATTGCTGAACGGGAAATAAGCCAAGTTTCAAATTATTTACCACCAACTATGGTTAATGGGATGGTCTGGCATGTAAAATCATCTTCTATAAAGTTTTGTAGAATTGGATATGTATCAAACAGTAACATCATTTATGCATCACTATTTATAGCTAGATATGAGCTGTTGTTGCTTGCTTGTTTAATGTCTTGAGATTATCCGGAAACCCATAGTCGAGCGTATAGCTCCTTATTATTTCCGTTTCTTCTTTTTCTTTTGTATACCCTATCCATATTATTTCCATGCATAATTTGGGTTTGGTCACATTAGATTATTACTATTTCCATCGTTTCTACGGTATCATTTATTTACCTTTGATTACTCTTGTAAAAGAATATATAGTTGATAAAATTACAAAAGTGAAAAATACACACTTATACGAGGTTTTAAAAATTTAGATTTGATATACTAATATAAAAGTCAATAATAATCTGAAACCCGTTTCGGTGGGGGGTATTTATGAGTTCACAAAATCTCATTTGTGACGGCACGTATCCGTCATTTTGGAGTGACGGATACCATTTTCCCTCACAAATGACCCAAATAGAGGAGAGAGGGAAACACATGGGGGTGTCCCCACCTTGTCCCCCCTATCCGTTTTGTGAGTGGCATTATCCGTCAGCAAGACTAACTATTATGAGTTTGTGGCTTTGTGGTATACCTGAGAGTTTTGATATTTTATTGCACATAATTTTACAAGTCTAACCAATTCGATATAAGCATTATGGGCCTAAGTCGGCATATTACGATAAAACAAGGAATACTCATCTCCTCAAGCGTCAATCACCGATGCGTTTGTTTAAATATCTTTCAAGTTAAGTAGTGAAATTATTTTATCTAAGCTGCCTTATTAAAATAACATATTCTCAGTATAAGTGAAACTGTTTTTTTGGGTGCTAAATCCTTAAATCAGTATGGTACAAGTGAGATGTACGATTTACACGATGAGATCGTTCTATGGAGTAAAAAAAAAAGCGTAAATTATTAGTTGAAACAGAGGGTTAGATTGGTTTTGCCTTGGATCAAGGTTACACGGTTACTATGCAACTAGTGTAACATCCGTGAAAATTCACGGGGTTGTATACTTTTTTTTTTAAAGGAGACGATAAATTATAATTGTTAGATAATCGATTATGTAATTTTATGAAAATGTACAGATTTTTATAAATAAAAATAAAAATCGATAAATATATATAAGGACATTTTAAAATATTGTTGACAATAAAGAATAAGGTAAAAAAAATGAAAATGTGAATAGGGGGAATACCCGTAATTCTATAGTAAACATGAAACGTTTAACGAAGATTTAAGTAAGAAAATTATATAAGTTAGAACTGATATATTTAGGATATGAAAAATTAATGACGTAAGTAAAATTAATAAAACTGAATTTTTCACAAAATGAAAACACTGAAAATCGAGTAGACCAAATTGTTGCGTAAAGTAGGTATAGTTAATTTAAATTTTCTTTTAAAAAAAAAAACAAAAAAACAAAAAAAAATTCGACTACCATCACCGTCATTTCGTTCTTCCATTTCCCTTCTTCTCTCTTCATTTCGTCCTCCTTCTTTTCAGTGTTACATTTCAGTATAAATTTCAATTAACAGAAAACCAATTTTCAGATCAAAATTCTCATATCCGTCTATAATAAGAGACGGGTCGGATCCCTCTCACAAAGAGGCAAGTGGGTTACCATTTAACCTTTCACTTGCCTCTTCGTGAGAGGGATTCGATTTGCGTCTCTCATTATAGACGGATATCCCCGTCTATAATGAGACTTGCTGATTAATATTAGTTTCACTACTTATGTTGCTACTATATTTAAAAACTAAATTACTTGATAGATCGTCTCTCAAAAGGACTACTCCCTTGTAAAATGAATGTTAAATGTTGTGTTTAACACATTCGATAATAAACTACTTTCAAGTTATAAAAAAATTGTGAAAAAGAATGTTAAAACTTAAAATGTGTATAATACTCCCTCCTGGCCTCTTATTCAATATAAACTTCCCGTTTTTCTTTTTTCGTCTATTCACAATAACTCCCCTATTTCATTTTTTGGCAAGTTTTTGTGTGGTCCAAATTTCTTTGTATGGTGGGGTAGTGTATTTATGTGGTCCAAATTTATTTATATGGTGAGTTAGTGTGTTCCCTTAATTTTTGTGTCAAAATGAAAGGGGGAGTTTATTTTGAATAGCAGGGAGTATGTACTTAATAATTAATACGCATGTATACTGTTTTGGTGTCTGACCTCACTCGACATACCTTTGTTTACCTTTTTAGTTTTAATTCGTTTTATGAAATATATTTTCGGCGAGGTGCCAAATTCATACTGTTCCGGGTATAATTCCAGAGCAGATATTTGTTACCACTCGTAGCTCGTAGAATGATGTCCTTGCTTGAATCCTCCTTGCGGTCTCCTGAAACGATGAACAAACTGAGGGCTCGGCTTTGGCCGAGCGTACTCACTCCGACGCCCAAGTCAGTAAACTTAGAGAGAAGTTGTTGTAACTTGGTCAAGAGTATATTGTAGAGAGATAAGGAAGATATTACCAGATGAATAGTGGTTATTAGGTTAATTTGTGAATCCTTTCCTCAATGAAGGTTGAGGAGTATTTATAGGCATTCACCTTTTGTCACGTAGTGGCCAAGTGGCCAAGTGGTTCATTAGGTGAAAAGACCGTTGTACCCTCGGCCGATGGACCTGTGGTAGGTTTGCCGAGGGTCTTGGATATGAGTACGCGGATATATGCCCCGGCTAGCTGGTTGCCTGGCCGAGACCCAGGTGACAGGCCGATGGGCTCCATCGGCTAGACTGTCTGAGTCATTGACTTTGCTGTGGATGCCCTTGACCTTGCTCAATATGTTGACTTGGTCAGCGGTGCAGAATATGCCCCATCAATTTGCCCCCAGCGTAGTCTATGCCGTGGTATGGGCTCCGATGCATGTGAGCGTATATTCTGCGTAAGTACTTTTGCAAAATTTTTGGTATCGGCTTCTTCATATGTATCGGCGTGGTTCTTGTTAGGCCGTACCATATCCTCCCTCCACATGGATGCGTAAAGGGTATCCGATGTGGGAAAGAATGTGACGCTGGCCGAGACCAGGGCTGAGAGTGCCGGTTATTTTTGATTGCCCCCGGCCGGTGCTTCCTGGCTTGGTCGATCATGTGGCCGGCGGAGAGCAGGTACCTAGGAATTTGCTGAGGGAGATGAACAGGCGAAGAGATGTGAACGGGCGTGTTGAATACGCTTGGTCACTGTAGCATTGATTGACATTTAACTGTTGCAACGATTGACATTCCGTGGTTGCATGTCCGACACGTGTCTGTTCGTTGATTGGTTGATGCTTCATGGGCTGTGCCCTGATTGGTCCTTCTTTGTGGGCTTCTCCCTATAAATAGGGCAGTTATTCCGTGATTTTGGCCACCAAATTCATTTTCTCAAATTTTCCTCCAAGATCTTCATCTCTCTAAACTTTCCAGGGTTTCCATTTCTTCTAATCTTCAGAGTTTTTGATCCGGCGAGTGTATTTCTTCAAGGTAATCAACCGAATTTTCTTTTATTTCGTTAGTGATTGTTGCGAACATGTCTTCTGTTGATGCTGGGCCTAGTAAACCTGCGTCGGGGGGCCCTAGGTCTCCTTCTCTTGAAGTTGATCCTCAAATTTTGGAGGAATGGGAGGATGACGATTCCTACGGTGATTTTGGTGATGATTTCGGTGATGAAGTGGAGAGGCCTCGTCCTAATGAAGGGAGGCAGTACGTCCTGGATCACGGCGTCGCCTGCAAGGTCCGTCTTGACCGTGCTTGGACCCATAAGCTCGCCAGTTGTTCTGGCGCGAAATATTTCGAGGGCCATTTTTTCTTCGGTACGGGATACAAAATTGTTATCCCTGAGGAGGGTCAGGCCGTGTGTTGCCCTCCACCGGGCCACACCGGCGTATATATGCGGCATTTGGAGTATGGGCTCCGGTTTCCGCTGAATGGGTACGTTATGGCCATTATTAAAGCCATGAACGTTGCCGTTGCACAACTGCACCCATTGGCTATGAGGACCGTAATCGGCTTTGTCTGGCTCTGTCTCTTCAAGGGAGAGGCCCCAACGGTGAATCTATTCCGCCGGCTTCACCATCTCAAACCATTCTCTGGCCGCGTCGGATGGCACAGTGTGGTCATGGAGCCGGGCTATGTCTCTGTCGACAAACTTTCTTCTTGCAAGGGCTGGCAAGGCCGGTGGGTGTACGTTAAGGTACCGGATGACTATCCGCTGCCCTGCTCTTTCCAGCACCGAGTTAACTTGCGGTGTGAGACTCAGGCGGAGCACGATAGATGGGTTTCCCGGAAGAAGCTCAAAATGGATGCCACCAGTGTCTATCTCAAGGAGGATGAGAGGCTGGCAATGAGGCTTTTTTGAGGTGGACAAGATTGGGGTGCCGAAAAGATGGATTCCCCCGACGCAGATCATCCTTCAGGATGAGCCGCTCTGCCATGTCGGCCTCATACCGGCCCTAGCACAGGGTGAGTGGGGTCGGTGTGAGGCCCATCGCCGTTCTTGATGCTCTTGTTCCTCGAACTTCGATTCATTTCCCCTACTTTAACTCTTGCTTTGTTTCTTTCGCAGACCACTTTGGAAAGGACTTGTCTGAGGATATTCTTCGGAGAATGGGGCTGCACAAATATGGAACCGTTGCTAACTTACATCCCAAGGCTTCAGCCCACGACCGCAGGAAGTCGCCGAGTGATCTTATGGAACAACGGCTGAAGGGCTTGAGCGTGGAGGAGGCTCAGGCGAGGGTCGTTAGCGGTGTAGTGCGTCGGACGCGGAAAACGGTACCTTCGGCGGCGACCGTGTCGACACCGGCTCCGACTCCTATCCCTCCTCCTAAGAAGGAGACGGTGGAGATTGTTGATATTCTGGACGGGGACTCCGATGAGGAGGAATCTTCCCTCATCCGTAAGAGGAAAGGGACAGCCTCTACTGCTGGCAAGGAAAAGTCTCCTCCGGCCAAGAAGGCCAAGCACGGTACCAACCTAGCTTGTGGCTTAAATTTAGCCGTGCTATTAGGTGCTTCTGATGACAGGGTTTTTGATAAGTCAATTCACGCTGATACTAATGTCTTTATTAAATTTTTGCAGACCAACAGCAGTCGGCTTTTGCTCTCGTTGGGCAGCAGGTGGAGGGGTCCTCTGCGCAGGTTGGTGATCAAGGTGTCACCGTCAACCCTTCATCCCGGAAGGCTTCCCCCTCCCAGCCGCAGGCCGGTGGTCAAATTGTTACCACCGTCCCTTCATCCCAGAAGGCTTCCGTCTCCCAGCTTATAGAGGAAGGCACGAAGCTAATTAGGGAGCTGGCAAGGTGGAACGTGGCTACCGGTGCTCGTCTCATGGAGCAGGAGAAGGCCGTGGCTCGAGCCGTTTATGAGCGCAATGCCACTAAGCGGTGGTCTGCGTCGGCGGTCGGATCTCCTCAATGAGCGGACGCTTAGGGGAGATGCCGAGAAGGCGCTCTTGGCCGAGAGAAAACTCGGGGGAGGACGCCGAAAAGGAGGTCCTTCGAGAGAGCCAAGGCCGAGGCTGCGGCAGCCGAAGCTGCGAAGCTGCTGGAGAAGTGTAACCTTGTTCAGGGGCGTGCCGACCTCTATCGCCAGCAGAGGGACGAATCCAAGGGCCTGTTTAAGGCCCAGGCGGAGGTGGTTCGGGGCAAGGAGGCCATCATCAAGCAGAAGGAGGCGGACATTGAGATGCTCCAAACCGTCATGCTCCCCAATCTGTGCGCTGAATTCCGGGACCTGGCCGAAGGAGCTGCTAGGGAAGTGATCGGGGAGCTTTTCCCTCTTGATGATTCCTTTCCGTGGGACAGATATGACGAGCTGCTTGATGATAAGCTTGCGGCTAAGGAGAAAGCCATGGCGGAGAAGGCCCAGGAGGCGGTGAGGGCGAAGATGGAGAAGGAGGCGGCCGCGGAGAGAGCTGCTCTTGCTGAGAAGGCTAAGGCGGCCAAGGAGGAAGCTGACAGAATGAGGGCGGCTGATGATGCCGAGGCCAAAGCTGAGGCTGCTAGGAAAGTTGTTGGGTTGCCCATTGAAGAGGATGCGGCCACCGCTGCTGATGGTAAGCAGCAACAGGCATAGGGCTGCTTGATGAGAACAAGTTTACAGCAGATCTGCTTCAGCTCCTCACACACTACCATGTGCTGTTTGATGAGAACAAGTTTACAGCAGATCTGCTTCAGCTGCTCGGGAGCTAATTATTAAGCCCCTCCCCCCCTGCTATCTTTTGGCGCTTCAAATGATACTTGCAATTTTTGCTTTTCTTTCCTTGTATTTTGTACAACTTTGATAGGTTGTGTTTTGGTTTATCCCAATGGGGACGGCCGTTATCTCCATTCTTTTCGCCTGTAAACTGTTATTATTAATAAGAGTTCGTTTCTTTTGCCTTCGGCATGGCCGAGGTCTTTACCTTATGTCTTTTGAGCGTCTCAACGGTATTTAGTGTTTCCACTTTGCCTCTGGCTTGGCCGAGGTCTTTTTCCGTTTTTTGTCTGAGTTGCCCTCTTACGTTATTAATTGAGCGTCTCTTTTTGTTTCCGCTTTGGCTTGGCCGAGGCAGTTTAGAGTGTGTATCTCAACTGTTTTTAACGTTTTTAAGGCATTTTGATTTGTTTATCAACTGCGCTGGCCGCGACCATCGCGGTGTCTGCTTTCTGATGGAGACCGCCGCTCCTGTCGGTACGACAGTAAGAGTCGGCGTCTGGATAGCGTGTTACGCGGCGTCTACCACTTTAAGTGACTGCCGAAGCGTCTACTATTTGGGGTGATCGCCACAAAGACTACATTTCTTCATGGGGACCACCGCTCTTGTCTATGACAAAGTGTGAGTCAAGCGCCGGATAGTGTGTTACGCGGCGTCTACCACTTTAAGTGATCTGAAGCGTCTACTATTTGGGGTGATGCCACAAAGACTACATTTCTTCATAACGATTCGCCGCTCTTGTCGAATCGCGTATGAGTCGGCGTCGGTCTCTTTCTTCATAACGATCGCCGCTCTTGTCGAATCGACGGTATGAGTCGGCGTCGGCTTCTTTCTTTATAACGATCGCCGCTCTTGTCGTATCGACGGTATGAGTCGGCGTCGGCTTCTTTCTTTATAACGATTGCCGCTCTTGTCGAATCGACAGTATGAGTCGGCGTCGGCTTCTTTCTTTATAACGATCGTCGCTCTTGTCGAATCGACAGTATGAGTCGCGTCGACTTCTTTCTTTATAACGATCGCCGCTCTTGTCGAATCGATGATATGAGTCGGCGTCGGTCTCTTTCTTCATAACGATCGTCGCTCTTGTCGAATCGGCAGTATGAGTCGCGTCGGCTTCTTTCTTTATAACGATCGCCGCCGCTCTTGTCGAATCGACAGTATGAGTCGGCGTCGGTCTCTTTCTTCATAACGACTGCCGCTCTTGTCGAATCGACAGTATGAGTCGGCGTCGGCTTCTTTCTTTATAACGACTGCCGCTCTTGTCGAATCGACAGTATGAGTCGGCGTCGGTCTCTTTCTTCATAACGACTGCCGCTCTTGTCGAATCGACAATATGAGTCGGCGTCGGTCTCTTTCTTCATAACGACTGCCGCTCTTGTCGAATCGACAATATGAGTCGGCGTCGGCTTCTTTCTTTATAACGACTGCCGCTCTTGTCGAATCGACAGTATGAGTCGGCGTCGGCTTCTTTCTTTATAACGACTGCCGCTCTTGTCGAATCGACAGTATGAGTCGGCGTCGGCTTCTGATGACTAGTGACTGTGGAAAAAGAACGTTTTGTCGGGGGACTAGGTCGATTTTTACATTAGATATGAAAAATGCGTCGGGGTGCCCACAACTTTTTTGGACACCTCCGCCGCTACACAAGGTCTACTAGTTTCCTAACGTCTTTTCAGCGGCGCTCCTTCCCTGTCAGCCTTCAGTCGCGTCCATGAGGTCGCCCGCCGGTGGTGAGGATGAGCTTTTCCCCCTCTCCGACTGTTTTGCCACTTTGAGGGATTGTAAGTTACACCCTCTGGCAGATATTTGGACGTTGACCACCTCGTCCTTCTCGTTTTTGGAGACGAGCTTATGCGCTTCCCCCCGGTCCGAGACATACAAAAGTGTAAGAGCCCGGATGGACATTACCGCGTCGGCCTCGCTCAGAGTGACTCGGCCTACGAGAACGTTGTAGGCGGACGAGCCGTCAATGACTACGAACTCGGCTAAGACATTCTTAGCCGCACTCCCCTCGCCGAACATCACCGGTAATCTAATCGAACCCAGGGGCACCAGGCCAGCCCCGGAGAAGCTGTATAGTGGATTGGTGCAGGGGCTCAAGTCCTTGGTTCTTAGGCCGAGGCTGTGAAAGCACTCCCTGAACATGATGTTAGTGTAGGCGCCTGTGTCAATCAGACACCTCTTTACCAGGTGGTTGGATATGTCCAAGTTGACTACCAGTGGGGTCATTTGTGAGGGGCGATGACTCCCTCGTAGTCCTTCCCTCCAATAGTCATATCGGGAATGCTGGAGGCGGGGGTCGCTGTGTTGGGCACAAAGTTAATGGCTTGATACAGCTCGTTTAGGTGCCGCTTGTGCCCATGAGCCGACCCACCGTTCTCATTTCCCCCGATGACCACATGGATCACTCCTATCCGTTGAAAAACGGATTTCTTATCAGAGCCGCTGGCGTCAGTCTTCTGGCCTTTGGCTACATACTTGTCGAGGCTTCCCTTCCGGATTAGCTCTTCAATGGCATTCTTCAGATGCCGGCAGTTGTCAGTGAGGTGGCCGATGCTACCGTGGTACTCGCAGTACTGGCTCGAGTCACCGTCTCCTTTTGGCTTGGGAGGTCGCTCCCACTTCTGGCCCTCGCTTCTGCTTAGGGCGAAGACCTGGGCGGCCGATGCGACCAGAGGGGTTTTGTCATGGTAATGCCTTTGGTAAAACATTCCTGAATTCCCCCCGGCGCCCGTCGAGTCCTGTTTCTTGGCGGATCTATCAGACCGTGACCTGTTATTGTCACGGCGTTTTTCATCAGACCGTGACCTGTTATTGTCGCGGCGTCTCTCATCCGGGCTGTCATCCCGGCGGCTTTTCTTCTCTGAGGGCTCGGCCTCACGGGGCCTACCAGGTCTTGTGGTAATCTTCCACCTTGATGGCCTGGTCGGCCATCTTCCTCGCGGCGTCTAGGCCCTGTGCCCCCGTGCTTGATGAGCTCGTCTTTTAAGTTCCCCTTTGGGAGGCCCTTCATCGGTCGAAGCCGCGATTCGGGGTTGATCTCCGGATTTCTTTGTACCTCGCCGTCGAACCTTTTCACATAGTTTCGTAGAGACTCGCCCTCCTCCTGTTTGATAGTTAGGAGGTCCGATGTCTCCACAGCCCTCCTCTTGTTGCAAGAGTACTGGGCTAAGAAGGCGTCCTTTAGGTCGGCGAAACAGTATACCGAACCGTCGGGAAGCACCTTGTACCAACTCTGAGCCATCCCATGCAGAGTCGTCGGGAAGACCCGGCACCAGACCTCATCGGGCTGCTCCCATACCGACATGTAAGACTCAAAGGCCTCGACGTGGTCGGTTGGGTCACTGTCTCCTTTGTACGTGAACGTTGGCAACTTCAGCTTAGGTGGCACGGCGGTGTCAAGGACATAGTCACTGAGGGGCTGCTTGACCACGTGTCGGATGACACGCGGCGACCGACTCCTCGCATTCCTAGTCCGGCTTCTCTCCTCGTAGCGGGAAGGACTCCTTCTTCGACTTGGGCTTCTTCTCCGACTCTCCTGAGTCGGACTTCGCTGGTTCCCCCAGGGTGTGCCTCGTCGGTGTTGCGGCGACGCTGTCCTCTCCCGAGTGCGAGAAGGACTTATGCTTACCACGACCACCTTGGGCTCCTCCGGCGTCTTGATAGGGTCTGCTTCTCCCAGTGCTCCGTTCAAGTTTCTTGGAGTCACGCCCTGAGCCCTGGTCTCCTGGATGGCTTCCGTCGCTCGTGTCGGCGTGCCTATGTGAGCTGGTGCACTCCCAATTAGGTCCAGGAGTGTCTTCAGTTTTGCTACGTCAACCACCTGTCCCATGATGGTGACCTGGTTGACGGGCGGCGGTGTGTCCGGTGTTATCGGCATTCCGTATTCCGGTTGGACTACTCCGCCGGTGGAGGGTTGCACTACTCCAGAATGGTGAAATGTATCATCTTGGTGTAGCTCGGTTTCGTCGGTTACGACTACTTGTTGTTTTGACATCTTCTCAGCTTTTTGGGTGGGTTTTTTTTTTGTGTTTTTGTTTTTGTTGTTTTGGGAATGAATGTGACTAGCTTCTAGTGTCTTTCCCCACAGACGGCGCCAATTGTTCCGGGTATAATTCCAGAGCAGATATTTGATTCCACTCGTAGCTCGTAGAATGATGTCCTCGCTTGAATCCTCCTTGCGGTCTCCTGAAACGATGAACAAACTGAGGGCTCGGCTTTGGCCGAGCGTACTCACTCCGACGCTCAAGTCAGTAAACTTAGAGAGAAGTTGTTGTAACTTGGTCAAGAGTATATTGTAGAGAGATAAGGAAGATATTACCAGATGAATAATGGTTATTAGGTTAATTTGTGAATCCTTTCCTCAATGAAGGTTGAGGAGTATTTATAGGCATTCACCTTTTGTCACGTAGTGGCCAAGTGGCCAAGTGGTTCATTAGGTGAAAAGACCGTTGTACCCTCGGCCGATGGACCTGTGGTAGGTTTGCCGAGGGTCTTGGATATGAGTACGCGGATATGTGTCCCGGCTAGCTGGTTGCCTGGCCGAGACCCAGGTGACAGGCCGATGGGCTCCATCGGCTAGACTGTCTGAGTCATTGACTTTGCTGTGGATGCCCTTGACCTTGCTCAATATGTTGACTTGGTCAGCGGTGCAGAATATGCCCCATCACATACATTTACCATTTAAAATACATATTTTAAATTATTATTAAGATAAATTTATCAAACTTGATCATGAGATACATTCATTACTCTTTTTACTGTCGTTACTTTAACTTCTCCTACAATTAACATTGTGAATTTTATTATACTTGTCAACTACTGTTAATTTTACTATCACCGTTGAAGGTGTTTACTGCTCATATTAATTTCGTCACTCATGCGTACCAAAAAAAAATCATCACTCATGATGCAACTGTTGTTACTTTTGTTACCCCCCGCCAGTACTATTGTTACTACTCGTCTCTCTTCAATCTTCTACATTAATAAAATTGGAAAAATTCTTTTTTTACATTTATAAAATTGAGAATTTTTTTTAATACGGTTATCTTTGCATATAAAGGTTATTTTACATAAATTTGTAAATATTACAAATGTTTTTCTATCTTCCACATTTTTTTCCGTATCAAAATAAATGAGAAGGCACCCCTTGGTTATACCCAAATTCACTATCACCAAAGCTATACACAAAAACTCCAGAGAGACGGTCTCTCAATAGAGTTATTAAGATACCTCTCACATGAAGGGGTGAGGGATCCACTGAGTTTCTTTTTTTCCTATTATGTCTTCCACTAAATTAGTGAGAGACGGTCGCTCATGAGACCTACTGAAAGCTATAATACTCCGAAGTAAGTAACCTAACATTTTCATTTTCACTCCATCGAAATTTGAATATCAAAGAAATTTTACAGTAAAGGATAAGTTGAAAAGTTTATACTCCTATTAAACAATTATTATTGTTAAATCCAGATTAAGAATGCAAAATCTAAAAACGAAAGATTATAGTCCGTACATGTAACTTACGCTATTATTAGGCATCTAATGACAAAAGAAAATGGTCCACTTAAATAACTAAACTAATGTCCAAACTCGAATAAAACATATATTGATTGATCCATAGATGAACATAATGTTGGCGGACTATGGAGACCTGCTTGAAAATAATCCATCTAATACTATTACAGTAATTTTTTTTAACTCATTAATTATTACTGGTAATGACAATCACCATTAATCACCAACAATTTCATATCCATCTCTTTGACTCCACCATCTCCCATCTTCATCGATCCCTCCAAAAACACTTCTTTAGTCCAAAATCCCTTCACAAATCAACACTAACAACACCAGGAACAACAAATATAGTAGACAATAGACGAAATCAAACTGTGTTGTTATTAAACAATACCCATTTTCATCTTCTTCTATTGTTCAGTCCTTTGTGAAGTTATATAGGCTTCCTTTAAAATCAGTAATACCTGCATCTAAAAGGACCCAATTAGTAGTAAATTAGTAGTAAATAAACAACAAAACTAATTATGATTCTATTATTTCTATATAAAAATCCAATCTTCTATACTCAAGTTGTCAAACTATTAACCATAATAGATAGCTCTAAAAATACGACTACCATTCTAAATTCTATGCCTAAGATGATATGAGATTCTTAAGGCCTTAAAATATGAGTAGAGTACTGTAATTGACACAACTATTCTGGGTTAATCAACGTCCGCCGATATCTCGATAAAATTGCGAATAGTAAAATCCACAAATTGCAAGGGAAATTAAAGATGGTAGATTTACCTCATTGAAGTGATTTGCCGTAGAGCATCGATTCACATATTCATTGAGTGACGAAGACAATCAGTCGCTTCTTCCAAATTTATACTTGGTATTCCTTCTTTTGGAATTTATGGAATCCGAATAACAAATTGATACATAATTACTCTTTTTGTGCATGAGAAATAATGAGACTTGTTGATATTTGGTTACTAATCTAATACTGTAACAAAAGTTGATGAAAAGATGAAGGAAGATGGGAAATAAAAAGGCATGAAGGAAGAATGGGAGAACAGTAATCAATGAATACTTTTTTTAATGTTAAAAATGGGTAATTGTTTAATTTATGACTCTGTATATAATCTGTTACCCATTGGAATTTGTAATACATAGAATGGTTGGTGGTTTAAAAAGTAGTATTGCATTAATGAGCAAGATGGACAGTTTTGCCCTTATTTTTTCTACTGGATTACGATACTCTTTGAGGTTATGGACCATTTGTCCAATTAATAAAAGGGGAATGATAAAAAGCTGATGTGGCCATATTGCAAAACCGTGATTGGCTCAAATAAAACTAATTTTGTGAGGTTGAATGTGAGAGCTGCATTGCCTTAATTCTCAAAGGAGATTGTGCCACCTCAGCTTTTTATCATTCCTCTTTTATATATACTAGTATTGGTGCCCGGCTTCGCCCGGGCTACCTCTACTTACCATTAAAATTTTTTTCATTAAATAAAATTACTTAAAGTTGCATAACCCATAAATTTATCATTAATATATATTTTTATGACATATCCTAAAATTACGATGAAATAAATTTTAGGACAAATTCACTACTCCCGCTATTAATATTTTACTCTTATTAATGAAACAACAGTAATAACATTTCACTACTTGCCCGTAATCATTGTTACTTTCACTACTCCCGCCGTAATTATTGTGACTGTCACTACTGTCGCATTAATATTGATAATTTCATTACTCCCGCCGTAGTTATTGTTACTTTCACTATTGGCACATTAATATTGATTATTTCACTACTCCCGTTGTTGTTTCTACCACTTTCAATAATCTCGCTGATAATATTGTTACTTTTACTATTCAAATGAGTGATTACTATCATATAACTATATCCAATGTTACTACAATTCTTTTCTTTACTTACGAATTTACTTTTACTACTTAAGCATGCAATTTTAAGAGGATTCTATATTTATATAAATATATTACATATATGCATTAAATCAAATCGAAACAATTATGCAATATTATATATTATGGAATCTACCTTGAATTATTTATAACCTACTTATATTATACTCCGTATTTTTGTATGTTAAATAATTAACATCTCTATACATCTAAATATCTAATAAATGATAAAGTTTAATAAAATTGCATAGATTTTAAATTTAATATGTAATTTTATGATGATAATAATTAATAACATAAGTGTACATATTTATACTAATTAATTATTTTATTTTAAGGAAATTGATCATCTTTTAGTTTTCTATAAATATTTAGGAAAATTACCAAGCATCTTCTTTCTTTTAGTCTCTTTGAAATTGATCATCTTAATTAATTATTTTATTTTAAGGAAATTGATCATCTTAATTAATTATTTTATTTTAAGGAAATTAACCATGTTTTAGTCTCTTACAAATATTTAGGAAAATTACCAAGCTTCTATATAATTTAATTTTAACCCAAACTATATAATATTTGCATTGAGATCCCTTAATGGGTCCATCACACGGTGCTAGTGATTTAAAACTATATAGTATAATTAATTTGTATAACTTTCTTTAATTACATGGAAGTCCCTTGGTTTCTGGATTTAATATATAGTACTAGGTTTGGTGCCCGGCTTCGCCCGGGCTACCTCTATTTACCGTTAATTTTATTTTTAAGGAAATAAACTATGTTAGAGTTGTCTAACTCACACGTTTATTATTTGTAATATATGTTTCTACGGCATATCTTTTAATTATGATGAAATGTAAAATTTATTTTCAAATTATGAGATACGTTCACTATCCCGCTATTAATATTATTACTTTCACGACATTCTTTCTTAATATCATTACGTTCACTACTCCCGTGGTTACTATTGTTTCTTTTACTAATTCTTCTATTTTTTTCTGTTGAATTCATTATTCCCGTTAATTTTATCCGGCCTATATTTAAATAAATAAAATATTTCCTTGAGTCGATTGGTTATTTAATTGTTCATACTTTTTCTCATTGTTATCATTGTTACTTTCACTACATTCGTAGTTACACCTACTATCATTATTATAACTGTCAGTCTGTCACTACTCCCACATTAATACCGTTAATTTTATTAATCTCGTTGCTGCTACTATTACTTTTACTACATTTAATTTAATGTATAGTTCTATGATGATACTAATTAATTCCATAAGTGGGGCATGTTAATTTTAAGGAAAATCACTATATTCTTGTGTTTTCTAAATTTAATTACTTTAATTTAATGTAATTTCCATAAATATTCTTCATCAAGACATCTTTATATTATACTTTTAACCAAAACTATATAATATTTACATTGAAGTCCCTTTATTAGGTCTATCACACGATGCTATCGATTTAAAACTATATAATATAATTAATTTGTATAGATTTCTTTAATTACATGGAAGTCCCTTGGATTCTGGAATTAATATATAGTATTGATTGATTGATAATAATGATATTTCTTGACATGTACATTTGCCTTGGGTATCACGAAATCTCAGCATGAGAAGATTATCGATTCCCTCTCGTTTCAGGCAAATAGAATCAAGAGAATGTAAATGGAGTTTTGTAATTTTGTTTGTTCTTTCAAAGTTGGAAAAAATATATTTTTTCTCCTGCTATTTTTTGATCACATATCATCATTTTTTTTTTATTAAGTAAAAAAACTAGATTGATCCTCTAAGGTAGGACCAACCTATCTCATCATTTCGAATGATAGAGGTAAGCTGAAGTCACCGGCTTTCAAACACCTCGAAAGAGTTGGACATGAATGTCCATAGAAGCCATAAAGTCGGCAACTTTGTTGGTTTCACGAAAGCAATGTTTAATTATCAGTTCATCAAAGAACTGAAGATCTAATTTTACATCTTTGATAATACTATAAATTTTCCAAGGAATTTGCCAAGTACTACGGATTGAGTTGATAACACATAAATTATCACCTTCTACAATTAACTTCGAGATTCCTAAGTATTTAGCTGCTAAAATGCCTTCTTTTAAAGCGAGAGCTTCAGCAACAAGAATACTATTAGATCCGCACTCTTTTGCTCCTATCAAAACGACTTTACCATTATAATCTCTTATAAAATATCCTAGAGCGGCTTTATTATCATCTATTTTTTATCCGTCAAAATTTAGCTTTAGAAACCCATTTTTTGGTTTCTCCCACCTAATTTCTTCCTTACTAGTAGTATTTCTAACTGACACGCATATACTCTCAGATTATAATATGTTATATTCAAGAGACACCTTTTGAGACAAGTTTAAACAAAGCAATCAGTGAAATCTCGCATTAAACAAAACCGCGCAAAAAACTAGGCCACCGCCGTTCCACCGAGGTGATCACCCCACAGGGGCCGTGACACGCCTAAGAAAAGTGTGCCGAGAAGGCTAAGTATGGAGTATGCATCAACCCCGGTCACTCGGGGTCCAACCCCAACCGGGCCCGAATCAATTCCATCATAAGCCAAGTAACATTAGTTCTCACATCCTGCCAATCTTGGTCTACCGATGTCTCTACCCCTACCGCGGTCGAAGCAAAAGCCGCAAAAAACTTAATTGTTACTTGGTCAATTTACTTCCACATGCTTTATTACTTGTCTTCAAAATCCACCGAAGATGTTATAGTCTAGCGGTTAAGATGGAGGTACTGAGGACAACAGGTCCCAGGTTTAAACCCCCTTCCCTCTATTCTAAGACCATCCATAACAACAAATACTTTTTGTTGTTTTTTGTGGGACCCCAAGTCATCCACCACATTTTATCCTAAAATGATTTTTTTTCCAAAAACTTTATACAATAACAATAAGTTTTTCTCAAAAATTTCACCCAATAACAATTGAATTGGGCCACCAAAGAGAATAAAATACTCCCAAAAAAATCCAAAATTGTATGCCAAACTCATTGTCAAACTCATCAACTTTGGATGAGTTAGACAAAAAGTCATCTTGTGATAAAATGTTATTATTGTTGTGGGATGACGAGTCTAAAAATATCATTTATAAACATAGATGTTTTTGTTGTTGTAGATGGTCTAATGCGACTAAGTGCGCACTTCGTTAGACAAAAAAAAAACGTGAACTCAATGAACGCTTATACAAGCATGCGCTCTCTACACCCAAACTTCTTGACTTTGACCAAATCCCGAGTATACTCAAACGAAACTAGTGATTCATTTATAAATCACCAACCGTCATCCCTAGTTTAAGTATAATCCTTTATTAATTTACAACAAATTAAACCAAACTCGCACATAATATGAAGGATTCTAAAGTCCCTCACCCAGCCTCTCCATATTTCGGTAATACCAAATCAAATCTTCAGTTTTGTCATTAATAATTTAATATGGCTGAACAAAAATATACGATACGATTTTCTGATATAGATACGACACAAAGGACGATTTTTATTATACAGATTTCCGTATATATGATACGGTTTTAAAATTACCGTATTAGAGAGGGTACGGGCCAAACAAAATCAAAACCGCATAATACAATTTCAATCAAAACGCTACCTCTCGAACCTCGATTACACACACACACACACTACTCGTCAACTCATAGTCTCCTATCTTTCAACGACGGCGGCGGCAATGACGACGGCAGCGACGGTGGGTGCCGCATTCACATCTCCGACTTTACGTTTCTCCGGCGACGGTCAATTGTTCAATAAACGACAATGCAACTTCCCTTCTCCCGCCAACTCTTCCATACGCGCCGCCATCACCGCCGCCGCTTCTGCTTCCTCCGATAACGGTAAATTTCATCAACTTGCTAGTTTCTACACATGTTTTACATTTCTCCTTATCATGTATTTGTTGTTAAAATCAACAGTGGTGACGGTACTAGACTACGGAGCTGGAAATGTGCGCAGTCTCAAGAATGCCATTCGCCGCCTTGGTTTTGATATCAAAGATGTCAGTCAACTCTTTCTCGTTTTTTACTACTCTTTCCGTCTCATTCATTTGTTTATCTTTTACTCGTATATTCGTTGTGAGGGGTATTTTAATCAAAGGTAAACAAATGATTGGGAACGGAGGGAGTATTTCTTTTTATCAATTCAATTGTATGCTTATGAGTTATGACTTTTGGTCATTTCATTTTCACCAATTCTTATTTAAGATCGTCTTAACATGTAATGGCTCTCACACTCGATTAAACTAGAGGGGAAAATAAAAGTAGGTTGTGAGCAACTGAGCAAGACCAATTGACTCATCTTAAAGCAAAATATGATGATTTTTTCGCAAAATAGTTGTTTCCAAGCCGAAACCCGTGTCGCTTAGGATACTTCTCAGCGAGTCTCAATCATTTGTTTACGTTTATATTATTTGGGAGGGGTATTTTAATCAAAGGTAAACAAATGATTGAGACGGAATCAAAGATGTCTGCTCTTTCTCCTCTTTTACTACTCTGTCCGTCCCAGTCATTTGTTTACGTTTTATATTCTTTGCGAAGGGTATTTTTTAATCAAAGCTAAACAAATGATGGGAACGGCATCAAAGATGTCTGCTCTTTCTCCTTTTTTACTGCTCCCTCCGTCCCATTCATTTGTTTACGTTTTATATTCCCTGTGAAGGGTATTTTAATCAAAGCTAAACAAATGAGTGAGACGGCAGCTCTTTCTCCTCTTATACTACTCCCTCCGTCCCATTCATTTGTTTACATTTTATATTTGTTGTGAGCGGTATTTTAATCAAGGTAAATAAATGATTGGGATGGAGGGAGTATTTCTGTTTATCAATTCAATTGTATGCTTATGACTCTTGGCCACTTCATTTTCACCAATTCTTATTTAAGACCGCTAACTTATGATGACTCTCACACCCGATTAAAATAGAGGTGGAAATAAAAGGGGGTTGTGAGAGGTTAAGTTAAAACGGTCTTAAGCAAGACCAATTGATTCATTTTAAACCAAAACATGAAGATTTTCCGCAAAATAGTTGTTTCCTAGCTGAAACCTGTGTCGCTTAGGATACTTCTCAGCAAGTCTAAGTAACAAATGTTGCAATGTTGGGTTGATGATATCAGAGTATATGTGTTGATTTGATGAGATGCAAGTGAAGTAAAATTGGTTGGGTTATATAAGTGCAATGTTTTAAAATATATATGTAGGTCCAAGAACCCGAGGACATATTAAAAGCCAACCGTCTTATATTTCCCGGTGTCGGAGCATTTGCTGCAGCTATCAACGTTCTTAATGAAAAAGGGTATACTTTTGTTCCATCTTATGTTGCTTCCTTCAAAGTGTCTATTAAACTGTTTTCATATCACGACAACCACTTTGACGCAATAGTTGTTTTCAAGTTTTGTTGATGGCACATGGATTTATGTATTCAGTAGTTTTATGTGGCACAATGGAACATCAAACCAGATCATTTATGTTGCTTTGGGCTTTGTGGAAGACTTGCTCTCCGTATTCATTAGTGATCTTTATGTTATTGTAAAATCTTTTCTCTCAGTGTTAGTGGGTTGTCCTAGGTAGGGTGTAGGGCATGAGGTTTGGTTAGAGCTATGTGCGTTTAGTTGCATAGTTTTATTTAAAACTATGGGCTGTTCTACGATGACACCGCCTCATACTTTAAGACCACTTATTACTGCCACACCAGCATTAACATCTCTGCCCATATAAAGTCCTTTATATTTGTGCAAACGTAAATGGGGAGGGAGTATCGTATTTTTGCATACCTGAATATCCTCACCATGAAGTCAAACATGTTTGAGCATGAATATGTCTGTAGAATGTAATAAATAGAACCTGATCAGTTCAACTTCATGTACGCTATAAAATAATAAAATTTGGATTGCAATTTTGTTGCTGTAACTGCGGGAATTTTCTTCTTGCTTCTTATTTCCAATTTATTAGTCACTTTAATAGTTTTATAGTCCCTCAAAATAGGCTGTCACTCTTTCAAAATATGTGAGGGGGGCTTTTAAAAGTGTAAACAAGCTATTGGAATGAGGGGAAGTACGTCATATTTAGATAATAAATGCTCTAATACATTAAATTGACAAATTGGAACTAAACCATTAGGCATTTGACAATAAGTAATTTGATTTGCAGAGGGTAGTAACTTTGTACAACTGATGTAGAGTTTAATTCAGTTTTATCAGGCGTACATGAAAATATGATTTATTATTCTTCCATGATTCTGAGGTAATCAAATACTAATTGTCTTGGTTTCTAGACTTTCTACCCCTCTTAAATTTGAGTTTTTCCCCCATTATTGTTTTTAAATCTTTGTTTTATGCTTTTTGGTTGATAAATCATTTCTGATCTCTCTTTTATTGTCCGTAGGATAGCTGATGCCCTTTGTACCTACATAGAGAATGATCGCCCATTTTTAGGAATTTGTCTCGGACTACAGCTGCTTTTTGAATCCAGTGAAGAAAATGGGCCAGGTGTATTTTCTGCACCTGTTATTTGTTGCTTTTTGATGGAAAACATATTACCATCTGTAATTTCCCCTACTTAAAACTCATTCTTGGGAGTACTTAAAAAATGCTTGACAGCCGTCATCATATTTTTAATTACCATACCCACCAATTGCCATCTAAAAAGTGCCTCATAAGACTTTCAGTGTCCTTCCAAAATTAGTGCATATTGCATCATATCTTCACCTTCCTATTTAATGAGAGCTGTTTCGATATATGTCGATCAAATCATCAAATTGCTATAACGTCATAAAGTGCCATCTTTGCTCACAATAAACAAGACATAGAGGTGACCTAGTGAGACTCTTGTTCAGATAGCTGTGTCTAATGTCCATTAGCTCGATAGTTGGCCATAATTTATGTAAATGATCTTGCTTCGGAGAATTGGTAGGCTTGTAACATCTGTCCTATTATTTTGTCAACACCTCCCTACCTATTCCATCCTTGCCAGGCTTCTAAGAGTTGGTACGTTAGCAATCTCTTTAATTCTTTATCTAGTCTAGAATGAGCCCGCAAGGCCACAACACAATATTTCTCTTTAGCTGTTAACAAGATTGGAGACACTTCAGGATTGTGGTTGATGTTTCACACTCTTAGTCTCAATTTTATAGCTGCTTCAATAATTTGACCGACTTATATGGGTATAGAAGTTACATAGCAACCTCATTGTTGATTGTCATCGGATTCATCGCCATATGGATTTTTGAAAATTGTTTTGTCATTATTAACGTTTTAAATGTCTTGTAATTAGTGGCCATGTTATCTTTCTCAGTGAAGGGTTTAGGTTTGATACCTGGTGTTGTTGGACGCTTTGATTCAAGCAATGGGTTAAGTGTGCCCCATATTGGCTGGAATGCTTTGCAGGTCAACAAAGGCGCTGGAATTTTGGATGATGTTGCAAACAGTCATGTCTATTTCGTCCACTCTTACCGTGCTATGCCGGTATGGTCTTTTGACCTTTTGCTCATCCATCACACATTTTGGTACTCTCCACTCTAAGCTTCCCTTGGCTCTCTTAACTGTTGCACTCTTGCAGTCAGATAGCAATAAAGAGTGGGTGACATCAACTTGCAATTACGGTGGTGAATTCATTGCGTCCGTAAGAAGAGGAAATGTATATGCAGTTCAGTTTCACCCAGAAAAAAGTGGAGGCAAGATATTTTCTTTATTGTTTTTTATTGCATCGTTGTGATATAAATCTTAAAGTTTTGTTATATCATCCTAAATATTGGCAAATTTATCGAATAGGCATTTTTTAAAAGTTAACTAACCATAAAATCAAGAATTTATTGTAGAATATGATTTTATATTAGCATATTCGACTTCATTTCCCGAGTTAAGATTTTTTCTCGTTAAGAAATCCGAATAAGGAACTTAGCAGTTCATAGATTGTAGTCATTATACAACCAGTTGTACAACTGGCGGTGTAGAATTTGAGCTAGGTTGGTTGTACGATATGCTATTATACCACTGAAGGTATAGTGTTATTTGTGGGAACTTAGCAATAACTGAAATTTTACTTCGATTCGATGCAACTTTCTTTAAAAAAAAGAGCTGACATCTAATAGAATTTTATTGCTTTGTAATGTCTTGAATCCGGATTGGTTCTTATTTTCTGTACATAGGCCATAGGGTATTATATTTGGAAGGTTTACATTTATCAAGTGTCATCTGGTACAATATAGAAAACATATGTTGCTGAAGCAGCAGGTCATAATAGTTCAAACTCATATGCGTATAACATTAGCTTCTAATGATTTTAAGCAAACACCTCAAACCCTTGATTTTCACTTATAAGAAGAGTATTCGGTTGTCACTCCATTACGAAGTCAATCGCAGTCTAACCAAGAACTCTCGGAAAAATACCTTTCACTTCTATCTTCCAGATATATCACATACGTCCTCTTGCAAACTTATCAAAAGATATATGTAAATGAGACATAGCCGTTAACTTAGAATGCTTGATTAGCAAATGATGATCAAGCACATAAGCCTTCAACTCAAGGCTCTACTTCTTTGGCAGCATTTTTATGCAATGGTAATGAATTCTAAACATAAATATCCTATAGAAGTTTAAATTACGGTTGTTCAAACGAAAAAAATTCTAAACATAAATATCCTACACATAAATATCCTATAGAATTCTAAACATAAACAGTTACTTTTGTTTGCTCTGGGTAAAATATTTAGGAGCCATGATAGAGGAAACAAAATGGGCAGTTAGGGAAGATAATAGGCAGTTATTAGGATATTGGCAGAAGATTAAATTTATTTGATAGATGGTAAATATAATGTTGCTCACTAAGTTAGGCGGGAAACAGAAGTATATTATCATGACGCATCAGCAAAGATGATGTCAGCAGGTTCTCGATAAGTATAATAAGAATAGATTGGCTTGCAATCTTCCGAACTACTTTTCTGTGAATAAGATATACTGCTTGTTTGGTTTACTGTATGATCCTGAAACAAGCTTTTTGTAGTTTCAACTATGGGCCTGTATAAATCTGATGCCATTATTCACTCTGTCTACCGTGGGGGACTGCCTTTTAGTTACTGTGGCAATGTCATTGTTTTATCAACTGTATGCTGTCTTTTATTTTCGCTTTCCCACTGCAGTATGTGTAGTTGTGTACAATGAATAATTATTTGCTTCAATTTTTTTTTTCCCTTTCAGATGTTGGTCTTTCAATATTAAACAGATTCTTAAAGCCAAACTCTTCGGTACCAAGGTAGCCTTTTGATCTACTGGAAATAGCGCCGTTGTTTCTCTTCACAGAAGCTCTTATTAATATTCAATCTAAAAACCTAAATCTTGTTCCATAGACAGAAGCTAGCTCAAGGAAAAGCGTCAAAACTTGCAAAGAGGGTATGACTTCTAACAAACTTCACACCAGTGCTTGTTAAGTTGTTTCTTATGTTGTTTAATTGACCTCATGGCCTAGATTTGAGTAAAGTGTGTAACACTAGCCTTTGATACAACATTGTTAAATTGTGATTACCGTTCACCATCTCAATACTGAAGATTTTGTTTCTACACCTGCTAGTTTTTTTGAGGGGTGTATTTATGCTTCTGCTTATCCAGATACTGAAGATTTGTGTCTAATTCATTTGAATTTATTTATGCTTATGCTGAATCTACTAAGTTGATTGATTATTTTTGGTACTAGGTTATTGCTTGTCTTGATGTGAGGGCTAATGACAAAGGAGATCTTGTTGTGACAAAAGGAGATCAATATGATGTGAGAGAACACACAGATGAAAATGAGGTATTCAGTAGGATAATGGAATAAAATGCGCAATTGTATTTTTCAGGCGACAAAGTTTAGATAGTTCTATATATTACATGAAGTATCTTAAATAAGCCTATAATGTATAGTTACCAGGTGTAATGTGAGTGTGTGAAACAGGCTCCATCTTTTGTGAGCTTTACATGTTTGCTCGTCTTTAAGTGGTATGCATCTGCACGCATGCCCATACCGCTTCATCTATAACTTCATTCTACACGGACATTCTTTCTATTCATTTTTTCATCTAATTTACCAGCACAATTTTGCTCCCCTGGGTATCGTTCTGCATACTGTACCCCTCACCCACTCCCATTAAAATGTTGTCAAATCCCTCACTACCGGATTTGATCTTGGAATAAATGGCTCAAGCCAGTAGCACCAACTTAAACCAATAACTGCTTATTTATATGTGGGTTTCTATACATTTCTTAACTTTCACTGGAGACTCTGGTTGCTTCCTCTGGAACAGCAGCGGAGGAACAAATAATCACCCCTTTTTCACCCAGTAAAGTACGATATTTTAGATTCGACTTCCTACCTTTCCTCACTTATTGCTGCTGATGGATTAGACTTGTTTTCTTTCTTGAATATCCAGGTAAGAAATCTTGGGAAGCCAGTAGAACTTGCTGGACAGTATTATGAAGATGGTGCTGATGAGGTATGCCCATCTATGGTAGAACTTAGAAGGTATTGCATTGGCAAACATTACAAATGGGACTAACTCGGGAAAAACGTTCTTTTTTATAATAGGTCAGCTTTCTTAACATCACTGGTTTTAGGGACTTTCCACTGGGTGACTTGCCAATGTTAAAGGTTTATTTCCCATCTTATATATTGTCATGGTTTCTTCATTCTCCTTTCGACTGTAGCCAACATTTTCTCTCATCCCCGTGTCATTATAGGTTGGCCTCTCATTTTGTAGGTTCTGCGATTTGCTTCAGAAAACGTTTTTGTGCCATTGACCGTGGGTGGTGGAATTAGAGATTTTACTGATGCAAATGGAAGGTACAGCATCCTGCATTATAATCATAGTACTTCTACAGCTTTACGTAACATCTTAACATTCATTATACTACCATAGTTTTTTTCGACTTTCAGCTACTATTCATTGACTTCAGTGAAATAGAAATATTTTGGAGCATATTAATAAAGACAAATATTAAAATATAGTTCTCGACAGGCACTATACCAGTTTGGAAGTTGCTTCAGAGTATTTTAGATCTGGCGCTGATAAGATTTCTATTGGAAGTGATGCAGTTTATGCTGCTGAAGAATTTTTGAAAACTGGGGTGTGCTATCTCTTCACATGTTTCTTGAAATTGAAGTTTCTTTCATTGTTTCCCTTTTTTTCGTTTTCTTTTTCCCCCCTGTTTTCTCCCTCTTTAATTTCATCCTAAAAGTAAATTTCTACATTTGGTTTTATTAGATTAAATCTGGAAAGAGCAGTTTGGAACAGATTTCTAGAGTTTACGGCAATCAGGTATTTAGCTTTTAAAATTTTGAGGCTATACTTAGTACTTACTCTTGTTTGCTTTTTTGGTATAAGCATCAATCTTTTTCCAAAGTTGTATTAGCTTGAAAATTAGGTCGCTACTTGCTAAATAGCAAAGCCGGTATTCTGAAGTTAATTTGGTTTAGATAGGCTATTTCCTCCCACCCCAATCAGAATGTTGGTAGCTATCTTGTCTTAGTTGTACATAGGAGGTAAGGGAATGCTGAACCTTTTTGGGGTATATATACATTCGTCGACCTTGGGTTTATAAAAAATACTATTAGTATTGTTTAGATGTCTTTGTTTTAGAGATTAGTAATCAGTTATTTTATATTTAGGGTTTTAAAGTGTTCTGTATCATATTATACATGTGGATTATCATAATTTTAAGGTAAGTTTGCACCTCATTTTGACTAGGGCATCTTGCTTCTTATCCCGAGGCTCCAAGTACCATACTCACGTATTGTCTCAGACTCATAGTGTGCTACTGTGCTGCATACTCTTTCAAAACTTCTAATTCAATCATGGTTCTTCAGCTCATCCGTCACCGAAAATTTAGCTTGAAAGAGGGGTCAGGGATACACCTCACATGGTTACTCACTGCACTAGTCAAATAAGCCGTTTCTAATACGGCATATCTTTGATGAAAGGGTTGAGTGTCCTTGCTCTTTTATGAGAAAATGCACGCTTAATTTCAACGGCTGTGCCTTGCTCTTTGTGCCAATAGCCGATGCTTCAGCAAGGGTAGTGACTCAGTGCACCTCACACCTCTTAATACATAAATCCATCATGGTGTTATTCACCCATCTATCAACTTTGATAATTGTGCTAGGAGGAGGGGTTAGACGTATCCAGCCTTACCCATATGTGTAAATCGTAGTCTCTTTATCATTGAATCCTTGATGAAATATGATTGTCTGTTAGTCTGTTACACTGCGCACAATTAATGATTCTTTTGCCCCAGCGATCATGGAAATTAAGTTTTTAACTACATGTTTGAGCACATTTTGTATATTGCTGAGAGTGACCTTTTATATGATTTTATAAGTTTCTATGAATCTGTATTTATAAGTACTGCTTAGTAGCTTGCTATGGTGGATGTCACTGTTTTTCTATCACTTTGCTATTTTGTAAAAATAACCTGGAAAGTCACTTATTGTTTAATTCTTCTTCAGGCAGTAGTGGTAAGCATTGATCCTCGTCGAGTGTACATAAAGACACCTCATGATATACCATTTAAGTCTGTGAAGGTGACAAATCCAGGTATGTGACTTCACTTTTCAGTGTAGTCTTGTTTGATATATGAGCATATTTGATGCGAATGTGGAAGCGAGTACCGAATCTTATCGACTTAGAAGTTTATCACGTGTGGGCGTGACAATGGCTGTAAAACTGTAGCGGTTTTTGAAGAATAATGAACTATATTTAGCTTGAATTCTACCTTTAACCGAACTAATAATTTGTCAATGATAGAACGACTGTGCAGCATGTGCTCGATCATTTGGCGGGAATTTGAAGTCCTTTCTCAAATTTGATGTGTGATCAAAACCTTTTTCCAAAATTTTATGGATTTATGAATGAATGTTAATAACATACAAGACTCCCTTACATAAGCTATGGTTTCTCAACAAGAGAAGACTCCTATAGTAAATTGAAAATGACAAAACTAGTAACCACCAGAATTCTGATCCCATGATTAATTTATTTCGGCTTGACTACTGTAGTTCGATCCAACTACCCATAATCCAAACCTGACTCAAACTAGCTCGGCTACTGGGCCATTGTTGAACAATACGCCTACTCCATGAAAACCCGACTTTGATTGCGCTCCAAGAATTCTACTACCTGAGCCTCCTCTCGCGTGTTTGACCCTTTCCCCTGCCTCATACTCGAATTGATTGCCGCATCATCATCGAGAATTGTATCACATTCTTGATGTATTCTAACTAGTGAACTGGTGCAAGAGTTCATTTTTCTAAAAGATTTCAAATTAATCAGAGTTTAGGGTTATGGTTTCTAAAGAGATGACAGTTGAGGTGTTATTGAGGGTCATAATGCGTTTTATTTTCTTGAGTTTCATATGGAGGCCATGTTATTTCAGTTAATTATTCATGATTTTATTAATTAATCATATTAATGGCTGATGAGTAGATCTCTGTCCTTTATTTATTAAGTGAAAAAACTACAACCTGGGTGTGTGAATTTCCACATTTAACAAGTTAAGGATTAAACATATCTTACTGTTTGTGGTTTACAACTGGTGGCAACATTTTAATTGAGCTTTAGAATTTTAGATATTTGGTACGTCAAAGAAACGTACTCCTTTTCAGCCTATGATGTGTAGCTGAACATTTTGTGGAGTCTTTTCTTTCTGTGTTCAATCATTTCTTCTCATGGAGCTTTTATTTGTTCACAAATTCATTATGAAACTGAGTCCAAGTTTGTCATGGTTTATTTCAGGTCCAAATGGAGAAGAATTTGCATGGTATCAGTGCACGGTAAACTCTTGATCTCATATTGTACCATGACTAGATACTTTTTCACTATTGGGACTGCAATCTATTTGATGTTTTATGTTTATAATAAAATAAGGCATAAAACTTCAGAATCTTCATAGAGATTCCACCACTTCTTGAGGCGCTTCGCATGAATAATGGTGTGCGCAATGTTCGCATTTGTGATCAACATCAAACTAGAACTATGAAAATGTATAAAAAAATTGGGGGGCGTTTGGTTCATACAAGGGAAAGGGAATGGAATCAGGAAAGGGGTAAGGGGAAAAGGAAGGGGATTATCCATATCATCTTAATGTGTTTGGTTGGAACTTAAAAGTAAGAGGAATCATTACCCTAAAACCAATCCCCACCATATTCACCACCTACATCACCACCACCACCACCACCACCCCCAACCAGCCTATCCTAAACTGTCACCACCACCAGCCGATTCACAGTCGCTGTGCCTACTGGCCTCGGGTCCCACGCCTCTCAATCCCCTGTCGAAACCCCTTAACCCAAACCCCAAACCACCACCTCTAAACCCTCCCTCACCCACGAAACCCCCTCATCGACCCTCGTAAACACCAGATCAGTGCCGTTGTGTTGGTCGCTAGGGAAAGGGAATGAGATATCCTTTGGGGGTGGGGAAATCATTTTAGAGGTAAACAAATGACCGGGACGGATGTAGTAATATTAGACTAACTTGGTGCTGAAAGAAACTATGCTCAAAATGCTAAATACAAGTCACTCGCTCAAAATGACATGCTTAGTTAGACTATAATGTTTGAACCTACTAGGCCTTGTAAACTTGTTCAAATGCTTTTACTTGCAACATGAAATTCGAATGAATTGGTACTGCCTCTTAAAATTTCATAAATATTCTAACAGCGTTTTATATAAGATTTAATTCCATTTCTTATTCAAGGTCAATGGCGGGAGAGAGGGCCGGCCCATTGGAGCATACGAGCTTGCTAAAGCTGTGGAGGATCTTGGTGCTGGTGAAATTTTACTTAACTGTATAGATTGTGATGGTAAGCTTTCCAATTTCTGAGATACCTGAAAAGTTTTCAAATGCTGGTGTAACCTTGTAAATACTGCTCCTTGGACACAACACGGAGAATATGGCTTGTAAAATGGACTCCTATTTCACGTCAGAATATTTGTTTGAGATTGTTGTGAATTCGTGCCACTCACGTATTTTCCCATTATTATAATTGTGCTCATGGATAAATGTAAACAGCTTTCTAAATGTGCCATATTCATCTTTTTTTCTAATGCAGCCTCTTAACTTAAAGTTCAGTTTTTACTTTCTCAGAGATAGGTCATATGTTTTTCTTAAGACTGTTCAGCTGATTACACGTTGAGCTTATTTATTTGCAAAATAAAGGATTTGGTAAAAATTGTGTTGATGGTAGGGGAGTCTGGTTCGTCCAAAAAGATGGATTGGCATTCAAACTTTTTATTTAATTCGTATCTGAAAATTTCAATTGCACAGATGATAGTGCTAATTTGTTAATCTATTTTTCATGCTTTATTTCAGGTCAAGGGAAAGGATTTGATATAGATCTTGTAAATCTCATCTCTGATGCTGTTAATATCCCTGTAATAGCCAGTAGTGGTGCCGGGGCAGTTGAGCACTTTTCAGAGGTTTTTGAGAAGACAAATGCATCTGCTGCACTTGCTGCTGGAATTTTTCATCGTAAGGAGGTAAGTTCTGTATATCAAAACAACAATAATAATAGTATTAGCCCTGAGCGTGTTATTATTGTCGCTGTTATTTCTATTTTTCAATTATTTTTGTAATCTCCCTTACTAGTTACTACTAAGAGAACAAAATTTCAAGTAGTTTTCCCGCCTAACATTCACTACTCTCTGATGGGCCTATTTTATTGAATACCATCACCACTACATAGTCCCTTAATTTAAACGTAGTCTATGTTGGGCCTGCTTTATTAAGTAAAATTTGCAGACTTCACCTGTCAAGTTAAACGTATACTTTTAACTTTTATACATAGAACATATCATCAAATTATATCAAATAAGTTAGGCAAGTTTTATATCTTAGCTTCAATTATGTTTAAATTCTCATCAGTCCCCTATCTACTGTGACTCTGGGAGAATAAAAAATCTCAAAATTTTCCCCTCCAAACTCCATCTTCCAAGGAAAGAAATGAGATTTTTCCATTAAACTAATATCTTTTCTTTAAAGTATAATTTTTTCATTAGATTCTAAATTATAATGTTTTAAACAAAATAAAGTAAAAGTGGTATAAATTATAAAATACAAATTGTTAATCTTTCTTGGAGAATGACATGGTGTATACTTACACTGTATAAAACAAAAATAAAACAAAAATATAAACTAATATTATTAGCTTCGTGAAAAAAAAAAACGGAAAATTCATATGGTACCCTCGAACTTTGCTAATTTGCACGTGGTCCCCAACTTTTTAAGTTTGTGTATATATCGAAATGTATTTTAATGATTAAATTAAAATGAATTATTAACCTTGTGATAAAAAAAAAATCATTAAAATACACATTTCATATGTCATACTCAGTTTTTTTTATTAGTTTTGCAATTTATTTTTTCTCTCATATCGAAATACAATGAGGCAAAATATGGAAAAATTAAGTTATAACTTTTAAATGAATAAATAATACACACTAAAAAGTAAAAACTCTATAAATACCGCGCATTAGCGCGGGATCTATACTCGTATTGTAGTATGTTATTCTGTTCCATTTTGCTTCCTCGCTTCGTTTGCAAAATGCACCTCTCGTCTCTAGGAAATTTTAAACTTTGTGGCGCCGTCTTTGATACATGTCATTAATCACTTGAAATATATGGTGCTTTCACTGGTTTTTAAAAGCAGCTCTCGCTCCTGTGATTGCCCTGCTACTTTGTCCCTGAACCTTGTGATTATCCTCACTCTCCCCATCCCCTTTATATCAATAATTTGCTTCAAATTTCAGTCGTGAAGCTTCCAGAATTGTTATTGCCGGTTAAAGTGGGTGGTTGTGTCTGATAAGTTGGAGTCCTGTGATCATAAGAGCAAGTTGATTTGTACGTCGGTACTTGGTTGTTATTTAGGCAAGAGGACGTATGTCAGAATTCAGAAAATGGGCTCTGCGTGAAATGACATTAATCAAACTCTAGCGAAGCCTACTGACCGTGGTTGGGGACACTCATGAGCAGCAAACTGACTAGATCTACTCTTATGTAGATTAGCAGACTTGATAAACAAGTTTTTCAGCTTTAGGTTTGGGTCGGGTCATTTTAGACGTAATCAAGTCTGATTTCGTTAATTCTATTATTGGTACCTTTAGTTTTCCGGTTAATGTTATGGGTTGGTCAACGGGGTCAGACTTGGGTCAGCACAAGTCACGGCTTTGATCACCGAGGGACAGTTTTGAAGGATTATTCACATCAGCCGACCCCAAATCATTCTAGGACTAAGCTCTGATATTGTGTTGTCTATCAGAGCTTCCTAAAACCTTGAAAAAATGAAATTGCCAACTTTTTGTCCTTTTCATTTTTTAGCTTTCGTATAGCAAATTCAATTTTAAATGCAGGATTTCGTTGCTAAGTTACATTTTTCTTTAACATTTTCAAAAATAACCCGAACCTATTTTGGTCTGGCAGATTCCTGTTCAAGCAGTTAAGGACCACTTGTTAAAGAAGGGCATTGAGGTCAGAACGTGAAGGGGAACTTATTTGCAAGTATGAGGTATAACGTATTAACGTAACTACCTTAGACCTAGGTGAGCTCGTAATGTATCAGTTTGTCTTACTTTCCGCTGCGGGGTTGTGGCAGGCCCGTCATTTAGCATGTTTAGAAGGTTCTAAGAACCGGGGCCCAAAACTTTTGCTCGGCATTTTTGGGTTGTACACTTGTACAAATTTTCTGATTTCGAGGCCTGAGATCGAGTCCTTTGCTCAGCAGAATGTAAAAGTTTGTTCTTTTCTTCCTCCCCCAATAAAATTTGTTTTTTGTTTATATTGAGCCTATTTTACGGTTCAATTAAGTAAGGACTAAACATACAGTCTCAAAATTCTACATTTCATTTATGAAATGTTAGTATATGATGACAAAATCGTTTTTTTTTTTTTTTGGCATCCTTATAAAATGATACTTTTATGTTTTCTTCTGTTGGAAAAAACTAAGGGGGCGTTTGGTACGGGAAAGGGTAAGAGAATGAAATCAAGAAAGGGTAAGAGAGGGAAATGAATGGGATCACCCATATTATACTTGGGTGTTTGGTTGACAATTAGAGGAAAAGGGAATTAAAAGCCAACATCCACCACCTCCACCACCATTACCCACCACCTGCCACCATTATCTACACCGACACCACCACAAGTAGCGGCGCCGACGATCTTCCTCACGGTACCCCACGGCGAACCTAATCACCGCGCCTCACGCCCTCAACAAACACCACAATCCCGATCCAAAACACCTTATTCATTCTAAAAAATCCACCACAACCCTTCGAAAACCCCTCCCCCACCGCTTAAAACACCAGATCTGGTGTGGCCGATGTCGAGCGGTTGCAGTGGTGTGGCCAAGGAAGGTGTTGGTGGTGGTTGGTGGGGTGGGAGAGTTACTGAAGGTGTTGGTGTGGTGTTTAGTGGTTGAGGATATGGGGTAGCGTGGATAGGCGGTGTCGCTGGTGGTGGTTGTGTCGGTGTGGTGGGTGTAGGGTGTAGGTGGCAGTGGTTGACGGTGTGAGAGGGTGTGGTGGGTGTTGGTGGGAGTGGTGAAAATAGGGAGTAGGAGGAAGAAGGGATTATGGGGTTATGGGGAACACCGAGGGGGAGAAGTAAGGATGAGAATGGTTTTGGGGGGGGGGGGGGGGGGTATGGGTTTACCCTTTCTTTGTGTCAAACAAACAACAACAAAAGGAATCAACCATTTTTATTCTATTTCCCTTTCCTTATTCCCCCCAACCAAACGCCCCCTAATTTTCTTATAGTTTGGGGCCTCAAATTGACATCACGAACCGGGCACATGTCATTCGCCAACCTACTTATATTTTTTTCCCTGTATCGTCAGTTAAAAACATAACCAAAATATTTCAAATATAAGTTTTTGGGATATTCTATGTTGTACTCCTAAGATTTTCGGTTTTCTATGTTGTATTGCTCCTTTTTTTATATTCTAGTGTGTGTCCTATACTTCTTGCTTATTTCTCCATCATGACCTTTTTTAACTCTATTATTTTATCGTTTATCAAACAACCGTACTTCAACCTTTATTCCAACTCAATTAATGTTATGAGAAGCATCACTTATCCACTTTTAATAAGAACAAATTAATATTTAAAACCTCAGTTATGAAGCATGAAATGATATTGGAGATTTCATAAATTGTTAGTTGGATTACTATATTGCTTGGTGGGTTGGTGAGTAATTCGACAAAGTGATAAGTAAATAAGTAGGTTATCGAGTAATTGAAATGGTAAAGAGGCGATTTAATAGATCAAGTAGGAAACTAAGCTAACAAAGACAATCAATAAGGTATGGTATAAACAAATGTATCGAGTTCATGTGTACAACGTAAAATTTCAAAAATGTAAAGGTACATAAAAAAACAAAGAACGTTCGTGGGCACACCATTTCACGAAGTATGTGTCCGGATAACCCAAAGTCGCGATAGTTTGCTCTCCGACTTCCGGTTAAAAAAGGTCAATGAAGACGCGTAGGTGCGCTATTACGGGGTAGAGACAGTAACTTTCCATGAATTCCCATTTATCACTCAACGACGAAACTTTGCTTATTTCTTTTTTTGAGGATCGACGAATCAAATGATATTTTTGTTCCAATTTTTGTTCCAATTTTTGCCTTTTCTTCTCCCTTTGAATTAAACTTTTCTCTGCCACAATGGTTTAGTTCCTATTAGTATTAATGATACAAGTCGGATCCTAGATGTAAAAGTGTATAAGAAAGGAGGTTCCTTTCTCTATCAAAATAAATGAGATTTTCGCGGAGATAAAACAAAAATTAACCAAATTTGCCCGATATAGAAGCAATCAAGAAAGCCGCATGGGTGAATATATAACTAAGCTAGCAAAGACAATCAGTAAGGTATAGGCAAATGTATAGAGTTCATGCCTACAACGTAAAATTTCAAAAATGTAATGGTACATGAAAAACCAAGAACATTCGTGGGCACAACGTAGTTCTACTCTTAAATTTTAAGTTTAAAAAAGAAAAGTTTCAACCGGTTAGATTCACAGGAGACTTGGATCTGACTCGAACGCGACATGTCCAAATATAGATGTAACTTTATTGCACTCATTGGATCTGGATCCAGCGATGACAACGTGAATCTACTACTGGATCCTACTGCACTTAATCCAAATCCAACCCGTTGTCATCCCTAAATTCAAGTCTACTCACCGTCTCACACTAACCTACTTCGAGACACTTTTATTTTAACAAATGTTGCTTGTAACCTCTTACAAATCCCCTCCTACTTTGAATTTGTGAGAGATCACACGAAAATATCTAGTGATTAAGACGGGGTACTGTGGACAATAGGTCTCAGATTCGAATCCCCCTCCTCTCTATTATAATGCGACTAATTGCGTACTCGATCAAAAAAAAACAAAAAAAAAAAAACAAATGAGCATTAATGGTTTTATTTTTGGAAACCTTGGTACATAATTCACTCCATGGTAGCTAAAAGTACCATACCTATTTTTGTGGTTGGAATATGCCGATAGTTGAAGTAGTACAATTACAATCACTATTAACTCAAACTGAAATAAGGTAAGCGTAATACCGGCGCAGCTACCGCCCTTCCCTTCTCTTTCCTTCTTTCCGACTCTATTTACATACAACTTTTCCCTTTTCTTTTTCCGATCACCGTTCTTTAATCAACACAAACCCTAATCCCCAAATTTCCCCCAATTCCAAACCCTAATTTCTCAAACTTTACCTAATCAATCACTCATTCATCCAATCAATCAATTCAATTCAATTGAATCGCAAGAATGGATATTGAAGGCGGGAATAATCGACGAGTATTCAATCGACTCGGCAACAACAACCACCACAACAACAGCAACAATTATCAAAATCAAAATCGATACAATTCGAATCAAAATACGAAACAAAAAGTATGCCATTATTGGCGGGAAGGTAGATGCAATCGGACGCCATGTCAATTTCTTCATGGAGAGCTTCCGGGGTTACCTTCAACTTCATCAAACGGTGGCGTGTCAAAACGGTCGTATAATATTGGTGCTGGTGTTGGAGGTAGCGATGGCGGGTTTTCAACACGGAAAAACCCTAATTTTAATAATACTTGGGGTAGGAATAGTAGTAATAATAGTAATAATGGTGTTCCGCCCAAGAAATTGGAGAAAATTTGTAATCATTGGGTTCAAGGGAATTGTGGGTATGGTGATAGATGTAAGTATTTGCATACTTGGAATGTTGGTGATTCTTTTTCGCTGTTGACTACTCTTGAAGGTCATAAACAGGTATATCTTTCGCCCAAAGTTTCGGGTTTTCGTGTTTTTTAGGGTTTTGGACATGGAGTGTTATAGTTTGTTTGTATTTGATTGATTGGGTTTCTTGATTTTGTATAATTAGGTATGTTTTTCGGCTCAACTTTCGGATTTTTTCGGGTTTTGGACATTTAGTGTGATGGTTTGTTTGTAATTGATTGATTGATATTTGATGTTTGTGTATGAACAGGTATGTTATTTAGTAAAAGTTTCGGGTTTTTGTACAAATTGTATGAGATTCTTTGGTTTGTAGTTGATTGTTTGCGTTTGTGTGAGTTTAGGTTGTAACTGGGATTGCATTGCCCACCGGGAAAGATAAGCTTTATACAGGTAGTAAAGATGGCGATGTTCGGATCTGGGATTGTGCTACTGGCCAGGTTTGTTTCTTTGTTCAATAATAATGACTTTATTAGTGGGTGACTCAAGTAGTTTCGCAAACTGTGTTGTAAAAGGGAGTATGATTTAGGTGGGCTTACCTCGTGTTAGCAACATAGTGAGACTGTTTTAGATGACTCAAATAAAAATTGCATTATAAGTTGTATTGAATGACAGGTACTTCACTCTATAACCAAGCACAACCAGTTTATCTAGCTATTTTGGTTTATTTCATCGTGATTCAGAACTAAAGATTGACGAGTATTCAGCCCAACATTAGAGAAATGAAGAAATTTTACTCCGTGGAGTTCTTTGCTCATTATTTCATGACGTATTTAGCATATATCTACGAGTTTGGTGATTAATGCTATTGTGATTGCGGAGTACTTGAAACTAGATAAATACACAATCGATACGTCAATGATAGAAATAGTAGCTTATGGTAGTCAATGATAGTCCATGAGTGGTTTAGTTGGAAGGTGGGATATATAGGGTAATACTGAGCTAGAGAGGTTGGATATAGCTTCGCAGACATAGTAGATTGTCAAGCATTGTTTGTTACGGAGTACTTGCTTGCCAAACTATTGTGTGCTTGCTAATGTATAATCTTGTGCACTAAGATGCCAATTCAAGTTATTAGAGAGCCAAATTTTATTGCCCTTGTTATGGATACTTCCAGGGTTGCCGAATTCATAATACACATAATTCGAATTCGCAATTCGCTCAAAATAGGGAATTGAATACGACAAGTATTACAAAAAAAAAGCAATTCGCGAATTCATAATTACTAATACGCTTCATTTACTTGATGATAATAACAAAATAAGTCTACTGATCATATTTTTCTGATTTCTTAAGTAAACACAAAGTGACGAAACCAGACAAAACACCAAAATAAGATTAAGTTGCTAGTCTACTGATACATCTTCTCTTTTCCCTTTGATGATCTTTGAAGTTGATCATATTATATTGAATTTTTAGTTTTTAATACACGAATTGAACTTGTAAAATTCACTAATTTTTATATATAATTTGCGAATTAGTGCGAATTAATACATGAATTACACTTTTAGAATTCGCTAATTTTTATATATAATTCGCGAATTAGTGCGAATTAATTCGAACACGTATTGCGAATTGATACGCGCGTATTAATTCGCAATACGCACCATATATTAGCGAATTAGGTAACCCTGGATACACTCCCTCTTTCTCACGATAATGTTTTTCTTTGACTTTCTTTAGTCAAAGTTTACGAAGTTGATTGTAAATATATTGAGAATATATACTCCCTCTGTTTCGTGATATAAATCGTTTTATGAAGAAATCAAAATCCTCTGTTTATGTTTTATTTTTATCCTGCGTATTACATGTTATCTACGTTTTCCAAAACTCTAATAATTAGGAAAAATAGATATTTTAGCTATTGGATTTGTGGAAAAAGTTTATTTTTCAAATTTCGAAGACCTTTTTATTATACATAACTAGTAGCACAACATTTTCCAGCGTTTTGATAATCTATGCGCAGCATCCTAAAATGACTTGTAAAAAAAATATAGAGGGAGTATTTAGCAAAGGAGTTACTCTTACCTAAGGAGTGGTCAACAATGGTTGATGTAGATTGTAGCCCACGGATCTTCTTAGTTAGAACTTACGACCAATTGGTGTTAAAAATCAACCATTGTGGATGCCCTAAGGAATTTCATCAGCTGTTAAGCTGATTTTTATTTCAAGTGAGGCATACTGAGGTCAAGGACTTGTTATGAGTCTGCTGTTATTAGGTGAAATACCTGATGAGTGAATAGAGCAGGAGAGGGAGAAACAGGACATGTAACCCTTAGTGTTTCATGCCTTCTTCTGTTGACATGCAACTAACTATCATGATGGCTGTGCTGATTTGTGTATGTAACCTTAAACCTTCTTGTATGTTGCTCTGGATATTGTTAGTACATAGATAAATTTAGGGCTGTTAAACTTGAACCAATAAATAGTACTCCTTTTAACTAAATCGTAGTTGAAGACCAGGATATCACAGTTTAGATCTGTATCTTTTTGCTCCTCATTTGCAAGACAAAATCTTTTAGATTCTTTCTAATTTGTGTGATTTCTTTTTAACTATGGTCTTTGAAGAAGAAACTGGAATTTAACTGTTTATTCTCTCATTATCAGTGTGTCAGTGTCGTCCCTGTGGGTGGAGAAGTTGGCTGCATGATCAGTGAAGGACCATGGATTTTTACTGGCTTGCCAAATTTGGTCAAGGTGAGATTGGGCTGTTGGCATTTAAGAACTAGTTTTATTTACTTTTTTGGAAGGAGGAATGTATGACTAGCGCTGCTTGATCTCTATGTGCAGGCTTGGAACATTGATACTGTCACTGAAATGAGTCTCAGTGGACCTGTTGGACAAGTTTATACCCTGGTAGTGGGGAATGATTTGCTCTTTGCTGGTACCCAGGTGATTAATCTTTGCCTGGAAGCTCTTTGCAAATTGTTAAGTAATAGTTTGCTTTGATCTTTGTTTATAAAATAGGTTTATTGTGGTCTTACTATCAGAGGTTACCTTATCCTACTGCATGGAATGATTACTATTCTGAGTTCAAGAGAGCTGCTGAGTGTTAATGCTTGTGCTATTTTTCTACTTCACGTATTCATGTAAAATAGCTTTATATTACTCCCTCTGTACCACACCAAAGGTAACACTTACTATAAACGGACGTACCACACCAAAGGTAACATTCCTTATTTGGCCCACAACATTACCAAGTTATCCTTATACCCATTTGATATTTACACAAAATGCCATTACATACCCCATCTACCAACCCACAATTAAACCCACAATTACATACCCCACCTATTTTTTTCCTCTTTACCCTTACTTTTTCCACCTTTTCTTAAATACATTTTTCCCTACGTTACCTTTGGTGTGGTACGGAGGGAGTACTATAAATGCTACAGAGCTGGGGCCTTTTGTTGTCCTTCAGGTGGAAGAGCTCTTTGGCTACTCATTCCATTTTTTTAAAAACTTAATTTGTGTTTCTGTAGGATGGAAGTATTTTGGCTTGGAAATTCAATCCAGCCACCAATTGTTTTGAACCAGCTGCATCTCTCGCGGGGCACACCCGGCCTGTTGTTACGATGTTTGTTGGAGCAAATAGACTTTACTCCGGTTCAATGGACCATTCTGTTAGAGTAAGTGATCTGATGCCATACATCTGTTTGAGCTTTTTGTTAAACTAGGTTGTACAGCTTATATTCGCCTTCCATTCGTCTCCCCTTTGCTTTCTGCTAATCTGGTTTTCTTCAGGTTTGGAATCTTGAAACGTTACAATGCATCCAGACATTGACGGACCATACTGATGTTGTTATGTCTGTTCTCTGCTGGGATCAATTTTTGTTGTCAGCTTCTTTGGACCAAACTGTAAAGGTTAGTCCTCTTTAAAATTGAGGAACATGATTATCTTTTCGTACCTAAATTGTGTTTGTGATAAGCGTCAGTGTCGTGAAATTTGGACCGGGCCTACCTGTCAAACTGATTTATTCTGGTACATTACCCTGCCAATTCCAATTTGCCACTTTGTGACTGGCCATTTGAACTTGTCTTAACTGCCAGAAACTTGGCAATGGAGCCTGTTTTCAGGATTATTGCCTGCCTCCAATGTGTATGTTGCCGTGTTGTGAGGTTTGTTGATCGGGTCAGACCAACTGAACCATCAATCCTCTTTGGCTAGCTGCTCAGTGTACGTAGTCCGGTTCTCAAAACATTGTGAGGAACACATGTTTTTCAGCAGAGTGTGCCGATTGATCCGATTTCGTAACATCGTTTGTGATGGAATGTCCCTTTGTTAAGTAATTAATCACGGTGATATATACTCTGTTGTACCATATAACTTCTAATAAAACAGATGTACTTCACAGGTGTGGGCGGCTACGCCGACTGGAAATTTGGAGGTTACCTATACACACAAGGAAGAGCATGTATGTGGATAAGTTTCTAAATGTCAAATTCATTTAGTTTTATGCATTGCTCATCAATGATCAACCAATGTTCTTGCTCTATTTTATTATATGTTTATTACTATTACTCCGTATTATATTGCTGTTGATATATGGATTTTGCAAGTTATTTCTTTGATTACTCTCAAGTAGTTTGTCTGGGCATTCAGAAGTTAACACTTGATATAAACTTGATTTTCTTGCTTGAAAGTCTTATGAATCCAAGTATTGGATTTTACAATTAACTTACAATAGCAATCAATACCCTTTTATTCATACACAAACTCTTAGTCAGTGTTACCGATTGCTTTTCTGCTGAGCTGATTAAAACGAATCGTTGTTTGGACTTCTCAACTGAAATGATATTAACTGATATTTTATGTAAAATGATGATTAAAATGCAGGGCCTTCTCACTCTCTGCGGAATGTATGATTCTGAATCAAAGCCAATCATACTCTGCTCGAGCAATGACAATACTGTCCGGCTGTATGATTTACCATCGTAAGTTTTCATGCGCAATTGGGATTATTTGGAATATATTGCTCATAACGGACCTACAGCGCCAAGTATATTGAGTTTCTTTATTTTATCTTATCCCTCCCCAAAATATTGAAGATGTTGGTGGTGGGTCTTAAACCTAGGTCATGAAGACCGCATCTCAATGACTTAACCAACTAGTTACATACACATTGAAATTCCTTCTATTCTACTGTAAATTCTTTTATACATTGTCTTTTTACTATGCTCTATCTTGACTAGGTTCGTTGAAAGGGGAAAAATCTTTTCAAAGCAAGAAATCCGAGCCATTCAAGGAGGTCCAAGTGGTCTATTTTTCACTGGTGACGGAAATGGTCAAGTAAGAGTTTGGAGCTGGTCGACAGAAGCCAAACCTGCTGTATAACCTGACAGCTTAACTAGCCAGTCTCTTACGGGCTCTGTGAATTTAGCGTTTTGGTTTTGTCGGCTCATTTGTTATGATTGTTGATTGAGGAACTGCAAGAGGAAGTTTCAACTCGACTTATTCAACAAGTCCGTCAGCTGAGAAAATTTTCACTCCCAAGATTCAAGAGCAGCTTTTTTGCCATTGTAATGTATTTGAGAAGCAATGAGAAGATAAGGTTGTGTAACAATAATGTACCTTCTACAAAGTCATGAGCGTTATATTTCTCGGGATACTGATTGGCTGTGCTAAAATTTCTCGAGTGTTTACTCGGAAGAGTATCAGCTGAAGAGAAATAAAGAACTCTGCCATAGCTCATAGTAGATTATTTTGTTATAGATATTATTTGAGTCATTTCTGAAACTGGTCACTCCTCTGTATGTCTGGCACTTCGATTGTATCTCTACGGTATGCAGTCATTTCTGAAACTGGTCACACCTCTGTATGTCTGGCACTTCGAGTGTATCTCTTCGGTATGCATAATGAAATATTTGCACTGTTGGTTGATGTTGCTTTCATTCTTTCCCAGGAAAAAATGGTTGAAAAAATTTCGAACTTTATTCTACACACTCCAATAATCCATCATAATTGCAATCGACCAAATTCCTAAAGAAATATAATGAGGGCTTACATTTTAGATGAATAAATTAACTATCTACTAATCTAGCACACACAAGTATATGAGACGGTCTTACATCGATACGCGTGGTGAAGCTACTTCATAAAAGATAAACTGTGGGTTAAGCAGGAAATAATCGCGCCACCAGCACTGCAGTAAGGCAAACTTTTCCATTTTCACGAGTTGCCGTCTTAAACCCAACATCAAACGTTTCCATTTTCGCGCCACCAGCACTGCAATAGTACATCAACCTTTTCTAATTAGCTTCTCAGTCTCCGATTGCTCAACCAGAAGCTGTCCAACAGATCTATAGAACCTATCACCTTAACAACAATAGTTTCGGGTAAAGTGCACCCAATTCTTCTTTGATGCTCAGGTTTTCTAAGAACCTCAAGAGTTTACTTCTACAGAAATACCATCCCTCTTCCAAATGGAGCCAAAAACCCGCTATTCATTTATTTTAGGGTTTGGAATATGAAGGAATCATGGAATCACACAAAATACCTTACTAAACTGTTTTGAGCTTCAAGTTTGTGAAGAGCAGGTTTTGTGACGAAGCAATTGGTCCATGCAACTTACGACAATGTTTTCAATTTTCATTATGGGTCCCATGGAAATACCCTCTTTGTATCGGCTGCATATATCCGATCTCCCCTACCACGCCATGGGTAGGAAATTTTAAGGCAGTGGAGTATTGTTTTGTTGTTGTACTTCTATAGAACTCCAGGCAGAAGGCTTTTGCACCGAATTCTCCCCCATTAAGTCTCTAAACATGGTAGCGGAATCCCATTTTTCTGCACTAGCACAGGTGTCGGATATAAGTACGTAATTACCACTATTACCGGCGTCTAACTCTAGAAGCTTCTTAGATACAGTTTCAGCTAAGGTAATATTTTCATGAAGTTTGCAGGCGCTTAACAAAATCCTCCACAATACAACGTCTGCAGGTATCGGCATCTTGAGTATAAACTCATACGCCCTTTCCAATCTACCAGACCGACTTAATAGATCAACCACACATCCATAATGTTTCATTTGAGGAGAAATTCCGTATACATTTTGCATACTTTGAAAATATTCGAGTCCCTTGTCAACCAACCCGGCATGGGAACAAGCTAATAATATCCCGACAAAAGTTCCATTTGTCAGCATCACATTCTCGCCTAACATTTCCTCGAAAAGCTGAATAGCATCGTTTGCAGAGCCATTTACTGCAAGACCAGATATGACTGCAGACCACGACACAGAATCCTTTTCTTTCATGCCTAAGAAAACTTGTAACGCCCTCTCAACATCCCCACATTTGCAGTACATATCAATTAAAGCGTTACCAACATAAATGTCGACGAGTATTTTTTTCTCAGAAATGAACTTATGAATTTCCTGCCCTAGGTCAAGCATTCCTAAATGAGCGCAAGCAGAAAGCACGCTCGCAATTGTAACTTCATTGGGTTTAATCTCACTAGTCATCATATTCTGGAAACATTTCACGGCATCAGAGTATTTGCCCGCTTGTGAATACCCTGTAATCAACGATGTCCAAGAAATCACGTCTCTGATTGGCATATCATTAAACAACTTTCGCGCTGAAATCAAATCTCCACTTTTCACATAAACCTTCAACAACGAGTTCCAAGAAACCAAATCCTTCTTACTCATCCGATCAAAAACTCTGCGCGCTAACTCCACTAGACCACGGTTTCCACACATATCAATGATCGTATTACCTAAATAAACATCGACATCCACACAATTCCGCTCAATGTAATCCACCACATCATCAGCAACACTCCACTTCGACAACACGTTACAAGCCATAACAACCTTAACAAGTGTCACAGCATCAGCCCTCACACCCGCCACCTGCATCGAATCAAACACACTTAAAACCCGATCATACATACAACACCGACTAAACCCACATATCAGTGAATTCCACGAGACCAAATCTCTCTCAAGCATTCCATCAAACACCTTCTGAGCAAAACCCATTTCTCCACAAAACCCATACATATAAATCAATGCATTTGACACAAACAAATACGACTCGAACCCAATTTTAATCACATTAACATGAACCCTTTTACCCTGCAAAACATCAGAAATTCTACCACATGCTTTAAGTGCAAAAATTATTGTCAAATGATTACCATTTAACCCAGAAACTCTCATATTATTATATAAATGTATAGTTTTAATTGGATCATCACTTTTAGACCATGCCTTAATCATATAATACCAAATTATAAATTGGGGTTTTTTAATTTGATCAAAAATTAATTGGGCTTTGCTTAATGTGGATAAAGAATTGGAATAATTGCGTAAAACAAGGAAAATTTTATTAGGGTCTTTGTGATTATGGGTTCTAATTAAGTGCCCATGAAGTTCTTTGATGTTGTTGTTAATGGAGGATGAAATTGGGGGTAATTTTTGTGATTTAGGGTTTGCAATTGAGAAGTAACGGATTTGGCGCGAAATTGGTCGTATGAATTTCATGATTAGTGTGATCGGTAGTACAACTATCAAGTTCACCTTTTGAGGTTGATCTTTTAAGTAATCGAGTAAATCTCCTCCAAATCGGTTTTATAATAAATTATTTTAAAATTTTATAATTCAGAACAATGATCATGGTGAATTAGGAAATTATGAAATATAGAGGAAAATTAAATGATATAATTGCTTAAAAATAGTTTACGACATTTGATTAATTATGAAATTGGGGATCTGATAACATGATTAAGTTATTAAGAAGGATGTCGCAGGTTTGAATTACCCTTTCAATTTCACTAATTAGGTCGATAGTTGATCATACTATAGGTCTAAATCTTAACTTCATTCTTAATTATAATATATCATGCATTATCGCTCTTAATGATACACCCTCGACGAAAGTTATTAAGATGCTTAATTTCAAATGAAATAAGAAGTGGGTGCTCTTCTAATTTGTTTACCTAGCTTATAAAATTAAATGTAGGCATGTACTCCCTCCGTTCCAGTCATATGTTTACACTTCCTTTATTTTCCCCTCACAAAATAAAGGAAGTGTAAACATCTCACTGGAACGGAGGGAGTACCAAACATGACAGTGATTTTTTGCCTACATGCAAGTGGAATAGTGGATTATCGGGTTAGAGACGGGTTAATGGTTATGGCATTTGTGAATTTGCGAGAATGCATTGCACATGTTGTTTCTTAATTTTGTTGGTATGATATATATATTGATATATAATATTTTAAGCGATTATTAAAGGAGAAGGTAAAAAGGAGAAAGTAGATAGCAATCCTCCGTGTTAATAGACGAAAAGGCCCATAAATAATTTTGGTCCTAGAACTCCTAACTGAAAAACAAACCCTCAATCTGTCCACCTATTTATTCCCTAGCTAGGATGCTGAAGTGTGGGCAACCCAATTACCCTAAGCAAGAATGATTGGAATGAAATAATGAATATATAGTAATTCTTGCGTGAAACGGTCTCATATTGTGAAACGGTCCCAATTACTCCCTCATATTCATAATAAACCTCTCATTTCATTTTGACACAAAAATTAAGAAAACACACTACCCTACCATATAAATAAATTTGAACCACACAAATACACTGCCCCACCATACAATTAAATTTGGACCACACAAACACTTACCAAAAAAGAAAATAGGGAAGTTATTGTGAATAGACGGAAATGGAAATAGGGAGGTTTATCTTGAATAGGAGGGAGTATATACAAAAACAACTTATTTATTAGTATTAAACGAATAAAGCTTTTATAAAAGTGGATTGTCTCGGTGTGAGACCGTCTCGTGGAGCAAATAAAAATGAATACTTTCAAACTAAAGATGATAATGTTCTTCTAAGTTTGTAAAGAGGATCAAATGCACCCATGCACCAAGCATGGATATAATCATGGCTTTATGGTAGGCCTATAGTGATGGTTTAGCTTACAGACAAGTGAATTAGCGAGTTTAAGATGAGTTACTGTGTGGATCACACGTTTGTAAAACTAAAAAAAAATGTAATTTCAAACAAATTACTAGGAACATGCTCTTTTAATTTTGTTTGCCTAACTGAGAGGATCAAATGCGGGCATGTATCAAACATGTGGGTTAGGTTCTTAATGATTTTTTTAGCCCACGAACAAATGGATGGGTTAGTGGGTCATCGTCCGCCATACCTTTGTAAATTTATAAAAATAAAATTGCATTATCTATATATGTTTATTTTACTGTCGAACAAGTCAGGTTTAATGGGTGAACAGATTCCAAACAACTTTGGTCCTAGAACTCCTACATTGAAACAAACCCTCAATCGGTCTGTCAAGAAAACCATCTCAATCAAAAACTTAAGCTCGGTTTTATATATTCTAACATGGTCCACCTTCCCTAGTATATATGCCCAAGTCCATGCAACATAATTACCCAAGACAAGAAAGATAAAGGGAAAAGAGCATTGATAATTGGAATGAAAATAAGATCATAGAGCAAATAAAGATGCTTAATTTCAAACAATAGATGAGGATGTTCCTCTAATTTTGTTACCATATCAAATGCATGCATGTACATACCAAGCATGCTCATGGGTTATATATGGCCCATGGATCTTGCTTGTAGTGTTTTTGTTGTCCACGGAAAGCTGAATTAGCGGGTTTGAAACGAGTTAGTGTGAAGAACCATTGTAAATTTATGAAATTGCATTATTGTAATATTGTTTATGCAGGTTTCTCTTAATGGTCGATAGACCAGGTTTAATGGACGGGAAAACTCATAAACAGCTTTAGTCCTAGCTTAAAGCAAGACATAAATCTGTCGACCGCCTAGTATGCCTAAGTGTAGGCATCCTAATAATCCAAGACAAGAATGACAAAGGGGAAAGGGTATTGATGATTGAAATGAAATCATGAATATAAAGATGGTGGAGCATATGACAAGGAGTTCATGAGTTGTTTGAGTACTAATTCATTGATAGTTTGATGTCCTCATACTTTAGGAAAGGTCCAAAGGACCCTCCTACACTACACGTTCAAGCACTTGAGCCTTTAGTTTTTGTTACTTGAAAGCCTTGAAGGTGACTCCCAATAATATTATGATTATAAATTTGTCAAAGTCGTGTAAATTGTGAGTGAATGCAACGTTTCTTAGCTTGGGCACAATTTTGGCACCCTATTTAGCCGTTTTAGTAGTGGCCGTTTGAATATAACGATTGACAAATTCTCATTAAAGACGGACATATCCGTTACAAGCTGAAAACGGGTCAAGTAACACCTAAGTGTGTAGATAAGACAAAGGCAGAATGTTATTCCCTGGGCATTCTGCTTTTGTCTTATCTACCCACTTGGTATTACTTGACCCGTCTTCAGCTTGTGACGAATATGCCTGTCTTCAATAAGACTTGCTGATAATGATTTGTTTTTGGACAATATCAGTCACTTGTTTATCTTTGATTAAAATATTTATTACTGTATGAGAATGAATAAAAAGTAGGTAAATAATGGTCCTTGGTGGCCTGGTGGAGCTAGGCATCCCCCCTCCCCCTTTCCCGTCGTTGCGGGATTAGATTTTCGAATTTTTTAATTACATTTTTCGATTTTTTTTTCGAGTGTACCTTATATTATCACTCGTTTGCTAGTCGCCACCCCTTGCTCCCCTCCTTAAAAATTTTTGCCTCCTAAGTTCAAATATTGGCTCCACTACGGATGTCCTAATTAGTTATTTTCACTTAATTAAAATAATTTTCAAAAAGACTATAAAAGGTAAATAAATGATCGAGATAAAGAGAATAATTTTTTATTCGCATTATACCTTTGCTCACCACAAATAAGACTATACATCCAGATGTATATGAGCATGGTACATCCAATACAATTCTAATTGAGCTTATATTCAATCTTTTCGAGCTTTTAAAAATTTTGACTTACATTTTAATTTTCTAGGTGTTAAAATTAAAATCTAATTGAGCTTATATGCATTGTTTTTTAGTTTCAATATAATATTTTGACTTAAAAATTTCTATAAAGGCGCTCGGTTTTTTTTTTTCACTAAAGCTCGTAAAATGTACATATAAGCTCAAATCCTTTACTAAAAAGCTTCAAATCTATACTACTAGATGTATACAACTGGTTGTATAGTCTACCGTTCTCTCCGTCCCGGTCATTTGTTGTCCTTTTCCATTTTGGGGTGTCTCAGTCATTTGTTGTCCTTTCTATTTTAAGATTGAATTTGATGAGTAATTTAATCATTTACACCCAATTTATTCCACTTATCATTTAGTCATTGACCCGAACAACAAATGACCGGGACGGAGGGAGTAATTGGTAAGTCATAAGTCATAACCGTCCATATCATTCCTCACTTTGAGCATACACTCGATCTCCTCATCCATAGGAGTTATTTAGAGTTAAGGTCATGGTCATGGAATTTATACGTCACTTTGAATTTTCTTAGGACTTGATATATACATATGACATTAACTTTCCTGGAAAAAATTTCTCCACTAATATAATACGTTTTTAATAATCAGTGACAAAATTAGAATTTATAGGTAGGATGACGAAATATTTTAATGAGAGCAAACGAGCAATGCCAAGCTTTGTTTCTCCTACTTATTTTCATTGCTCTTAGATTTACAATTATTACTCTTAGGTTAATAATGTCTTTTTTGTATTTTATGCATATTAAATATGTCCTTTTTTTCAAATGTTAATGAGTATTATGCTTAGAAGTCCTTATAAAAACAAATTACAAATGATTTTGAAAAAACTTCCTCAGAAAGCCCCAATTATATCTAGTACAATCGTTATATTTTTCAGACGAGATTGTTGCTTACAAGAAATCCTAATAATAATGACCCTAGATTCCTAGACCCGTGCCAGACTCGTATTTTTTTTGGTGTTAACAAGTTTAGGTAAAAAGGTAGGCCTTACCCAGTCCAAGATCCGAACAGACCATGATATTTACTGATTGACTGTTAATAAAGTTATATTTTCACACAATGAGAATCGAACCCTTGACTTTAAAACCAGATACTAGACTCTTTACCATTATTATTCATGCAACATATATTAATCCATTTTTACGTGACCAAATGATAAATGGTGGTGAATTAATTTGGTGACTAATAAGAGTCATCTTTGACAACCATATCATGACAAGATGTCAGTAATACATGAAGGCAACTTTCTAACGAACGATTTTGATGTTTTTGCAATTCTAATAAAAATCTTTGGAAATATTAATATATAAACATTCTAAAAACATGAAAATGGCGAAGAAAATTCATTTAATATAGTCCAAAGTCAATAAATTAAATTAGTTGTTATAAACTGTACTGTACCATAGTGACAGAAAATTATTCACAGGGAGTGAGTAGCTTAAGTACGCAATTGATACACTCCACGAGATCATATAACCCTACATCACAATTATGCTTTTAATTGATCTCTTTTTAAGACAGATATTTATATTTTGAAATTAAAACGGATTAAATAAATTCAATTTGGATATATAAGATGTTATGACCCCGTTCTTTTTGGCTCAATTTCAGTTCAGCTTAATTTAATTCAACTTAATTCAGTCCAGCTTCATTCAGTTTAGTTGAACTCATTTCTTCACAAATTAACTATTACTTTAGTTGCATTCTGTTAAGCTCAGCTCCATTCAATTCGGTTCAATTCAATTCAACTCATATCAAACGAAAAGAATAGAGTCATACTTTATATTGTCTATAATTATGAATTGGGATATTCTCTCGTGTACCCCTCAACTTTTTCATTTTCTACGATATACCCCTCTTTTCATGCAAAAAAAACTTTGACCGTCAATAACTCGTGGCTATAAGTTCAGAATACGATAAATTTTGTTTCCACATTGACCGTCTTTAAGAGGTCTTCAGTTTGAGAAAAAATTCACCGACGTCTCAACTCGTAGTCGGGAATTATGGTCGGTCAAAGTTTATTCGTTAAAAAATGTTTGACCAACCATAACTACCGGCTACGAGCTCAAAATGCGGTGAATTTTTTTTTCAAATTCAAGGCCTTGACGAGATAATTTGTTTGAAAAAAATATTACCATTTTCTGAACTTGTAACAGAGAATTATTGTCGGTCAAAGTTTTTTTGTGAAAAACGAGGGGTACACCTTAGAAAACGAAAAAGTTCAGGGATACACGAGAGAATATACCTTATGAATTTATGATACTATTCCTAACTCCTAAGTGGGGAAAATCCTCTCCAGTACCCCCTTGTGATGTCCAGTACCTTCCAGTAGTTATTGAGGATCCGGATTTTATTTTAGAACGATCTAACGGTTAACTGTCTTGAAGAGGTGTAGAGATAATAATGATTTTATATTATTGTATTAGAGGAAATAAAGAGAAAAGTAATAGAGATGATCCTATCCCATTCCTAAATCATTTATTTCAAACTTCTTATATTTTAAATGTTATAAATATTATATTTAATCCGTCTTAAATTTTAGAGAGATATACACAACATAAACATCAATTCGGGTAAGTTAAGTCATCGAGACACCAACAAATAATGTTGACGTACCCGTCGTATAAGTTTGATTTGGTAAACCATAAACATTATAGAAAAATAACTAGCCCACCTTGCATGGGGTCCCACACCACTATTCCCACCCAATTCATACCGACCAATAATATTCACGTCTTGCGTGCCCTTCTCTTATTCAACTCCACTTCTATTCCTTCCCACTTCTCACCTTAATCACCCACCCAAACCATACTCTAACTTCCCTTATATCCGTCTCAGACCGACATATCCGTCTTAAACATTAAAACGATTTAAATATATAAATGAGACAAAAAATATACGAGAAAGCTGATAAAAAACCCGTCTCATCTGTCTATATACAAATAGTACTTGACCCGTTTAACCGTTTTATAATAAAAACGTACATAACCGTCTTAAGAAAGACCAGTTGCCTTTATATATATACCAACATAGACCAATATACCCGTCTTAAACATCAAAATAGACCAAATATATAAATAAGACAAAAAATATACTTCAGAATATACTAAAAAAAAAAACTTATCACATCTGTCTATAAAGATAATACTTAAAACAGATATAACCGTCTTACGAAAAACAACAGTGATCTTTATATATATACACACACCCACTTCATAATTCATAACATTTCAACAAAGTTCTTATTATATAATATCATCAACATCCCAAAACCTCCTTAAAACCTCCTACAAAAATTCCATTTCCAAAAAAAAAAAAAAAATATGACATCTTCAAGTCCTTCATACAAAAGATCATCGTCTTTAAAAAACAACAACAACGACGACAACAACGAGAACACGTTTAGAGCGACACTAGCGATAGTGGACACCGCGACATGGTACTGTTCCATTATAATCATAGCGTTGATATTATTTACAACTTTTAGGGATACTCTCCCTTACGAATACGAACAAGAATACGACGACTCAAACATGTTTGTTCCGGCGATGATGGGTCCCATCAAAGGTGGTAGCCTTCTTGAACAACGTCATGGACCGTGTGACGAAATTTACGTGGTGGGTGAAGGGGAAACACTTCATACGATTAGTGATAAGTGCGGTGACCCTTTTATTGTTGAACGTAACCCGCATATTCATGATCCTGATGATGTTTTTCCTGGTCTTGTCATTAGAATTGTGCCTACTAATTTGTTAAGATAGTAAGAATACTTTTTTTTTTTTTATAAAATTTAATCCTTCTGTTCCAATCATTTATTTACCTGTCTTTTATTATATTTTTTGTGAGAAATATTTTAATTAACGGTAAATAAATGGTTGAGAGAAGGGAGGAGAATTATGCACAACCAAACAGAGTAAACAGAGTGGAGTATTTTGTTTTGTAGTTTTGTGTATACATCTTTTGTTTTCATGTAAATAGAAAGGTAGTAAGTGTTTTGTTGGAGGAATAAGATTATGTTTATTAATTTCTATGTTTTTTTGTTGGTTCAATTAATATGATACTTTGAATTATGAAGAACAATATCGATGTACTCGTTCCATCTCAGTCATTTGTTTACTATTTATATTAATTTTGAGGGGTATTTTAATCAAAGGTAATAAATGATTGAGACGTAAATAACAATCCAATAACTATATTGACTAGAGTTATAACCGTGTACACTTTGATCGATATTGGTTATTATGATATATCTATTTTATTCATTTATTTACGTTTTTTATAGGATGAGATTATTTGCAATCACAAGAAAACTCACAAAATAGTTTAAAATCGTGTTTAAAATACAAAAACATGCTTAAAATATTAGCATTGTTAAAATGTCTAAGAGCAATAATAAAAAGGAATACGTAGACAAGACATTTTTTAAAAATATTTTCCATAAATTTCTTTTGTTGAAGGGCAACTCAATTGTGCGAGTTACGCCTCTCTCAAACTTAATTTCAGTTGAGTTCATTTCAATTCGGATTTTATAAATTGAGTATGTTATGAGACCATTTAAAGAATTTCAACATAAAAGAACGAGATGTTGCCGTGTTGGAGGGTTTGTTTTTAACTTTTTATTTTTTACCGTTTCCGGTGATAAAACAAGGAACATAATTAATTCCACAAGACTTTTATTCTCTGTTTTACCACCAAAATTAACAAAAAATGCAAACTTTACTTTAAACTGAAAAAGTAAGTAATTGTTACTTCAGCTTTTATGCAAAACCAACCAAACTTTAGTCCCATCAAGTAAAGAAGAATATTTTGCTTTCTATAACCTGGTTTTCTACGTTTTTTGGGCTCTAAACTTGGAATTTATGTCATCAAAATTCTGTCATGCAATAAATATGATTGAAAACACTGATTTTTCGATGAGACGGTCTCTCAGTAATGTTTATGTCAGATTTTTAAAATGACAAGGGTAATTACCAATTTAAATTTATTTTTCATTTCTTAATTTTTTTTTTAGTTTCTCGGTAATTAATGTCATGTCTTACACACTTTAATATAAGACGGTTTTTCGGGAGACCTACTTAAAAGAAAGGGATATTCTCTCGTGTACCCCTCAACCTTTTCATTTTCTATGATATACCCCTCTTTTCATGCAAAAAAACTTTGATCGTCAATAACTCTTGGCTACAAGTTCGGAATACGATAATCTTTTTTTTTCAAATTGACCTTCTTTAAAAGGTCTTCCGTTTAAAAAAAATTCACCGACGTTTCAACTCGTAGTCGGGAATTATGGTCGGTCAAAGTTTATTCGTTAAAAAATGTTTGACCAACCATAACTACCGGCTACGTGTTCAAAAAGCGGTGATTGTTTTTTTCAAATTGAATGCCTTGACGAGATAATTGGTTCGAAAAAAAAAATTACCATTTTCTAAACTCGTAACAGAGAATTATCGTCGATCAAAGTTTTTTTGTGAAAAACGAGGGGTACACCATAGAAAACGAATACCCCTAAAAGAAAATAAGCATCATAAGATGCATGCAAGTGGAACTAAAAATACGATTTGTGATTTGTTTGACGGCTAACTATTCACTTGCTTTCGGTTTCACGTCTTGATAAGATTTGGTAGAACTGAAATAGCGGTTAGGTACTTTGATTCATCAAAACTTGCACGTCCGTTCATATTAGTGGGTCATCGACTCGCTGATTGACGGTCTTATAATAAGTTAACCTAGTCCGTTTCGAAGATTAGAAGTAATTTTTTTTATATATCGCAAAGTTATTATTCGTAAAGTACGAAATAGCTCATCGATAGATAACTGTTAATAATAAATGATCTCCGCTATATTATTATAAAATCGTCTTACACAAAACTTACTATTACCCTGTGTCATATAGACCGTGACGTCGTTAGAATAAAATTTTCAGTAATAAGAAGATAATAATAATCTATGGAATATGATCGTAGAATCGTAAATTTGTAGTCGTCTTCATGTGAGATCATTAATACGTAGCCAAGACTCACGGGTCCTTGGTCATGACTTATAGCGACGGTCATTTTCATTCAATAGTCAATCAATTGACAATGATATACATTATGATAATATCCGAAAGTCTAATATAAGCAACATCAAACTACCAACCAAATTAATCAACCATATATATTAGAACGACGGCTCATTATTATCACTTGTACGTATGGATAAAACTTAATTTTCTTAGTATGTAAAAAAGTCTAAACAAAGACGAAATCATGGAGTGATCATTATAACAATAATCAAGACATTGTGAATTTGCGTGCTCTTACGATTGTCCGTCATATACAGATGTCAACTAGCTTAATTTGTAAAGTTGTAAAACGTGATATTCGTGATCTGAATTCAAATTTTATCAACATTAAAATCATCTTTGTGAGTCTTTTTACACCAAAAAAAAAAAAAAAACCATACATCACAAAGGTTTATTCACTTGACCACCCTTGTCCGTTGCCCTCCAATCCTTTGCAAAAGTCCATTTTTTGGCGACAAATTTTGGCAAAGGGAATTTGTGACGAGGGTGATTAATTTGTGAGAGACGGTCTCTTAGGAAATGTAGGTTGTGTTTGGCAGTATATTTCAGCTATTTTATTTGGTTAAAGTCGCTTATTTGACCAAAATTTCAGGTAACTTATATTTTTGCAGGTGTTTGGCAAGTAGCTTATTTGCTCAAATAAGTTGTCTGAAATGAAATGCTAATAGGGTAGCATTTCAGATTTCAAGTGCCTGATTGTAATGAATATTCCTTTTGTACCCCTTTCAATCTATAATATTAAATAATTAATATATTTTCTTAGGTCATTTCACCATAATAAGCTACCGTTTCCATTAATTTGCCAAACATTTTTTTATATAATCAGTTACTTTATCAGCTCCTAATTTTCAGCTACCTTATCAGTTACCTGTTCAGGTTTCAATCAGCTTTTCAGTTTTCAGGTAACTTTTCAGCTAGTTTTACCAAACAGAGCTTTGACAATGCATTCCAGGTACCTGATTTGGTCAAAATAGCTTATTTGACCAAAATTTCAGGTACTTTATTTTTTTTGTAAGTGTTTGACAAGTAGCTTACTGAACCAAAATTTCAGGTACCTTAATTTTTGTGTAAGTGTTTGGCAAGTAGCTTATTTAACCAAATAAACTACCTGAAATAAAATGCTACCTGGCTCTGTTTGGTAAAATTAACTGAAAAGGTAGCTAAAACCTGAAAAAAGGTAGTTGAAAACTGAAAAGCTAATTGAAACCTGAAAAGGTAACTGATAAAGTAGCTGAAAATTAGGAACTAATAAAGTAGCTGATTATATAAAAAAAATGTTTGCCAAACTAACGGAAAATGTAACTGATTTTGATGAAATGGCGTAAAAGGATATGATAATGATTTAATAGTATAGATTTAAAGGCAAAAAAGAAAATTAAAATCAAATCAGGTACCTGAAATCTCAAATGCTACTTTAGGTAACATTGTATTTCAGGTAGCTTGTTTGGTCAAATAAGCTACTTGCCAAACGCTTACATAAAAATAAGGTACCTGGAATTTTTGGTCAAATAAGCTACTTTGACCAAATCAGGTACCTGATTTGATTTGATTTTCTTTCTTTACCCCTTAAATCTATACTATTAAATAATTATCATATCATTTTACGTATTTTCACCAAATCAGTTACCTTTTCAGTTAATTTGTCAAAAAAAAATTTATATAATAATTTACCTTATCAACCCCTAATTTTCAGCTAGACATGACAAAAGCAACCCGGCTCGAAAAGACTCAACCGAGACCCGAAGTGACCCAAACTACATCACCCGAATGTGACTCGAAAACCCGAATTGACTCGACCCGAACATGACCCCAGCTTTCTTGAGCTGTAACTGACCCTACCCGAAAATGACCCAATTCAAAACCACTAAACCCGAAAATGACCTGACAAAATATAACTCTAATTAAACCGAAAAGACTTGAAATAGCTATTTTTCTATTATTCATTGACCCGAAAATGACCCGACCCGTAACAACCCGTCCCGCTTGACCCGAAACAGACCTGACCAGCAAACCCGAAACACACCCGAAATCGGAAATGACTCGTCCCGATCCGAATTAACTCGAAATCAATGAGAGATCCGAAATGACCAGGCACGAACTGGCCCGACCTGAACCCGACTCGTTGACCCGTTTTGCCAGGTTTATAATTTCAGATACCTTATCGGTTACCTTTTGAGATTTTAGGTAGTTTTTCAGTTTTCAGTTACCGTTTCAGATTTTAGCTACTTTTTCAATTAGTTTTACCGTTTTACCAAACAGACCTTAGTGTTAATTAATAATCTGTTACAAAACGTGTTTTTTTTTTTTGGTAGTGTACATGTTTTTTTTTGGTACATAGTGTACATGTTATGTTAGAATATGGTGTTTGATATATTGTGAGACAGCTTAAGCGTTAAGAATTGGGTAAATTTTTCGATATTAGATAGGATTGTATGTATATATTTCCTAATTCCGGAAAAAATAGGATTATTAATTTTGCTATAAATACGCTACACATGTAATTATATGTATTCATCTATGATCCATTAATTCAATACAATTTACAAACTTAAGAATTAAGAATTAGATCCCTCCAAGCCCAAGATGCAGTGCCTAGCAGTTAAAACTAGATGCGAAAACGAACCACTTCCTCGTTGGTTCATGGTTACTCAAGTCGCACTTCGAGTCCTAGCAATTTTATGCACCATCGCTTCAATTATAGCGATGGTTACAAGCGGAACTTCAGTCTCGCTTTACGGGGTTATGAAGATAAAAGCTCGTTATTATTACTCTTCGGCGTTTAAGTTTCTTTTAGGTGTAGACGCGGCTGTATGCGCTCTAGTTTTATTATCGCTACTTGTTGCTCTTTACGTCCTTTACAAGAAACAATCTAACCGTGCATATTGGTATTACTTGTTTTTGCACGATTTGATTTTGATGACGGTTTTGATATCCGCTTGTGGAGCTGCATCGTCGATTGGTTATGTTGGAGTTTATGGACAACCGGAAACGTTTTGGATTAAGATTTGTAATAATGCCGGAAAGTTTTGTACATATGTTGGGATTTCAGTCGGATTCTCGTATGCCGCGTTCTTGTGTCTCTTTGCTCTTATCATTGTATCTTCTTATATGCTTATGAAGCCTTCCCTAAAGCCGGAGCAGGTGCAGGAGCGGGAGCGTGTGCTTTGCATGGCTTGATCGGTTTTAAAATAAATGGTTAGGATAAAGGGAGTATACGAACTAGCGAGATTATATGTTATGTCTTGAGTCTTGACGTTATTTGTTTTATCAATTGTTATTTTATCTTATAAATAAGCTAAGAATTAGAAAAATATTACTAACGATTGAAATTTTGTTATAATCTTTGCAAGTTTAACGAATTTTTATCTTATTCATACCATATTTCTAACAGTTTTTCGTAAATCACGTAAAAATATTACATATAATGATATTGATATTGCAATATTCATGTTGATAACGTCGGAACTTAAACTAAAAGTCGTAAGAGTAGGAATATTAATACATAGCAACCGATTGGAATGATGTTAAAAAAAAAAAATTTCAAAAAAGACTTGTATAGCGTGAAGCAATTTCATCTCATAAGACTGTATTCATACGATCATGTTTTTGGTTTTCTATGTTATACCCTACTTAAAATTCTAACTTTATAGATTAGTCTATATCCTGACCTTATTTATTGTCTTTCCTGACTTACTTTCATGGTTAATTTATTAAATCGTCTCTTTATCATTTATTAAATCGTCTCTTTATCATTCTAATTACGCAATATCCTACTCATTACTTATTAGTTTATCGACTTACCCAATAACACGCCAAATAATTTACAAATCTAACTAAAAATATGCTAATTTTAGTGTTTGGTAAAGAGCGGATTAACTTCAGCAAAAGCAGATTATAAATGACAGATTTTATCAGAAGTTTCTAACATATTACAACAAGCAGAATTAATTTGAGTATTTGGTAATTGGAAGATTAAGATTAGTAGATTTTATATTAGTTTTCTTTGTAAAATGAAAAACTTTCCTATTTTACAATATGCTAACCATGAATATGCTGGGGTAAACAGCATGTTGTAAAACAACATATTGACCCAAATATGCTATTTACCAAAAACTAAAATTAGCATATTGATTGGTCAAACATGCTAAGACCCTTGAATATACTAAAGAAGTGATCATAATTCTACTCAAACATTGTGAATTGAAAAATTCTAAGGTCCACCGGGTGTACAAGAATATCGTACACCCTAACCAATGAGATGCCTTAATTTTTATTTTAGTAAGATTGTGTTCTTTTATTTATGGAGAATTTAGTCAATTCTTATTCTCATTGGGTAGGGTGTACGATGACATGGTACTCCCGGTGTACCCAATAATTTCTTGTGAATTTGTGTGTTTGAACAACAAATATTTAATTTTTTTTTTTTTTTTTTGAGATAAACAATATTTAATTTCTAGATATGTAAAGATATTAGGAAAGTAACAATATTAGATTTAGGCAATTAAATTTTTCCAAATTCAGGAAAAAAGTATGATTATTCTTAATTTCCTCTACTATTAATAAACTATATATATATATACATTCATTCCATATAATCACATTAACCGTCAATACAATATAAACTTAAGAATTATTACATCTCAATACGATTACTTATCGAAGATGGACATAGAAGAATTTCAAAGTTGCGAAAACAACGAACCACCTCCTCGTTGGTTCACGGTTCATCAAGCTATGTTCCGAATCCTAGCAATTTTATGCACTATCGCTTCAATAGTAGCAATACTCGCTACTAGCCGGACTTCGGCCTTGCTTTACGAGGTTTTGAGATTGAGAATCGATGTTCGTTATTATTATTACTCTTTTATGTTGAAGTTATTTATCGGTGTAGACGTGGCCGTATGTGCTCTAGTTTTATTCTCACTATTTGCCGCGGTTTATTTCCTCTACAAGGAACAATTTAATCGCGCAGATTGGTACAACTTGTTTTTTCAAGATTTGTGTTCGATGACGGTTTGTATCCGCTTGTGCATCATCGTCAATTGGTTATGTTGGAATTCATCGACAGCCAAGAACCTTTTGGACTAAGATTTGCAATAATGTCGAAAATTTTTGCACCGATTTTGGGATTTCAGTCGCGTTCTCATACATGCACCGCTTATTTAAAACAAATGATTGGAACGAGGGAGTGAACTAGCGAGATTATGTCATGTCTAGACATTATTTAATTTGTGTGTTCAATTGTTGTTTTATCTTGTAGATACGCTAAGAATTAGGAAGATTTATAAACTTATTGTTCCATATAATTTACTAGGGATTGAAATTTTGGTACTCTTTACTACTTTTATGCTATACTATATAAACTTATTTAGTTTTTGTTTAACAATTTATCTTATTCATACCATAATTCTAACATTTTTCAAAAAATCGCGACAAAAACATCACATATAATGATAATGATAATGGGCTAGTGTGACATAATGCAGATCCCATGTCCCATTTCGTGTCTCATCTTGTGTCCTATCACTTCTTTGACACATAATAAGCCCTTTAATATATATTCTTACCATTTCTATTATCTTATGCGTGATGTGTCAAGATATTAAGATAATGAAACACAAGATGAAACATAAAAGTGGGACAAGTGAGTTCAACTTTGATAACCGGGGTTTCTTAATAGGAAAGTAATTAATTATAATAATATTACTAAGAGTGGGTAATTTGATTTTAAATAGGACTGTAATTCCTTGCTAATTCAGGTAAAAATAGGAATAATTACTTTTACTATAAATACCCTATACATGTATTCAATACAAAACAAACATAAGAAACCCTAGCAACGTATTATAATAACCTATTTAAGATGTCGACGATGTCGTTAGTAGAAAAAGTTGAAAGATCCGAAAACGACGAACCAGTTCCTAATTGGTTCATACAAACGCAATTTTGGCTTCGAGTCCTAGTCATTTGCTTCACCGTCAATTCAATCGTAACGTTGCTTGGCAGCGATACGCCAGTCTCGGATTCCGGGGTTATAAGGACGACGAATGCTCGTTATTATTACTCTTCAGCGTTTAAGTTTCTTCTAGGTGTAGACGTGGCCGTATGCGCTCTATATACGATTTCACTACATGTCCCTATGTATTATGCCGCGCGCAAGAAAGACCTTAGCCGTAAACATTGGTACTACTTATTTTTGCATGATTTAATTGCGATGACGGTTTTGATATCCGCTTGTGGAGCAGCATCGTCGATTGTTTATGTTGGAGTTTATGGACAACCGGAAACGTTTTGGAATAAGTTTTGTAATAATGCTGGAGACTTGTGCATATATCTTGGGGTTTCAGTCGCGTTTTCATATGTCGCGGTCTTGTGTTTATTTGCTCTTACGGTTATATCTTCTTACGTGCTTATGAAGCCTTCCCTAACGCAAGAGCAAGATCGAGAGGGAGCTTATTGTGTATGATCGGTTTTAGAACAAATAATTGGGACAGAGGAAGTACATAAACTAGCGAGATAATGTCTAGACGTTATTAATTTGTTTGTTCAATTGTTATTTTATGTTATAAATAAGTTACAGAACTAGGGAGATGCATTGCTCGGTATAATTTTATTAATAAATATAAGCATAGGTATTGTTTAATGTATTTATTTTATTCAATCACACTATATCTCTCAACCTTTTCATAAAAATATTATGTTCAAAGAATATATATGACATACTCACAAGTCACATTAATCATGCTAAAATAGTGAAATAGGGTTGAACATGGAGGCACAACAAGTCAACAACCAAAACATTATCGTCATATACCAATATAGAATATTACTCTCTCCTTCTGATTCACCTGATTAGCGTATCATTAATTAAAATACTCCTCATAACGAATAAAAACGATAAATAAATGATTAAAATGAACGATATGTTGATAGTGAAAGCGGATGAAGTTGTCTGGACTGCATCAATCAAAGAGGATTGTCACATTAATCATGCTATAATGTAACAACTTCCATCCTCTTTGATTAATGTGACTATTAAGATTAATGTGACTATTGAGTAGGGAAAGAAGCTTACGTGGACACCATTTTGACAAATATGTCTTAATTAATCAAAGAGGATGGAAGCTTCTTTCCCTACTCAATAGTCGCATTAATCATGCTATAATGTAACAGCTTATGTGTTCGTCTTTGTCTAGCAATATTGTAAGAATGTAGTTCGTAAGCTCACCCGTTATGTTCTGAACAGTCCCACAAACTGTTCAGTTCTGAATGGTTCACAAACAGAATGAAGAACACGTGATTGGTTTTATTTGGCAAAGAAGAATTTCGGATAAAATAATTTCTGAACAAAATTTGGCTAAGATATTTTTAAGAACCTTCTGGTTGTTTTGACAAAAAAAATATCTTTTGAAATTAGTTGGAATATTTATCTTGCAAAATAAGTCAAATTATTTTATGGAATATTTTATTCTAAAAGATATTATTTGCTTTATCTCTTTACCAAAAATATAGGATTTGTTACCAAACTACTCTTTTATATAATTTTCCAGCTGATCATTCTTTGGTGTCACCAAAAAATTGAGAGCTTCGGGGGTGTTTGGCCAAACTTTCTAAGTGCTTTTCTAATTGTAAAATAGAAGCAGGGCCAAACCCTATAATTTAGGGAGATAAAAAACTACTTTTGAAAAGTCAGAAGTTAATAAAAAGCTACTAGAAACAGAAGCACCAAATTAATGCTTATGCTTCTACTTCTCCCAAAAACTCTTAGGATTATGGAAACTAAAAAAAAAAACTAAAAAGTAGTAGTAGGCCAAACACATCAATTTGTTAAGAAACTACTTTTACAAAAGTTTGGCCAAACAACTACAACTTTTTCAAAAAGTAGTTTATGAAAAAACTCATTCGAGAAAGTAAAAGTTATTTCACATAAACTAGGCCAAACAGCACCTTCATATATTACATCAGCAGCTTTTGCAAATTACTTTTCACGTGTATTGTTCTAAAATTTATTTGCAAAATATCTTTCGTGTCCTGTGAACCATTCTCGTGTGCTTAAGTTCTTATATTCATATTCTAAATTATTGAACCATATAAGGAGACAAAGTGTGTTGTAATTTTCCTTTTGTGAGAGAGTGCTTTTGGGGTACGGGGTTGAACCCGAGTCACACGATCGGGGTTGATCGTGGGGATTTACTTTGTAATCGGGTTTGGTTATAAAGTGAATATTCACTACTACAAAACACGTTATGGACATCAGTCGATGGACATCGGATTATCTGGAAAACCGATGTACATAACATGCACATCGGTTGTTTGCAAAAACCTGATGTGCATATAATTATATGTACATCGGTTGCGTTAAAAAACACATGTCCATTATTTCTGATTTTAAAGGACATGTGATATTTAATAAAACCCATGTCTATATAAAAGTCATGGACATGGAACATTGCATTTAACCGATGTGCATCTAAAGTGAAAATTATAAGCGGCAAAAATATTTACCTCACCGCCATCACTTATAATCTCGACTACCTACATTCTTCCCCAAATCCTCTCCCTCACTTTCACTCCCAAACCACTACAAGAAATAAGCGTTTTTGAGACCGTTATTTTCATTGAGATCGAAAACCTTTGTTTTTTATTTGTGACTGTCTCGAACACACATTCATTCTGAATTTCACATCCTTCATTTCACAAAACCTCCCAATACAGCCGACTTGCTCTCCAACGGCGACGACCTTCACTCCCAACGGCGACAAGGCTTTCACCTGCACTCCCAAAGCCGATGACGCTTCGACCTGCTATCATCTATTGTTTCTCTCTCCTTTCTCGCTCAACTCTTTCCCATCCTGCATCTCAGCTCTTTCCCGTCCCATGTCTTTAAACGCAGGTATTTTTATAATTCCAAAGCTTTGAATCTTTCAATGAATTACATAATGAGTTACTATTTTGACTAATTGAGTTAGAGTTTTGACAGATGATGATTATTTAGGGTTAGGTTTTGATAATTTTGATTAGATTAGGTTTGATGGTTGATTTCCCCATGGTGAACTTGTTTGTTGGATTAATTTTAACTTATGTGCAGCGAATTTGATTATTTAGGGTTAGATTTCTTTCAGTTTCAATTAAGATCTATTAGGCGTTTTTATGCAAATTCAAACGGTTTTCATTCATTGGCAGGGATTTGTTCTTGTTCAGCCCAGATTCGCACCTCAATCTTAGGTTCAGGTTTAATGAATTTTTCGTATAGGTATCCAACTTATGTGCTTTCAAATTTAAGTTAGTGCTTTGTGGTATTGGTGTAGCTGGGATTTGGTATACTCTATAGATGTGTGTGATTAAAATACGTTTACTTAGCAGATTAAGACAACTTAACTGGTAAATAACTTGTGCTTATGTTCTTAAAGAAGATATATAACTCAGAGAAATAGTTATGTAGCAGTGTTTAAGGTACATTACTAAGTAGCGTCAGATGAAGACGACTGCTTTCACTTCACTGTTGGTTAATTTCCTCACAACCATGACTGTTATTTCAAATTAAGATATTTTATGATAATAGGCTATTAGTGAATGGTGAAGTGAGATGGCGAATTTGTATTTCATGGTCAACTTGTTTGTTGGTTTAATTATATTTCGGAACATAGATGCTATTAGTGACTAATGAAGTTTTATATTTCAGAACATATAGACCGATGTGTGGTCTTTTATGTTAGAAGTCAATAGTGCACCGTTTATGAGACTGATGTGCGGTTTTGTGTTTTTGTATGGAGTATAGGTGAGCCTATGTTGGATCATGACCGTCATTTTCATGTACCAATGTCTACACTCTACACATGCCCACATTAGACAAATTTCTTGAGTTTCATTTTTTTGAAAGTATTACTTTGTTTATGAATAGGATGATTATTAATATCGTCTCTTTGCCCAAACCTTAGCTTTTATTTGAATATTGGCATTGTTATTGGCTTGTACATCTCTTTTAATTTTCTAATTGATTAATATGTTAGCTTAGTGATGTCAAAGTGGTCCTCTGCTTATAGAATATAAGTTGGGGTTCTTTAAGATACTTTCACAAGTCTAGTTATGGAAAATAAATACTTGTGGCGGTTTTCTTTTTGTAAGAGCTTTTCTTTGAATATTGGCATTGTTTTTTTGAAAGTATTACTTTGTTTATGAATAGGATGATTATTAATATCGTCTCTTTGCCCAAACCTTAGCTTTTCTTTCTCTTTATTTACCTACATCTGCTTCTCTCGGTTGCACAAAACCGCCTGCACCCTACCTGGGCTAAACACCCCTCATTGTATGATTTGCCATTTATTTGTAGTCTTCTCGTTCGCCATCGTCACTCCCTCCACTTGGAATTATGCAAGGACAGAGCCTGGATTGAGAGATATAGAGTTGAGCAAGTTCGGGTCAGAATGGTGTTGTAGAGCATTCTTCTGAGCAGTCCTCTTGCAGTGGTTATAACTCAAGATATATAGCTGACCTGTCCATGATTCTAACTCTCAATTAAGGTTAGCATTTCAAGCTCTTTATCCATATAAGAATGATAGCAACTAGTGAGAATAACTCCATATATTAGCTCCTAAAGTCAGGCATGTAGTAATGAATAATCAGAATGTTATAATGTTCATTAACCCCTTAATTTGCATCTGAATTATATGAATGCTTGAAATTTCATTTGGCTTATTTGCTTGGAAAGATAATGAAGGACCCATAGTCCTAACTCCTACTACAACTTTCATATTTGGTATAAACTAACTATTTTTCTTAATTTGATGGAATGGGTAGGCCAATTGGAGAATAAATGGTAGATTTTGCTGAAGATATATGTGATATCACTCGCAATCATATTAAGATCACATATGAGTATTGGCTTAAAGTAACTGAGGGAATTAAAGATTTGATTTGGCAAGACATAAAGGTAAAGTCACCCTGAGTTCTGGTTTGATTATTTTGATTTATTTAGAACTTAGCATAGCTCCAGTTAGTGATTAAATCATAAGCAAATGTTATGGACAAGTTATTGATTATTATGTAATAAATTACAAATTATTCACAGGGATCATTGGATGCTCCTTGTATTTGACGTTGTTGATCGTAATCAAGTACTTTGGTTTGATTCAACGGGAAATTCAGTGCCTTCAAAGTTAAGAACCTACATTAATACGTAAGTTGAACTTGATAGTTATTATGCATGCACAATGTTCGCTGAATGTCCATTTCGAACTATATTCGCTGACAATTATTTATTGGAAACCTTATATAGAGCTATACGAGTGTACGGCTACAACGGTGGGGGCAAGAAAGAGTTCTCAAACACCGCAATGGCTGAAAATTAATGTAAGTTCATTACTATATCAGATGTCTACTTGTTTTATTACGTTTAAATAGCAAAAAATGGTTGCTTTAATTTGCCGACATCTTTGTTTTAGTGTGCTCGTCAAGAAGGTGATACGAGAACGGGTACTACATAATGAGGTACATGCTGGAAATTGTGACTCGTTCGGACCGGCGAAAGCTATCGATGAGGTCGATTACCCGAAATTTTAAAACTCTTGTATAATGTTTTCAAGTAATGTTTACCCCCTTGCCGATCAACAAGTAACTATGATAGCCTATGATGGCACGCTTGTTGTCGCCTTGCCAAGTTTTACTACCATAAAATCCCATTATTGAGCTTCAATTTGTTTTAGTATTTGTGGTATTATATAAGACGTCGTCATGTGCATGATTTTCAGGTTTTTCAAGACAAAATGGCATATTCACAAGATGAAATCGATGAAGTTCGGGACTTGTGGGCGAACTATTTTTCGAATGCCTAGTTGTAGTAGTAATCTATTAGTTTGATTCTGAAAACTCTGTTTGTCTCGGGATCTTGAAGGCCATGTTTTGTTGTCGTAAGAAACGTATTACGAAACCTTTGTTGGATTGTTTAAATTAGCTGCTTGAATTCAAACAATGTATGACGAACAACGTTTGTCAAAATTTGGTATGAATTTGATATGTTTGGTTGAATGGCCTCCAATTTGGGTAAGCCATCTATGAATGGAATATGGTTTGCCATTTATGAATGGCCTCTGTTTTGGATTAACAGTTCATTTGCATTAGAAGTACCATTTCCAATTTTTTTTTTAAAAAATTGACAAAATAATGGACATCGGTTCAAAGCAGAAATTGGATGTAAACCGTTTCTAAAACACATGAAGTTTTGGAAAAACTCTGATGTGTATGGGTACTAAAGGACATCGGATTTGGAAAGTAACTGATGTACAAGATTGTAAAGGACATGGGATTATGAGTAAAATCTGATGTGTATCAATAATAATGGACATGGGATATATAAGAAATCCGATGTCCATCCAAGTAAAGGACATGGGATTATGAGTAAAATCTGATGTGTATCAACAATAATGGACATGGGATATATAAGAAATCCGATGTCCATCCAAAAATGGACATCGGTTGTAAATCCGATGTGCATTACTACCATAAGGACATGACCGAACTCTACATCGGAGCACTATCCCATGTCCATGACCCTAAAACTCCGATGTAGTAAAGGGTTCTTGTAGTAGTGATTAATAAGAGAGAGGTGGACGTAGACCTTTAGAGAATAGGTTGAACCAGGTTAAAAAATCTCGTGTCTCTTGCCTCCTTTTCGTTTTGCTTATTTTCATTTCTCGTTTTATTTTTCCTTTTTGATTCACGCGCTCAGTTATCAGAGTATATTACAACTCTGATTGTTTGAACAATTTCCGCGACTGTTCATTTTGTCTGTATACTGTGTTATTATCGAACGTGAACAAGTTATTCACCTTAATTTCACTTTAATTTTAAAAAGGGTACTTAATTCACCCCCTCCCCCTCTTAAGTACCGCATCGATAAACTCAACAAATTCCTTGCTAATTCAGATAAAAATAGGAATAATTACATTTACTATAAATACCCTATTCATGTATTCATATTAATCACCCATTCAATTCAATATAAAACAAACATAAGAATAAGAACCAACCCCTCTAGGAAAAACCCTAGCTACGTATAATAACCTATTTAAGATGTCGACGATGACGTTACTAGAAAAAGTTGAAAGCTCGTTATTTGAGGCTGAAATAGAACAGGTTGATTCCTGAAATAGAACAGGTTGATTCCTGAAATGAGCTCGGACGCGTGATTGAAAAACAGGGAGAAAAAGAAACAGGTTCCGGTACGATCTTCCGAACGGCTGAAATTGAAGTGTATAATACACGGTTTTTCGGGATTCCGGGGTCCTGGAATAAAATTCTCCGGAAATCACATAGAAAGTTCCTCGGGTCAGATAAAGCGGTCACGCAAAGTTTGAGCACCAACGGAAGACATTTGGGGGTGCCGGTGTGCCACAAACCAGCATTCCCCGAAACTCGGATTATCGTGAAAAATGTGTTAAATCTCGTTATTTGAGGCTGAAATCGAACAGTTGATTCCGAAATCGAACAAAGGTTGATTCCGAAATGAGCTCGGACGCGTGATTGAAAAACAGGGAGAAAAGAAACAGGTTCTGGTACGACCTTCCGAACGTCTGAAATTGAAGTGTATAATACACGGTTTTTCGAGATTCCGGGGTCCCGGAATAAAATTCTCCGAAAATCACATAGAAAGTTCCTCGGGTCAGATAAAGCGGCCACGCATAGTTTGAGCACCACCGAAAGACATTTGGGGGTGCCGGTGTTCCACAAACCAGCATTCGCCGAAACTCGGATTATCGTGAAAAATGTGTTAAAGCTCGTTATTTGAGGCTGAAATCGAACAGGTTGATTCCTGAAATCGAATAGGTTGATTCCTGAAATGAGCTCAGACGCGTGATTGAAAAACAGGGAGAAAAATAAACAGGTTCATGTACGACCTTTCGAATGGCTGAAATTGAAGTGTATAATAGACGGTTTTTCGGGATTTCGGGGTCCCAGAATAAAATTCTCCGGAAATCACATAGAAAGTTCCTCGGGTCAGATAAAGCGGCCACGCAAAAGTTGAGCACCAACGGAAGCCATTTGGAAGTGCCGGTGTGCCACAAACCAGCATTCGCCGAATCTCGGATTATCGTGAAAAATGTGTTAAAGCTCTTTATTTGAGGCTGAAATCGAACAGGTTGATTCCTGAAATCGAATAGGTTGATTTCTGAAATGAGCTTGGACGCGTGATTGAAAAACAGGGAGAAAAAGAAACAGGTTCCTGTACGATCTTTCGAACGGCTGAAATTGAAGTGTATAATACACGGTTTTTCGGGATTCCGGGGTTCCGGAATAAAATTCTCCGGAAATCACATAGAAAGTTCCTCGGGTCAGATAAAGCGGCCACGCAAAGTTTGAGCACCAACGGAAGACATTAGGGGGTGCCGGTGTGCCACAAACCAGCATTTGTCGAAACTCGGATTATCGTGAAAAATGTGTTAAAGCTCGTTATTTGAGGCTGAAATCGAACAGGTTGATTCCTGAAATCGAACAGGTTGATTCCTGAAATGAGCTCGGATGCGTGATTGAAAAACAGGGAGAAAAAAAAAACAGGTTCCGACACGACCTTCCGAACGGCTGAAATTGAAGTGATACACGGTTTTTCAGGATTCCTGGCTCCCGGAATAAAATTCTCCGGAAATCACATAGAAAGTTCCTCGGGTCAGATAAAGCGGCCACGCAAAGTTTGAGCACCAACGGAAGACATTTGGGGGGTGCCGGTGTGCCACAAACCAGCATTTGTCGAAACTCGGATTATCGTGAAAAATGTGTTAAAGCTCGTTATTTGAGGCTGAAATCGAACAGGTTGATTCCTGAAATGAGCTCGGATGCGTGATTGAAAAACAGGAAGAAAAATAAACAGGTTCCGGTACGACCTTTCCGAACGGCTGAAATTGAAGTGTATAATACACGGTTTTTCGGGATTCCGGGGTCCCGGAATAAAATTCTCCGGAAATCACATAGAAAGTTCCTCGGGTCAGATAAAGCGTCCACGCAAAGTTTGAGCACCAACAGAAGACATTTGGGGGTGCCGGTGTGCCACAAACCAGCATTCGTCGAAACTCGGATTATCGTGAAAAATGTGTTAAAGCTCGTTATTTGAGGCTGAAATCGAACAGGTTGATTCCTGAAATCGAACAGGTTGATTCCTGAACTGAGCTCGGACGCGTGATTGAAAAACAGGGAGAAAAAGAAACGGGTTCCGGTACGACCTTCCGAACAGCTGAAATTGAAGTGTATAATAGACGGTTTTTCGGGATTTCGGGGGAATAAAATTCTCCGGAAATCACATAGAAAGTTCCCCGGGTCAGATAAAACGGCCACGCAAAGTTTGAGCACCAACGGAAGACATTTGAGGGTGCCGGTGTGCCACAAACCAGCATTCGTCGAAACTCGGATTATCGTGAAAAATGTGTTAAACCTCGTTATTTGAGGCTGAAATCGAACAGGTTGATTCCTGAAATCGAACAGGTTGATTCCTGAAATGAGCTCGGGCGCGTGATTGAAAAACAGGGAGAAAAAAAAACAGGTTCCGGTACGACCTTCCGAACTATTTGAAATTGAAGTGATACACGAGTTTTTCAGATTCCGTGTCCCTAATAAAATTCTCCGGAAATCACATAGAAAGTTCCTCGGGTCGAATAAAGCGGCCACGCAAAGTTTGAGCACCAACGGAAGACATTTGGGGGTGTCGGTGTGCCACAAACCAAAGATTCGCCGAAACTCGATTATCGTGAAAAATGTGTTAAAGCTCGTTATTTGAGGCTGAAATCGAATAGGTTGATTCCTGAAATGAGCTCGGAAACGTGATTGAAAAACAGGGAAAAAAAGAAACACGTTCCGGTACGACCTTCCGAACGGCTGAAATTGAAGTGTGATACACGGTTTTTCGGGATTTCGGGGGAATAAAATTCTCCGGAAATCACATAGAAAGTTCCCCGGGTCAGATAAAACGGCCACGCAAAGTTTGAGCACCAACGGAAGACATTTGGGGGTGCCGGTGTGCCACAAACCAGCATTCGTCGAAACTCGGATTATCGTGAAAAATGTGTTAAAGCTCGTTATTTGAGGCTGAAATCAAACAGGTTGATTCCTGAAATGAGCTCGGACGCGTGATTGAAAAACAAGGAGAAAATTAAACAGGTTCCGGTACGACCTTTCCGAACGGCTGAAATTGAAGTGTATAATACACGGTTTTTCGGGATTCCGGGGTCCCGGAATAAAATTCTCCGGAAATCACATAGAAAGTTTCTCGGGTCAGATAAAGCGCCCACGCAAAGTTTGAGCACCAACGGAAGACATTTGGGGTGCCGGTGTGCCACAAACCAGCATTCGTCGAAACTCGGATTATCGTGAAAAATGTGTTAAAGTTCATTATTTGAGGCTGAAATCGAACAGGTTGATTCCTGAAATCGAACAGGTTGATTCCAGAACCGAGCTCGGACGCGTGATTGAAAAACAGGGAGAAAAAGAAACAGGTTCCGGTACGACCTTAAGAACGGCTGAAATTGAAGTGATACACGGTTTTTCAGGATTCCTGGGTCCCGGAATAAAATTCTCCGGAAATCACATAGAAAGTTTCTCGGGTCAGATAAAGCGGCCACGCAAAGTTTGAGCACCAACGGAAGACATTTGTGGGTGTCGGTGTGCCACAAACCAGCATTCCCCGAAACTCGGATTATCGTGAAAAATGTGTTAAAGCTCGTTATTTGAGGCTGAAATCGAACAGGTTGATTCCTGAAATGAGCTCGGACGCGTGATTGAAAAACAGGGAAAATAAGAAACAGGTTCCGGTACGACCTTCCGAACGGCTGAAATTGAAGTGTAATACATGGTTTTTCGGGATTTCGGGGGAATAAAATTCTCCGGAAATCACATAGAAAGTTCCCCGGGTCAGATAAAACGGCCACGCAAAGTTTGAGCACCAACGGAAAACATTTGGGGGTGCCGGTGTGCCACAAACCAGCAGTCGTCGAAACTCAGATTATCATGAAAAATGTGTTAAAGCTCGTTATTTGAGGCTGAAATCGAACAGGTTGATTCCTGAAATCGAACAGGTTGATTCCTGAAATGAGCTCGGACGCGTGATTCAAAAACAAGGAGAAAAATAAACAGGTTCCGGTACGACCTTTCCGAACGGCTCAAATTGAAGTGTATAATACACGGTTTTTCGGGATTCTGGGATCCCCGAATAAAATTCTCCGGAAATTATATAGAAAGTTCCTCGGGTCAGAAAAAGCGGCCACGCAAAGTTTGAGCACCAATGGAAGACATTTGGGGGTGCCGGTGTGCCACAAACCAGCATTCGCCAAACTCGGATTATCGTGAAAAATGTGTTAAAGTTCGTTATTTGAGCCTGAAATCGAACAGGTTGATTCTTGAAATGAGCTCGGACGCGTGATTGAAAAACAGGGAAAATAAGAAACAGTTAGACGACCTTCCGAACGGCTGAAATTGAAGTGTAATACATGGTTTTTCGGGATTTCGGGGGAATAAAATTCTCCGGAAATCACATAGAAAGTTCCCGGTCGATAAAACGGCCACGCAAAGTTTGAGCACCAACGGAAAACATTTGGGGGTGCCGGTGTGCCACAAACCAATGAAATCGTCGAAACTCGATTATCATGAAAAATGTGTTAAAGCTCGTTATTTGAGGTTGAAATCGAACAGTTGATTCCGAAATCGAACAGGTTGATTCCGATATGATCTCGGACGCGTGATTGAAAAAAGGGAGAAAAAGAAACAGGTTAAGACAACCTTCCGAACGGTACGAAATTGAAGTGTATAATACACGGTTTTTCGGGATTACGGGGTCCCGGAATAAAATTCTCCGGAAATTACATAGAAAGTTCCTCGGTCGAAAAAGCGGCCACGCAAAGTTTGAGCACCAATGGAAGACATTTGGGGGTGCGGGTGTGCCACAAACCAAAGATTCGCCAAACTTGATTATCGTGAAAATGTGTTAAAGTTCGTTATTTGAAGCTGAAATCGAACAGTTGATTCTGAAATGAGCTCGGACGCTTGATTGAAAAACAGGAGAAAAAGAAACAGTTCCGATGACGACCTTCCGAACGGCCGAAATTGAAGTGTATAATACACGGTTTTTCGGGATTCCGGGGTCCCGAATAAAATTCTCCGGAAATCACATAGAAAGTTCCTCGGGTCGATAAAGCGGCCACGCAAAGTTTGAGCACCAACGGAAGACATTTGGGGGTGCCGGTGTGCCACAAACCAAAGATTTGTCGAAACTCTGATTATCGTGAAAAATGTGTTAAAGCTCGTTATTTGAGGTGAAATCGAACAGGTTGATTCCTGAAATGAGCTCGGACGCGTGATTGAAAAACAGGGAGAAAAATAAACAGGTTCCGATTTACGACCTTTCCGAACGGGAAATTGAAGTGTATAATACACGGTTTTTTGGGATTCCGGGTCCCGGAATAAAATTCTCCGGAAATCACATAGAAAGTTCCTCGGGTCAGATAAAGCGCCCACGCAAAGTTTGAGCACCAACAGAAGACATTTGGGGGTGCCGGTGTGCCACAAACCAAAGATTCGTCGAAACTCGGATTATCGTGAAAATGTGTTAAAGCTCGTTATTTGAGGTTGAAATCGAACAAAGTTGATTCTGAAATCGAACAGGTTGATTCCGAACCGAGCTCGGACGCGTGATTGAAAAACAGGAGAAAAAGAAACGGGTTCCGTGACGACCTTCCGAACAGTGAAATGAAGTGTATAATAGACGGTTTTTCGGGATTTGGGGAATAAAATTCTCGGAAATCACATAGAAAGTTCCGGGTCAGATAAAACGGCCACGCAAAGTTTGAGCACCAACGGAAGACATTTGAGGGTGCCGGTGTGCCACAAACCAGCATTCGTCGAAACTCGGATTATCGTGAAAAATGTGTTAAACCTCGTTATTTGAGGTCGAAATCGAACAAAGTTGATTCCTGAAATCGAACAGGTTGATTCCTGAAATGAGCTCGGACGCGTGATTGAAAAACAGGGAGAAAAAAAAACAGGTTCCGGTACGACCTTCCGAACGGCTGAAATTGAAGTGATACACAGTTTTTCAGGATTCCTGTGTCCCGGAATAAAATTCTCCGGAAATCACATAGAAAGTTCCTCGGGTCAGATAAAGCGGCCACGCAAAGTTTGAGCACCAACGGAAGACATTTGGGGGTGTCGGTGTGCCACAAACCAGCATTCGCCGAAACTCTGATTATCGTGAAAAATGTGTTAAAGCTCGTTATTTGAGGCTGAAATCGAATAGGTTGATTCCTGAAATGAGCTCGGAAACGTGATTGAAAAACAGGGAAAAAAAGAAACAGGTTCCGGTACGACCTTCCGAACGGCTGAAATTGAAGTGTGATACACGGTTTTTCGGGATTTCGGGGGAATAAAATTCTCCGGAAATCACATAGAAAGTTCCCCGGGTCAGATAAAACGGCCACGCAAAGTTTGAACACCAACGGAAGACATTTGGGGGTGCCGGTGTGCCACAAACCAGCATTCGTCGAAACTCGGATTATCGTGAAAAATGTGTTAAAGCTCGTTATTTGAGGCTGAAATCAAACAGGTTGATTCCTGAAATGAGCTCGGACGCGTGATTGAAAAACAGGGAGAAAATTAAACAGGTTCAGTACGACCTTTTCCGAACGGCTGAAATTGAAGTGTATAATACACGGGGATTCGGGGTCCCGAATAAAATTCTCCGGAAATCACATAGAAAGTTCCGGGTCGATAAAGCGCCCACGCAAAGTTTGAGCACCAACGGAAGACATTTGGGGGTGCCGGTGTGCCACAAACCAAAGATTCGTCGAAACTCGGATTATCGTGAAAAATGTGTTAAAGTTCATTATTTGAGGCCGAAATCGAACAGTTGATTCCGAAATCGAACAAAGTTGATTCCGTAACCGAGCTCGACGCGTGATTGAAAAACAGGAGAAAAAGAAACAGGTTCGTGACGACCTTAAGAACGGTGAAATTGAAGTGATACACGGTTTTTCAGATTCCGGGTCCCGAATAAAATTCTCCGGAAATCACATAGAAAGTTTCTCGGGTCAGATAAAGCGGCCACGCAAAGTTTGAGCACCAACGGAAGACATTTGTGGGTGTCGGTGTGCCACAAACCAGCATTCCCCGAAACTCGGATTATCGTGAAAAATGTGTTAAAGCTCGTTATTTGAGGCTGAAATCGAACAGGTTGATTCCTGAAATGAGCTCGGACGCGTGATTGAAAAACAGGGAAAATAAGAAACAGGTTCCGGTACGACCTTCCGAACGGCTGAAATTGAAGTGTAATACATGGTTTTTCGGGATTTCGGGGGAATAAAATTCTCCGGAAATCACATAGAAAGTTTCCCGGGTCAGATAAAACGGCCACGCAAAGTTTGAGCACCAACGGAAAACATTTGGGGGTGCCGGTGTGCCACAAACCAGCAGTCGTCGAAACTCAGATTATCATGAAAAATGTGTTAAAGCTCGTTATTTGAGGCTGAAATCGAACAGGTTGATTTCTGAAATCGAACAGGTTGTTTTCTGAAATGAGCTCGGACGCGTGATTGAAAAACAGGGAGAAAAATAAACAGGTTCCGGTACGACCTTTCCGAACGGCTCAAATTGAAGTGTATAATACACGGTTTTTCGGGATTCTGGGATCCCGGAATAAAATTCTCCGGAAATCACATAGAAAGTTCCTCGGGTCAAATAAAGCGCCCACGCAAAGTTTGAGCACTAACGGAAGACATTCGGGGGTGCTGGTGTGCCACAAACCAGCATTCGCCGAAACTCGGATTATCGTGGAAAATGTGTTAAAGCTCGTTATTTGAGGCTGAAATCGAAAAGGTTGATTCCTGAAATCGAACAGGTTGATTCCTGAAATGAGCTCGGACGCGTGATTGAAAAACAGGGACAAAAATAAACAGGTTCCGGTACGACCTTCCGAACGGCTGAAATTGAAGTGTATAATACACGGTTTTTCGGGATTCCGGGGTCCCGGAATAAAATTCTCCGAAAATCACATAGAAAGTTCCTCGGGTCAGATAAAGCGCCCACGCAAAGTTTGAGCACCAACGGAAGACATTTGGGGTGCCGGTGTGCCACAAACCAGCATTCGTCGAAACTCGGATTATCGTGAAAAATGTGTTAAAGATCGTTATTTGAGGCTGAAATCGAACAGGTTGATTCCTGAAATCGAACAGGTTGATTCCAGAACCGAGCTCGGACGCGTGATTGAAAAACAGGGAGAAAAAGAAACAGGTTCCGGTACGACCTTAAGAACGGCTGAAATTGAAGTGATACACGGTTTTTCAGGATTCCTGGGTCCCGGAATAAAATTCTCCAGAAATCACATAGAAAGTTTCTCGGGTCAGATAAAGCGGCCACGCAAAGTTTGAGCACCAACGGAAGACATTTGTGGGTGTCGGTGTGCCACAAACCAGCATTCGCCGAAACTTGGATTATCGTGAAAAATGTGTTAAAGCTCGTTATTTGAGGCTGAAATCGAACAGGTTGATTCCTGAAATGAGCTCGGACGCGTGATTGAAAAACAGGGAAAATAAGAAACAGGTTCCGGTACGACCTTCCGAACGGCTGAAATTGAAGTGTAATACATGGTTTTTCGGGATTTCGGGGGAATAAAATTCTCCGGAAATCACATAGAAAGTTCCCCGGGTCAGATAAAACGGCCACGCAAAGTTTGAGCACCAACGGAAAACATTTGGGGGTGCCGGTGTGCCACAAACCAGCAGTCGTCGAAACTCAGATTATCATGAAAAATGTGTTAAAGCTCGTTATTTGAGGCTGAAATCGAACAGGTTGATTCCTGAAATCGAACAGGTTGATTCCTGAAATGAGCTCGGACGCGTGATTCAAAAACAAGGAGAAAAATAAACAGGTTCCGGTACGACCTTTCCGAACGGCTCAAATTGAAGTGTATAATACACGGTTTTTCGGGATTCTGGGATCCCGGAATAAAATTCTCCGGAAATTACATAGAAAGTTCCTCGGGTCAGAAAAAGCGGCCACGCAAAGTTTGAGCACCAATGGAAGACATTTGGGGGGTGTGCGGTGTGCCTACAAACCAAAGATTCGCCAAACTCGGATTATCGTGAAAAATGTGTTAAAGTTCGTTATTTGAGCCTGAAATCGAACAGGTTGATTCTTGAAATGAGCTCGGACGCGTGATTGAAAAACAGGGAAAATAAGAAACAGGTTCCGGTACGACCTTCCGAACGGCTGAAATTGAAGTGTAATACATGGTTTTTCGGGATTTCGGGGGAATAAAATTCTCCGGAAATCACATAGAAAGTTCCCCGGGTCAGATAAAACGGCCACGCAAAGTTTGAGCACCAACGGAAAACATTTGGGGGTGCCGGTGTGCCACAAAACCAAAGAAATCGTCGAAACTCAGATTATCATGAAAAATGTGTTAAAGCTCGTTATTTGAGGCTGAAATCGAACAGGTTGATTCCTGAAATCGAACAGGTTGATTCCTGATATGATCTCGGACGCGTGATTGAAAAACAGGGAGAAAAAGAAACAGGTTCCGGTACAACCTTCCGAACGGCTGAAATTGAAGTGTATAATACACGGTTTTTCGGGATTACGGGGTCCCGGAATAAAATTCTCCGGAAATTACATAGAAAGTTCCTCGGGTCAGAAAAAGCGGCCACGCAAAGTTTGAGCACCAATGGAAGACATTTGGGGGTGCCGGTGTGCCACAAACCAGCATTCGCCAAACTCGGATTATCGTGAAAAATGTGTTAAAGTTCGTTATTTGAGGCTGAAATCGAACAGGTTGATTCCTGAAATGAGCTCGGACGCTTGATTGAAAAACAGGGAGAAAAAGAAACAGGTTCGCACGACCTTCCGAACGAACTAGTGAAATTGAAGTGTATAATACACGGTTTTTCGGGATTCCGGGGTCCCGGAATAAAATTCTCCGGAAATCTCATAGAAAGTTCTCCGGGTCAGATAAAGCGGCCACGCAAAGTTTGAGCAACTACGGAAGACATTTGGGGGTACCGGTGTGCCACAAATCATCATTCGCCGAAACTCGGATTATCGTGAAAAATGTGTTAAAGCTTGTTATTTGAGGCTGAAATCGAACAGTTTGATTCCTAAAATGAGCTCGGACGCGTGATTGGAAAACAAGGAGAAAAAGAAACAGGTTCCGGTGCGACCTTCCGAACGGCTGAAATTGAAGTGTGTAATATACGGTTTTTCGGGATTCCGGAGTCCCCGAATAAAATTCTCCGGAAATCACATAGAAAGTTACTCGGGTCAGATAAAGCGGCGACGCAAAGTTTGTGCCCTAACGGAAGACATTTGGGGGTACCGGTGTGCCACAAACCAGCATTCGCCGAAGCTCGGATTATCGTGAAAAATGTGTTAAAGCTCGTTATTTGAGGCTGAAATCGAACAGGTTGATTCCTAAAAAGAGCTCGGACGCGTGATTGAAAAACAGGGAGAAAAAGAAACAGGTTCCGGTACGACCTTCTGAACGGCTGAAATTGCCTGAAATCGAACAGGTTGATTCCTAAAAAGAGCTCGGACGCGTGATTGAAAAACAGGGTGAAAAAGAAACAGGTTCCGGTACGACCTTCCGAACGGCTGAAATTGTAATACACGGTTTTTCGTGATTCCGGGGTCCCGGAATAAAATTCCCCGGAAATCTCATAGAAAGTTCCCCGGGTCAGATAAAGCAGCCACGCAAAGTTTGAGCACCAACGGAAGACGTTTGGGGGTGCCGGTATGCCACAAACCAGCATTCGCCGAAACTCGGATTATCGTGAAAAATGTGTTAAAGCTTGTTATTTGAGGCTGAAATCGAACAGGTTGATTCCTAAAATGAGTTCGGACGCGTGATTGGAAAACAAGGAGAAAAAGAAACTGGTTCCGGTGCGACCTTCCGAACGGCTGAAATTGAAGTGTATAATACACGGTTTTTCGGGATTCCGGGGTCCCGGAAAAAAAATTCTCCGAAAATCACATAGAAAGTTCCTCGGGTCAGATAAAGCGGCCACGCAAAGTTTGAGCAACTACGGAAGACATTTGGGGGTACCGGTGTGCCACAAATCATCATTCGCCGAAACTCGGATTATCGTGAAAAATGTGTTAAAGCTTGTTATTTGAGGCTCAAATCGAACAGTTGATTCCTAAAATGAGATCGGACGCGTGATTGGAAAACAAGGAGAAAAAGAAACAGGTTCCGGTGCGACCTTCCGAACGGCTGAAATTGAAGTGTGTAATATACGGTTTTTCGGGATTCCGGAGTCCCCGAATAAAATTCTCCGGAAATCACATAGAAAGTTACTCGGGTCAGATAAAGCGGCCACGCAAAGTTTGAGCACCAACGGAAGACATTTGTGGGTGCCGATGTGCCACAAACCAGCATTCGCCGAAACTCGGATTATCGTGAAAATGTGTTCAATCTCGTTATTTGAGGCTGAAATCGAACAGGTTGATTCCTGAAATCGAACAGGTTGATTCCTGAAAGAGCTCGGACGCCTGATTGAAAAACAGGGAGAAAAAGAAACAGGTTCCGGTACGAGCTTCCGAACGGCTGAAATTGAAGTGTATAATACACGGTTTTTCGGGATTCCGGGGTCCCGAAATAAAATTCTTAGGAAATCACATAGAAAGTTACTCGGGTCAGATAAAGCAGCCACGCAAAGTTTGAGCACCAACGGAAGACATTTGGGGGTGCCGGTATGCCACAAACCAGCATTCGCCGAAACTCTGATTATCGTTAAAAATGTGTTAAAGCTTATTATTTGAGGCTGAGATCGAACAGATTGATTCCTAAAATGAGCTCGGACGCGTGATGGAAAACAAGGAGAAAAAGAAACAGGTTCCGGTGCGACTTTCCGAACGGCTGAAATTGAAGTGTATACACGGTTTTTCGGGATTCCGGGGTCGCGGAATAAAATTCTCCGGAAATTACATAGAAAGTTCCTCGGGTCAGATAAAGCGGCCACGCAAAGTTTGAGCCCCAACGGAAGACATTTGGGGATGCCGGTGTGCCACAAACCAGCATTCGCCGAAACTCGGATTATCGTGAAAAATGTGGTAAAGCTTGTTATTTGAGGCTGAAATCGAACAGGTTGATTCCTGAAATGAGCTCGGACGCCTGATTAAAAAACAGGGAGAAAAAGAAACAGGTTCCTGTACGACCTTCCGAACGGCTGAAATTGAAGTGTATAATACACGGTTTTTCGGGATTCCGAGGTCCCGGAATAAAATTCTCCGGAAATCACATAAAAAGTTCCTCGGGTTAGATAAAGCGGCCACGCAAAGTTTGAGCACCTACAGAAGACATTTGGGGGTGCCGGTGTGCCACTAACCAGTATTCGCAGAAACTCGGATTATCGTGAAAAATGTGTTAAAGCTCGTTATTTGAGGCTGAAATCGAACAGGTTGATTTTCTGAAATCGAACAGGTTGATTCCTGAAATAAGCTCGGACGCGTGATTGGAAAACAGGGTGAAAATGAAACAGCTTCCGGTACGACTTTCTGAACGGCTGAAATTGAAGTGTATAATGCACGGTTTTTCGGGATTCCGGGGTCCCGGAATAAAATTCTCCGGAAATCACATAGAAAGTTCTTCAGGTCAGATAAAGCGGCCACGCAAAGTTTGAGCACCAAAGGAAGACATTTGGGGGTGCCGGTTTGCCACAAACCAGCATTCGCCGAAACTCGGATTATCGTGAAAAATGTGTTAAATCTCGTTATTTGAGGTGAAATCGAAAAGGTTGATTTCGAAATGAGTTCGGACGATTGATTGAAAAACAGGAGAAAAAGAAAAACAGGTTCGCACGACCTTCCGAACGGCTCAAATTGAAGTGTATAATACACGGTTTTTGGTGATTAGGGGTCCCGAATAAAATTCTCCGAAATCACATAGAAAGTTCATCGGGTAAGATAAAGCGGCCACGCAAAGTTTGAGCCCCAACGGAAGACATTTGGGGGTGCCGGTGTGCCACAAAACAAAGATTCGCCGAAACTCCTCGGATTATCGTGAAAAATGTGTTAAAGCTCGTTATTTGAGGCTGAAATCGAAAAGGTTGATTCCTGAAATGAGTTCGGACGCTTGATTGAAAAACAGGGAGAAAAAAAAACAGGTTCCGGTACGACCTTCTGAACGGCTGAAATTGCCTGAAATCGAACAGGTTAATTCCTAAAAAGAGCTCGGACGCGTGATTGAAAAACAGGGTGAAAAGAAAGAAACAGTTCAGACGACCTTCCGAACGGCTCAAATTGAAGTGTATAATACACGGTTTTTGGTGATTCCGGGGTCCCGGAATAAAATTCTCCGGAAATAACATAGAAAGTTCCCGGGTCGATAAAGCGGCCACGCAAAGTTTGAGCACCTACGGAAGACATTTGGGGTGCCGGTGTGCCACAAACCATCATTCGCCGAAAGTCGGATTATCGTGAAAAATGTGTTAAAGCTCGTTATTTGAGGCCGAAATCGAACAGGTTGATTCCTAAAAAGAGCTCGGACGCGTGATTTAAAAACAGGGAGAGAAAGAAACAGGTTCCGGTACGACCTTCCGAACGGCTGAAATTGAAGTGTATAATACACGGTTTTTCGGGATTCCGGGGTCCCGGAAAAAAATTCTCCAAAAATCACATAGAAAGTTCCTCGGGTCAGATAAAGCGGCCACGCAAAGTTTGAGCAACAACGGAAGACATTTGGGGTGCCGGTGTGCCACAAACCATCATTCGCCGAAACTCGGATTATCGTGAAAAATGTGTTAAAGCTTGTTATTTGAGGCTGAAATCGAACAGTTTGATTCCTAAAATGAGCTCGGACGCGTGATTGGAAAACAAGGAGAAAAAGAAACAGGTTCCGGTGCGACCTTCCGAACGGCTGAAATTGAAGTGTGTAATATACGGTTTTTCGGGATTCCGGAGTCCCTGAATAAAATTCTCCGGAAATCACATAGAAAGTTACTCGGGTCAGATAAAGCGGCCACGCAAAGTTTGAGCACCAACGTAAGACATTTGTGGGTGCCGATGTGCCACAAACCAGCATTCGCCGAAACTCGGATTATCGTGAAAATGTGTTCAATCTCGTTATTTGAGGCTGAAATAGAACAGGTTGATTCTTGAAAGAGCTCGGACGCCTGATTGAAAAACAGGGAGAAAAAGAAACAGGTTCCGGAACGAGCTTCCGAACGGCTGAAATTGAAGTGTATAATACACGGTTTTTCGGGATTCCGGGGTGCCGGAATAAAATTCTTAGGAAATCACATAGAAAGTTCCGCGGGTCAGATAAAGCAGCCACGCAAAGTTTGAGCACCAACGGAAGACATTTGGGGGTGCCGGTATGCCACAAACCAGCATTCGCCGAAACTCTGATTATCGTTAAAAATGTGTTAAAGCTTATTATTTGAGGCTGAGATCGAACAGATTGATTCCTAAAATGAGCTCGGACGCATGATGGAAAACAAGGAGAAAAAGAAACAGGTTCCGGTGCGACTTTCCGAACGGCTGAAATTGAAGTGTATAATACACGGTTTTTCGGGATTCCGGGGTCGCGGAATAAAATTCTCCTGAAATTACATAGAAAGTTCCTCGGGTCAGATAAAACGGCCACGCAAAGTTTGAGCCCCAACGGAAGACATTTGGGGATGCCGGTGTGCCACAAACCAGCATTCGCCGAAACTCGGATTATCGTGAAAAATGTGGTAAAGCTCGTTATTTGAGGTCGAAATCGAACAAGGTTGATTCTGAAATGAGCTCGAACGCTTGATTGAAAAACAGGAGAAAAAGAAAGAAAGGTTCTGTACGACCTTCCGAACGGCCGAAATTGAAGTGTATAATACACGGTTTTCGGGATTCCGAGGTCCCGGAATAAAATTCTCCGGAAATCACATAAAAAGTTCCTCGGGTTAGATAAAGCGGCCACGCAAAGTTTGAGCACCTACGGAAGACATTTGGGGGTGTCGGTGTGCCACTAACCAGTATTCGCAGAAACTCGGATTATCGTGAAAAATGTGTTAAAGCTCGTTATTTGAGGCTGAAATCGAACAGGTTGATTCCTGAAATCGAACAGGTTGATTCCTGAAATGAGCTCGGACGCGTGATTGAAAAACAGGGTGAAAATGAAACGACTTAAGACGACTTTCGAACAATTTGAAATTGAAGTGTATAATGCACGGTTTTTCGGGATTCAGGGGTCCCGGAATAAAATTCTCCGGAAATCACATAGAAAGTTCTTCGGGTCAGATAAAGCGGCCACGCAAAGTTTGAGAACCAAAGGAAGACATTTGGGGTGCGGTTTGCCACAAACCAAAGATTCGCCGAAACTCGGATTATCGTGAAAAATGTGTTAAATCTCGTTATTTGAGGCTGAAATCGAACAGGTTGATTTCTGAAATGAGTTCGGACGCTTGATTGAAAAACAGGGAGAAAAAGAAACAGGTTCCGGTACGACCTTCCGAACGGCTCAAATTGAAGTGTATAATACACGGTTTTTGGTGATTCCGGGGTCCCGGAATAAAATTCTCCGGAAATCACATAGAAAGTTCATCGGGTCAGATAAAGCGGCCACGCAAAGTTTGAGCCCCAACGGAAGACATTTGGGGGTGCCGGTGTGCCACAAAACAGCATTCGCCGAAACTCGGATTATCGTGAAAAACGTGTTAAAGCTCGTTATTTGAGGCTGAAATCGAAAAGGTTGATTCCTGAAATGAGTTCGGACGCTTGATTGAAAAACAGGGAGAAAAAAAAAAGGTTAGAAAGACGACCTTTCGAACGGCTGAAATTGCCTGAAATCGAACAGGTTAATTCCTAAAAAGAGCTCGGACGCGTGATTGAAAAACAGGGTGAAAAAGAAACAGGTTCCGGTACGACCTTCCGAACGGCTCAAATTGAAGTGTATAATACACGGTTTTTGGTGATTCCGGGGTCCCGGAATAAAATTCTCCGGAAATAACATAGAAAGTTCCCCGGGTCAGATAAAGCGGCCACGCAAAGTTTGAGCACCTACGGAAGACATTTGGGGGTGCCGGGGTGCCACAAATCATCATTCGCCGAAAGTCGGATTATCGTGAAAAATGTGTTAAAGCTCGTTATTTGAGGCCGAAATCGAACAGGTTGATTCCTAAAAAGAGCTCGGACGCGTGATTGAAAAACAGGGAGAGAAAGAAACAGGTTCCGGTACGACCTTCCGAACGGCTGAAATTGAAGTGTATAATACACGGTTTTTCGGGATTCCGGGGTCCCGGAAAAAAATTCTCCAAAAATCACATAGAAAGTTCCTCGGGTCAGATAAAGCGGCCACGCAAAGTTTGAGCAACTACGGAAGACATTTGGGGGTACCGGTGTGCCACAAATCATCATTCGCCGAAACTCGGATTATCGTGAAAAATGTGTTAAAGCTTGTTATTTGAGGCTGAAATCGAACAGTTTGATTCCTAAAATGAGCTCGGACGCGTGATTGGAAAACAAGGAGAAAAAGAAACAGGTTCCGGTGCGACCTTCCGAACGGCTGAAATTGAAGTGTGTAATATACGGTTTTTCGGGATTCCGGAGTCCCTGAATAAAATTCTCCGGAAATCACATAGAAAGTTACTCGGGTCAGATAAAGCGGCCACGCAAAGTTTGAGCACCAACGTAAGACATTTGTGGGTGCCGATGTGCCACAAACCAGCATTCGCCGAAACTCGGATTATCGTGAAAATGTGTTCAATCTCGTTATTTGAGGCTGAAATCGAACAGGTTGATTCTTGAAAGAGCTCGGACGCCCGATTGAAAAACAGGAGAAAAAAGAAACAGTTCCGTGACGAGCTTCCGAACGGCTGAAATTGAAGTGTATAATACACGGTTTTTCGGGATTCCGGGGTGCCGGAATAAAATTCTTAGGAAATCACATAGAAAGTTCCGCGGGTCAGATAAAGCAGCCACGCAAAGTTTGAGCACCAACGGAAGACATTTGGGGGTGCCGGTATGCCACAAACCAGCATTCGCCGAAACTCTGATTATCGTTAAAAATGTGTTAAAGCTTATTATTTGAGGCTGAGATCGAACAGATTGATTCCTAAAATGAGCTCGGACGCATGATGGAAAACAAGGAGAAAAAGAAACAGGTTCCGGTGCGACTTTCCGAACGGCTGAAATTGAAGTGTATAATACACGGTTTTTCGGGATTCCGGGGTCGCGGAATAAAATTCTCCTGAAATTACATAGAAAGTTCCTCGGGTCAGATAAAACGGCCACGCAAAGTTTGAGCCCCAACGGAAGACATTTGGGGATGCCGGTGTGCCACAAACCAGCATTCGCCGAAACTCGGATTATCGTGAAAAATGTGGTAAAGCTCGTTATTTGAGGCTGAAATCGAACAGGTTGATTCCTGAAATGAGCTCGAACGCTTGATTGAAAAACAGGGAGAAAAAGAAACAGGTTCCTGTACGACCTTCCGAACGGCTGAAATTGAAGTGTATAATACACGGTTTTTCGGGATTCCGAGGTCCCGGAATAAAATTCTCCGGAAATCACATAAAAAGTTCCTCGGGTTAGATAAAGCGGCCACGCAAAGTTTGAGCACCTACGGAACACATTTGGGGGTGTCGGTGTGCCACTAACCAGTATTCGCAGAAACTCGGATTATCGTGAAAAATGTGTTAAAGCTCGTTATTTGAGGCTGAAATCGAACAGGTTGATTCCTGAAATCGAACAGGTTGATTCCTGAAATGAGCTCGGACGCGTGATTGAAAAACAGGGTGAAAATGAAACAGCTTCCGGTACGACTTTCTGAACGGCTGAAATTGAAGTGTATAATGCACGGTTTTTCGGGATTCCGGGGTCCCGGAATAAAATTCTCCGGAAATCACATAGAAAGTTCTTCGGGTCAGATAAAGCGGCCACGCAAAGTTTGAGAACCAAAGGAAGACATTTGGGGGTGCCGGTTTGCCACAAACCAGCATTCGCCGAAACTCGGATTATCGTGAAAAATGTGTTAAATCTCGTTATTTGAGGCTGAAATCGAACAGGTTGATTCCTGAAATGAGTTCGGACGCTTGATTGAAAAACAGGGAGAAAAAGAAACAGGTTCCGGTACGACCTTCCGAACGGCTCAAATTGAAGTGTATAATACACGGTTTTTGGTGATTAGGGGTCCCGGAATAAAATTCTCGGAAATCACATAGAAAGTTCATCGGGTCGATAAAGCGGCCACGCAAAGTTTGAGCCCCAACGGAAGACATTTGGGGGTGCTGGTGTGCCACAAACCAAAGATTCGAAACTCGGATTATCGTGAAAAATGTGTTAAAGCTCGTTATTTGAGGCTGAAATCGAAAAGGTTGATTCCTGAAATGAGTTCGGACGCTTGATTGAAAAACAGGGAGAAAAAGAAACAGGTTCCGGTACGACCTTCTGAACGGTTGAAATTGCCTGAAATCGAACAGGTTGATTCCTAAAATGAGCTCGGACGCTTGATTGAAAAAATGGAGAAAAAGAAACAGGTTCCGGTACGACATTCCGAACGGCTGAAATTGAAGTATATAATACACGGTTATTCGGGATTCCGGCGTCCTGGAATAAAATTCTACGGAAATCACATAGAAAGTTCCTCGGGTCAGATAAAGCGGCCACGCAAAGTTTGAGCCCCAACGGAAAACATTTGGGGGTGCTGGTGTGCCACAAACCAACATTCGCCGAAACTCGGATTATCGTGAAAAATGTGTTAAAGCTCGTTATTTGAGGCTGAAATCGAAAAGGTTGATTCTTGAAATGAGTTCAGACGCTTGATTGTAAAACAAGGAGAAAAAGAAACAGGTTTCGGTACGACCTTCCGAACGGCTCAAATTGAAGTGTATAATACACGGTTTTTGGTGATTCCGGGGTCCCGGAATAAAATTCTCCGGAAATCACATAGAAAGTTCTTCGGGTCAGATAAAGCGGCCACGCAAAGTTTGAGCTCCTACGGAAGACATTTGGGGGTGCCGGGGTGCCACAAATCATCATTCGCCGAAAGTCGGATTATCGTGAAAAATGTGTTAAAGCTCGTTATTTGAGGCTGAAATCGAACAGGTTGATTCCTGAAAAGAGCTCGGACGCGTGATTGAAAAACAGGGAGAAAAAGAAACAGGTTCCGGTACGACCTTCTAAACGGCTGAAATTGCCTGAAATCGAACAGATTGATTCGTAAAATGAGCTCGGACGCGTGATGGAAAACAAGAAGAAAAAGAAACAGGTTCCGGTGCGACTTTCCGAACGGCTGAAATTGAAGTGTATAATACACGGTTTTTCGGGATTCCGGGGTCCCGGAATAAAATTCTCCGGAAATCACATAGAAAGTTTCCCGGGTCAGATAAAGCAGCCACGCAAAGTTTGAGCACCAACGGAAGACATTTGGGGGTGCCGGTGTGCCACAAACCAGCATTCGCCGAAACTCGGATTATCGTGAAAAATGTGTTAAAGCTCGTTATTTGAGGCTGAAATCGAACAGGTTGATTCCTGAAATGAGCTCGGACTCTTGATTGAAAAACAGGGAGAAAAAGAAACAGGTTCCTGTACGACCTTCCGAACGGCTGAAATTGAAGTGTATAATACACGGTTTTTCGGAATTCCGAGGTCCCGGAATAAAATTCTCCGGAAAACACATAAAAAGTTCCTCGGGTAAGATAAAGCGGCCACGCAAAGTTTGAGCACCTACGGAAGACATTTGGGGGTGCCGGTGTGCCACTAACCAGTATTCGCCGAAACTCGGATTATCGTGAAAAATGTGTTAAAGCTCGTTATTTGAGGCTGAAATCGAACAGGTTGATTCCTGAAATCGAATAGGTTGATTCCTGAAATGAGCTCGGACGCGTGATTGAAAAACAGGGTGAAAATGAAACAGGTTCCGGTACGACCTTCTGAACGGCTGAAATTGAAGTGTATAATGCACGGTTTTTCGGGATTCCGGGGTCCCGGAATAAAATTCTCCGGAAATCACATAGAAAGTTCTTCGGGTCAGATAAAGCGGCCACGCAAAGTTTGAGCACCAAAGGAAGACATTTGGGGGTGCCGGTGTGCCACAAACCAGCATTCGCCGAAACTCGGATTATCGTGAAAAATGTGTTAAATCTCGTTACTTGAGGCTGAAATCGAACAGATTGATTCCTGAAATGAGCCCGGACGCGTGATTCGAAAACAAGGAGAAAAAGAAAGAGGTTCCGGTGCGACCTTCCGAACAATTTGAAATTGAAGTGTATAATACGGTTTTTCGGGATTCCGGGGTCCCGGAATAAAATTCTCCGGAAATCACATAGAAAGTTCCCCGGGTCAGATAAAGCAGCCATGCAAAGTTTGAGCACCAACGGAAGACATTTGGGGGTGTCGGTGTGCCACAAACCAGCATTCGCAGAAACTTTGATTATCGTCAAAAATGTATTAAAGCTTGTTATTTGAGGCTGAAATCGAACAGGTTGATTCATGAAATGAGCTCGGACGCGTGATTGGAAAACAAGGAGAAAAAGAAACAGGTTCCGGTGCGACCTTCCGAACGGCTGAAATTGAAGTGTATAATACACGGTTTTTCGGGATTCGGGGGTCCCGGAATAAAATTCTCCGGAAATCACATAGAAATTTCCCCGGGTCAGATAAAGCAGCCACGCAAAGCTTGAGCACCTACGGAAGACATTTGGGGGTGCCGGTGTGCCACTAACCAGTATTCGCCGAAACTCGGATTATCGTGAAAAATGTGTTAAAGCTCGTTATTTGAGGCTGAAATCGAACAGGTTGATTCCTGAAATCGAATAGGTTGATTCCTGAAATGAGCTCGGACGCGTGATTGAAAATTAGGGTGAAAATGAAACAGGTTCCGGTGCGACCTTCCGAACGGCTGAAATTGAAGTGTATAATACACGGTTTTTCAGGATTCCGGGGTCCCGGAATAAAATTCTCCGGAAATCACATAGAAAGTTCCCCGGGTCAGATAAAGCAGCCATGCAAAGTTTGAGCATCAAAGGAAGACATTTGGGGGTGCCGGTGTGCCACAAACCAACATTCGCCGAAACTCGGATTATCGTGAAAAATGTGTTAAATCTCGTTACTTGAGGCTGAAATCGAACAGGTTGATTCCTGGAATGAGCCCGGACGCGTGATTCGAAAACAAGGAGAAAAAGAAAGAGGTTCCGGTGCGACCTTCCGAACGGCTGAAATTGAAGTGTATAATACACGGTTTTTCGGGATTCCGGGGTCCCGGAATAAAATTCTCCGGAAATCACATAGAAAGTTCCCCGGGTCAGATAAAGCAGCCATGCAAAGTTTGAGCACCAACGGAAGACATTTGGGGGTGTCGGTGTGCCACAAACCACCATTCGCCGAAACTCTGATTATCGTGAAAAATGTATTAAAGCTTGTTATTTAAGCCGAAATCGAACAGGTTGATTCCTGAAATGAGCTCAGACGCGTGATTGGAAAACAAGGAGAAAAAGAAATAGGTTCCGGTGCGACCTTCCGAACGGCTGAAATTGAAGTGTATAATACACGGTTTTTCGGGATTCGGGGGTCCCGGTATAAAATTCTCCGGAAATCACATAGAAATTTCCCCGGGTAAGATAAAGCAGCCACGCAAAGTTTGAGTACCAACGGAAGACATTTGGGGGTGCCGGTGTGCCACAAACAAGCATTCGCCGAACTCTGATTATCGTGAAAAATGTGTTAAAGCTTGTTATTTGAGGCTGAAATCGAACAGGTTGATTCCTAAAATGAGCTCGGACGCGTGATTGGAAAACAAGGAGAAAAAGAAACAGGTTCCGGTGCGACCTTCCGAACGGCTGAAATTGAAGTGTATATACACGGTTTTTTGGGATTCCGGAGTCCCAGAATGAAATTCTCCGGAAATCACATAGAAAGTTACTCGGGTCAGATAAAGCGGCCATGCAAAGTTTGAGCACCAAAGGAAGACATTTGGGGGTGCCGGTGTGCCACAAACCAGCATTCGCCGAAACTCGGATTATCGTGAAAAATGTGTTAAAGCTCGTTATTTGAGGCTGAAATCGAACAGGTTGATTCCTGAAATGAGCTCGGACGCGTGATTGGAAAACAAGGAGAAAAAGAAACAGGTTCCGGTGCAACCTTCCGAACGGCTGAAATTGAAGTGTATAATACACGGTTTTTCGGGATTCCGGGGTCTTGGAATAAAATTCTCCGGAAATCACATAGAAAGTTCCCCGGGTCAGATAACGCAGCCACGCAAAGTTTGAGCACCAACGGAAGACATTTGGGGGTGTCGGTGTGCCACAAACCAGCATTCGCCGAAACTCTGATTATCGTGAAAAATGTATTAAAGCTTGTTATTTGAGGCTGAAATCGAACAGGTTGATTCCTAAAATGAGTTCGGACGCCTGAATGGAAAACAAGGAGAAAAAGAAACAGGTTCCGGTGCGACCTTCCTAACGGCTGAAATTGAAGTGTATAATACACGGTTTTTCGGGATTCCGGTGTCCCGGAATAAAATTCTCCGGAAATCACATAGAAACTTACTCGGGTCAGATAAAGCGGCCATGCAAAGTTTTTGCACCAAAGGAAGACATTTGGGGGTGCCGGTGTGCCACAAACCAGCATTCGCCGAAACTCGGATTATCGTGAAAAATGTGTTAAAGCTCGTTATTTGAGGCTGAAATCGAACAGGTTGATTCCTGAAATCGAACAGGTTGATTCCTGAAATGAGCTCGGACGCGTGATTGGAAAACAAGGAGAAAAAGAAACAGGTTCCGGTGCAACCTTCTGAACGGCTGAAATTGAAGTGTATAATACACGGTTTTTCGGGATTCCGGGGTCTTGGAATAAAATTCTCCGGAAATCACATAGAAAGTTACCCGGGTCAGATAACGCAGCCACACAAAGTTTGAGCACCAACGGAAGACATTTGGGGGTGTCGGTGTGCCACAAACCAGCATTCTCCGAAACTCTGATTATCGTGAAAAATGTATTAAAGCTTGTTATTTGAGGCTGAAATCGAACAGGTTGATTCCTAAAATGAGTTCGGACGCGTGAATGGAAAACAAGGAGAAAAAGAAACAGGTTCCGGTGCGACCTTCCGAACGGCTGAAATTGAAGTGTATAATACACGGCTTTTCGGGATTCCGGGGTCCCGGAATAAAATTCTCCGAAAATCACATAGAAAGTTACTCGGGTCAGATAAGCGGCCATGCAAAGTTTGAGCACCAACGGAAGACATTTGGGGGTGCCGGTGTGCCACAAACCAGCATTCGCCGAAACTCGGATTATCATGAAAAATGTCTTAAAGCTCGTTATTTGAGGCTGAAATCGAACAGGTTGATTCCTGAAATCGAATAGGTTGATTCCTGAAATGAGCTCGGACGCGTGATTGAAAAAAACAGGAGAGAAAGAAACAAATTCGCACGACCTTCCGAACGGCCGAAATTGAAGTGTATAATACACGATTTTTCGGGATTTCGGGGTCCCGGAATAAAATTCTCCGGAAATCACAAAGAAAGTTCCTCGGGTCAGATAAAGCGGTCACGCAAAGTTTGAGCACCAACGGATGACATTTGGGGGTGCCGGTGTGCCACAAATCAGCATTCGCCGAAACTCGGATTATCGTGAAAAATGTGTTAAAGCTCGTTATTTGAGGCTGAAATCGAACAGTTGATTCGAAATGAGCTCGGACGCGTGATTGAAAAACAGAGAGAAAAATAAACAGGTTCCGGTACGACCTTTCGAACGGCTGAAATTGAAGTGTATAATACACGGTTTTTCGGGATTCCGGGGTCCCGGAATAAAATTCTCCGGAAATCACATAGAAAGTTCCCCGGGTCAGATAAAACAGCCACGCAAAGATTGAACACCAACGGAAGACATTTGGGGGTGCCGGTGTAGCACAAAACAGCATTCGCCGAAACTCTGATTATCGTGAAAAATGTGTTAAGGCTTGTTATTTGAGGCTGAAATCGAACAGGTTGATTCCTGAAATGAGCTCGGACGCTTGATTGAAAAACAGGGAGAAAAAGAAACAGGTTCCTGTACGACCTTCTGAACGGCTGAAATTGAAGTGTATAATACACGGTTTTTCGGGATTCCGAGGTCCCGGAATAAAATTCTCCGGAAAACACATAAAAAGTTCCTCGGGTCAGATAAAGAAGCCACGGAAAGTTTGAGCACCAACGGAAGACATTTGGGGGTGCCGGTGTGCCACAAACCATCATTCGCCGAAACTCTGATTATCGTGAAAAATGTGTTAAAGCTTGTTATTTGAGGCTGAAATCGAACAGGTTGATTCCTAAAATAAGCTCAGACGCGTGATTGGAAAACAAGGAGAAAAAGAAACTGGTTCCAGTGCGACCTTCCGAACGGCTGAAATTGAAGTGTTTAATACACGATTTTTCGGGATTCCGGGGTCCCGGAATAAAATTCTCCGGAAATCACATAGAAAGTTACTCGGGTCAGATAAAGCAGCCACGCAAAGTTTGAGCACCAACGGAAGACATTTGGTGGTGCGGTGTGCCACAAACCAGCATTCGCCGAAACTCGGATTATCGTGAAAAATGTGTTAAACCTCGTTATTTGAGGCTGAAATCGAACAGGTTGATTCCTGAAATGAGATCGGACGCGTGATTGAAAAACAAGAGAAAAAGAAACAAGTTCCGGTACGACCTTCCGAACGGTTGAAATTGAAGTGTATATAATACACGGTTTTTCGGGATTCCGGGGTCCCTGAATAAAATTCTCCGGAAATCACATAGAAAGTTCCCCGGGTCAGATAAAGCAGCCACGCAAAGTTTGAGCATCAACGGAAGAAATTTTGGGGTGCCGGTGTGCCACAAACCAGCATTCGCCGAAACTCTGATTATCATGAAAAATGTGTTAAAACTTGTTATTTGATGCTGAAATCGAACAGGATGATTCCTAAAATGAGCTCGGACGCGTGATTGGAAAACAAGGAGAAAAAGAATCAGGTTTCGGTGTGACCTTCCAAACGGTTGAAATTGAAGTGTATAATACACGGTTTTCGGGATTCCGGGGTCCCGGAATAAAATTCTCCGGAAATCACATAAAAAGTTACTCGGGTCAGATAAAGCGGCCACGCAAAGTTTGAGCACCAACGGAAGACATTTGGGGGTGCCGGTGTGCCACAAACCAGCACTTGCCGAAACTCTGATTATCATGAAAAATGTGTTAAAACTTGTTATATGAGGCTGAAATCGAACAGGTTGATTCCTGAAATCGAACAGGTTGATTCCTGAAATGAGCTCGGACGCGTGATTGAAAAACAAGAGAAAAAGAAACACGGGTTCCACGACCTTCCGAACTTTGAAATTGAAGTGTATAATACACGGTTTTTCGGGATTCCGATGTCCCGAAGTAAAATTCTCCGGAAATCACATAGAAAGTTACTCGGGGCAGATAAAGCAGCCACGCAAAGTTTGAGCACCAACGGAAGACATTTGGGGGTGACGGTGTGCCACAAACCAGCACTTGCCGAAACTCTGATTATCATGAAAAATGTGTTAAAACTTGTTATTTGATGCTGAAATCGAACAGGATGATTCCTAAAATGAGCTCGGACGCGTGATTGGAAAACAAGGAGAAAAAGAATCAGGTTTCGGTGTGACCTTCCGAACGGTTGAAATTGAAGTGTATAATACACGGTTTTTCGGGATTCCGGGATCCCGGAATAAAATTCTCCGGAAATCACATAGAAAGTTACTCGGGTCAGATAAAGCGGCCACGCAAAGTTTGAGCACCAACGGAAGACATTTGGGGGTGCCGGTGTGCCACAAACCAGCATTCGCCGAAACTCGGATTATCATGAAAAATGTCTTAAAGCTCGTTATTTGAGGCTGAAATCGAACTGGTTGATTCCTGAAATCGAATAGGTTGATTCCTGAAATGAGCTCGGACGCGTGATTGAAAAACAGGGAGAGAAAGAAACAAATTCCGGTACGACCTTCCGAACGGCTGAAATTGAAGTGTATAATACACGATTTTTCGGGATTTCGGGGTCCCGGAATAAAATTCTCCGGAAATCACAAAGAAAGTTCCTCGGGTCAGATAAAGCGGTCACGCAAAGTTTGAGCACCAACGGATGACATTTGGGGGTGCCGGTGTGCCACAAATCAGCATTCGCCGAAACTCGGATTATCGTGAAAAATGTATTAAAGCTCGTTATTTGAGGCTGAAATCGAACAGGTTGATTCCTGAAATGAGCTCGGACGCGTGATTGAAAAACAGAGAGAAAAATAAACAGGTTCCGGTACGACCTTTCGAACGGCTGAAATTGAAGTGTATAATACACGGTTTTTCGGGATTCCGGGGTCCCGGAATAAAATTCTCCGGAAATCACATAGAAAGTTCCCCGGGTCAGATAAAACAGCCACGCAAAGATTGAACACCAACGGAAGACATTTGGGGGTGCCGGTGTAGCACAAAACAGCATTCGCCGAAACTCTGATTATCGTGAAAAATGTGTTAAGGCTTGTTATTTGAGGCTGAAATCGAACAGGTTGATTCCTGAAATGAGCTCGGACGCTTGATTGAAAAACAGGAGAAAAAGAAACAGTTCTGTACGACCTTCCGAACTAATTTGAAATTGAAGTGTATAATACACGGTTTTTCGGGATTCCGAGGTCCCGGAATAAAATTCTCCGGAAAACACATAAAAAGTTCCTCGGGTCAGATAAAGAAGCCACGGAAAGTTTGAGCACCAACGGAAGACATTTGGGGGTGCCGGTGTGCCACAAACCATCATTCGCCGAAACTCTGATTATCGTGAAAAATGTGTTAAAGCTTGTTATTTGAGGCTGAAATCGAACAAAGGTTGATTCCTAAAATAAGCTCGACGCGTGATTGGAAAACAAGGAGAAAAAAAACGGTTCCGGTGCGACCTTCCGAACATTTGAAATTGAAGTGTATAATACACGATTTTTCGGGATTCCGGGGTCCCGGAATAAAATTCTCCGGAAATCACATAGAAAGTTACTCGGGTCAGATAAAGCAGCCACGCAAAGTTTGAGCACCAACGGAAGACATTTGGTGGTGCGGTGTGCCACAAACCAGCATTCGCCGAAACTCGGATTATCGTGAAAAATGTGTTAAACCTCGTTATTTGAGGCTGAAATCGAACAGGTTGATTCCTGAAATGAGATCGGACGCGTGATTGAAAAACAAATGAAAAAGAAACAAGTTCCGGTACGACCTTCCGAACGGTTGAAATTGAAGTGTATATAATACACGGTTTTTCGGGATTCCGGGGTCCCTGAATAAAATTCTCCGGAAATCACATAGAAAGTTCCCCGGGTCAGATAAAGCAGCCACGCAAAGTTTGAGCATCAACGGAAGAAATTTTGGGGTGCCGGTGTGCCACAAACCAGCATTCGCCGAAACTCTGATTATCATGAAAAATGTGTTAAAACTTGTTATTTGATGCTGAAATCGAACAGGATGATTCCTAAAATGAGCTCGGACGCGTGATTGGAAAACAAGGAGAAAAAGAATCAGGTTTCGGTGTGACCTTCCAAACGGTTGAAATTGAAGTGTATAATACACGGTTTTTCGGGATTCCGGGATCCCGGAATAAAATTCTCCGGAAATCACATAGAAAGTTACTCGGGTCAGATAAAGCGGCCACGCAAAGTTTGAGCACCAACGGAAGACATTTGGGGGTGCCGGTGTGCCACAAACCAGCACTTGCCGAAACTCTGATTATCATGAAAAATGTGTTAAAACTTGTTATATGAGGCTGAAATCGAACAGGTTGATTCCTGAAATCGAACAGGTTGATTCCTGAAATGAGCTCGGACGCGTGATTGAAAAACAAGAGAAAAAGAAACAGGTTCCGGTACGACCTTCCGAACGGCTGAAATTGAAGTGTATAATACACGGTTTTTCGGGATTCCGATGTCCCGAAGTAAAATTCTCCGGAAATCACATAGAAAGTTACTCGGGGCAGATAAAGCAGCCACGCAAAGTTTGAGCACCAACGGAAGACATTTGGGGGTGACGGTGTGCCACAAACCAGCACTTGCCGAAACTCTGATTATCATGAAAAATGTGTTAAAACTTGTTATTTGATGCTGAAATCGAACAGGATGATTCCTAAAATGAGCTCGGACGCGTGATTGGAAAACAAGGAGAAAAAGAATCAGGTTTCGGTGTGACCTTCCGAACGGTTGAAATTGAAGTGTATAATACACGGTTTTTCGGGATTCCGGGATCCCGGAATAAAATTCTCCGGAAATCACATAGAAAGTTACTCGGGTCAGATAAAGCGGCCACGCAAAGTTTGAGCACCAACGGAAGACATTTGGGGGTGCCGGTGTGCCACAAACCAAAGATTCGAAACTCCTGATTATCATGAAAAATGTCTTAAAGCTCGTTATTTGAGGCTGAAATCGAACAAGTTGATTCCGAAATCGAACAGGTTGATTCCTGAAATGAGCTCGGACGCGTGATTGAAAAACAGGAGAGAAAGAAACAAATTCAGACGACCTTCCGAACTGAAATTGAAGTGTATAATACACGATTTTTCGGGATTTCGGGGTCCCGGAATAAAATTCTCCGGAAATCACAAAGAAAGTTCCTCGGGTCAGATAAAGCGGTCACGCAAAGTTTGAGCACCAACGGATGACATTTGGGGGTGCCGGTGTGCCACAAATCAGCATTCGCCGAAACTCGGATTATCGTGAAAAATGTATTAAAGCTCGTTATTTGAGGCTGAAATCGAACAGGTTGATTCCTGAAATGAGCTCGGACGCGTGATTGAAAAACAAGAGAAAAAGAAACAGGTTCCGGTACGACCTTCCGAACGGCTGAAATTGAAGTGTATAATACACGGTTTTTCGAGATTCCGATGTCCCGAAGTAAAATTCTCCGGAAATCACATAGAAAGTTACTCGGGGCAGATAAAGCAGCCACGCAAAGTTTGAGCACCAACGGAAGACATTTGGGGGTGACGGTGTGCCACAAACCAGCACTTGCCGAAACTCGGATTATCGTGAAAAATGTGTTAAAGCTCGTTATTTGAGGCTGAAATCGAACAGGTTGATTCCTGAAATGAGCTCGGACGCGTGATTGAAAAACAGGGAGAAAAAGAAATAGGTTCCGGAACGACCTTCCGAACGGCTGAAATTGAAGTGTATAAGACACGAATTTTCGGGATTCCGGGGTCCCGGAATAAAATTCTCCGGAAATCACATAGAAAGTTCCCCGGGTCAGATAAAGCAGCCACGCAAAGTTTGAGCACCAACGGAAGACATTTGGGGTGCCGGTGTGCCACAAACAAGCATTCGCCGAAACTCGGATTATCGTGAAAAATGTGTTAAAGCTCGTTATTTGAGGCTGAAATCGAACAGGTTGATTCCTGAAATGAGCTCGGACGCTTGATTGAAAAACAGGGGAGAAAAAGAAACAGGTTCGACGGCCTTCCGAACGGTGAAGTTGAAGTGTATAATACACGGTTTTCGGGATTAGGGGTTCCGAATAAAATTCTCGGAAATCACATAGAAAGTTCCCGGTCGATAAAGCAGCCACGCAAAGTTTGAGCACCAACGGAAGACATTTGGGGGTGCCGGTGTGCCACAAACCAGCATTCGCCGAAACTCTGATTATCGTGAAAAATGTGTTAAAGCTTGTTATTTGAGGCTGAAATCGAACAGGTTGATTCCTAAAATGAGCTCGGACGCGTGATTGGAAAACAAGGAGAAAAAGAAACAGGTTCCGTTGCGACCTTCCGAACGGCTGAAATTGAAGTGTATAATACACGATTTTTCGGGATTCCGGAATAAAATTCTCCAGAAATCACATAGAAAGTTCCCCGGGTCAGATAAAGCAGCCACGCAATGTTTGAGCACCAACGGAAGACATTTGGGGGTGCCGGTGTGCCACAAACCAGCATTCGCCGAAACTCGGATTATCGTGAAAAATGTGTTAAAGCTCGTTATTTGAGGGTGAAATCGAACAGGTTGATTCCTGAAATGAGCTCGGACGCGTGATTGAAAAACAAGAGAAAAAGAAACAAGTTCCGGTACGACCTTCCGAACTGCTGAAATTGAAGTGTATAATACACGGTTTTTCGGGATTCCGGGGTCCCTGAATAAAATTCTCCGGAAATCACATAGAAAGTTCCCCGGGCCAGATAAAGCAGCCACGCAAAGTTTGAGCATCAACGGAAGAAATTTGGGGGTGCCGATGTGCCACAAACTAGCATTCGCCGAAACTCTGATTATCGTGAAAAATGTGTTAAAACTTGTTATTTGATGCTGAAATCGAACAGGATGATTCCTAAAATGAGCTCGGACGCGTGATTGGAAAAAAAGGAGAAAAAGAAACAAGTTCCTGTACGACCTTCCGAACGGCTGAAATTGAAGTGTATAATACACGGTTTTTCGGGATTCCGGGGTCCCTGAATAAAATTCTCCGGAAATCACATAGAAAGTTCCCCGGGTCAGATAAAGCAGCCACGCAAAGTTTGAGCATCAACGGAAGAAATTTGGGGGTGCCGGTGTGCCACAAACCAGCATTCGCCGAAACTCTGATTATCGTGAAAAATGTGTTAAAGCTCGTTATTTGAGGCTGAAATCGAACAGGTTGATTCCTGAAATGAGCTCGGACGCGTGATTGGAAAACAAGGAGAAAAAGAATCAGGTTTCGGTGTGACCTTCCGAACGGCTGAAATTGAAGTGTATAATACACGTTTTTCGGGATTCCGGGGTCCCTGAATAAAATTCTTCGGAAATCACATAGAAAGTTTCCCGGGTCAGATAAAGCAGCCACGCAAAGTTTGAGCATCAACGGAAGAAATTTGGGGTGCGGTGTGCCCAAACCAAAGATTCGCCGAAACTCTGATTAACGTGAAAAATGCGTTAAAGCTTGTTATTTGAGGCTGAAATCGAACAGGATGATTCCTAAAATGAGCTCGGACGCGTGATTGGAAAACAAGGAGAAAAAGAATCAGGTTCCGGTGCGACCTTCCGAACGGCTGAAATTGAAGTGTATAATACACGATTTTTCTGGATTTCGGGGTCCCGGAATAAAATTCTCCGGAAATCACAAAGAAAGTTCCTCGGGTCAGATAAAGCGGCCACGCAAAGTTTGAGCACCTACGGAAGACATTTGGGGGTGCCGGTGTGCCACTAACCAGCATTCGCCGAAACTCGGATTATCATGAAAAATGTGTTAAAGCTCGTTAATTGAGGCTGAAATCGAACAGGTTGATTCCTGAAATCGAACGGGTTGATTCCTGAAATGAGATGGGACGCGTGATTGAAAAACAGGGAGAAAAAGAAACAGGTTCCGGTACGACCTTCCGAACAGCTGAAATTGAAGGGTATAATACACGGTTTTTCGGGATTCCGGGTCCCGGAATAAAATTCTCCGGAAATCACATAGAAAGTTACTCGGGTCAGATAAAGCCGCCACACAATTTTTGAGCACCAAAAGAAGACATTTGGGGGTGCCGGTGTGCCACAAACAAGCATTCGCTAAAACTCGGATTATCGTGAAAAATGTGTTAAAACTCGTTATTTTGAGGCTGAAATCGAACAGGTTGATTCCTGAAATGAGCTCGGACGCGTGATTGAAAAACTGGGAGAAAAAGAAATAGGTTCCAGTACGACCTTATGAACGGCTGAAATTGAAGTGTGTAATACACGGTTTTTCGGGATTCCGGGTCCCGGAATAAAATTCTCCGGAAATCACATAGAAAGTTACTCGGGTCAGATAAAGCGGCCACACAATGTTTGAGCACCAACGGAAGACATTTGGGGGTGCCGGTGTGCCACAAACAAGCATTCGCTGAAACTCGGATTATCGTGAAAAATGTGTTAAAGCTCGATATTTGAGGCTGAAATCGAACAGGTTGATTACTGAAATTGAACAGGTTGATTCATGAAATGAGCTCGGATGCGTGATTTAAAAACAGGGAGAAAAAGAAACAGGTTCCGGTACAACCTTCCGAACGACTGAAATTGAAGTGTATAATACACGGTTTTTCGGGATTCCGGGTCTCGGAATAAAATTCTCCGGAAAGCACATAGAAAGTTACTCGGGTCAGATAAAGCGGCCACACAAAGTTTGAGCACCAACGGAAGACATTTGGGGGTGCCGGTGTGCCACAAACCAGCATTTTGCCGAAACTGAGATTATCGTGAAAAATGTGTTAAAGCTCGTTATTTGAGGCTGAAATCGAACAGGTTGATTCCTGAAATGAGCTCGGACGCTTGATTGAAAAACAGGGATGAAAAAGAAACAGGTTCCGGTACGACCTTCCGAACGGCTAAAATTGAAGTGTCTAATACACGGTTTTTCGGGATTCCGGGTCCCGGAATAAAACTCTCCGGAAATCACATAGAAAGTTACTCGGGTCAGATAAAGAGGCCTCGCAAAGTTTGAGCACCAACAGAAGACATTTGGGGGTGCCGGTGTTCCACAAACCAGCAGTCGCCGAAACTCGGATTATCGTGAAAAATGTGTTAAAGCTCGATATTTGAGGTCAGTAATCGAACAAAGTTGATTCCGAAATCGAACAGGTTGATTCATGAAATGAGCTTGGATGCGTGATTGAAAAACAGGGAGAAAAATAAACAGGTTCCGGTACGACCTTCCGAACGGATGAAATTGAAATACACGGTTTTTCGGGATGCCGGGTTCCCGGAATAAAACTCTCTGTAAATCACATAGAAAGTTCCTCGGGTCAGATAACGCGGCCACGCAAAGTTTGAACACCAACGGAAGACATTTGGGAGTGCCGGTGTGCCATAAACCAGCATTCGCCGAAACTCGGATTATCGTGAAAAATGTGTTAAAGGTCGTTATTTGAGGCTGAAATCGAACAGGTTGATCCCTGAAATCGAACAGGTTGATTCTTGAAATGCGCTAGGACGCGTGATTGAAAAACAGGGAGAAAAAGAAACAGTTTCCGGTACGACCTTCCGAACGGCTGAAATTGAAGTGTCTAATACACGGTTTTTCGGGATTCCGGGTCCCGGAATAAAATTCTCCGGAAATCACATAGAAAGTTACTCGGGTCAGATAAAGAGGCCACGCAAAGTTTGAGCACCAACAGAAGACATTTGGGGGTGCCGGTGTTCCACAAACCAGCAGTCGCCGAAACTCGGATAATCGTGAAAAATGTGTTAAAGCTCGATATTTGAGGCTGTAATCGAACAGGTTGATTCCTGAAATCGAACAGGTTGATTCATGAAATGAGCTTGGATGCGTGATTGAAAAACAGGGAGAAAAATAAACAGGTTCCGGTACGACCTTCCGAACGGATGAAATTGAAATACACGGTTTTTCGGGATGTCGGGTTGCCGGAATAAAACTCTCTGTAAATCACATAGAAAGTTCATCGGGTCAGATAAAGCGGCCACGCAAAGCTTGAGCACCTACGGAAGACATTTGGGGGTGCCGGTGTGCCACAAACCATCATTCGCCGAAACTCGGATTATCGTGAAAAATGTGTTAAAGCTCGTTATTTGAAGGCTGAAATCAAACAGGTTGATTCCTGAAATCGAACAGGTTGATTCCTGAAATGAGCTCGGACGCGTGATTGAAAAACAGGGAGGAAAAGAAACAGGTCCCGGTACGACCTTCCGAACAGCTGAAATTGAAGTGTATAATACATGGTTTTTCGGGATTCCGGGGTCCCGGAATAAAATTCTACGGAAATCACATAGAAGTTCCTCGGGTCAGAAAAAGCGGCCACGCAAAGTTTGAGCACCAACGGAATACATTTGGGGGTGGTGGTGTGCCACAAACCAGCATTCGCCGAAACTCGAATTATCGTGAAAAATGTGTTAAAGCTCGTTATTTGAGGCTGAAATCGAAGAGGTTGATTCCTGAAATCGAACAGGTTGATTTCTGAAATGAGCTCGGACGCGTGATTGAAAAACAGGGAGAAAAAGAAACAGGTTCCGGTACGACCTTACGAACGGCTGAAATTGAAGTGTATAATACACGGTTTTTCGGGATTCCGGAATAAAATTTTCCGGAAATCACATAGAAAGTTCTTCGGGTCAGATAAAGCGGCCACGCAAAATTTGAGCACCAACGGAAGACATTTGGGGGTGCCTGTGTTCCACAAACCAGCATTCGCCGAAACTCTGATTATCGTGAAAAATGTGTTAAAGCTCGTTATTTGAGGCTGAAATCGAACAGGTTGATTCCTAAAATGAGCTCGGACGCTTGATTGAAAAACAGGGAGAAAAAGAAACAGGTTCCGGTACGACTTTCCGAACGGCTGAAATTGAAGTGTATAATACACAGTTTTTCGGGGTTCCGGGGTCCCGGAATAAAATTCTCCGGAAATCACTAGAAAGTTCCTTGGGTCAGATAAAGCGGCCACGCAAAGTTTGAGCCCCAACGGACGTCATTTGGGGGTGCCGGGGTGCCACAAACCATCATTCGCCGAAACTCGGATTATTTTTGTGTTAAAACTCGTTATTTGAGGCTGAAATCGAACAAGTTGATTCCTGAAATCGAACAAGTTGATTCCTTAAATCGAACAGGTTGATTCCTGAAATGAGCTCGGACGCGTGATTGAAAAACAGGGAGGAAAAGAAACAGGTCCCGGTACGACCTTCCGAACAGCTGAAATTGAAGTGTATAATACATGGTTTTTCGGGATTCCGGGGTCCCGGAATAAAATTCTACGGAAATCACATAGAAGTTCCTCGGGTCAGAAAAAGCGGCCACGCAAAGTTTGAGCACCAACGGAATACATTTGGGGGTGGTGGTGTGCCACAAACCAGCATTCGCCGAAACTCGAATTATCGTGAAAAATGTGTTAAAGCTCGTTATTTGAGGCTGAAATCGAACAGGTTGATTCCTGAAATTGAACAGGTTGATTTCTGAAATGAGCTCAGACGCGTGATTAAAAAACAGGGAGAAAAAGAAACAGGTCCCGGTACGACCTTCCGAACAGCTGAAATTGAAGTGTATAATACATGGTTTTTCGGGATTCCGGGGTCCCGGAATAAAATTCTACGGAAATCACATAGAAGTTCCTCGGGTCAGAAAAAGCGGCCACGCAAAGTTTGAGCACCAACGGAATACATTTGGGGGTGGTGGTGTGCCACAAACCAGCATTCGCCGAAACTCGAATTATCGTGAAAAATGTGTTAAAGCTCGTTATTTGAGGCTGAAATCGAAGAGGTTGATTCCTGAAATCGAACAGGTTGATTTCTGAAATGAGCTCGGACGCGTGATTGAAAAACAGGGAGAAAAAGAAACAGGTTCCGGTACGACCTTACGAACGGCTGAAATTGAAGTGTATAATACACGGTTTTTCGGGATTCCGGAATAAAATTTTCCGGAAATCACATAGAAAGTTCTTCGGGTCAGATAAAGCGGCCACGCAAAATTTGAGCACCAACGGAAGACATTTGGGGGTGCCTGTGTTCCACAAACCAGCATTCGCCGAAACTCGGATTATCGTGAAAAATGTGTTAAAGCTCGTTATTTCAGGCTGAAATCGAACAGGTTGATTCCTGAAATTGAACAGGTTCATTTCTGAAATGAGCTCAAACGCGTGATTAAAAAACAGGGAGAAAAATAAACAGGTCCCGGTACGACCTTCCGAACAGCTGAAATTGAAGTGTATAATACATGGTTTTTCGGGATTCCGGGGTCCCGGAATAAAATTCTCCGGAAATCACATAGAAAGTTCCTCGGGTCAGATAAAGCGGCCACGCAAAGCTTGAGCACCTAAGGAAGACATTTGGGGGTGCCGGTGTGCCACAAATCATCATTCGCCGAAACTCGGATTATCGTGAAAAATGTGTTAAAGCTCGTTATATGAGGCTGAAATCAAACAGGTTGATTCCTGAAATCGAACAGGTTGATTCCTGAAATAAGCTCGGACGCGTGATTGAAAAACAGGGAGGAAAAGAAACAGGTTCCGGTACGACCTTCCGAATGGCTGAAATTGAAGTGTATATAATACACGGTTTTTCGGGATTCCGGGGTCCCGAAATAAAATTCTCCGGAAATCACATAGAAAATTCCCCGGGTCAGATAAAGCAGCCACGCAAAGTTTGAGCACCAACGGAAGTCATTTGGGGGTGCCCGTGTGCCACAAACCAGCATTCGCCGAAACTCTTATTATCGTGAAAAATGTGTTAAACCTCGTTATTTGAGGCTGAAATCGAACAGGTTGATTTCTAAAATGAGCTCGGACGCTTGATTGAAAAACAGGGAGAAAAAGAAACAGGTTCCGGTACGACTTTCCGAACGGCTGAAATTGAAGTGTATAATACACGGTTTTTCGGGGTTCCGGGGTCCCGGAATAAAATTCTCCGGAAATCACTAGAAAGTTCCTTGGGTCAGATAAAGCGGCCACGCAAAGTTTGAGCCCCAACGGAAGTTATTTGGGGGTGCCGGTGTGCCACAAACCATCATTCGCCGAAACGCGGATTATCGTGAAAAATGTGTTAAAACTCGTTATTTGAGGCTGAAATCGAACAAGTTGATTCCTGAAATCGAACAAGTTGATTCCTTAAATCGAACAGGTTGATTCCTGAAATGAGCTCGGACGCGTGATTGAAAAACAGGGAGGAAAAGAAACAGGTCCCGGTACGACCTTCCGAACAGCTGAAATTGAAGTGTATAATACATGGTTTTTCGGGATTCCGGGGTCCCGGAATAAAATTCTACGGAAATCACATAGAAGTTCCTCGGGTCAGAAAAAGCGGCCACGCAATGTTTGAGCACCAACGGAAGACATTGGGGTGCCGGTGTGCCACTAACCAGCATTCGCCGAAACTCGGATTATCGTGAAAAATGTGTTAAAGCTCGTTATTTCAGGCTGAAATCGAACAGGTTGATTCCTGAAATTGAACAGGTTGATTTCTGAAATGAGCTCAGACGCGTGATTAAAAAACAGGGAGAAAAAGAAACAGGTCCCGGTACGACCTTCCGAACAGCTGAAATTGAAGTGTATAATACATGGTTTTTCGGGATTCCGGGGTCCCGGAATAAAATTCTACGGAAATCACATAGAAGTTCCTCGGGTCAGAAAAAGCGGTCACGCAAAGTTTGAGCACCAACGGAATACATTTGGGGGTGGTGGTGTGCCACAAACCAGCATTCGCCGAAACTCGAATTATCGTGAAAAATGTGTTAAAACTCGTTATTTGAGGCTGAAATCGAATAGGTTGATTCCTGAAATCGAACAGGTTGATTTCTGAAATGAGCTCGGACGCGTGATTGAAAAACAGGGAGAAAAAGAAACAGGTTCCGGTACGACCTTACGAACGGCTCAAATTGAAGTGTATAATACACGGTTTTTCGGGATTCCGGAATAAAATTTTCCGGAAATCACATAGAAAGTTCTTCGGGTCAGATAAAGCGGCCACGCAAAATTTGAGCACCAACGGAAGACATTTGGGGGTGCCTGTGTTCCACAAACCAGCATTCGCCGAAACTCGGATTATCGGGAAAAATGTGTTAAAACTCGTTATTTGATGCTGAAATCGAACTGGTTGATTCCTGGAATCGAACAGGTTGATTCCTAAAATTCGCTCGGACGCGTGATTAAAAAACAGGGAGAAAAAGAAACAGCTTTCGGTACGACCTTCCGAACGGCTGAAATTGAAGTGTATAATACAAGGTTTTTCGGGATTCCGGGGTCCCGGAATAAAATTCTCCGAAAATCACATGAAAAGTTCCTCGGGTCCGATAAAGCGGCCTCGCAAAGTTTGAGCACCAACGGAATACATTTGGGGGTGCCGGTGTGCCACAAACCAACATTCGCCGAAACTCAAATTATAGTGAAAAATGTGTTAAAGCTCGTTATTTGAAATCGAAATCGAAAAGTTGATTTCTGAAATCGAACAGGTTGATTACTGAAATGAGCTCGGGCGCGTGATTGAAAACTAGGGAGAAAAAGAAATAGGTTCCGGTACGACCTTCCGAACGGCTGAAATTGAAGTGTATATAATACACGGTTTCTCGGGATTCCGGGTCCAGGAATAAAATTCTCCGGAAATCACATAGAAAGTTACTCGGGTCAGATAGAGCGGCCACACAAAGTTTGAGTACCAACGGAAGACATTTGGGGGTGCCGGTGTGCCACAAACCAGCATTCGCCGAAACTCAAATTATAGTGAAAAATGTGTTAAAGCTCGTTATTTGAGGCTGAAATCGAACAGGTTGATTTCTGAAATCTAACAGGTTGATTACTGAAATGAGCTCGGGCGCGTGATTGAAAAACAGGGAGAAAAAGAAATAGGTTCCGGTACGACCTTCCGAACGGCTGAAATTGAAGTGTATAATACACGGTTTTTCGGGATTCCGGGGTCCTGGAATAAAATTCTCCGGAAATCACATAGAAAATTACTCGGGTCAGATAAACCGGCCACGCAAATTTTGAGCACCAACAGAAGACATTTGGGGGTGCCGGTGTGCCACAAACCAGCATTTGCCGAAACTCGGATTATCGTGGAAAATGTGTTAAAGCTCGTTATTTGAGGCTGAAATCGAACAGGTTGATTCCTGAAATCGACCAGGTTGATTCCTGAAATGAGCTCGGACGCGTGATTAAAAAACAGGGAGAGAAAGAAATTGGTTCCGGTACGACCTTCCGAACGGCTTAAATTGAAGTGTGTAATACACGATTTTTCGGGATTCCGGGTCCCGGAAAAAAATTCTCCGGAAATCACATAGAAAGTTACTCGGGTCAGATAAAGCGGCCGCGCAAAGTTTGAGCACCAACGGAAGACATTTGGGGGTGCCGGTGTTCCACAAACCAGCAGTCGCCGAAACTCGGATTATCGTGAAAAATGTGTTAAAGCTTGATATTTGAGGCTGAAATCGAACAGGTTGATTCCTGAAATCGAACAGGTAGATTCCTAAAATGAGCTTGGACGCGTGATTAAAAAACAGGGAGAAAAAGAAACAGCTTTCGGTACGACCTTCCGAACGGCTGAAATTGAAGTGTATAATACACGGTTTTTCGGGATTCCGGGTCTCGGAATAAAATTCTCCAGAAATTACATAGAAAGTTCCTCGGGTCGGATAAAGCGGCTACGCATAGTTTGAGCACCTACGGAAAAAATTTGGGGGTGCCGGGGTGCCACTAACCAGCATTCGCTGAAACTCGAATTATCGTGAAAAATGTGTTAAAGCTCGTTATTTGAGGCAGAAATCGAACAGGTTGATTCCTGAAATCGAACAGGTTGATTCCTGAAATGAGCTCGGACGCGTGATTGAAAAACAGGGAGAAAAAGAAACAGGTTCCGGTACGACCTTCCGAACTTTGCCGAAATTGAAGTGTATAATACACGGTTTTCGGGATTCCGGGGTCCCGAATAAAATTCTCCGGAAATCACATAGAAAGTTCCTCGAGTCGATAAAGCGGCCCACGCAAAGTTTGAGCACCTACGGAAGACATTTGGGGGTGCCGGTGTGCCTACAAACCAAAGATTCATTTGAAACTCGGATTATCGTGAAAAATGTGTTAAAACTCGTTATTTGAGGTGAAATCGAGCAGTTTGATTCCTCAAATCGAACAAAGTTGATTCGAAATGAGCTCGGACGCGTGATTGAAAAACAGGAGAAAAAGAAACAGGTTCCGTGACGACCTTCCGAACAACTGAAATTGAAGTGTATATATAATACACGGTTTTCCGGGATTCCGGGTCCCGGAATAAAATTCTCCGGAAATCACATAGAAAGTTACTCGGGTCAGATAAAGCGGCCACGCAATGTTTGAGCACCAACGGAAGACATTTGGGGGTGCCGGTGTGCCACAAACAAGCATTCGCTGAAACTCGGATTATCGTGAAAAATGTGTTAAAACTCGTTATTTGAGGCTGAAATCGAACAGGTTGATTCCTGAAATCGAACGGGTTGATTCCATAAATGAGCTGGGACGCGTGATTGAAAAACAGGGAGAAAAAGAAACAGGTTTCGGTACCACCTTCCGAACAACTGAAATTGAAGTGTATAATACACGATTTTTCGGGATTCCGGGTCCCGGAATAAAATTCTCCGGATATCACATAGAAAGTTACTCGGGTCAGATAAAGCGGTCACGCAATGTTTGAGCACCAACGGAAGACATTTGGGGGTGCCGGTGAGCCAGCCATAAACAAGTATTCGCTGAAACTCGGATTATCGTGAAAAATGTGTCAAAACTCGTTATTTGAGGCTGAAATCGAACAGGTTGATTCCTGAAATCGAACAGGTTGATTCATGAAATGAGCTTGCACGCGAGATTGAAAAACAGAGCGAAAAAGAAACAGCTTCCGGTACGACCTTCCGAACGGCTGAAATTGAAATACACGGTTTTTAAGGATTCCGGGTTCCCCGAATAAAATTCTCCGGAAATCACATAGAAAGTTCCTCGGGTCAGATAAAGCGGCCACGCATAGTTTGAGCACCTACGGAAGAAATTTGGGGGTGCCGGGGTGCCACTAACCAGCATTCGCTGAAACTCGAATTATCGTGAAAAATGTGTTAAAGCTCGTTATTTGAGGCTGAAATCGAACAGGTTGATTCCTGAAATCAAACAGGTTGATTCCTTCAATGAGCTCGGACGCGTGATTGAAAAACAGGGAGAAAAAGAAACAGGTTCCGGTACGACCTTCCGAACGGCTGAAATTGAAGTGTATAATACACGGTTTTTCAGGATTCCGGGGTCCCGGAATAAAATTTTCCGGAAACCACATAGAAAGTTCCTCGGGTCAGATTAAGCGGCCACGCAAAGTTTGAGCCCTAATGGAAGACATTTGGGGGTGCCGGTGTGCCACAAACCAGCATTCGCCGAAACTCGGATTATCGTGAAAATTGTGTTAAAGCTCGTTATTTGAGGCTGAAATCGAACAGGTTGATTCCTAAAATGAGCTCGGACGCGTGATTGGAAAACAAGGAGAAAAAGAAACAGGTTCCGGTGCGACCTTCCGAACGGCTGAAATTGAAATGTATAATAAACGGTTTTTCGGGATTCCGGGGTCCTGGAATAAAATTCTCCGGAAATCACATAGAAAATTACTCGGGTCAGATAAACCGGCCACGCAAATTTTGAGTACCAACAGAAGACATTTGGGGGTGCCGGTGTGCCACAAACCAGCATTTGCCGAAACTCGGATTATCGTGGAAAATGTGTTAAAGCTCGTTATTTGAGGCTGAAATCGAACAGGTTGATTCCTGAAATGAGCTCGGACGCGTGATTAAAAAACAGGGAGAGAAAGAAATTTGTTCCGGTACGACCTTCCGAACGGCTTAAATTGAAGTGTGTAATACACGGTTTTTCGGGATTCGGGTCCCGGAAAAAATTCTCCGGAAATCACATAGAAAGTTACTCGGGTCGATAAAGCGGCCGCGCAAAGTTTGAGCACCAACGGAAGACATTTGGGGGTGCCGGTGTTCCACAAACCAATGATCGCGAAACTCGGATTATCGTGAAAAATGTGTTAAAGCTCGATATTTGAGGTGAAATCGAACAAAGTTGATTCTGAAATCGAACAGGTTGATTCCTAAAATGAGCTTGGACGCGTGATTAAAAAACAGGAGAAAAAGAAACGACTTTGGTACGACCTTCCGAACTATTTGAAATTGAAGTGTATAATACACGGTTTTTCGGGATTCCGGTTCCCGGAATAAAATTCTCCGGAAATCACATAGAAAGTTCATCGGGTCAGATAAAGCGGCCACGCATAGTTTGAGCACCTACGGAAAAAATTTGGGGGTGCCGGGGTGCCACTAACAAAGATTCACGAAACTCGAATTATCGTGAAAAATGTGTTAAAGCTCGTTATTTGAGGCGCGTAAATCGAACAGTTGATTCTGAAATCGAACAGGTTGATTCTGAAATGAGCTCGGACGCGTGATTGAAAAACAGGGAGAAAAAGAAACAAGGTTCCAGACGACCTTCCGAACGGCTGAAATTGAAGTGTATAATACACGGTTTTTCGGGATTCCGGGGTCCCGGAATAAAATTCTCCGGAAATCACATAGAAAGTTCCTCGAGTCAGATAAAGCGGCCACGCAAAGTTTGAGCACCTACGGAAGACATTTGGGGGTGCCGGTGTGCCACAAACCAGCATTCGCTGAAACTCGGATTATCGTGAAAAATGTGTTAAAACTCGTTATTTGAGGCTGAAATCGAACAGTTTGATTCCTCAAATCGAACAGGTTGATTCCTGAAATGAGCTCGGACGCGTGATTGAAAAACAGGGAGAAAAAGAAACAGGTTCCGGTACGACCTTCCGAACAACTGAAATTGAAGTGTATATATAATACACGGTTTTCCGGGATTCCGGGTCCCGGAATAAAATTCTCCGGAAATCACATAGAAAGTTACTCGGGTCAGATAAAGCGGCCACGCAATGTTTAAGCACCAACGGAAGACATTTGGGGGTGCCGGTGTGCCACAAACAAGCATTCGCTGAAACTCGGATTATCGTGAAAAATGTGTTAAAACTCGTTATTTGAGGCTGAAATCGAACAGGTTGATTCCTGAAATCGAACGGGTTGATTCCAGAAATGAGCTGGGACGCGTGATTGAAAAACAGGGAGAAAAAGAAACAGGTTTCGGTACCACCTTCCGAACAACTGAAATTGAAGTGTATAATACACGGTTTTTCGGGATTCCGGGTCCCGGAATAAAATTCTCCGGATATCACATAGAAAGTTACTCGAGTCAGATAAAGCGGTCACGCAATGTTTGAGCACCAACGGAAGACATTTGGGGGTGCCGGTGTGCCATAAACAAGTATTCGCTGAAACTCGGATTATCGTGAAAAATGTGTCAAAACTCGTTATTTGAGACTGAAATCGAACAGGTTGATTCCTGAAATCGAACAGGTTGATTCCTGAAATGAGCTCGGACGCGTGATTGAAAAACAGGGAGAAAAAGAAATAGGTTCCGGTACGACCTTACGAACGGCTGAAATTGAAGTGTGTAATACACGGTTTTTCGGGATTCCGGGTCCCGGAATAAAATTCTCCGGAAATCACATAGAAAGTTACTCGGGTCAGATAAAGCGGCCACGCAATGTTTGAGCAACAACGGAAGATATTTGGAGGTGCCGGTGTGCCACAAACAAGCATTCGCTGAAACTCGGATTATCGTGAAAAATGTGTTAAAGCTCGATATTTGAGGCTGAAATCGAACAGGTTGATTCCTGAAATTGAAGAGGTTGATTCATGAAATGAGCTCGGATGTGTGATTGAAAAACAGGGAGAAAAAGAAACAGGTTCCGGTACAACCTTCCGAACGACTGAAATTCAAGTGTATAATACACGGTTTTTCGGGATTCCGGGTCCCGAAATAAAATTCTCCGGAAATCACATAGAAAGTTACTCGGGTCAGATAAAGCGGCCACACAAAGTTTGAGCACCAACGGAAGACATTTGGGGGTGCCGGTGTGCCACAAACCAGCATTCGCCGAAACTCAGATTATCGTGAAAAATGTGTTAAAGCTCGTTATTTGAGGCTGAAATCGAACAGGTTGATTCCTGAAATCGACCAGGTTGATTCCTGAAATGAGCTCGGACGCGTGATTAAAAAACAGGGAGAAAAAGAAATTGGTTCCGGTACGACCTTCCGAACGGCTGAAATTGAAATGTGTAATACACGGTTTTTTGGGATTCCGGGTCCCGGAATAAAATTCTCCCGAAATCACGTAGAAAGTTGTTCGGGTCATATAAAGTGGCCACGCATAGTTTGAGCACCAACGGGGGACATTTGGGGGTGCCGTTGTTCCACAAATCAGCAGTCGCCGAAACTCGGATTATCGTGAAAAATGTGTTAAAACTCGATATTTGAGGCTGAAATCGAACAGGTTGATTCCTGAAATCGAACAGGTTGATTCATGAAATGAGCTTGCACGCGAGATTGAATAACAGAGCGAAAAAGAAACAGCTTCCGGTACGACCTTCCGAACGGCTGGAATTGAAATACCAGGTTTTTCGGGATTCCGGGTTCCCCGAATAAAATTCTCCGGAAATCACATAGAAAGTTCCTCGGGTCAGATAAAGCGGCCACGCATAGTTTGAGCACCTACGGAAGAAATTTGGGGGTGCCGGGGTGCCACTAACCAGCATTCGCTGAAACTCGAATTATCGTGAAAAATGTGTTAAAACTCGTTATTTGAGGCTGAAATCGAACAGTTTGATTCCTCAAATCGAACAGGTTGATTCCTGAAATGAGCTCGGACGCGTGATTGGAAAACAGGGAGAAAAAGAAACAGGTTCCGGTACGACCTTCCGAACAACTGAAATTGAAGTGTATATATAATACACGGTTTTCCGGGATTCCGGGTCCCGGAATAAAATTCTCCGGAAATCACATAGAAAGTTACTCGGGTCAGATAAAGCGGCCACGCAATGTTTGAGCACCAACGGAAGACATTTGGGGGTGCCGGTGTGCCACAAACAAGCATTCGCTGAAACTCGGATTATCGTGAAAAATGTGTTAAAACTCGTTATTTGAGGCTGAAATCGAACAGGTTGATTCCTGAAATCGAACGGGTTGATTCCAGAAATGAGCTGGGACACGTGATTGAAAAACAGGGAGAAAAAGAAACAGGTTTCGGTACCACCTTCCGAACAACTGAAATTGAAGTGTATAATACACGGTTTTTCGGGATTCCGGGTCCCGGAATAAAATTCTCCGGATATCACATAGAAAGTTACTCGAGTCAGATAAAGCGGTCACGCAATGTTTGAGCACCAACGGAAGACATTTGGGGGTGCCGGTGTGCCATAAACAAGTATTCGCTGAAACTCGGATTATCGTGAAAAATGTGTCAAAACTCGTTATTTGAGACTGAAATCGAACAGGTTGATTCCTGAAATCGAACAAAGGTTGATTCTGAAATGAGCTCGGACGCGTGATTGAAAAACATGGAGAAAAAGAAATAGGTTCCGGTACGACCTTACGAACGGCTGAAATTGAAGTGTGTAATACACGGTTTTTCGGGATTCCGGGTCCCGGAATAAAATTCTCCGGAAATCACATAGAAAGTTACTCGGGTCAGATAAAGCGGCCACGCAATGTTTGAGCAACAACGGAAGATATTTGGAGGTGCCGGTGTGCCACAAACAAGCATTCGCTGAAACTCGGATTATCGTGAAAAATGTGTTAAAGCTCGATATTTGAGGCTGAAATCGAACAGGTTGATTCCTGAAATTGAACAGGTTGATTCATGAAATGAGCTCGGATGTGTGATTGAAAAACAGGGAGAAAAAGAAACAGGTTCCGGTACAACCTTCCGAACGACTGAAATTCAAGTGTATAATACACGGTTTTTCGGGATTCCGGGTCCCGAAATAAAATTCTCCGGAAATCACATAGAAAGTTACTCGGGTCAGATAAAGCGGCCACACAAAGTTTGAGCACCAACGGAAGACATTTGGGGGTGCCGGTGTGCCACAAACCAGCATTCGCCGAAACTCATATTATCGTGAAAAATGTGTTAAAGCTCGTTATTTGAGGCTGAAATCGAACAGGTTGATTCCTGAAATCGACCAGGTTGATTCCTGAAATGAGCTCGGACGCGTGATTAAAAACAGGGAGAAAAAGAAATTGGTTCCGGTACGACCTTCCGAACGGCTGAAATTGAAGTGTGTAATACACGGTTTTTCGGGATTCCGGGTCCCGGAATAAAATTCTCCCGAAATCACGTAGAAAGTTACTCGGGTCATATAAAGTGGCCACGCATAGTTTGAGCACCAACGGGGGACATTTGGGGGTGCCGTTGTTCCACAAATCAGCAGTCGCCGAAACTCGGATTATCGTGAAAAATGTGTTAAAACTCGATATTTGAGGCTGAAATCGAACAGGTTGATTCCTGAAATCGAACAGGTTGATTCATGAAATGAGCTTGCACGCGAGATTGAATAACAGAGCGAAAAAGAAACACTTCGTGACGACCTTCCGAACTAGTGAAATTGAAATACCAGTTTTTCGGGATTAGGGTTCCCGAATAAAATTCTCCGGAAATCACATAGAAAGTTCCTCGGGTCAGATAAAGCGGCCACGCATAGTTTGAGCACCTACGGAAGAAATTTGGGGGTGCCGGGGTGCCACTAACCAGCATTCGCTGAAACTCGAATTATCGTGAAAAATGTGTTAAAACTCGTTATTTGAGGCTGAAATCGAACAGTTTGATTCCTCAAATCGAACAGGTTGATTCCTGAAATGAGCTCGGACGCGTGATTGAAAAACAGGGAGAAAAAGAAACAGGTTCCGGTACGACCTTCCGAACAACTGAAATTGAAGTGTATATATAATACACGGTTTTCCGGGATTCCGGGTCCCGGAATAAAATTCTCCGGAAATCACATATAAAGTTACTCGGGTCAGATAAAGCGGCCACGCAATGTTTGAGCACCAACGGAAGACATTTGGGGGTGCCGGTGTGCCACAAACAAGCATTCGCTCAAACTCGGATTATCGTGAAAAATGTGTTAAAACTCGTTATTTGAGGCCGAAATCGAACAGGTTGATTCCTAAAATGAGCTCGGACGCGTGATTGGAAAACAAGGAGAAAAAGAAACAGGTTCCGGTCCGACCTTCCGAACGGCTGAAATTGAAATGTATAATAAACGGTTTTTCAGGATTCCGGGGTTCTGGAATAAAATTCTCCGGAAATCACATAGAAAATTACTCGGGTCAGATAAACCGGCCACGCAAAGTTCGAGCACCAACAGAAGACATTTGGGGGTGCCGGTGTGCCACAAACCAGCATTCGCCGAAACTCGGATTATCGTGGAAAATGTGTTAAAGCTCGTTATTTGAGGTGAAATCGAAACAGGTTGATTCTGAAATCGACCAGGTTGATTCTGAAATGAGCTCGGACGCGTGATTAAAAAACAGGGAGAAAAAGAAATTGGTTCCGGTACGACCTTCCGAACGGCTGAAATTGAAGTGTGTAATACACGGTTTTTCGGGATTCCGGGTCCCGGAATAAAATTCTCCGGAAATCACATAGAAAGTTACTCGAGTCAGATAAAGAGGCCACGCAAAGTTTGAGCACCAACAGAAGACATTTGGGGGTGCCGGTGTTCCACAAACCAGCAGTCGCCGAAACTCGGATTATCGTGAAAAATGTGTTAAAGCTCGATATTAGAGGCTGAAATCGAACAGGTTGATTCCTGAAATCGAACAGGTTGATTCCTAAAAGGAGCTTGGACGCGTGATTAAAAAACAGGGAGAAAAAGAAACAGCTTTCGGTACGACCTTCCGAACGGCTGAAATTGAAGTGTGTATAATACACGGTTTTTCGGGATTCCGGGTCCCGGAATAAAATTCTCCGGAAATCACATAGAAAGTTCCTCGGGTCAGATAAAGCGGCCACGCATAGTTTGAGCACCTACGGAAGAAATTTGGGGGTGCCGGGGTGCCACTAACCAGTATTCGCTGAAACTCGGATTATCGTGAAAAATGTGTTAAACTCGATATTTGAGGCTGAAATCGAACAGGTTGATTCCTGAAATCGAACAGGTTGATTCATGAAATGAGCTTGCACGCGAGATTGAATAACAGAGCGAAAAAAAACAAAGACTTCCAGACGACCTTCCGAACGGCATTTGAAATTGAAATACCGGTTTTTCGGGATTAGGGTTCCCGAATAAAATTCTCCGGAAATCACATAGAAAGTTCCTCGGGTCAGATAAAGCGGCCACGCATAGTTTGAGCACCTACGGAAGAAATTTGGGGGTGCCGGGGTGCCACTAACCAGCATTCGCTGAAACTCGAATTATCGTGAAAAATGTGTTAAAACTCGTTATTTGAGGCTGAAATCGAACAGTTTGATTCCTCAAATCGAACAGGTTGATTCCTGAAATGAGGTCGGACGCGTGATTGAAAAACAGGGAGAAAAAGAAACAGGTTCCGGAACGACCTTCCGAACAACTGAAATTGAAGTGTATATATAATACACGGTTTTCCGGGATTCCGGGTCCCGGAATAAAATTCTCCGGAAATCACATAGAAAGTTACTCGGGTCAGATAAAGCGGCCACGCAATGTTTGAGCACCAACGGAAGACATTTGGGGGTGCCGGTGTGCCACAAACAAGCATTCGCCGAAACTCGGATTATCGTGAAAAATGTGTTAAAACTCGTTATTTGAGGCTGAAATCGAACAGGTTGATTCCTGAAATCGAACGGGTTGATTCGAAATTAGTGGGACACGTGATTGAAAAACAGGAGAAAAAGAAACAGTTTCGGTACCACCTTCCGAACAACTGAAATTGAAGTGTATAATACACGGTTTTTCGGGATTCCGGGTCCCGGAATAAAATTCTCCGGATATCACATAGAAAGTTACTCGAGTCAGATAAAGCGGTCACGCAATGTTTGAGCACCAACGGAAGACATTTGGGGTGCCGGTGTGCCATAAACAAGTATTCATTTGAAACTCGGATTATCGTGAAAAATGTGTCAAAACTCGTTATTTGAGATCGAAATCGAACAAAGTTGATTCTGAAATCGAACAGGTTGATTCTGAAATGAGCTCGGACGCGTGATTGAAAAACAGGGAGAAAAAGAAATAGGTTCGACGACCTTACGAACGGTGAAATTGAAGTGTGTAATACACGGTTTTCGGGATTCGGGTCCGGAATAAAATTCTCCGGAAATCACATAGAAAGTTACTCGGGTCAGATAAAGCGGCCACGCAATGTTTGAGCAACAACGGAAGATATTTGGAGGTGCCGGTGTGCCACAAACAAGCATTCGCTGAAACTCGGATTATCGTGAAAAATGTGTTAAAGCTCGATATTTGAGGCTGAAATCGAACAGGTTGATTCCTGAAATTGAACAGGTTGATTCGTGAAATGAGCTCGGATGTGTGATTGAAAAACAGGGAGAAAAAGAAACAGGTTCCGGTACAACCTTCCGAACGACTGAAATTCAAGTGTATAATACACGGTTTTTCGGGATTCCGGGTCCCGAAATAAAATTCTCCGGAAATCACATAGAAAGTTACTCGGGTCAGATAAAGCGGCCACACAAAGTTTGAGCACCAACGGAAGACATTTGGGGTGCGGTGTGCCTACAAACCAAAGATTCGCCGAAACTCATATTATCGTGAAAAATGTGTTAAAGCTCGTTATTTGAGGCTGAAATCGAACAGGTTGATTCCTGAAATCGAACGGGTTGATTCCAGAAATTAGCTGGGACACGTGATTGAAAAACAGGGAGAAAAAGAAACAGGTTTCGGTACCACCTTCCGAACAACTGAAATTGAAGTGTATAATACACGGTTTTTCGGGATTCCGGGTCCCGGAATAAAATTCTCCGGATATCACATAGAAAGTTACTCGAGTCAGATAAAGCGGTCACGCAATGTTTGAGCACCAACGGAAGACATTTGGGGGTGCCGGTGTGCCATAAACAAGTATTCGCTGAAACTCGGATTATCGTGAAAAATGTGTCAAAACTCGTTATTTGAGACTGAAATCGAACAGGTTGATTCCTGAAATCGAACAGGTTGATTCCTGAAATGAGCTCGGACGCGTGATTGAAAAACATGGAGAAAAAGAAATAGGTTCCGGTACGACCTTACGAACGGCTGAAATTGAAGTGTGTAATACACGGTTTTTCGGGATTCCGGGTCCCGGAATAAAATTCTCCGGAAATCACATAGAAAGTTACTCGGGTCAGATAAAGCGGCCACGCAATGTTTGAGCAACAACGGAAGATATTTGGAGGTGCCGGTGTGCCACAAACAAGCATTCGCTGAAACTCGGATTATCGTGAAAAATGTGTTAAAACTCGATATTTGAGGCTGAAATCGAACAGGTTGATTCCTGAAATTGAACAGGTTGATTCATGAAATGAGCTCGGATGTGTGATTGAAAAACAGGGAGAAAAAGAAACAGGTTCCGGTACAACCTTCCGAACGACTGAAATTCAAGTGTATAATACACGGTTTTTCGGGATTCCGGAATCCCGAAATAAAATTCTCCGGAAATCACATAGAAAGTTACTCGGGTCAGATAAAGCGGCCACACAAAGTTTGAGCACCAACGGAAGACATTTGGGGGTGCCGGTGTGTGTACAAACCAAAGATTCGCCGAAACTCATATTATCGTGAAAAATGTGTTAAAGCTCGTTATTTGAGGTGAAATCGAACAGTTGATTCTGAAATCGACCAGGTTGATTCTGAAATGAGCTCAGACGCGTGATTAAAAACAGGAGAAAAAGAAATTGGTTCCGATGACGACCTTCGAGAACGGCCGAAATTGAAGTGTGTAATACACGGTTTTTCGGGATTCCGGGTCCCGGAATAAAATTCTCCCGAAATCACGTAGAAAGTTACTCGGGTCATATAAAGTGGCCACGCATAGTTTGAGCACCAACGGGGGACATTTGGGGGTGCCGTTGTTCCACAAATCAAATGATCGCGAAACTCGGATTATCGTGAAAAATGTGTTAAAACTCGATATTTGAGGCTGAAATCGAACAGGTTGATTCCTGAAATCGAACAGGTTGATTCATGAAATGAGCTTGCACGCGAGATTGAATAACAGAGCGAAAAAGAAACAGCTTCCGGTACGACCTTCCGAACGGCTGAAATTGAAATACCAGGTTTTTCGGGATTCCGGGTTCCCCGAATAAAATTCTCCGGAAATCACATAGAAAGTTCCTCGGGTCAGATAAAGCGGCCACGCATAGTTTGAGCACCTACGGAAGAAATTTGGGGGTGCCGGGGTGCCACTAACAAAGATTATTTGAAACTCGAATTATCGTGAAAAATGTGTTAAAACTCGTTATTTGAGGCTGAAATCGAACAGTTTGATTCCTCAAATCGAACAGGTTGATTCCTGAAATGAGCTCGGACGCGTGATTGAAAAACAGGGAGAAAAAGAAACAGGTTCCGGTACGACCTTCCGAACAACTGAAATTGAAGTGTATATATAATACACGGTTTTCCGGGATTCCGGGTCCCGGAATAAAATTCTCCGGAAATCACATAGAAAGTGACTCGGGTCAGATAAAGCGGCCACGCAATGTTTGAGCACCAACGGAAGACATTTGGGGGTGCTTAGGTGTACAAACAAGCATTCATTTGAAACTCGGATTATCGTGAAAATGTGTTAAAACTCGTTATTTGAGGCCGAAATCGAACAGGTTGATTCCTAAAATGAGCTCGGACGCGTGATTGGAAAACAAGGAGAAAAAGAAACAGGTTCCGGTCCGACCTTCCGAACGGCTGAAATTGAAATGTATAATAAACGGTTTTCAGATTAGGGGGGTTCGGAATAAAATTCTCCGGAAATCACATAGAAAATTACTCGGGTCAGATAAACCGGCCACGCAAAGTTCGAGCACCAACAGAAGACATTTGGGGGTGCCGGTGTGCCACAAACCAGCATTCGCCGAAACTCGGATTATCGTGGAAAATGTGTTAAAGCTCGTTATTTGAGGCTGAAATCGAACAGGTTGATTCCTGAAATCTACCAGGTTGATTCCTGAAATGAGCTCGGACGAGTGATTAAAAAACAGGAGAAAAAGAAATTGGTTCGAGTGACGACCTTCCGAACGGCTGAAATTGAAGTGTGTAATACACGGTTTTTCGGGATTCCGGGTCCCGGAATAAAATTCTCCGGAAATCACATAGAAAGTTACTCGAGTCAGATAAAGAGGCCACGCAAAGTTTGAGCACCAACAGAAGACATTTGGGGGTGCCGGTGTTCCACAAACCAGCAGTCGCCGAAACTCGGATTATCGTGAAAAATGTGTTAAAGCTCGATATTAGAGGCTGAAATCGAACAGGTTGATTCCTGAAATCGAACAGGTTGATTCCTAAAAGGAGCTTGGACGCGTGATTAAAAAACAGGGAGAAAAAGAAACAGCTTTCGGTACGACCTTCCGAACGGCTGAAATTGAAGTGTGTATAATACACGGTTTTTTGGGATTAGGGTCCCGGAATAAAATTCTCGGAAATCACATAGAAAGTTCCTCGGGTCAGATAAAGCGGCCACGCATAGTTTGAGCACCTACGGAAGAAATTTGGGGGTGCCGGGGTGCCACTAACCAGCATTCGCTGAAACTCGAATTATCGTGAAAAATGTGTTAAAGCTCGTTATTTGAGGCAAAAATCGAACAGGTTGATTCCTGAAATCGAACAGGTTGATTCCTGAAATGAGCTCGGACGCGTGATTGAAAAACAGGGAGAAAAAGAAACAGGTTCCGGTACGACCTTCCGAACGGCTGAAATTCAAGTGTATAATACACGGTTTTTCGGGATTCCGGGTTCCCGGAATAAAATTCTCCGGAAATCACATAGAAAGTTCCTTGAGTCAGATAAAGCGGCCACGCAAAGTTTGAGCACCTACGGAAGACATTTGGGGGTGCCGGTGTGCCACAAACCAGCATTCGCCGAAACTTGGATTATCGTGGAAAATGTGTTAAAGCTCGTTATTTGAGGCTGAAATCGAACAGGTTGATTCCTAAAATGAGCTCGGACGCTTGATTGAAAAACATGGAGAAAAAGAAACAGGTTCCGGTACGACCTTCCGAACGGCTGAAATTGAAGTGTATAATACACGGTTTTTCGGGATTCCGAGGTCCCGGAATAAAATTCTCCGGAAATCACATAGAAAGTTCCTCGGGTCAGATAAAGCGGCCACGCAAAGTTTGAGCACCTACGGAAGACATTTGGGGGTGCCGAAGTGCCACTAACCAGCATTCGCCGAAACTCGGATTATCGTGAAAAATGTGTTAAAGGTCGTTATTTGAGGCTGAAATCGAACAGGTTGATTCCTGAAATCGAACAGGTTGATTCCTGAAATCGAACGGGTTGATTTCTGAAATGAGCTCGGACGCGTGATTGAAAAACAGGGAGAAAAAGAAACAGGTTCTGGTACAACCTTCCGAACAACTGAAATTGAAGTGTATAATACACGGTTTTTCGGGATTCCGGGGTCCCGGAATAAAATTCTCCGAAAATCACATAGAAGTTCCTCGGGTCAGAAAAAGCGGCCACGCAAAGTTTGAGCACCAACGGAAAAAATTTGGGGGTGGTGGTGTGCCACAAACCAGCATTCGCCGAAACTCGGATTATCGTGAAAAATGTGTTAAAGCTCGTTATTTGAGGCTGAAATCGAATAGGTTGATTTCTGAAATCGAACAGGTTTATTTCTGAAATGAGCTCGGACGCGTGATTGAAAAACAGGGAGAAAAAGCAATAGGTTCCGGTACGACCTTACGAACGGCTGAAATTGAAGTGTATAATACACGGTTTTTCGGGATTCCGGGTCCCGGAATAAAATTTTCCGGAAATCACATAGAAAGTTCCTCGGGTCAGATAAAGCGGCCACGCAAAGTTTGAGCACCAACGGAAGACATTTGGGGGTGCCTGTGTTCCACAAACCAGCATTCGCCGAAACTCAGATTATCGTGAAAAATGTGTTAAAGCTCGTAATTTGAGGCTGAAATCGAACAGGTTGATTCCTGGAATCGAACAGGTTGATTCCTCGAATCGAACAGGTTGATTCCTAAAAAAAGCTCGGACGCGTGATTGAAAAAGAGGGAGAAAAAGAAACAGCTTTCGGTACGACCTTCCGAACGGCTGAAATTGAAGTGTATAATACACGGTTTTTCGGGATTCCGGGGTCCCGGAATAGAATTATCCGGAAATCACATAGAAAGTTCATCGGGTCAGATAAAGCGGCCACGCAAAGTTTGAGCACCAACGGAATACATTTGGGGGTGCCGGTGTGCCACAAACCAGCATTTGCCGAAACTTAGATTATAGTGAAAAATGTGTATAAAGCTCGTTATTTGAGGCTGAAATCGAACAGGTTGATTTCTGAAATCGAACAAATTGATTTTTGAAATCGAACAGGTTGATTCCTGAAATGAGCTCGGGCGCGTGATTGAAAACTAGGGAGAAAAAGAAATAGGTTCCGGTACGACCTTCCGAACGGCTGAAATTGAAGTGTATATAATACACGGTTTTCGGGATTCCGGAATAAAATTCTCCGGAAATCACATAGAAAGTTAATCGGGTCAGATAAAGCGGCCACACAAAGTTTGAGTACCAACGGAAGACATTTGGGGGTGTCGGTGTGCCACAAACCAGCATTCGCCGAAACTCAGATTATCGTGGAAAATGTGTTAAAGCTCGTTATTTGAGGCTGAAATCGAATAGGTTGATTCCTGAAATCGACCAGGTTGATTCCTTAAATGAACTCGGACGCGTGATTAAAAAACAGGGAGAAAAAGAAATAGGTTCCGGTACGACCTTCCGAACGGCTGAAATTGAAGTGTGTAATACACGGTTTTCGAGATTCCGGGTCCCGAAATAAAATTCTCCCGAAATCACATAGAAAGTTCCTCGGGTCAGATAAAGCGGCCACGCAAAGTTTGAGCACCAACGGAAGACATTTCGGGGTTCCTGTGTTCCACAAACCAGCATTCGCCGAAACTCGGATTATCGTGAAAAATGTGTTAAAGCTCGTAATTTGAGGCTGAAATCGAATAGGTTGATTCCTGAAATCGAACAGGTTGATTTCTGAAATGAGCTCGGACGCGTGATTGAAAAACAGGGAGAAAAAGAAACAGGTTCCGGTACGACCTTACGAACGGCTGAAATTGAAGTGTATAATACACGGTTTTTCGGGATTCCGGAATAAAATTTTCCGGAAATCACATAGAAAATGTGTTAAAGCTCGTTATTTGAGGCTGAAATCGAACAGGTTGATTCCTGAAATCGAACAGGTTGATGCCTAAAATGAGCTCGGACGCTTGATTGAAAAACATGGAGAAAAAGAAACAGGTTCCGGAACGACCTTCCGAACGGCTGAAATTGAAGTGTATAGTACACGGTTTTTCGGGATTCCGAGGTCCCGGAATAAAATTCTCCGTAAATCACATAGAAAGTTCCTCGGGTCAGATAAAGCGGCCACGCAAAGTTTGAGCACCTACGGAAGACATTTGGGGTGCCGGTGTGCCACTAACCAGCATTCGCCGAAACTCGGATTATCGTGAAAAATGTGTTAAAGCTCGTTATTTCAGGCTGAAATCGAACAGGTTGATTCCTAAAATTGAACAGGTTGATTTCTGAAATGAGCTCAGACGCGTGATTGAAAAACAAAGAGAAAAAGAAACAGGTCCCGGTACGACCTTCCGAACAGCTGAAATTGAAGTGTAATACATGGTTTTTCGGGATTCCGGGGTCCCGGAATAAAATTCTACGGAAATCACATAGAAGTTCCTCGGGTCAGAAAAAGCGGCTACGCAAAGTTTGAGCACCAACGGAATACATTTGGGGGTGGTGGTGTGCCACAAACCAGCATTCGCCGAAACTCGAATTATCGTGAAAAATGTGTTAAAGCTCGTTATTTGAGGCTGAAATCGAATAGGTTGATTCCTGAAATCGAACAGGTTGATTTCTGAAATGAGTTCGGACGCGTGATTTAAAAACAGGGAGAAAAAGAAACAGGTTCCGGTGACGACCTTACTTAACTATTTGAAATTGAAGTGTATAATACACGGTTTTTCGGGATTCCGGAATAAAATTTTCCGGAAATCACATAGAAAGTTCTTCGGGTCAGATAAAGCGGCCACGCAAAATTTGAGCACCAACGGAAGACATTTGGGGGGTGCCTGTGTTCCACAAACCAGCATTCGCCGAAACTCGGATTATCGTGAAAAATGTGTTAAAACTCGTTATTTGATGCTGAAATCGAACTGGTTGATTCCTGGAATCGAACAGGTTGATTCCTAAAATGAGCTCGGACGCGTGATTAAAAAACAGGGAGAAAAAGAAACAGCTTTCGGTACGACCTTCCGAAAGGCTGAAATTGAAGTTTATAATACACGGTTTTCCGGGATTCCGGGGTCCCGGAATAAAATTCTCCGAAAATCACATAGAAAGTTCCTCGGGTCAAATAAAACGGCCACGCAAAGTTTGAGCACCAACGGAATACATTTGGGAGTGCCTGTGTGCCACAAACCAACATTCGCCGAAACTCAAATTATAGTGAAAAATGTGTTAAAGCTCGTTATTTGAGGCTGAAATCGAACAGGTTGATTTCTGAAATCGAAGAGGTTGATTACTGAAATGAGCTCGGGCGCGTGATTGAAAACTAGGGAGAAAAAGAAATAGGTTCCGGTACGACCTTCCGAACGGCTGAAATTGAAGTGTATAATACACGGTTTCTCGGGATTCCGGGTCCCGGAATAAAATTCTCCGGAAATCACATAGAAAGTTACTCGGGTCAGATAGAGCGGCCACACAAAGTTTGAGTACCAACGGAAGACATTTGGGGGTGCCGGTGTGCCACAAACCAGCATTCTCCGAAACTCAGATTATCGTGGAAAGTGTGTTAAAGCTCGTTATTTGAGGCTGAAATCGAACAGATTGATTCCTGAAATCGACCAGGTTGATTCTGAAATGAGCTCGGACGCGTGATTAAAAAACAGGGAGAAAAAGAAATTGGTTCCGGTACGACCTTCCGAACGGCTGAAATTGAAGTGTGTAATACACGGTTTTTCGGGATTCCGGGTCCCGGAAAAAAATTCTCCGGAAATCACATATAAAGTTACTCGGGTCGATAAAGCGGCGCGCAAAGTTTGAGCACCAACAGAAGACATTTGGGGGTGCGGTGTGCCACAAACCAATGAGAAATAAACTCGGATTATCGTGAAAAATGTGTTAAAGCTCGATATTTGAGGTGAAATCGAACAAAGTTGATTTCGAAATCGAACAGGTTGATTCCTAAAATGAGCTTGGACGCGTGATTAAAAAACAGGAGAAAAAGAAAAGACTTTGTACGACCTTCCGAAAGCAGGAAATTGAAGTGTATAATACACGGTTTTTCGGGATTAGGGTCCCGAATAAAATTCTCGGAAATCAAATAGAAAGTTCCTCGGGTCAGATAAAGCGGCCACGCATAGTTTGAGCACCTACGGAAGAAATTTGGGGGTGCCGGGGTGCCACTAAACAGCATTCATTGAAACTCGAATTATCGTGAAAAATGTGTTAAAGCTCGTTATTTGAGGCAGAAATCGAACAAAGTTGATTCTCGAAATCGAACGGGTTGATTCTGAAATCGAACAGGTTGATTCTGAAATCGAACAGGTTGATTCTGAAATGAGCTCGGACGCGTGATTGAAAAACAGGGAGAAAAAGAAACAGTTCCGAGACGACCTTCCGAACAGTGAAATTGAAGTGTATAATACACGGTTTTCGGGATTCCGGGTCCCGGAACAAAATTCTCCGAAAATCACATAGAAAGTTCCTCGAGTCAGATAAAGCGGCCACGCAAAGTTTGAGCATCTACGGAAGACATTTGGGGGTGCGGTGTGCCCAAACCAAAGATTATTTGAAACTCGGATTATCGTGAAAAATGTGTTAAAGCTCGTTATTTGAGGTGAAATAGAACAGTTGATGCCTAAAATGAGCTCGGACGCTTGATTGAAAAACATGGAGAAAAATAAACAGGTTCCGGGACGACCTTCCGAACGGCTGAAATTGAAGTGTATAATAAACGGTTTTTCGGGATTCCGAGGTCCCGGAATAAAATTCTCCGGAAATCACATAGAAAGTTCCTCGGGTCAGATAAAGCGGCCACACAAAGTTTGAGCACCTACGGAAGACATTTGGGGGTGCCGAAGTGCCACTAACCAGCATTCGCCGAAACTCGGATTATCGTGAAAAATGTGTTAAAGGTCGTTATTTGAGGCTGAAATCGAACAGGTTGATTCCTGAAATCGAACGGGTTGATTCCTGAAATGAGCTGGGACGCGTGATTGAAAAACAGGGAGAAAAAGAAAGGTTCCGGTACGACCTTCCGAACAACTGAAATTGAAGTGTATAATACACGGTTTTCCGGGATTCCGGGTCCCGGAATAAAATTCTCCGGAAATCACATTGAAAGTTACTCGGGTCAGATAAAGCGGCCACGCAATGTTTGAGCACCAACGGAAGACATTTGGGGGTGCCGGTGTGCCACAAACAAGCATTCGCTGAAACTCGGATTATCGTGAAAAATGTGTTAAAACTCGTTATTTGAGGCTGAAATCGAACAGGTTGATTCATGAAATCGAACGGGTTGATTCCTGAAATGAGCTTGGACGCGTGATTGAAAAACAGGGAGAAAAAGAAACAGGTTCCGGTACCACCTTCCGAACAACTGAAATTGAAGTTTATAATACACGGTTTTTCGGGATTCCGGGTCCCGGAATAAAATTCTCCGGATATCACATAGATAGTTACTCGGGTCAGATAAAGCGGTCACGCAATGTTTGAGCACCAACGGAAGACATTTGGGGGTGCCGGTGTGCCATAAACAAGCATTCGCTGAAACTCGGATTATCGTGAAAAATTTGTTAAAACTCGTTATTTGAGGCTGAAATCGAACAGGTTGATTTCTGAAATCGAACAGGTTGATTCCTGAAATGAGCTCGGACGCGTGATTGAAAAACATGGAGAAAAAGAAATAGGTTCCGGTACGACCTTACGAACGACTGAAATTGAAGTGTGTAATACACGGTTTTTCGGGATTCCGGGTCCCGGAATAAAATTCTCCGGAAATCACATAGAAAGTTACTCGGGTCAGATAAAGCGGCCACGCAATGTTTGAGTACCAACGGAAGATATTTGGAGGTGCCGGTGTGCCACAAACAAGCATTCGCTGAAACTCGGATTATCGTGAAAAATGTGTTAAAGCTCGATATTTGAGGCTGAAATCGAATAGGTTGATTCCTGAAATCGAACTGGTTGATTCCTGAAATCGAACAGGTTGATTCCTGAAATGAGCTCGGACGCGTGATTGAAAAACATGGAGAAAAAGAAATAGGTTCCGGTACGACCTTACGAACGGCTGAAATTGAAGTGTGTAATACACGGTTTTTCGGGATTCCGGGTCCCGGAATAAAATTTTCCGGAAATCACATAGAAAGTTACTCGGGTCAGATAAAGCGGCCACGCAATGTTTGAGCACCAACGGAAGATATTTGGAGGTGCCGGTGTGCCACAAACAAGCATTCGCTGAAACTCGGATTATCGTGAAAAATGTGTTAAAGCTCGATATTTGAGGCTGAAATCGAATAGGTTGATTCCTGAAATTGAACAGGTTGATTCCTGAAATGAGCTTGGACGCGTGATTGAAAAACATGGAGAAAAAGAAATAGGTTCCGGTACAACCTTCCGAACGACTGAAATTCAAGTGTATAATACACGGTTTTTCGGGATTCCGGGTCCCGAAATAAAATTCTCCGGAAATCACATAGAAAGTTACTCGGGTCAGATAAAGCGGCCACACAAAGTTTGAGCACCAACGGAAGACATTTGGGGGTGCCGGTGTGCCACAAACCAAAGATTCACGAAACTCGATTATCGTGAAAAATGTGTTAAAGCTCGTTATTTGAGGCTGAAATCGAACAGGTTGATTCCTGAAATCGACCAGGTTGATTCCTGAAATGAGCTCGGACGCGTGATTAAAAAACAGGGAGAAAAAGAAATTGGTTCCGGTACGACCTTCCGAACGGCTGAAATTGAAGTGTGTAATACGCGGTTTTTCAGGATTCTGGGTCCCGGAATAAAATTCTCCCGAAATCACGTAGAAAGTTACTCGGGTCATATAAAGTGGCCACGCATAGTTTGAGCACCAACGGGGGACATTTGGGGGTGCCGTTGTTCCACAAATCGTGATAAACTCGGATTATCGTGAAAAATGTGTTAAAACTCGATATTTGAGGAAGAAATCGAGCAGGTTGATTCCTGAAATCGAACAGGTTGATTCATGAAATGAGCTTGCACGCGAGATTGAAAAACAGAGCGAAAAAGAAACAGCTTCCGGTACGACCTTCCGAACGGCTGAAATTGAAATACACGGTTTTTCGGGATTCCGGGTTCCCGGAATAAAATTCTCCGGAAATCACATAGAAAGTTTCTCGGGTAAGATAAAGCGGCCACGCATAGTTTGAGCACCTACGGAAGAAATTTGGGGGTGCCGGGTTGCCACTAACCAGCATTCGCTGAAACTCGAATTATCGTGAAAAATGTGTTAAAGGCTTAAAGCTCGTTATTTGAGGCTGAAATCGAACAGGTTGATTCATGAAATCAAACAGGTTGATTCTTTCAATGAGCTCGGACGCGTGATTGAAAAACAGGGAGAAAAAGAACAGGTTCCGGTACGACCTTCCGAACGGTTGAAATTGAAGTGTATAATACACGGTTTTTCAGGATTCCGGGGTCCCGGAATAAAATTTTCCGGAAATCACATAGAAAGTTCCTCGGGTCAGATTAAGCGGCCACGCAAAGTTTGAGCCACAATGGAAGACATTTGGGGGTGCCGGTGTGCCACAAACCAGTATTCGCCGAAACTCGGATTATCGTGAAAAATGTGTTAAAGCTCGTTATTTGAGGCTGAAATCGAACAGGTTGATTCCTAAAATGAGCTCGGACGCGTGATTGGAAAACAAGGAGAAAAAGAAACAGGTTCCGGTGCGACCTTCCGAACGGCTGAAATTGAAATGTATAATAAACGGTTTTTCGGGATTCCGGGGTCCTGGAATAAAATTCTCCGGAAATCACATAGAAAATTACTCGGGTCAGATAAACCGGCCACGCACAGTTTGAGCACCAACAGAAGACATTTGGGGGTGCCGGTGTGCCACAAACCAGCATTCGCCGAAACTCGGATTATCGTGGAAAATGTGTTAAAGCTCGTTATTTGAGGTTGAAATCGAACAGGTTGATTCCTGAAATCGACCAGGTTGATTCCTGAAATGAGCTCGGACGAGTGATTAAAAAAACAGGGAGAAAAAGAAATTGGTTCCGGTACGACCTTCCGAACGGCTGAAATTGAAATGTGTAATACACGGTTTTTCGGGATTCCGGGTCCCGGAATAAAATTCTCCGGAAATCACATAGAAAGTTACTCGAGTCAGATAAAGCGGCCACGCAAAGTTTGAGCACCAACAGAAGACATTTGGGGGTGCCGGTGTTCCACAAACCAGCAGTCGCCGAAACTCGGATTATCGTGAAAAATGTGTTAAAGCTCGATATTAGAGGCCGAAATCGAACAGGTTGATTCCTGAAATCGAACAGGTTGATTCCTAAAAGGAGCTTGGACGCGTGATTAAAAAACAGGGAGAAAAAGAAACAGCTTTCGGTACGACCTTCCGAACGGCTGAAATTGAAGTGTATAATACACGGTTTTTCGGGATTCCGGGTCCCGGAATAAAATTCTCCGGAAATCACATAGAATGTTCCTCGGGTCAGATAAAGCGGCCACACATAGTTTGAGCACCTACGGAAGAAATTTGGGGGTGCCGGGGTGCCACTAACCAGCATTCGCTTAAACTCGAATTATCGTGAAAAATGTGTTAAAACTCGTTATTTGAGGCAGAAATCGAACAGGTTGATTCCTGAAATCGAACAGGTTGATTCCTGAAATGAGCTCGGACGCGTGATTGAAAAACAGGGAGAAAAAGAAACAGGTTCCGGTACGACCTTCCGAACGGCTGAAATTGAAGTGTAAAATACACGGTTTTTCGGGATTCCGGGGTCCCGGAATAAAATTCTCCGGAAATCACATAGAAAGTTCCTCGAGTCAGATAAAGCGGCCACGCAAAGTTTGAGCACCTACGGAAGACATTTGGGGGTGCCGGTGTGCCACAAATCAGCATTCGCTGAAACTCGGATTATCGTGAAAAATGTGTTAAAGCTCGTTATTTGAGGCTGAAATTGAACAGGTTGATTCCTGAAATCGAACAGGTTGATTCCTGAAATGAGCTCGGACGCGTGATTGAAAAACAGGGAGAAAAAGAAACAGATTTCGGTACGACCTTCCGAACGGCTGAAATTGAAGTGTATAATACACGGTTTTTCGAGATTCCGGGGTCCCAGAATAAAATTCTCCGGAAATCACATAGAAAGTTCCTCGGGTCAGATATAGCGGCCACGCAAAGTTTGAGTCCCAACGGAAGACATTTGGGGGTGCCGGTGTGCCACAAACCAGCATTCGCCGAAACTCGGATTATCGTGAAAAATGTGTTAAAGCTCGTTATTTGAGGCTGAAATAGAATAGGTTGATGCCTAAAATGAGCTCGGACGCTTGATTGAAAAACATGGAGAAAAAGAAACAGGTTCCGGTACAACCTTCCGAACGGCTGAAATTGAAGTGTATAATACACGGTTTTTCGGGATTCCGAGGTCCCGAAATAAAATTCTACGGAAATCACATAGAAAGTTTCTCGGGTCAGATAAAGCGGCCACGCAAAGTTTGAGCACCTACGGAAGACATTTGGGGGTGCCGAAGTGCCACTAACCAGCATTCGCCGAAACTCGGATTATCGTGAAAAATGTGTTAAAGGTCGTTATTTGAGGCTGAAATCGAACAGGTTGATTTCTGAAATCGAACGGGTTGATTCCTGAAATGAGCTGGGACGCGTGATTGAAAAACAGGGAGAAAAAGAAACAGGTTCTGGTACGACCTTCCGAACAACTGAAATTGAAGTGTATAATACACGGTTTTTCGGAATTCCGGGTCCCGGAATAAAATTCTCCGGAAATCACATAGAAAGTTACTCGGGTCAGATAAAGCGGCCACGCAATGTTTGAGCACCAACGGAAGACATTTGGGGGTGCCGGTGTGCCACAAACAAGCATTCGTAGAAACTCGGATTATCGTGAAAAATGTGTTAAAACTCGTTATTTGAGGCTGAAATCGAACAGGTTGATTCCTGAAATCGAACAGGTTGATTCCTGAAATGAGCTCGGACGCGTGATTGAAAAACAGGGAGAAAAAGAAATAGGTTAGTGACGACCTTACGAACAGTGAAATTGAAGTGTGTAATACAAGGTTTTTCGGGATTCCGGGTCCCGGAATAAAATTCTCCGGAAATCACATAGAAAGTTACTCGGGTCAGATAAAGCGGCCACGCAATGTTTGAGCACCAACGGAAGATATTTGGAGGTGCCGGTGTGCCACAAACAAGCATTCGCTGAAACTCGGATTATCGTGAAAAATGTGTTAAATCTCGATATTTGAGGCTGAAATCGAACAGGTTGATTCCTGAAATTGAACAGGTTGATTCATGAAATGAGCTCGGATGCGTGATTGAAAAACAGGGAGAAAAAGAAACAGGTTCCGGTACAACCTTCCGAACGACTGAAATTGAAGTGTATAATACACGGTTTTTCGGGATTCCGGGTCCCGAAATAAAATTCTCCGTAAATCACATAGAAAGTTACTCGGGTCAGATAAAGCGGCCACACAAAGTTTGAGCACCATCGGAAGACATTTGGGGGTGCCGGTGTGCCACAAACCAGCATTCGCCGAAACTGAGATTATCGTGAAAAATGTGTTAAAGCTCGTTATTTGAGGATGAAATCGAACATGTTGATTCCTGAAATCGAACAGGTTGATTCTTGAAATGAGCTCGGACGCGTGATTGGAAAACAAGGAGAAAAAGAAACAGGTTCGATGACGACCTTCCGAACTACGAAATTGAAGTGTATAATACACGGTTTTTCGGGATTCCGGGTTCCCGGAATAAAATTCTCCGGAAATCACATAGAAAGTTCCTCGGGTCAGATAAAGCGGCCACGCAAAGTTTGAGCACCAACGGAAGACATTTGGGGATGCCGGTGTGCCACAAACAAGCATTCGCTGAAACTCGGATTATCGTGAAAAATGTTTTAAAACTCGTTATTTGTGGCTGAAATCGAACAGGTTGATTCCTGAAATCGACCAGGTTGATTCCTGAAATGAGCTCGGACGCGTGATTGAAAAACAGGGAGAAAAGGAAATAGGTTCCGGTACGACCTTCCGAACGGCTGAAATTGAAGTGTGTAATACACGGTTTTTCGGGATTCCGGGTCCCGGAATAAAATTCTCCGGAAATCACATAGAAAGTTACTCGGGTCAGTTAAAGTGGCCACGCAATGTTTGAGCACCAACGGAAGACATTTGGGGGTGCCGGTGTGCCACAAACAAGCATTCGCTGAAACTCGGATTATCGTGAAAATGTGTTAAAGCTCGATATTTGAGGCTGAAATCGAACAAGTTGATTCCTGATATTGAACAGGTTGATTCATGAAATGAGGAATCTTGAAACTTGACTTAGATTTATGGCAAACTATATCATTTTCTGAGATTTAGAGCCTTTTAACTGGTGTCATTCATGACCAGTTTATTTAGGATGTGAGCAGTTACTCCTTATAAGACATGTTACATCAATATGCATAAGTATGAACTTAATCTGCTTAATACCTGTATGCATTCGGTTTGTGGTTTGTTGACACATGTGGTAGAGGTCCCCTTTTATCATTTTACCCATAAACCTCACATAGTCAGATTGCCTTTTTGTCCCATAAGCTACATACTATTATTTAGCCTACCCCATCCGAGCTATTATTGGTGGTTGTGGGAATGTGCTTATTGCATTTTGGTTATATTGCTCTCTATGAGAAGGTTGGTGGAATAAGAATGTTTTATTTATTTCAATTTTCCTTTTTTTTTTCTATCTTCAATGTTTGTTTGTCTGTGTATTTCAGTTAGTGATAACTTTGTTATTTGTTGTTGTTATTGGAGTAGTTGTTAACATTAGGTCATCCCGTACATTTTTTGTTTTCCCTCATATGTTTTCATGTAGTATGTACATCTTATTGCAAACGAAACCAATTTCAAGTTAATAACAGTAGTTGACTATTTTTTTTTTTTGGTACTTAAAGAGGGTAAAATTAACTACTAGTTATTACACGGGGAATAGCTACCCGAAAAACATCTTCTTTAAGAATAGTACGGAGAACATTAAATGGTGAATCTAAATGTTGTATTTCCGTGCTGGACTAGACACCTTGATTAGCAAGAAGGTCAGCGGCTCTATTTGCTTCCCGGTAAATATGTTCTAGTCTAACTACCCAATTTGGCTCGGCTATAAGCTCCTTGCAGCTCTGGACTATGAACTTAAGACTATTACTTGCGAGTTGATCTTCTAGTACGAGCTTGACACAAGGCGAGTTATCCATATGCATCATTAACTTCTTCAAATTAAGCGATTTCGGCCTTTTCAAACCGGCTAAAAGGATAAGCAGTTCAGCTTTCATAGAGGAACAATTACCTCAAGAGATATTATGTGATTGAATAAAATAAATACGCTTATATTTATTAATAAAATTATACCGAGCAATGCATCTCCCTAATCATTAGCTTATTATCTATAACATAAAATAACAATAAATAAATAACCTCTAGACATTATCTCACTAGTTTATGTACTTCCTCTGTCCCAATTATTTGTTCTAAAACCGATCATACACAATCAACCCCCGCTCGATCTTGCTCCTTGGTTAGGGAAGGCTTCATAAGCCCGTAAGAAGATATAACCGTAAGAGCAAATAAACACAAGACCGCGACATATGAAAACGCGACTGAAACCCCAAGATATATGCACAAGTCTCCGGCATTATTACAAATCTCATTCCAAAACGTTTCCGGTTGTCCATAAACTCCAACATAAACAATCGATGCTGCTGCTCCACAAGCGGATATCAAAACCGTCATCGCAATTAAATCATGCAAAAACAAGTAGTACCAATGTTTACGGCTAAGGTCTTTCTTGCACGCGGCATAATAGATAGGGACATGTAGTGAAATCGTATATAGAGCGCATACGGCCACGTCTACACCTAGAAGAAACTTAAACGCTGAAGAGTAATAATAACGAGCATTCGTCGTCTTTATAACCCCGGAAAGCGAGTCTGGCGTATCGATGCCAAGCAACGTTACGATTGAAATGACGGTGAAGCAAATGACTAGGACTCGAAGCCAATATTGCGTTTGCATGAACCAAACTGGTTCGTCGTTTTCGGATCTTTCAACTTTTTCTAGTAACGCCATCGTCGAATTCATAAATAGGTTATTATACGTAGCTAGGGTTTCTTATGTTTGTTTTGTATTGAATACATGTATAGGGTATTTATAGTAAAAGTAATTATTCCTATTTTTACCTGAATTATCAAGGAATTACAGTCCTATTTAAAATCAAATCACCCACTCTTAGTAATATTATAATAATTTAATTACTTTCCTATTAAGAAACCTTAACCCACTTTTCTGTCTCATCTCATGTCCCATTGTCTTTATTTTGTGACACATTCATTCATATCATCATTCATATGATAAGATTAATAGCAAGTTCTCTTAAACTAATGATGTGTCACAAGGTGAGTAGAGTGGGACACAAGATGGGACACAAAATGGGACAGAGAATCCGCTCTCGAGATGAGTTGAAATCACTTGTCCCTATAACAATTACACAATAATTACACAATATGAAGTTATAGGGACAGGTGATCTCAACTCGTCGTCGTGTCGGACATTACGGACACCTTAGCTGCTAAAGTCGGATAGTCAACGAATATTAATGCACATGAACACGGTTCAAAACTCGTCAACATCAAAAGTGTCCTTGCGGCCTTTTCTACAGTAAAAAAGCCGAGAACTAGATATGGAGTAATGAAGTACTATACAATGTATATAAGCTCTCGCAGGAGAAGCGGTCCTTACAGTCACACTCACACACGCAACACATCCGTCAGGAACACTTGACTTGGGTTAATCATGCAAGTGTTCGAAGTAAAGAGCTAAACAAAACCCGAAGAAATGGACCACCATTTTGCTGCAATAAATGGTTTCATTAAGTTACTGATCAACAATATAATCCGATGCATCAAATGCTCTCGTCTGTAGCGAGATAAAAAGGTCGCATACTACTTGTATACAACAATACCCTTGTTTGGATTAACAGGGCAATTTTAAATGAGCTAAACGGAGTTCTATACGCAGTAAAACACGCTAAGCTATAATTTTGATGATATATTGCAATCTTTATATGATTAGGTTGAACTGGCTAAATGTTGTTGAACAGTAACAGCATTTTGTAAGGCTAAGAGAAGATCTTTGTACCTGAAATTTCCTAGAGATTTTGAAGTATTTAAAAGACGAGCAGTTGATAATTGTATATCTTCTTGTTTCTTCTCAAAACAAAGCTCCAATAATTAGGTCATGGATAATGATCGTTGGCGGATTGTTTTTGCTTCAGTTCTTGGATTTTCAATCTTCTATGTTTCTTGTTCAGCTGATAAAGGTACTCTTCTGAGTTTTTTTTGCAGTACGCTTCTCGTTCATCGACTCCTGCATTTGCATAAAACTTTTATAAATTCATTAGAGCCTCAGAGCAATTTGTGTGACAATATTTTCTTTTATAAAAGTTATCAATTTGCAAGAAAAAGAAAATATTAAGAGATTTTTCAAATTCTAACATGTAAAGTCGGTTTTATAAATCATACTCCCTCCGTCTCAATTATTTGTTTACCTTTGATTCTAATACTCCTCACAGTGAATATAAAAGGTAAAGAAATGACTGAGACGGGAAGAGCAAAATCTAATCTTCCTCTTTGTTGTTGCAGCTCCATACTACTCTTTTGTTAAACCAGCAACATTGGCCCCACCAATCGGATACTTTGATTACATTGTTATAGGGGGCGGAACTGCAGGGTGTTCACTGACTGCCACTCTCTCCAACGGTGCAACGGTCTTGCTTCTAGAACGCGGAGGATCCCCCTACGGAAACAAGAACATAGAAGAAATAGGCTCATTTGCAGCAAACCTGGAAAATGTCTCACCAACTTCACCAGCACAAAGATTTGTTTCTGAAGATGGAGTCGTCAATGCTCGAGCTCGGGTCTTGGGGGGAGGATCCGCCATCAATGCCGGATTCTACACCCGCGCTCCACCGGAGTTTGTGGCTAAAGCAGGGATGGATTATGGGGTTGTGAATAAGTCATATGAGTGGGTGGAAAAGAAGGTGGCTTTTGAGCCTTCAATGGTCCAGTTCCAAACAGCGATAAAAAACGGACTGCTAGAGGCTGGAGTAAAGCCCTATAATGGGTTCACGTACGACCACATTCCCGGGACTAAATTTGGTGGGACCATCTTTGATAGGCAAGGTCGCCGGCATACAGCTGCTGACTTGTTAGAGTATGCAGATCCCCGCCGTGCTACTGTTTATCTCTATGCAACAGCTCAAAAGATTTTGTTCAGCAAGAAAGGTTAGTAAATATATTAATCACCCAATAAAAATATACACGTAGAGCGAGGCTTTGTCAAGGGCTTAACCTATACTATTGATCGATGCAGAGCTGGTGAAACCAAGAGCTTACGGTGTCCTGTTCAGGGATTCATACGGAGTTCTGCACAAAGCATTACTACGACCTGGACCTAAAAATGAGGTGATTTTATCAGCGGGCGCACTTGGGAGCCCTCAAATGCTTATGTTAAGCGGGATAGGGCCGGCTACTGAGCTTATGTTACACGGAATTGAGATAATGGTGGACCAGCCCCAGGTTGGGCAAGGGATGTCTGATAATCCAATGAATGCCATCTTCATTCCTTCGCCTACTGGTGTCGAGACTTCCCTAATCCAAGCTGTAGGCATTACGGAGTATGATAGTTTCATTGAAGCTGCAAGTGGTTCAACTTATACTGGTGCGTTCATGCAGAATCTTCCGTCTGCTGCTGACATGATGAGTTCACAGGTTAGAGGTTTGGAAATATTTAATCATTCATTGAATATTTTAATTCCTGACCACAGTTTAAATTAATTACTCAGTAAACAGTTATCAACTTGACTAAATCATCCTAAAATGCCATCTTGTTAAATTGAATAAAAATGTCTTACCTTCGAGCAGAGTAGCCTCCCCAAATACCCAAATTAGAATTTTTTTGTACTGGTATACCTGATAAACTCGATGCATCACAAAGCAACATGAGCACGGTTTCGTGCATACAGGTGTGACTAATTCATAATCGAATAAAACAAAATGTGCAGGCGGGCCAAACGCAAAAGGGAGATGACATGCAGAGAGCAATAGAGTTCATGCATTCTGTCATAAATGGAACCTTCACTGGCGGCGTTATCCTAGAGAAGATTGCAGGACCTCGTTCTTCAGGTTATCTACATCTGACCACCTTGAATCCAAATGACAACCCGTCTGTCAGATTCAACTACTTCCAGGATCCTGAGGACCTAGAAAAGTGCGTCAAAGGAATAAAAACCATAATAAGTGTAATAGAATCAGGGCCTTTCCAAAGGTTTCGTATCCCAGGCATGCCGATACAAGCACTTATAAGCATGGCAGTTAACTTACCTTTAAATTATCGTCCGAGGCATTTCAACTCTGCATTTTCCTTGGAGCAGTTTTGCATAGACACAGTATTGACTATATGGCATTATCATGGAGGCTGTCAAGTTAACAGGGTGGTCGATAAGGAATACAAGGTTTATGGCACTCTAGGTTTAAGGGTTATTGATGGATCGACCTTTTACGACTCACCTGGAACTAATCCTCAAGCCACTGTAATGATGCTTGGAAGGTATATTTCGAATCAATGTCAAGGATCAATATTTCAAGTATTTGCCAAATTTCTAATGTTTCTCATCAGCCTCTATAAATGCTAATGAGAAATTATTTATTTCTTATGATGTGCAGATATATGGGACTGAGGATTTTAGCACGGAGACGATGAAATTCAATAGGAAGAGATAGAGACATGATTCTTTGTTTAGCCCAACAATTCACAAAATTTGCTTCTATGCATAACATTCTTTATGTGGTTTAGTCAACACAATTTTCATCATACAGATAACCTATTTCAAAATAAATGATACAAACATCCGGTTTTTAGTATTAGACCACAAGATCCTCCTGTATAGGTGAGTTATATCATATATGTACGGAGTAATTGTTTCATTATATTTGCACATTATGGCCGTTACAAGATCATGCAACACTCTCAAATGACACACATCCGTGTACACCAGGCAAATCAGTATGTCAGGTATGGGATGGACTAGTTTGGTTAGGGTCATTTTAGCGTACCTGAGTCCAAGCAGCAAACATGCCAAATCTGACCACTCTCCGTGTCTGCACCCCATTACGTCGTGTCGTGTTGACGCATGTGCGGCAAGGTTCTTAGGTGATTCCAAACACCACAGTATGGAAATTTTACACTAGGCCGTATATCAAAAGGAACTTTGTGGCCAACATTCTAAAAACCTCCACAAAAGTTTAAAATTTAAATAACCAGTATAGACACATAAGTCAAGAAGTAGACTAAGCGGAATATAATTGATTATAGACCAATAATGATTAATATCCCGGTAAATAAGTCGGCACAAACAACACCATCGTTCAGGCCTTATTGCAATCCATCAAAGACATATTACGCTGAACATTAAAAAAATAAAAAGATAGAGTGCTCAACAGAGGTCCAACGCCTTCAAATTAGAACCAGGACAGCCTAAAACTGACCTCAATATCTGATGATTCCGAGAATAATTCTGAGCAATCGACACCTTCAACTTCAACGCTTCTTAGAGGATGCTTCCAGCATTGCACTTTGTGCTTCAGAATATTCAAGATCAGCTATAAAACAAAATATGGAAACATTTGAAAGATTAGTTCCAGGGAGATGATCCAGTCCGGAAATCTACCAATCGACAATGCAACATAGCATACCTTATGAGTGGCCACATTCCGTAATCTTGTTGACAGTACATCAGGGTGGCAACAGCAAAAGAGTCCATCCAGAAAGGGCCTCAGTAAAGATTCTTCAAACCTCTAAGCATTTTTTTCACACAGCTTTAGCTCTTTGAGTTTGTATGAAGGGCCAGTAACATCATTCTGCAGTTTGTCCACATCTACCTCAATCTGTAGATGCCAACATATAATCATCATTATTTCATCCATATCTAAACAAGGTATGACTGTACGAGTGTATGACACCCACTCGAAAAATACCCACGGTGATACCACTACGTGTCACTTGGACACAAAACAACTAGGCGTAATAAATAAATCATGAAATGGACATAAATTTGTACCCCAGTAGCATGACACAAGTCCATCACTAGAGAATTAAAGATGTTCATTTCAATGAGAAACTTCTTTAGCTTCACAAACCAAACTGTGTTGACTTAATCCTTCACAGATGGAAAGAATCGGGCATTACAATGATCTAGCACGCTGATCAATGACAGAGAGGTCTCCATTTCACAGTTGTACGAGAACTCGAGCAAGTTAGGAGTGTCAATTGTAACCTTCATCAAGTGGAAGCCCTCTTCAATTCGTAACTGCGTGAGTGAATTGCTTGAGATCTTAATGCATTCCAGCGTTGAGCAACCAATCAGCACTAAAGTTTCTAAAGCTACAAGCACATATACCAGCTCAGAAAGAATATCATCTGTAACAGGAGCACAATCAAACTCCAGCTTTTTCAAGTTTTTCAGTGCAACCATGTGCGGCAGCAAACCCGCAAAATAACCATAACCAACAAACTTTTGAAGCGATGGTGCTTGCATCGTTCCACTACCCCGGCCCTCGTCTCCCCCATTAACTTTTCCCATACAAGAAAGTGAATCCTCTTCAAGGTCGTGAATGGATGTAACATCTAATTCAATCAAGGGACAGAAAGAGATAATTCTTTGAAGCATATCCACATTTACAGCTCCCCGTTCTAGAGTCAAATACTTGAGAGAGGTGAGCTCCATAGTCTCATAATAAGGCAGCTCAACTTTCAAACATTTCAAATATTTCAGCGACTTCGCACAAAATAGAATCTCAGGCAGCCTGTGGCTGTAATCATATCTATTTAGAACAACAATCTTGATTTCCAACTTCTGAATTTGGTTTTGCACCGCAATCATTATCCATTTGTCAATCGAAGTTTCTCGCTTTTCATAAGGTAGAGCAATGTCAAGGTACATTTCTGTTATTCTATACTTCTTTGTAAGGTATCTTTGCATGGTCTTATCTATGAACCCTACAAAACGTTCAAACATGTCCTCATCATACATGTAAGGCCTATCCTCACATTTCTGAAAATATTGATACTGAAAATCCAAAACCGGAATGGAAGACCAAGCTCCATACCACCTCTTAGACAATACGCTAGCGCGACCCGCCTCTTTAGTATCAAACATTGAGAGAATAGTATGCAAGATGAAACCCGGAAGCCCCGAAATTCTATCAACTGTACCCTTCTGCATCTTTGCCACCATCATGATTATTTCAAAGGAATTTCGACAAAAAAATTGGAGTACGCTATCTAAATTCCTAATCTTCGGTTAATCTAACAAATACCCAATTCACAGATCCAGTTTATATCTTTGCTAACAATTAAAATTCTGAAATAACCATCTCACACAACTAAAAATTCTACATTTACGCATCATAATGAAAACAAAAAATTAGAGTATACCAGAATGATTTGAAACAATTGAAACCCAGAAATTCAAGGGTTTATTAACTTAAACTATCCTCTATTCACTTGATTCCCTTCAGATTTTCTGGGTTAAATTTCCCACAAGATAATGGAAGGTAGATTTTGAATCAATGTGTAGGATAAATATTTAATAATCATTGAAACAATTAAAAATGATTTTATGAGCATTTGTAAATGTTGATATTAATGAGAGAACTATTTCATATGGTGTGCAAATTATGGGACCCGATAATGGGACAGATGATCTTGACTGGTTTGATAAGAAGAGCCACATGATACTTCCACAGTATGGAATTTCGTCAAACAGTTGGCGCGCACTATCTAAATTCCTAATTTTTAGCTAAATTAACAAATACCCAATTCATAATTCATGTTCAAATCTTACTTACTAATTAAATTTCTGAAATACCAATCTCAAACAACTTAATTCTACAGTAATGCACTATACAAAATCAAAAAAAAAAAAAATGGAAGATAAGAAAACATAAGAGCATACCAGAGTAATTTGAAACAATGGCACACGAGAAACCCAGAAATTTCCAATGTATATTACCTAAATCATTAGAATCCCTTAATAATTTCTGGGTCAAATCTCGATTCTCGACAAACTACTGGAGATGATTTGTTTTCTTTGGCGCTAAAAGTGTGTATCTTCACAAATTCTTATTTCAGACGACCATATCCGTCTTACCAAAAAGACGGGATTTTGTAATTATTTCAAGTCAAATGTAAACACAATGGTCCCCGGCTTAATTAGTGTTACCACTTATGGTAACTTGTTTTTCAAAAATGGTCACATTTGGCTTTAAAATGGTCTCAAACTCTCGTCTTATTGTTTCAAACCAATGATGCTTGTGCCTTAGAGTTTGGAAGGTACATCTTCACTTAGACCTTTCAAACCGACTCGACCCATAGACCCGACTCGTCCATTTTTTTGTGGCTACAATGAGGTGATTAGGCGAGTTTGAGCATCACAACGTCGGAATACAATCTGATAAGGCTTTATTAAAAGGAATTTTGTGGCTATTAAAGTAGTCTTTCAATCTTTACCGCATGCCGTCAAAAGAAGCATTAAGGACACACATATGATCAAAATGTCGGCCTCACCATGATCACGGCCAATACAATGATACAATGTCATGGTAAAAAGACAAATTGAACATTTAACACACAAAAAAAAAGGATGAAACGTTAGAAGGCACATACATTTGAGATTTGTATAAGCTAAACTTAGTGCCACGACAATCGAAACCTGAACTCAATTTCCGTTGGATCCGAGAGTAAGCTAGATTCATCGATACTTTCAACTTCAATGCTCTTCAGGGGATGCCTCCAGCATTCTACCTTGCGCTTCAGGAAATTCAAGATCGACTATAAAAACAATATATAGAAACATAAGAAGGATTAGTTTTAAAATTATGCAGTATACAGTGAAAAACATGTTGCATTTGGCTATAATTACTTTCAGAATTCAAGATTGATGGATGACTAAGAAAATAAAATCGCACCAAAGCAATCTCCTGGATTTTACTACTCGTTAAATAGGCAAGGCAAAAAACACTATACTCATTTCAGCTCGAATAAAATTTTACCTATGCATACAGTCCATAAAAAACAAAAAGACCAACAAAGAAATCCACGAGTTTTGTTGTTTTGATATGGTGGATGGCCATTGAATGGAATTATTTGCATAATGGTTGAAGATATACGAATTTGAATTATGTGTCGAGTCAAGTCAAGTCAAGTGCTCTAGTCCCACAATTTTGAGAGAGGGATTTTGAATTATGGCCCCCATCACCTATACAGCTATACTCCATATACACGATAATAAAACTTGTCAATTTAATTTATTAGGCCGAAACAGCATATATCAAACATAACATACTATTATTCCTTTGAAGTACTACTGTAGCATACCTCAGCAGAAAAATTCTGTAAACTTGTTGTTATTGACAGTACATCAGGATGGCAAATCCAGAAAAGTCCATCTAGGGCCGTAAGCGGAGATTCTTGACAATCCCAAGCATGTGTCTCGCGCAACTCTCTGAGTTTATATGGCGGGCCAGTTACCACATTCCTCAGCTGATCCTTCTCTACCTCAATCTATAGATGCCAACATAATCATCATTATGTTCATCTATAGTTACACTAGGTAAGATTGTATGACCCTCACTCGTAAACACACGATCAAATACAACTATGATTTGTTATATGGACACAAGACGATTGAACGTAATAAATAAGTCATCAATTGGGTACAAGTTCATACCTCAAGAGAGTCAGACAACTCAATCACTAGAGATTGGAAGAAGTTTGTTTCTTCGAGAATCTTCTTTAGCTTAACAAGCCAATCAGTGGTGATGGAATCATTCATCGTATTCACCAATAGGGAGAATTTCGCATTATGATGACTTAACACTTTGAACAATGACAAACAGGTCTCCACTTTACAGCAGTACCAAAACTCGATCAAGTTAGGGGTGTCAATTGTAACCTCCACCAACTCTAAGACCTCTTCTATTCGAAGTTGCTTCAGCGAAATGCTTGAGATCATAATGCATTTCAGCATAGAGCATGAAGCCAATACTAAGCTTTCTAACGCTACAAGCCCATATGCCAGCTCAGAAACAATATCATCTGTTATAGCAGCCCTAACAATCACCAACTCTCTCAAGTTCTTCAATGCAACCACATTCATGTTCAATGGCCGCGTAACACCCCTATTAAATCCATGATAAACGAACTTTCTAAGCGGGGATATTGTGAGTTTAGATTGCATTATTTCAGTACCCAAAAAATCAGCTCCGTAGTTCACCTTTCTTTTCCATGGAAGTGAAACGTTTTCAAGGTCAGCGGATGTAGTGAATTCAACCAAAGGGCAGAAACAGATAATTCTCTGGAGCAGATCCGTATCTGCAGTGTCTAGGAATAAAGTCTAGGGATGTCAATGGATCGGGTTCGGGTCGGGTGAAGCCTCATCCGTCATCCATCCGTCTTTTTAAAATCTCATCCAACCCGTCCGTCATCCGTGAAACATATCATCCGTCATCCATCCATCCATCATCCATGGATGAAACGGGTGGATCGGGTGATAAACGGGTGTTGTGCATTTATAATTTCAAGTTTAAAAAAATGATGATTTTTTTCCTCTACAAAGATAAAGTTAGATAATTAATTTAGTTTAACTTTCTAGTGGGTAGGCTTACAAAATATTTATATTGAGAGTAGAAAAATATGAAAATTTAAATATTTTATATCTTAATAATGTCTTATATGTAAAAAAAAATTAAATAAAAAATAATAAAATCGGGTGATGGATGGATGGCGGGTGGATGGCGGGTGGAATTTCTTCATCCAACCCATCCGTCATCCACATCCGTTTCATCCGTCATCCATCCACCATCCATTTAAATCGGGTTTTCATCCATCTTTTAGGATCGGGTGGATCGGATTTTGATAGATGCGGGTGAAATTGACATCCCTAATAAAGTCAGATACTCGAGAGAGATGAGTTGCATGGTCTCATAATATGGCAGCACAACATTCCTACAATGCAAATCTTTCAGTGATTTTGCACGAAATAAAACCTCAGGAAGCCTGTAGTATGGTGTGTTCGGTGAGCAAGGGGAAATAGTTTCAATAAATAACTCCTCGACTTGGTTTTGCACCGCAATCCTTATGCATTTATCAGCCAAAAGTTTGATCTTTTCATCCGCCATAGGAATCTCAAGGTGAAGTTTCCTTATTTTATACTTCTGAGTATCGTATCTTTGCATAGTCCTATCTACGAACCTCATATAACTTCGAATATCCTCATCGTGAACCACGAAACCATAATTCATTGTCCAATTCAAACATGGCTTCTTATAATCTTGAAGCCGAAAACCCAAAACAGGAATAGAAGACCAAGCTTGATACCACGTCTTAGACAACACGCTAGCGCGAACCGCCTCTTTGGTATCGAGGTTTGAGAGAATATTATGTAAAATAAACTCCGGGAGCTCCGAAATTCTATCAACTGTACCCCTTCGCATCTTTGCTACATTTTCCCCAAATATCATGATTTTCTCACAGGAATTTCGTCAAACAGTTGGTATGCACTAACTAAAATTCCGGATTTTTAACTAATCTAATAAATACCCAACTCACAGTTCATGTTCATCATCTTCACAACAATTTAAAAATCAGAAATAACCATCTCAGTATTACAGTTGTGCAACATAATCAAATCAAATCAAAAAAAGGAAGATAAGAAAATATAAGGAGTATACCACAAGGATTTGAATTAATCGATCACATGGGAAATCAAGAAAATTCCATCATAATTTCTGGCAATTTTTGAGAGATTGCTAATAATTTCTGAAACTACAGTATTTGAGATGTTAAGCCCGTAACTTTTGATCTTCTTTTTCCAAAGTGATCTTTACAATTTACAAGATGTTCGCTTTGAAAAAGAAACCGCTTTCTTAACTCGTAGCAAGAAATATGTTGATTCTAAATTGGAATGCTCCTAGTGATGAATATTTGTCACAAGCTTGTAACGGATTAAGTATTACCATATGATTAGATAAGACAATAATTAAAGTGCATAAGAAATCACAAATGATTTTTCTTATAAAGCCATGTGAATTTTACTTGACCCGTATCACCCGTCACAAGTGAGAATTTGTGACACTCAAATTTGGTAGCTATATTTATGTTCACATATCTCGTACCTTCATTCAACTTTTATCTTCCCACTAAATATACTCATTATATATATTAGAGAAATGAGGAGATAAAAGTTGAGGGGTGGTGGTACCACCATTTTTTAAATTTCGGTATCTAGTGTTATGATGCTAGTTACTGGTAGTCTGCCGCGACTTTCTAAAATGATCCCCGATTTAATCGTCTACACAAACTATTCAGTTTAAATAAATAAAAAAATCAATTTTTTTAGCTCGTGACTTATGTTACTCCGACCCTCCTCTAATTTTCTCGAATATATGTGTCCGACACTCGACACTCGGACATGGGTATGACACTTGGACACCTCATTTTAGACCAAAAAATATAAATTTTTAAAAAAAATAGCCGAGTGCGACACTTGGACACGCACCCGTGACCATGTCGGATACTTCTAAACAAGTGTCAGTAACATAACTTGTGACAAAGTAGTATAACCATCACCTATTTATAAAAGCTAAAACTTTTAAAGAGTTTTGATTGCCTTCTCATTTTTAGGGAGTGATGGTGGAAAAGCACCTTTATTTTCTTGCTAACTCACGTTCATTCATCACATTTAATTTCCCCCTTATGATTTTTACTCCTTAATTTAAGGGGTTTTTAATTTCAATTGGTCTCCCTTGTGACGGGTTACCATTTGTGGCGGATATTTTGTGTGATAAAATGATAACAAAATGGGTTAGTGGAGAAAGGGGACCACGTGAATAGTGTTGCAGAGAGAGAAAAAGTGGGTACTTTATGAGGTAAAATGGTATCCGTCACTCAAGAGTGACGGATATGTCATGTCTTCAATGAGAATTTGTGTTTTAATTTTTATTTTAGCAAACTATAAAAAATATACATTATACATACAATGATACAAAACTAAATAATTGACAGTAAACTGATATAGTTTGATTTTTATCATGCACCCCAAAATTAACACGAGTAAGATTGATTGTTAAAAACCGAAAAATGGTTAATAGGATTTATAACAAGTTTAAGTAGCAAATTCGTGCAAATTTTGCATGGGTTAAAACTAGTTTATTTTTAAAATATGTTATTTTACACAAATGCAAGTGCTCATTTTAGATACTTCTACGAGTTAAAAGACATAAATGTACACATAAAAGATACAACAGTCGAAAAGACGACTAAATTATAATAAGTCTCCTGAGAGACGTCTCTCCCAAGTTTTGGTGATCCCTAAAATGCCATCTTATCATTGAAATAGTGCTAAGCTGAATAAAAATGTCTTACCTTCGAGCAGAGGAGCCTCCCAAATACCCAAATTAAATTTGTTACCGATGTGCCTGAAAAACTCAATGCAACACAAAACAACATGAACACGGTTTCGTGCATACAGGTTAACTAATTCATAACCGAATAAAAAATATGTGCAGGCTGGTAAAACACAAAAGGGAGATGACATGCAGAGAGCAATAGAGTTCATGCATTCTGTCATAACTGGAACCTTCACTGGCGGCGTTATCCTAGAGAAGATTGCAGGGGCTCGTTCTTCAGGTTATCTACATCTGACCACCTTAAACCCAAATGACAACCCGTCTGTCAGATTCAACAACTTCCAGGATCCCAAGGACCTATAAAAGTGAGTCAAGGAAATAAAAACTATAATAAGGGTAATAGAATCAGGGCCTTTCCAAAAGTTCCGCATCCCAGGCATGCGGCATGCCAATACAAGCACGTAGCATGGCAGTTAACTTACCTTTAAATTATGGTCCGAGGCATTTCAACTCCGCATTTTCCTTGAAACAGTTTTGCATAGACACGGTATCGACTATATGGCATTATCAGGGAGGCTGTCAAGTTAACAGGGTGGTCGATAAGTAGTACAAGGTTTATGGCACACTAGGCCTTATATCAAAAGAACTCTGTGGCCAACATTCTAAGCTCAAGAAGTAGACTAAGCTTAGTAAGCTGAATATAATTGATGGATCAATACAACTTAAATGACTGATATTCCGGTAAATAAGTCAGCACAAACAACACCATCGTTCAGGCCATATTCCAACCTATCAAAGACATATTAGGCTGAACATTAAATAAATAAAAAGACAGAGTGCTCAACAGAGGTCCGACACCTTCAACTTAGAACCAGGACAGCCTAAACCTGACCTCGATATCTGATGATTCCGAGAATAAGTTTGAGCAATCGACACCTTCAACTTCAACGCTTCTTAGGGGATGCTTCCAGCATTGCACTTTGCGCTTCAGGATATCCAAGATCAACTATAAAACAAAATATGGAAACATATGAAGGATTAGTTCCAACTTCCAAGGAGATGATCCAGTGCGGAAAACTACCAATCGGCCATGCAACATAGCATACCTTATTAGCGTCCAAAGTGTGTAATCTTGTTGACAGTACATCAGGGTGGCAACACCAAAAGAGTCCATCCAGAAAGGCCTTCAGGTAAAAACGATTAAACTCCCAAACACTTATTTCACACAGCTTTAGCTCTTTGAGTTTGTATGATGGGCCAGTAACATCATTCCGTAATTGGTCCATTTCTACCTCAATCTGTAGATGCCAACTTATAATCTTCATTATTTCATCCATATGACCATATCTACACAAGGTATGACTGTACGAGTGTATGACACCCACTCGAAATACACAACATTGTCATTTGGACACAAAGCAATTAGACATAATAAATAAATCATGAAATTGACATAAATTCATACCCCAGTAGCTTGCCACAAGTCCATCACTAGAGAATTAAAGAGGTTCATTTCAATGAGAAACTTCTTTAGCCTCAGAAACCAAACTGTGTTGACTGAATCCTCCACCAATGGACAGAATTGAGCATTACAATGATCTAGCACGCTGATCAATGACAGAGAGATCTCCATTTCACAGTTGTAGGAGAACTCCAGCAAGTTAGGAGTGTCAATTGTAACCTCCATCAAGTCCGAGCCCTCTTCAATTCGAAATTGCTTGAGTGAATTGCTTGAGATCTTAATGCATTTCAGCGGTGAGCAATCAATCAGCACTAAAGTTTCTAAAGCCACAAGCCCATATACCAGCTCAGAAAGAATATCATCTGTAATAGGAGCACATTCCAACTCTAGCTTTTTCAAGCTTTTCAGTGCAACCATGTGCGACAGCAAACCCGCACAATAACCATAACCAACAAACTTTTTAAGCAAAGGTGCTTGCATCGTTCCACTACCCCGGCCTTCGGCTCCCCCATTAACTTTCCCCATCCAAGGAAGTGAATCGTTTTCATGGTCACGACTGGATGTCATATATAATTCAACCAAGGGGCAGAAAGAGATAATTTTATGAAGCATATCCACATCTACAAGTCCCTGGTTTAGAGTCAAATATTCTAAGGATGGGAGGTCCATAGTCTCGTAATAAGGCAGACAAAAGGTCGAACATTTCAAATATTTCAGCGATTTTGCACAAAATAGAATCTCAGGCAGCATGTAGTCATATCTACCAAAAAACTCGATTTCCAACTTCTGAATTGGGTTTTGCACTGCAATCATTATCCATTTGTCAACCAAAGTTGCTGTCTTTTTATCGTCTATAGCAACCGCAAGGTACATCTCTGTTATTTTATACTTCTCCGTAAAGTATCTTTGCATGGTCTTATCTATAAACCTCATCAAACGTTGAGCCATACCACGTTCATAAAAATCAACCTCCATACTTGTAGTGAAGTATTGAAGCTGAAAATTCAAAACAGGAATGGAAGACCAAGCTTCATACCACCTCTTAGACAATACGCTAGCGCGACCCGCCTCTTTAGGATCAAGCATCACGAGAATAGTATGCAGGATAAATTCCGGAAGCTCTGAAATTCTATCAATAGTAACCCTTTGCATCTTTGCTACAGTTTCCCCAAACCCCATGATTTTCTCACAGGAATTTCGTCGAACAGTTGGCATGCACTATCTAAATTCCTAATTTTTAGCTAAATTAACAAATACCCAATTCATAATTCATGCTCATATCTTTACTACTAATTAAAATTCTGAAATACCCATCTCAAACAACTTAATTCTACAGTAATGCACCATACATAATCAAAAAAATTGGAAGATAAGAAAACAAACAAGCATACCAGAAATCCAATGCAAATTAAATTGAAACTACCCTCAATTCACTTGAATCCATTAATAATTTCTGGGTCAAATTTCGACGAACTAATGACGTTTCTCGGTAATTAATATTGAAAATGCAAGTATATTATAATGGCGGATGATTTGTTTTTTTTGGCGCTAAAAGTGTGGATCTTTCCCTCCAACTGCCCAAAGATCAATACTTCCAAATTCTTAATGATGCTGGGAAGGCCCATCTGAATTAGACCTTTTAAAATTCGTCTCGACCCGTAAACCCGACCCAACCCAACCCGACCATTTAATCGGGGGCGAAGACCCGAGCAATTAAACTCGTGACCCATTTGACCCGAATTTGTAATAACCTGTTAAATGTTGAAACTTGACGATTGGGTCGACGGGTGATGTTAAAAATTGATCGAGAATTTATTAAAATATTAATATTTATATATTATTCTGTATATTTGAAATAATGCTTTAAAAATGATTTGTATTAGTATTTAAGTTGCTATAACAATTTAAAAATCAATTTTATATAATTTTTACCGTCTTTAATAACAAAAATAATTATTGAAATAACTCAATTTTTATAATAGTCTCGTTATTATATGTTTGATTAAGATTAAAATATTAAAATTAGATATGCTTAATTAAGAGATTTTTTTTATTTATAAAATGGTAATCGAAGACGTTAAAGACTATCCTAGTATTGTTTTTACTTGTATTTTTACTCTCTTTTTTTTTTTGGTACATAAGAGGGGCAAAGCCCCGACTGGTGACCCAATGACCCGACCCAACCGATCGACCAGTTTGAGAGGTCTAGTTCAATGTCAAGAATATAACCACCACCACACACAACAACAAAAATTGTTGGGAACTATTTAAATAATTTTCGAGTGACCTAAGTTAAAAAATAGGTCAGGAATTAATTATTCAACCATTTAAACAATTTAATGTTTTTCAACTTTTCTAAATACAAAGGAGGTATAGAATAACAGGAATGGAAGACCAAGCTCCATAGCACAAAGAGCCCCTCTTTTATGACCATTGCAATGCAACAAACACTCAATTCACATGACATAATGGTTTTTTGCTCTTGACCACATCAGTATACCGCGACTTAAAACAGTCACAGCGAACATTTAATTACAATAAAGATGAAACATGGTTGACAAAGGCTCGGCAGAAGCCCAAACTTAACAGTTGAAGGGGGGGCATACATTTAAGATTTCTATAACTTAAAGATCGAGCCATGACAGTCTAAAAGTGTACTCAATTTGCTGTCGATATGAAAGTAATCCTGAGCGATCAATACCTTCAACTTCAATGCTTTTCAGGGGATGTTTCCAGCGTTGTACTTTGAGCTTCAGCCTATCCAAGACCCACTACAAAAAAAATATGGAAACATGGTATTAGTTTCAGGTAGATGATCCAGTCCGGAAAATGATGCAATATATAGTGCAAACATGTGTTGCTTTTGGCTAATATTTTCAGGATTCAACTTTTGATGGATGACCAAGAAAATAAAAATTGCAGCAAATCAATCGATATAAAGAAGACGACCAAGAATTCCACAAGTTTTTAATATGGTGGTGGAGTCGTTGAATAAAAACCAAGTGCACAATGGTTGAAGGTTTGTTCATGACTTTTCTATATAACTAACCAGATTCAGACAGTCAAAATTAACATCAATATGGAAGTGGCCATTTGCAATTGCCCAAGAAATTGCTTCAATCAAAATACTACCCATACTATCAAAGATTACCCAACCCGTTGCTGCCTGAAGTCCCTATACCAAGCCGCAACAACAACAACAACAACATCAGAGCCTTCATCCCAAAATGATTTGGGGTCGGCTGCCCTGAAGTCCCAATACCAAGCCGTATCACATTTAATTTCAATACTAATGGATCACCCCACCCCAAGTCAACAACTATCAAAGACGGGAAGTGCATTTCAACCTTAGAGGCGAAGCCCAGATCTTCCACGGGACAAGAATCCGCAGAATAGTGTTTGTTATTTCTTAGAGTCCACGCTTCGTAACTGTCTAACTGATATTCATTCCACCATCAATGCGAGTCCTAATATATCCAGAATCCACTTTATTTTCCCTAAAACCCAAGTCATCTGTTACACAACAAATACCCCATAAAACACCGACGAAGGAAATAATCAATCTAGATGGATTTTTAAGTTTTTGAAGAAAGGAAATCCAATTGGTAATCCACCTCCTTGTGACTTCTGATTCCCAACTGAGAACCAAACTAAATTTTGGTAGCAAATTCACAATCTCTAAATAAATGTTCAAGTGTTTCGAGGTGAAATGAAGAGTCCCAATCTAAACTTCGTGATTTAATCTCCAAACAACAGGGTAAGAATTTGGACATTACTTTCCATATAAAAACATTCCATTTTTTCCTGAATTGGAAGATATCATAACCCATTTTTACAGAACTTTAAACTAGACTCTTCCAATCGGGACCTATCCTTTAAGGTGGCTTTCTCATTCCATCGTTTCTCGAAAGCTATAGCATATCCACTTTTATCGAATATTTTCCCGGGTTTCATAAATTTCCAGAATAAAAAGTAATACAGCCACAGGGGCAGATTTTAAAAACGTAAAATCTCTCATAAACCTCACCTCATTATTTTCGTGTTCTTGACGTTGAATTATAGATCAGGTATTTTTGTTTACCATTATAAAAAAGTCATTTTACAAAGTACAAGTAATATTTTTCATATACCATATGAAGAATACAAAGTCGTATGAGGTATTATTCTTTTAGTATTGAACTGTAGATTAAATTTTGTTTTTATTAAAAAACTAGTCATTTTATAAGCTTATATCTTATGTAAACACACACATATAATTAAAGAACAATAACACTCTTTTAAAGCAGTACTACAATAAATTTGGCAAGAGCATTTTTCAATTGGGAGTAAAACCTTAATAGGCACATCTGAGTAAAAAAGGATTGCTTAGAGTGATAAATGAACTATAAGGTTATGAAACTGATTAAAATTTAAAATTAAGTGTGTTACTAAACTAAGAGAAGATAAAAATCGCAAAAATGTAGCGTAGCAAAGTCGAACACGCCACTTCTACAATTATCCACTATAAGCTATCAAAGCTATGCAACGTCCCCCCACGACGCCAAATAGACACATCTGTTATCTATACGCTAACAATTTATAAGAGCTATCAGACCATGGCCCGATTGCCCTACCCGTAGCTTCATCACACGCATTCGGATTGATTTTAAGTAATTTATTCTTTCATTTAAACGTAACGGTCTATTCTTTCATTTAAACGTAACGGTCTATTCTTTCATTTAAACGTAACGGTCCGTTTAGGACAAGTAAATTAAGGGCAAACTGGGTCGGGTTGAGTGAAGGGACATATTCGTATTGTCTGTTTATGTATGAATTGGTTGAGGTCAAGTCAGTTTTGACGAGGTTATCAGGAGAGGGGTAATACTGTAATAGTCACCCAACACCTCCCTAGAGTAATGATGCAATGGGTAAAGCTTTACACCGTCCCCTTTCCTTCCTTTCCATTAAGAGTTGGTCAAGTCATGTGCTTCAGTCCCACAATTTTTTAGATATGGATTTTGAATTATGGCCCCCTCCACCTATACAATTATACCCATATACACGATAATAAAACTACTTGCACCAAAAAAAAAAAAAACTTGTCAATTTAATTTTATAGGCCGTAACAGCATATAATCAAACATAACATACTATTATTACTACTACCAAGCATACCTCAGCAGAAAAGTCTTGTGAACTTGTTGTTATTGACACTGAATCAGGGTGGCAAATCAAGAAAAGTCCCTCTAGGGCCATAATCAGAAATTCTACCCAATCGAAAGCATATGATTCTTGCACCTTTAACTCTCTAAGTTTATATGGTGGGCCAGCAACCACATTCCTCAGCTCCTCCTCCTCTACCGCAACGGGCCCAATCTATAGATGCCCACATAATATGATTTGTCATATGCACACAAGACATTTGAACATTATAAATAAGTCATCAAATAGGTACAAGTTCACACCTCAAGAGAGTTCGGCAACTGAATCACAAGAGACTGGAAGGATTTTGTTTCTTTGAGAATCTTCTTTAGTTTAATAAGCCAATCAGTGGTTGTGAAATCCGTCATCATATTCACCAATGGGGAGAATTGCGCATTACAATGATCTGACACTCTAATCAACGATAAAGAGGTCCCCACTTCACATTTGCACACAAACTCGATCAAGTTAGGGGCGTCAATTGTAACCTTCATCAAGTTGAAGACCTCTATAATTCGCAGTTCCTTCAGCGAAATGCTTGAGATCATAATGCATTTCAGCATTGAGCATGAATCCAATACTAAGCTTTCTAACGCTACAAGCCCAGATGCCAGCTCGGAAACAATATCATCTGTTATAATAGCACTAGAAATATCCAATTCTCTCAAGTTTTTCAATGCAACCACATTCATGTTAAATGGCCACTTAACAACCCTATAAACTCCACGATAAACCAACTTTCTAAGTGGGGATGCTTTGAATTGAGATTGCATTACCTCGTTCATATTTCTCGGCCATGGGAGTGAAATTTTTCCGAGATCACTTATTGTGGTAAATTCAACCAAGGGGCAGAAAGTGATAATTCTCTGAAGCATATCGATATCTACATTTTCCAGGACTAAAGTCAGATCCTCAAGAGAGATAAGTTCCATGGTCTCATAATATGGCAGCACAGCGTCTCTACAATACAAACGTTTCAATGATTTTGCACGAAATAGAATCTCAGGAAGCCTGTAGTCTGATGACTCTGATGTGTGTGGTGACTCTGGTGAGTAAGGGGAAATGGTTCCAATAGATAAATTCTCGACTTGGTTTTGCACCGCAATCTTTATCCATTTATCAACCAAAGGTTCAATCTTTTTATCTGCCGTAGGAAGCTCAAGGTCAAGTTTCCTTATTCTATACTTATGAGTATCGTATCTTTGCATAGTCCTATCTATGAACCCCAGATAACTCTGAATAACATCATCATCAAAACTGAAACCATACTTTTCTGAAGAATCCCAATATTCCTTATAGTCCTCAAGCCGAAAATTCAAAACCGGAACGGAAGACCAAGCCTCATACCACCTCTTAGACAACACACTAGTGCGTCCCACCTCTTTGGTATCAAGGTTTGATAGAATACTATGTAGTATAAATTCCGGAAGTTCCGAAATTCTATCAACTGTGCCCCTTTGAATCTTTGCTACATTTTCCCCAAATCCCATGATTTTTTCACAGGAATTTCGTCAAACAGTTGGTATGCACTATCTAAATTCCAGATCTTTAACTAATCTAACAAATACCCAATTCACAGATCATGTTCATATCTTTACTGCAATTTTAAAAATCAGAAATACCCATCTCAGTGCTACAGTAATGCTACATAATCAATTAAATAAATACAAAAATGTAAGGAAGAAACAGGAGTATACCACAAGGAATTGAATCAATCGAGCACATGGGAAATCCAGCAAATTCCATCATAATTTCTGGGAATTTTAGAAAGATGATTAATAATTTCTGAAATTACCATTAATTACCATTAAATGATCGTAGCTTTTAGTCCGTCATAGTCTTTTAGTAGTGTACAGTTCTACTGGTGTGCACTGTGGACTGTGGACTGTGAGTTACTCAATTCAATTGGTCTCTCTTGTGACGGGTTACCATTTGTGGCGGATTTTTTGTGAGATAAAATGGTAACAAAATGGGTTAGTGGAGAAAGAGGACCACATGAATAGTGTTGCAGAGAGAGAAAAAGTGGGTACTTTGTGAGGTAAAATGGTATCCGTCACTCAAGAGTGACGGATATGTGCCGTCACAAATGAGAATTTATGTACTCAATTAGGGTTGGTACAAGTCCAGTCGGGTTATATCGAGTTTGAGATATTATCAGGTCAGCCTATCCTTTCGGTTGTAGACGGGTTCCGATTGGGTCTAGACAAGTTAGGTCTTTTCAAGTCAATAGTTTATTGGGTTTGGGTCGGGTTATTATCGAATCGGTCATACTAGTTCCTATCACTAGTCTAGTTAGCACCGAAACGGACACGAGCACGTGACATGTTATTCCATAAAATTTAGGACACATGACACATTATTTAAATTTAATAAAATATATATTTAAGTTATATATGTACAATTTTATATTTGAAAAAGTATGATATTAAATTTAAATAAATAAAGGTAAAACGTGATATTAACTATAACTCTATAAGACTATAACTCATCCTCGTTTTCAAAACCAAAACCCAACTTATAATCAATTTTTTTCGACATTTAATTACTCGTTTAAAGAACACATCATTTGCCCCCAACTCAAACTTATTTTCCCACCAAATTCCGCCATAAAACAACTAACACCATGCACCTTACATTCAAATTGATTCCATCCGAAGGTGTGTCCAAATAAAAGAAAAAAATTAGACACGACATTATAGATGTCCAACACGTTTTAACGCGTGTTCGGCAAGTATCGTGTCCGACAGGAGTGTCCAACACAGGTATGCCGATTAGGAGTGTTCATACTACCGAACCGCTAGCAAAAAATTTCATAACTCACTCTTTGTTCCTTTGGAACTAGGATGTAGGAAGACCACATAAGGAAAAAAAAAAATATAGAGCTATCTTCTCTAAAATAAATTAATTCTCTCCAAATAGATTTTTTTTTTTTTTTTTTTTTTGACAGCGGTAAAGAAAGAGTTTTACATTCTAGTGGTACGGTTCACTAAACCGTACCTATAAGCTACAACATAAAACACTAGAGAACTAGTACAAACATAAGCTAAAGCATGGTAAGAATTGCATCGGTTAACATCGTGTTGATGGCGACTTTCGTTGGTGCTCAAATTTTGCGTGGCCGCTTTATCTGACCCGTAGAACTTTTTATGCGATTTCCGGTGAATTTTGTTCCGGGACCCCGGAATCCCGAAAAACCGTGTATTATTACACTTAAATTTCAGCCGTACGGAAGGTCGTACCGGACCCTGTTTTTTTTTCTCCCTGTTTTTCAATCACGCGTCCGAGCTCATTTCAGGAATTAACCTGTTCGATTTCAGCCTCAAATAACGAGATTTAACACATTTTTCACGATAATCCGAGGTTCGGGCGAATGTTGGTTTCTGGCACACCGGCACCCCAAATGACTTCCGTTGGTGCTCAAATTTTGCGTGGCCGCTTTATCTGACCCGATGAACTTTCTATGTGATTTTCGGAGAACTTTGTTCCGGGATCCCGGAATCCCGAAAAACCGTGTATTATACACTTCAATTTCAGCCGTTCGGAAGGTCGTACCGGACCCTGTTTCTTTTTCTCCCTGTTTTTCAATCACGCGTCCGAGCTCATTTCAGGAATTAACCTGTTCGATTTCAGCCTCAAATAACGAGCTTTAACACATTTTTCACGATAATCTGAGGTTCGGCGAATGCTGGTTTCTAGCACACCGGCACCCCCAAATGACTTCCGTTGGTGTTCAAATTTTGTGTGGCCGCTTTATCTGACCCGTGGATCTGTTTATACGATTTCCGGTGAATTTTGTTCTGAACACGCTCTTCAAAAACAATATCTACCACATTCTCAAAAGGATGAGCAGCGCTGGCCAAAGGAAAACACCCATGCTTGTTTGTCTTGATCGATGGAGCTTCGGAAAAATACCTGCAACAAGACCCAAAAAAGGGTCTCGGAGATTCATCTCCTTGGCTTTGAAAATCTTCCTCATAAAACCAACGAGCCTCCACAACCTCATTTTTACTCGTCTTAAACGATACAACTTCAGAGAAATACCTGCAACAAGACCTAAAAGAGTGTCTCGGAGATTCATCTCCTCGGCTGTGATATACATCATCTGGAAACCAACGAGCCCCTTGACCCAACGAAAGAGAACAAAGTGCACTTACGCCCCAGGGACGTAGAAAGAAAAGGCGGAAAACAGACCACAAAAATCTGTCTCCAAAGGAGAGCAAACTCCTACACTTTGAACCACACCCCTCGTTGACCAGGATCTCGTAGCCAAGAAATTCGAGTAAAAAGATAGATAACAAAGGGAGAAACCACTTGAACATCCCCCTAACCACAACCAACTCAAAAGACCGAAGTGAGTTGGGCTCAACACAAACCCGATGCAAAATACCATTCACCCTAATTAACCCGTTGGTAAGGGGACAGGACACCCCAGACCAACAAGAGCTTATTATTTGAAAAAGCAAAAAACACATTAAGACGAAACACATTAGACAAAGGAGACACCACCGCAACCGACCCAACCAACAACACAACCAAAGGACCGAACTCCACCCGACCAAACAAGCCTCCTCCGACTAACACCCACAACTTTACTCCAAAAAAACGAATCCCACAGGCCATCAAAGAACAGTCCGGCAGACCCAACAAAACACGAACCCCGAAAAAGAAGCTGAGACTCCAAATTCCACAACGAACCCCAGGACCATCGGCTACATGCTACAAAACTAATCCAGCCAACAACAAAAACCCGACAACCCGAACCAGGACAAGGGACGACCAGTGGGGAAAGGGGCGAGGGGAAGGGGGAAACACCAAGAACGTCCCAAGACCACCACCAGAGACCAAGAGAACACCAAAAAGACGACCAGACCACGACCAGACAACGATTAATCCACACCCATCGTGACAGACCAAACCCGGCCCATAAGAAAACGGGAACATACAAGGACAGTGAAAGGGGCGAAACCTTGATTGGCCAGCATATCCTTCGACGACAGGACAGGAAAACGGAGGAACGGAACGACCTCAGCGCAACCACACCAAAACCGGTCTACCGGACGAACAAGACGGACACACAAACCGACACCATAGGGAGGAGTGAAAGCAAGCTCAGATCGGAACTCAGTGGAGGCGTATCGCCGGAAATAGGTTCAAGGAGGAACCCATTTCCGGCGATAGAGGAGTGGGAGCACGGGAGGATGTGTGTGGTTGGGGGTGGCGGCGGCTCAATCAAAAATTAGGGTTTTTGTTGTTTTGGTTTGAAGTGAGGTGTTTTTAGAGAGAGAGTGTAAGAGTTGAATTCCACAAATATTCCCCCAAGATAATAAAGAAGCATAAATAATTTAACAAGATTTTTTGGTGCAAATAAATAATTTAACAAGATAATAAAGTACTTTTAATTGCTAATGCATTTATATGGAATTTTAAACGGGACCAATTCAAACGACTTTGCTAAATTTAAACAAACGTCAAGATTCCAGTGTCAAATCAGGATTTTAAATACGGATATGTTGAAAAATGCAATTTGTAAGTAAATTTGACATATAAACGATAAACCATAATCTTGATTCTCGACACAGTATCGGCGGTGGAGCGATGGGGCTAGTAGGGGAACTCGCCCTAGCTGAAAATTAAAACGTCTAAATTTTTTATTTAAAATTTCGAACTTTTTTTAAATTTACGTTATGACATTACTCGTTCGTCCCCGTTGAGTATGAAAACATCCAAGTTTTTAGTTAAAATTTCGAATTTTTTCAATTTTACGTTATGACATTACTCATACGTCCCGGGACAAATACTATGATGAAGATAAACGTGTCCTCTTCCGATTGCATCTCTGTTCTTATCGGCTAGATTCCTAAAACCTGCATCGTTATAGTTGGATATTATGACCTTAGCCAAGATCATGCAACGCTCTCAATTCAAATGGCATACCTGCATGTAGACAAGGCAAATCTTTGTGGTGGATAAGAGTCAGGTTAGTTTGGTTCGGGTCATTTAGGCATACTCGAGTCCGAGCTGTAAACATGCCAGATCCAACCCATATCCCATATCTTCACCCAGGTTATTATGCCATCTCGGCATGCCTACAATGAGACAATGAGGTGGCTAAGTGTAATGAGCCGCAGTTGTAGCGCACAATCCTTAAAAATTGCGCGCGCGGTTCTTACACTTCGAACCCTTAGATTTATTTATGCTTATGTAATTTCATTTCCCTTGTATATTTTTAGTAATTACTTTCCTAGTTTAGCATAATTAGCATAACTTTTCTTTCCATAAATAGGTATATCGCTATTCTACACTAGTTTTGTAATTTCAATGTCTCCTGCTACCAGGATGTAAATATCAAATTTCCCTCTTTAGGGAGTACTAGTGAATGAAAATCTGATTCCTACCTTGTGCCTTCGTATTGCTTGTTGTTACTTTGTTGTGAACGACTCTTTGCCTTCACTTTTCTAACAAGCTGTGTTTGTGGGATCGACACTAGGATCCCGACTCACACACCCAAGACCGATTACGAATGCCTAGTGCTTGACAAACACTACTGCTTGACGCTCTCGCTTGCATTCCTGTCGCGTGTTAGACAAGGGTGCGCGCCACGATCCAGCTCAAAGTCCCGGACCGTGACACTAAGCGAGTTCGACCATCACAATTAGGGGTGATAATGACAGAAGACAACTCGCGAGCATCTGGACCTCAGCTCGGTCAAATCTCGATCAAAGCTGGGCTCATGTGAGCTTGGACATGGGTAGGACACCCGGACATTTCATTTCGGACCAATAATATGTTTTTTTTCATATAATAGCTGAATACGACACTTTGACACCCACACATGTCGGATACTTCTAACCAAGTCCGATCAACACAACTCTTTACCACATACCAGAACATTCAACACAAGATAGAAAGACGTAAAGCGAACATTCAGTTGATACGAGAACAATGATACAATGTCATGGTAGAAAGACGTAAAGCGAACATTCAACCCAAGATAGTTGAAACATGGTTGACGAAGTGTCCAACAGAAGCCAAGCCGAAACTTAACAGTTGAAGGGAGACATAGATCTCATACTAGAGACATGCATTTAAGATTTTTATAACCTAAACTTCGAACCACGACAGTCTAAACCTGTACTCAATGCTAAACCTGTAGTCAATGTACCCTGGACACGAGAGTAATTTTGAGCGATCGATACCTTCAAGTTCAATGCTTTTCAGGGGATGCTTCCAGCATTGTACTTTGCACTTCAGGATTTCCAATAAGATCGTCTACAAGAACAAAATGTGCAAACATGGGATTAGTTTAGTTCCAGAGAGATTACCCACTTCGAAAAAGTCATTTTACAAAGTACAAGTAATAAAACTTGTCGATTTAGAACAAGTAAAACAAAGGGCGAACTGGTCAACGAGTGAGGTCAAGTCAGTTTTGACGAGGTTATTAGGAGAGGGGTAATAATTGCTCAACACCTCCACGGCTGCACCTATACGACCATACTCCATATACACGATAATAAAACTTGTCGATTTAAATTAATAGGCCATAGCATACCTCATCAGAAAATTCCTCTAAACTTGTCAATATTGACAGCACATCAGGGTGGCAAATCCAAAAAAGTCCATTTAGGGCCGTAAGCGGAGATTCAACACGATACCAATCCCGTGTTCCGTGCAGCTTTAACTCTCTGAGTTTGTATGGTGGGTTAGTAACCACATTCCTCCTCAGCTGGTCCTCCTCTGCCACAACCTGTAAATGCCAACATAATCTTCATTAATTTCATCGATGATCGATATATAGTTACATTAGGTATGATTGTATGACCCTCACTCGTAAATACACAACTACGAGATTTTTTTGATAATGGGAGTTATTTAGCAAATTAATTAGGGATTTAGGGTACATTTCAAACTATTTGGCCAATGGGTCCACGTCATCACTTTTTTTTTTTTTTTTTTTTCCAGTTTTTGGGTAAAGCTGCTATATCTCTACCACTTTCCAGTTGGTGTAATGTGTATTTGCAACTTTTTGGTACTAAAATAGTAAAGCCGCTAAGGTCTCTAGCGGCTTATCCTTTTACCGAGCTTAAATTATCATTTCTTTTAGTTGGTGTAATGTCAAAGCATGCAAACCACTAAGAATATAGGCGGCTTCATGCATTTTTATTTTTTTTAAACTTAACAGTAGCATTTGAGAAGTGATACTGGCTTCACCTAAAAACTGAAAAAAGATGAATAAACTGATGACGTGGACCCATTCAACCAAAATAGTTTAAAATAATCCCCAGAAATCTAATTAATTTGCTAAATAACCCCCATTACCCAAAAAATTCCGACTACAACATAACTATGATTTGTCATGTGGACACAACACATTTGAACATAATAACAAAGTTAGGGATGTAAATGAACTGGGCCTGCTCGACAAGCTCTCGGGATCGGCTTGGTCAAAGCTCGGCTCGAGATCAGGCTCGAACTAAACTGAGCCCAAACCGAGCCGAGCTCGAGCACACTAAGGCTCGGCTCGGGAGCTCGTTTGAGCTCCTTATTTTTAAAATTACTTAATTTTTTTAATATATTTACTTAAATTGTATCAATTTTAAAATAAATAAATTAAAATATTAGTTTATAACATAAAATTACATAATAATTGTTATTATAAGCTAACAAAAAGATAATATTCTCGTTTGAATTTGAATTTTTAAATCAAAAATTACGTTATAATTAAAATAATGCTCGAAAAAATGGTACCCAAACAAAGTTCGGGCTCGGGTTTGGGCTCGTAAAATATTATATGAGCCGATCCCGAGCCTTTATTTCAAGAGCTCAGGTTCGGGCTCGAACTCGATTTTTACCATATGAGCCGAGCTCGATCATAGGTAAGCTCGAGCTCGGCTCGATTCGGCTTGTTTACACACCTAAACAAAGTCATCAAATAGGTACAACCGTTCAAGTTCATACCTCAAGACAGTTTTTGAACATAGAGTTAGGCAACAACTGAATCACTAGAGACTGGAAGAAGTTTGAATCTTGAAGAATCTTCTTTATTTTAACAAACCAATCAGTGGTTACGGATTTCGTCGTCAGTCTCACCGATGGCCAGAATTGCCCATTACAATGATCTGACTTTCTGATCACTGACAAAGAGGTCTCCATTTCACATTTGTACCAAAACTCGATCAAGTTAGGAGCGTCAATTGTAACCTTCACCAAGTTTAAGCCACTTCTGATTCGAAGTTCCTTGAGCGAAATGCTCGAGATCATAATGCATTTCAGCAATACGCATGAACTCAATACTAAACTTTCTAAAGCTACAAGCCCAGATACCAGCTCGGAAACAATATCATCTGTTATAGAAGCACTACTAATCTCCACCTTTCTCAAGTTCTTCAATGCAACCAGTTTCATGTCCAATGGCCGCTCAACAACCTTATTAAATACATGATAAGTAAACTTTCTAAGCGAGGATGCTTTGAATCTACCAAAAACATCGTCTTCCTTGTTCAGTTTTCTTTTCCATGAAAGAAGAATAAATTTAAAGCCCGTTAATGTATTGAATTCAACCAAGGGGCAGAAAGCGATAATTCTCTGAAGCATATCCGTATCAACAGTAGCTACATCCTGGAATAAACTCAGATCCAGATACTCAAGAGATATAAGTTCCATGGTCTCATAATATGGCAGCACAACGTGCGAACATTTCAAAACTTTCAATGATTTTGCACGAAATAGAATCTCTGGCAGCGTATATGAGTAACGAGGATCACTACCATTGATACATAACTCCTCGACTTGATTTTGCACCGCAATCTTTATCCATTTATCAACCAAAGGTTGAATCTTTTTATCCGTTATAGGAAGCTCAAGGTTAAATTTTCTTATTCTATACTTATGAGTATCATATCTATGCATAGTCCTATCTATGAACTTCAAAAATCTCGGAATCGCATTTTTATCAACCCTGAAATAATTCCTCATTGAATCAAACCTAGATTTCTTCCGATAGTATTCATGCTGAAAATTCAAAACAGGAACGGATGACCAAGCGTCATACCACCTCTTAGACAATACGCTAACACGACCCGCCTCTTTAGTATCGAGGTTTGAGAGAATATTATGTAGTATAAATACCGGAAGTTCCGAAATTCTATCAATTGTACCCATTTGTGTTCCATCTATGCTACATTTTCCCCAAACATGATGATTTTTTTACAGGTATTTCGTCGAACAGGTGGAGTGCACTGTCTAAATTCCAGATTTTTAGTTGATCAAATAAAATTGATGGAAGATAAGAATGAGATAAATACCACAAGGATGTGAATCCATCGAGATGATTCTCTAGAAAGTCATTAATAATTTCTGGAACTTTTGATCTTCCAAGTTGATCTTGACATTCAATTTGAAAAAAAAGCCTTATATAACTCGGGACAAGGGTTATGGTCCGTCAAACTTTTTTAATTGAATTTACTTTAAATATATATAGGGGTTGTTTGGCTGCCTTCCAAATTCATAGGAATTGGAAAATCATGGGAAGTAGCTCAACGTAGGTTTGTTTGGTTGCCCAATTTATGGGAATTAGAACTTTCTATAAAGTCCAATTCCTACATAATGTAGGAAGTCACTTACTTAGCCCCCCTAGGTAAATGGGAGTTCCCGCATGAATTCAAGTTCTCACATCCAACCAAACAAGATTTCTACAATTCACATGATTTTCAACTTCACATGAATTTAATCTTCCCGGGGATTCTATTTTCTCATGGTGAATCAAACGATTCCTGACCACTTTTTTTACACCCGTATTTAATTGGTCCCGTTTTTATTTGGATTTTTTTGTCATCTTATTATTTTTTTTTATTAGGAAAGGAAATTAGGTTAATCGAAATCAACATATAACATTCCAACAGATGTGAGCGATAAAATAAGTCGAAACTTATAATTTACACCAAGAAATCATTATACATCAAAGAGAAAGGAGGGCAATGAAAAATCTCATAAAAGCAGGTCCAATGGCTACTAGCTTACCAATGCCACATTAGAGTATCTACAATGGTAAGCTAGTTGGTACTAGCTTGCTTTTACCACATCATTTTTTGAGCTACAATCATTTCAAGCTACTACTTACTCCAACGGTGAAGTCGATTTCCTACTAGCTTGATGTGACCCACCTAACACACTCTCCTATTTTTTTATTCAATTTCAAATTTCTAAATATAAAATTAAAACAATATAAATGAGACCACTATTTTCCTATTGGCCATGTTCTTTTTGTGGGTCCATTTAAGCAAGTAGCTCCATGGAGCTACTTGCTCAAATTTTTTTGAGCACGGCTAATCTATTTGGACTACTTCAATAGTTGAGCTACTAACTTGCAATTTCTTAAAATTGCAAACAAGTCTTTTTTTCTCAACCATTGGAGATGCTCTTATATGACGAAGTTATTACCATCTTAAACTAGCAAACTCTTCCAATGGTTTAGCTAACTTATATACTAGCTTGATGGAACTTAATTTATGAAACTAATTTTCCTATTGGTGGTTGTTTAGTTGTGGGCCATTTCAAGCTACTAGCTTAATGAAGTTAGTTGCTAACTTAAGCCATCCTATATGGCTATCTCCAATGGTTTAACTACTAGCTTGTAATTTTAAGAAATTGCAAATAAGTCCCTAAGTTAAACCATTGAACTTGCTTAAGAGGAAGTCTGGAAACTTCAAAAGCCCAAGAAAAAACAAAATAAAAAATATGGGAAAAACCAATTCTGATAGGAACCAATAAAAAAGTAAGAAAGAAATAGGCAGAAATTCATGATAAAAATCATGAAAAGATAAAATCCAAAAGTTCAAAGATGAAATAAATTTCAGATCTTTGGACAACATTTTAAGAAATGAAGATTATCATTTCAGCTCTTCCAAAACTTAACCCGACGTCTGGGTGAACCCTTTAATCCCGGGTTCTTTCTTGCATGCACTAACGGTAAACTCCTGTGGATTCAATTCAAGTATGAAGAAGTTTTTAAATATTGTGTTCGCTGTGAAGAATCGGTCATAAGGTGTCCCAATGTGTGGATAGTATTCCTGAGATTGTTAATAGTCTCAATGTTTCTTTGGAACGAGCTATGGATCGTGGCTTTGTTGTCTTTTAAACTCGGTATCAATTTACCATGTTGAACCTGAACTTATGTGCTTTGCCTTCCATATCCAAATATGCTACTTCAAAAGTTAGACTTGGTCATTGATTTTGATCTTGGCCTTGTTGATGGAGGCCGGATGTATCCGGGAATGGAATTTGCAGTTACTGCGCTTCCATTTGCAAGTCCTGTGATTTATGAGAATACAGAGACTCTTATCACAGCCAGAACAATGATTCAATGTCATGGTAGAAAGACGTAAAGCGAACATTCAACAGAAAGTTGAAACATGGTTGACGAAGTGTCCGACAGAAGCCCAGACTTAACAGTTGAAGGGAGACATAGATCTCATACTAGAGACATGCATTTAAGATTTTTATAACCTAAACTTCGAGCCACGACAGTCTAAACCTGTACTCAATGTACCATGGATACGAGAGTAATCTTGAGCGATCGATACCTTCAAGTTCAATGCTTTTCACTTTTCAGGGGATGCTTCCAGCAATATACTTTGCACTTCTGGATATCCAAGATCGTCTACAAGAACAAAATGTGCAAACATGGGATTAGTTCAGTTCCAGAGAGATTATCCACTCCGAAAAAGTCATTTTACAAAGTACAAGTAATAAAACTTGTCGATTTAGAACAAGTAAAACAACGGGCGAACTGGTCAACGAGTGAGGTCAAGTCAGTTTTGACGAGGTTATTAGGAGAGGGGTAATAGTCGCTCAACACCTCCACGGCTGCACCTATAAGACCATACTCCATATACACGATAATAAAACTTGTCGTTTTAAATTAATAGGCCGTAACAACATATAACCAAACATAACATACTATTATTACTACTACCATAGGCCATAGCATACCTCAGCAGAAAATTCCTCTAAACTTGTTGATATTAACATCACATCAGGGTGGCAAATCCAAAAAAGTCCATTTAGGGCCCTAAGCGGAGATTCAACACGATGCCAATCACGTGTTCCGTGCAGCTTTAACTCTCTGAGTTTGTATGGTGGGTTAGTAACCACATTCCTCAGCTCGTCCTCCTCTGCCACAACCTGTAGATGCCAACATAATCTTCATTACTCGTAAATTCACGACCACGACACAACTACGATTTGTCATGTGGGACACAAGTCATCAAATAGGTACAAGTTCATACCTCAAGACAGTTTTTGAACATAGAGTTAGGCAACTGAATCACTAGAGACTGGAAGAAGTTTAAATCTTGAAGAATCTTCTTTATTTTGACAAACCAATCAGTGGTCACAGATTCCGTCGTACTTCTCACCGATGGGGAGAATTGCCCATTAGAGAATTGCCCATTACAATGATCTGACTTTCTGATCAATGACAAAGAGGTCTCCACTTCACAGTTGTACCAAAACTCGATCAAGTTAGGAGCGTTAATTGTAACCTTCACCAAGTCTAATCCACTTCTGATTCGAAGTTCCTTCAGCGAAATGCTCGAGATCATATGCCAGCTCCGAAACAATATCATCTGTTATAGGAGCATAAGCAATCTTTAGTTTCAATAAGTAACTCCTCGACTTGGTTTTGCACTGCAATCCTTATCCATTTATCAAACGAGAGTTCGGTATTTTCATTCGCCATAGGAAGCTCAAGATAAAGTTTCTTTATTCTGTACTGCTGAGTATCGTATCTTAGCATAGTCCTATCTATGAACCCAAGAAAACCTTGAACTTCATCAAGATAATCACTGTAACCAAACATCAATGCATAACAATACTTATACTCCGTCTCATAGTGTTGAGTCCGAAAATCCAAAACCGGAATGGAAGACCAAGCTTGATACCACCTCTTAGACAATACACTAGCACGACCCGCCTCTCTGGTATCGAGGATTGAAAGAATAATGGAATAATACCAAAAAGTCCTAGAAAGTTATATGACAATTAACCTGAGATGGAAACAGTGAACTTCACACCATAGACAAAATGAAAACCGCTGATCCAAGAGTAATAGCTAAGAGTGAGAGTTGCAGAAATTAGGTGTTTGAAGCTGCCAAATCAAGTAAGATGTTTGAGTAAACTGATCTGGCGAGTTTGTTTTATAGAGGTTAGAGAATAACAGTGCAACTTCATAAAAAACATAGGAAACAAAGACCGATATTTTTGGTTCCTGCAGCCTATGTAGACAGAATAATTGATAATGCACAATTCACACACAACAAGTTTCTTTGAAACAGATTAGACAAGTGAGGGTAACTTATGAGCTTATAACTTCGGTGGACTATTATCCCATACATGATACATCAGAATTAGCACAAATGTCGCAGCTGATATTTAAAACCATGGTTCTAAATTTTAATTATATCATGCCAGGTTTGAGTTCTGTAACAAACTTTGGACTCAGAGAACGGATAGGGGAGTGGAGGAAGGGGAGACAAAATGGTGAAAGTGACCATCAGGTAGAGGATACCTTCATTATGAACAGTATTCAGTAAAGGAAGAATCCAGCTCCCAGTTCTTTAAATATGTTGCAATATTCTCCAGTTCGCTCCTTTGTAGCCGAGTACATATAACCAGCTGTATTGTAGCAAGAGCAGACCAAGTATCATGGAGCATACACATCGCAAGTCACAACAACTGATATTTCAAGACAAAAGCACAGGATCATGGATCTCATTCAGATGATATGAGCCATTTGATGATTTGGACCATATATATAATGAAATGTTAACCATCAAGTTCCAAATTGATGATTTTGTATCCCACTCAGAACCAAATGTATATCATCAGTACGAGGATGCAAACTGTCCCCGGCTATGAACTCATGAGTTGTACCATTTAGTTTAATCAGACTGCAGGCAGCATTCTTTTTCACCCTTTTAGTCTTTATCAAATGCCGTGTCTGGAGCACATTATCCCATAAGTCAGAATTAGCATACATGTCAACCATCACAGAATAAACCCCACCATCGTCAGGACACAACTTCTTTACACGCTTGGCAACATCCTCAGCAACATCGATAATCCCATGTTTTCTGCAGCCAGCAAGCAAACCTCCCCATGTATAGATATCGCCCTGAATTGGCATTTGTTCAATCATCTGTAATGCTTCCCGAATTAAACCAGCACGTCCATACAAATCAGCCATGCAGCCATAGTGTTTTAGCTCTTTACGAACTCCATACATAGCTTCCATATCTTGGAAAAGCTTACGAGCTTCAGAAACTAGACCAGCATGACTGCACCCAACCAGGACACCTAAGAAGCTCACTCCATCAGGTTGAATTCCATCTTTCATCATCCTGAAAAAATACTCCAAGCATACTTTACCCTGGCCATTCATAGCAAGGCCCACTAATAATGCATTCCATGTAAACAAATTTTTTGAAGAGCTCGATTCAAATATATTTATCGCAATTTCAATGCAGCCAGATTTGGCATAAAAGTCCACCAAACCGGTTGACAGGAACGAATCCAGTCTAATCTTGTTCTGGAGTATGTAATTATGGATCTCTCTGCCTTGCTCTAGATCACCAAGTTTTGCGCAGGCAGAAAGAACAGAAACTAATGAAACATTGTCAGGGCTAGAGCTGCAGGAAGAATGAAGTAAACTATTAAAGAGGTCAATGGCCTCTTGACAAAAGTTCATGCGGGCATAGCCCGCAATTAGCGTACCCCAAGACACTTCATCACGAATTGTCATTTTATCGAAAAGTGCACGTGCTTGTTCAAAGTTTCCAGCCTTTACAAAACCATCAATCATTGCATTGTAGGATACAACATCTTTATGGTAGCTACACGCAAATAATGAGCTAGCATCACTAAGGCAGTTCAATTTAGCATATACATGAACTATGGAATTGAGAACATATATATCAGAAATGAATCCAAACTTCAAGATTTCTGAGTGAAGGGTGGCAGCAATCAAAGGCGCGTGGAGAAGCCCGGAGGCTTTAATGGCAAATGGGTACGTATGGAAATCAGGAGGAATGGAAACACGACGCATTTGAGTAAACAAGCATATGGCTGATGCAGGAGAGGACAAGAGTATCTGGACTCGCATCATCGTATTGTAGCTGAAAGAAGTCGGTGAGTTAATGTGATTGAACACTGAGAGGGCATAATTTAAAACATCAGAGGAAGCTGTGACATTCGTCACTGCAGAAAGCTGTGCAACTGTGGATAGAATGTTAGAGAGGAGAAAACAGTTGCGCGGACTGAGAACACCGGTGGTAATACCATACGCGTGAGTTTGATGGACCTGTGAAAAGGTTTTGCAATGCTTCAAAGATCTTAGTAAGAGTTGCTCTATCATTGACATAATCATGCTCCACCGTCCATACAGCTTAATTATACTATATAGCCTGTCAAGAAATCAAGCGGTGTCAATGAAGAAAACCCATCCTAGCCTGTGCATTTAGCAAAATGCCATGTAAGTTAACTAAGCGATATGCCTTCACCATTCCTAACTACAAAGCGTCTTGCTTGTGACGGGCTAATTCCGTCACAAGCTTGTGACCTCTCACAAAAAGGGAGAGGGGACAAGGTGGGGCACCCCTCATGTGCTTTCCCACTCACCCCTCATGGGTATTTTGTGAGAGGAAATGGTACCCGTCACAAGTTTGTGATGGATATCGCTGTCTTCAATGAGATTTTGTGTCCTAACTATGATTGACAATGAACCAAATTTCCACAATTCAATTGACAATAAATGAAGTAATCATCAACAACAACAAAGCCTTAATCCCAAAATGATTTGTGGTCGGCTAACAAGAATAATCCTTTGAAACCATCACATAACGATTGCACAAGTAAACTGTAAATCAGAGAAAAGGGACAAAAAACATGATAAAAAAGCAAATTCCTTAAGCTCTGAAATTCTATCAACTGTACCACTTTGAATTTTTGCTACAATTTCCCCAAACATCGTGATTTTCTAAGAGGAATTTCGTCAAACAGGTGGAGTGCACTATCTAAATTCTTAATTTTTTAAGTAATCTAATAAATACCCAATTTGCAGTTCTAGTTAATATATTTACTACTACAAATTCAAATAATTCAGAATTACCCAGCAAACAATTGCTATATAATACAGTTATGCAACATAATCAATCAAATCAAAAATAAAAAAACGCAAGAATTATACCAAACGATTCACGGGAAAGTCCAGAATAATTGATCATTGATGTTGAACGGAAACTACCCTCAATTAAATTGGTTTCTTAAATAATTTGTGGGTTAATCAGAGAGTGCATGTTTCGAAATCATTTTTTGGTGAAAATAAGTTTATGCAATGAGAATTTTCTGGCGAAGCAAGGTTTGTATGAGGTTGGTTTCAAACTAGTATAGACCCGTATTTATAGAGTGTTACTTTTCAGCGTATTATTTGTGAAATTTAAATTGACAATTATCTATTTTTTATGTTTCTTATCATTGTATTTTGATTTAAGAAATAAAAAAAAAAATATAAGAAGGCATAAAATGGGTGTTTTTTTGAATTTTTTTACCTAGAAATTAATGACATTATTTTATAAGTATTTACTAATAATATATTTTTTTAGCGACAACTTTTTATCATAAATAATCAATGAATTTTTATCATAAAGTTCTTAAGAAAAAAAATAAATAAATTTTTTATCTTCCGGAAATAAATTTATGCAGATGTAAAGTATTGAATGTTATAAATATTCAAATTTAAACGATTATGCTCATTTATAACCCGTCGTGTAAATACCTATAGTATATGCTACAAATACAAAACTCTATTCTAGGAAACATGTTTTAGGCGGGTTTAGTATAGAGGGGATTATTTAGGGCCAATGTGTCCACGTCATAACTTTAGCCGTTTCTTAGACTCGTGGCTTTATTATACTCCCTCCGACCCAGACGAAAGGTAACATGGTGAAAAATGGGTTATTTAAGAAAAGAGGTAAAAAGAAGGGGCAAAGATGGAAAGATTGGTGAGTGGGCCACATGGGTAGTGGGTATTATTAAATGGGTTTAGGTGAGTTAAATAAGGAGTTAGTGGGTGGGCCACATGATGGCATTTGTGTAAATATGAGGAGGGTATAAGGATTATATTGTCCAAAAATATGCCATTTATAGTATGTTACCTTTGGTATGGTTCGTCCATTTTAGGTAACTGTTACCTTTGGTCTGGGTCGGAGGGAGTATTATGGTTTAGTGTTGATAACAAGTATTCTCTATCAACCGTTAGGACACACTCTTTTGAGGAACTGCTGAATGCAATATAATGGGAAAACCCTTCTCAAGTTTGGTTTCTTGATATAAAAATTATAAATAAACTATAATATGATATTACAATTTTACGCAATCGATGATATGCTCTTCGAAAATGCAATTCTTAACTATATTTGACATTTAATTATTGTGTGAGGCTATCTGACACGGCCTCCTGAGACCGACCTTTTTTTTTTTTTTTTTTTTTTTTTTTTTGTTGGAGTGAATAAGATTGCTAGCTTAGACTATAAACATAGCTATCGCACGAGCAATTCTAATAATATTACATTGAACAATGGCTAAGAGAAAAGCAAACCATAAATCTAATATAACTAACACCGTCTCATGACAAAAGATTAGACCGGTGACAAGCTGGTAAGTTGAGGTAGAATGGTCACGAGCAACTTCGTCCAAATCATCAGCAATATTAACAACTTCCATGAGCCAACGAGACGAGCCAGGTGCACTTACACCACACTTACACCACAAGAGCGTAGAAAGAAAGGAGGAAGAACGAGCTGAACAAGCTTGTCTTCAGTGGAGTGGAGAAGAATCTCTTACACCGTGATTGGCTACGAGTTCACTTGAGTTCGAGCTTCAAACACTTAGATCCAACCCATATCCCGTATCCATACCCAGGTTATGTCGTGTCAACATGGCTACAAGAAAGTGGTTACGTCAGTTCAACCCTCACAATTTGGGAATTCTTTTTTTTTTTTTTGTCAGAGTGAAAAGATTACCAACTATGCTATGGACTTAGCAATAGTATGAGCAATCTTATTCACAATTTGGGAATTCAGTCTTTACCAAATACCACGGGTCAAAACGCTGACGTAACCACGATCGCGACCAATATGCCAATACAATATCATTGTAGCGAGACATAAACTGAGCATTTAAAAAAAGAAGATGAAACAAGGTTGACAGTGTGTTCGGCAGAAGCCCAAACTGAACAGAAGGGACACATATTGATCTCCTATGAGATACATGTATTTGAGATTTCTATAAGCTAAAGTGTTAAACTTAGAGCCACAACAGTCTAAACCTGAACTCAGTGTCCCACGGATGACAGCTTGCGCCATGGATATCTTCAACTTCAATGCTTTTCAGGGAATGCTTCCAGCTTTGTACTTTGCACTTCAGGATATCCAAGATCGACTATAAAAAACAAAATATGGAAACATGGGATTAGTTCCATGGAGATGATCTAGTCCGTAAACTAGATGACAAGATTAAAAAAAAAAAAAAAATTTGCACATTTGCACCAAAACAATCACCCTGTAAATAGGCAAGGCAAGGCAAGGAGAATGCCTATTTCAAGTTTCAACTCCAGTAACAGTTTGCCTATATATATACAATCCATATAGACAAGACGGCCAACTAAAAATTCCACGAGTTTGAAGGTAGAAGGTCGTTGAATAAAACTAAGAACACAATGGTTGAAGCGATTCAAATAAAGGGATTGTCGAGGTATTGGTCTTAAGGGAGATAAGGGAGTATACCAATTAGGATTCTCTCCATTTCCTGAAAGAAATGGAGGGTCCATTTCCTATCAAGGGTCAAGATTTCATTTCACGGCGATCTAACGGTCCATGTTTTCAATCGATAAATAAAGGAAAAATGCAATAGAAGAGAGGTGTAATATTATATTGTAATGTGAGAGGAAATGGACAAAAAATGGAGAGAAGGAAATGGAGAAGATCTTTGCTCGGAGTATACCTAGCAACGACCGGGGTCAGACATAATTTGTACAAATTTGAATCCGGGTCATTTAGGGCATGTTTGGTGCGCTTCATTTTATCTTGGAAGTGGCAGTCAATCGGTACAATTCTCACTTGTGAGTTGTGAGTTATTCAAATGCAACCTCTTTATGTTGTCAACGCAAGGGTTAGGCTCCCTACATTAGAACCCCCTACCATTCTCGCTTCTAGGTCATTCAAATGCAGTCTCTATATGTAGCTAACACAGAGTAAAGTTCTTGCGTACATCCGACCCCCTACCCACAATTTGCGGGAGCCATTGACGCATCAGGGGTAGATTGGACTTATTTAAAAAGTCATTTTATAAGCCTATATATTATGGAAAAAAATACATATAAATAACAAGTCTCTTTTAAAACCGTATTACAATAAATTTTGGCAAGGTCATTTTTTCAAATGGGAGAAAATCTTAATACAGTCGTACGATGATCTCATTGATATAAAAATGTTCACTAAATAAAAACGATTGCTCACAGTGATAAATGAAGTAATGAAACTGGTTAAAATTTTATCTCCAAAAGTAAAAGTGTTACGAAAACTATATAATGAATCACTTTAATCTAATTTACCGGTAAGGTGATAGTCAAAAAATTGAAGGAAGAAAAATAATACAAACAAAATATTGAAATACTAAAGTAAGAGAAAATCGAATTTGCAAAAATGTAACAAAACAAAGTCGAACACGCGACTTCTATAATTATCCCCCATGAGCATACACCGTCCACCACGACGTCATCTGTTATCTAAACAAGAACAAATTTATAATGGCATGGCCTGATTGCCCTACCCGTAGCTGCGTCACTGGCATTCAGGTTGATTTAAGTGGTTTATTCTCTTACAGTTTAGGACAAGTAAAATCAAGGGCCAACTGGGTCGGGTGAAGTGAGGGGACATAGTCGTGTTGTCTGTTTATGTACGAATTGGGTGAGGTCGAGTTAGTAATGACGAGGTTATTAGGAGAGGACCAAGGGGTAATAATCACCCATCACCTCCCTAATGTAGTGCATTATACGCCATACCCATATGATACATGATAATAAAGCTTGTCAATTTAATTTAATAGGCCATAAAAGCCTATAGGAAACATACGATACTATAACTACTACCGTAACATACCTCAGCAGAAAAATTCTGTAAACTTGTTGTTATTGACAGCACTTCAGGGTGGCAAATCCAAAAAAGTCCATCTAGGCCCATAAGCGGAGATTCTTTACCATCCCAAGTATATGGCTCGTGCAGCTTTAACTCTCTGAGTTTGTATGGTCGGTCAGTAACCGCAGTCCTCAGCCGGTCCTCTTCGACATCAATCTATAAAGGCCAACACAATCTTCATTATTTTCATCTATAGTTAACCTGGGTATTGTATGAAATTCACTCGTAAATACACGACCATGACACAACTACGATTTGTCACATGAACACAAGACACTTGAACATAATAAATAAGTGATCAAATGGGTACAAGTTCTTACGCCAAGATAGCTAGGCAAATCAATCACTAGAGACTGGAAGAACTTTGAATCTTCAAGGATCTTCTTTAGCTTTAAAAACCAGTCAGTGGTTATGAAATCCTCCAAAGTATGTAGCAATGGGGAGAATTGCGCATCACAATGATCTAAGACTCTGATCAACGACAAAGAGGTATTCACTTCACAGTTGTACCAAAACTTGATCAAGTTTGGAGCGTCAATTGTAACCTTCATCAAATCCAAGCCCTTTTTGATACGAAGTTCCTTCAGCGAAACGCTTGAGATCATAATGCATTCCAGCAATGAGCATGAATCCAATACTAAGCTTTCCAGCGCTACAAGCCCATATAACAGCTCAGAAACAATATCATCTGTTATAGTAGCACTAATAATCTCCAACTGTCTCAAGTTCTTCAATGCAACCACGTTCATGTCCAATGGCCATGTAGAAAACCTATTAAACTGACCATAAACAAACTTTCTAAGCGGAGACGTTTTGAATTTAGATTGTTTTCTTTCCCATGGAAGTGAAATATTTCCAAGATCAGTTGTTGTAATGAATTCAACCAAGGGGCAGAAAGAGATAATTCTCTGAAGCATATCCGTATGGATCGTATCTACATTTTTCTGAACTAAAGTCAGATACTCAAGAGATACAAGTTCCATGGTCTCATAGTATGGCAGCACAATGTCCCGACATTTCAAAACATTCAATGATTTTGCACGAAACAGAATCTCAGGCAGCCTATAGTCCGATGTATAATGAAGAAGAGTATTAATAGACAACTCCTGAACGAGGTTTTGAACCGCAATCCTAATCCATCTATCAACCAAAGGTTCAATCTTTTTATCCGGTGTAGGAAGCTCAAGGTGAAGTTTCCTAATTCTATACTTCTGAGTATCATATCTTTGCATAGTCTTATCTATGAACCCTAGAAAACTCTGAATCACATCGTCATCAACATTGAAACCATACTGCGTTGAAACATCCCAATATACCATTTTATAGTATTGAAGCCGAAAATCCAAAACCGGAATAGAAGACCAAGCTTGATACCACCTCTTAGACAACACACTAGCACGACCCGCCTCTTTGGTATCGAGGTTTGAGAGAATATTATGTTGTATAAATTCCGGAAGTTCCGAAATTCTATCAACTGTACCCCTATCCATCTCTGCTACATTTTCCCCAAACATCATGATTTTTTCACAGGAATTTCGTCGAACAGTTGGTATGCACTAACGAAATTCAAAATCTTAAGCTAAACTAACAAATACCCAATTCACAGTTGTTGTTCATCATCTTTACTGCAATTTAAAATTCAGACATACCCATCTCAGTACTACAATTACGGAATATAATTAAAAAAAGAAAAAGAAAAAATGGAGGATAAGAAAAGAAAAGGAGTATACCAAAAGAAAATGGGAAATCCAGGAAATTCCAGTAAATTTGAGAAGCACTTAGTTTCCTTCATAATTTCTGAAACTTTTGATCTTGATCTTCAATTTGAAGTCGTGGCAAGGTATCCAAGTCCCCATGTCACCATGTGCATGCAACATAGCTAGAAAAACGCGCCAAAAGCGGCAGAGTAGGGGGAAACGTTATCTAAATAGCTCCGTAGAGCATAAAATGGAGCTCCATATGATACAAAATAGTGTAGTGTACTTATAAGTGGCAACCGGGTCAGTCGGATCGGGCCATGTCGGGTCTGGTCATGTCGGGTCGGATCAGATCAGATCAGATCAGGTCAGCCTATCTTGCAGGCCGGGTCGAGTCGGGTTCGGATCAGGTCGTGTTATTTTAGGTTAAATGATGTATTTGGTCGAGTCAGCCTATCCTTCATTATTAAGTCAAATGTCTTAATCTAAACACGAAATCACTTTTATTTTGATTAAGATTAAGCTTAATAATTATCGGGTCATCAATTTAATCGGGTTAATATCGGGTCGGGTCATGTTCGGTTGGGTCACTGAATATCGGGTCGTGTCAGGTCGATTTCGGGCCAAAAAATACTCAGGTTCTATCGGGTCGAGTCAAACTAGCCAACTCTAAGTATACCTCATCTTGTTTGTCCAAAATCACGTGGATTGTATTTTGCATTTCCAATTCCTCTGTAATGGATAATTTAAATTACCTAGCTTCCTAGCGGATGTCAACCAAACAAGTTTGACAATTCACATAAATTGTCCAGTTTATGTGTTTTGTAAAATCATAAAAAATTAATTCTCGGATGCCAGCTAGACGACACACCTTAAACCCATCAACTTAAAATCACGTAAAAACGAAAAGGCAATACTCCGTCAAGGGTAAATAAAAAGGACAGTAACATATATCTCCGGCGGAGTTGACTTAAACATGCCATATCCAACCCGTATCACGTATCCCACCCAGGTTATGTCGTGTCGACATGGCTAATCAAGATGCCGCCGTCACCACGATCACGACCAATACAATGATCCGATGTCATGGTAGATTCGTAGAAAGACGTAAACTGAACATTTATTTAAAAAACAGATGAAACACGGCTGACAGAGTATTCGACAGGAGTCCAAACTGACCAGAGAAGATACATGGAGTATATTTGAGATTTCTAACGACTAAAAAGAACAATCTCAAATAGACAAGGATCCAAGTCCGGACACGGCTCACCAGAAGAGACCCATAAGGTCCATTCCCAACTAAATCTTGCTAAATCGGATACTGTCTCTGAAGATAATAAGCTAAACTTTAAACTTACTGCCACAACAGTCTAATCCTGAAATCAACTTCCGACGGACCCCAGAGTAGGCTTGAGCCATCGATACCTTCGACTTCAATGCCTTTCAGGGGATGCCTCCAGCATTGTACCTTGCGCTTCAGGAAATTCAAGATCGGCTATAAAAACAATATATAGAAACATAAAAGGGATTAGTTCTAGGGAGATGATCCGGTTCGGAAAATGCTGCAGTATACGGTGAAAAACGTGTTTGATTTGGCTATAATACTTTCAGGAATCAAGTTTGACGGATGACCAAGAAAATAAAATTGCATCAAAGCAATCTCCTGAATTTTACTACTCAGAAAATAGGCAAGGCAAAAAACTACACTCATTTCAGCTCGAATAAAATTATAAACAAGAAGACCAACAAAGAATTTAACGAGTTTTGTCGTTTGATATGGTGGAGGGTCATGGATGATATTATGCGCACAATGGTTGAAGACTTCAAGGTATACAATTTTATTTAACGGCGTTCATATTATACATTTATACTAGCAAAGTCATCTTCTCACCAAATAATTCACCATAAATGGGACTTGGTTGTAATGTGGGTAATTGTTACTGTTACTGGCTAGCAGAAGTTAAAATAGAAGGAATTTTGAAGGCATTGGTCTTAGAGGAGCGACGGGAGTAGACCTAAAAACGAGTCATTAGGGTCGGATATAGGTTGGGACTTTGGATTATTTAGGGTATGTTTGCATTTGGCAGGATAAAATACTAACAGCAGTCGATTTTCATATTGTAACAGCATATAACAAAAATAGCATACTACAACTACTACAACCACACCACCATGGAACATGGCATACCTCGGCAGCAGAACTCCGTAAACTTGTTGTTATTGACAGCAAATCAGGGTGGCAAATCAAGAAATATCCATCCAGGGCTGTAAGCGAAGATTCTGTATAATCCAAAGCATGTGTTTCTCGCAACTTTAACTCTCTCAGTTTGTAGGGTGGGCCAGTAACCACATTCCTCAGCTGGTCCTCGTTTACCTTCATCTAAAGAAGCCAACATATCTTCACTATTTTCATCTATAGTTACACTCGGTAGAATTGTATTACCTTCACTAGTAGACACACGACCAAGACACAACTACGATTTGTCGTGTGGAGAAAACATCCCGATTTTATTGTCCCCATTTCCTCTAAAATGTATCCCAAAATTATTGCCCTTTTTTTAAATTTAGTGCGCAAAACTTAGTACACCCAATATTGCCCATAGTTAACTAACTACCACCATCACCACCATAAGATTAATGTCTCAAATCGCCTTTAATTTAAGGGGTAAAATTGGCATTTCATCACTTTTCCTTAAATCCTCCCTAAATAGAAAGGGGGGAAATAAAAATGGGATAGGGGGAGTAATAAATAAGTCATCAAAAGGATATGAGTCCATACCTGAAGAGAGTAAAACAGCTCAACCACAAGAGATTTGAATAAGTTTTCTTCGAGAATCTTCTTTAGCCTAATAAGCCAATTAGTGGTTAAAGACTCCGTCATCATAAAATTCATAATGACCAATGGGAAGAACTGCGCATCACAATCCTCTGGCACTTTGATCAAAGACAAAGAGGTCTCCACTTCGCAGTGGTACCAAAACTCCATCAAGTTAGGGGCATCAATTGTAACCTTAATCAAGACCAAGCTCTCTTCGATTCGAAGTTCCTTCAGCGAAATGCTTGAGATTGTAATGCATTTCAACATTGGGCATGCGGTCAGTACTAAGCTCTCTAATGCTTTAAGCCCATTTGCCAACTCAGTCACAATATCATCTGTTACAGTAGCACTTTCAATGAACAACTTTCTCAAGTTCTTCAATGCAACCATATTCATATTCAATGGCCACGTAACGACCCTATTTGTTCCAAAAAAAACAAACTGTCTAAGCGGGGATACTTTGAATTTAAATTCACCACCCTCGTTCACAATTGTTGAACATGGAAATGAAATTTTTCCAAGATCAGCACTTGTATTGAATTCAACCAAGGGGCAGAAAGAGATAATTCTCTGAAGCAAATCTGTATCAACAGTATCCACAACTAAAACCAGATCCTCGAGAGAGACAAGTTCCATGGTCCCATAATATGGCAGCACAACGTTTATACAATTCAAAACTTTCAATGATTTTGCACGAAATAGAATCTCGGGAAGCCTATACTCTGATGTGTAAGGATAGTGAAGGGAAATATGTAACTCCTCAACTTGGTTTTGCACCGCAATCCTTATCCATTCATCTACCAAAGGTTCAATCTTTTTATCCCCCGTAGGAAGCTGAATGTCAAATTTCCTTATTCTATACTTCCGAGTATCGTATCTTTGCATAGTCTTATCTATGAACCCTAGAAAACTCTGAATCACATCATCATCAACATTGAAACCATTCTCCTTTGAAGAACCCCAATATTCATTCTTATAGTCCTTAAGTTGAAAAACCAAAACCGGAACGGAAGACCAAACCTCATACCACCTCTTAGACAGCACACTAGTGCGTCCCACCTCTTTGGTATCAAGGTTTGAGAGAATACTATGTAGTATAAATTCCGGAAGTTCCGAAATTCTATCAACTGTGCCCTTTTCCATCTTTGCTACATTTTCCCCAAAACCCATGATTTTCTCACAGGAATTTCGTCAAACAGTTGGTATGCACTATCTAAATTCCAGATCTTTAACTAATCTAACAAATACCCAATTCACAGATCATGTTCATATCTTTACTGCAATTTAAAAATCAGAAATACCCATCTAAGTAGATGAATGTATAGTTAATTATGCAACATTTTAATTAATTAAATAAAATGTAAGATAAAAATAAAATAAATAAATAAATAAGGAGTATACCTCAAGGATTTGCATCAATTGAGCACATGGGAAATGCAGCAAATTTCATCATAATTTCTGGGATTTTAGAAAGATGTTGAGCTGGTTATATGCCCGAGGCTTTTGAGTTTTGGTCCGTGATACGGAGTAGTTTTTTAAGGCTTAAACGATTTTTTTCCCGAGCCTGAGAATGCAGCCGAGTTAAAATTTACGGTGAGAGTTTTACTTTTTTAGTGGTTTTAGGTTTTGTTTGACAAGACATTTCAGGTAGCTAATTTGGTTAAAATAACTTATTTAATCAAAATTTCAGCTACCTTATTTTTTTTGTAAGCGTTTGGCGGGTAGCTTATATACCAAATAAGCTACCTAAGATGAAATACTACCTAGAGACTAGAGTAACATTTGAGATTTCAGTTACCTGATTTGATTTGTTTTTACCCCTTAAATTTATACTATTAAATAATTATCATATCCTTTTACGTCATTTCACAAAAATCAGTTACCTTTTTAGTTAGTTTGCCAAACACTTTTTTATATAATCAACTACCTTATCAGTTCCTAGTTTTCAGCTAACTTATTAGTTACCTTTTAAGGATTCAGTTAGCTTTTCTATTTTCAGATACATTTTCATTTATTTTTACCAAACAGAGTCTTTACTCAGTTGAATCCGGACTAAAATGAATAGTCTACGCAAAAAAAAAAATGTCCTTTTTAGTGAAAAGATCTACTGTTGTGCAATATTCAACGGTTGGAACTACTTTCTTCTAATTGAACCCATAATCACTTGTTTAAAAAATGAAAATTCTTACACTAACAACAAGTCGACAACTAACTTGCCAACGGGCTTGGCCGTTTGTCAAGGCTAATTCTAAGATTTCAACGGCACGACATGACACAACACCGTAAACCTGCCATGTAGTGCCATTTCGAGGTTGTGGCACAATGGGCTAACCGGAGCAACAATCCAACACAACCCCACTTCTATTTCTAAGTCTAATACGTATTTTTTTACCTTAGACCATCCCCAAGCAAAAGGTCGACTTAATCGTGTCAATTAGAATTTTACTCTTAATCACTCCTTATTAACTTGACCCATGTTCACCCTCCCAAGCAAAAGGTCACGACCTGGGTCAATTAATCCAATCATTTTCCACTTTCTAACATTTCCAATCATTTTTTACACTCTACCCCACTAAAACCTCTCTCTTACTTTTTTCAATTATTATTTACTCCTACTAACTAATTATACACAAGTTTTTATTGTAATTTTAAAAAAATAAAAGTACTCCAATATATTAAACATTAATTTAATGACGTACACTTCGGAAAAAAAATTATTAAATAACAAAGTTAAAATTTAATAATCGAAAAGCCGATTTCATTGACAATAAAAAAACCGCATACATAATTAAAAAAGCCGCATACATAATTTGAGCAATTAAAAAAAGCCGCATACATTAAAAAAAAAACCGTATACATAATTAAAAAAACCGCATACATAATAAAAAAACCGCATACATTAAAAAAACCGCATACTCTTTGTACTTTTAATGTTAATATATTAGTTTTCTTTTTTTTTATTGGATTTTAAATATTGTAACCAATTACAATTTGACACATGTAAGGTCAATTCTTGGGTCAATTTGAGCAAGTGAAGGTCACCAATTGACCTCTTCTCACCTTTTCAACCCTTGGGTCATCCTAATCTTTTGTTTAAATGTGGATTAAGGTGACCTTTCACCAATTGACCCCCCCAATTGACCTTGCTTGGGGGTGGTCTTATATCATGTGTCACTCATATAGCCGATATAGGTATAAACCTCCAAACAAAAACTTTGTTTTTTGTCATTTTCCTTCTCGAGTCATTTCCTTCTCTTTTCAATACCTCTTAACATGTATGAATAATTGGAGGTGTATACTCATAAAATCTCTTTTTAATAAGAAATTTTGTGGTCTAATCTTTATAAATTTTGAAATAACATATTTTTGTAACAATTAAAGTCAGGCTCTAAAAAAAAAAAAAAAAAACGTCCCAAAAGGCAACCCGTCTTGCTTGTGACCTCTCACAACCCTCTCCCACTCGTCCATTTGTCTCACACGTCATAAGCTCGCAGGAAACTAGGAATACCTAATAAAGCCAAGGGAACAAAAAAAGAAAAAAGAATGCAGGGTTATCTTCTCTAAAATAAATTAATTTTCTACGAATAGAAATATAGTACGTCATTTCTTTTTCCAATTTGCTTTTTTGGATGCATTCGGATGGAACCTCTGTTCTTATCGGCTAAATTCTGAGAACATGCATTGTTGGAGGAGCAAGCGACTTTATCAGCAGAAGATATTCCTGAAATTGCAACTCTTCAGTAGAGTGTACTACTCAGTCACTACCAAGACAACCTTAGCCTAATCTCGAGCTGAGGTGAATATGAAAGTAATCGAGGGGATTCAACGCATTCAACTTCAATGCTTTTCAAGGGATGTTTCCAGCATTGCACTTTTTCCTTGAGGATGCTCAAGATCAACTGTCAAAAAAACAAACGATTGCCAAATTAAGGTTTTAAGGCAAACATAAGACTTAAGTAGGGCATAATAGTTGAAAACTACAGAGTATTTAGTGGGAATGGATTTGGCTAAACAATCTCCTGGTGTTTACTACTCTATAGATAGGCAAGATAAGGAGTATACCCATTTTGGCTCAGGTCACATAACTCCCATTTTCACAAAAACAAAAATATAAACAAAGAATTCCACGAGTTTTAAGTGATTGTTGAATAAAAGTAGGGCATAATGGTTGAAAATATAAGGATTTATTTAGGGTGTTGGATTTCTCAGTCCATATTTTACTCATTTTACTCATTGCAGTACACTATTAACCATTATGCCCCTCTCAATTCCCCTCCCATTTCCCTCATTCTCCCCTTATAATTTTTTTCCTCTCATACTGTATAATCAAACCATGGATGGTGGTGGCTGGCGGCTGGCGGCCGGCACGAATGACGGCGACGCTTGGGAGGTGGCCTGACGGCGGCGGAAGAATTAAAAACCCTCTCAAGCAGCCCTATTGCAGCCTCCCATTTCAAAGATTTCAAGTTCATCTAGGATTTTACCCGTGAATTAAAACACTTCCATTTCTCCTATTGCCCAATTGATAAAATTGGGCCAAAACTCAGTCAATGTTGCACCAAATTGGTTCTTCGACAAGATTATGTTGTGGCAAAGACTTGGTAGTACCTCAAGACATTGAAGATGATTTTTGTGATTGGTTGGTTAATGTGAACGATGAGTTTTCGACAGTGTGGAGGAGTGGCGCGGTATGTCAGGGTGGCGGCCAATCGTCGATTGGCGATTAGGCAGGGTGGAGGAATGGGTGATGGGTTTGTTGGAGAAGGTGGTGGATGAATGGGTGAATGACTGGGATGGTGGACAGGTGGTACTACGAGGAGGAAGGTGGTGGCGCGGCGGCCAATCGTTAGGAATCCAGTAGTGTGCCTGCGGTGGAGTTGTACGGTGGTAGTCGCGGTGGTGGGTGAATCCGTGAATATAATGTAGTATTGCGTGATTTTATTTTTTCTGTTTTTTTCTCTTTTTTGGATGTAGCACACTATTCTCTCTAGGCCAAGGGTAGTAAATAGAAATTAATTGACAAAAAGTATTGAAATGAGTAAAATGTGTACTGCGAAAATAAATTACGTTTATTTAATGGCATTCATAATATACTAACACAACTATCTTTCCTCCCCAATATTTCACCATAAATGGATATAACTTGGAATGAAAATAATTGTTCCTAGGGCATTCAAAATAAAGGAATTGTGTAGGTAGCGGTCGTGGAGTAGTCAAGGGAGTAAGAAACATAAATAGGCCTAGGAATTAGGTAATTCGAGTCAGGTAAGGGTTGGGCCAATTTGAATCCAAGCCATTTTGTATATGTTTACATTCAAGGTTGGGTCATTTAGGTTCGAGTGTTTTATTCTTTCACATAAAGGGTACAAGTCAGTTCAACAACAACAAACATTACTCAAGTGCCTCAATGGCTCCCGCAAATTGCGGGGTAAGGCCCAATTGGGTACACGTCAGTTCAAGACAAGCAAAAATCAAGGCCCAAATGGATTGGGCAAGTAAAGGATCAGGGGACCTAGTTGTGTTTGTCTGATTGTGCATGAGTTGGGTTGGGTCAGGTCAGTTTTGACGAGGTTATAGAGAGGGATAGGGGTAATAGTCAACAACACCCTAGTAAGTAGTAACATATAATAACCATGCAACAATAGCATACCTTAGAAGCTGAATTCTCTAAACCCGTTCTTATTGACAGCACATCAGGATGGCAACACCAAAACAGGGCATCCAGAAAGGCCACAAGTGAAGATTCTGTAGGAGTCGAATCACTTATTCCACAAAGCGTGAACTGTCTGAGTTTGCAAGGTAGCCCGGTACCAGCATTTATCAGTTGGTCGTGTTCGACCTCAATCTATATAAATACCAACATAATCTTCATTATTTTCAACCATAGTTAAACATGGCAAGAGTGTATACAGAGGCGTTTTTAAGGGGTGCAGCTGCAACCCTCATCCAGTTAAGAAATAGGAGTAAAAAATAATTAAAACTAATAAGCTCTGAGAATCAAGACATTTTTCGTTCGATTCTTTGCGTTACAATTTTACTTAAATTTTTCTTCATCATTTTCTTCTGTCTTTTCTTTCCACGCATCTAAACCTTCTAAATTTAAGTGTGAGAACAACTGCCTTGAAAGTGTGCCCTCCCTTTTCCCGTAATTTTTAAAAAAAAGTTATCTAAACCTTCTAAACCTAATTGAAGTAGTGGCGCAATAGTTAATAATGTGCCACAAATTAAAATATAAGATGACTGCCGTAGAAAACACAAATGTTTATATAACACGATTTCACACAATTTTCAAGTATAGATCAGTAGACCCACATACCCCTATAAGAAAAAGTTTTGTTCATACTACTAGAATTATGTTTTAGCTTTTAACGTAAATATTTTGTAGCGTAAACGCCATTGTCGGGATCTTAGTTCCATAACTGCACCCATGTGAACAAATCCTAAAATCGCCACTTATTATATAATACCCACTCAAAAATACACAACCGCAATACAACTATGTTGAAGTCATTTAGACACAAGACAATTAAACATAACAAATAAATCATGAAATAGGCATAAGTTCATACCTGATGAGAGTTGCACAAGTCCATCTTTAGAGATTTGAATACCTTTGTTTCCATGAGAAACATTTTTAGCTCAACAAACCACTCGGTGGTTAAAGATTCCGTCACCATTGGATAGAACTTAGCATTACACAGATCTGGCACTCTGATCAGCGATAGAGAGGTCTCCAACTCACAGTGGTATGAAAAGCTGACCAAGTTAGGAGCGTCAATTGTAACATTCATCAATTCTAGGCTATCAGAATCTACAGATTCAACCTTCAAGAAATCTGGGCAATCTGAAATTTGAAGTTCCTTCAACGAAATGCTTGAGATTTCAACGTATTTCAGCCTTAAGCATGAATCCAATCTTAAACTTTCTAACGCTATAAGCCCATTTGCCAGCTTAGAAACAGCTTCATCTGTGATATTAGCACAACTAAACTCAAGCTTTGTCAAGTTCTTCAACGCAGCCACATTCATTTTCCATGGCCATGGCAAATCCACACAAAGACTACTAAAAACAAACTTTTGAAGTGGATGTGTTTGGAATTTGGATTGCACTATTTCACTACCACAACCTTCAACTCCTCCATCAACTTTTCTCGTCCAAGGAAGTGAAACTTCACGAAGGTATTCGTGTGTAATTTCCAATTCAATCAAAGGACAGGAAGAAATAATTCTTTGAAGCATATTCTCATCTACAGACATTGGCTCTAAACTAAAATGTTTAAGAGAGACAAGCTCCAAAATCTCATAATACGGTAGCACAATGTTTCGACATTTCAAAACACTCAGCGATTTTGCAATAAACAGAGACCCAGGCGGCTCGTACTCAATTTCACCATTAACCTCGAATTCCAATTCCTCAACTTGGTTTAGCACGGCGATGTCTATCCATCTGTCAACCATAGTTTCTAGCTTTTCATCATCTATAGTAATCTCAAGGTACATTTTTCTTATTCTATACTCAAACATGAAGTATCTTCGCATGGTATTATCTATGAACTCCACAAAACGTTGAAGCCTACCATACTCATTCTCATCATTGTCACCAATATCCTCATCTACCTTAAAGTATAGAGGATGAAAAAACAAAACCGGAATAGAAGCCCAAGCAATATACCACCTCTTAGACAAAACACTAGCACGACCCGCCTCTTTAGTATCGAGAATTAACAGAATATTATGCAGGATAAAATCCGGAAGCTCCGAAATTCTATCAACTGAACCCCTTTTCACCTTTGCTACATTTTCCCCAAACCCCATGATTTTCTCACAGGAATTTCGTCAAACACTTGGCATGCACTATCTAAATTCCTAATGTTTTGCAAATCTAACAAATACCCAATTCATAAATCTTGTTGATATCCTTACTACAATTAAAATTCTGAAATACCCATTTCAAACAACTATAATAATCACTATTGTCGACGGCGAACACCCAGGTTTACCCCAAAAAAACAACTACGAGTAAAATATTACAGATTTACAGTTATGCAGCATACTCGATCAAATAAATGAAGATTAGAAAAGAAAGAGAGTATACCAAAAGGATTTGAGCAATCGGGCACATGACATGGGAAATCTTAAACTGATAATCCCCTCAATTTCTGTTCATAATTTATAGGTCAAATCTTTTTACGAACAAATAAGGGTGTTTTCTTTTGCGCCAAAAATGCTAATTTTTCCCCCAAATTCCCCAAGGGCCCAATCTAGAGTTGACAATGGGCTGTGTTGGGCCGGCCCATGTTCCAGCCTATCGTGCCTTCCTCTAAAAATGGCCCGGCCCAAACACGGATATTGGGCTGGCTGTGCCTAACCCACTCACTCAAATACCGCCGTGGCCCGCTCTTGGCACGCCCAGTTTCGTGCTCGGGCCGTGCCTGGCCCCCATGGCTAATCGTGCCCGGCACATGGGCCGGCTCAATAGCCTTAGTATTTTTTTCCCTAAATACTTTTTGATTTATATAAATAATGAATATTAATGATTTAAATATATATTTATTAAATATTAATGTACTTAATGTCTTGATTATTTGATTACTTATATTTTTAATGTGCTAGATTTAATTAAGTAATAAATAATGATATTAAAAAAAAAAAGAATTTAATTAAAAAAATTAAGAAATGGCCAAATCTCAGGTGGTGCCGTGCGAGGCCCGGCCCACCGTGCCTGGTTCGTGTCAGATCCTCCGTGCTTGGGCACGTGAATTCCCAAAAAAAACGTGGTCGCTGCCTGCCTCGAACCCGTTTGTGACGTGCCCGTGCCGTCAGTACTGTTCATCCGTTACGTGTTGTAGTTTCTACTTTACGAAAATTCTAGTGTAAGACGGAAATATTAGTTTTATGATTAAAACATTGTCCCATACACCCATTTCAAAAAAAAAAAAAAAAAAAAAAAAAAGTCCCATACACCCATCTATTTAAATTGTGTACTACTTAATCGGTTTCTTTAACTAAAAGACGAATACCTCCGTTTTTGGGAGATTAATTATCTACTTTTTACGTAATTTAAATATTACGTAAAATAATGTCGGATAGTAGAATCAATTAAGTTGGTGGAGTACAAAATAGAGGCCGCGAGCATCTTTATCCATAAAATCGGAGATGTCTTAAACTAGTAAAAAAAAAAGATGGATCATGAAATTTTTATCTTCCAACATGAATTTCCTCAAATGTAATTTCGAGATAAACATTTTCATGAAGATAAACGAGTCCTACTCGGATTGCATCTCTGTTTTTCTCGGCTAGATTCCCAAAACATGCATTGTTGGACGAACAGGTGACTGTATTTGCAGAAGATATCCTGAAATTGTAACTCTTCAGCTCAATAAGTCAATATATAAAGTTGTAAATACAAGGCGAGGGTTTTATCAAATACAAAGATACCTGTGTACAGGCTACAGTTGTACGCTCCCGAGGTGCTGAGGTAGTTTTCAGTATAAGAGTACTACTTAGTCACTCCCAAGACAACTTGATCCTAATCTCGAGCTGAGTAACATATGAAAATAATTTAATGGATTCAATGCATTCAACTTCAATGCTTTCCAAGGGATCTTTCCAGCATTGCACTTTTTCCATGAGGACGCTCAAGATCAACTGCCAAAGAAAAACAAACGATTGGCAAATTAAGCTTTTAAGGCACTTAAGTTTTCATATTTTCCGTATTCATGTTTCACACAATTGGCAGGCATAAAAGGGATTCATGTCAGGGAAAAGATCCAGTCCAGAAAACAATGTAGTATTTAGCGGGGAAGTGATTTGGCTAATACTTTCAGGGTTCAGGTTTGAAGAATGGTAAAAAAAAAAAAAAAATGCACGATAATATTCTCCTTGTTTTTACTACTCTGTAACAAGTAGGGATGTCAGTGGGGCGGGTTTTGGCGGGTCTCACCCCACACCCGCCCCACTTGGGGCGGGTGCGGGTAATGATTTGATGGGTTGTGGGGCGGGGATGGGTTACAAAAGTGTCATTCGTCGCGGGTTGGTGGGCAGGTGTGGGTATTCACATTCCAAGTTACAAAAGTGTCATTCTTCTTGTTTTTACTACTCTGTAAAAAGGCAAGGTACGAAATATATCCATTTCCGTGGTCACATTTTACCTACACATACATGTACATTCATATAAACCAAAATATCAACAAACAATTCTAGGAGTTCTGAACTTATGATATGGAGGGTTATTGAATAAAATTAGCGGATAATGGTTGAAGTCTTGAAGATATAGGAATTTATTTAATGGCTTTTATAATTTACTAACATAGCTATCAATCCATCCCATATAATTCAACATAAATGGATATAACTTGGAATGTGAATAATTGTTAATAAAATTCAAATAAACGAATTGTGAAGGTAGAGGTCGCGGAGTAGTTAAGGGAGTAGAAAACGAAAAATAGACAATTTGAATTCTAGTAATTTTGTATATGTTCTCATTCAAGGTTGGGTCATTCAGATTCGACTGTGTTATTCTTTCACTTAAAGGGTACAGATCAGTTCAATACAAGTAAAAATCAAGGCTAAATTGGATCGGGTAGAGTGAGGGGACCTATTCGTGTTTGTCTAATTATGAATGGGTTGGGTCGGGTCGGGTCAGTTTTGACGAGGTTATAGGGTGAGGTAGGGGTAATAGTCAACACCACCCTAGTAAGTAGTAACATATCACCATGCAACAATAGCATACCTTAGAAGCCGAAGTCTCTACATTTGTACTTATTCTCAGCACATCAGGATGGCAACACCAAAACAGCGCATCCAGAAAGGCCACAAGTGAAGATTCTGTAAGAGTCCTATCACTTATTCCACAAAGCGTTAACAGTCTGAGTTTGCAAGGTAGCCCGGTACCAGCGTTCATCAGTTGGTCGTGTTCGACCTCAATCTATATAAATGCAAACATAATTTCATTAATTTCATCCATCGTTATACAAGGTAAGAGTGTATACAAGGGGGTTTTGAGGGGTGCACCTGCAACCCTAATCCAGTTAAGAAATAAAATTTAAGTATAACTAATAAGCACTAAGCTGAAGGTGCAGCGATGGCGCAGCTGTAGGTCAGAGGCTCATCATCCAAGAGATTTGTGGTTCGATTCATTGCGTTACAATTTTGGTCAAATTATTCAGCTTTTTTCTCGTCTTTTCTTTCCACGCATCTAAAACCTACCAATTTAGTAAATTTAATTTAAGTGTGAGAACAACTGCCTTGAAATTGTGCCTCCCTTTTCCAGAATCTTTTTTAAAACAAAAGTTATCTAAACCTTCTAAAACAAGACCAATTCTCATTGAAGACGGGGACACTTTTCGTCACTAGCTGAAGACGGACCAAATGTCGCCATGTGAACGACAAAATGTGACCATCTTAATGACAAATTGTTCTAGCTTAGAAAATTAATCTAGCAACTTTTTATCTAAAAATGGTTACATTTTCGTCTTAAATGGGTCAAATTTTACCCAACTTCAGCTTGTGACGAAATGTTGCCCCTCTTTAGCAAGACTTATTCCTAAAACAAATTGAATTAGTTGGCACAATAGTTAATAACGTGCGGGGAATTAAAATCTAAGATGAAGACCGTAGAAAACACAAACGTTTATATACCACAAATTCACAAGTTTCATAGATAGATCAGTAGACTCACATACCCCTAAAAAAAAGTTTTATTCATACTACTAGAATTATGTTTTAACATCAATATTTTGTAGCGTAAACTCCATTGTCGTGATTTTAGATCAGTAAAAGTACCCGTGTGAACAAATCCTAAAATTGCCACTTATTATACAATACCCACTCAAAAATACAAAACCGCAATACAACTATGTTTAAGTCATTTGGAGTTTTAGAGATAGGCATAAATTCATACCTGATGAGAGTTACACAAGTCCATCTTTAGAGATTTGAATACCTTTGTTTCCATGAGAAACATTTTTAGCTCAACAAACCACTCAGTGGTCAATGAATCCGTCACCATAGGATAGAATTTAGCATTACACTGATCCGCCACTCTGATCAGCAATAGAGAGGTCTCCAAGTTACAGTGATATGAAAAGTTGACCAATTTAGGAGCATCAACGGTAACAGAATCTGGAGATTCAACATTCCAGAAGTCTGGGCAAGCTGAAATTTGAAGTTCCTTCAACGAAATGCTTGAGATCTTAACGTATTTCAGCCTTGAGCATGACCGCAATGTTAAACTTTCTAATGCTATAAGCCCATATGTCATCTCTGAAACAGCATCATCTGTGATATTAGTACAACTAAACTCGAGTTTTCTCAAGTTTCTCAACGCAGCCACATTCATGTTCCATGGCCATGACAAATCCACACCAAGACTACTATAAACAAATTTTTGAAGTGAATGTGTTTGGAGGTTGGATTGCACTATTCCACTTCCACAACCTTCGACTCCTCCATCAACTTTTCTCGCCCAAGGAAGTGAAACTTCATCAAGGTATTCGTGTTTAATGTCCAATTCAATCAAAGGACAGGAAGAAATAATTCTTTGAAGCATTTTCTTATCTACAGAAAATGGCTCTAAACTCAAATGTTTAAGAGAGACAAGCTCCAAAATCTCATAATACGGAAGCACAATGTTTCGACATTTCAAAACACTCAGCGATTTTGCAATAAACAGAGACCCAGGCGGCTCGTACTCAATTTCACCATTAACCTCGAATTCCAATTCCTCAACTTGGTTTAGCACGGCGATGTCTATCCATCTATCAACCATAGTTTCTAGCTTTTCATCATCTATAGTAATCTCAAGGTACATTTTTCTTATTCTATACTCAAACATGAAGTATCTTCGCATGGTATTATCTATGAACTCCACATAACGCTGAAGCCTACCATACTCACTCTCATCATTGTCACCAATATCCTCATCTACCTTAAAGTATAAAGGATGAAAAAACAAAACCGGAATGGAAGCCCAAGCAATATACCACCTCTTAGACAAAACACTAGCACGACCCGCCTCTTTAGTATCAAGAATTAAGAGAATATTATGCAGGATAAAATCCGGAAGCTCCGAAATTCTATCAACTGAACCCCTTTTCACCTTTGCAACATTTTCCCCAAACCCCATGATTTTCTCACAGGAATTTCGTCAAACACTTGGCATGGACTATCTAAATTCCTAATCTTTTGCAAATCTAACAAATACCCAATTCATAAATCTAATTCATATCCTTACTACAATTAAAAATTCCGAAATACCCATTTCAAACAACTAAAATACTCACTATTGTCGACAGCGAACAACCAGGTTTACCCCAAAAAAACAACTACGAGTAAAATATTACAGATTTACAGTTATTCAGCATACTCGATCAAATAAATGAAGATCAGAAAAGATAAGAGTATATACCAAAAGGATTTGAGCAATCGGGCACATGGGAAATCTTTAACTGATAATGAGATAATCCCCTCAATTTCTGTTCATAATTTATAGGTCAAATCTTTTTACGAACAAATAAAACTAGATGTGTTTTCTTTTGCGCCAAAAATGTTAATTTTTCCCCCAAATTCCCCAAGGGCCCAATCTAGAGTTGGCAATGGGCCGTGTTGGGCCGACCCATGTTTCAGCCCATCGTGCCTTCCTCTAAAAATGGACCAGCCCAAGCACGGATATTGGGCTGGCTGTGCCTGGCCCACTCACCCAAATCCCGCCGCGGCCTGCTCTGGGCACGCCCGGTTTCGTGCTCGGGCCGTGTCTGGCCCATGGCTAATCGTGCCCGGCACATGGGCCGGCTCAATAGTCTTAGTATTTTTTTCCCTAAGTACTTTTTTATTTATATAAATAATGAATATTAATGATTTAAATATATATTTTATTAAATATTAATGTACTTGATGTTTTGATTATTTGATTACTTGTATTTTTAATGTGCTAGATTTAATTAAGTAATTAATAACGATATTAAAAAAAAAGGAATTTAATTAAAAAAATTAAGAAATGGCCAAATCTCAGGTGGTGCCGTGCGAGACCCAACGTGCCTGGTTCGTGTCAGACCTTCCGTGCTTGGGCACGTGAATTCCCAAAAAAACGCGGCCACTGCCCGCCTCCAACCCGTTTGTGTCGTGCCCATGCCGTCAATACTGTTCATCCGTCCCGTGTTGTAGTTTCTACTTTACGAAAATTCTAGTGTAAGACGGAAATATTAGTTTTATGATTACAACATTGTCCCATACACCCATTTCAAAAAAAAAAAAAAAGGTGCCATACACCCATCTATTTAAATAGTGTACTACTTAATCGGTTTTTTTAACTAAAAGACGAATACCTCCGTTTTTAGGAAGATTAATTATCTACTTTTTACGTAATTTAAATATTACGTAAAATAATGTCGGATAGTAGAATCAGTTAAGTTGGTGGAGTACAAAATAGAGGCCGCGAGCATCCTTATCCATAAAACCGAAGATGTCTTAAAACTAGTAAAAAAAAAAAGTTGGATCATGAAATTTTTATCTTCCAACATGAATTTCCTCAAATGTAACTTCGGGATAAACATTTTCATGAAGATAAACGAGTCCTACTCGGATTGCATCTCTGTTTTTCTCGGCTAGATTCCCAAAACATGCATTGTTGGACGAACAGGTGACTGTATTTGCAGAAGATATCCTGAAATTGTAACTCTTAAGCTCAATAAGTCAATATATAAAGTTGTAAATACAAGGCGAGGGTTTTATCAAATACAAAGATACCTGTGCACAGGCTACAGATGCTCCCGGAGGTGCTGAGGTAGTTTTCAATATAAGAGTACTACTTAGTCACTACCAAGACAACTTAAGCCTAATCTCAAGCTGAGGAGAATATGAAAATAATTTAGTTGATTCAATGCATTCAACTTCAATGCTTTTCAAGGGATACTTCCAGCATTGCACTTTTTCCTTGAGGATGCTCAAGATCAACTGCCAAAGAAAAACAACCGATTGGCAAATTAAGCTTTTAAGGCACTTAAGTTTTCATATTTTCCGGATTCAAGTTTCACACAGTGACACAGTTGGCAGGCATAAGAGGGATTTATGCCAGGGAAAAGAAAGATCCAGTTCGGAAAACAATGCAGTATTTAGCGGGGAAGTGATTTGGCTAATACTTTCAGGATTCAGGTTTGAAGAATGGTAAAAAAAAATGCACGATAATATTCTCCTTGTTTTTACTACTCTGTAAAAAGGCAAGGTACGAAATATACCCATTTCCGTGGTCACCTACACATACATATTCATACAGACCAAAAATATCAACAAAGAATTCTAGGAGTTCTGAACTTATGATATGGAGGAGGGATATTGAATAAAATTGGCGGATAATGGTTGAAGATATAGGAATTTATTTAATGGCTTTTATAATTTAGAGTAAATTATCAATTACACCCACGCTTAATTCACTTTTTTAAACTTCTATGTCAATTTTTTTTTTTTAAATTACACCCAAATTAATAGCTCAGGTTATAATTTGCACCCACTGCCAAGTGCCATTTTCAGAAGAAAAACTTTATGAAATGACGAAATTGCCCCCGGGTGTATAACTCTCTGTATTCATGACTTTTCTTTTACATTCCCTTTTACCTCTCTTTTCACCTTATTTCTCCCACATACTTCCCCAAATATTTCCGCATAAAAATTCCCTAAAATTTCAAACATAGCCCAAATTAAACCTTAACTATTGAGAGATTGTTCATCCATCACCATCTATCACTTAAGTAATTTATGTAAGGTGTCCTTAACAAACCAGATTGGGGAAGGGTGAGATGTAATTACAGAAGGGCTTCCGTTGCATGACGAAATTGCTCCACTTTCTTTATCATAAAGGGCTTCCAATGCATAAATGAACCCAACCCAATCATCATATGCATTATCTCTTGCCAATGCCGGCTTCACCCAATTAACAATTTCTTTAACAAACCCGATATCCGAGTACAAAATTTCAAAACAATGGGGAATGAGTTACCTTGAGGATGAGGAACACAATGAAAGAAATCAAATTGGGGAAGAGAGAATGATGAAAAAGGGAATGAATGAGGAGAAAAACATCTAACTTACATATATAAGCTTAATAAAGAAATGAAGAAGGGCAAAATCGTAATAAGATAAATGTTTTAACCCAAAAAATTTCAAATTTGACGGAAAAGTGGCATGAAACCGATTTTGGGTGCAAATTATAACCTGAGCTATTAATTTGGGTGTAATTTTAAAAAAAAAAGATTTGACGTGGGAGTAAGTTTAAAAAAGTGGATTAAGCGTGGGTGTAATTGATAATTTACTCTATAATTTACTAACATAGCTATCAATCCATCTCATATAATTCAAGATTAGTGGATATAACTTGGAATGAGAATAATTGTTACTAGGGTAATAAAATTCAAAACAAACGAATTGTGAAGGTGGCGGTCGCGGAGTAGTTAAGGGAGTAGAAAATGAAAAATAGACCTAGAAAATAGGTAATTTGAGTCGGGTAAGGGTTGGGCCAATTTGAATCCTAGTAATTTTGTATATGTTCTCATTCAAGGTTGGGTCATTCAGATTCGAGTGTGTTATTCTTTCACTTAAAGAGTACAGATCAGTTCAATACAAGTAAAAATCAAGGCTAAATTGGGTCGGGTAGAGTGAGGGGACCTATTCGTGTTTGTCTAATTATGAATGGGTTGGGTCGGGTCAGGTCAGTTTTGACGAGGTTATAGAGTGGGGTAGGGGTAATAGTCAACACCACCCTAGTAAGTAGTAACATATCACCATGAAACAATAGCATACCTTAGAAGCCGAATTCTGTACATTTGTTCTTATTCTCAGCACATCAGGATGGCAACACCAAAACAGCGCATCCAGAAAGGCCACAAGTGAAGATTCTGTAAGAGTCCTATCACTTATTCCACAAAGCGTTAACAGTCTGAGTTTGCAAGGTAGCCCGGTACCAGCGTTCATCAGTTGGTCGTGTTCGACCTCAATCTATATAAATGCAAACATAATTTCATTAATTTCATCCATCGTTATACAAGGTAAGAGTGTATACAAGGGGGTTTTGAGGGGTGCACTTCTGCATCCCTAATCCAGTTAAGAAATAAAATTGAAGTATAACTAATAAGCATTGAGAATCAATAGTATGAGAACTACTGATGGTGCAGCTGTAGGTCAGAGGCTCATCATCCAAGAGATTTGTGGTTCGAAACATAATCCAGTTAAGCTGAAGTTATCTAAACCTTCTAAAACAACACCAATTCTCATTGAAAACGGACACTTTTCGTCACTAGCTGAAGACGGACCAAATGTCGCCATGTGAACGACAAAATGTGACCATCTTAATGACAAACTGTTATAGCTTGGAAAATTAATCTGGTAACTTTTTATCTAAAAATGGTTACATATTCGTCATAAATGGGTCACATTTTACCCAACTTCAGCTTGTGACGAAATGTTGCCCCTCTTCAGCAAGACTTATTGCTAAAACAAATTGAATTAGTTGGCACAATAGTTAATAACGTGCGGTGAATTAAAATATAAGATGAAGACCGTAGAAAACACAACTGTTTATATGACACGATTTCACAAGTTTCATAGATAGATCAGTAGACCCACACACCCCTAAAAAAAAGTTTTATTCATGACAAATAAATACACAACCGCAAATATAGGGTAGACTCACTTATTATACAATACCCACTCAAAAATACACAACCGCAATACAACTATGTTGAAGTCATTTGGAGTTTTGGACACAACACAATTAAACATTAAACATAACAAATAAATCATGAAATAGGCATAAATTCATACCTCGTGAGAGTTACACAAGTCTATCTTTAGAGATTTGAATACCTTTGTTTCCATGAGAAACATTTTTAGCTCAACAAACCACTCGGTGGTCAATGAATCCGTCACCATTGGATAGAATTTAGCATTACACTGATCTGCCACTCTGATCAGCGATAGAGAGGTCTCCAAGTTACAGTAGTATGAAAAGTTGACCAATTTAGGAGAGTCAACGGTGACGGTCATCAATTCTAGGCTATCAGAATCTGGAGATTCATCATTCAAGAAGTCCGGGCAATCTGAAATATGAAGTTCCTTCAACGAAATGCTTGAGATCTTAACGTATTTCAGCCTTGAGCATGAATGCAATGTTAAACTTTCTAATGCTATAAGCCCATATGTCATCTCAGAAACAGCATCATCTGTGATATTAGCACAACTAAACTCGAGTTTTCTCAAGTTTCTCAACGCAGCCACATTCATGTTCCATGGCCATGACAATTCCACACCAAGACTACTATAAACAAATTTTTGAAGTGAATGTGTTTGGAGGTTGGATTTTACTATTCCACTACCACAACCTTCGACTCCTCCATCAACTTTTCTCGACCAAGGAAGTGAAACTTTACCAAGGTATTCGTCTGTAATATCCAATTCAACCAAAGGGCAAGAAGAAATAATTCTTTCAAGCATATCCTCATTTACAGACACCTGCTCTAAAGTTAAATGTGTGAGAGAGACAAGCTCCATTATCTCATAATACGGTAGCAAAATGTATCGACATTTCAAAACCTTCAGTGATTTTGCACAAAATAGTAACCCAGGCGGCACGTATTCAATTTCGCCATGAACCTCTATATCCAATTCCTCAATTTGGCTTAGCACAGCAATTTTTATCCATCTGTCAACCAAATATTCGAGCTTTTCATCATCTACAGTAATCTCAAGTAACATTTTTCTTATTCTATAATCATGCAGTAAGTATCTTCGCATTGTATTATTTATGAACTCCACATAACGTTCAAATGTATAACGTTCAAGTGTACCATCCTCACTCGCATCATTGTCATCAATACCTTCATCTACGTTAAAGTAATGAGAATGAAAAACCAAATCCGGAATGGAAGACCAAGCAACATACCACCTCTTAGACAAAACACTAGCACGACCCGCCTCTTTAGTATCAAGCATTAATAGAATAGTATGCAGAATGAAATCCGGGAGTTCCGAAATTCTATCAACCGTACCCCTTTTCACCTTCGTTACATTTTCCCCAAACATGATGATTTTCTCACAGGAATTTCGTCAAACAGTTGGTATGCACTATCTAAATTCCTAATCTTTTGCAAATCTAACAAATACCCAATTCATAATTCTTCTTCATATCAGAAATACCCATTTCATACAACTACAATAATCAATGTTGTCGACCGTGGACACCCCGGTTTACACCCGAAAAAAATAACTAAAATATACAGTTATGCAACATACTCCATTAAAAAAAATGGAAGATAAGATAACATAAAGAGAATACCAGAAGAATTTGGGCAATCAGGGCACACAGGAGATATTAAACTGAAAATATCCTTAATCCTTAATTCAATTGATTCTCTTCATAATTTCCGCGGCAAATTTCCACGAACAAATAATGCATTAGATGGGTTTTCTTTTTGCGCGAAAAATAATTACCTTCGCCCCATTTTATTTCTGGGTATACGGTAAAATACCATTTGGTTTAGTCCGAACCCGAACCGATAGTACCACTACTCCACTAGGGCGGTAAGGTCAATCCATTACGTAGTTTCTCCTAGACCGGCTCATATTTGACCTAACACCCGAATTTAAGCCGCAAGTTTGAATTGACCGGAACTAATATAATTCGACTCGATTTTTTATTATTGTTAACACACTGATTATAAATTATAAATAACTTGATAATTGTTGACCCGCAAAATAACCCAAACCCAAAATTATCCGTGTTGACCCGAATCTAAAAACCTAAATTGACATCCCTAGCAAATAACTGGCCAAACCTGATTTTTTTTTTTTTATTTGTAGCATAATTCGTTTCTTGTGCTGATGGTAGACCTGTCAAACGGGTCGGGCGGGTCGGGTCACGGGTCGGGTTAAGGTCAGAATACGGTCAAAAATAATTTTTAACGTCTTTTTTAAACGATTTTTTTAATTTAATTTTTTTTTTTGAAAAGTAAAATATATTTCAAACTACTTGTATTATTTTAATCATATTCAACATTTACATGAATTATATTGACATAATTATTAAAATAAAGTTTTTTTAATAATTATTTTATTATTAAATATTATAAAAGTTATATAAAATTGACTTTTTAGTTGAATTTGCAATTTAAGTAATAAAAAAAGTAATTTTTTAACTATATTTTCTAATATAATATATAAATATTAATATTTTTAATAAAATTCATGATTTTCCCTTGACCCAACGAGTCAACCCGTTCGGGTCGGGTCTCGACCCTAAAATAACGGGTCATTTCGAGTTCGGGTTAAATGGGTAGCGGGTCAAAAAAACCGGGTTTGTAACCCTAAGAAAAACGGATCGGGTGAGTCGGGTTTTCGGGTCGGGTCGGGTCGGGTTTTGACAGGTCTGGCTGATGGCCATGACTTCAGAAAGGCAATGCTAGAGTTAAAGCCTGCATTTAATTTGCAGGAGAGTTGAGATGGATATACATATACTCCTCTACACTTGGCCATGAATTGACTGAAGTCTCCAAATGGTAATTCTCAAAAAACTGAATAACCATTACATTAATAGAGAATAATTACAATTACAGTCTACAGACAAATTAAATACTATCTTGTTTTGATCAACTATCGAAAAGCAGCGTCAATATGGAATAATAACATCTCATCCCATATCATTTTCCTGATCTTCTCGACTCCAACGTCGGCCTCCACGTCAACCGTACATGGATATGGAGTCGGTTGGCTTGTAAGGGAATAATAATACATACTTCGCATGTAGGGGTGTTGCAAAGCCTCTGCAGCCGTTATCCTTTTTCTTGGATCAAACTGCAACATTTTGTTTAGCAAGTCCAAACCCTCTCGATCTGCATACGGGAATAACGACTCGAACGTGATCCCTGGTGTATAAGGCCATGATTTGAGTAGATTTAGTGCCTCCCAACTAGTTAAGAACCCTAAATTTGAGTTATTTTGTGTTCCCAATATACGGATGATTTTGATCAGCTGGTCCACTTGGTTTTTCCCCGGGAAGAGGGGATTTCCGCCAAGCAGTTCAGCGAATATGCAACCTACGGACCAGACATCTATAGAGGGTCCATAGGTGTGACATCGGAGGAGGAGTTCTGGTGCCCTGTACCACCGTGTTACGACGTATTCCGTTGCTGGCTGGGTTTGGGGTGAGCCTTTGGTGGTTGTTGCTAGTCCAAAATCACATATCTTTAGGTCATAATTAGCGTTCACTAGCAGATTTCCCGGCTTCAAATCCCGGTGAATGATGTTGGAAGAGTGTAGATAGTCTAGGCCATTAAGCAACTGCATGAATTTCATACAAGGTGAATTAAAAACCCCTTAAAAGATGTTACATACCCTAATTTGGAAGGCTATTAACCCATTCTATATCTAAAAACTACGCATTGTTATTCAAGTTAATTTAGTACTAGTATAGATCCCGCGCGAATGACCGGTTTTTTAGATAGGAATATTAAAGAAAATAACAATTATATAACTGATATTTAACTCAATTTGAAAATTAATTGTAAAATTTATTATTATAAATGTTTTGTATTAATCGGTGGAAAAGGTAAAGTTTAGTATAATCCAGCTGTAAAATTAATATAATGAAAGCCCAATTACAGATATAATAATATAATGAAAGCTCAATTACAGATATAATAATAACTCAATTACAGATACTCCCTCCTATTCACTATATTTTCCCCCTTTACTTTTTACCCAAGAAATAAGGAAGTGAATTTGGACCACACAAATTAAAATACACTGCCCCACTTGTCATTGAATTTGGACCACACAAATCAACCCAAAAAAGGAAATAGGGAAGAAAACCCGAATAACCGAATAAGGAAATATGGAAGAAAACTCTGAATAGGAGGGAGTATAATATAATGGAGCCCAATTATAACCAAATTTATTTAGGCGGTAAAATTTGGGAGATCTCTTATTCTTTTAGTATAAGGGGAATTAGTACTGTACGTATTACAGAATGTCAAAGAGTTACAAAGAATAGAACATGATGATAAAAGAAAGGTTGACGTACCTGAAACATCAAATACTTGATGATGTTATTTGGCAACGGTAGAGAAGGGCGAATCTGGGTGCCAAGATCGGCATCCATAAGCTCAAAAACCAAGTAGACATCCTCGCATTTAGCTGAAGGAACCATAACATCTTTCAATGCAATAACGTTCTGATGGCGAACATGACGCAAGATTCTCAGCTCCCTCAAGGCCTTCAAAGCTTCCTCGGAATTCTCAAGGATATTAATCTTCTTAATAGCAACTTCTTCCTTAGTGACGGTATTAATAGAAGAACATACGACACCATAGGCACCCCTGCCTATTGGGGCTTTAGGCTCGTACTTAGTTTCGACTTGAAACACGGTATCCCAAACTTTAAAAAATTTATGCCTCCCGTTGTTTGGGTGAGTGTTGCGAAAATTGTTGTTGATGACACCAACGTTATTACGGTGCATCATCATCATCATTGTTTGTTAATCTTGAATTCTTGAATTAATAACGTAGGGTTATTGAGTTTGTAGTAATGTTTTTAGAGAACAAATACTAATTATTTATGTTTTTTTTTTTTGATAAAGAATGTTGTATTTATACAAGTCTAATTAATACTCCGTATGTTTAAAGCTAATATTACTTGGTGGTCAAGTTCACAGTACAACTATAATCCTAATCCTAATCATAATCCTAATCATAAATTCATAATAATAATAATAATAATAATAATAATAATAATAATAATAATAATAATAATACTCCCTCTGTCTCGGTCATTTGTTATTCTTTTTCATTTTGGGGTTTTTCAGTCATTTGTTGTCCTTTCTATTTTAAGAATGAAATTGATGAGTAATTTGATCATTCACACTCATTTCATTCCACTTGTCATTTAGTAATTGACCATTTCCCCTTTCTTTGGTCTTTGTGCCAAAACAAAGGACACCAAATGACCGGGACGGGGAGTAATAATAATAATAATAATGTATTTTGCCATCTCTCCATGTCCAAAAATTATACTGTCCCGGGTTATTTGTTGTCGTTTTCCATTTTGGGATGTTTAAGTCATTTGTTCTTTCCTTAATCGTCTTTGTGCCAAAATCAAAGGACAACAATTGACCGAGACGGAGGGAATATCACATTCGTACTGCTGATCAGCAATAATATACTCTACTAAGTTGCTTAATCACTTAGACTAAAACTAAACCAACAGTTTTCAGTTCAGTTAAGCCGAATTCAACTGAAGAGAGTAATAATAAAATTTCTCTTTTCTTTGTAATTGACGGTTGCTTCTTCTGAAATAAAGAGTTTTGTTTGTGACAGTCTCTTTAAAGAGACCTCGTCCCTCCCCACGTATCCCTTTGTTTCACGTCTCTTTAATAGGCAAGATCTCGTTTGTGACGTCTCATAACCAGTTAATAACGTAAAAAAAATGGCGGATGTGAAGAGCTCGTAAGAACCTTTCCATCACACGAGAAAATGTCAACTTTTATAATAAAAAGTGACCATTTAATGATAAAATGTTACAACTAAAATTGTCCCTTCTTAACAAAAAACAGGTGTAACATTTTATCAAGGAATGTGTACATTTTTATCGTAAAATGATCACATATTTATCCGTCTTATTTCAAACGGAAAATGTCCGTCTAAAACAAGAATTTGCCAGTTTCTTAAGCTTAATGTAGATGATACAAGTAGACCTTTTTTCATTGAATTGTTCATGGACTCACTTACAAGGCAAAAAAAGACATCATTCCAATAAGAGATGACAGTAGTCTATACTCTCTAGTCTCTACCACATATCAAGGCAAAACATCATTTAAAACGTCTCATAATCACTTAAAATAATGTACAAAATAGAATATGGTTGCGACTTGTGAGCTGTTTCAAGTACTTTTTTAATAGTGGATTACAAAAAAAAAAAAAAAAAAAAGTTGGACAAACAACACAATTGTTCATTCCACACCCTCATAGTACAATATGGGTTTTTTTGTCAAAAAGTACCTAACATTTAAGCCATTTTGCGAGCAGGTACCTAACATTATTTTTTTTGCCTAAAAATACCTAAAGTTTATATATCCTTTGTTTACAAGTATCAACTAACGTTTTTCGTTAAAAAAAGACACAATTCCGTATTGACTTAACAAAACCCATGTTTTTTTCATTCAAATCGCATAATTGCACTTCATTTAAGGTGAGGAAGGAGATAAGGTGGTCGGAATAGGAGATGAAGCGGAAAGAAAAGGTGGTGAAGTGGGGGAGTAAATATATTAAACATAATTAGAGATGAGATAAATAGGTTAAATTATATGATTATTAATAGTTTTTAAGAAAGGGATTAAGGAGAGAAGCAAACAAATTCAGGTTTTCCGTCTAGTTAAGCTTTAAAGTTGAGTTTTTTTAACATAAATTTTGGTACTTCTTAGCAAGTGAATTATAAACTTAAGGTACCTTTGGGCAAAAAAAATAATGTTAGGTACCTCCATGTAAAGTGGCCTAAATATTAGGTATCTTCTGACAAAAAACCCGTTCGATATCAATGTTCTTCCTGCGATCAACAGTAAAACGATTAAGTACAGAGTACTCAACGCCTCAAAAGAATTCCGAACTAAACAGAAGAAGGAACACATGAATCTCGTATTGGCCGGACACATATATTTGAGATTTCTGTAAGCTAACCTTAAAACCAGGACAATCTAAATCTGATCTCAAATTCTGATGGTTCCGTGAGAAAGCTTGAGGAATCGACACCTTCAACTTCGATGCTTTTTAGGGGATGCTTATAGTAGTGCACTTTGCGATTCAGGATATTCACGATCGTCTATAGAAAACAGAAACATAAAAGAGATTAGTTCTACGGAGATGTGTAAAAAAAAATGGATCAGTTCCGGAAAATGATAAATTATATGATGAAAATATGTGTCAAGTGCTTGGATTTGGCTATTACTTTCAGGAATCGGGTTTGATGAATGAACCGGAAAATAAAATGCACCAAAGAGATCTCATGGATTCAATTACTCAATTAATAAGTACAGCATACCTTAGCAGTCAGATAATGTGAATTTGTTGTTATTGACAGTACATCAGGGTGGCAACACCAAAAAAGTCCATCAAAAAACGCCGGAAGTGAAGATTCTATAAAGTCCCAGTAACACGTCTGTCGCAGAAAGGAAACATGTGGAGAATATGTAGAGTCCGGCCTTGCTTCACGCAGCTTTAACTCCCTCAGTTTGTATGATGGTCCAGTAACTAGGTTTCTCAATTGCTCTTCCTCGACCTCAATCTATACATGCCAAAATAATTAAAACGACACCACTATGATTTGTCATTTCGACACAAGACGATTAAACATAATGAATGAATCATCTAATGGGGATAAATTCATACCTTGAGAGAGCTAGACAACTCGATAACTAAAGATTTGAAGAAGTTTGTTTCAAAAAGAATCTTCTTTAGCTTAACAAGCCAATCAGTGCTGATAGTATCTTCACCATCTACCACGAATGGAACGAATTGAGCATTACAATGATCTAACACTCTGGTCAACGAGAGAGCGGTCTTTACTTCACAGTTGTACCAAAACTCAAGCAAATTAGGGGCGTCAACTGTAACCTTCGTCACGTTTAAACCCTCAATGATTTGAAGTTCTTTTAGCGAGATGCTTGAGACATCAATGCAATTCAGCAATGGGCAAGCGGATAATACTAACCTTTCTAACGCGACAAGCTCATGAGCCAACTGAGAAAGAATATCATCTGTTATCATAGTACAAACAAACTCCAACTTTCTCAAGTTCTTCAACGCAATCACATTCATGTTCCATGGCCACGGAATAGTTCTACTCAAACCATTATATGCAAGCTTTCTAAGCGGGGATGCTTTGAAGTTTGATTGCATTATTCCATTACCAACATATTCTGCTGTCTCGTTCACTTTTCTCGTCCAAGGAAGACAAAGTTTTCTGAGGTAACGTTTTGTAATATCCAATTCAACCAAGGGGCAGAAAGAGATAATTCTCTGTAGCAAATCCATATCAACATCCATATCAATAATTTTGAGGGTTAAAGTAAGATATTCGAGAGAGATAAGTTCCATAATCTCATAATATGGCATCACAACATTCTCACAATTCAAAACTTTTAACGATTTTGCACGAAATAGAATCTCAGGCAATCTGTATTTCGCTGGACTTTCATAAAGAATCTTGAATTGCAACTCCTCGATATGACTTTGCACTGCAATTTCAAACCATTGATCAACCAAAAGTCCAATCTTTCCATCCACCATAGGAAACTCAAGGTTAAGCTTCATAATTCTATACCTCGCAGTGAAATACCTTTGCATCGTCCTATCAACTAACCCGAGAAAACTTTGAATTGTATCAGGATCACAATAAACATTAAAATCATACTTGGAACTATCCCAATCTCCCTTAAAGTACTGAAACCGAAAATCCAAAACCGGAATAGACGACCAAACATCATACCACCTCTTAGACAACACACTAGCGCGACACGCCTCTTTAGTATCAAGCATTGAGAGAATAGTATGCAGGATAAATTCCGGAAGCTCCGAAATCCTATCAAATGTACCCTTTTTCACCTTTGCTACATTTTCCCCAAACCCCATGATTTTCTCACAGGAATTTCGTCAAACAGTTGGTATGCAATATCTAAATTCTTAATCTTTAGCTAATCTAACAAATACCCACTACACATTTTCCTCAAATCCCATGATTTTCTAACAGGAATTTCGTCAAACAGTTGGTATGCACTATCTAAATTCTTAATCTTTAGCTAATCTAACAAATACCCAAATCACATTTCTTGATCATATATCTACTAAAAATTAAAATACAGAAATACCCATCTTAAACAATTAATAGTAAAATACATTAATGCACAAGAGTATACCAGAAGAAGTTGAATCAATCAGACCCTCAATTCACTAGTACGAGTATACGATAATAAACATTTGGGTCGGAACTCGGAACGGATGGAAACAATAAATGGGAGAGCATGTGAGAATGTGAAGAAGAGCCAAATCTGTTTATCTTCCATTCATATAGACAAGCTTTCATTGTTTAGAAATTTGTTCAGAAATTAATTTTGGCGCCAAATCTGTTTATCTTCCATTCCACCAACCAACTACCCAAGGCCCCAAATAAGACTAGCTAAACGGGTTAATCGGGCGCCGGTTGGGCCGGGTTGAGTGGGGGTCATTTTGGGTTTGCAAGTTTTTTTTTTGAGGTATGATTGGGTTAATTTTTTATCTGACTTAGTATTGGGTGCGTTATTATAAAGTTATCCGGCAGCGAGCAATTACCACTTTAATGGTTTATTTTCGTGGCAAGTAGGAAAAAGCCCCCAAATATATTTGGGACTATGTGCAATTTGCTCCTAAACGTTTTAAAATGTGCAATTTAGCCTCAAATTTTTGAGACTATGTGCAAATCAACTTAATTTTAACATTCCAGCAATTTTATAGGTACTACAACCCAATTTCGTCAATTTTACATCTACTCCTGATACGAGTACGGATACGAGTCTATGGAGGCTGATTCTACACGTTCCAAATAATGGCTAGTTTAAATGCTAGTCTTAAGTAGTCTTATTTAGTCTTTTAATTAACTTATTAGTAGTACTAATAAAGCATGTAATTAGTGAAGTCCTTTCATTTTACTTGTTCTTAATGATTGTAATAAGTGAAGTAGCGATGGCAACTGTTCACTTGGCTAGGAGTTTCGGTTATGGCTGCCTATATAAGGCCATGAGTTTTCATAATAAGAATAAAAAAACAGAAATATAAAAAGATTAAGAAAAGAAAACACTTGTGTTTTTGTTGTTTTTGAGTATGTAGTTTACATGCCAAAAATCGTTAGAGTTTGACGCGATCAAGCTTTAACCCGAGTAATATTCAATAGGTCTTGAGTATTCTCACTCATTACTCGTGTTATAAGTCTAGCACCGAGTAAATATCTCATTGACTTGAATTCTATCCATGAATTCAAGGCAAATATCCTTTTTATTTTATTTTTCTATTATTCCGCTTCCGCATTTCGCATCAACTCCCACCCACCCCACCACCATCAAACACAATCTTTCCCATGTCCAATCTTAACTCTCCTCTTCGAGTCTAACAACGACCATAACGTTCACCTTTGTCACTAAAAAAGCTATCAAAGTCCAATGAGGTGGTTTTCTCCTCGGATAAATCCTAATTTAGACAAGTCAGGGACTGAAAAACGAGAGGATCCAATCCCAAACATAACATTTTCTGGGTGCCATTTTATAACGTGGAGGTTCTTTTTTAGTAGTTATCGAGTTGCCACTTGCCACCTGCACAGAAATTATTCATGTAATCAATGACATCCTAATAAACACATAATCTTAAATGTTTGGGGCTAAATTGAACATTTGATAACATTTGGGGCCAAAATGCACATAACGCCAAACGTTTGGGGGCAATTTGCTACTTTTCCCGTTTATTTTCGGCATTAAATTAAAAACTTGTAAGCATTATTATGAATAGATTGTTGGAGTGTTGTCTTGAAAAACAACTTTTCTCTTTGCCTTTTATCCCACATTGGTGGGGAACATCAATGTTTAAATGTTTATAAGGCTCCCTTCACTTGATAGAGTAAGAGATTGGTCCAAAGAGGCTTTTGTGGTGAGTGTTGGGCCTGTGGGTTTGGGTCCAAACACACACACACACACACGCGCGCGCCCGCTCGGCCCGGCTTGGGCTCGGGTCGGGGTTTGGGTAGAGCACCTGCGGTGCGGGCCAAAGGCCTGCTTTTACCTTTTTGGTCTTATGTGATGTAGGCTTGTCCACACTCAGTGAATGTAGGAAGGTCATAGCAGTCAGTCAAATATGACTGTTAACCGCTGCAATTAAAGGCGATAATTACGCCTTAATTGTGTTTGACTGGAGCGTTTTTTGGCTCCTAACTGCTCTATTTTCGACTATAAATAGAGCAGCTTACCTCCTCATTTTACACACCGAAAATCACACAACTCCTCTCTCTTCTTCTACTCTCTCTGAAAATGTTCTGGGTATAGTTTCTGGTTCCGTTCCAAAGTCTTCTTACTTCAGTGGTGCAGTTCGAAGGCTGCAGTGTTAACCTTGGGGAACTACCGGCAAGAGACGATATCCACCACGGTCGTGCCGTAATAGTTTTCAAGTCAGTGGCTTTATACCACGACACTGCATATCTTTTACGATAAGTCTTTTTCTGTTTCTTCTTCCGTTAAAGTTTCTGTCAGATTTCCATTGTTACGAATTATCATTCTAACATAGATTACTGGGAAAGGTAGAATAAAAAATAAAATTGCTTCGTAATAATCCTTTCTCCAACAAAAGGTGTAACTGTAAATGTACAACAAACTATTCATTGCTCTTTTTTCTTTTTCCAATTTTTTTTGTTCGCAACAGCAAAAAGATGCAATTGCGTAAATGTTGGGGCCTACTCAGCCCACAATACACTCGGAATTCAACATCACTACGAAACTAGTATCAAACACTAGCGAAAGACAATGTTGGATAGTACAATCAAGTTGGTGGAGTACGAAATAGAGGACGCGATCATCCTTATCCACATCTTGCAGGCAGCGAGCAGGTAAAAAAAAGTTGGATCATGAAATTTTTTTATCTTCCAACATGAATTTCCTCAAATGTGTAAACATTTTCATGAAGATAAACGAGTCCTACTCGGATTACATCTCTGTTTTTGTGGGCTAGATTCCCAAAACATGCATTGTTGGACGAACAAGTGACTGTATTTGCAGAAGATATCCTGAAATTGTAACTCTTAAGCTCAATAAGTCAATATATAAAGATGTAAATACAAGGCGAGGGTTTTATCAAATACAAAGATACCTGTGCACAGGCTACAGCTGCTCCCGGAGGTGCTGAGGTAGTTTTCAATACGGAGTATAAGAGTACTACTTAGTCACTACCAAGACAACTTAAGCCTAATCTCGAGCTGAGGAGAATATGAAAATAATTTAGTGGATTCAATGCATTCAACTTCAATGCTTTTCAAGGGATCTTTCCAGCATTGCACTTTTTCCTTGAGGATGCTCAAGATCAACTGCCAAAGAAAAAGAAGCGATTGGCAAATTAAGCTTTGAAGGCACTTAAGTTTTCCGGATTCAAGTTTCACACAGTGACACAGTTGGCAGGCATAAGAGGGATTTATGCCAGGGAAAAGAAAGATCCAGTTCGGAAAACAATGCAGTATTTAGCGGGGAAGAGATTTGGCTAATACTTCCAGGATTCAGGTTTGAAGAATGGTAAAAAAAATGCACGATAATATTCTCCTTGTTTTTACTACTCTGTAAAAAGGCAAGGTACGAAATATACCCATTTCAGTGGTCACCTACACATACATGTACATTCATACAGACCAAAAATATCAACAAAGAATTCTAGGAGTTCTGAACTTATGATATGGAGGAGGGATATTGAATAAAATTGGCGGATAATGGTTGAAGATATAGGAATTTATTTAATGGCTTTTAAAATTTAGAGTAAATTATCAATTACACCCACGCTTAATTCACTTTTTTAAACTTACTCCTATGTCAATTTTTTTTTTTAAATTACACCCAAATTAATAGCTCAGGTTATAATTTGCACCCAGTGCCAAGTGCCATTTTCAGAGGAAAAACTTTATGAAATGAAAAAATTGCCACAGGGTGTATAACCCTCTGTATTCATGACTCTTCATTTACATTCCCTTCTACCTCTCTTTTCACCTTATTTCTCCCACATACTTCCCCAAATATTTCCGCATAAAAATTCCCTAAAATTTCAGACATAACCCAAATTAAACCTTAACTATTGAGAGATTGTGCATCCATCACCATCTATCACTTAAGTAATTTATGTAAGGTGTCCTTAACAAACCAGATTGGGGAAGGGTGAGATGTAATTACAGAAGGGCTTCCGTTGCATGACGAAATTGCTCCACTTTCTTTATCATAAAGGGCTTCCAATGCATAAATGAACCCAACCCAATCATCATATGCATTATCTCTTGCCAATGCCGGCTTCACCCAATTAACAATTTCTTTAACAAACCCGATATCCGAGTACAAAATTTCAAAACAATGGGGAATGAGTTACCTTGAGCATGAGGAACACAATGAAGGAAATCAAATTGGGGAAGAGAGAATGATGAAAAAGGGAATGAATGAGGAGAAAAACATCTAACTTACATATATAAGCTTAATAAATAAATGAAGAAGGGCAAAATCGTAATAAGATAAATGTTTTAACCCAAAAAATTTCAAATTTGACGGAAAAGTGGCATGAAACCGATTTTGGGTGCAAATTATAACCTGAGCTATTAATTTGGGTGTAATTTAAAAAAAAAAAAAAAAATTTGACGTGGGAGTAAGTTTAAAAAAGTGGATTAAGCGTGGGTGTAATTGATAATTTACTCTATAATTTACTAACATAGCTATCAATCCATCTCATATAATTCAAGATTATTGGATATAACTTGGAATGAGAATAATTGTTACTAGGGTAATAAAATTCAAAACAAACGAATTGTGAAGGTGGCGGTCGCGGAGTAGTTAAGGGAGTAGAAAATGAAAAATAGACCTAGAAAATAGGTAATTTGAATCGGGTAAGGGTTGGGCCAATTTGAATCCTAGTAATTTTGTATATGTTCTCATTCAAGGTTGGGTCATTCAGATTCGAGTGTGTTATTCTTTCACTTAAAGGGTAAAGATCAGTTCAATACAAGTAAAAATCATAGCTAAATTGGGTCGGGTAGAGTGAGGGGACCTATTCGCGTTTGTCTAATTATGAATGGGTTGGGTCGGGTCAGGTCAGTTTTGACGAGGTTATAGAGTGGGGTAGGGGTAATAGTCAACACCACCCTAGTAAGTAGTAACATATCACCATGCAATAATAGCATACCTTAGAAGCCGAATTCTGCACATTTGTTCTTATTCTCAGCACATCAGGATGGCAACACCAAAACAGCGCATGCAGAAAGGCCACAAGTGAAGATTCTGTAAGAGTCCTATCACTTATTCCACAAAGCGTTAACAGTCTGAGTTTGCAAGGTAGCCCGGTACCAGCGTTCATCAGTTGGTCGTGTTCGACCTCAATCTATATAAATGCAAACATAATTTCATTAATTTCATCCATCGTTATACAAGGTAAGAGTGTATACAAGGGGGGTTTTGAGGGGTGCACTTCTGCATCCCTAATCCAGTTAAGAAATAAAATTGATGTATAACTAATAAGCATTGAGAATCAATAGTATGAGAACTACTGATGGTGCAGCTGTAGGTCAGAGGCTCATCATCCAAGAGATTTGTGGTTCGAAACATAATCCAGTTAAGCTGAAGTTATCTAAACCTTCTAAAACAACACCAATTCTCATCGAAAACGGACACTTTTCGTCACTAGCTGAAGACGGACCAAATGTCGCCATGTGAACGACAAAATGTGACCATCTTAATGACAAACTGTTATAGCTTGGAAAATTAATCTGGTAACTTTTTATCTAAAAATGGTTACATATTCGTCATAAATGGGTCACATTTTACCCAACTTCAGCTTGTGACGAAATGTTGCCCCTCTTCAGCAAGACTTATTGCTAAAACAAATTGAATTAGTTGGCACAATAGTTAATAACGTGCGGTGAATTAAAATATAAGATGAAGACCGTAGAAAACACAACTGTTTATATGACACGATTTCACAAGTTTCATAGATAGATCAGTAGACCCACATACCCCTAAAAAAAAGTTTTATTCATGACAAATAAATACACAACCGCAAATATAGGGTAGACCCACTTATTATACAATACCTACTCAAAAATACACAACCGCAATACAACTATGTTGAAGTCATTTGGAGTTTTGGACACAACACAATTAAACATTAAACATGACAAATAAATCATGAAATAGGCATAAATTCATACCTCATGAGAGTTACACAAGTCTATCTTTAGAGATTTGAATACCTTTGTTTCCATGAGAAACATTTTTAGCTCAACAAACCACTCGGTGGTCAATGAATCCGTCACCATTGGATAGAATTTAGCATTACACTGATCTGCCACTCTGATCAGCGATAGAGAGGTCTCCAAGTTACAGTTGTATGAAAAGTTGACCAATTTAGGAGAGTCAACGGTGACGGTCATCAATTCTAGGCTATCAGAATCTGGAGATTCATCATCCAAGAAGTCCGGGCAATCTGAAATATGAAGTTCCTTCAACGAAATGCTTGAGATCTTAACGTATTTCAGCCTTGAGCATGAATGCAATGTTAAACTATCTAATGCTATAAGCCCATATGTCATCTCAGAAACAGCATCATCTGTGATATTAGCACAACTAAACTCGAGTTTTCTCAAGTTTTTCAACGCAGCCACATTCATGTTCCATGGCCATGACAATTCGACACCAAGACTACTATAAACAAATTCTTGAAGTGAATGTGTTTGGAGGTTGGATTTCACTATTCCACTACCACAACCTTCGACTCCTCCATCAACTTTTCTCGACCAAGGAAGTGAAACTTCACCAAGGTATTCGTCTGTAATATCCAATTCAACCAAAGGGCAAGAAGAAATAATTCTTTCAAGCATATCCTCATTTACAGACACCTGCTCTAATGTTAAATGTGTGAGAGAGACAAGCTCCATTATCTCATAATACGGTAGCACAATGTATCGACATTTCAAAACCTTAAGTGATTTTGCACAAAATAGTAACCCAGACGGCTCGTATTCAATTTCGCCATGAACCTCTATATCCAATTCCTCAATTTGGCTTAGCACGGCAATTTTTATCCATCTGTCAACCAAATATTCGAGCTTTTCATCATCTACAGTAATCTCAAGTAACATTTTTCTTATTCTATAATCATGCAGTAAGTATCTTCGCATGGTATTATTTATGAACTCCACATAACGTTCAAATGTATAACGTTCAAGTGTACCATCCTCACTCTCATCATTGTCATCAATACCTTCATCTACATTAAAGTAGTGAGAATGAAAAACCAAATCCGGAATGGAAGACCAAGCAACATACCACCTCTTAGACAAAACACTAGCACGACCCGCTTCTTTAGTATCAAGCATTAATAGAATAGTATGCAGAATGAAATCCGGGAGTTCCGAAATTCTATCGACCGTACCCCTTTTCACCTTTGTTACATTTTCCCCAAACATCATGATTTTCTCACAGGAATTTCGTCAAACAGTTGGTATGCACTATCTAAATTCCTAATCTTTTGCAAACCTAACAAATACCCAATTCATAATTCTTCTTCATATCAGAAATACCCATTTCATACAACTACAATAATCAATGTTGTCGACAGTGGAAACCCGGGTTTACACCCGAAAAAAAAAAACTAAAATATACAGTTATGCAACATACTCCATTAAAAAAAATGGAAGATAAGATAACATAAAGAGAATACCAGAAGAATTTGGGCAATCAGGGCACATAGGAGATATTAAACTGAAAATACCCTCAATTCAATTGATTCTCTTCATAATTTCCGCGGCAAATTTCCACGAACAAATAATGCATTAGATGGGTTTTCTTTTTCCGCGAAAAATAATTACCTTCGCCCCATTTTATTTCTGGGTATACGGTAAAATACCATTTGGTTTAGTCCGAATTCGAACCTGATAGTACCACTACTCCAATAGGGCGGTAAGGCCAATCCATACGTAGTTTCTCTTGGGTCCTGCTATACGTCGTCGACAAATTACTAAATATCGTCGACAATTAACGTAAATTTCCAAGTTTGCCCTCAATATCATAACTCCATATCCGTCTCACCAAAATGCAATTTCCGTCTCAAAACACAAATGCCATTTCCGTCTCACTAAAACACAAGTCACCGTCTCACTAAAAAATTTCAAACAAAAAAAGAAGTCGGGTTTTGTAATTAACAACATGAACGGGAACGATTTTAACAACGATTCCAACAATGAAGCTAGTAACGAGGTTAGTTTACGATTTAGTTTTGTTAAAAATTTATGTTTTATTATCGTTTGAATCCCGAATTAGGATAGATGCCATGAATGTAGACGGAATTATGATAGAATTTGTGACGGATTTATTTGAAAATGCAATTGAAAAAAAAAAAAAAAAAAAAAATAACGAACAGGGGGCCGGACGAAGAACTTTTTCGTCCGGACACGGTTTTAGACGAAAAAAAACCCTTCGTCCATAATGGGCCTTGGACGAAGGATTTTTTCGTCCAAAACCAGGCCTGGACGAAAAAATCCTTCGCCGTCAAGGCCCATTATGGACGAAGGGTTTTTTCGTCTCAAATTTAATTTTGGACGAAATAATCCTTCGTCCAGGCCCAGTTCGTTTTTTTTTTTTTTTTTTTTTTGTTTCCGACTCGTTTTGTATAAAACATTTAAAATAATTTATTTCCGTCTTTTTTTGTATAAAACATTTAAAATAATTAAATACCGTTTTTGTATTATAAAACAATTGAATTAATTAATTACCGTCTTTATATTAAATTTTTATCTTTAATATTTCCGACTCGTTTTGTATAAAATAACTAATTACCGTCTTTGTATTATTTTTATATTATTTGTTATTTATTCCGACTCGTTCCGTATCAAATAATTAATTGATAAGTAATTTATCGAAATGCGTGCGCAGGTGATTAACGATGGAGACGGTATTGATTACTCAGATCATTTTACGACTGCCAGATTTTTTGCATCTAGTACTGAAGCGTTTAATTGGGCATATGAGATCGGGCTCCGACTCGGGTTTGGTATAAAAAAAAGCAAGCAACAAGAAAGTTGGTCGTAACACGAATTTGAGACAACGTTATTTTGTTTGTCGGATTGGTGGAAAAGGTCCCGTAAATAAGGATGCCGATTCTTTAATGAGGGGTAACACGGCTACCGCGTGGTGCAATTGCAAATTTTCAATGAAAGTTGTTGAATTAGAAGAGAATAAGTGGCAGCTTGTGATGAGATCCGGGTTTCATAATCATGGTTTAACGTTGTATTGTGACGGGCGAGATACTTTGCAAAGTTTGATGACGAGGAGTTGGCTTATATCGATGCCCAAGTTAGAGCTCACGTTAGACCGGCTATTATTAGTGCGGGTTTGCATCAGCGGAATCCGGAAAAGTCAAGACCTAATCGGCGACAAATCTACAACCGTTCTCAGAAAGTAAGGGTCGAGGAAAGAGATGGGAGAAACCCTAAGACAATGAGATGTTAGCACTTGCGGTTCAAAGATAAGTACGTTCATTATTGGGTCACTGATGAGGAGACCGATGAGCTAACCCACGTGTTCATGGCTCATCCAGAAGCCGTTAAGATGTTTCGATCATACTATTATGTGGTACAGATCGATTCCACGTACAAGACAAATGAATACCGTCTTCCGCTTGTTGAGATGGTTGGAGTCACACCCGTCGGGAAGAGCTTTGTCATCGCGTATGCTCTTGTGACGCATGAGTCCGAGGAGAAATATCTGTGGGTCCTACGGAAACTGAAGGCCCTGCTCAATGATGTCGTTCAACCTAATGCTATTGTTACTGATTGCGAGAGAGGTTTGTTGAACGCGATTCCCATTGTTTTTCCGGATTCGTCTCACTTGCTATGTCTTTGGCATATATATTCTAACGTGGAGACGAAAGCACTTGATATCACGAAACAGGATAGTTGGGCTAAGCACGTAACTTTTAACTTGTTTACTGCGGTTGTCGAGGCGGAGACCGAAGATAAGTTTAATGTTGCGTGGGGCAAATTGGCAAGGGAATGGGCGGGAGTGGCGGCTTATATTGAGAGGCAATGGTTCCCGCACTTGGAAAAATGGGCCAAGTATAGAACGAACAAGATAACTCATTTTGGCAATACTTCTACATCCCGGGTTGAGTCGGCTCATGCAAATTTGAAGAGATGGCTGAATAGCGCGAAACTGGCAGTTGATAGCATCTGGAGTCGGTTTCATTCTTTGATAGAAACGCAACATGTTGAGATCCGACACTCGTTGGAGTTATCTAGATCAAGGCGGTTGACGGGGATTCAGCGATTATTTTCCAGACTTTCTTTCAAAATATCAAAGAATGCCATCAGTGAATTGCGTGAAGAATTCGAAAGAGGTGCCAAGATGACGGAAGATGCCTTGACGATCGATTGCGGTTGTGTAAAGGCTACTACACTTGGTTTGTTATGTGCTTGTTCACTTCATCGCATTTCTAGAAACGGATCTCGGGTCCCTGTTGATGTGTTACATGCATTTTGGAGAAAGTTGGAGTACGATGGTTCGGAGGCAATGCCGACTTGTGATGATGATCGATTGGAGGAGTTATTCGATGAAATTCGGAATGCAGATCCGAGTATGAGATCATCCATGTTCGATGCCCTTTACTCTCAGATACATCCGGATCAGGAGGATGTAAACGAGCCTCGGGTCAACGAGAACCCTAGAGGACGTCCGAGTAGGGGAACTCGTAGAGATCCGTCCGCCGTTGAGCATGCACGGGTTCGTGTTCGAGTAGGTACTCCGTCTTCCCAACGTACTCCGTCTAGTACCCCTCGTTCTACTCCGACGATTCCTGTTACTCCGTCGTCTACTCCCCGTTCTACTCCGACGGTTCGTTTTACTCCGTATGGTACCCCCCGATCCACTCAAACGGGCCCCGGTACACCGTCTACTACTGCTACCACGAGTACGAGGAGTTTCGTCACATCGCATTGCGCACCACTTGAGGTCGACTACACCATTGGTCATGTGAGGTACTTTCCTTATCGTGACTTTTTGCCTTTATGGTTTCACGAGCATTTAGAAGCGTGGTTTAATCCTTTCGGAGACGGTCATTGTGGTTTTCGAGTTATCTCACATGCTGTTCGGGGTGACCAATCTCATTTCACGATGGCTAGAACAGATTTACTTAGGGAAATCTATAGTCCCCTTTACCGTGAACATATTTATGGCCCAGGGAGATTTGATGCGGAGGTAGCTAGAATTACATTTATGGATCAGATACCGTGTGGCTCGGGTCATTGGATGGACGGTTTCGATCTATATGGTTATGCTACGATGTACAATTGGGTGATATGTTGTATTTCTGCATTTGACGATCGAGAAAGTCAGCGACATTGGAATGGTAGTTTCACTTATTTGCCTTTACGAGCCCCCCCCCCCCCCCCCCGGAGTACGTACCCCATCAGTTGCTATGTATTCAAGAAATTTAAGAAATTTCAGAAATTTCAGAATTTAACACCGTCATGTTTTTTAAAATAAACAACGTTCAAATAGTCAACTAACATAATCATCCAACATAAAAAATGTCTTCAAAAACGTACAACATAAATGAAAACAAACACAAACTAGTCTCCCGACTACTTATCATCCTCTTCATCGCTATCAGTGTACACACCATTTGCTCTACGCTGAACAAGATCACCGGGTGTTTGACGAGGTCCTCGCTGACGTATGATATCCCCAGCCTTCTCAATCAATGGGTCGATGTTCTTCATCATCTTGCGGAAGAAGGCAAGCTGTTTCTTGTCATCGGCAATTCTTTTGGCCTCGAAAAACTGAAACACCAAAGCACGTGCAGTCTGCAAATTGACAAAAACAACTAAAACATTATAAACATTATCGAGGAACAGTAAGAAAGTTAAACAATTATTACAACAACTGTAAGTAATATTATTACCTCAGCAGGAATATCAAAATCATCCTGTGGCGCGGGGGCATCATGGTGGTCGGGATCAATGATGAACGGGTGAGAATTCCCATTATACCAAGCCTCATACTCTGGCTCCGTCTCACCCGGAAACTAAACGGTCTCGATTTACGAGAAAGTGAACCACATGATCCCGCCAAAGCAATCCCAAAGATGATCGTCTCCGCAACCCCAACCCTAACCTCGTACCCTAACCCCGGCGGGGACGATGCGCCGCCAATCTCATAATGGGATTGGGTATGATCTCGCACATACCCAAACCGTCGTAAACACCGATCGGTGGTACGGCTCGCTATGTCCATGAAACGAATACAACCGGCATACAAAGTACGAGGATGATACTCCTCCTGACGCGGCCCGTACGGATCCCACCTAATGGAAGCACAAGTAAGCCCATCTAACAACCTCCGATACTCCAACAATTTCTCCGCATTTTGAGCGAAGGGACCAACGGATCTCCAAGAACACGACCGAGGCTGAGTAGGGTCAATTGCCGAAGGTGGACCGGGTCTGAACATAGGAAAATACTCATAGATCCACGCTTGCAACAAAGACAAGCAACCACCAATAGTCTTCACACCAGCACGTGAAGCCACCCCCAACTGTCGGTACATGAAGGCTAGTACACCGGCTCCCCAAGCGTAGTGGTGTACACCATCAGTATCATACACTAAGGGAAACAACTGAGGACGTAACCTATTACCTGATTTGTCGACAAAAAGTGTCGACCCCAACACCACAGCCAAAAACCCCTGAGCAAAAACAACATCACAATTAGCTCTCGCCGTTTCACAAACTGCATCTACCAATATACCCCCACTCTTGTAAATAGGGACCTTCTTTTTAGAGTTTAACGGCAACCTCAACTGGTCTGATGAAATCCCAAAAAAGCCACAAACATACATAAGGGAATCCGCCAACGTCCCGTCATTACTCTCCACCTTACAACAGTTACCATCAACCCGAACGCCTAAGATCTGCGCAACATCGTGAAGGAGTATGGACATCTCCCCAAAAGGCATGTGAAAACTGTTGGTGTCGGGTTGCCATCTCTCAACAAAAGCAGAAATAAGGGGCATGTTATAATACTCGGCCATGGAATCTAATAGGTGAGAAAGACCAGTACCGTCATAAATAGTCTGAACGGCCGAAGGGAGTTGCCAACAACTCAACAACCTCGTCTTACCAAACCGGTGGTAACCCGTCAAAACTGGTCGACCAACCTCATTAGGAGTCGCCCATAAAGTGTTGGCAATGTGGCCCCCGAAGCTAGGAATCACGTGGGGAAAGTCAGGACCACCAGGAACACGATGATCGATCAACCAAGAGACATCCTTACCCGACTTCTTCTTCGGAGCCACCACACTACTAGAACTACCATCCGACCTCCGCAGGAAACGCCCCTCCTCATTCCGTCTACGTGGCACCCTACGCACTCGCTCATAACCAGACTCCTCCTCACCTATCACATCACCAGACCGAACCAGCTCCTCCTCCAACCGCTCATCAGTCCACGAATCGGTACTACCATCTCCAACCTCAGACTCAAACTGGAGCCCCTTTCGAGCTCGAACTTGACGGTCATTTCCTCCACCGGCCATCTATTCAAAAAATAAAACAAAGAATTTATAAATATAAGTTTAAGTAAATTAAAAATTAAAAAAAAAAACAAAATAACCCGAAACGGGGTTTATTAATAATAATTAATTGATATTTTACGTAAACTAAACGAGGCGCAACAAAAATATATTTACAACAACTTGATTACTTAAATTAATAAAACAAACAATTTATAAATATAAGTTTATGTAAATTAAAAAATAAATAAAAAAACAAAATATCCCCAAAAGAAGTTTATTAGTAATAATTAATTTATATTTTACATCGACAAAACGAGACGGAAAAAATATATATTTACAACGACTTCGCCACGAACAACAATTATTACTTTATAACGATAATAAAACAAGACGGAATAAAATTTATTTTAAAAAAAAAAAAAAAAAGTAACGACAACACTTGGGCCAGACGAAGAATTCCTTCGTCCAACACTTGGGCCAGACGAAGAATTCCTTCGTCCAACACCAAGCCCAGACGAAGGAATCCTTCGTCCAAAGCCCACATGAGACGAGAAAACCCTTCGTCTGGCCTGGGTCTGGGACGAAGAAACCCAACGTCTCAGCCCAGATTTTCGTGTTTTTTTTTTTTTTTTTTTTTTTTTCGATTAATTGTTTCGATTATTCCGTTTGATTTTCGCGTAACACGACTCAATCCGATTGAATTCAAAGCATCTATCCTAATTCCGTCACTAATTTGGCATCTATCCTAATTCCGTCACACATTTACAAACTAAGCAAAATACTACAAAAAAAATTTAATCCCGAATCACATACCTTGTTGAATGTTTGAATTCGTGACGGAAATGATGCGGTCGATACGTTAGTCTCGGGTTTTTTTTCTTCAAAATCTGAGTCGGGTTGTTTTTTTTCAAAATTTGTAATGTGATAGGTAGTTTTTGAATAAAAAGGAGAATATTAGGGGGAGTGTGAGGGAGGGGCAAATTTGGAAGTTCATTAAAATTGTCGACGATATTTAGTAATTTGTCGACGACCTTTAGCAGCCAGGTTTCTCTTAGACCGGGTAAACTTGACCCGTCCCATATCTGACCCAACACTCGAATAGTCCCGAGTTTGAATTGACCCGGCCTAATATAATTCGACTCGAATTTTTATTGTAATACACTGATTATAAACTAATATAAGATACATCGCAATGATGCGCGGTATTTTGAGTTTTTTTTTTAGTGTATTATATTTATCCTTTATAAATTTGCATCTCATTAATATTTAATATTTCACTCCATTGTATTTTGATATATGAAACAAAAAAAAAAATGAAAAAAATAACCCAAACCCAAAATGATCCGTATTGAACCGAATCTGACCCGAAGTCTGCAAACCTAAATTGACATCCCTAGCAAATAACTGGCCAAACCTGAATTTTTTTAATTTGTAGCATAATTCGTTTCTTGTGCTGATGGGCATGACTTCAGAAAGGCAATGCTAGAGTTAAAGCCTGCATGTAATACGTTTCTTGACCCGTCTTTCACTTTAGACGGATATATCTGAGAGATGAACTCAACTAAAACCTTAAGATGATGGTTATGACCCAACTATTATAATTATTCTTATTAATATCATTCTCTTGTCTACGATTGTGTATCGATCTATTAATGCATTTTCGAATGATTACAGAATTCGGTTCTGTTTTCTCATGTGTAGTTTAAATGATACAGACTCAACATCTTACAAAAACATGACAAATAGTAATAAAATGAATTGACTGAACTGAACTCTCCAAATGGTAATTCTCTAAAAAATTGAATAACCATTACATTAATAGAGTTTAACTGCCGATTGTACTGAAACCCAAACAGAATAATTACAATTACAGTTTACAGTTTACAGACAAATACTATCTTGTTTTGATCAACTATCGAAAAGCAGCCTCAATATGGTATAATAACATCTCATCCCATATCATTTTCCTGATCTTCTCGACTCCAACGTCGGCCTCCACGTCAACTGCACATGGATATGGAGTCGGTTGGCTTGTAAGGGAATAATAATACATACTTCGCATGTAGGGGTGTTGCAAAGCCTCTGCAGCCGTTATCCTCTTTCTTGGATCAAACTGCAACATTTTGTTTAGCAAGTCCAAACCCTCTCGATCGGCATACGGGAATAACGACTCGAACGTGATCCCTGGTGTATAAGGCCATGATTTGAGTAGATTTAGTGCCTCCCAACTAGTTAAGAACCCCAGATTTGAGTTATTTTGTGTTCCCAATATACCGATGATTTTGATCAGCTGGTCCACTTGATTTTTCCCCGGGAAGAGGGGATTTCCGCCAAGCAGTTCAGCGAATATGCAACCTACGGACCAGACATCTATAGAGGGTCCATAGGTGTGACATTGGAGGAGGAGTTCTGGTGCCCTGTACCATCGTGTTACGACGTATTCCGTTGCTGGCTGGGTTTGGGGCAGGGGCGAACCCAGAAATAAAATTTTGGGGTAGCGAATTATTTTTGATGTTGTTTTACACTTATGTTAAAGTGCATATTTAAAAAAATTGGGGTGGCAAAAGTCGATAATCTTAATCATTTTTTGGGAATTTGGGGTAGCGAGTGCTACCCTTTGCTACTATGTAGGTTCCCCCCTGGTTTGGGGTGAGCCTTTGGTGGTTGTTGCTAGTCCAAAATCACATATCTTTAGGTCATAATTAGCGTTCACTAGCAGATTTCCCGGCTTCAAATCCCGGTGAATGATGTTGGAAGAGTGTAGATAGTCTAGGCCATTAAGCAACTGCATGAATTTCATACAAGGTGAATTAGAAACCCCTTAAAAGATGTTACATACCCACCCATTCTATATCTAAAAACTATGCATTGTTATTCAAGTTAATTTAGTACTAGTACAGATCTCGCACGAATGCGCGGTTTTTTAGATAGGAATATTAAAGAAAATAACAATTATACAACTGATATTTAACTCAATTTGAAAATTAATTTATTATTATAAATGTTTTGTATTAATCGGTGGAAAAAGTAAAGTTTAGTATAATCCAGCTCTAAAATTAATATAATGAAAGCCCAATTACAGATATAATAATAACTCAATTACAAATATAATATAACACTAAAACTTGGGAGAGACGATCTCTTACTAAGTTATTGAGAGACCAATTTTTCGTACCCTTTTAATTGTATTTCGTACCCTTTTTATTATTGATCGTGACATAGTAATTTCGTACCTATTTACATAATAAATGTACCCATTTTATTATTAATCATGATTTGTACCTATTTTATTAACTTTAGTACCACTTTTTCTTAAAATTGTACAATGGTCTCTCAATAAAGCTTATTAAGAGACCGTCTTTCAGGAGACTTACTCGTATATAATGAAACCCAATTATAACCAAATTCATTTAGGCGGTAAAATTTGGGAGATCTCTTATTCTTGTAGTATAAGGGAAATTAGTACTGTATGTAATTATGTATTACAGAATGTCAAAAGAGTTACAAAGAATAGAACATGATGATGATAAAAGAAAGTTTGACATACCTGAAACATCAAATACTTGATGATGTTATTTGGCAACGGTAGAGAAGGGCGAATCTGACTGCCAAGATCCGTATCCATAAGCTCAAAAACCAAGTAGACATCCTCGCATTTAGCTGAAGGAACCATAACATCTTTCAATGCAATAACGTTCTGATGGCGAACATGACGCAAGATTCTCAGCTCCCTCAAGGCCTTCAAAGCTTCCTCGGAATTCTCAAGGATATTAATCTTCTTAATAGCAACTTCTTCCTTGTGACGGTATTAATAGAAGAACATACGACACCATAGGCACCCCTGCCTATCGGGGCTTTAGGCTCGTACTTAGCTTCGACTTGAAACACGCTATCCCAAACTTTAAAAAATTTATGCCTCCCGTTGTTTGGGTGAGTGTTGCGAAAATTGTTGTTGATGACACCAACGTTATTACGGTGCATCATCATCATCATTGTTTTTTGTTTGTTAATCTTGAATTCTTGAATTAATAACGTAGGGTTATTGAGTTTGTAGTAATGTTTTTAGAGAACAAATACTAATTATATATGTTTTTTTTGATAAAGAATGTTGTATTTATACAAGTCTAATACTCCGTATGTTTAAAGCTAATATTACTTGGTGGTCAAGTTCACAGTACAACTATAATCCTAATCCTAATCCTAATCATAATCATAATAATCATAAATTCATAATAATAATAATAATAATAATAATAATAATAATAATAATAATAATAATAATCCCTCGGTCACGGTCATTTGTTATTCTTTTTCATTTTGGGTTTTTCAGTCATTTGTTGTCCTTTCTATTTTAAGAATGAATTTGATGAATAATTTGATCATTCACACTCAATTGAGTGTCAATTCATTCCACTTGTCATTTAGTAATTGACCATTCCCCCTTTCTTTGGTCTTTGTGCCAAAACCAAAGACAACAAATGACCGGGACGGAGAGTAATAATAATAATAATAATAATAATAATAATAATGTATTTTGCTATCTCTCCATGTCCAAAAATTATACTCCCTCTGTCCTGGTTATTTGTTGTCGTTTTCCATTTTGGGTGTTTAAGTCATTTGTTGTCCTTTCTATTTTAAGAATAAATTTGATGAGTAATTTGATCATTCACACTCAATTTACCACCTCCTCTTTCCTTAATCTTTGTGCCAAAACCAAAGGATAATAATTGACCGAGACGGAGAGAGTATCACATTCGTACTGCTGATCATCAATAATATACTCTACTAAGTTGCTTAATCACTTGGACTAAAACTAAACCAACAGTTTTCAGTTCAGTAAAGCCGAATTCAACTGAAGAGAGTAATAATAAAATTTGCCTTTTCTTTATAATTGACGGTTGCTTCTTCTGAAATAAAGAGTTTTGTTTATGACGGTCTCTTAAAAGAGACCTCGTCCCTCCCCCACATGTCCATTTGTTTCACGTCTCTTTAATAGGCAAGATCTCATTTGTGAGTTGTGACGTCACGTAACCCGTTAATAACGTAAAAAAAAAATGGCGGATGTGAAGAGCTCGTAAGAACCTTTCCATCACACGAGAAAATGTAAAATTTATAATAAAAAATGACCATTTAATGATAAAATATTACAACTAAAATTGTCATTTCTTGACAAAAAACAGGTGGTAACACAATTGTTCATTCCACCCCCTCACAGTACGATATCAATGTTCTTCCAGCGACCAACAGTAAAACGATTCACTGCCATGGTTGAAAGACATATAAGTACAGAGTGCTGAACGCCTCAAAAAAACTCCGAACTAAACAGAAGAAGGGACACATGAATCTCGTATTGGCCGGAGACATATATTTGAGATTTCTGTAAGCTAACCTTAAAACCAGGACAGTCTAAATCTGATCTCAAATTCTGATGGTTCCGAGAGAAAGCTTGAGGAATCGACACCTTCAACTTCGATGCTTCTCAGGGGATGCTTATAGCATTGCACTTTGGGCTTCAGGATATTCACGATCGTCTATAGAAAACAGAAACATAAAAGAGATTAGTTCTAGGGAGATATGTGTCAAAAAATCTCTTAGAGGTTTGTTATAGGTAAAAGAAATGGATCAGTTCCGGAAAATGATAAAATATATGATGGATTTGGCTATTACTTTCAGGAATCGGGTTTGATGAATGAACCGGGAAATAAAATGCACCAAAGCGATCTCAGGGATTCAATTAGTCAATTAATATGTACAGCATACCTTAGCAGTCAGATAATGTGAATTTGTTGTTATTGACAGTACATCAGGGTGGCAACACCAAAATAGTCCATCAAAAAACGCCGGAAATGAAGATTCTATAAAGTTCCAATAACGCGTTTGTCGCTGAAAGGAAACATGTGGAGGATCTGTAGAGTCCGGCCTTGCTTCACGCAGATTTAACTCCCTCAGTTTGTATGATGGTCCAATAACTAGGTTCCTCAATTGCTCCTCCTCGACCTCAATCTATACATATGCCAAAATAATTAAAACGACACCACTATGATTCGTCATTTTGACACAAGATGATTAAACATAATGAATGAATCATCAAATGGGGATAAATTCATACCTCGAGAGAGCTAGACAACTCGATAACTAGAGATTTGAAGAAGTTTGTTTCAAAAAGAATCTTCTTTAGCTTAACAAGCCAATCAGTGCTGATAGTATCTTCACCATCTACCACGAATGGAACGAATTGAGCATTACAATGATCTAACACTCTGGTCAACGAGAGAGCGGTCCTTACTTCACAGTTGTACCAAAACTCAAGCAAGTTAGGGGCGTCAACTGTAACCTTCATCACGTTTAATCCCTCAATGATTCGAAGTTCCTTTAGCGAAATGCTTGAGACTTCAATGCAATTCAGCATTGTGCAGGCAGATAATACTAAGCTTTCTAACGCAACGAGCTCATGAGCCAACTCGGAAACAATATCATCTGTTATCATAGCATAAACAATCTCCAACTTTCTCAAGTTTTTCAACGCAACCACATTCATGTTCCATGGCCACGGAATAACTTCAGAAAGACCATTATATGCAAGCTTTCTATGCAGGGATGCTTTGAAGTTTGATTGCATTGTTCGGCTGCCAACAAATTCAGTTGTCTCGTTCACTTTTCTCGCCCAAGGAAGATAAAGTTTTCCGAGGTAACTTTTTGTAATATCCAATTCAACCAAGGGGCAGAAAGAGATAATTCTCTGTAGCAAATCCATATCAACAATTTCCAGGGTTAAAGTAAGATATTCGAGAGAGATAAGTTCCATAGTCTCATAATATGGCATCACAGCATTCTCACAATTCAAAACTTTCAACGATTTTGCACGAAATAGAATCTCAGGCAATCTGTATTTCGCCGGACCTTCATAAAGAATCTTGAATTCCAACTCCTTGATTTGACTTTGCACCGCAATTTCAAACCATTTATCAACCAAAAGTTCGATCTTTTCATCCACCATAGGAAGCTCAAGTTTAAACTTCATAATTCTATCTATGAACCCGAGAAAATTTTGAATTGTATCAGTATCATAGTAAACATTAAAATCATACTTGGAACAATCCCAATCTGCCTTAAAGTACTGAAACCGAAAATCCAAGACCGGAATAGACGACCAAACATCATACCACCTCTTAGACAACACACTAGCTCGACACGCCTCATTAGTATCAAGCATTGAGAGAATAGTATGCAGGATAAATTCCGGAAGCTCCGAAATTCTATCAACTGTGCCCTTTTCCATCTTTGCTACATTTTCCCCAAACCCCATGATTTTCTCACAGGAATTTCGTCAAACAGTTGGTATGCACTATCTAAATTCTTAATATTAAGCTAATCTAACAAATACCCAAATCACATTTCTTGATCATATCTTTACTATAAATTAAAATTCAGAAATACCCATCTTAAACAATTAATAATTAATAAAATACATTAATGCACAAGAGTATACCAGATTAAGTTGAATCAATCAGACCCTCAATTCACTTGTACGAGTATACGATAATAAACATTTGGGTCGGAAAGGATGTAAACGATAAATGGGAGAGCATGCGAGAATGTGAAGAAGAGCCAAATCAGTTTATCTTCCATTCATACTTCATTGTTTCGAAAATTGTTCAGAAATTAATTTTGGCGCCAAATCGGGTGCCAGTTAGGCCGGGTCGAGTGTGGGTCATTTCGTGTTTGCAAGTTTTTTTTGAGGTATGATTGGGTTAGTTTTTTATCTCTTACTCAAACTTCTTTCAGCCGAAAAGAATATAGCTTAATGGTTTATTTTCGGCATTAAATTAGAAACTTGTAAGCATTATTATGATTCGATTAATGGGAAAAGGTAGAATAAAAAATTGCTTAGTATTAATCCTTTCTCCAACGAAAAGGTGAAAGTACAACAAACTACTCGTTCTTTTTTTCTTTTTCCAAATATTTTTGTTTGTTGGCAACTGTAAAAAGATGCAATTGCTTAATGTTAGGGCATACTAAGCCCTTAATACACTCCCAATTCGAAATCACTACGGAACTAATATCAAGCACTAGCAAAAGACAATGTCGGATAGTAGAATCAAGTTGGTGGAGCACGAAATAGAGGCCGCGAGCATCCTTACCAACATCTTGTAGGCAGCAACCAGGTAAAAAAAAGTTGGATCATGAAATTTTTATCTTACAACATGAATTTCCTCAAATGTAGCTTTGGGATAAACATTTTCATGAAGATAAACAAGTCCTACTCGGATTGCATCTCTGGTTTTGTCGGCTAGATTCCCAAAACATGCATTGTTGGACGAACAGGTGACTGTATTTGCAGAAGATATCCTGAAATTGTAACTCTTAAGCTCAATAAGTCAATATATAAAGATGTAAATACAAGGCGAGGGTTTTATCAAATACAAAGATACCTGTGCGCAGGCTACAGCTGCTCCCGAGGTGCTGAGGTAGTTTTCAATACGGTGTATAAGAGTACTACTTAGTCACTACCAAGACAACTTAAGCCTAATCTCGAGCTGAGGAGAATATGAAAATAATTTAGTGGATTCAATGCATTCAACTTCAATGCTTTTCAAGGGATCCTTCCAGCATTGCACTTTTTCCTTGAGGATGCTCAAGATCAACTGCCAAAGAAAAACAAACGATTGGCAAATTAAGCTTTTAAGGCATTTGAGTTTTCATATTTTCCGGATTCAAGTTTCACACAATTGACAGGCATAAGAGGGATTAATGCCAGGGAAAAGATTCAGCCCGGAAAACAATGCAGTATTTAGCGGGGAACTGATTTGGCTAATACTTTCAGGATTCAGGTTTGAAAAATGGTAAAATAAAAATAAAAATGCACGATAATATTCTCCTTGTTTTTACTACTCTGTAAAAAGGCAAGGTACGAAATATACCCATTTCCGTGGTCACATTTTACCTACACATACATGTATATTCATAAAAACCAAAATATCAACAAAGAATTCTAGGAGTTATGAACTTATGATATGGAGGAGGGTTATTGAATAAAATTACCGAATAATGGTTGAAGATATAGGAATTTATTTAATGGCTTTTATAATTTACTAACATAGCTATCAATCCATCCCATATAATTCAAGATACATGGATGTAACTTGGAATGAGAATAATTGTTACTAGCTAGGGTAATAAAAATCAAAACAATCGAATTGTGAAGGTGGCGGTCGCGGAGTAGTTACGGGAGTAGAAAACGAAAAATAGACCTAGGAACTAGGTACTTCGAGACGGGTAAGGGTTTAGCCAATTTGAATCCTAGTAATTTTGTATATGTTCTCATTCAAGGTTTGGTAATTCAGATTCGAGTGTGTTATTCTTTCACTTAAAGGGTACGGATCAGTTCAATACAAGTAACATATCACCATGCAATAATAGCATACCTTAGAAGCCGAATTCTGTACATTTGTTCTTATTCTCAGCACATCAGGATGGCAGCACCAAAACAGCGCATTCAGAAAGGCCACAAGTGAAGATTCTGTAAGAGTCCGATCACCTATTCCACAAAGCGTTAACAGTCTGAGTTTGCAAGGTGGCCCGGTACCAGCGTTCATCAGTTGGTCGTGTTCGACCTCAATCTATATAAATGCCAACATAATTTAATTAATTTCATCCATCGTTATACAAGGTAAAAGTGTATACACGGGGGTTTTAAGGGGTGCACCTGCAACCCTAATCCAGTTAAGAAATAAAATTTAAGTATAACTAATAAGCACTGAGAATCAATAGTATGAGAACTACTGATGGTGCAACGAATAGCCAGTGATGGTGCAGCTGTAGGACAAAGGCTCATCCATCATCCAAGAGATTTGTGGTTCGATTCATTGCGTTACAATTTTGCTCAAATTATTCATCTTTTTTCTTTCCATGCATCTAAACCTACTAATTTAGTAAATTTAAGTGTGAGAACAACTGCCTTGAAATTGTGCCTCCCTTTTCCAGAATCTTTTTCAAAAAAAGTTATCTAAACCTTCTAAAACAACACCAATTCTCATTGAAGACGGACACTTTTCGTCACTAGCTGAAGACGGACCAAATGTCGCCACGTGAACGACAAAATGTGACCATCTTAATGACAAACTGTTGTAGCTTAGAAAACTAATCTGGTAACTTTTTATCTAAAAATGGTTACATTTCCGTCTTAAATGGGTCACATTTTACCCAACTTCAGCTCGTGACGAAATGTTGCCCCTCTTCAGCAAGACTTATTGCTAAAACAAATTGAATTAGTTGGCACAATAGTTAATAACGTGCGGTGAATTAAAACATAAGATGAAGACCGTAGAAAACACAAATGTTTATATAACACGATTTCACAAGTTTCATAGATAGATCAGTAGACCCACATACCCCTAAAAAAAGTTTTATTCATACTACTAGAATTATGTTTTAACATCAATATTTTGTAGCGTAAACTCCATTGTCGTGATCTTAGTTCAGTAACTGTACCCATGTGAACAAATCCTAAAATCGCCACTTATTATATAATACCCACTCAAAAATACACAACCGCAATACAACTATGTTTTAAGTCATTTGGAGTTTTGGACACAACACAATTTAGAGATAGGCATAAATTCATACCTGATGAGAGTTACACAAGTCCATCTTTAGAGATTTGAATACCTTTGTTTCCATGAGAAACATTTTTAGCTCAACAAACCACTCGGTGGTTAAAGATTCCGTCACCATTGGATAGAACTTAGCATTACACAGATCTGGCACTCTGATCAGCGATAGAGAGGTCTCCAACTTACAGTGGTATGAAAAACTGACCAAGTTAGGAGCTTCAATTGTAACGTTTATTAATTCTAGGCTATCAGAATCTAGAGATTCAACCTTCAAGAAGTCTGGGCAATCTGAAATTTGAAGTTCCTTCAATGAAATGCTGGAGATGTTAACGTATTTCAGCCTTCAGCTATAAGCCCATTTGCCAGCTTAGAAACAGCATCATCGGTAATAGAAGCACAATCAAACTCAAGCTTTCTCAAGTTTTTCAATGCCATCACATTGATGTTCCAAGGCCATGGCTCATCCTCACAAAGACTACAAAAAACAAACTTTTGAAGTGGACGTGTTTGGAGGTTGGATTGCACTATTCCACTACCACAACCTTCGACTCCTCCATCAACGTTTCTCGTCCAAGGAAGTGAAACTTCATCAAGGTATCCGTGTGTAATATTCAATTCAACCAAAGGGCAGGAAGAAATAATTCTTTCAAGCATATCCTCATCTACAGACCTCGGCTCTAAAGTCAAATGTGTGAGAGAGACAAGCTCCATTATCTCATAATACGGTAGCACAATGTTTCGACATTTCAAAACCTTCAGTGACTTTGCACAAAACAGAAACTCAGGCGGCATGTAATCAATTTCACCATGAACCTCAATTTCCAATTCCTCGATTTTGCTTAGCACGGCAACTGTTATCCATCTGTCAACCAAACTTTCTACCTTTTCATCATCTATAGTAATCTCAAGGTACATTTTTGTTATTCTATAATCATGCATTACGTATCTTCGCATGGTATTATGTACGAACTCCACATAACGTTCAAGTGTACCATCCTCACTCTCATCATCATCATCATCATCACCAATACCCTCATCTACCTCAAAGTAACGAGAATGAAAAAACAAAACCGGAATGGAAGACCAAGCAACATACCACCTCTTAGACAATACACAAGCACGACCCCTCTCTTTAGTACCAAGCATTAATAGAATAGTATGCAGAATGAAATCCGGGAGTTCCGAAATTCTATCAACTGTACCCTTTTTCACCTTTGCTACATTTTCCCCAAACATCATGGAAGTTTCACAGGAATTTCGTCAAACAGTTGGCATGCACTATCTAAATTCCTAATCTTTTGCAAATCTAACAAATACCCAATTCATAATTCTTGTTCATATCTTTGCTACAATTAAAATTCTGAAATACCCATTCCAAACAGCTAAAATACACAATGTTGTCGACGGTAGACACCCAATTTACACCAAAAAAAACAACTAAATACTGCAGTTATGTAACATACTCCATTAAAAAAAAAAGGAAGATAAGATAAGATAAAGGGTATACCAGAAGGATTGAGCAATCGGGCATACGAGAGATATTAAACTGAAAATACAATCAATTCAATTGATTCTCTTCATAATTTCTGGGGAAATTTTCCAAGAACAAATAAAACGTATTGGATGGGTTTTTATTTTGCTCGAAAACCTTTCCCCGTTTTTGTATACCCGTTCGGTTTGATTTGAGTTTGACTCGAATAGGACCATTAGAGCGGTAAAGCCAGTATAGAAGGTTTGGGTTCGATTTTTACACCCCTATTCGATAATATTTTTTTAAGGAAAATGAGTTAGCGTCACCCGATGGCACCCAATGTCGGCACCACCCTCTCACAAGCAATAAATATGGACCCCCAAAATAATGGATAAATCCCATAAAATAAGTGGGGACCCCAATAATAAGGGTTGCATGTGAGAGGGTGGCGCCGAAATTGAGCGTCACCCGGTGACGCCGTATCATTATCTTTTTAAAGTCGGCTTTGAGATTAAAAACTTTTCTTTATGCTTTTTTCACATGTATAACTAAATTTGGCGGGTTTTATGAAATGTGCTTGTCCTTTTATACTTTTTTTTATGTTAAATGCGACTAAAGTCGCTAAACCGTCAAATATCGATATTAATGGGTGATTTGGCATATGATTTGCTAAGGACACAATTGATTACGATATTTTTTTTTTCTTTTTTGACAGCAATACTAGCTTACAATAGAGCTTTCTGGACAAAATTATGAGTTATCCTATTCACTCTCCTAGGACAATAACTAAGAGAACAGTGGAAACAAGACGCAGTAGACTTAAGATCCTGGATAATGCAACTAATAGACGCAATCGCCTTCTCCGCTTCGACAACCTGCATAACTAAAATAAACATATAATTATACAAATATCAACTAACTTAATTGATAAAGTCATGAGTGTTGATTCAGGACATATGTCTGAATTATGTTAGCATTATGTTTGTCGGGTACTTTGCAAGTTTGCATGATTATTTCTTGTCTAGTTAAACCGTTTTTCTCTTGGACCGTAACTACATGAGGTGAACTTAGCTAAACATACAGAAATTACTTAGAGCTGGGAATTAAGTCCAAAAGAACGAACCATAATATGCTAAAGTTGAATCTATTACGGAGTATGAGTATTACCTAAGAATTGGATCAAAATACACAAAAAGTTGGACACCTGTCCAGGATGCCGGAAAAAAATGGCTCGTGCCTCCGCCACTGATTCTTTTTGATCAAATCGATATAATTATACTAGACCAATACAACTGATATTCCGACTTTAAAAAAAAAAAAGTAGGGCAAAAAACACAACTGTTCATTCCACCCCTCACAGAACAATGTTGATGTCCCTCCTATGATCACAACAAGTACCAACAATTCAATGCCATGGTAGAAAGACATACTTAAACCAAACTTTTAATCACAAAAGATGCAAGATAACTTGTCTGAATGCTCGACGCCTCAACAGAATTCCGAACTAAACAGAAGAAGGGACACATGAATCTCGTACTTAAAACCAGGATAGTCTAAACCTGATCTCAAATTCTGATGGTTCCGAGAAAAAGCTTGAGGAATCGACACTTTCAACTTCGATGCTTCTTAGAGGATGCGTATAACAGTGCACTTTACGCTTCAGGATATCCAAGATCGGCTATAGAAAACAGAAACATGAAAAAGATTAGTTCTAGGGCGACCTGTATTGAAAAACCTCATAGAGAGGTTAGTTCTAGGGAGATGTGTGGGAAAAAAACGGTAACCTAAGAGCGATCAGTTCCGTAAAATGATGAATTATATGGTGAAAATATGTGGAAAATCCTTTGATTTGGCGAATACTTTTAGGATTCGGGTTTAATGAATGAACCGGGAAATAAAATGCACCAAAGCGGTCTCCTGGATTCTACTGTATTACTCTATAAATATGTACAGCAGCAATAGCATACCTTAGCAGTAAAATTATGTAAATTTGTTGTTATTGACAGTACATCAGGGTGACAGCACCAAAATAGTCCATCCAGAAATGCCGGAAGTGAAGACTCTGTCGCGTTCCAATATCTTGTTTCACGCAGAAGAGCCTCAAGTGGAGATACTATAGTAGAGTCCGGACTTGCTTCGCGCAGCTTTAACTCCTTGAGTTTGTATGATGGTCCAGTAACTAGATTCCTCAGTTCCTCCTCCTCAACCTCAATCTATACATGCCACACCACGATGATTTGTCATTTCGACAGAAGATAATTAAACATGATAAATGAATCGTCAAATGGGTACAAAGCCATACCTCAACAGAGCTAGACAACTCGATAAGTAGAGAATTGAAGACGTTTGTTTCGAAAAGCTTCTTTTTTAGCTTAACAAGCCAATCAGTGGTGACAGTATCTTGACCATCTAATACAAATGGAACGAATTGAGCATTACAATGATCTAACGCTCTGGTCAACGAGAGAGCGGTCTTTACTTCACAGTTGTACCAAAACTCAAGCAAGGTAGGGGCGTCAACTGTAACCTTCATCACGTCTAAACCCTCAATGATTCGAAGTTCCTTTAGCGAAATGCTTGAGACATCAATACAATTCAGCATTGGGCAACCGGATAATACTAACGTTTCTAACGCGACAAGCTCACGAGCCAACTGAGAAACAATATCATCTGTTATCATAGCACAAACAAACTCCAACTTTCTCAAGTTCTTCAATGCAACAACATTCATGTTCCATGGCCACGGAATAGAACCACACATACCATGATATGCAAGCTGTCTAAGCGGGGATTCTTTGAATTTAGATTGCATTATTCCGTTACCAACAAATTCAGCTGCCTCGTTCACTTTTCTCGTCCAAGGAAGTGAAAGCTTTCCGAGGTAACTTATTGTAATATCTAATTCAACCAAAGGGCAGAAAGATATAATTCTCTGAAGCAAATCCAAATTAACAATTTCCAGGGTTAAAGTAAGATATTCGAGAGAGATGAGTTCCATAGTTTCGTAATATGGCAAAACAACCTTCTCACAATTCAAAACGTTCAACGATTTTGCACGAAATAGAATCTCAGGCAACCTGTATTCCGGTCGACGTCCATAAAGAATCTTGAATTCCAACTCCTCAATTTGGCTTTGCACCGCAATTTCAAACCATTGATCAACCAAAGGTTCAATCTTTTCATCTACAATAGGAAGCTCAAGGTTAAGCTTCGTAATTCTATACCTCTCACTGAAATACCTTTGCATTGTCCTATCTATGAACCCGAGAAAATTCTGAACCGTATCAGTATCATAATAACCATCAAAACGATACTTCGACCATTCCCAATCCCGATCAAAATACTGAAACCGGAAATCCAAGATCGGAATGGAAGACCAAACATCATACCACCTCTTAGACAATACACTTGCACGACACATCTCTTTAGTATCAAGCATTGAGAGAATAGTATGCAGGATAAATTCCGGAAGCTCCGATATTCTATTAACTGAACCCCTTTGCTTCTTCACTATATTTTCCCCAAACCCCATGATTTTTTCACAGGAATTTCGTCGAACAGTTGGTATGCACTATCTAAATTCTTAATCTTTGGTTAATCTAACAAATACCCAAATCACAGTTCCTGATCATATCTTAACTAAAAATTAAAATTCTGAAATACCCATCTCAAATAATTAATCAATAAAAAAAACCGGAAGATAAGAGAACATAAGAGTATACCAGAAGAATTTGAATCAATGGGACATATGGAAGATAGTAAACTGAAAGTACCCTGAAGTTTACTTGTACAAATATGCGATAATAAACATTTGGGTCGTATCGGAAGTAAAAATAGTTCGGAGAGAATGGGAAAATGTGAAGAAGAGCAAGGGTTTTTAAAGGAATTCATAGAATACAGAAGGGCTTCCATTGTTTAGGAAATTGTTCAGAAATTAATTTTGGCGCCAAATCTGTTTATCTTCCATTTTAGGAAATTGTTCACATTTTTACCAACTAAATAAGGCCCAAATAAGACCATGTAAACGGGTTAATTGGGTGCCGGTCGGGACGGGTCGAGTGTGAGTCATTTCGGGATTGCAACCGTTTTTAGGTACGATTGGGTTAGTTTTTTTATCTGGCTAGTATTTGGTGTGTTGTTATAAAGATATCCGGGGATAATGATCTGTCTATGAAATATGAATTTGTGTCGAATTGTATTGGGCTGGGTCATTTTGAGGTACGGGTCAGTTCAAGACCTTTGTTTCATTGTTTGGGTGGAGATTGGGTATAGGCGTATAGCCGTATAGGTAACGTCGTTCGGGTTGGACAGTTCATATCAAGTCTAGCTCTAATCCACACCTTTTCGACAGAAGGGTAATGTTGGAGTTAGTACTCCAAATTTTGTGATATTAGTTTCTAGCTAGGTAGCACGAACACTCCTCATAATTAGCCGTCCCGTGTTAGACACAGTGACTCGTCGAACACACGCTGACACGCCTAAATATATCGGATACCTATAAATGAAGAATGAGATGTCAAACACTGAAAGATATTGACTAGAAGACAGGTTTAGTCAAAGTCAAATTTTACCTTTAATTATATAATTTAATATCAAATACATTTATAAAATAAAACGATATGTTCCTTTAACCCCTAAACTAGATATGTTCTTTTTAAGCGATCCTTAATAAGTATTGAAAAATGTACTCTCAAAAGATGTAGAATTTCTCGGTTTATTTATAATACACCACGTTTTTTATGAAATGCGCTGTGTGCTTTTTTTTTCTTTTCTAAGTTATAAACATGATTAAAGTCGTTAAACCGTTAAATATCGATATTAACTAGCTTAACTGATGAAGTTATGACATTGAGTTCCAATTATAACGTACGGAGTATGTTGACCTATTAACTAGCTTAACTGATGAAGTTACAAGTGTTAATTCATGACATGAGTTCGATTTATGTTAGCATCATGTTTGTTGGGTAGTTTGCATGAATCATTTGTTTTCATTACACTCTTTTCTTTTGGACTACAACTGCATAATCTAAATTTAACTAAACATTAAAAAAGCATCGAGAGTAAAATTATATAATCTAAACGTAACTTAAAAAAGCATCATGTTTGTCGGGTAGTTTGCATGAATCATTGGTGATACACAGATACTGATTGACTGATGTCTTACAAGTTACAACCAATTAAAATAACGTAAAAAAGAGAACATGGTTGTGACTTGTGAGAATCGAGAGGTCACAAATACCTCTTCTTCCCAAACAAGAATAATAGACGTATAAAAGATTCAAAGGTTAAAAGGGAACGAGAAGGACACATGATCAAAATGCAGACCAGGACAGGCACCAAAGCCCTCCATAAGTCCATACACAATTATACTATACGATCAATACAACTGATATAGTTAATATTCCGATTAAAAAAAAGTCGGACGAACACCAGAATTGTTCATTCCACCCCTCAAAGTACGATATCAATGTTCTTCTCAAGATCCCCACAAGTAAGAGGATTCAATGCCATGGTAGAAAGACGTAACAAGTACAGAGTGCGCAACACCTCAACAGAATACCGATCTAAACAAAAGAAGGGACACATGAATCTCGTTACTCGTACTGAATTCATATATTTGAGATTTCTGTTAGCTAAACTTAAAACCAGGACAGTCTAAACCTGATTTCAAATTCTGATGGTTCCGAGAGAAAGCTTGAGGAATCGACACCTTCAACTTCGATGCTTCTCAGGGGATGCTTATAGCAGCGCACTTTGCGCTTCAGGATATTCAAGATCGACTGTAGAAAACAGAAACATAAAAGAGATTAGTTCTAGGGAGATATGTGTTGAAAAATCTCCTAGACAGATTTGTTCTTGGGAGAGGTATGGGGAAAAATGGGAACATAAACAGGATCAGTTCCAGAAAATGATGCATTAAATGGTGGAATTACAGGTTAAGTGCTTGGATTTGGCTAATACTTTCAGGACTCGGTTTAATGAATGAATCAGAAAATAAAATGCGCCAAGTACAGCAGATCCTGTTTAGATCTCCTGGATTCTATTACTCGATAGATATGTACAGCAGCAAGTACACCCATATAAACAAGACCAACAAAGAATTCCACAAGTTCTGATACGGTGGATGGTCGTTGAATAAACGTAAGTTTATTTATGAGAAGCGAAACAGTCACTCAACACCTCCGTAGGGTGATTCATTATGCCAAAGGGTAAAGTTTTCCACCACCCAAACGAAACATACTAATACACGTCTAAACGGTCATACAACAATGTAACACAGCATACCTTAGCAGTCAAATTATATAAATTTGTTGTTATCGATAGCACATCAGGGCGGCAACACCAAAACAGTCCATCCAGAAAGGCCGGAAGTGAAGATTCTGTAGTTTTCCAATATCTTGTTTCGCGCAGAAAGGCCTCAAGTGAAGAATCTGTAGGGTCCGGACTTGCTTCACGCAGCTTTAACTCCCTGAGTTTGTATGACGGGCCAGTAGCTAGATTCCTCAGCTCCTCCTCCTCTACGTCAATCTACAGATGCCAAAATAATTAAAACGACACCACGATGATTTGTCATTTCGGCACAAAACAATTAATCATAATAAATGAATCATCATTTGGGTATAAATTCATACCTCGAGAGAGGTAGATAAATCGATAACTAAAGATTTGAAGAAGTTTGTTTCGAAAAGAATCTTCTTTAGCTCAACAAGCCAATCAGTGGTGATAGTATCTTCACCATCTACCACCAATGGGGCGAATTGGGCATTACAGTGATCTAACGCACTGGTCAATGAGAGAGCGGTCTTCACTTCACAGTTGTAAAAAAACTCAAGCAAGTTAGGGGTATCAACTGTAACTTTCATCACGTCTAAACCCTCAATGATTTGAAGTATCTTTAGCGAAATACTTGAGATGTCAATGCAATTCAGATCTGGGCATTCAGATAATACTAACCTTTCTAACACGACAAGCCCACGAGCCAACTGAGAAACAATATCATCTGTTATCCTAGCACGAACAAACTCCAAATTTCTCAAGTTCTTCAACGCAAACACATTCATGTTCCATGGCCACGGAATAGATCCACCCATACCATTATATGCAAGCTTTCTAAGCGGGGATGCTTTGAAGTTTGATTGCACAATTTCGTTACCAACAAACTCAGCTGCCTCGTTCACTTTTCTGGTCCAAGGAAGTGAAAGTTTTTCGAGGTAACTTATCGTAATATCTAATTCAACCAAGGGGCATAAAGATATAATTCTCTGAAGCAAATCCAAATTAACAATTTCCAGGGTTAAAGTAAGATATTCGAGAGAGATGAGTTCCATGGTTTCGTAATATGGCAGAAGAACATTCTCACAATTCAAAACTTTCAACGATTTTGCACGAAATAGAATCTCAGGCAACCTGTATTCCGGTGGACGTTCATAAAGAATCTTGAATTCCAACTCCTCAATTTGGCTTTGCACCACAATTTTAAACCATTGATCAACCAAAGGTTCAATCTTTCCATCTACCATAGGAAGCTCAAGGCTAATCTTCATGATTCTGTACCTCTCAGTGAAATACCTTCGCATCGTCCTATCTATGAACCCGAGAAAACTTTGAAGCGTACCAGTATCATAATAAACATTAAAATCATATTTCGACCTATCCCAATCTCCCTTAAAGTACTGAAACCGAAAATCCAAAACCGGAATAGACGACCAAACATCATACCATCTCTTAGATAATACACTAGCGCGACCCGCCTCTTTAGTATCAAGCATTGAGAGAATCAAATGCAGGATAAAATCCGGAAGCTCGGAAATTCTATCAACTGTACCCTTTCGCATCTTCGCTACATTTTCCCCAAATCCCATGATTTTCTCACAGGAATTTCGTCGAACACTTGGCATGCACTATCTAAATTCTTAATCTTTAGCTAATCTAACAAATACCCAATTCAAATATCTTGATCATATCTTTACTATAAATTAAAATTCAGAAATGCCCAACTCAAACAATTAATAAAAAATACAGTAATGCATAAAAGTATACCAGAAGAAGTTCAATCAATCGGACACATTGAAGATATTAAGCTGAAACTGCCCTCTCAATTCAATACTACATATATACGATAATAAACATTTGGGTCGGAACGGACGGAAACAATAAATCGGAGAGTATATGAGAATTTGGAGAAGAGCAAGAGTTTTTAAAGGAATTTATAGAATACAGAGGGGTTTCCATTGTTTAGGAAAATGTTCAGAAATTAATTTTGGCGCCAAATCTGTTTATCATCCATTTAACCAACTACCCAAGGGCCAACGCCTCACTTAAGACCGGTAAACGGGTTAATCGAGTGCCGGTTGGGCCGGGCCGAGTGTGGGTCATTTCGGGGTTGCTATCTTTTCTTAGTGCTTTTTCTTTAGACGGCTGTTTCTATTCTGAAATAAGACGAGTAACATGTCATCATTTTACAATAAAATGTTATTATTTTCTGATAACATGTTACCATTATTTTTCACATTATTTTCAGGGTAAAAAGTAACACCTCTAATCATAACATTTTGTGGATTAAATGGTTACATTTTCTTAAAAAATGGCAACATTTTATCCGTCTTATTTCAGACGGGAAAATAGCCCGTTTGAAATAAGAATTGGCGATCTTTTCTAGGTGTGATTGGGTCTTTTTTAACACTCTAGGTGTGATTGGGTCTGTTTTTGACACGGGTTAGTATTTGGTGTGTTGTTATAAAAAATTTCGGGGATAATGTTGGTATATGAAATATACACAAATACTATCCCACAACCAGTTTTAACAACAAGTTGTTGAGCTCTTACACAAAACTCTGAGCTATTTTACTAAGGCGATGTTTGATAAACGACATATTGGCCAATTTTCAGCATATTCAAAGGTTTTAGTATGTTTGACCAATCAATATGCTAATTTTAATGTTTGACAAACAACATATTGAAACAACATATTTGCCTATTTGGGGTCAATATGTTGTTTTGTAATATACTGCTTACCCCAGCATATTGGTTAGCATATTGTAAAATAGGAAATTTTTCTCCATTTTATAAAGAAAACTAACAATCTACTAATCGTAATCTCTCAATTACCAAACACTCAAATTAATTCTACAAATTATAATATGTTAGTCAAACCTTCGCATAAAATCTGCTTTTGCAATCTGTTTATGTTGAAATTAATCCGCTGTTTACCAAACAGGGCATAAGTTATAGCGTTTAATAATTATTCTGTTAAGCTCAATAACTTTGTAGCATATCTCAATAATTTTTGTTAATAAAGCTCAACAACTTTATAACAAAGCTCAACTACATTGAATAATACAACCAGTTATATAATACATTAACTGGATATACAAGTAACGTCGATCGGGTTGGACATTTTTATCAATTCTAGCTCTAATTCATACCTTCAACAAAGGGGTATTGCACTATTGCTCGAATTAGTGCTTCGAAATCTATGTCATTATTTTCTAATAATTTGGAATAATGATGTAGTAGACTATTTAGTATGTGTATATTAAGTCAAAAAAAAAAAAAATATCGGTTAGTTACACCGTCAGCATCATATTCCCCCTCGTGGTTACTTCACACCAAAAAAAAAAAAAAGCCAGTGATCAACCAATTTTTTAGTGGTTTTATTCAGCAGTTAAATTAGAGACTTGTAGCATTCTTATAATTAGATCAATAGGAATGTATATGTAAACCATGATCTGCAATTCTGCAGACAACCTAACGGCTAAACCTCATTTAAGTAAGAAAAATGAAAGGGCGCCACCGGGTGATACCCAATTTGGGCGCCACCCTCTCACATGGGGTGAGTGTGGACCCCTTCAATTAAGAATGGTTGTGAGAGGGTGACACTCAATTTGGACGTCACCCGGTAGCGCCCTATCACTATCTTTAAGTAATATGTAGGAAACGAAAGTAAACTCGAGAGTGACCTTGTCGTAGTTAACATCACAATTACCAAGTTCGCGTAGGCTGAAGAATGAACCATAATATCGTGTTCGATTTGTGGTTCTACCAGTAGAGCTGATATAACTAATATTCCGATTTAAAAAAAAAAAACGTCAGGCGAACAACACAATTGTTCATTCCAGCCCTCACAGTACGATGTTGATGTCCTTCCCATGATCACAACAAGCCGCAACGATTCAATGCCATGGTAAAAAGACCTAAACTAAACATTGAATACAAAAAGGTGTCAGATAACTTGACAGAGTGTTCAACGCCTCAACAGAATTCCGAACCAAACAGAAGAAGGGATGTATTAATCTTGTACTAAATACATATATTTGAGATCTCTACAAGCTAAACTTAAAACCAGGACAGTCTTAACCTGAACTCAAGTTCTGATGGTTCCTCGAGAAAGTTTGAGGCATCAACACCTTCAATTTCGATGCTTCTCAGGGGATGCTTATAGCATTGCACTTTCTTCTTCAGGATATTAAAGATCGACTATAAAATGGATAAATACGAGGAATTATTACTTTCGGGAAATGATGCATTATGTGGTGGACATATATGAAAATTGTAAAGCAAGAAGACAGACAAAGAATTCCAGCTAGGGTCACATTTTTCCAAAAAATATGATCAATATAAACAAGAAGATCAACAAGAATTCCACGAGTTATGATACCGGTGGGTCATGTCATGTCAAGTCAGTCTTGACGAGGTTATATGAGAAGCAGAACAGTTACCCAACACCTCCGCAAGGTGATGCATTACATCAAGGGGTAAAGTTCCCCACCACCCCCTCACATCAAATCTAAGTGTCCCAATTTCGCCATTTTTGTAAGAGAGATTTTGAATTATAGCACCCCCACCACCTATACCCCATATACACGATAACAAGACCCGCCAAGTTAATTTAATAAGACAGCAAACCATATAACAAACAGAACATACCATGCGTTAAGTCAAATTATGTAAACTTGTTATTATAGACATAATATCAGGGTGGCAGCACCCCAGCACTGAAAAGCATACCTTAGCAGTCAAATTATGCGAACTTGTTATTGACAGAATATCAGGGTGGCAACACCAAAACAGTCCATCCAGAAAGGCCGTTAGTGAAGATTTCGTAGAGTCCCAGGCACTTGTTTCACGCAGCTTTAGCTCTCTGAGTTTGTATGACGGGCCAGTAACCACATTCTTTAGTTGCTCCTCCTCTATCTCAATCTATAGAAGTCGACATAATCTTAGGCAAGATTGTACGAGCCTTACTCATAAATACACCATCACGACACGACTCTGATTACTATGATGGGTGCAAGACAATTAAACATAATAAATAAGTCATCAAATGGGTAGAAAGTCATACCAGAGAATTAGACAACTCAATCAATAAAGATTTGAAGGCGCTTGTTTCTACGAGAAACTTCTTTAGCTTAACAAGCCAAACCGTAGTGATAGAATCCAGCACGAACAACGGAAAGAATTGAGCATTACAATGATCTTGCACTCTGCTCAACGAGAGAGGGGTTTCTAATTCACAGTTGTACCAAAACTCGAGCAAGTTAGGGGCGTCAACAGTAACCTCTGTCAAGTCTTCACACTCAACGATTGCAAGGTCCTTTAGCGAAATGCTTGAGACTTCAATGGATTTCAGCCCTGTGCATGTAGCTAATACTAAGCGTTCTAAAGCTACAAGCCCGTGAGCCAACTCAAAAACTATATCATCTGTTATAGTAGCACAAACAATCTCCAACTTTCTCAAGTTCTTCAACGCAAAGACATTCATGTTCCATGGCCACGTAATACATTTAGAGAGGCCATCATATGCAAAATATCTAAGCGGGGAAGCTTTGAAGTTTGATTGCATTATTCCACTATTGACAAATTCAGTTGCCTCGTTCACTTTTCTTGTCCAAGGAAGTGAAAGTTTCCCAAGCTCTTCTATTGTAATATCTAATTCAACCAAGGGGCAAAAAGTGATGATCCTTTGGAACATATCCATATCTACATTTTTCACGATTAAAGTAAGATATTCGAGAGAGATAAGTTCCATGGTCTCATAATATGGCATCACAACATTCTCACAATTCAAAACTTTCAATGATTTTGCACGAAATAGAATCTCAGGCAGCTTGTACCGCGACAAAATTACATTACCTACATTTAATTCCAACTCCTCGATTTGGTTTTGTACCGCAATCTTCAACCATTTACCAACCAAAAGGTCCATCTTTTCATCCATCATGGGAAGCTCAAGGTTAAGTTTCAGTATTCTATACTTCCGAGTACAGTACCGTTGCATAGTCTTATCTATGAACCCCAAAAAACTCTGATAATACGCATTACTATAATAAGCAAGTAAATCAACTTTTGAACGATTCCAGTGTACCTTAAAGTACTTAAGCTGAAAATCCAAGAACGGAATGGAAGACCAAACATCATACCACCTCTTAGACAACACACTAGCACGACCCGCTTCTTTAGTATCAAGCATTGAGAGAATATTATGCAGGATAAATTCCGGAAGCTCCGAAATTCTATCAACTGTACCCTTTTCCACGAATTTTTTGCTAAAATGGGCGATTTTGACTAATTATTTAACGAAATGGGTCGACTTTGAAATTAATTACCCAAAATGGGTCTACGTCATACCCGAACCTAAGTTTGTATTTAAGTCGCCATCTCGGTTGGCGACCATACCGAAATTGCAACCAAACCTAAATTTTGCTGTTATGATAATTGAGCATAAAATCGCCATGGGGGCTGGCGACTTGGCCTAAAGTCGCCATGCACCTTGGCGACTTGAATGGGCAGTGTTTGGGCCAATTTTGACGAAATAGCTGAGTATGTCTCAGATTCAAGTAGCCATGGGGGATGGCGATTTGGCCTAAAGTAGCCATGGCGGCTGGCTACTTGGCCTAAATTTTTTTTTTCCTGATTTGGGGCTATGAAATTGGGAAGGGGAGGGTAGTCGCGGAAATATGTCTTCGAAGTAAGTCGCCAAGCGCCGTGGCGATTTGACCCTTGACCATAGCTTCGTAAATTTCAAGCCTACGTGGACCCATTTTCGACAATTATTTTGGGAATCGACCTATTCCGTTAAATAATTAGTGAGACTCGCCCATTTTAGAAACGGATTCCTTTTCCATCTTTGCTACATTTTCCCCAAACATCATGATGTTTTAACAGGAATTTCGTCAAACAGTTGGTGTGCACTATCTAAATTCTTAATCTTTAGCTAATCTAAAAAATACCCAATTCATAATTCTTGTTCATATCTTTACTACAGAATTAAAATTCTGAAATACCCATCTCAACAATTAAATACCACAGTTATGCAAAATACTCAATCAAAATAAAATAAAATAAAATAAAATAAAATAAATTAGATGATAAGGAAAACGGAAAATTTATGGGGTACCCTCGAACTTTTCTATTTTGTACATGGTACCCAACTTTTTAAGTTTGTGTACATTATACCCTCCATGTTTGATTTTTATGCACAATATACCCTTTTTGTCGCTGTAAAAAAACTCAATTGCGCATAACTCCTAGACCGAAATTCATAATCGGCCAATTTTTGTTCCTAAAATGATTATCTCGTCATAATCTACGATTTGTGGAAAAAAAAAATTGTCGACTGACATTTTATAGGGTTTTTTTTAACGAAAATCTCAAAACAACCATATCTTCGATCTTAAATTTCCGAATGACCATTTTCGTTTTATCAATTTATAGATCTCGAAGAGGTAATCAATTTGAAAAAAAAAATTAGTCAATTTCGATTTCTAGTCTATAATTTATGAACGATTGAAAATTTTAAAAACGATAAAAAAGGCACGTTGTGCTTGAAAATCAAATTTCAAGGATATTATGTGCACAAACTTAAAAAGTTGGGTACCACGTGAAAAATGGCAAAGTTTGAGGGTACCACGTGAATTTTCCGTAAAGAAAACACAAGTATATACCATAAGGGTTTGAATCAATCGAACACAAGGTATTATAAATTGGAGAGTAGATATTTATACAAAGGAATATCTAAGCTAATTACAGCAAGAATATAAACTATTTAGTATTTACGGAAGGAAATTACAGAGTGTAAAAACAGAGTAAACAGGGGAAGATTTTTTATTACGTGAAAATGTGAAGAAGAGCTAGGGTTTGAAGAATATAGTAAGTCAGCAACTACGAGGAGTAGACATTCAAACGGGTCTCGGGTCGGGTCATACGGGCCAGGTTATATACGGGTCGGGTCATACGGGTCACATGTCGGATTATGGTCAGAATACGGGTTAAGAAATAATTTTTAACGTCTTTTTTAAACGATTTTTTTAATTTAAAAAATATTTTTTAAAAAAGTAAAACATATTTAAAACTATTATTTAAATCATACGGAGTATTCAACATTTACATTAATTATATTGACCTAATTACTAAAATAAAGTTTTTTAATAATTATTTTATTATTAAATATTATAAAAGTTATATAAAATTTACCTTTTAGTTGAATTTGCAATTTTAAGTAATAAAAAAAAATAACTATATTTTCAAATATAATTTATAAATATTAATATTTTTAATAAAATTCATGATTTTCCTTTGACCCAACGGGTCGACCCGTTCGGGTCGGCTCTCGACCCTAAAATAACGGGTCATTTTCGGGTTCGGGTCAAACGGGTCAAGGCTCTTATGAATGTCTTCTTGAAGTCTGTGGATGATGATGATGATGATGATGATGATGATGATGATGATGATGATGATATCGAATTTGATGAAGAAAAAAGCGGAAATGCTGAACTTGGACCTCCTTGTGATATCGGAGAGTTGAAGTTAAACCTGTACACATATCAGGAACTATCAATCTCCTCGCTTTCAGCGTTTTTAAATGGTTTATTCTGGACTTGCCACCCTCCTATAATTTCTTTGCGAGTTAATTCTGGATATTTTAAATTGGCAGTTGAGGTATGGTCTTGTTTTCGCTTCGTGTTATTTTCAGTCGAATTAACTTATGACTTGAGTTTATTAAAAATCGATCAGCAAAGGAAATTTGGGCTTATTTTGAACTCACAGTCGTCGTTTTGCAGCCTTTGCTGAATAAAATGGTGGATATGGTCAAATGTTTGAGACATCCTTTGAAACGGATTGAAGTTGGAGAGACTACTAGTGGCTTTGATGTTCTCGACGTACAGATGAAACTGTATTGGTGAAGAAATGCAGTATCTCAGTCTGTAGTTGATAGCGCTGCAAATGTGATGGACATAGCAGTACGACAGAACGTTGATTTCATGCAGTACGACATTGACACTCATTTGACAGGCCGAATTTAGAACATACCAGGCAGGGGGGAACCTACATAGTAGCAAAGGGTAGCACTCGCTACCCCAAATTCCCAGAAAATGATTAAGATTATCGATTTTTGCTACTCCAATTTCTTTAAATATGCACCTTAACATAAGTGTAAAACAACATCAGAAAAATTCGCTACCCCAAAATTTTATTTCTGGGTTCGCCCCTGATACCAGGCAGTCTTTGTAATTGTGTCTATATGGACTATATAGTTCGGTTTTTTCTTGATTTCTTCTGATACCGGAAATTTTCTTGTTATAGCCAAATTCAATCTGGTAAACGCCCAAATTAAGTCGTGTGTGGTTTTTTAGGTGCAATTGCTTATATATTTACTCTAATTGTTTTCATTGGTTTGTTCAACAAAAAGAAGAGAAAACTGTTAATGTTTTTTTCAGTTGGTCCGCAGTACGAACCGTTGTGGACAAGTTTCGAAATCATCGTCACAACCCAAACATTACACTCGCTTATCACCACTTTCATAATAAGACAACTCTTACCAATTTACCATCTCATTTACCATCAGTGAAGATCATCTGTCCACTTTTGTTTCCCATTTTGTGTCTCCCTCCGTACATATCTCGACATATCATTTGTTGCAAATAAAAAATGAAGAATAATTATGATAATGCTTTGATGTGTCAAGATGTGTATAGAGTGAGACACAAAATGAGACACCAAATAAGACAGAGGATCCTCACTAGTTGAAATAATAGACGAGCTCACATATACAAACAAAAACCGAACTTGTGTTAGCCTATAGGCTTAAAAAGTGATAACACCTGATAATAAGTCAAAGGTTCAAATACACCTTTACATTTTACCATACATTTATGATTTATCCACACTAACAAAACATTTACCATACATTTATGTACTAGTGACTTAGTGAGTAGCGCCCTTGCACCTCATTTGACACCGAAAAAATATGTCAGCCAGGAATTTGGCGTCTTTGCTAATTGGTTTTCTTATTTTAATCAGACAGGAATTGCAACTGTTAATTTCAGAGTTAGGGTGTGCACACCATCTGTTCGACGAAATTCCTGACTGAAAATGTTACCTGATTCCAAGAAATCAAAGACTGGGCAGTTAAATTCTAAGGATAGGTTATCGAATTTACCGGATTTTATCATATATCATATCATTTCTTATCTGGGTACCAAAGAGGCGTATAGAACTAGCGTCTTGTCGAAAGATGGAAGTCAGAAATCCTGGATACTTTCAAAAATCCTCGCTTTCAGCTTTACTAGATGGTTTATTCTGGACCTGCCATCCCGATATAATTTCTTTACGAGTTCATTTACGATCTTATAGCTTTACAATCGAGGTATGGCCATGTTTTCGATTTCTCTCATTTTCAGTCGAACAAAGTTATTCGTTTCATTATTTGCGCCTCTTATGTTATGAATTACCAGTTGGTTCAGTACTGATAATTTCCGTCATATGTCAGCCGAACACACATCTTATGTTATGAATTACCAGTCAGTTCAGTACTAATCGTCTAATCGTACATTCAGCTGCCTGACTCTGCATTCAAATTTATTATGAGTTTACTTTTTGTTAGGTTAGCAAGCTTATTATGAGTAACAGGAAATTGAGTAGCGGTCATGTTTCGTTTTGTTAGGTTAGCAAGCTTTATTATGAGTTTACTTTTTTTTTTTTCAAGCTCGGGTGAGATCGAAATTAGCTAGTTTCCATATCTGATGCGGAGATGATGAGAATCCTACCTTGCTTCCATATCTTGGTTTTAGATATTTTTATTACCAATTCAATTTCCTATTGTAATTTGTACACTTTCCTTGTTCTAGAGTTCTTCTGTCCTTAGGTTATTATATTGGCTCTATTATATAACAAAATCGTATCGTATTTTTGTACTCAGCCCTAATTTATTCTACTATATATATTTACCTCTTTATTATTCATGAGTGAAATACAGTACACACACTTTCAATCAACTTTAGATAGAAGTTTTACAACCTGTTTCACGGAATTCCTCGGAAAAAATGACGCCCGATTGCAATAACCCAAAACATGGGGAGTTTAATTCTACGGATAGGCTCTCAGATTTACCGGATTTTATCATACATCATATAATTTCTTATTTGCGTAAGGAAGAGGCGTATAGAACTAGCGTCTTGTCGAAAAGATGGAATCAAATCTTCGCTACAAACTCAAATCTGGATTTTTATCATTATTATAACAACAAGTTTACTACGGAAATGATTCCAAGAGTTTTGGAATATATAGATACTCGAATGCAAAAATTTTCAAAAGAAAACCTGCGTCTGACGAAGTTCAAACTTGCACTTCCGGCTAATGATTTACTGTTGCCTTCCAAAGTTGATGAGTGGCTTGAGATAGCCTTGCGTAACCAAGTTGCGGAAATTACACTTGGAGGTCCTATTAACTACAAATTACCCCATATTCTGTTTCGTGCCAAGTCGTTAAAACATCTTGATTGTGATGATGTTGAGATACCATACTATGAAGCTGTGGATCTTGTGTCTCTCGAGTATTTGCATTTATGTCGTGATGTCGTTTTAGAGGAGCGTATGCTATTTCATATTGTTAGTTCATGTCCGAACCTGAAAGAATTGGTTCTCTCATTTTGCCCTGGCTTCAAAAATTTGGTGATTCCACGTCATAGTAAACTGGAGGATCTCTATATTGGGGGACATGTACCTGAAGACGGCGGGAAAGTCATTCTCGAGACTTCTAGTCTTAGGTCTTTTCAGTACAATACCCAAGGCGTGAACCCTTGGCCGATTATCTCAAATCGTGGTTTATTGAGAAATTTGAGGCATCTAAGCGTTTTTGGTCTTTCTATTACAGGTGAGGATTTTGCTAAACTAGTACCGGAACTCACCTCGCTAGAGAAATTGATGTTTTGTGGCTGTGATATGCTGTCGAGTATCAAAATATCGCATACCCAACTAAAACATACTCCCTCCCAGTCGTCATAATGTTCCCATTTGATAATGGCACGATACTTAAGGAAAAGTATTAAAATAAGAGTAAAAGAATTGTGTGGGGTTGGTGATAGGAGAGAGGGATGAATTATTAGTAGTTAAATAAAGAATTGTGGGGCCAAAACATAAAAGAAAGTAATAAAATAGGAGTAAAAGAGTTGTGTGGGGTTTGGTGATAGGAGAGAGGAATGAATAAAATAAGAGTAAAAGTTTCTAAAAATAGAAAGGGGAACATTACTTGAATAATCCGTTTTGGGAAAGAGGGAACATTATAGTGACTGGGAGGGAGTATATGCTTAGATCATTGCGACAATTTGTTAAATGTTGTGATTGATGCTCCAAATTTGAATAAGTTCAAATTTAATGGCGATATAGAAGCGTCCTTATCTATCACTATTCATAGTCAAGCCAATTGTAACATCCAAATCAATACGTGTGTTTCGTATTTTGACACTGACGAATTTATCAAATTGAAGAAGCTCTTGAAAGGACTAAATAGTTGCAATGTTTTGAATATCTCGTTCCTCGGGGAATTATCTAAGGTATCGCAAATAAGCTGCATATATATAATTGTTTAGACGATGAGTTTATGTTTTCTTTAGCTTTGCTAACAACTCTTATGATTGTGTTCTTGAAGTATGATGATGGTGATGGTGATGGTGATGGTGATGGTGATGGTGATGGTGATGGTGATGGTGATGGTGATGGTGATGGTGATGGTGATGGTGATGGTGATGGTGATGGTGATGGTGATGGTGATATTGAATTTGATGAAGAAGAAAGCGGAAATGCTGAACTTGGACCCCCTTGTGATATCGGAGAGCTGAAGTTAGACCTGTACTTATATTCGGAACTATCAAGCTCCTCGCTTTCAGCGTTTTTAAATGGTTTATTTTGGACTTGCCACCCTCATATAATTTCTTTGCGAGTTGAGTGTGACTGTTGTAAATTGATAGTTGAGGTATGGTCTTGTTTTTGCTTTGTGTTATTTTCAGTCGAATTAGGCACTGAAATGGGTCACAAATTAACTTATACTCCGTATGCTTGGTAACAAGTTTGGGAATGAGTAGTGTTTTTCGATATATCTCTCTTATTGAACTCACTCTTGTTGTTTTACAGACTTTGCTGAATAACCTAGTGGATATGGTCAAATGTTTGAGACATCCTTTGAAACGGATTGAAGTTGAAGAGACTACCAGTGGCTTTGATTTCCTCGACGTACAGATGAGACTGTGTTGGTGAAGAAATGCAGTATCTCAGTCTGTAGTTGATGGTGCTGCAAATGTGATGGACATAGCAGTACGACATTGACGCTCATTTAACTGGCCGACAGAACGTTGATTTCAAGCACACTATTTTTAGGACATACCCGGCACTATATCAGTTCGGTTTTTCTTGATTTCTTTTGATACCGGAAATATTCTTAATCTGGTAAACGCCCAAATTAACGTCTGTGTGTGTTTATTAAGAGCAATTGCCTATATAATTGTTTTCATTGGTTTGTTCAAACAAAAAAAAATCTGTTAATTGTTTTTTTTTCTGTTGGTCCGTAGTATGAACCAATGTTGAAAATCTTGTTACTCGATCAGTCTAATCAGGTACCGTGTATGGGGTACTGGTTTCGACATTGAGTGTGAATCTGTGATGCAGCCTGTTATTTACCTCCATTACTGTATTTCAATACGACATTCAGTTGGATTGTTAGATTGACTGAATCACAATGAAAGACATCATCTTTCTTTCAACTAGATTGTAGACTGTAGTATCTATTTTGCATTATCGCGCTCTCATACAAAGTTTGCTATGGACTACTTTTGTTGATGCTTTAAGGACCCATGTCGTCCTGCAAACCGGAGTTTCTTACCTAGTTTTGCCCAAAATGCAGTGACGTTTATCTTTGAAACCTTCACAAATCGGTCTTAATTTTCTTGATTTCTTGTGATACCATATGACATATACTTCGTATAAAATATCCAAATTCTAAATCAGTTACAAATTCAGGCATAAAAAGTTAAAATACATATTTATAAACATCAAACAGCTTTGATGCCCCCGAAAAAAAAAAAGAAAAAAAAAACACTAGCTTAGTTTTTTTTTTTTTTTTTTGTCAGAATGAAAAAAGATTGCTTAGCTTAATATGATAATACACTAGCTTAGTTGAGATAATACTGACAAAAACTGAACTCGTGTTAGCCTAGAGGCTTAGAAAGTGATAACCTGATAAAGTTCAAATTCAACCTAAAATAAAACTATCGTTTATTGCTCTTTCACATACGCATTTTACTCTTTCACATACATAAATTACCATTTTATCCCTTTTACTTTTTCAACTTTCTCTCATCCCTATCTTTCGTACTGCATGTTAAAAATAATTAATAAAACCAACAACCCACTACCGCCACTTCCATCCCCGTATCTGGCCACCACTATCTTTGGTACTGCATAAAACTCATCATCCCTAGAAACTCTGAGACTAAACATGATATATGATTCGTAATGAACTGAGTATGAATCGATTTTCTTCTCAAACAAACATGATATATGATTCTTAATGAACTCAATAGCACGCATGAATCGATTTTCTTCTCGAACAAACATGATATATGATTTGTATGAACTCAAAAGCACGAATCATAATAAAGACACCCAAGAGAAACTTATTGCTTATTTGCTAACATACGAACTTTTCTACCAGATTTGGTGATTTCGTCCAATTTCTAGAAATAATACCTTTATATTGACCAAATGTTCCTCGCCAAAATTAACACAAAACAATCAAGTCGCATAAATTAATGTAATGTTTTGATAAATTAGACTAATTACTTGTTTGATATGAGAATTAAATTTCATAATTGAAGAATTTGAGTGAAATTTAATTAGGTTTTATGAGGAAGAGAAAAGATAAAATTAAGGGTTTTTTTTTGTAGAAAGAAGGGTAGTATTTGGAAACATTATGAAAATATGTATGTGAAAGAGTAAATGTCGTATGTGAAAGAGCAACACCCTATATAAATACCAAAAATTATGGTTAAAGTACCGCATTGAAAACTGGAGAAAATAAATGTGGGAGATCATTGCGAAGAAGCCGGAGTACTATCTAGTATCTACGATAAACCATCTTAACCAAAACCTTAAAGTGATGGTTGAAGTCTAATGTCAAGGAACCATCTCAACCAAAAGCTTAAGCTGATGGTTGAAGTTCCTTGATTCGTTTTATACTCTAACACTCCCCCTCACACGAAGGCCCATTTTTTGTTTTCTGTTTGGGCTTGAAGTGTGGGTGCAGGCGGGATTCCCTTGTCTGTTCTGATTATCCACTTTTTTAGAATGGAGGGGGGTGGGATTCGAACCCGTGACCTTTTGGTCACCTGGCTCTAATACCATGTCAAGGAACCATCTCAACCAAAAGCTATAATTATTCCTATTACACTCTCTCACTCAAATGCCCATTGTGCTTGAAGAGTGGTTAGTTGTACATCATCCCCCGTACCATGTGCTGAAAGTCCACTTCGTAAGTTTTTGAGGAGTTTTGAGATTGTCAGGATTCGAACTTGTGACCAAAAGTCACGATGACCCTGATAGCTTAAGATTTTGGTTGAGATAGTTCATCTATTCGATACCGAGATCACAAATTATCTGTTTTAACCTTTTAGGACAGATCAAATAAGAGTTAGTTTTTTTTTTTTTCGAAAATCCAATTTTATTATGTTGGTTGAAATTCAGTTAAATACAAGTTGAGCATTTTGCCAGTTCTCAAAATCAATTTTTTTCTTTTGAAATGAAAATTTAATTTAAAATTTCCAGTACTTCGTTCAAAAACTTCATCCCCTTTACCTCCCCACAGAAGTCGTGTAAAACGGTTCTATACAAGAATTGTTGTTTAGTTAGAAGTCTTACATTTACAGAGTGCAGTCTACCTGTTCGACGAAATTCCTCTGAGAAAATGATACCCGATTCCAAGAAATAAAAACCTGGACAGTTGAATTCAATGGATAGGCTCTCAGATTTGCCGGATTTTATGATACATCACATCATTTCTCATCTGGGTACGAAAGAGCCGTATAGAACTAGCGTCTTGTTGAAAAGATGGACTCAAATTTCGGCTACTAGCCCAGTTCTAGAATTTCATCATCATAATTTTTCTAATGGTGATACTGCGAAACTTTTGGAATATATAGATGCTAGAATGCAAATGTACTCGAAAGAAAACCTGGAATATATTGACGCTCGAACTTAAATTCCCAACTACTGATTTAGCTTTGCTAACAAACTCTTATGATTGTGTTATTGAAGTCCATAGGTGATGACATCGAATTTGATGAAGAAGAAAGCGGAAATGCTGATCTTGGAGTTGGACCCCCTTGTTATATCAGAGAGCTGAAGTTTAACCTGTTGTACTGGGACTTCTCAATTTCCTTGCTTTCAGCTTTGGTAAATGGTTTATTCTCGACTTGCCACCCTCATATAATTTCTTTGCGAGTTGATTTTGGCGGCCATAATTTGACAGTTGAGGTATGCTCATCTTTTTTATTTGTGTGTTACTTTCAGTCTTTATGATAGGAAATTTTCGAGTTCTATTTACATGAACAGGTTCTCTAGTTGTTAAAACTTTATTGAATGGCGAACTAGACTCGTCCTTATCTATCACCATTCATAGTGAAGCCAGTTGTAACGTCTCTTTCCACACACTACCTGTTTATCTTGATATTGACGGGGTTTTCAAACTGAAGAAGCTTTTGACAGGAATAAACGACTGCAATGTTTTGAAACTCGTACTGCTCAAAGAAACAATTAAGGTATTGCATTCTGCAAATGTACTGCTTATGATTGTTTAGACTAGAAGTATATTTTTATTTGTTCTAATAAATTTTTATTTACTATGAAGAACGATTGTGATGACGTCGAATTTGATGAAGAAGAAGTCAGAAATGCTGATCTTGGACCTCCATGTGTTATCAGAAAGTTGAAGCTAACCCTCTCATCTTATATACTCTCGGAATCCTCTCTTTCAGCTTTACTAGATGGTTATTCTGCACCTGCCATCCCGATATAATTTCTTTACGAGTTCATTTAAGATCTTATAGCTTGACAATCGAGGTATGGCCATGTTTTTTATTTCTAGTAGTACCTAAGCTCATTTGCTTTGGCTTTGAGGTATTAATAGAGTAAAGCAAAGTTATTCGTGATTTCGTTCTATTATTTGCGCCTCTTATGTTATGAATTACCAGTCGGTTCAGTACTGATAATTTCCGTCATGTGTTAACCGAACACACATCTTTGTGCTTAAAAAAGGGTAGGACTGCGTATTATCCTTACTCCTTTATTGCATTAATCGTCTAATCGTACATTCAGCTGCCTGCCTCTGCATTCAAATTTATACAACAGGTCATGTTTTCGTTTTGTTAGGTTAGCGAGCTTTATAATGAGTTTACTTTTTTTTTTTCAAGCTCGGCTGAGATCGAAATTAGCTAGTTTCCATATCTTGTGTGGAGATGATGAGAATCCTACCTTGCTTCCATATCTTGGTTTTAGATATTTTTATTACCAATTCAATTTCCTATTTTAATTTGTACACTTTCCTTTTTCTAGAGTTCTTCTATCCTTAGGTTATTATATTGGCTCTACATACTATATAACAAAATAGTATGTATTTTTTTACTCAGCCCTAATTTATTCTACTATATATATTTACCTCTTTATTATTCATGAGTGAAATACACACATTCAATCAACTTTAGATAGAAGTTTTACAACCTGTTTCGACGGAATTCCTCGGAGAAAATGATGAGCGATTGCAATAACCCAAAACATGGGGAGTTTAATTCTACGGATAGGCTCTCAGATTTACCGGATTTTATCATACATCATATAATTTCTTATTTGGATACGGAAGAGGCGTATAGAACTAGCGTCTTGTCGAAAAGATGGAATCAAATCTTCGCTACTAACCCCATTCTCGATTTTTATCATTATTATAACAACTTTACTACGGAAATGATTCCAAGAGTTTTGGAATATATAGATACTAGAATGCAAAAATTTTCAAAAGAAAACCTGCGTATGACGAAGTTCAAACTTGCAATTCCGGCTAATTTACTGTTGGGTTGCAAAGTTGATGAGTGGCTTGAGATAGCCTTGCGTAACCAAGTTGCGGAAATTACACTTGGAGGTCCTATTAACTACAAATTACCCCATATTCTGTTTCGTGCCAAGTCGTTAAAACATCTTGATTGTGATGATGTTGAGATACCATACTATGAAGTTGTGGATCTTGTGTCTCTCGAGTATTTGCATTTACGTGATGTCGTTTTAGAAGAGCGTATGCTATTTCATATTATTAGTTCATGTCTGAACCTAAAAGAATTGGTTCTCAAATTTTGCCCTAGCTTCAAAAATTTGGTGATTCCACGTCATAGTAAACTGGAGGATCTCTATATTGGGGGACATGTACCTGAAGACGGCGGGAAAGTCATTCTCGAGACTTCTAGTCTTAGGTCTTTTCAGTACAATATCAACGGCAAGAACGCCCCTTGGCCGATTATCTCAAATCGTGGTTTATTGAGAAATTTGAGACATCTAAGCGTAACTAGTCTTTCTATTACAGGTGAGGATTTTTCTAAACTACTACCGGAACTCACCTCGCTAGAGAAATTGAAGTTTATTGGCTGTCACATGCTTACGAATATAGAAATATCGCATACCCAACTAAAACAAATTTTCTTTCTTGAATGCGATGATTTGTTAAATGTTGTGATTGATGCTCCAAATTTGAAGAAGTTCAAATTTTATGGCTACACAGAACCGTCCTTATCTATCACCATTCATAGTCAAGCCAATTGTAACATCCATATCTACACGTACGCTTGGTATTTTGACACTGACGGGTTTTTCAAATTGAAGAAGCTCTTGAAAGGACTAAATAGTTGCAATGTTTTGAAAATCTTGTTTATCGGCGGATCATCTCAGGTATCGTAAATGAGCTGCATATACTTGTTTAGACTATGAGTTTATGTTTTCCTTAGCTTTGCTAACAACTCTTATGATTGTGTTCTTGAAGTTTGATGGTGATGGTGATGGTGATGAAGATGAAGATGAAGATGAAGAAGATATCAAATTTGATGAAGAAGAAAGCGGAAATGCTGAACTTGGATCCCCTTGTGATATCGGAGAGCTGAAGATAAACATGTACTCATATTGGAAACTCTCAAGCTCCTCGCTTTCAGCTTTTTTAAATGGTTTATTCTGGACTTGCCGCCCTCTTATAATTTCTTTGCGAGTTGATTCTGGCTGTCGTAAATTGACGGTTGAGGTATGGTCATATTTCTTCTTTGTGTTACTTTCAGTCGAATTTGGGGCTGAAATGGGGTCACAAACTAACTTAATTATAACTTGAGTTTATTAAAGATGGATTAACTTGGTAGCGGGTTTTATGATGAGTAGTGTTTTTCGATCTCTCTCTTTTATTGAACTCACTGTTGTTGTTTTGCAGCCTTTGCTGAATAACTTGATGGAGATGGTCAACTGTTTGAGACATCCTTTGAAACGGATTGAAGTTGAAGAAACTAATAATGGCTCTGATTTCCTCGACGTACAATTGAGACTCTGTTGGTGAAGAATTACAGTCTCGCGTTGATGGCGCTGCAAGTTTCATGTAGTACGACATTGACATGTTGACGACCAGGATATTGCCATTCAAGACACATTTTGGAAAGCTTTTTTTTTTGTTTTTAAGATTATTTGTCAAATTATTTATCGTTTTGTCATTCATCTGAAACTAATTGTCGTCAATGAGTCTATTTTAGTTTGATATTTACCATTTAGTTTGATAAACTTTCACTCGGATAAGTTCACTTATGATTGCCGCGGTTGTTGGTTGGTGAATGTGTTGTCCTCTTTCTGCCTATTTGTACCTCCATTATTGTATTTCAATGCGACATATTCAGTCGCTTTTTTTTTTTTTTTTTTTTTTGAGCTGTACAGTCGGATTGTTAGATTGACTAAATCATGATGAAAGACTTCATCGTTCTTTCAACGATTTGCTACGAACCGCTTTAGTTGGTGCTTTAAGGACCCATGTCGTCCTGCAAACCAGAGTTTCTACCCTAGTAATAAGCGGGTTGGACGGACAGGCCTAATAAACGGGATGACTCATAAAGAGCTATAGACTATTGCCCATACATCATCAAAATGCAGTCACGTTTATCTTTGAAACCTTCACAAATTGGTCATCCACTTCCCTCTTTCACATTCACCAATTAATTTTATGAAACGTCTGTGGTGTCCATTCTAATTGATATTGGTGTCCATTATAATTTTTAGGGTCTCTCGTCCTTAACTTTTTCATTTCTAAGATATAACCCTTTTTTCTTACAAAAATAATTTGACTGTCAATAATTTTTGGCTATAAGTTCAGAATACGATAAAAACAATTTTTTTCAAATTGATCATCTTTAAGAGTTCTTCAGTTTGAAAAAGAATTCACTGATGTCTCAAGTCGTAGTCGGGAATTATGGTCAGTCAAAGTTTATTCGTTACAAAAGTTCGACCAACCATAATTATCGGCGACGAGTTCAAAAGTGGTGATTTTTTTCTTCAAATTGAAGGCCTTGACGAGATAATTGTTGAAAAAAATTTACCGTTTTCTGAACTCGTAGAGAGTTATTGTCGGTCAAAGTTTTTGAAAAAAACGATGGATACATCTTATAAAACGAAAAAGTTCAGGGATAAACGAGAAATATCCAAGTTTTATTACAAGTCTTTAAGGAAGACGGACATATCTATCACAAACTCAAGACGGGTCAAGTAATAACAAGTGAGTAGATAAGACAAAAGCAAAATGTGTAACATTCTTTTGTCTTATCTAGTCACTTGATACAGTATTACTTGACCCATTTCAACTTGTGACGGATATGTTCGTGTTCAATGTGAATTTGTGTCTTTATTAAGCTATCAGTTTGAACTTTGAAGCCTTAATTGTTTAGAAAACTTTCCCTGTTAACCTTAACAAAGAGCAGTTATTTGTGTCCATTCTACTCTCACATTTCATTACCTCTGATCTTTATTCCTGGACAGAAGGTTTATTCAGGTAAGCTTCAATTACCTTTAATTTGTTTCTGCCATTTTCTTTCTAAAGTTAGTGTGTGCACACCATCTGTTCGACCAAATTCCTCACTGAAAATGTTGCCTGATTCCAAGAAATTTAAGACTGGGCAGTTCAATTCTAAGGATAGGTTATCGAATTTAGTGGATTTTATCATTTCTTATCTGGGTACCAAAGAGCCTTATAGAACTACTGAAGCATTACTGGAATATATCGATATCAGAATGCAAAAATATTCTGAAGAAAACCTGCTATGAATCCATTGATCTTGCGTCTCTCGAGTCTTTGGAATTAAGTGATGTCGTTATCGAGGAGCATATGTTGTGTCACATTGTTAAGTCTGGCCTGTTACTGAAAGATTTGCGGCTGTCAGATTGCTCTGGCTTCAAAAGTATTGTGATTCCTCAGTGTAGTAACTACTAGTAAGCTGGAGTTGCGCGACATATCTGAAACTTTACCTACAGATGGGAAAGTCATTCTCGAAACTTCTAGTCTTAAGGTGTTTTGTTACATACCCAAGCATTCTAATCGCGCTAGCCCTTGGCCGATTACATCAAAAGGTGGTTCGTTGAGAAATTTGAGGTTTATAAACATCGCTACTGTTGATATCACATACGAGACTTTTGCTGAACTACGACCTGAACTCACCTCGCTAGAGAATTTGGTGTTTTGGGGCTGTCACAAGCTGACGAGTATCATACTATCAAGTACTCAGAAAAAGCATATTCGCTTCAATGATTGCTGCAGTTTGTGCGATGTTTTGATTGATGCTCCAAGTTTGAGAAAGTTCAAATTGAATGGCGAACTAGACTCGTCCTTATCTATCACCATTCATAGTGAAGCCAGTTGTAATGTCGCTTTCCACACGCACCTGTTTATCTTGATACTGACGGGTTTTTCAAACTGAAGAAGGTTTTGACAGGAATAAACGACTGCAATGTTTTGAAACTCGTACTGCTCAAAGAGACAATTCAGGTATTGCATTCTGCAAATGTACTGCTTATGATTGTTTAGACTAGAAGTATATTTTTATTTGTTCTAATAAAATTTTATGGCTATTTACTATGAAGAACGATTGTGATGACGTCGAATTTGATGATGAAGTCAGAAATGCTGATCTTGGACCTCCATGTGTTATCAGAAAGTTGAAGCTAACTCTCTCATCTTATATACTCTCGGAATCCTCTCTTTCAGCTTTACTAGATGGTTTATTCTGATGGTTTATTCTGCACCTGCCATCCCGAAATAATCTCTTTACGAGTTCATCATTTAAGATCTTACCAGTATGGGTGCCCGGCTTCGCCCGGGCTACCTTTATTTAGCATTAAAATTTATTTTCAATTAACTAAAACTACTTTAAAATTGCGTAACTCATAAATTTATCGTTAATATATTTTTCTATGATACGGAGTATATCTTTAAATTACAATGAAATAAATTATGAGACACATTCACTACTTCCGCTATTAATATTTTACTTAAATCGATTGGTTAGTTAATTGTTCATATATACTTTCTTTTGTTCTTAGTATTGTTACTTTTATTACATTCGTTATTACTACTTTTGCTTTCACTACCCCCGCCGTAATTATTGTTACTTTCACTACTTGTACATAAATATTGATAATTTCACTACTCACGCTGGTACTTTCAGTACTCGTGCTCGCTCTTGCTGCTAATATTGTTACTTTGACTATATCTAATGTTACTACAATTCTTTTCCCTACTAACAGAATTACTTTTACTATTTAAGCATCCAATGAGTGATTACTATCATATTACTATATCCAATGTTACTTCTATTACTTTAATAAATATATTACATATATGCATTAAATATATTACATGTATGCGTTAAATTAATCAAATCGAAATAATTATGGAATTTTATATCTTTTGGAAATCTAGCTTGATTTATTTACATTTTAGCAGTTTTCAAAATATAATTTACTCATATTATATTTGTTTATGTTAAAATAATTAACATATTTATACTAATTAATACCATAAGTGGGGCATGCTTATTTAAGGAAAATCACCATATTCCGGTGTTCTCTAAATTTATATTTCAACCAAAACTATATTATATTTACATTGAAATCCCTTGATCAGGTCCATTGCACAGTGATATTGATTTAAAACTATATAATATAATTAATTTGTATAGATTTATTTAATTACATTGAAGTCCCTTGGTTTCTGGAATTAATATATAGTATTGATAGCTTGACAATCGAGGTATGGCCATGTTTTTTATTTCTCTCATTTTCAGTAGAATTGGGAGTAAATCGTTGTTTATTTCTAGTAAAGCAAAGTTTTTCATTCTATTATTTGCGCCTCTTATCTTATGAATTACCAGTCGGTTCAGTACTGCATATTATATCCGTACTCCTACCTTGCCTTGGATGGGATCCTTTATTGCACTAATCGTCTAACCGTACATTCAGCTGCCTGTCTCTGCATTCAAATTTATACAACAGGTCATGTTTTCGTTTTGTTAGGTTAGCAAAGCTTTATAATGAGTTTACTTTTTTTTTTTCAAGCTCGGGTGAGATTGAAATTAGCTAGTTTCCATATCTTGTGTGGAGATGATGAGAATCCTACCTTGCTTCCATCTCTTGGTTTTAGATATTTTTATTACCAATTCAATTTCCTATTTTAATTGGTACACTAGTCAGCTTTCTTGGTGAACTAAGGTACTGTCCTTAACTCTCTCTCTAAAAATCAGGTTTTCTTTTTCTCTCAAAAACCCCCAAAACCAAAAACCTAATTTTCCTTGAGCCGCCGCCGCCTCCATCCACGCCCTAGACTCCAACCTGCCGCCACCCTTTCGCCGGAGATGGGGCCTTCTTTTGGCCCATCTCCGGCGACCGTTCTTCTCTTCGGCTTTATCTTCCTTTCACTGATCCGACACCCGGTGTTTTTCGGTTTTCTCGGCTTTTCATGGGTTTGTTTCGTGATCCGGGGTAGTTCTTGGGTGTTTGTGGGTGGTGTTTGTGGTGGTTGCCGGTGATTCGCCTTTTACCCAACGATCTCCTTTTTCCTGGCTTCTTTCGGTCTTGCTTGCGGTCGTGTGGTGTGTGCCACGGCCCCTGGGGTTTCCCCCGCCCCCGGTATGGTGGCTCCGGTTTGGTGGCTGCTCTAGTTGTTAGGTTGTTGTCGGTCTCTGGGTTGTGTTTTTCCCCTTCGGGTTGGGTCTTGGTTCACTGTCGTCCCCGCCCTTCCGTCACCTTGTCCTGTCACCGTCGCTTTTGGTTCCATCCTAGAGGTGTTCCCCCCACTCCCCCCACCTCTTGGCTGGTTCTCTTTGTCTGTTTTTGTATGTGAGTCGATGAGTATAGCTCATCCGTTTGTGGCTCCTTGAGGGCGTGTTTTGGGTCTGTTTTGGTGATCCCCCCATTTCCCCCACCTTTCGGTCCCTTTTTCTTCACCTCTCGTGTGCGTCTGTGTTGTTTTTGGGTCTGGTTGGTTGTTTGACGGTGGTCCTGGGAGGTGCCGGTTGGTGAAACGGGTTTCGTTAGAGTGTATCTGATTCCTTTTGCGTGGTATAGGTCTTTGTCTAGGCCTCTGTCCTTTTGTGGGGTTGCATGTAAGCCTTTTGTGGTGCTGTTGTCGGGTTTTCGTTTGGGTTCTTGTGGTCATCGTTTGGCGTTTGGGTCTTTTTGGTGTTGGCGGGTTTCTCCTTTGCCTGCCCTGGATGTTGTGATGTTACGCAGTGGTCTTAACCGGTGTGGGTCAGTGTTGGTGTTGGAGTCGTTTTGAGGTCTGTTCGGGTTGGTCTATGGTGGGTTGGTTGTGGCGTTGGATTGGATGGCTTCGGTGGTCTGTCTTTTTTCTCATGCGGCTGTTTTATTCTATGCTTTTGTTTATAATAATTGCATCCTGTGGGTTATGGGTGTCCTGTCCCTTAATCTTTGGGGTGGCTTGTAGTGCCATGTCTCCTTTTCCAACTAGGGTTATGGTGTCTTCGCACCCGACTTTGAGCATGGGTGTCCTGTCCCCTTGGGTTCGTGGTCGTGTTGGACATTGCATTTCGGATTTCTTGGTCTGTTGGTCCTACGATCAAAGGGTTCAATCTCTAAGGTGTAGGAGTTTTATCTCCATCGGTGGCGGACTTAGTCGTCTTGCTTACCACTTTGTCTTTCTACGATCTTTTCGCAAGATCGTAAGTACATCTTGCTATTGTCACTCTGCGGCTCGTCTGTATCGGCAAATTTTGGAGGTCTTCCGTGTTTATGAAGCTCGTCCTACGGACCGTGGCTCTCTCGCTTGCATTCACCATCATGTCCTTGTTGCTCTTCTAGCTTTTGTTATCGTCTTTCATGTTTATGTTATCTTTAGTCTTGGCTTGGTAACACTAGATTTGGTGGGTAGGTCTCTGATGTTACCTAGTCGAATAGTTTACTTTGTAACATTTAAAATAATGTAAGCTATTCATCCTTGTTGTCAAAAAAAAAAATTTTAATTGGTACACTTTCCTTGTTCTAGAGTTCTTTTGTCCTTAGGTTATTCTATTGGCTCTATTATATAACAAAATCGTATCGTATTTTTTCTCAGCCCTAATTTATTCTACTATATATATTTACCTCTTTATTATTCATTAGTGAAAATACACACATTCAATCAACTTTAGATAGAAGTTTTACAACTTGTTTCGACGGAATTCCTCGGAGAAAATGATGACCGATTTAAAACTATATAATATAATTAATTTGTATAGATTTATTTAATTACATTGAAGTCCCTTGGTTTCTGAAATTAATATATAGTATTGATAGCTTGACAATCGAGGTATGGCCATGTTTTTGATTTCTCTCATTTTCAGTAGAATTGGGAGTAAATCGTTGTTTATTTCTAGTAAAGCAAAGTTTTTCATTCTATTATTTGCGCCTCTTATCTTATGAATTACCAGTCGGTTCAGTACTGCATATTATATCCGTACTCCTACCTTGCCTTGGATGGGATCCTTTATTGCACTAATCGTCTAACCGTACATTCAGCTGCCTGTCTCTGCATTCAAATTTATACAACAGGTCATGTTTTCGTTTTGTTAGGTTAGCAAAGCTTTATAATGAGTTTACTTTTTTTTTTTCAAGCTCGGGTGAGATCGAAATTAGCTAGTTTCCATATCTGATGTGCTTCCATATCTTGGTTTTAGATATTTTTATTACCAATTCAATTTCCTATTTTAATTTGTACACTTTCCTTTTTCTATAGTTCTTCTATCCTTAGGTTATTATATTGGCTCTACATACTATATAACAAAATAGTATGTATTTTATACTCAGCCCTAATTTTTATTCTACTATATATGTACCTTTTTCTTATTCATTAATAAAAAATACACACATTCGTTCAACTTTATATAGAAGTTTTACAACCTGTTTCGACGGAATTCCTCGGAGAAAATGACGCTCGATTGCAATAACCCAAAACCTGGGGAGTTTAATTCTATGGATAGGCTCTTAGATTTACCGGATTTTATCATACATCATATAATTTCTTATTTGGATACGAAAGAGGCGTATAGAACTAGCGTCTTGTCGAAAAGATGGAATCAAGTCTTCGCTACAAATCCAATTCTCGATTTTCATCATTATTATAAGTTTCCTATGGAAACGCTTCCAAGACTTTTGGAATATATAGATACTCGAATGCAAAAATTTTCAAAAGAAAACCTCCGTATAACGAAGTTCATACTTGCACTTCCGCCTAATGATTTACTGTTGCCTTCCAAAGTTGATGAGTGGCTTGAGATAGCCGTGCGTAACCAAGTTACGGAAATTTTCCTTAAAGGTCCAGCTAACTACAAATTACCCAGTTTTCTGTTTTGTGCTAAGTCGTTAAGAGATCTTGATTGTGATAATGTCGAAATACCCTACTATGAAGCTTTGGATCTTGTGTCTCTCGAGATTTTGTTTTTACATTATAATGTCGTTTTAGAGGAGCGTATGCTAGCTCATATTGTTAGTTCATGTCCGAACCTGAAAGAATTGGTTCTCTCATTTTACCCTAGCTTCAAAAATTTGGTGATTCCATGTCATAGTAAACTGGAGGATCTCTATATTGAGGACGGCGGGAAAGTCATTCTCGAGACTTCTAGTCTTACGACTTTCAAGTACGATACCGATAGCGTGAACAACCCTTGGCCGATTATCGCAAATCGTGGTTTATTGAGAAATTTGAGGCATGTGCGTGTAAGTGGTCTTTCTATTACAGGAGAGGATCTTGCTAAACTACTACCGGAACTCACCTCGCTAGAGAAATCGGAGTTTATGCGCTGTCACATGCTGACGAATATAGAAATATCGCATACCCAACTAAAACATATTGCTTTTTATGATTGCGACAATTTGTTAAATGTTGTGATTGATGCTCCAAATTTAAAGAAGTTCAAATTTCATGGCGACACAGAACCGTCCTTATCTATCACCATTCATAGTCAAGCCAATTGTAACATCCATATCCACACATACGCTTGGTATTTTGATACTGACGGATTTATCAAATTGAAGAAGCTCTTGAAAGGACTAAATAGTTGCAATGTTTTGAAAATCTTGTTCCTCGGCAGATCATCTCAGGTATCGTAAATGAGCTGCATATTTATAGTTGTTTAGACTATGAGTTTATGTTTTCTTTAGCTTTGCTAACAACTCTTATGATTGTGTTCTTGAAGTATGATGATGATGATGATGATGGTGGTGGTGGTGGTGGTGGTGGGGGTGGTGGTGGTGATGGGGGTGATGGTGATGGTGATGGTGATGGTGATGAAGATGAAGATGAAGATATCAAATTTGACGAAGAAAAAAGCGGAAATGCTGAACTTGGACCCCCTTGTGATATCGGAGAGCTGAAGATAGACATGTACTCATACTGGAAACTATCAAGTTCATCGCTTTCAGCCTTGTTAAACGGTTTATTCTGGACTTGCCACCCTCCTATAATTTCTTTACGAGTTCAGTCTGGCTATCGTAAAGTGGCAGTTGAGGTATGGTCATGTTTCTGCTTTGTGTTACTTTCAGTCAAATTTGGGGCTGAAATGGGGTTACAAATTAACTTAATTATAACTTGAGTTGATTAAAGATCAATGGATCAGCAAAGGAAATTTGGGCTTATTATGCTTGGTAACGGGTTTTATGATGATGAGTAGTGTTTTCAGATCTCTCTCTCTTATTAAAGTCACTGTTGTTGTTTTGCAGCCTTTGCTGAATAACCTGGGGGATATGGTCAATTGTTTGAGACATCCTTTGAAACGGATTGAAGTTGAAGAGACTACTAGTGGCTTTGATGTTCTCGACGTACAGATGAGACTGTATTGGTGAAGAACATTATTGATTTCATGCAGTACGACATTGACAATCATTTGACAGGCCGACAGAACGTTGATTTCATAGCTTATTGGTGCCTTGGGACATACCAGGCAGTTTTTCTAACTATATCTATATGCACAGTTCGGTTTTTCTTGATTTCTTTTGATACCGGAAATATTCTTAAACTGGTAAACGCCCAAATTGACGTCGTGTGTGTTTATTAAGGGCAATTGCTTATATATTTCCTCTAATTGTTTTCATTGGTTTGTTCAAACCAAATTAACGTCGTATGAACCAATGTTGAAAATCGTGTTACTCGATCAGTCTAATCGGGTACCGTGTATGGGGTACTGGTTTCGACATTGAGTGTGAATATGTGATGCAGCCTGTTATTTACCTCCATTACTGTATTTCAAATTTTCAATGCGACATCATTCAGTCGGATTGTTAGATTGACTGAATCACAATGAAATACTTTATCTTTCTTTCAACTAGATTGTAGACTGTAGTATCTATTTTGCATTATCGCGCTCTCATACAAAGTTTGCTACGGACTACTTTTGTTGATGCTTCAAGGACCCATGTCATCCTGCAAACCGGAGTTTCTTACCTAGTTTTGCCCAAAATGCAGTGACGTTTATCTTTGAAACCTTCACAAATCGGTCTTAATTTTCTTAATTTCTTGTGATACCATATGACATATACTTCGTATAAAATATCCAAATTCTAAATCAGTTATAAAAAATTCAGGCATAAAAAGTTAAAATACATATTTATAAACATCAACCAGCTTTGATGCCCCAGAGGTAAAAAAAAAAAAAAAAAAAAAAAAAAAAAAAAAAAAAAAAAAAAAAAACTAAACAAAGGTAGTTTAAAACAAGAAAAATAATAAATCTTGGTCAGCTGAAGTTAAATTGTAGTTTTTATGCGGTTGATCATTGTTGTTTGATGTTAACAGAGTCATGTGAGATAGGTTAATGTCGCTAAATCGATCAAATCTCGTCATATTGTGAGCTTAGGTAGTTTTTGACCAAGAAAAGAGAAAACAAAGGTAGTTTAAAACAAGAAAAATAATATAAGGTAGTTTTTTTACAAATACCCCTAAATATAAGGTAGTTTTGGACAAAAAACCCAATTTAGATTAACAGGAAAGTGTAAACCATGATCTGCAATTCTGCAGACAAACTAAACGGCAAAAAAAAATGACCTGGTCGAAGATAACATCACCAGTTACCAAGTTTGCGTAGGCTGAAGAATGAACCATAATATCGTGTTCGATTTGTGGTTCCACTAGAATTTCCTTAAATGCAGCTTGAAATGACTACTACTTATTAGTTATATCAGCTTTACTAGACCAGTAGAGCTGATATAACTAATATTCCGATTTTCAAAAAAGAAACAACACAATTGTTCATTCCATCCACATAGTACGATGTTGATGTCCTTCCCATGATCACGACAAGTGCAACGATTCAATGCCATGGTAGAAAGACATAAACTAAACATTGAATAGAAAAAGGTGTAAGATAAACTTGACAGAGTGTTCCAACACCTCAACAGAATTCCGAACCAAACAGAAGGGATGTATTAATCTTGTAGTACTAAACACATATATTTGAGATCTCTACAAGCTAAACTTAAAACCAGGACAGTCTTAACCTGAACTCAAGTTCTGATGGTTCCTCGAGAAAGTTTGAGGTATCAACACCTTCAATTTCGATGCTTCTCAGGAGATGCTTATAGCATTGCACTTTCCTCTTCAGGATATTAAAGATCGACTAAAAAATGGATAAATACGAGGAATTAGTTCCAGCGAGATGTTTGTGGTAAAAATTATCGCAACATAAAGAGGGATTACTTCCGGGAAATGATGCATTATGTGGTGAACATATGTGTAAAGCAAGAAGACTGACAGAGATTCTATTTCGAGCAAAATCATTATGTGGTGGGTCATGTCAAGTCAGTCTTGACGAGGTTATATGAGAAGCAAAACAGTCACCCAACACCTCCGCAGGGTGATGCATTACATCAAGGGGTAAAGTTCCCCACCACCCCCTCACATCAAATCTAGGTGTCCCAATTCCGCCATTTTTGTAAGAGAGATTTTGAATTATAGCACCCCCCACCACCTATACCCCATATACACGATAACAAGACCCGCCAAGTTAATTTAATAAGACAGCAAACCATATAACAAACAGAACATACCATGCGTTAAGTCAAATTATGTAAACTTGTTATTATAGACATAATATCAGGGTGGCAGCACCCCAGCACTGAAAAGCATACCTTAGCAGTCAAATTATGCGAACTTGTTATTGACAGAATATCAGGGTGGCAACACCAAAACAGTCCATCCAGAAAGGCCGTTAGTGAAGATTTCGTAGAGTCCCAGGCACTTGTTTCACGCAGCTTTAGCTCTCTGAGTTTGTATGACGGGCCAGTAACCACATTCTTTAGTTGCTCCTCCTCTATCTCAATCTATAGAAGTCAACATAATCTTAGGCAAGATTGTACGAGCCTTACTCATAAATACACCATCACGACACGACTCTGATTACTATGACGGATGCAAGACAATTAAACATAATAAATAAGTCATCAAATGGGTGGAAAGTCATACCTGAAGAGAATTAGACAACTCAATCAATAAAGATTTGAAGGCACTTGTTTCTACGAGAAACTTCTTTAGCTTAACAAGCCAAACCGTAGTGATAGAATCCAGCACGAACAACGGAAAGAATTGAGCATTACAATGATCTTGCACTCTGCTCAACGAGAGAGGGGTTTCTAATTCACAGTTGTACCAAAACTCGAGCAAGTTAGGGGCGTCAACAGTAACCTCTGTCAAGTCTTCACACTCAACGATTGCAAGGTCCTTTAGCGAAATGCTTGAGACTTCAATGCATTTCAGCCCTGTGCATGTAGCTAATACTAAGCGTTCTAAAGCTACAAGCCCGTGAGCCAACTCAAAAACTATATCATCTGTTATAGTAGCACAAACAATCTCCAACTTTCTCAAGTTCTTCAACGCAACCACATTCATGTTCCATGGCCACGTAATACATCTAAAGAGGCCATGATATGCAAAATTTCTAAGCGGGGAAGCTTTGAAGTTTGATTGCATTATGCCACTATCAACAAATTCGGTTCCCTCGTTCATTTTTCTTGTCCAAGGAAGTGAAATTTTTCCAAGCTCTTCTATTGTAATATCTAATTCAACCAAGGGGCAAAAAGTGATAATCCTTTGGAACATATCCACATCTACATTTTTCACAATTAAATGAAGATATTCGAGAGAGATAAGTTCCATGGTCTCATAATATGGCATCACAACATTCCCACAAGTCAAAACTTTCAATGATTTTGCTCGAAATAGAAATTCAGGCAGCCTGTAAACCGGTGAATGTTGATCATGTACCTGGAATTCCAACTTCTCGACTTGGTTTTGCACCGCAATCTTCAACCATTTATCAACCAAAAGTTCAATCTTTTCATTCACCATACGAAGCTCAAGGTTAAGTTTCATTATTCTATACTTCTGAGTAAAATACCTTTGCATAGTCCTATCTATGAACCCCAGAAAACTCTGTATCTTATCTGTATCAAAGTACTGAAAATGAAAATCCAAAACCGGAATAGAAGACCAAACATCATACCACCTCTTAGACAACACACTAGCACGACCCGCCTCTTTAGTATCAAGCATTGAGAGAATATTATGCAGGATAAATTCCGGAAGCTCCGAAATTCTATCAACTGTACCCCTTTTCACCTTTGTTACATTTTTCCCAAACATCATGATTTTCTCACAGGAATTTCGTCAAACAGTTGGCATGCACTATCTAAATTCCTAGTCTTTAGCTAAACTAACAAATACCCAATTCATAATTCTTGATCATATCTTCACTACTAATTAAAATTCAAAAACACCCATCTCAAACAACTAAATACCACAGTTATGCAACATATTCAATCAAAATAAAATAAAATTGGAAGATAAAGAAAACACAAGAGTATATACCATTAGGGTTTGAATCAATCGAACACATGGGAAGGAAAATTAATCCGGAGATTGCGGGAAAATGTGAAGAAGAGCTAGGGTTTGAAGAATACAGAAAGAGTGTTTCAGTTGTTCAAGTATTACAGTAACTACGAGGTATCTTTTGGCGCCAAATATGTTTGATCTTTTGGCGCCAGAAAGAGGGAAACCAACTGCGCTTGCAAATGGGTCAATCAGGCGTGGTGTTATAGAGCTGGCAAAAGCTAACCCGACCCGCCCTAAACCCGACCCGACGCAACCCGAAAATTGGGCGAACCGAAACCAAATTGACCCAACCCGATAACCGATAGCAACCTTATTTTTCCCAACCTGAACCCGAACTGAACCGACCTGACTTGTAACTCGATATTTTCTCAACCCGATAGATGAACTAGCTTAATAATGGTTTAAATGACACCAAATTGACATTCATCTTAATTATTTTTACTTAAAACTACAATTAATACACTTACCCATTATTTAAACATAAAATTACCATCTAAAACTAAATATATAAGATAAAATATATGCTACTAGCCTGGCCCGACACTGACCCGCTAATGACCCGACCTGACTTGCCACCCATTAATGACCCGACCCGAAGATGACCCGACATGAACCGACCCGAACCAGTCACTGACCCGACATAACCCAAACCCAATATGACCCGACCCGCCTTAACCCGACCCATAACGACTCGAGTGACCTGATTGCCACCTGGTGTGTGCGGCGTGGGTTGGGTTTTGGTTAGTTCGAGGGTGAATTAGTTTTGAGTACGTCGTAACTTGTAAATGTGTTGTCATTAAGTTATTTAGAGATAATAGCGAGTATTTTGTTGAGGTTTTTAATTGGCTCATTGACCCAATTTCGGGGTCAATGGGGCTTATTGGAGAAAATAGAGAGAACAACAATAAACATTTGGACATGTTAGATGATGTCTAATTAATTCAAGCCAAAGTCAATTTGGATTGTGGATCAAAATTGCGTTCTTTGTCGAGTGCATATTAGGTGTGGAAGTCAATATAGGTCAAATTGTTCAGTTAACTCAGTTTTGTCAAATCTAGACTCGATCAATCCCCATTCATCATATTGTTCGATCAGCTTAGTTTTGTCAAATCGAAACTCAATCAATTACATTCATCATTGCAATATCAATTTGGTTTAAATTTGGCGCGGAATTTTTGAAAATTACTCGTGTTCGGTTTTAACAAGCAAGCTTTACAATGATTTTACCTTTTTTAAAGCACGAGTGAGATCGACATTAGCTAGTTTCCAATTTCCATATCTTGTGTGGAGATAATGAGAATCCTACCCAGGTTCAATATCTTGTTTTTAGATATATTATTACCAATTCAACTTTCTATTGTAATTTGTACACTTTCCTTTTTCTATAGTTCTTTTATGCTTAGGTTATTCTATTGGCTCTATTATATAACAAAATCGTATCGTATTTTTTCACTCAGCCCTAATTTTTATTCTACTATCCCAATTACTGTTTGTCTGTAATACATAAATTCCATCATAATACCTCGTATTTATCCAAGTATAACTAGACCGAATAGAGAACCCACTCGGCCGAGTGCAGCTCCACTCGACCGAGTGGGAGGCCGAGTGAGCCAATACAGTAGGCTGGAAAGCCTGGAAAGTCGGTCACTCGACCGAGTGACCATCCACTCGACCGAGTGGCCATCCACTCGACCGAGTGGAGCCTCCACTCGATCAAGTGGGCTTCCACTCGGTCGAGTGGAGCTATTAATATTTATATATTATATTAATTTTATTAAACTATATATATTTATATATTATATTTGAAATAATAATAATAAAACATTAGTTTTTGTATTTTTCTCAACCTGGGAGTCCGGGTCCCGTTCAACCCAAATCTGAAATGACCCGTTAATTTGGGGTCGAAACCCACCCTGAACGAATCGACCTGTTTGATTAAAGATGAATCAATATTTTTATTATAAAAATAATATTTATATATTATGTTTGAAATAATAGTAATAAAACATTAGTTTTTGTACTTTTAATTACATAAATAATTAAAAAATTAATATTATAAATTGTTGTAACCTTTAATAATAAAATAATAATTAAAATAACTTAATTTGTATAGTTGTCAATATAATTAATACTTTTATAACTATTAATAAGATTAAGATATTAATATTAAATATTTTTTTTAATTTTTGTTTTTAAAATATTTTATCGATTTAAAAATAGTGTACTAAAGCGTTGGGCACTATTTTTTTCCGTATTTTGACCACAATTCGACTCGTAACCCACATAACCCGACCTTTATTTTGACCCGTCCAGTATGACCTGGCTTACGGCCCCACTCCTCCGACTGGTTTGACAGGTCTACCAACATCCGTACGACATGTGAGCTCAACCTAATATAAATAGATTAGTGAAAAGTATTTATTTTACGCACGTAAAATTAATTTAAAGTGATCATAATACCCGTGATTTGTCTGATAAAATCATAATTTCAATAAAATAAAAGGCATTTCTTCGACAATATTAATTAGGGTTGGTCTTTCCCAAATAACAAAAGTTACTTTGAAAAAAAATTATTACATGTATTTATTTCCAGAAAAAAAAAAGTTATTTTATTTTACATAGGCTTTCTTGTATACTGATTTCAAAGAGATCTCAGTTAGAAATAGAATGATTTTTGTTTTTTTTTTTTAGAATAACGTTTTTTCCTTAAATAAAATCTAAATTTATAAAAAATTGATATCATACAACATAATTATTATACAAAATCAATGTCTTAAATTAGGAAATAATTTTAGCAGTATATCATTTTTTTGGATTATGATACTCTTAATTACCCATCAAATGTCATGTCATATTTGGGGGTCGTTTGGTTGCCACTTAGAAAACATAGGCATTGGAAAATCCCATGATTTTGAAAAACATGGGTTGTTTGGTTGCCATAAATTTTACAAAATGTAGGAATTGGAACTTCCCAGGAACTTTCAATGCCTACATGATGTGGGAAGTTGCTTACCTACTCCCCCCTTTGGTCATTGGAAGTTCCTGTGGAATTTAATTCCTACATGACCAACCAAACACTTTTCCGAAATTCACCTGAATTGGATGAGGGAACTTAATTCCCATGAATTGCATTTTCCTAAGAAAATTAAGTTTCTTGATCAACCAAACAACCCATTGGTGAAATTATATGATGCCATGTCAACATAAAAGTTAGAGGATTAATATATATATAGAATATAGAATAGAATATAGATAGATAGATATATAGATTACTATTTCTTCAATTTTACAATTTATAATTTTAAGAATATTTTTTTTTTGAGAGAAATAATTTTAAGAACACAAAATCTCATTGAAGACGGCACGTATCCATCACTTTGGAGTGACGGATACCATTTCCTCTCACAAATGACCCAAATAGAGGAGAGAGGGAAGCACATGGGGGTGCCCCCACCTTGTCCTCCCTATTCGTTTTGTAAGTGGCATTACCCGTCACTTGCTCCGACCCGTCTTCAGCAAGATTTATTGTTTTAAGAATATTAAGTAAATAATATAATTTCCAATAATTTTAAGAATATCAATAAAATGTTCCCAAAAATCGTGTAAGCAAGACTAACTGTGCCATATCTTGGTTTTAGATATTATATCCAATTCAATTTCCTATTGTAATTTATACACTTTCCTTGTTCTAGAATTCTTTTTTTTTTTGAGAAAAGATCATTATCATTAATAAAAAGTCATACGACATCTACAACATATGCCAAGCTCAATAGGATACAAATCGATTACAACCATAGGAAATAAATTCTTGTTCAAAGAATGAAACACTGCAACAGAGTCTCTATCATCGATTCGCCGCAAAAGGCTTTCATTCATAAGAGGGTCTCCGAATCTTCCTTGACGAGTATCCATTTCTTCTGACGTGATTGATTGTAGCCATGAATCGGACAAAATATGTAAAATCATATAACGATCTATAACAACGCTAATCTTCTGCTGACTTATTAGAAAACTGCAAACGAACCAGAAAACGAAAGCTCTCAAACTGAGAGAAGGACACCACCGATAGACGGGGACAGAACCCTCAGAAAGAGAGACGAAACAAAAATGAAAGCGGAATTTAAACAAAAACATAAAGGAAACAAAGCGGAACCCAGGAAAAAACGGAAGCCACCGTCTCCCTACCAACCCACAACACCGCCAGATCCAAGCACCACCCTGCCACACCACCTCAACAAACTCGTCCGATAAGACCCGAACAGCCCACATACACCACGTAGACCGAGAGGAACGGGTAGACCCGTACGATCCAGAACCGGGTGTGGGTAAGAAAGGGGAGGAGGGTTAATCGGAAGAGAGGAGACGGGTCGCCGGAGAAAGGTCTTGAGAGACCCTATCCCCGGCGACATGGTAGGGGGTTGATGGGTGGCGGTGGGAGGATTTAGGGTTTTGTTTTTTAGAGAGAAGGGGGAGAGAAAGCTAGGGTAGAAGGGGGAGAGAAAGCTAGGGTATCCTTAGGTTATTGTATTGGCTCTACTATATAACAAAACCGTATCGTATATTATTGCTGTTAGTCTCGAGTTTTAGTTCGAAGTTTTGCACTCTACCTGTTCGACGAAACTCCTCAGAGAAAATGATGACCGATTCCAATAACCCAAAACTTGGGCAGTTTAATCCTATGGATAGGTTCTCAGATTTATCGGATTTTATCATACATCATATTATTTCTTATCTGGATACAGAAGAGGTGTATAGAACTAGCGTCTTGTCGAAAAGGTGGAATCAAATCTTCGTTACGAACCCAATTCTGGATTTTTATCATTATATGTTTACAATGGAATATATAGATACTATAATGCACAGATTTTCAAAAGAAAACCTGCGTATAACGACGTTCAAACTTGCACTTCTGGCCGTTCTCGGTACTGATTTACTGTTTGGTTGCAAAGCTGACGAGTGGCTTGAGATAGCTGTGCGTAACCAAGTTTCGAAAATTGATTTTGGAGGTTTTGCTAAGTACAAATTACCTCGTGTTCTGTTTCGTGCCAAGTCGTTAAGACACCTTGATTGTGTTGATGTCAAGATACCCTACTATGAAGCTGTGGATCTTGTGTCTCTCGAGTCTTTAGTTTTATGTCATGTCGTTGTAGAGGAGCGTATGCTATTTCATATTGTTAGTTCCTGTCCGTCACTGAAAGACTTGCGTCTCATAAATTGCTCTGGCTTTAAAAATCTAGTATTTCCACGCTGTAGTAAACTTGAGTATTTCTGTGGATGATGATGATGATGATGATATCGAATTTGATGAAGAAAAAAGCGGAAATGCTGAACTTGGACCTCCTTGTGATATCGGAGAGTTGAAGTTAAACCTGTACACATATCAGGAACTATCAATCTCCTCGCTTTCAGCGTTTTTAAATGGTTTATTCTGGAGTTGCCAGCCTCGTATAATTTCTTTGCGAGTTGATTATGGACATTTTAAATTGGCAGTTGAGGTATTGTCTTGTTTTCGCTTCGTGTTATTTTCAGTCGAATTAACTTATGACTTGAGTTTATTAAAAATCGATCAGCAAAGGAAATTTTGGCTTAATATGCTTGGTATTGAACTCACAGTCGTCATTTTGTAGCCTTTGCTGAATAAACTGGTGGATATGGTCAAATGTTTGAGACATCCTTTGAAACGGATTGAAGTTGAAGAGACTACTAGTGGCTTTGATGTTCTCGACGTACAGATGAAACTGTATTGGTGAAGAAATGCAGTATCTCAGTCTGTAGTTGATAGCGCTGCAAATGTGATGGACATAGCAAGATTTGACGAACGTTGATTTCATGCGACGACATTGACACTCATTTGTGGGCCGAATTTAGAACATACCAGGCAGTCTTTGTAATTGTGTCTATATGGACTATATAGTTCGGTTTTTTCTTGATTTCTTCTGATACCGGAAATTTTCTTGTTATAGCCAAATTCAATCTGGTAAACGCCCAAATTAAGTCGTGTGTGGTTTTTTAGGTGCAATTGCTTATATATTTACTCTAATTGTTTTCATTGGTTTGTTCAACAAAAAGAAAAAAAACTGTTAATGTTTTTTTCAGTTGGTCCGCAGTACGAACCGTTGTGGACAAGTTTCGAAATCATCGTCACAACCCAAACATTACACTCGCTTATCACCACTTTCATAATAAGACAACTCTTACCAATTTACCATCTCATTTACCATCAGTGAAGATCATCTGTCCACTTTTGTTTCCCATTTTGTGTCTCCCTCCGTACATATCTCGACATATCACTTGTTGCAAATAAAAAATGAAGAATAATTATGATAATGCTTTGATGTGTCAAGATGTGTATAGAGTGAGACACAAAATGAGACACCAAATAAGACAGAGGATCCTCACTAGTTGAAATAATAGACGAGCTCACATATACAAACAAAAACCGAACTTGTGTTAGCCTATAGGCTTAAAAAGTGATAACACCTGATAATAAGTCAAAGGTTCAAATACACCTTTACATTTTACCATACATTTATGATTTATCCACACTAACAAAACATTTACCATACATTTATGTACTAGTGACTTAGTGAGTAGCGCCCTTGCACCTCATTTGACACCGAAAAAATATTTATACTCCCTCCCAGTCGTCATAATGTTCCCATTTGATAATGACACGATATTTAAGGAAAAGTATTAAAATAAGAGTAAAAGAATTGTGTGGGGTTGGTGATAGGAGAGAGGGATGAATTATTAGTAGTTAAATAAAGAATTGTGGGGCCAAAACATAAAAGAAAGTAATAAAATAGGAGTAAAAGAGTTGTGTGGGATTTGGTGATAGGAGAGAGGAATGAATAAAATAAGAGTAAAAGTTTCTAAAAATAGAAAGGGGACATTACTTGAATAATCCGTTTTGGGAAAGAGGGAACATTATAGTGACTGGGAGGCAGTATAAAATTTTCCCTTTTAATTTTTTTCTAATATCTTCCTTACAAAATTTGGCGTCTTTGCTAATTGGTTTTCTTATTTTAATCAGACAGGAATTGCAACTGTTAATTTCAGGGGTGTGCACACCATCTGTTCGACGAAATTCCTGACTGAAAATGTTACCTGATTCCAAGAAATCAAAGACTGGGCAGTTAAATTCTAAGGATAGGTTATCGAATTTACCGGATTTTATCATATATCATATCATTTCTTATCTGGGTACCAAAGAGCCGTATAGAACTACCGTCTTGTCGAAAAGATGGAAGTCAGAAATCCTGGATACTCTCAAAAATCCTCGCTTTCAGCTTTACTAGATGGTTTATTCTGGACCTGCCATCCCGATATAAGTTCTTTACGAGTTCATTTACGATCTTATAGCTTGACAATCGAGGTATGGCCATGTTTTCGATTTCTCTCATTTTCAGTCGAACAAAGTTATTCGTTCTATTATTTGCGCCTCTTATGTTATGAATTACCAGTTGGTTCAGTACTGATAATTTCCGTCATATGTCAGCCGAACACACATCTTATGTTATGAATTACCAGTCAGTTCAGTACTAATCGTCTAATCGTACATTCAGCTGCCTGACTCTGTATTCAAATTTATTATGAGTTTACTTTTTGTTAGGTTAGCAAGCTTATTATGAATAACAGGAAATTGAGTAGCGGTCATGTTTCGTTTTGTTAGGTTAGCAAACTTTATTATGAGTTCACTTTTTTTTTATCAAGGTCGGGTGAGATCGAAATTAGCTAGTTTCCATATCTTGTGTGGAGATGATGAGAATCCTACCTTGCTTCCATATCTTGGTTTTAGATATTTTTATTACCAATTCAATTTCCTATTGTAATTTGTACACTTTCCTTGTTCTAGAGTTCTTCTGTCCTTAGGTTATTATATTGGCTCTATTATATAACAAAATCGTATCGTATTTTTGTACTCAGCCCTAATTTATTCTACTATATATATTTACCTCTTTATTATTCATGAGTGAAATACAGTACACACACATTCAATCAACTTTAGATAGAAGTTTTACAACCTGTTTCACGGAATTCCTCGGAAAAAATGACGCCCGATTGCAATAACCCAAAACATGGGGAGTTTAATTCTACGGATAGGCTCTCAGATTTACCGGATTTTATCATACATCATATAATTTCTTATTTGCGTAAGGAAGAGGCGTATAGAACTAGCGTCTTGTCGAAAAGATGGAATCAAATCTTCGCTACGAACCCAATTCTCGATTTTTATCTTTATTATAACAACAAGTTTACTACGGAAATGATTCCAAGAGTTTTGGAATATATAGATACTCGAATGCAAAAATTTTCAAAAGAAAACCTGCGTATGACGAAGTTCAAACTTGCAATTCCGGCTAATGATTTACTGTTGCCTTCCAAAGTTGATGAGTGGCTTGAGATAGCCTTGCGTAACCAAGTTGCGGAAATTACACTTGGAGGTCCTACTAACTACAAATTACCCGATATTCTGTTTCGTGCCAAGTCGTTAAAACATCTTGATTGTGATAATGTCGAGATACCATACTATGAAGCTGTGGATCTTGTGTCTCTCGAGTATTTGCATTTATCTCGTAATGTCGTTTTAGAGGAGCGTATGCTATTTCATATTGTTAGTTCATGTCTGAACCTGAAAGAATTGGTTCTCTCATTTTGCCCTGGCTTCAAAAATTTGGTGATTCCACGTCATAGTAAACTGGAGGATCTCTATATTGGGGGACATGTACCTGAAGACGGCGGGAAAGTCATTCTCGAGACTTCTAGTCTTAGGTCTTTTCAGTACAATATCAACGGCAAGAACGAACCCTGGCCGATTATCTCAAATCGGGGTTTATTGAGAAATTTGAGGCATCTAAGCGTAACTAGTCTTTGTATTACAGGGGAGGATCTTGCTAAACTAGTACCGGAACTCACCTCGCTAGAGAAATTGAAGTTTATTGGCTGTTACATGCTGACGAATACCAAAATATCGCATACCCAACTAAAACAAATTTACTTTTCCGATTGTGATAATTTGTTAAATGTTGTGATTGATGCTCCAAATTTGAATAAGTTCAACTTTTATGGTGATATAGAACCGTCCTTATCTATCACTATTCATAGTCAAGCCAATTGTAACATCCAAATTGATACGTGTGTTTCGTATTTTGACACTGACGAATTTATCAAACTGAAGAAGCTCTTGAAAGGACTAAATAGTTGCAATGTTTTGAAAATCTGTTTCCTCGGGGAATTATCTAAGGTATCGCAAATGAGCTGCATATATATAATTGTTTAGACTATGAGTTTATGTTTTCTTTAGCTTTGCTAACAACTCTTATGATTGTGTTCTTGAAGTATGATGATGATGATGGTGATGGTGATGGTGATGGTGATGGTGATGGTGATGGTGATGGTGATGGTGATGGTGATGGTGATGGTGATGGTGATGGTGATGGTGATGGTGATGGTGATGGTGATATTGAATTTGATGAAGAAGAAAGCGGAAATCTTTGAACTTGGACCCCCTTGTGATATCGGAGAGAGCTGAAGTTAGACCTGTACTTATATTCGGAACTATCAAGCTCCTCGCTTTCAGCGTTTTTAAATGGTTTATTTTGGACTTGCCACCCTCATATAATTTCTTTGCGAGTTGAGTGTGACTGTTGTAAATTGATAGTTGAGGTATGGTCTTGTTTTTGCTTTGTGTTATTTTCAGTCGAATTAGGCACTGAAATGGGTCACAAATTAACTTATACTCCGTATGCTTGGTAACGAGTTTGGCGATGAGTAGTGTTTTTCGATATATCTATCTTATTGAACTCACTCTTGTTGTTTTACAGACTTTGCTGAATAACCTAGTGGATATGGTCAAATGTTTGAGACATCCTTTGAAACGGATTGAAGTTGAAGAGACTACCAGTGGCTTTGATTTACTCGACGTACAGATGAGACTGTGTTGGTGAGGAAATTCAGCCCCTCCGTCTATAGTTGATGGCGCTGCAAGTTTGATGGACATAGCAGTACGACAGAACGTTGATTTCATGCAGTACGACATTGACACTCATTTAACTGACCGACAGAACGTTTGATTTCAAGCACACTATTTTTAGGACATACCAGGCAGTCTTTCTAACTGTATCTATATGCACTATATCAGTTCGGTTTTTCTTGATTTCTTTTGATACCGGAAATATTCTTAATCTGGTAAACGCCCAAATTAACGTCTGTGTGTGTTTATTAAGAGCAATTACCTATATAATTGTTTTCATTGGTTTGTTCAAACAAAAAAAAATCTGTTAATTGTTTTTTTTCTGTTGGTCCGTAGTATGAACCAATGTTGAAAATCTTGTTACTCGATCAGTCTAATCAGGTACCGTGTATGGGGTACTGGTTTCGACATTGAGTGTGAATCTGTGATGCAGCCTGTTATTTACCTCCATTACTGTATTTCAATGCGACATCATTCAGTCGGATTGTTAGATTGACTGAATCACAATGAAATACTTCATCTTTCTTTCAACTAGATTGTAGACTGTAGTATCTATTTTGCATTATCGCGCTCTCATACAAAGTTTGCTATGGACTACTTTTGTTGATGCTTTAAGGACCCATGTCGTCCTGCAAACCGGAGTTTCTTACCTAGTTTTGCCCAAAATGCAGTGACGTTTATCTTTGAAACCTTCACAAATCGGTCTTAATTTTCTTGATTTCTTGTGATACCATATGACATATACTTCGTATAAAATATCCAAATTCTAAATCAGTTACAAATTCAGGCATAAAAAGTTAAAATACATATTTATAAACATCAAACAGCTTTGATGCCCCTGAAAAAAAAAAGAAAAAAAACACTAGCTTAGTTTTTTTTTTTTTTTGTCAGAATGAAAAAAAGATTGCTTAGCTTAATATGATAATACACTAGCTTAGTTGAGATAATACACGAGCTGACAAAAACTGAACTCGTGTTAGCCTAGAGGCTTAGAAAGTGATAACCTGATAAAGTTCGAATTCAACCTAAAATAAAACTACCGTATATAAATACCAAAAATTATGATTAAAGTACCGCATTGAAAACTGGAGAAAATAAATGTGGGAGATCATTGCGAAGAAGCCGGAGTACTATCTAGTATCTACGATAAACCATCTTAACCAAAACCTTAAAGTGATGGTTGAAGTCTAACTATTTTAATTATTACTATTACACTCTCTCACTCAAATGCCCATTGTGCTTGAAAAGTGGTTAGTTGTACATCATCCCCCGTACCATGTGCTGAAAGTCCACTTCGTAAGTTTTTGAGGAGTCGAACGTGTGACCAAAGGTCACGATGACCCTGACAGCTTAAGATTTTGGTTGAGATGATTCATCTATTCGATACCGAGATCACAAATTATCTATTTTAACCTTTTAGGACAGATCAAATAAGAGTTAGTTTTTTTTTTTTTTTTTTCGAAAATCCAAATTTATTATGTTTGTTGAAATTCAGTTAAATACAAGTTGAGCATTTCCCAGTTCTCAAACTCAATTCCTTTCTTTCGAAATGAAAATTTAATTTAAAATTTCCAGTACTTCGTTCAAAAACTTCATCCCCTTTACCTCCCCACAGAAGTCGTGTAAAACGGTTCTATACAAGAATTGTTGTTTAGTTAGAAGTCTTACATTTACAGAGTGCAGTCTACCTGTTCGACGAAATTCCTCTGAGAAAATGATACCAAGAAAACAAAACCTGGACAGTTGAATTCAATGGATAGGCTCTCAGATTTGCCGGATTTTATGATACATCACATCATTTCTCATCTGGGTACGAAAGAGCCGTATAGAACTAGCGTCTTGTTGAAAAGATGGACTCAAATTTCGGCTACTAGCCCAGTTCTAGAATTTCATCATCATAATTTTTCTAATGGTGATACTGCGAAACTTTTGGAATATATAGATGCTAGAATGCAAATGTACTCGAAAGAAAACCTGGAATATATTGACGCTCGAACTTAAATTCCCAACTACTGATTTAGCTTTGCTAACAAACTCTTATGATTGTGTTATTGAAGTCCATAGGTGATGACATCGAATTTGATGAAGAAGAAAGCGGAAATGCTGATCTTGGAGTTGAACCCCCTTGTGATATCAGAGAGCTGAAGTTAAACCTGTTGTACAGGGACTTCTCAATTTCCTCGCTTTCAGCTTTGGTAAATGGTTTATTCTCGACTTGCCACCCTCATATAATTTCTTTGCGAGTTGATTTTGGCGGCCATAATTTGACAGTTGAGGTATGATAGGAAATTTTCGAGTTCTATTTACATGAACAGGTTCTCTAGTTGTTAAAACTTTATTGAATGGCGAACTAGACTCGTCCTTATCTATCACCATTCATAGTGAAGCCAGTTGTAACGTCTCTTTCCACACACTACCTGTTTATCTTGATATTGACGGGGTTTTCAAACTGAAGAAGGTTTTGACAGGAATAAACGACTGCAATGTTTTGAAACTCGTACTGCTCAAAGAAACAATTAAGGTATTGCATTCTGCAAATGTACTGCTTATGATTGTTTAGACTATAAGTATATTTTTATTTGTTCTAATAAATTTTTATTTACTATGAAGAACGATTGTGATGACGTCGAATTTGATGAAGAAGAAGTCAGAAATGCTGATCTTGGACCTCCATGTGTTATCAGAAAGTTGAAGCTAACTCTCTCATCTTATATACTCTCGGAATCCTCTCTTTCAGCTTTACTAGATGGTTTATTCTGCACCTGCTATCCCGAAATAATCTCTTTACGAGTTCATCATTTAAAATCTTATAGCTTGACAATCGAGGTATGGCCATGTTTTTGATTTTTCTCATTTTCAGTAGAATTGGGAGTAAATCGTTATTCATTCTATTATTTGCGCTTCTTATGTTATGAATTACCAGTCGGTTCAGTACTGATAATTTCCGTCATGTGTCAGCCGAACACACATCGTTGTGCTTTAAAAAGGGTAGGACTGCGTATTATCCTTACTCCTTTATTGCATTAATCGTCTAATCGTACATTCAGCTGCCTGTCTCTGCATTCAAATTTATACAACAGGTCATGTTTTCGTTTTGTTAGTTTAACAAGCTTTATTATGAGTTTACTTTTTTTTTTCAAGCTCGGGTGAGATCGAAATTAGCTAGTTTCCATATCTTGTGTGGAGATGATGAGAATCCTACCTTGCTTCCATATCTTGGTTTTAGATATTTTTATTACCAATTCACTTTCCTATTGTAATTGTAATTTGTACACTTTCCTTTTTCTAGAGTTCTTCTATCCTTAGGTTATTATATTGGCTCTACATACTATATAACAAAATAGTATGTATTTTTTTACTCAGCCCTAATTTATTCTACTATATATATTTACCTCTTTATTATTCATGAGTGAAATACACACATTCAATCAACTTTAGATAGAAGTTTTACAACCTGTTTCGACGGAATTCCTCGGAGAAAATGATGAGCGATTGCAATAACCCAAAACATGGGGAGTTTAATTCTACGGATAGGCTCTCAGATTTACCGGATTTTATCATACATCATATAATTTCTTATTTGTATACGAAAGAGGCTTATATAACTAGCGTCTTGTCGAAAAGATGGAATCAAGTCTTCGCTACGAATCCAATTCTCGATTTTGATCATTATTATAGCAGTAAGTTTCCTATGGAAACGCTTCCAAGACTTTTGGAATATATAGATACAAGAATGCAAAAATTTTCAAAAGAAAACCTCCGTATAACGAAGTTCATACTTGCACTTCCGCCTAATGATTTACTGTTGGCTTCCAAAGTTGATGAGTGGCTTGAGATAGCCGTGCGTAACCAAGTTACGGAAATTTTCCTTAGAGGTCCGGCTAACTACAAATTACCCAGTTTTCTGTTTTGTGCTAAGTCGTTAAGAGATCTTGATTGTGATAATGTCGAAATACCCTACTATGAAGCTTTGGAACTTGTGTCTCTCGAGATTTTGCTCATATTTTCTGATGTCGTTTTAGAGGAGCGTATGTTGTTTCATATTGTTAGTTCCTGTCCGAACCTAAAAAAATTGGTTCTCTCATTTTACCCTGGCTTCAAAAATTTGGTGATTCCACGTCATAGTAAACTGGAGGATCTCTATATTGAGGGACATGTACCTGAAGACGGCGGGAAAGTCATTCTCGAGACTTCTAGTCTTAGGTCTTTTCAGTACAATACCCAAGGCGTGAACCCTTGGCCGATTATCTCAAATCGTGGTTTATTGAGAAATTTGAGGCATCTAAGCGTTTTTGGTCTTTCTATTACAGGTGAGGATCTTGCTAAACTAGTACCGGAACTCACCTCGCTAGAGAAACTAAAGTTTATTGGTCTGTCACATCGTGAATATAGAAATATCGCATACCCAACTAAAACAAATTTTCTTTGTTGAATGCCACTATTTGTTAAATGTTGTGATTGATGCTCCAAATTTGAACAAGTTTAAATTTTATGCCTACATAGACCCGTCCGCATCTATCACCATTCGTAGTCAAGCCAATTGTAACATCCATATCTACACATACGCTTGGTATTTTGTGATGACGGATTTATCAAATTGAAGAAGCTCTTGAAAGGACTAAATAGTTGCAATGTTTTGAAAATCTTGTTCCTCGGCGGATCATCTCAGGTATCGTAAATGAGTTCCATATAGTTGTTTAGACTATGAGTTTATGTTTTCTTTAGCTTTGCTAACCACTCTTATGGTTGTGTTCTTGAAGTATGATGATGATGATGATGATGATGATGATGATGGTGATGATGGTGATGGTGATGGTGATGGTGATGGTGATGGTGATGGTGATGGTGATGGTGATGGTGATGGGGATGGGGATGGGGATGGGGATGGGGATGGGGATGGTGATGGTGATGGTGATGGTGATGGTGATGGTGATGGTGAAGATGAAGAAGATATCAAATTTGACGAAGAAAAAAACGGAAATGCGGAACTTGGACCCCCTTGTGATATCGGAGAGCTGAAGATAGACATGTACTCATATTGGAAACTATCAAGTTCATCGCTTTCAGCCTTTTTAAACGGTTTATTCTGGACTTGCCACCCTCCTATAATTTCTTTACGAGTTCAGTCTGGCTATCGTAAAGTGGCAGTTGAGGTATGGTCATGTTTCTGCTTTGTGTTACTTTCAGTCGAATTTGGGGCTGAAATGGGGTTACAAATTAACTTAATTATAACTTGAGTTGATTAAAGATCGATGGATCAGCAAAGGAAATTTGGGCTTATTATGCTTGGTAACGGGTTTTATGATGATTAGTGTTTTCAGATCTCTCTCTCTCTTATTAAAGTCAATGTTGTTGTTTTGCAGCCTTTGCTGAATAACCTGGTGGATATGGTCAATTGTTTGAGACATCCTTTGAAACGGATTGAAGTTGAAGAGACTACTAGTGGCTTTGATTCCCTCGACGTACAGATGAAACTGTATTGGTGAAGAACATTATTGATTTCATGCAGTACAACATTGACAATCATTTGACAGGCCGACAGAACGTTGATTTCATAGCTTATTGGTGCCTTAGGACATACCAGGCAGTTTTTCTAACTGAATCTATATGCACAGTTCGGTTTTTCTTGATTTCTTTTGATACCGGAAATATTCTTAATCTGGTAAACGCCCAAATTAATGTCGTGTGTGTTTGTTAAGAGCAATTGCTTATATATTTCCTCTAATTGTTTTCATTGGTTTGTTCAAACCAAATTAACGTCGTATGAACCAATGTTGAAAATCGTGTTACTCGATCAGTCTAATCGGGTACCGTGTATGGGGTACTGGTTTCGACATTGAGTGTAAATATGTGATGCAGCCTGTTATTTACCTCCATTACTGTATTTCAAATTTTCAATGCGACATCATTCAGTCGGATTGTTAGATAGACTGAATCACAATGAAGTACTTCATCTTTCTTTCAACTAGATTGTAGACTGCAGACTGTAGTATCTATTTTGCATTATCGCGCTCTCATACATAGTTTGCTACGGACTGCTTTAGTTGATGCTTTAAGGACCCATGTCGTTCTGCAAACCGGAGTTTCTTACCTAGTGTTGCCCAAAATGCAGTGACGTTTATCTTTGAAACCTTCACAAATCGGTCTTAATTTTCTTAATTTCTTGTGATACCATATGACATATACTTCGTATAAAATATCCAAATTCTAAATCAGTTATAAAAAATTCAGGCATAAAAAGTTAAAATACATATTTATAAACATCAACCAGCTTTGATGCCCCAGAGGGAAGAAAAAAAAAAAGAAAAAAAACTAGCTTAGTTGAGATAATACACGAGCTGACAAAAACCGAACTCGTGTTAGCCTAGAGGCTTAGAAAGTGATAACCTGATAAAGTTCGAATTCAACCTAAAATAAAACTATCGTATATAAATACCAAAAATTATGATTAAAGTACCGCATTGAAAACTGGAGAAAATAAATGTGGAAGATCATTGCGAAGAAGCCGGGGTACTATCTAGTATCTACAACCAATTTTAGAGCGACACCAAGTGATATTGATAGATGGACCATCTCAACCAAAACCTTAAGGTGATGGTTAAAGTCCAACTATTATAATTATTCCTCCCTCACTCAAATGCCCATTGTGCTTGAAGAATGGTTAGTTGTGCACTCGCTCCCCCGTACGGCCGTACCATGTGCTGAATGTCCACTTATTAAGTTTTTGAGGTTGTTAGGATTCGAACTTGTGACCAAAGGTCACGATGACTCTTATCAAATACCGAGATCACAAATTATCATTTAAGACTGGTATATCTGTTTTAATCTTTAAGCCTGAGTAAGTCTCCCGAGAGACGGTCTCTCAATAAGTTTATTGAAAGACCATTTTACAATTTCAAGAAAAAATGGTACTAAAGATAATAAAATAGATATACAAATCATGATTACAAATAAAACAGGTACATTATTATGTAAAATAGGTACGAGGTTACAATATCACGATCGATAATAAAAGGGTCACGAAAAGCAGGTAAATTGGTACAAAAAATTAGTCTCTCAATAATTTAGTAAGAGATCGTATCTCCCAAGTTTTAGTAAATCTTTAAGAACAAGTCAAATAAGAGTTAGTTTTATTTATTTATTTATTTATTTTCTTTCGAAATGAAAATACAAGTTGGTTGAAATTCACTTAAATCCAAATTTATTACTCCGTATGTTGGTTGAAATTCAGTTAAATACAAGTTGAGCATTTCCCAGTTCTCAAACTCAATTCTTTTCTTTCGAAATGAAAATTTAATTTAAAATTTCCACAACTTCATTCAAAAACTTCATCCCCTTTACTTCCCCCACAAAACTCGTGTAAAACGGTTTTATACAAGAATTGTTGTGTACTTCGAAGTTTTACATTTACAGAGTGCAGTCTACCTGTTCGACGAAATTCCTCAGAGAAAATGATACCCGATTGCAAGAAATCAAAACCTGGGCAGTTGAATTCTAAAAAAATTTATCCCATGTTTTCAGATTTAGGGTGTGCACACCATCTGTTCGACGGAATTCCTGAGTGAAAATGATACCTGATTCCAAGAAATGAAAACCTGGGTAGTTCAATTCTAGGGATAGGCTCGCAGATTTGCCGGATTTAATTATACATCATATCATTTCTCATCTGGGTACGAAAGAGGCGTATAGAACAGCGTCTTGTCGAGAAGATGGACTCAAATTTCGGCTACTAGCCCAGTTCTAGAATTTCATCATGATAATTTTTCTAATGGTGATACTGCGAAACTTTTGGAATATATAGATGCTAGAATGCAAAGGTACTCGAAAGAAAACCCGTGTATATTGACGCTCAAACTTGAATTCCCAACTACTGATTTAGAATTGGCTTGCAAATTCGATGAGTGGCTAGAGATGGCCTCGCGGAACCAAATTGCGAAATTTGATTTCACCGGTCCTGCTAACAGTAACTACAAAGTGCCATAAATTCTGTTTTCTGCTAAGTCGTTAAGACGTCTTGATTGTTCTAAAGTTAAGATACCCTACTATGAAGCCGTGGAACATATGTCTCTCGAGTATTTGGGTTTAAGTAATGTCGTTGTAGACGAGTGTATGCTGTTTCATATGGTTAGTTCCTGTCTTTTACTGACAGAATTGAGCATCTCAGATTGCTCTGGCTTTAAAAATTTAGTGATTCCACGGTTTAGTAAACTGGAGTTCTCGATATTGATGGAACCCTACCTGTAGACGGAATAGTCATTCTCGAGACTTCTAGTCTTGGGAATTTTCAGTGTTTTGGGCTGTCACATGCTCGAATCATCATCACCTGAGGTATCGCAATTCGCAAATAAGCTGCATATAATTGTTTAGACTGAGTTGATGTTTACATTAGCTTTGCTAACAAACTCTTATGATTGTGTTCTTGAAGTCCATAGGTGATGATATCGAATTTGAAGACGATGAAAGCGGAAATGCTGATCTTGGACCCCCTTGTTATACCAGAGAGCCGAAGTTAAACCTGTTGTAGTGGGACTTCTCAATTTCCTCGCTTTCAGCTTTGGTAAATGGTTTATTCTAGACTTGCCACTCTTATATAATTTCTTTACGAGTTGATTTTGGCCGCCATAATTTGACAATTGAGGTATGCTCATGTTTTTGCTTTGTGTGTTACTTTCAGTCTTTGTTTCCGGGGCCTGTATGCTAGGAGCTTTTCTTTTCCGTGATCTCTTTAGTATGCCCAATTCAATACACATTCAAATATTACGGAAATCTTAAGCGTTTGGGGCTGTATATCTCTACTTGCAGAATACGATTGAAAACTACTGCATACCTATATTCGTGATTCAATTTATAAATTTCTACGTCTCAAATCATATTTAAATTTATAAATTTCTACGTCTCATATAATCTTCGTGATTTAATTGTTGTCCTCCAAGACCAATTGAAAGGTAAGTTAAATGAAACAGCGGAAGTAAATTTTAACCGCAACAGCGAAAGGAATTTTTGAAATTGACTCGGCTTGGTTTAAACTCGTAAACTTTATAACGAATTTACCTTTTTCAGTCTCGGGTAAAATTGAAATCAGCTAGTTTCCATATCTTGTGCGGAGATGATGAGAATCCTACCTAGCTTCCATATCTTGTTTTTAGATATTATTTCCAATTCACTTTCCTATTTTAATTGTAATCACTTTCCTTATTCTAGAATTCTTGTATCTTATAACTATAGTATATTTTTGCTCAACCCTAATTGACTCCCCTATATATATTTACCTCTTCTTTCATTGAATACACACATTCAATCATCTTCTTCAACTCTTAGTCTCGAGTTTTTGTTTGAAGTTTTACACTCTACCCGTTCGACGAAATTCCTCAGAGAATATGATGAAGGATTGCAATAACCCGAAAGACGGGCGGTTTAATTCTACGGATAGGCTCTCAGATTTACCGGATTCTATTAGACGTCGTATTGTTTCTTATCTAGATACGAAAGAGGCATATAGAACTAGTGTCTTGTCGAAAAGATGGAATCAAGTCTGCGTTACGAACCCAAATCTGGATTTTTATCGTCCAAAATTTACAGTGGAATATATAGATGCTAGAATGCAAAGATATTCGAAAGAAAACCTGCCTATAACGACGTTCACACTTGATCATCCAGCTACTGATTTACCGTTGGGTTGCAAAGTTGATGAGTGGCTTGAGATAGCTGTGCGTAACCAAGTTGCGGAAATTAATCTTGGAGGTCTTGCTGATTACAAATTACCCCGTTTTCTGTTTTGTGCTAACTCGTTAAGACACCTTCATTTTTCTAATGTCGAGATACCCTACTATGAAGCTGTGGATCTGGTGTCTCTCGAGACTTTGGTTTTAGGTCAAGTCGTAGTAGAGGAACGTATGCTATTTCATATTGTTAGTTCCTGTCTGAACCTGAAAGACTTGCGTCTCTCATTTTGCCCTGGCATAAAAAGTTTAGTGATTCCACGTCATAGTAAACTGGAGTATCTCTATATTGATGGAGACGTACCTCTAGACGGGGGAGTCATTCTCGAGACTTCTAGTCTTAGGTCATTTCTGTACAATATCCAGGACGAGAACCCATGGCCGATTATCTCAAATCATGGTTTATTGAGAAATTTGAGGCATTTGCTTGTAACTTGTCTTTCTATTACGGCCGAGGCTCTTGCTGAACTACTACTTGAACTCACCTCGCTAGAGAAATTGGTGTTTATTGGCTGTGATATGCTGACGAGTATCAAAATATCGCATACCCAATTAAAACATATTGGCTTTTATGATTGCGACAATTTGTTAAATGTTGTGATTGATGCTCCAAATTTGAAGAAGTTCAAATTTCATGGCGAAATAGTCCCGCCCTTATCTATCACCATTCATAGTCAAGCTAATTGTACCATCCATGTCCATACAATGGCTCGCTATTTTGATACGGACGGATTTTTCATATTGAAGAAGCTCTTGAAAGGACTAAACAGCTGCAATGTTTTGAAAATCATGTTGGACGGCGAACAATTTGAGGTATGGGAAATGAGCTGCGTATAATTGTTTAGATTAGAATATGAGTTTATGTTTTCATTAACTTTGCCAACAAACTCTTATGATTGTGGTCTTGTAGTTTGATCATGATGGTGCCGACGAAGAAGAAGAAGAAAGCGGAAATGCTGAACTTGGACCCCCTTGTGATATCGGAGAGCTGAAGTTAAACCTGTCATATTGCGAATTCTCAAGCTCCTCGGTTTCAGCTTTTTTAAATGGTTTATTCTGGACTTGCCGCCCTACTATAATTTCTTTGCGAGTTAAGTCTGACCATCATAAATTGAAAGTTGAGGTATGTTATGTTTTTGCTTTGTGTTACTTCAGTCTAATTAGGGGCTGATTTTCCTTTATGCAAATTGTTTTGGCACTAGTCATGGTAACGAGTGAGTCTCGAGGACTCACCAAACACAGATTCTTTGTTTTGATGAAGAGATTCGGTAGAGAAGGGATGGTCATGGGAGTAACTGTTCTGTTAGTCTCGTCCCTTCTTAATGTGTATCCTTTGCTTTCGTTACAAGGTTAATAAACGAATGTCGAACATTTATAAGTTCACACAGTAGCATTGTAATATCCAACCTTCAGAATCGTCACAAACTAACTTCTAATTTGAGTTTGTTAGACATTGATCAGCGAAGGAAATTTGGGTCAATATATATATGCTTGGTAACGGGTTTTACAATAAACTGTGTATTTGACTCTATCTCTGTTATTGAACTCCCGGTTGTTGTTTTGCAGCCTTTGCTGAATAAGCTGGCGGATATGGTCAAATGTTTGGAACATCCTTTGAAACAGATTGAAGTTGAAGAGACTAATAATGACTCTCAGTACCTCGACGTACAGTTGAGACTATGTTGGTGAAGAATTACAGTCTCTCAGTCTCGAGTTGCTGGCGTTGTTTCGACCAGGATATTCCTATTCAAGACACAGTTTGGAAGGCTATTTGATTTGTTATTTTTTTTTTGTTTTAAGGTTATTTGTCAAATTATTTATCGTTTTGTTACACGTCTGAAACTAATTGTCGTCAATGGGTCTATATTAGTTTGATATTTATCATTTAGTTTGATAAACTCTCACTCCGATAAGTTCACTTAAGATTGCCGCGGTTGTTGGTTGGTGAATGTGTTATCCTTTGTTGCCTATGTATGCTTTTCGTTTGGTTTTCAGGCTACCAGATTTTCTTTCTACCTGTTTGTACCCTTTTTGGTGAATATTGTTGTCGACAAAACGAAATATATGTCTAGTTTTAGTTTCCTGAAAAACAAAATGGAGACATTATAGTTGCGGACAACAACACGGGTGTCCGCATCACCAAGGTCTCTACTATTCCAATACATTTAAGTCGTAAATTTCAACATTAGTATATCAAATGCCTCCCAGGCAGCCATTACTTGCAGTCTTACAGAGTTCAAGTCATCGACCGAAGATCAAATTCTAAACCTGGTGGCAACAAAAGACTTAAAGTTAAGACGGTTTTAAACAAGATTAACTATGACTTCGATAGACAAAAACTCATACAAGACTATGTCGTTATACTTGGTGTCGGTGACTACTAAGACAACCTGAGCCTAAGCTGGAGCTCAGACGAATATGAAAGTAATCAAGGGGATTCAATGCTCTTCAAAGGATCCTTCCAACAATCAACTTTTTTCCCGAGGATGCTCAAGATCGACTAACAAAAAAAAAAGCGGGAAAATTAGGGTTTCAAGGAGCTCAAGGTTTTGTACTACTGTACTAGAGAAGAAAAATTCAACACAGTCTGCAATGAGTATATAACCCCATATCCTCAATCTCTAAGGGCAACAACAAAGTTTACATAACATAGCCATCTTTAAGATATTTATACATTTGATCAGACCGAGATTATTAGCATGAATTACTCATATGTCTCAGAAATATGCTTATATCACACTGAGGTATCCAGGTTTGAATGACTCGGTAAATCGACAAGGCAAGAAGTACACTCATTCCAGCTAGGTCACACATATCACCTATAGATACAATCTATATAAACGAGAAGACCAACAAGTTTTGAGACACATACAAGTGTACTCGGATCCAAAAGGCGGAATTGTGGAGATAATGGTCGTAGAAACATGCGAGACTCCATCTAGGAACATCTAGGTATGTTTGATTTCTGTTTAGTCATTTGGATTCGAGTAAGTTACGAGTGATTTTGGTCATACAACTAATACCACAGCCATAAAACTATGCAATATAGCATACCTTAGTAGCCGAAATCTCTGAATTAGTTGTAATTGACAGCACATCAGGGTGGCAACACCAAAACAGTGCATCCAGAAAGGTCGTAAGTGAAGATTCCATATACAGCGTAGAGTCCCAAAGGCATGTTTCAACCAGCTTTAGCTCACTGAGTTTGTATGGTCGGCCAGTATTAAAACTTCTCAGTTGGTCCTCTTCTACCACAATCTACATGGATACAAACATACTCTTCATTATTTACATCCATAGTTCCGTTAGTAGGTAAGAACGCATGACCCCAACAGAAAATACACAACCACGGAACATCTACGTAAACATAATAACAAAATCATGAAAGGGAATACATTCATACCGGATCAACATGCCACAAGTTCATCTCTAGAGATTTGAATAACTTTGTATCCTTGAGAAACTGTTTTAGCTCAACAAACCAATCAGTGGTTAAAATATCAATATCAAACATGAATGGACTGAATTGAGCATTACAACGATCTAGCACTCTGATCAACGACAAGGAGGTCTCCACTTTACAATTGTACTTAAACTCAAGCAAGTTAGGGGTGTCAAGTGTAACCTCTAGTAATTCAGCCATGAAGTCTGGGGAATCGTGAATTTGAAAATCCTTCAACGAAAGGCTTGAGATCTTAACGTATTTCAGCCGTACGCATGAATTCAATGCTAACTTTTCAAGCGATATAAGCTCATAAACAATGTCATCTGTAATAGTCGCACAACTAATCTCTACCGTCTTCAAGTTTTTCAATGGCATAGCATTCATTTTCCATGGCCATGGCAAATATACACGATTACTACAAAAAACAAACTTTTGAAGGGGAGATTCTTGGAGGTTGGATTGCATTGTTCCACTACCACAGCCTTCGACTCTTCCATCAACTTTTCTCATCCAAGGAAGTGAAACTTCATCAAGGTATTCATGTGTGATATCTAATTCAACCAAAGGGCAGTAAGAGATAATTCTTTGAAGCATATCCTCATCTACAGATATCGGCTCTAAAGTTAAATGTGTAAGAGAGACAAGCTCCATTATCTCATAATACGGTAGCTCAATGCGACGACATTTCAAAACTTTTAGCGATTTTGCACAAAACAGAAACTCAGGCAGCACGTAGTCAATATTACCATGAATCTGGATTTCTAATTCCTCGATTTGGTTTAGCACAGCGATCTTTATCCATGTATCAACCAAATTTACTAGCTCTTCATCAACTATCAGAACCTCTAGATACATCTTTCTTATTTTAAACTCGAGAATGGAATATCTTAGCATGGTCCCATCCACAAACTTCACAAAACGTTGAAGTTTATCTTTATCATCCTCGCTCTCATCATTACGAGCTTTACACACGTCTATCTTAAAGTATCGAGGCTGAAAAACCAGAACCGGAATGGAAGACCAAGCTCTATACCACCTCTTAGACAATACACTAGTGCGACCCGCCTCTTTGGTATCGAGGATTAAGAGAATGTCATGTAGGATAAAATCCGGAAGGTCCGAAATTCTATCAACATTACCCCTTTGCATCTCTGCTGTCTTTTTCCCAACATTCATGATTTTTTCTCAGAGTAATTTCATCAAACACTTGGCATGCACAACTAAATTTCTAATCTTTCGCAAATATAACAAATACCCAATTCACATAATCACCATTCCAGTTTATATTCATGCTACAAACTATAATTCAATCAATTATGTACCAAATTTACGCAACATAATTATAAAAAAAAAAAAAAATCGGAGATGGAAAACAGGGAGAGTATACCGCAAGGATTTGAATCAATTGAGCCAATAACTTCCAGAATTGAACTGTTGCAGTTTCTGGGAAAATACACTCAATTCACTCGATTCCCTCCATATTTTCTGGGTAAATTTGCAGTTTTGGAAATGTTGAGCAGTAATTGTATTTTTTTGGCGCCAAAAACTGTGTTCATTACCTTTCTTTGGGTAAGATTATTGGTAGTCTTGAAACAAGATTTTGGTAAATTGTAGGACAAAAGTCACTCAAAATTACCAATAATCTACTAAAGTCTTAACAAAGTCTTTAAGTTGAGTCTTGGAATCGAAGACTGAACTTAAGACTTTTGTTGAGTCTACTCTTGACCCCACCGTAAAGTAAAATTAACTAATGAGTGAATCCTATGTGTTATTTACTTTTTGTGAAAAAAAAAGAGTAAAGTGGAAAAGTAGAGTCTGAGATGAGTCTACGGATAATGTATAAAGTATGAGCTGAGTTTGAGGTGGGTCTGAATAATAAAAAAATAATAAAAGTTAGTGGAAAGTTGATGTAGCAGAGTCTTAAGATTCGGGAGAATCTTACTGATAATAGTTTAAAACGGATTCGAATACAATTTTATAAGTGGGTAAACCCGTAAAAGTAATTATTATGAGAAACTATTAGCATATAAAAATATTGTGTGTATATTTTTGTAATTATTCTGTTTCCTATGATTTTGTAATTGATTATTCTTCCCATATATTTAGGCCACAATCAAGGCAATCAGCTAGCCTGATTGATGTACTGATAAGTTGTATATATACGTTTGAGAAGCAAGGATAATGCAAGCAATTAAGTTCTTTCATGGTATCAGGTTCAAAGATCCTATAACCACCTTGCTTCAATCTTCTCCTTCTTCTTCTTCCCTATTGTTTTGATTCCCACCATGGCTCCCACAAATGAAACTCCAAAAACCACACCTTTCCACCCTGCTTTCTCTGTTTCTAATATCAAAAATTATGTGCAAATCACCTTAGAAACTGAGCATGTCCATTATGCGTCATGGGCCGAATTGTTCTTGAACACGGCTCGTGCCTTCGATGTCGCTGATCATGTCGCCCCTCCCAAGGGCGCTGTCCTCAAGAAAGACGATCAGTGGAATCGCCTCGACGCCATTGTCAAACAATGGATCTATAGCACAATTTCTCTTGATCTCCTTCATACTATTTTGGAACCCGGAGCCACGGCTCAGGCCGCGTGGGATCGTCTCAAAGATATCTTCACCGACAATCAGAACTCAAGGGCTGTGTTTCTCGAACAACAGTTCGCTCAAACACACATGGATAACTACCCTAATGTCTCTTCTTATTGTCAGGCATTGAAGATGATTGCTGATCAGTTAGCCAATGTCGGTGCTACGGTATCGAATAATAGGCTTGTTCTCCAATTGGTTGCTGGACTCTCCGATGGGTATGATGGTGTCACTACAAAAAAAACGCGGCTTACTGACGGCCCTACCGACGGAAAAAAGAGGCCGTCAGAAAACACGGGTTACTGACGGATGTGTGACGGAATTTCCGTCAGTAAAGTTTCCTGACGGATATCCCGTCAAGTATATATTGGCGCGTTGACCCGATCAAAGGCGCAAAAAAGAATGTGGACGGAAATTCCGTCAGAAACGTTATCCGACGGAAAATCCGTCAATGCTCTTTTGCGCGTTAAAGTGGATGACAATTTGGAAAACATCGATTTACCCGTCGACGGAATATCGTCGTTTTTCAAAAATCGACGGAATATCCGCTCACTTGGTCAATTATTAGTGGGTGGTGGTGTGTGACAGGGTGTCACAATAATTGACCTAGTGACGGATATTCCGTCAGTTTTTTGAAAAAACTGACGGATATTCCGTCAGGAGTATTACTTTAACTGACGTGTACAGTCCTTGCATTATTTTTCTGATAAAGTGAGCAGTGACGGATTTTCCGTCAGTTTAATGAGAATACTGACGGGATTTCCGTCAGGATTTCTATTTAACTGACGGAATTTCCGTCAGTGGTTTCTATTAACTGCAACACGCGATAATTTCCTCCTTCACTTTACTAAAATTCCCCAAATCAATTAAAATCGCCTCAACCCCTTACCTCCATAAAACCCGACACCACCACCACCCTCCTCCACTTCCGGCGCCACCACCACCACCACCAACACCACCACGCCGTCGCCATCACTATAAGGTAATTAACTTTATCTTTTTTTTCTATTTTCTTTATCTTTTTCCTTCTCCTTCATCCTTTTCCTTCTCCTTTTCTTATTTATCTTTTTTTTTTTTTTGTTAATAGTAGGCCGCCGCCGTCGCCCGCCGCCGCCCCGCCCCGCCGCCGCCGCCCACCCCGCAGCCGCCACCACCGCACTTCCTTTTTCATTTTTTTTGGTCAAGTTAATTAGGTATTACTCCTTTTAATTAGTTTAATTAATTTAGATTATTAGTTATTGTTTTAATCCCTCGAGGTTTCTATCGACGGATATTCCGTTAATTGTGAAAAACTCGACGGATATTACTCTTTTTAATTTTTTAATTAGTTTAATTAATTTAGATTATTAGTTATTATTTTAATTGTTGTTGAAAAATGGTTGGTGTTGATGCATGTTGACTTAGGATAGAAGCCAATGTTGTGACGGATGTATGTTGTTAATGTATGTTGTTAATTTAGATTATTAGTTATAATTTTTTTTTTATTTAATGTATGCATGTTGAGTTAAGATAGATATTTAATTTTATTATTAAAAATTAGATTATTGTTAAATGTTAATTAGAATAGATATGAATTAGACTAGATATGTAAAATGAAAAGTAAATCATGTTAGTTTTTGTTAATTGAAAAAGTAGTCATTGTTGTATGTTTTGTTTTTAATATTGTTAAAATTATTGTTCATATTGACCTAGTACCCGTTCAAAAATTACTCACTAGGAGTAATTTTTGAATAGTCCCCGTTTTGGGACTGTCTTTGTACGTTTTAAGTCACTTAGGTAGTAAACATGTGCTTGTGATTTGTTAATGAGAAAAGAGTTTGGTAACAATTCCTTTAATGTTCTCTAAATGCATATGTAGAGTAATTATTTATTCTATATTGTGTATTTGGAGAACGGATGGGAATTGCTTTGCGAATTTTTTTCTCATTAATAAATCACAAGTACATGTTTGCTAGTGACTTAAAACGTACATTGATGGGTTTAGGTTGGAGTGATAAGGACCCAATTCAAAGAAATACAATATTTATATTGGTTAAAATGTTAAATTATTGTTTATTATGCTTGATTTTGATTATTGTTAGGTTATTATCTTTTTTAATGATATATATAAATGTGTAGATATATAATAACATGATGTTCATGAAGACGAAGAAAAATAAGAAGGGCGAGTGGGTTAACCCTCGAGCGGCTGATGTTGAGGTAAATTCTTGAATTTAATTTAATATTTATTTTTATTACAAAGAACGATAATCTCTTTCTTATAAAGATAGGTATATATATATATCATTTCTGACGATTTTCTATTTTTTCAGCGTGATTTCCAAGAGGAGATGAGGCAGCCATTGCCACCTGGACAGTCTCCCGACGAGATTCAGGCCTACTACAAGGTTTGTAGGAGGATTTGATGAGAAGAACCAGGATGTTTGGGACGGGACCTACGGGGGCCCAAATATGGTATGATCTTCCTCCTAACAAAGCTGGCCGACGGTCTTTATCTTATGCTCCTAGCATAATTTCTGACTTTCCACCCAAATGAATGATGAGCGATCCGCTCGAGTTGCTCTTGAAAGACAGGTTCGTGAACAGGCTGAAGAAATGGCGGCAATGAGAAAGGCTTGGGCTGATTTGCAAGCATCTCAACCCCCAAACACGTGTTCACAATTTACTCCACATAGACGGGATGACTTTGGGGGTGGTGATGACGGGTTTGGAGGTATTGGTGGTAGTTTTATTGACCCTATAAACTCTTAGAGCCTTTAAGTTAGAGCCTTTAGGTTAGAGCCTTTAGGTTAGAACTTTAGTTTAGTTAGTATTGTCGTCTAGTAAGTATGAAAGACATGGTAAAACAATTCTCTGTTTAATTTGTAAGACAATGTACAAATTTGACTATGTTTTTATGTAAAACAATTTGCGTCCCCTTCTCTTTTGTTGTGTATTGATTCCCGCATTAGCGGTCGACGTGAAAATGGATTCCCGCTTGGCGGTCGACGATTGGATGTGTTTTGCAGGTTTTGTTTATATTGGAAACGATGCAAATAGGCATCGGTCGGGCCGGGCAAAGAAGTCAGTATTTGAAACGATGCAAAAACGCATCGTGGGGGCAAAGCAGCAAATTCTCTTGTTTCTGGTCTCGTTATTTAATACTACCGACGGAAATTCCGTCAGTAATATCAAAATACCGACGGAATTTCCGTCACTGCGTTTCCCTCCCCATTTTCCAGATTTAACTAGAAACTGCCACGTGTCCCATACACTGACGGAATTTCCGTCAGTAAACGAAAAAAACTGACGGAAATTCCGTCACTACCCTCTGTTAATGTGATTTCAGAAACCTACGTGGAATGCCACGTGTCAGAAATAACTGACGGAAATTCCGTCAGTAATGCTAAACACTGACGGAAATTCCGTCACTATTGGCCTATAAAAAAGGACGGATTTTCCGTCACATATCCGTCAGTTTTTTAGAAGACTGACGGAATTTCCGTCAGTACAGGTTTTTTACTGACGAAATAAGCTGACCCCTGGTTACTGACTGAATTTCCGTCAGGAAAGGGAAATACCGACGGAAAAACCGTCAGTATAGGCTTTATTTTTCCGTCAGTTTCCCGCGTTTTTCCTGTAGTGTGTGGCCACTATCATCCAACAATCAGACCCACTCCCTCCGTTCTACAAGGCTCGATCGATGCTTACGCTCGAAGAGTCTCGTCGGGCAAAGGCTTCTTCAACATCCACTGAATCTGCCATGGTTGCTTCCCAAAACGACTCTCCTGGTGACAATAATTCTCGATCTACTGGGTCGAATAATAGTCGCAATAATAATAATAATAACAGCAATAACAACAGAGGTAATTATAAAGGGAAAGGAGGTCGTTATCGAGGCAATTACAAAGGCAAAAACAATGGTAATGGAGGATCCAACAGCAGGAATGGAGGAGGCAATGAGCAGCAACAGGTACAAGGGCAACGGGCTTGGACTTGGGTCCCCTTCTCCCCATGGCAGAATCAGCAGGGGTGGACCGCTCCCCCTTGCCCTTATCCAACAGCAGCATGGACTGCACCTGCAAACAGTCGTGGGGCAGGAGTACTTGGGCCTCGACCCCAGCAGGCCCCACAGGCTTTTATCGCTCAACAACCAACCATCGGGACACCACAAGGGGCGTTCGTGCCCACTGATATTGCAGCTGCGATGCAGACGATGACGCTGCAACCTCCTGATGACAATTGGTATTTGGACACTGGTGCCTCCTCTCACATGACGTCGTCACAAGGTAACCTTTCGTCCTATTTTAATTTGAGCGGAAATCGAAATATTGTAGTCGGAAATGGTACCGAGATTCCAATTCTTGGCTGTGGTGTCAAAACCTTATCGCCTCCCCATCCCCCTCTTATTTTACGTAATGTCCTTCATGCACCCAATTTAATCAAAAACCTTGTGTCTGTCAGAAAACTAACCACCGATAATAATGTTTCTGTCGAGTTTGACCCATTTGGTTTTACTGTGAAGGATTTACAGACGGGGACGCGCCTAATGAGATGCAGTAGTTCGGGTGATCTTTATCCTATTTTACCCACATCAAAATCTGCCTCTCCTCAACAACATGCTTTTGTCACCACCTCTTCCCCTACATGGCACGGACGTCTTGCACACCCGGGCCACGCCATTTTTAATGTTTTATGTCGTAATAAATTTATCAATTGTTCCCGTTTGAAGGACTCTTTTATTTGTCAATCGTGTCAATTAGGCAAGCATATTAAACTCTCTTTTTCGTCTTCTAATTCCAGTACGTTATTACCGTTTGATATTGTGCATAGTGACTTGTGGACGTCACCCGTTTTAAGCTCTATGGGTCATAGGTATTACGTGCTATTCCTAGATGACAACACAAATTTTCTATGGACTTATCCTCTCACTAATAAAACTCAAGTTTATTCTATCTTCCTAAAATTTTACAACCTAATTAAAACACAATTTGACAAAACAATAAAAAGCCTTCAATGCGATAACGGCCGCGAGTATGATAACTCCAATTTTCACGACTTATTCACTAAAAATGGCATTATTTTTCGTTTTTCTTGTCCACATACCTCTCCCCAAAATGGTAAGGCGGAAAGAAAAATTCGAACCATTAACAATATGGTTCGAACTCTTCTCATACACGCCAATATGCCTCCCTCTATGTGGCACCATGCTCTTGAAATGGCTACCTATATACATAACATCTTACCAAGTAAAGCTAACAATCTGATCTCTCCAACTTCTAGCTTGTACCATCGCATTCCGTCCTACGGTCACTTACGAACATTCGGTTGTCTATGCTATCCACATTTCCCGTCTTCCTCCGGTCATAAACTTGCTGCCCGTACTACTGCTTGTGTATTTTTGGGTTACCCGTCGAACCATCGAGGATATAAATGCCTTGATATTACTTCACGTAAAATCTATATTGCTCGACATGTTACATTCGACGAATCGGTCTTTCCTTACGCCAAAAACCCATGTAACACACCCTCCTCCTATTCCTTTCTTGAGTCAGACACAACCAGTATGTCTCCCTATATATCCAATCAAATACATGGCCAGCAACTTGACCCGACCACCACAACGACAACCCCCCAACCAGTGAGTCCTAGGACTCCAGCGGCTACCTCTCCACAAACAAACAGCCCTGTGTCCTCCCCTCCCTCGACACCACAGTCTTCTCAAAACAGTCCCGTGACTTCCCCTGAAACCACGGCCTCCCCTGCCACCACTGCTGCCCGACCATCTCCCTCACCCCAGATGGCAACACGAGCTCAACACGGTATATTTAAGCCCAAACCGTTATTCGACCTCAATGTCACTACTACGGCTAAGCTTTCCCCTATACCAAAATCACCAATTACCGCACTCCAAGACCCGAATTGGAAACTCGCCATGACTGATGAAATTGATGCTCTAATTAAAAATAAGACGTGGGTCCTTGTACCTCGTCCCCCAAATACTAATGTCACTCGGTGTATATGGCTTTTTAAACACAAATTCAAGTCTAATGGTGATTTAGAGCGATACAAAGCTCGTTTGGTTGTTAATGGCAGGTCTCAACAGGTGGGTATCGACTGCGATGAGACTTTTAGTCCCGTTGTTAAACCAGCTACTATCCGTACCGTACTTAGCCTGGCCGTTTCCAAAAAATGGTCAATTCATCAACTCGACGTGAAGAATGCTTTCCTCCATGGTAATCTTGCTGAAACCGTCTACATGTATCAGCCACCCGGATTTCGTGACACAAAATTTCCGGACCATGTATGCCTTCTTCAAAAGTCATTGTACGGCCTCAAGCAAGCTCCGAGAGCATGGTACCAACGGTTTGCTTCTTTTGTCTCTACTATTGGTTTTCATCATAGCAAGTCGGATAATTCGCTATTTATATTACGAAATGGTAATAACATTGCATATCTTTTATTATACGTCGATGATATCATCTTGGCTACTTCATCTGACAACTTGCGAAATACCATTATTGATAAGCTACGTTCCGAATTTGCTATGACCGACCTCGGTCCATTACATTATTTTCTTGGTGTCTCTGCCATTCGACACCCTCATGGGCTCTTTCTTCACCAAAAGAAATATGCAAGTGAAATAATTGCCCGTGCCAATATGTCATCATGTAAACCTGCCCAAACACCGGTTGACACAAAATCAAAACTCGGTGCCAATTCCGGTAAACCAGTAGCTGATCCGTCACTTTATCGGAGTTTAGCGGGTGCTCTTCAATATTTAACCTTTACACGCCCCGATATTTCATACGCCGTGCAACAAGTCTGCCTATATATGCATGATCCTCGGGAAGCCCATTTTAGTGCTCTCAAGAGAATTATTCGATACATACAGGGGACATCACATTTCGGCCTTCACATCACCTCCTCGTCCACCAATACTTTAACCGCTTATACCGACGCCGATTGGGGTGGGTGCCCAGATACACGACGCTCAACTTCTGGATATTGTGTGTATTTAGGTGATAATTTAATCTCTTGGTCCTCTAAGCGACAAGCCACTATATCACGCTCAAGTGCCGAGGCAGAATATCGCGGCGTTGCCAACGTAGTTGCCGAGTCTTGTTGGCTTCGCAACTTACTTCTTGAACTTGAATGTCCGCTGTCCAAAGCCACTATCGTCTATTGTGACAATATCAGTGCTATCTACCTCTCCGGGAATCCAGTAAATCATCAACGTACCAAACACATTGAGATGGATATCCATTTTGTTCGAGAAAAAGTCGCACTCGGTCAAGTTCAAGTCCTTCACGTCCCATCAAGATACCAATATGCTGATGTTTTTACTAAAGGGTTGCCTAAAGCCCTCTTCGACGACTTCCGCTCCAGTCTCTGCATACGTCCTCCTCCCGCTTCGACTGAGGGGGTGTATTAGCATATAAAAATATTGTGTGTATATTTTTGTAATTATTCTGTTTCCTATGATTTTGTAATTGATTATTCTTCCCATATATTTAGGCCACAATCAAGGCAATCAGCTAGCCTGATTGATGTACTGATAAGTTGTATATATACGTTTGAGAAGCAAGGATAATGCAAGCAATTAAGTTCTTTCAGAAACCATTTTACAATAGACTTGTGTATAACCGCCTTACACAAATATTTGTATTTCTAATAGGAAAATGAGAGATTTAAACAATTAAGTATCTTTTTTTTTTATTAGGTAAGAAAACTAGGTTGATCCTCTAGGGTATGACCAACATATCTCATCCATTCGAATGAGGGAGGTAAATTGAAGCAACCGGCTATCAAACCACCTCGAAAGAGTTGGACATGAGTGTCCAATAGAAGTCATGAAGTCAGCAACCTTGTTAGCTTCACGAAAGTAATGTTTAATTATCACTTCATCAAAAAAAATGAAGGTCTAATTTCACATCCTTGACAATACTAGAAATTTCCCAAGGAATTTGTCAAGTATCTCCAATTGAGTTAATAACACATAAATTATCAACCTCCACAATTAACTTTGAGATTCCTAAGTGTTTAGCTTCTAAAATACCTTCTTTTAAAGCGAGAGCTTCCGCAACAAGGATACTATTGGATCCGCACTTTTTTGCTCCCAACAAAACGACTTTACCATTTTGATCTCTTATAGAATATCCTAAAGCAGTTTTATTACCTTCTATTCTCGACCCGTCAAAATTTAGCTTTAGGAAACCGTTTGTAGGTTTTCCCCACCAAATCTCTTCCTTACTAGAGTTGTTTCTAGCTGACTCTTCTATTCCGGGATTGTTGAAATCCTTAAATCTAGTCACCTTCCAGGTCTTAGTGCTATTATTACATAATGTAATAAGTTTGCTGATACTTAAATTAACATTATTAAAGATAATATCATTTCTATGAAACCATGCATTCCACCAAATAAAAATAATCTTAATGAAATCATCTTTTGGGATTAAATCTTTGAGATAATTAAGTTTCGTTAGAAAATTTTGGCTTGTAATATTATCATAATTTGACAAAACTCGTTGAACTATTAATGTTCAGGTCTTGGATGACAGACCAAATCAAGGGACATTCGTAAAAGAAATGATCTTTACTTTCAATAGAATTGTTGCACAAAACACAATGAGGTGGGACATCAATATGACTCTTAAACAGTCTACTTTTCGTTGGAAGGCCATCAACACAGACTTTCCAAAGAAAAAATTTCAATTTTGGAGGAATATTCAATTTCCAAATCCACATTTGTCAAGAGCTTGATCGAACAAACCTTGCGCTAACCAAGTTGCTGTTTTGGTAGAGAAATTTTCATCTACGGACAACCCTCAAAAGAGGGTATCCGGTGGTCCAATTTCCGTGTCCCCTCACATCTCCGCCGTTTTGTACTCCCTCCTATTCACCATTTTCTTCTCTATTTCCTTAAACGGATTATTCAGGTTTTCTTCCCATTTCCTTTTTTGGAAAACCTTTACTCTTATTTTATTCATTCATCTCTCCTATCACCTGTAACACCCCGGTTTATGGAGGAGCCTTTAGCAAGACATTCCCTAATAAACCGGACTGTTACCATCTCGGTTTCCCGAGGTAGTGAATAACAAAGTACAACAATACCAAAGTACTTTAATTAAACTTAACGATTACGTGTTTATTACAAATTGTCCAACTAATACTTAATATAAGATGAATACAACCCGCAGCGGAAAATAAGTTAAGTGATAAAATCTTCTATGTGGTCTAGACTTCTAGGTAGATTGGCCAAGTCCTCACGCATCCCATAGCTCCCAAGTCAGCTAATCCTTAGTACCTGTCAAATCTGCTCCCCATTATGGTTCATCACAGGTGTTCACGAATACACAGGGTCAACCACGAGGTTGAGTAGGGAAAACAATGAAACAATAAATATGATATGCATGCTCCTCCGTCACCTCCATCTCCATCTCAACTCATATCTCATATCTCATATCTCATACCCCGGACAACCCAGCCATACCGATCCCCGGTAGACTATATATATATCGACCGTAGCCGATCTGCCAGCTCGCAGCTGAGGACACCAGGGCAAGTCCTGCAGAACCCGCCTGGGCCTTATCACAACATCACATCGTATCTCAACATCGTCACCACCACATCCTCCTCCAACTCCAATGCATATGAAATGCTCAACAGTAATTAATGCAATGCAATATGTATATAAATCACTGAACTGATAAATCATAAAATCATGCCAGTTACCCGATGTTGTGATATCATACTCAATACGATCAAATCAGTCAATCACCTTTCCGAATATAAATGATAACGTAAATCAACAACCAGGAATCAAGTCAACACAATTCAACTATGACGATAATAGGACAAGTGTATTTCCCTACCTCAAAGTGCCAGCAAATCCAATTAAGCAGTTAAGCAGTCCAGAAATAAAGCAATGAATTTGATTATCGATCCTTCACGAATTCGTCACCTAAAACAATTATAATAATTATAATTACTAACTACTAAATATAGTAATTTCCCAAAATAGAAGCTTTCCCGAAATATAATCCCGACACCAACTTATGCCCCACTGATAACTAAAATAACCCGATTAGAATCTGACCCAATTTCCCAAAATAGAAAGTTATTACAATAGAATTTCTTAAAATGGAAACTTTCCCGATATAGTAACTTTTCTCTTTTAACAAACCCGACTCAAAATCCGACTTGAATTATTGAACTGGTTCGGGAATTAAATTGGATAACCAATATGATAATTAAACGAATTATATGATTAAGAAAACCCGAATCAAACATTGAACAACTCAACAATCCCGACTCAAACCCGTCTCTAATTATATTAATTAATTCGGGAATTAATTTGAATAATTTATTTAAAAGACTCGGAACTTACATTAATTAACTAAGAATAAGATAAATTAACGAGTTCTAGCGATTACACTATGACCAAAACCCGTTTCAAAACTAAAACAACTCGACATCGACCACCGACCCTTCACACTCACTCACGCACCCCCACGCACCACCTCACCACCGTGTCAACCACCAGACCCAACCCCCAACTTGACCCAGCCACCAGCGACCACCCCCACTAGGGTCGACCGTCGCCGGCGAGTCCAACCACGGCCGCCATTTGGCCTGGTTCACCACCACGGCTCACCAAACACTCCCTTTCCTCGACTCACCACCACCGCAACACTCACCAAACCTCTGTAAAACCACCATGGTTCTGCTCGCCGCCAAACACCATACCCAGGTGATGTGGCGCCGCCGGTTCGACCTCCCCCGAGTCCACGGTGGCGCCACCCCAAAACCTAGCATTCAAACCCCCCTGAAAACCGTAACCAATACCTGTTTTGTCCTCTTAATCGATTCTGCCTACCCCTGCCACCCTAGCCGCCTACAACCACCACTACAGCCACCACGTCACTCGCCACACACCCCACTACCCATATACCCCGTCAACCACCACCATCAACATCCCTATAAGACACGAAATAACCACCAATAACTCGACAGAAAGATAAAAACAGAGGGAAGGGATTGACTCTTACCTTTTTACGCCACCACAACCGCCACCAGGGCCACCCACGGCCGTCGACACTCATCCCTATCTCTTCCTTGCAGTGCCGCCAACCACCCACTGCCACTCTCTCTCTCTCTCTATGCGGATTCGTGATGATTGGTGTGGATGAAGGAGGGAGGCGGGTTGAGGGAGGCGGGATGAGGGAGGCTGTTTTGGGTAGGTTACTATTAGGGTTAGGGTTATTGGGGTTTAGGGTTAATTGGGCTTTAGGTTTAATGGGCTGAACATATATTGGGCCAACTTAAATGGGTCAGTTCACAATTCGTATATCTTATAAACCCGTCTTAATTAACTTACGATAGATTAATGTAATTATCGACTCAAATATTTTCCCGACATATTTGCAATATAAAATGTATAATAATTAATATAAAATAATATCCGTTTAATTAATTATATTATATAAAAATACGGGGTATTACAATCTTCCCCCCTTAAAATGAACTTCGTCCCGAAGTTCGCTCCCGTACTCGAACAACAGAAGGGTATTGTATATCGTACTTACAGACGTCACGCATTTCTAACTTGGTTAGCACGCCACTTTTGACACATCAATTAAACATAACAAATACGAAATGTTACATTCTGCCCTCCTAAAAATAAACTTCGTCCCGAAGTTTAACTCATCTTCACATAACCCAACTAACTACAACTAATAACTACCTGAGAACACAAATGTATAACAACTAAATAATCATCTGCATCTAAATTCCGATCTCGAACTCAAGTAACTCAATAACCATGGTCTCACTGGACCGTAAACGTAACTCGGCACAAAGGCCCCCACAGCTCAATACTAGTGGCCAATCTCAAACTCAATATCAATAGTTTAACTACACTCTCTTTTTACACATCCACCAACTAACAGAAGTAGGAACAAAACATATAGAACTCATTTGCATAGGTACCCCACAACGAGACATCAACTTGATCAAACTACAATCTACAACAAGTGCAATTTAAGCATTAAGATTTTACAATCCTACCCGACTAGAAACATGGTTACGTCCCCGTAACCTCTTTTCAATTTTCATATACATATGCAACAAAATCATTATCAACCACATGTGACAGGAAGAACATATGATAACAGATTGCGCATTAACGTTAAGGTCGAAACAAGGTTCTATTATGGAATTAACTGATTGTCAACAAGTAACATTTATTACTTAGCTCATGTTTAACTTAAAACACAACATCAAACTAAAAGAACAACAAGAAAGGAACCAAGGTTTACACGGTTTCACAACTAAACAAATTTGATGATCAATTACAGACCATGAACGAGCGAGAGTAAAATCAACAAAACAATTTAGGAACTTCTCACATTTGTGAACATATCACCGAAAATAGATCTACCACTACCATCCATCACACTCACATGATCTTGTTGACATGTCCGTACAACCATTTACTCACTCACTGGTTTAGGTCACGAATTGGGTCGATTTAATTTAAGCAATCAACAACGGACTCATAATTCCTATTTTAAATTATAAACATTGTTTGCACGATATCAATTCTGAAACATATTTCCCAATAAAAGTAACTACATATGATCTATGACAACAACAACATCACTTTCATATCCCACGTATGTTTCACACTTTAGCAATCAGATCTTTCAATTGTGTCTAGCAACTTAGTATACTCATTTTCAGCAAAACAAAAGATATCGTATAAATAACTTAGACATATACATTTGCCATCATATACTTTGTAGAACACTAGCTATGAAAAAAAAAGTTAGCAATTTGAACAACTTCTCTGATTTGCACGATTTGAAAAATTAGGCAACTCGTAGGCTCACTTAAACGTAACTATAACGACTATCATTTAAACCAATGCATATCATGTGAATCATCCCATTATAATTGCCAACATAGTTATCATAAACAATCTTTATTAGAATATAATTGATAGTAACGACTCGAGAATATAGATATGTCAGATGTCGTGTTACGATTGCAAGAATCACCTTAGCATTTTATGACAATATAATAACGAACATATCCAATAAGAAATAACTCACTGTTTATTATCATGTTATAGGTGTAGGTCCAACTGAAATAATTTAATGCGATGAAGGTAATAAATATAATTATGGGCACCCAACTCATATAAAAGACATTAGAACTCAGATGCATCCTACATATGTGAACATTTAGACATACTCATTACTACCATCTATGTGTAAACATTTAGACATAATTATTATAATCATTCATGCGAGTATATTAGAACAATTACCTTAGCTTTTAACGCCATCAATTTTACTTAAGTATGACAATATAGTTTTATTATTCATATATATCCGACCACTATGCAAATATGATATAAAATATTACAACATGCCAAATGTATATAAAATACGCAAACAACTGGACTCGTATAACATATTTCACCCTTGATTAGGAATCAATTTAAGCTTATTCAATTTTTACTCATACTATCATGCCAACAATGTTATCAACTAAGTTTTAATTTTATCACTTGTTAAGATACATAACTACTGAACATGCGTGCTACTATCGTCATATAAAACATTATAAATTCACCTTACTGAGGCTCTTAATTTAATCAAACAATCGTATGAAAATTCAACATAGACGCACATTTTAAATGTTTTGATTCACGTTGTAATTTCCAAAGACCACGAACAAATAACCGTTCGATTAAAACTTGATTCATATTATTTTTATAAAACATGGTGAGTTCAAAATACATGGGAAAAAGAATTAGGTCTAAAGCACAAGAATTCCATTTTTAAAGAATTTTACAACTCAGCTGGTCCAAACAAACATGTGACAGCAATTGGTCCGAAACTTGGGTCAGTTTGCAAAACTTACCATTTAATATAGAGACATCAAGAATTTTCGTGGCTCATCAATTTGGGAACATATGCGAATCTTCTGATCGATGGAGTTGTAATTATGCAAGAATTATTAATACCATTTAAATGAGGATTTTTACAAAATTGTTGGTCAACCGTCACTGCACAGGAACCTCCTAACCACGACTCACTTAAAATATTTATTACTCCTAGTCTGTATATCCTATAAGCGTGAAACAAACGCCAAACGATCACTAACTCTCAAGACTATCTCTCATAAAATTTTCATCCATAGGGGGTTAACAGAAAAGAAATGACAGCAAGATCACTTAGGGAGTAAAATCAAACAAACGTGTTTCAGCACTAGGTCATTCATCTACTATGTTCCAAGCTCTTACAACCACACTATCGATACCGACTCATCCTAACTTAAATCTCACACTGTATACCTTCGTAACATCTACCCCATAGAATCCCGTTGCATCTCGATCTACTCCTTAAATCTAATCACGATTGCTATGACTAGAAACATGCAATTCAATAGTGTTTCTTATTACTATCACAAGACTATACTAGCATGGCTTTGGGATCACATAACCGCATATCACTAGACATAATAGTACTATCAGCACATCATTCAACATCCACCTAGGTAAATATCATAATTCGTAATTATTTTCACACTCACGATTACCACATTCCAACACTTCATTGATTATCAATCTGAACACGAAGATTTATTTCTCATTTCCACAACATCATATGATCACATCATCATTCATACAAAATACTTACCGTAACGTTGTCCTGTAGAATGGTTAGAACATATGGGTCTCAAGGTGTACATCCACTCGATTATATTCAAGGTTTTCCTTCTAACTACCCATTCACTCAATTTCTCTCGGGTTACCTGGTTCAAAGCTGAGAGGGCAAAAGAGCACGTATTAAGGGCGCCTTCTTAACCGCACTGTGAGCTCCTAACAGTTTATTCCCAGGGGTTCATTTTATTTAGACACATCCTACGTTCATTGGGTTCATTGGTTTAGGCCTGAGGATCGTTCGCTCTGATACCACTTTGTAACACCCCGGTTTATGGAGGAGCCTTTAGCAAGACATTCCCTAATAAACCGGACTGTTACCATCTCGGTTTCCCGAGGTAGTGAATAACAAAGTACAACAATACCAAAGTACTTTAATTAAACTTAACGATTACGTGTTTATTACAAATTGTCCAACTAATACTTAATATAAGATGAATACAACCCGCAGCGGAAAATAAGTTAAGTGATAAAATCTTCTATGTGGTCTAGACTTCTAGGTAGATTGGCCAAGTCCTCACGCATCCCATAGCTCCCAAGTCGCCTAATCCTTAGTACTGTCAAATCTGCTCCCCATTATGGTTCATCACGGTGTTCACGAATACACGGGGTCAACCACGAGGTTGAGTAGGGAAAACAATGAAACAATAAATATGATATGCATGCTCCTCCGTCACCTCCATCTCCATCTCAACTCATATCTCATATCTCATATCTCATACCCCGGACAACCCAGCCATACCGATCCCCGGTAGACTATATATATATCGACCGTAGCCGATCGCTCCTTGTTGAGGACACCAGGGCAAGTCTGCAGAACCCGCCCGGGCCTTATCACAACATCACATCGTATCTCAACATCGTCACCACCACATCCTCCTCCAACTCCAATGCATATGAAATGCTCAACAATAATTAATGCAATGCAATATGTATATAAATCATCGAACCGATAAATCATAAAATCATGCCGATTACCCGATGTTGTGATATCATACTCAATACGATCAAATCGGTCAATCACCTTTCCGAATATAAATGATAACGTAAATCAACAACCAGGAATCAAGTCAACACAATTCAACTATGACGATAATAGGACAAGTGTATTTCCCTACCTCAAAGTGCCAGCAAATCCAATTAAGCGATTAAGCGGTCGAGTAAATAAAGCAATGAATTTGATTATCGATCCTTCATTTAATTCGTCACCTAAAACAATTATAATAATTATAATTACTAACTACTAAATATAGTAATTTCCCAAAATAGAAGCTTTCCCGAAATATAATCCCGACACCAACTTATGCCCCACTGATAACTAAAATAACCCGATTAGAATCTGACCCAATTTCCCAAAATAGAAAGTTATTACAATAGAATTTCTTAAAATGGAAACTTTCCCGATATAGTAACTTTTCTCTTTTAACAAACCCGACTCAAAATCCGACTTGAATTATTGAACTGGTTCGGGAATTAAATTGGATAACCAATATGATAATTAAACGAATTATATGATTAAGAAAACCCGAATCAAACATTGAACAACTCAACAATCCCGACTCAAACCCGTCTCTAATTATATTAATTAATTCGGGAATTAATTTGAATAATTTATTTAAAAGACTCGGAACTTACATTAATTAACTAAGAATAAGATAAATTAACGAGTTCTAGCGATTACACTATGACCAAAACCCGTTTCAAAACTAAAACAACTCGACATCGACCACCGACCCTTCACACTCACTCACGCACCCCCACGCACCACCTCACCACCGTGTCAACCACCAGACCCAACCCCCAACTTGACCCAGCCACCAGCGACCACCCCCACTAGGGTCGACCGTCGCCGGCGAGTCCAACCACGGCCGCCATTTGGCCTGGTTCACCACCACGGCTCACCAAACACTCCCTTTCCTCGACTCACCACCACCGCAACACTCACCAAACCTCTGTAAAACCACCATGGTTCTGCTCGCCGCCAAACACCATACCCAGGTGATGTGGCGCCGCCGGTTCGACCTCCCCCGAGTCCACGGTGGCGCCACCCCAAAACCTAGCATTCAAACCCCCCTGAAAACCGTAACCAATACCTGTTTTGTCCTCTTAATCGATTCTGCCTACCCCTGCCACCCTAGCCGCCTACAACCACCACTACAGCCACCACGTCACTCGCCACACACCCCACTACCCATATACCCCGTCAACCACCACCATCAACATCCCTATAAGACACGAAATAACCACCAATAACTCGACAGAAAGATAAAAACAGAGGGAAGGGATTGACTCTTACCTTTTTACGCCACCACAACCGCCACCAGGGCCACCCACGGCCGTCGACACTCATCCCTATCTCTTCCTTGCAGTGCCGCCAACCACCCACTGCCACTCTCTCTCTCTCTCTATGCGGATTCGTGATGATTGGTGTGGATGAAGGAGGGAGGCGGGTTGAGGGAGGCGGGATGAGGGAGGCTGTTTTGGGTAGGTTACTATTAGGGTTAGGGTTATTGGGGTTTAGGGTTAATTGGGCTTTAGGTTTAATGGGCTGAACATATATTGGGCCAACTTAAATGGGTCAGTTCACAATTCGTATATCTTATAAACCCGTCTTAATTAACTTACGATAGATTAATGTAATTATCGACTCAAATATTTTCCCGACATATTTGCAATATAAAATGTATAATAATTAATATAAAATAATATCCGTTTAATTAATTATATTATATAAAAATACGGGGTATTACATCACCAATCCCCACTCAACTCACAATTCCTTATTTAATTCTTATTTATTCATTCCTCTCTCCTATTACCAAACCCCACCTAACTCACAATTCCTTATTTAATTCTTATTTATTCATTCATCTCTCCTATCAGAGCATCCACAATGGTAAGCTAGTTGCTACTAGCTTACCTTTGCCACATCAACTTTTTAAGCCACAACAATTTCAAGCTATAATTTGCTCCAATGGTTAAGCTAATTTACTAGTAGCTTAATTGAACCCACTTAACACACCCTCTATTTTTCTATTGGTTACATTCTTCTTGTAGGACCATTTGAGCTACTAGCTCCATGGAGCTACTAGCTCAATTTAAGCTAGTTTATGTAGAGTGCTCCAATGGTTAAGCAAATAGCTTGAAATCTTTTTTATTTGCAAGCAAGTCCTTTTAGGTAACCATTGGAGATGCTCTCACTAAACCCACCAAACTTACACAATTCATATTTTATTCTCCTCCTAAAATCTTGTGCCCACAACAAATGGGAACAAAATGGAGAATAGGAGGGAGTATTAATTGTAGGTCATTTCGAGTTTGTTGGTATCAAGTTATTTAGGAATACGGGTCATAATTACCCGACACATATAGCGTTGAAGTACGAGTCAAAAATAGTTTTGCCATATTCCAACTTTAATCTGACCCATAAGCCATAGGTATATAGCCCAATCATATTCTACCTGCCCGTCAAGATCTGACCTCCCAGATCCATTTGACAGATATACGGCGTCTAACTACTGTAGATGTACAAGAATTTTAAGGTCGTTGTATATCAATGGCGTTTTTATTAGGCTTTGTTAATTTTGGAATTTCTGAAAGAACTTCCCAATCTCGGATATATGAGGTAAATTAATCAGAAAATAAATCAACTCAAGTCGATTAAAATCTCCAATCACCAATAATCACTATAAGCGAGTACGTAGATCAATAGCATACAGAATACAGAAATGCATACAATATAATTCCATAGTCAGGTACAGACTACTATTAATACAGGATAACACGATGCCAGTTTTATACGGAATGCTTGGACAACGTCAGTCCAATCGCAAAACAAGCCAACCACTTACATCAAAAGGGAAACGGGCGATTTAGTTGGTTTTAATTATGGCATCATTAGATACATTTAGTTTCCTGGACAAACAAAATGGAGACATTGTAGTTGCGGAAACCATTTCAGATATGGAAAAACAAGGGTGTCCGCATCACCAAGGTCCCTACTATTCCAACATATAGTCTTCATTTTCCACTCGGTGGCGAGTTCACCACAGGAGCACGCATGAATCCAGGACTAGATACACATATTTAAGACTTTCTTCTGTAAGCTAAACTTGGCACCAGGATAGTCTAAACCTGGTCTCAATTTTTGATGGTTCTGGGAGTAAGCTAAACTTGGCACCAGGATAGTCTAAACCTGGTCTCATTTTTTGATGGTTCTGGGAGTAAGCTAGAGCAATCCGCACCTTCAACTTCGATGCTTGTCAGGGGATGCTTATAGCAATGCACTTTGCTCTTCAGGACATTCAAAATCAACTGTAAAAACAAAGTAGGGAAACATAAGAGGGTCTGAATGATACGATCCAGTCCAGAAAAAGATGCATTATATGGTGGAAAATGGAAATTATGTGTCAGGTACTTGAATTTGCCTAATACTTTCACGATTCAAGCTTGCTGAATAACCCAGAATATTATAAATGCACTAAGACAATCTCTTGGTATTTACTACTCGATAGATATGTAAAGCAAAAGGTACCTCAGAATCCGAATTCTGTAAACTTGTCGTTATTGACAGCACATCAGGGTGGCAACACCAAAACAATGCATCCAGAAAGGCCGCAACTGAAAATCCTGTAAGATTCAAAGCACTTATCCCACACAGGCAATACAGCTTTAACTCACTGAGTTTGTATGGTAGGCCAGTACCAGTATTCCTCAGTACGTCCTCATCGACCAGAATCTGTATAGATGCCAACATAGTCGCCATTACTATCATCAGACAATTCAGTACACTAGGTAATAATGTATGATCCCGTGCTAAAAAAAAATACAGAATCGCGATACAACTGTACATGGTCATTAGTGGATAAGAAAATTACACCTAATAAAGAAATCATGAAATGTACTTTATATAAATTCATACCTTATGAGGGATAGGCAACTCAATCACTAGAGATTTGAAGAAGTTTGTTTCTACAAGAAACTTCTTTAGCTCAACAAGCCAAACAGTGGTGAGAGGATCCGGTTCCACTGGAAGGAATTGGGCATTACAATGATCTGGAACCCTAACTAACGACAGGGAGGTCTCTATTTCAGTGTTGTATGAAAACTCGAGCAATTTAGGGGCATCAATCGTTACCTCAATGAAATGTAATTCATTGGCAATTCGAAGTTGCTTAAGTGAATTGCTTGAGATCTTAATGCATTTCAGATTTAAGCACTGCAATAGTACTAAACTTTCTAAAGCTACAAGCCCACATGCCAGCTCAGAAACAATATCATCAGTAATAGAAGCAAAACCGAACTCCAATTTTCTTAAATTTTTCAATGCAACTATATTCATATTCCATGGCCACGGCATATAGGGACCAAGACAACTGTAAACAAACTTTTGAAGCGGAGATTCTTGAAGTTTGGATTGCATTTTTCCACTAGTAGTACATTTGTCTCCTCCATTACCTTTTTCCATCCAAGGCAGTGAAATATTTACAAGGGAGTAGCCACGTTTAATATCTAACTCAACCAAGGGGGAGGAAGAGATAATTCTTTGGAGCATATCCTCATCAACAGTGTCCAAGTAAATAGTTAAGTATTCGAGAGAGACGAGCTCCATAGTCTCATAATATGGCAATTTGACGCGCTCACATTTCAAAACTTTAAGCGATTTTGCACTAAATAGAATCTCGGGCAGCCTGTAGTTAAGAACCCTGATTTCGAAATTCTCGATTTGATTTTGCACAGCGATCAATATCCATTTGTCAATCAAAGACACTAGCTTTTCATCAATCTTAGGAAGCCTAAGGTGCATTTTTGTTATTCTATACTTCTGCATAGAGTATCTTTGCATCGTCTTATCTATGAATCCCACAAACCGTTCCAGTGTATTGACACTACAGTTATAGAGAGAATCCCCATATTTCTGGAAGTACCGAAGCTTAAATTCCAAAACCGGAACAGAAGACCAAGCTCCATACCATCTCTTAGACAATACACTAGCGCGACACACCTCTTTAGTATCAAGCATTGAGAGAATAATATGCAGAATAAATTCCGGAAGCTCCGAAATTCTATCAATTGTACCCCTTTGCATCGTTGCTACATTTTCCCCAAACCCCATTATTTTCTCACAGGAATTTCGTCGAACAGTTGGCGTGCACTATCTAAATTCTTAATCTTTAACTAAACTAACAAATACCCAATTCACAGTTTATGTTCATATCTTTACTGCTAATTAAAATTCAGAAAAACCCAACTCAAATTACTAGATACCAACTACCATAGTTATGCAACATGCTAATTAAATAAATAGAAGAAAAGAAAACATATACCCGGTAAATTCAGTTGGATCCCTTCATAATTTCTGGGTCAATTTTGCAGAAAATAGTTACTTATTTGCTTGAACAATGGGTAGACCTAATAAATTGGGGATAAATTGTGGAGTACAGCAGTTTTTTTTGGCGCCAAAAATTGAGTAGACAGGTAAATAAGACATGTCACGTGTGTACTGTGTAGACGTGCAGTGGATATACTTTGGGTTAAATTATAGACTTGACAAACTGGTCAATTGGATTGGTTCGGTTTGAGTCTGGTCAGTCGAATGTCATATTATCGGGACGGGTTGTTTTCGGTTTCGGCTGTTTTTCTGGTATGTAGGTCGGTTTATTTTCGAGTCAAGCTGGTCAGGTTATTTTGCGCCGGGACATTTTTGGATCAATGATTAAGAAGGAAAAAAAAGTGGGTTGATTAGTTCGGGTGTGGATCCGTTTAGGGTTTGCTAGGTACTAGATTGACATATGAGGCATTTGGGTTGGGTTCGGGTTTTGTCACTTCAGGTCAAATAATTATCGAATCGAGTCACTTCAGGTTAAATAATCATTGGGGTCATTTTCGGAACGGTCATTAAGATTAGGGTCGGGTCGTTTTGAGTCGTTTAGATAGTTTCGGGTCAGGATTTTACCTTAAAACTTAAGGGGACCCGTAAGTTGTACTTCGGTTTTTAAAATCGTTTTAATCTTTATTCTCGATCTAAATTCTATGTTTTTATAAAAGAATTATGGACTTCGATTTTAAAACCTATAAGTTTATCTTGATTTTTGTATTATGTTTCACCCCCTTTTGTTTTTCAATTTTCCTTTTCTATCATTTCGCATTTTGAGGTGTGCGTTCACACATGGACGGTTCTAAATGATGATTCATGTCAGCCGACCCCAAATCATTTTGAGATTAAGGCTATGTTGTTGTTGTTATTCATTTTGGTCATTTCGGGATTGAGTCGGGTTGAGTCTATCAGATCACAATTTTTGAATCATTACTAGGCCACTTTGTGAGGTTTAGTTAGTGCTAATGTGCTCTGTCAATCTGTTGTCATTAAATTACATAGAGTTAATAACGAGTATTCCTTGAGGTTTGTCAATTGGCTTATAGTGGCTCAATTTCGAGATCAATGGGCTTGACGGGGAAATAGAGGAAACAATATAATACTCCCTCCATTCAACTTCACAAGCCCCTTTTCTTTTTTCCATTCATATGTCAAAGGGGTATAAATGTGCTATCGAGCTTTTTTTTTTTCAATTTTCGAAATAGTTCAGCTTCATGTAAAAAGATAAAATTTGTGTAAAATCGCTTTTACATAAGTTGTTATAACAGAGGTAAGAAAGAACAAATAAAAAATAAAACGCACAGATATATGTGGTTCAGTAATGGTATGTTAACTACGTCCACATGGCAGAAGGGAGAGAGTTTTATTAATATGTGGGGAGTTTTCAGATTACAGATTTAGACGGTATGATAAGCATGACTGCTAGGTAGAGACTTCCGCATAGTCGTTTGAAGCGGCGACTAACAGAATCAAGGCACAAATTCAACACAAGTATTTACAATAAAGGTAAAAATATGTGTACAATATGTCAATATGCAATGAAGAGAAGTTAAAAGGTAAAAAGAAATGATGGTTTACTATACATACAAAAATTTGAAAAAATAATCTAGTTTTCATTTTCTAGTCGAAATTGTTTTGGGTGATCGGAATTCATATTTGAAATATTTTTTCAAACGGACCCAAATTTACAATTTTATCTTTTTTGAAAAAAATAAGGTAGACATTGGTTTTGTAAAGAATCATTGTCCGAATCAATGATTCATGGGTTTAAATATTAACTAGATCATTTATTCGCAAAAAAATAATTGATCCTATTTAACAACATTAACTCACAGCCTCAATGTCTCTCGCAATTTACGTGGTAAAGATCAAGGAGAGTTGGATGTACCGCAGGCCGCAACCTAACCCTTGTTATAACAACCCAACACTGAAGCTTAACAACTTATCTAAAGTATCTATGCCAAAATTCGGGCATAAAAGTTCAAAATAGACCATCGTAATATGTCGTCAAGACGGTTTCATATATATAAACTAACAGCGATACAACTATGCTTACCCTATTTTTTTAGACTGAAATTGTCTTAACTGAACTGAAATAATAATAATAATAAGGGATAATTCACGTGGTGCCCCTGAGGTTTGGCTTAATTCACGTGGTACCCCTGTCTTTAAGAATGTGCACATGGTGCCCCTGAACTTTCAGTTTAGTGCACCATCTACCCTTATTTATTTTTCTGTTTTTTTTTTTGGTGCGAATATTCAATATTTATTTTTCTGTTATAACGGTGTTAAGTTCCTTGCCTTTCCCCTCATATCCTTACCTTTCCCTCTTATTTCCCTCATAAACTAATAAACTAAATACAACTCTACCACTTCCTCATATAAAGACAAAACAAAACTACAATGATTATTCAATCCATTCCAAATCGCCCCTGAAGAACAATTAAATCGCTTTCGTTGTCAATTTCCTATTTTAATTTGTACACTTTCCTTTTTCTATAGTTCTTCTATCTCTATTGGCTCTACTATATAACAAAATCATATTGTATTTTTTTTACTCAGCCCTAATTTTTATTTTACTATTTATTTACCTCTTTATTATTCATTAATGAAATATACACATTCAATCAACTTTATATAGAAGTTTTACAATCTGTTTTGGCGGAATTCCTCGGAGAAAATGATGAGCGATTGCAATAACCCAAAACATGGGGAGTTTAATTCTACGGATAGGCTCTCAGATTTGCCGGATTTTATCATACATCATATAATTTCTTATTTGGATACGGAACAGGCGTATAGAACTAGCGTCTTGTCTAAAAGATGGAATCAAGTCTTCGCTACGAATCCAATTCTCGATTTTGATCATTATTATAACTATAAGTTTCCTATGGAAACGCTTCCAAGACTTTTGGAATATATAGATACTCGAATGCAAAAAATTTCAAAACAAAACCTCCGTATAACGAAGTTCATACTTGCACTTCCGGCTAATGATTTACTGTTGCCTTCCAAAGTTGATGAGTGGCTTCAGATAGCCGTGCGTAACCAAGTTACGGAAATTTTCCTTAGAGGTCCGGCTAACTACAAATTACCCAGTTTTCTGTTTTGTGCTAAGTCATTAAGAGATCTTGATTGTGGTAAAGTCGAAATACCCTACTATGAAGCTTTGGAACTTGTGTCTCTCAAGATTTTGCTTTTATATGATAATGTCGTTTTAGAGGAGCGTATGCTATTTCATATTATTAGTTCATGTCCGAACCTGAAAAAATTGGTTCTCTCATTTTGGCCTGGCTTCAAAAATTTGGTGATTCCACGTCATAGTAAACTGGAGGATCTCTGTATTGATGGAGATGTACATGTAGACAGCGGGAAAGTCATTCTCGAGACTTCTAGTCTTACGACTTTCGAGTACAATTCCGATGGCGTGAACGACGACCCTTGGCCGATTATTGCAAATCGGGGTTTATTGAGAAATTTGAGGCATGTGCTTGTAAGTGGTCTTTCTATTACAGGTGAGGATCTTGCTAAACTACTACCGGAACTAACCTCGCTAGAGAAATTGAAGTTTAGTGGCTGTCAGATGCCGACGAATACCAAAATATCGAATACCCAACTAAAAATAATTTGTTTTTCTAAATGCGACAATAATTTGTTAAATGTTGTGATTGATGCTCCAAATTTGAAGAAATTCAAATTTCGTGGCGACACAGACCGGTCCTTATCTATCACCATTCGTAGTCAAGCCAATTGTAACATCCATATCCACACGTACGCTTTGTATTTTGACACGTACGGATTTTTCAAATTGAAGAAGCTCTTGAAAGGACTAAATAGTTGCAATATTTTGAAAATAATTTTGCGCCTCGAATCACCTAAGGTACCCGCCACTACTGATGGTGATGGCGATGAAGATGGTGAAAAAAGCGGAAATGCTGGACTTGGACCCCCTTGTGATATCGGAGAGCTGAAGATTAACATGTACTCATATGGGGAACTATCAAGCTCGCCGCTTTCAGCCTTTTTAAATGGTTTATTCTGGACTTGCCACCCTCGTATAATTTCTTTACGAGTTGAGTCTCGCTATCGTAAATTGGCAGTTGAGGTATGGTCTTGTTTTTGCTTTGTGTTACTTTCAGTCGAATTTGGGGCTGAAATGGCGTCACAAATTAACTTATTGAACTAATGTTGTTGTTTTGCAGCCTTTGCTGAATAAATTGGTGGATATGGACAAATATTTGAGACATCCTTTGAAACGGATTGAAGTTGAAGAGACTACTAGTGGCTTTGATTTCCTCGACGTACAGATGAGACTGTGTTGGTGAAGAAATCCAGCCTCTCCGTCTGTAGTTGATGGCGCTGCAAGTGTGATGGACATAGCAGTACGACAGAACATTATTGATTTCATGCAGTACGACATTGACAATCATTTGACAGGCTGACAGAACGTTGATTTCAAGCACACTATTTTTCTAACTGTATCTATACGCACTATATCAGTTCGGTTTTTCTTGATTTCTTTTGATACCGGAAATATTCTTAATCTGGTAAACGCCCAAATTAACGCCGTGTGTGTTTACTAAGAGCAATTGCTTATATATTTGCACTAATTGTTTTCATTGGTTTGTTCAAACCAAAAAGAAAAAACTGTTTATTATTTTTTTCTGCACATACGCCCAAATTAACATCGTGTGTGTTTATTAAGAGCAACTCGGCTCTATCTATCCAAATTAGTAGTCAAGCGAGTTGCGATATCTCTCTGCACATACGACCTTTTAATCTTGATACTGAAGGATTTTTGAAGCTGCAACGTTTTGAAAATCTTATTACTCGATCAGTTTAATCAGGTACCGTGTATGGGGTACTGGTTTTGACATTGAGTGTGAATCTTTGACTATAGTATCTATTTTGCATTATCGTCCTCTCATACAAAGTTTGCTACGGACTGCTTTAGTTTGATGCTTTAAGGACCCATGTCGTCCTGCAAACCGGAGTTTCTTACCTAGTTTTGCCCAAAATGCAGTGACGTTTATCTTTGAAACCCTCACAAATCGGTCTTAATTTTCTTAATTTCTTGTGATACCATATGACATTTACTTCGTACAAAATATCCAAATTCCAAGTCAATTGTAAAAAAATCAGGCATAAAAAGTTAAAATACACGAAACACGAAACACGAGCTCACAAAAACCGAACGCGTGTTAGAGTAGAGGCTTAGAAAGTGATAACCTGATAAAATAAGTCACATGTTCGAATTCAACCGAAAATAAAAATACAGTATATAAATACTAAAAATTATGGTTAAAATACCGCATTGAAAACGGGAGAAAATAAATGTGGAAGATCATTTCGAAGAAGCCGGAGTACTATCTAGTATCTACAGCCAATTTTAAAGGGACACCAAGTGATATCGAGTTCATAAATTATCATTTAATACGGGTATATCTCTTTTAACCTTTTAAGGACAGGTCAAATAAGAGTTAGATTTATTTATTTATTTATTTTCCGAAAATCCAAATTTAATACTTCGTATGTTGGTTGAAATTCAGTTAAATACAAGTTGAGCATTTCCTCCCAGTTCTCAAACTCAATTCTTTTCTTACTATTAACCATATCGACTCAACTAAGGAAAAGATTATTCCTCAAGATCCTGCCTTATTCTCCAAGACAAAGATTAAGTAAATATTGTACCTTTGGAAAGTGTATATTTCTTATATCTCTATAATTAGGTCAAGTTCTCCTCATTGTAATACATATAAATACATGTATCGATCTTTCGTAAATAATACATTCGATTAACAATCAAACCTAAGTCTTATATGGTATCTAAAGGCCATCGATCCAACCTCCTTCTTCGTCCACGCCGAGCAACATTCAAACGCTCCACCACCTTATCTTCCGCCATCACCATGACTGCACCACACACCGACACCAATGTTCCCAACCCACACGAAAACACCAAACCCTTAACCTCTCTCAACCTCAACCATTGTGTCAAATTGAACCCTCTTAACTACACCGCTTGGCGCTTTCAACTACTCAATATCCTCTTCGGCTTTAGTCTCCTTGGCTTTGTCGATGGAACCGAATCTCCACCACCACCAACAATCACCACTGCCGACAAAAAAGACCAACCCAACCCGGCCTACTTGACTTGGCTTAAGCAAGATGGTCTAATCCTTGGTGCCCTCATGGGTACCCTCACCTCTGCCATCCAACCCTTAATTGTTCGCGCCAAAACCGCACGTGAGGCATGGGACCTCCTTGCCCAAACATACGCTAACCCCTCGAGAGCTCACATAATGCAATTAAAACAACGCTTTGATTCTCTCGCGAAAACAACCGATCAAACCATCTCTGAATACATGAATTCTATCAAAATTTGTGTCGACCAACTAGCGCTCATGGGTAAAACCATCGACCCTGAGGACGTTATTGCACAAGTACTCAAAGGTCTCGATTACGAGTCCTACAAACCTGTCATAACTAATGTCCGAGCTCGAGACACACCAATTACCTTCGAGGCTCTTCACGAAAAACTCCTCCAACATGAGATTCTAATGAAACATGAACCCACCTCGAATCACTTTGCTCCATCCGCCAACCCCGCCTATTGCCACAACCAAACCTACACCCGTGGCCAGCAGCGTCCCAACACCACACCCCCTACTCTTATAACTCCAACCAACCCAATCCCGCCAATACTGCTGCCCCTCACCCTTTTAAAGGCCGATGTCAGTGGTGTCGCGAAACCGGTCATGTAATCTCTAACTGCCCTCTCTTTCGCAAGCTATTCCCAAACCTCGTGTTTCCCGAACCCGCCTATCGCCAACCCCAAAACCAGCCTCACGCTCATCTCGCCAACTATGGCAACCCCCACCCCAACCAAAATTTTCTACTAGACAGTGGTGCCTCCCATCACCTTACCCATGATCTCGACACCTTGGCCTTTCATTCACCTTATGACGGCCTCGATGACTTAGTTATTGGTGACGGCTCCACTCTCAACATTGCTAATACAGGTTCTTTTACTCTTCATAATCTCAATTTTTACAACGTTCTTCATGTGCCAAAAATTTCGCGCAATATTATCTCAATTTCCAAATTATGCAACGACAATAATGCTTATGTTTTATTTACCCACAATTCGTTTTTTGTAAAGGGCCTGCAAACCGGGAAGCTTCTCCTTCAGGGCCGAGCAAGTCAGGGGACGTATGAATGGTGTCCCCCCCAACCCGTGAATCTCGCGGCTATCAAAAAAGGAACCACGCAAAAATCGTGCCATCATAAGTTAGGGCATCCCTCAAACATGTACTCAAACTTATCAATAAAAAATTATTTTCGCAAACGAATGATTTAGATTACTGTCATGCTTGTTGTATTTCAAAGAGCAAGAAATTGTCATTCAACGCTTCAACACTCACGTCGAATGCACCATTGGACCTATTATTTTCTGACCTATGGACTAGTCCAATTCCATCTCGCGACCACTACAAATATTACGTCATCTTCGTAGACCATTATACAAAATATGTATGGCTATATCCATTAAAAAGAAAATCCGAAACTACGCAAGTATTCAACCAATTCAAGGCACTCGTTGAAAAATATTTCAATCGACCCATACGTCGCTTCTTCTCAGATAATGGCGGCGAATATATCAAATTAAATCACTCACTTCTAAATGACGGCATATCACACCTCACTACCCCACCCCATACCCCAGAACATAATGGCTATGCCGAAAGACGACATCGTCACATTGTCGAAACCGGCCTTGCCTTGCTACATCACGCGGCCCTACCCCTATCCTATTGGCCGTTTGCATTTAGCACGGCAGTGTATCTCATCAATCGTCTACCAACCAAAACCCTACAAGGCGACTCACCATTCTTTAGGTTGCACAACCTAAAACCCGACTACAATAAACTACGAAATTTCGGTTGTCTTTGTTACCCGTGGCTTCGACCTTACACCAAACACAAGCTCGAAGATCGCTCCATACCTTGCATATTCATTGGCTATTCGACAACCCAAAGTGCCTATCACTGTCTAGATCCCAAAACCCATAGAATTTATACGTCTCGCCATGTGAAATTTATCGATGATGAATATCCACTTCGAAAAACCGACCCGTCTCCATCACCTACAACTAAACTGGATGACTGGTGCTCGCTTCATATTCCTCTCCTTCCTCACCCCGACACTCCACCAACATCACCATCACAGACCACTATTCGCTCCTCCAAACCCGTCACTATTGTCTACACTAGGCGCACTCCTAGAAACTCCACACCTGCATCAAATCCAACCACAATTACACACTCCACTCCCATTCCCGCACCCTCTTCTTCCGCTGACCCCACCACCTCGGCACAACCCTCAACTTCCGCTGCACCAACTACTGTCGACCCATCCCCATCGACAAACACAACCTCCTCACAACCACCTGTTCGAACCATCACTACTCGCCTAGTGAATAATATTCGAAAACCCAACCCTCGCTATGCCAACAATCTAGCTCATGTTTCGACCCATGACCATCTTCCCAATACCGTCAAGCAAGCTTTAATTCTTCCTCAATGGCGTCACGCTATTCAAGAAGAATTCAATGCTCTTGAACGAAACCAAACGTGGCTTCTTGTCCCACGATCCTCGACCCAAAATGTCATCGGTTGCAAATGGGTCTTTCGAAATAAGTTCAACCCTGACGGGACTCTTAAGCAACATAAAGCCCGACTAGTTGCGAAGGGGTTTCATCAAAGACCCGGCATTGATTATGTTGGAGCTTGTGTCCTCCACAAATTAGTGTGATAACATTTGTAAATCTCTTACAGGTTCACAAGGGTATACTTCGTATATTTAATCAGTTGATTAACGTTTACCTAATAACGGTTGGCTTGCTAGAAAGTTTGACGTTATTATCATACAGATGGCGGTGATCAACTGGTCCCTAAAGGTCACACCTATAGGACGTGTTTGAGAAATGTGGTTATAGAAATATAATTACATTGATGCCCAAAATGACTAAAAAGTTAGTCGATGTGTTGATGAGATAATTATTTAATGAAAATTAAATAATATTAGTTGAGACGAATTAACTGTCAATTCGTAAATTAAATATAATAAGTTATATTTAATTAAATATATATAATGTTAGCTTGGACGAATTAATCTGTTAATTCGTAATTAAATATAATCAGTTGTATTTAATAATCAACAAGTTGAATGTGTCATAGTGGTAATAGTGAGGGTACACATACCAAGAGGTCATGGGTTCGATCCTCACTAGATGACAATTCAACACATATTATATATTTTTGGAAAGACCAAAAATAAGGAAATTTTTATTCCTTATTTCGGTCCATATTGGCCGAAAATTAGGAAAGTAATATCTTTCCTAATTAAATTGGTAATTCGGTCTATATAAGAGAAAAGGGGAGAATTATTTCTACCCTAATGCTTTTTCTTGACCTTGCCTCATCTCCCTCATCACAAGAACACAAAAACAACTAAATTTTACAGAAAATTTTAGATCGATTCTAGCATAATCGAAGGGCATATCTCAGATCGTCTTGGGTGCAACTAATAGGCGAATATCAATTTTGATATTGTTCTTAGGCCATATTTGCTAGTAGACCTGGCAAAAGTTAACACGACACGAAAACACGACACGAACCCGACACGAAATTAATGGGTTTGGGTCAGGACTTAATGACCCATTTAAGTAAGTGGGTCGACACGGACACGACACGAAAATTAATTGGGTCGGGTTAGGGTTGAGGTATAAAAACACGAACCCGACACGAATAACCCGTTTAATTAAACGGGTCATAATCAGGTCGGGTTAACACGAAAACCTGTTTAACACGTTTAATTAAACGGGTCATAGTCATAGTCTCATATTGGGCCTAACACAAATACCCATAATTCATTTCCTAATTTTTCTACTGCGGCTAGATGAAACAAAATCACAATAATATCTTTTTAACCCTAGAATGATCTATTTATTTACCTATTAAAATTCACTTTTAACCTACCTAACTTTTCTTATTCCATCGCCTCTCTACACTCCAATTCACAAATCACAGTATCAAATTTCTTGTCTCATATCTATCATCTTCATTCTTCTCCTTACTCAGTAAGTTACTCCATCCAAGCAATTTAATTAGTTTATCATTCGTGTGCCATATTTTCATCTTGCTTTTTTTTTTTTTTTATTGTTTTGCTTCTTTTCATCATAATTGTCATCATAATTGTTTATATTGTTAATAGAATTGATTTGCATGTAATGGATGATATTGTCAATCTGGATGACTATTGTGTATAGGGTCGTTGAACAATTTGATTATGCTTCTCAAACATTGTCATTGGCTGTATATTTTTTGGATGTCTAATTGTTTTGTCTGGAATTCACCATATTTTGGATGTCACTAGCAAATAACGGTGAAGTTATGGTGAGTGCAACAATTTGAGTTGCACTTTGCTTGTGTTGGGTCGATTCCCTCCCGTCTCTTTAGCCATTCATTACTTACTGTTGAATGTGAAATAAGCAAAGTGGCATCAGTGATTTGTATGATCAGGAACAATACCATCTCTAAATCTGAGTAACAAATCGTGAACTTTTACCCTCTGTTTACATCCTTTTATTAATTATTTTCCAGAATTATTAATCTTGTGTCCTTCTGATTTGGTGATCACTTGTTTCTATTATTTGTATTGGTAAATTGGTCAGTTCTTCAATCCGTAATTCATCTATTTGTTGCTTCTTCCTTTTTAATTTCTAAATCTGAGTAAAAATATGTGAACTTTTACCCTCTGTTTATGTTCTTTTATTAATTATTTTCCAGATTTGTTTATCTTGTGTCATTGTGATTTGCACGATCATTTTTCTTTTTGTTCACTTAGTTAATTCTGTTTTCATTTGTTAATAGGATGGACGGTTCAATGGAAAATGCTTCGAACCCTATCGATGTTCCCTCTGGTGATGAGATGGATGAGGCGACAATAAAAAGGCAGAAAATGTCCAGAATTCATAAACCCAAGGTATCTGGTAAAATTTTTAAGCGTCAAAGAAGACTAACTTCTCCTGTGTGGAGTCGATTTGAAATACTTGATGAACCTGATGCTAGTGGTAATCTTGTTTGTAAGTGCAAATCATGTGCTAAAACCTTTATTGCTGAAAGTAAGAATGGAACTGGAAATTTGATAAGACATTTGAAGTCATGCAAAGGGAAATCATATAGAGATATTGGGCAGTTTATTTTACAAAACAATTCTGTCTGTTTGGCTTCTAGGACTCCTAAATTTAATTCTGATGAATTTCGTGAGTTGTTGGCTGTTGCCATTGCTAAGCATAATTTACCTCTTCAACTTGTAGAGTATGAAGGCATAAGAAACTGTTTTTCTTACCTGAACCCAGATGTTAAGTTTTTTGTTAGGAATACAATAAAGTCTGACATCTTAAGGATGTATAGAACTGAGAAAGAGAAACTTATTGGGTTGTTAAAAAGAACAAAGGGAAGAATTTCCCTTACTTCGATTCTTTGGAGTTCTGTCACCACCGATGGCTATATGACCCTCACTGCCCATTTTATTGATGAACATTGGCAACTTCAAAAGCGTGTTCTGAACTTCAGTTTCCTACCCCCTCCCCATACTGGTGCTGCTATGTCTGTTAAGATCACTTCTTTACTAATCGAATGGGGTATTGAAGATAGAATAATGTCCATAACTTTGGATAATGCATCTTCTAATGATTCTATGGTTGATTTCTTAAAGCCTGATTTGAATTTGATGTGTAATGGTGAATATTTTCATATTCGTTGTTGTGCTCACATATTAAATCTAATTGTCCAAGAGGGATTAAAAGGTATGGACGATGCAATTGTTAAAGTCAGGGAGAGTGTCAAATATAGCAAAGGATCTCAATCTAGGAAACATAGGTTTTTGTCTTGTGTCCAACATGTTAACCTAGAGTCAGTTCGGGGATTAAGGCAAGATGTTCCAACACGTTGGAATTCCACATTCCACATGCTTGAGAATGCACTATACTATCGGAGAGCTTTCAACAATCTTGCGAAAACGGACTTGAACTACTTGCATTGTCCGACCGAAGTTGAGTGGGAGAAGATTGGTAAAATTTGCAAGTTCTTGAAAGTTTTCTATGATGTCACTTGTGTTTTTTCTGGCACCAAGTTTCCTACTGCAAATTTATATTTCACTCATGTGCTGAGAGTGAGATTGTTACTTAAAGAAGAAATGGGAAGTAAAGATAAATTCATAAGAGACATGGCTGCTAAGATGTTTGTCAAATTTGACAAATACTGGTCGACTTTTAGTACAATTATGGCAATAGCCGTGGTCTTTGATCCTAGATATAAATTTAACGTTGTTGATTGGGCTTACAAAAAAACTTTTGTTGAGTCATATAATCTTGAGTTGGAGTTGTTCAAGGACAAACTGTTTGAGTTGTACAACCAATATGCTTCCTTTGCAAGCGACTACACTCCATCGGCTAGTAATGGTGTTAATGGTAATGCTGCCAATATTCATGGGGATTCATCTTCAGACATCTTTATGATGGTAAGTCTGGTATATTTAAATCTGATATTTTTTTCTAGTTTTTTAGTCTTTAACTTCTCCAAGTTACAGCATTGTTCAAATTTGGCCTATATACTCTTACATATTCCGTATTTAATGTATACAGGATTACGATTCTTACTCGAGCAATGCTTTTACCTCTGCTGGAAAAACTGAGTTAGAGCTATACTTGGAAGAACCTATATTGCCTCGTAGTGCTGATGTCAATGTGCTTGAGTATTGGAGGACACATTGTGTGAGGTATCCCGTTCTTTCTCAGATGGTTCGGGATATTTTGGCTATTCCTATATCCACAGTAGCGTCCGAATCAACTTTCAGCATTGGAGGTAGAATTCTTGATCCATATAGAAGCTCTTTAAAGCCTTCTACTGTTGAAGCTCTTGTATGCCTTAGAGATTGGGCATTTAATCAAGGTATTTCTACCTAGTTCTATTCAACCTGTTGTTAACTCTCTTAACTTATCAGCTTGTTTCCATGACACGTAATAATCTTTTATGTTTTGTTTCATAGTATATTAAAAGAATTTACTACAATTGCAGGTTGCATTGAACCTGAGATAGACGAACTTTGTACCGAAATTATGAAGATAAAGGTTGGCGATGAGTCGGGAGATTTGGAAGATGAGCCAGTACCTGAGACATCTCATGATTAAGGATTGGCACCAACAAAGAAGTGAAGAAATCAAGCTACTGATTTTTTGTTTTCTCTTAAGTATGCTGCTAATAAAAGTACTGTCATCTCCAGTACCCTTAGGCCTTAGCTTCAAGTTTGCTTATTACTGAACTCTTTTTTTTAGCATGTTATTTGGAATTTGGGCTATGTAATCTTTTGGATTAATCTTTTGGATTTCCACTGGTTAGTGGTTATGCATGGTTTTGATATTTTGGGTTTGTTTCTTAGATAGGAATAATATTAGTTGGGTTACACAGCTCTAATTGGGTTATTTGGGTTATCGGGTTGAACGGGTTAAACAGGTTAAACAATAGAGTTGTCTACTGGAATCGGGTTGAGCAGATCAGGTCAGGTCATTGATAATGTAAACAGGTCGGGTTCAGGTGAGGGATGCTGACCCGTTTACTTAAACAGGTCGTGTTCAGGTCAGAGGGTTTGTGACCCGTTAATGTGGGACACGGACACGAACCCGACACGACCCGATCTGTTTGCCAGGTCTATTTGCTAGGACCAAAGGTTATTTCTAATTATCTACCTTTTGTTAATGCAATTTAATTTTATGACTAGTTATCATCATTGTTAATTCGTTATAGTCCTTAAAATTAAAGGGATGCATACAGATAAATCTCACAGATTATAGTGAAACCTTCAGTCCAGTAGTCAAGCCCACCACAGTTCGTTTAATCTTAGCTATCGCTGTAACCAAGTCTTGGTCTCTACGCCAACTCGATGTCAATAACGCCTTTTTACAAGGTAATCTGACTGATAATGTCTTTATGACCCAACCACGTGGCTTTGTTGACCCAACGAAACCCGATCATGTCTGCAAATTAAGCAAAACTATATACGGTTTAAAACAAGCTCCTCGAGCTTGGTACAACGAGTTAAAATCATTCCTTCTCACCTATGGTTTTCGCCAATCACTATCTGACTCTTCCCTATTTACCTTTTATTCTCCAACCTCTTGTATCTACATTTTAGTTTATGTTGACTATATTATCGTCACTGGACCCCATCCTAACCAATTACAAACCTTCATCGCTACATTATCCAACCGTTTTTCCATAAAGGACCTTGGTCCACTCTCTTACTTTTTAGGCATCGAAGTTACTCCAAATTCGCTTGGATTGCACTTAAACCAATCAAAATATATTACCGATATTCTAGACAAATATCACATGTTAGAAGCAAAACCAAATTCTACCCCTATGGTTGTCGAACCTCGATTGAACCGTGAGGACCACAACCCAATTCACAACCAACCCGACTATCGTGCTATAGTCGGGAGCTTACAATATTTGTCCCTAACCCGACCTGACATTGCCTTCACTATAAATCGTCTTCCCCAGTTCCTCCATCATCCTACCATCACCCATTGGACTGCGCTCAAACGGCTATTGCGCTACCTCCATGGAACAATTGACCTTGTCATTCAACTTTATCGCTCAACCCCACTTCGACTCCATGCATTCTGCGATGCTGATCATGGTGGCGACAAAGACACCTCCCTATCAACCTCTGGCTACATTGTCTATCTTGGACGAAACCCCGTTTCATGGTCCTCCAAGAAACAGAAAGGCGTTGCTCTTTCCACCACTGAGGCAGAGTTTCGCTCTATCGCAACCGTCACAACCGAGCTCATTTGGCTTTGAAACCTGCTGACTGAGCTTCACATCGATGTCACGGCACCACCAGCAATTTTCTGTGACAATATCTCAGCCACTCTTTATGCTCGCAATCCAGTCTTTCACTCTCGCATGAAGCATATGGCCATTTCCTTCAACTTCGTCCGTGAACATATCCAGCTTGGTACGATCCGCATTCAACACGTTGCCAGCAAAGATCAGCTAGTTGACGCTCTCACCAAGCCCCTGTCCCGAAGTCATTTTCAAGAATTACGTGGCAAGATTGGCCTCCTTCCTAGGACGTCCATCTTGAGGGGGCGTATTAACCATATCGACTCAACTAAGGAAAAGATTATTCCTCAAGATCCTGCCTTATTCTCCAAGACAAAGATTAAGTAAATATTGTACCTTTGGAAAGTATATATTTCTTATATCTCTAGAATTAGGTCAAGTTCTCCTCATTGTAATACATATAAATACAGGTATCGATCTTTCGTAAATAATACATTCGATTAACAATCAAACCTAAGTCTTATACTTATGAAATGAAAATTTAATTTAAAATTTCCACAACTTCATTTAAAAACCCGTGTAAAACGGTTTTATACAAGAATTGATGTTTAGTTAGAAGTCTTACATTTACAGAGTGCAGTCTACCTGAAGTTAAACCTGTTGTACTGGGACTTCTCAATTTTCTCGCTTTCAGCTTTGGTAAATGGTTTATTCTCGACTTGCCACCCTTATATAATTTCTTTGCGAGTTGATTTTTGCCGCCATAATTTGACAGTTGAGGTATACTCATTTTTTTTTTTTTGCTTTCTGTGTTACTTTCAGTCTTTGTTTCCAGGGCCTGTATGCTAGGAGCTTTTCTTTTCCGTCATCTCTTTAGTATGCCCAATTCAATACACATTCAAATATTACGGAAATCTTAAGCGTTTGGCCGGGGTTGGATGACTTGGATCATATAAACCTGGATCTAAAACTAGAGAGTAATGAAGCAGTCATTCTAATTGTATCTATATGCACTTTATCTGTTCCATTTTCTTGATTTCCTGTGACACCGGAAATTTTCGAGTTCTATTTACATGAACAGCCTCTCTACTTGTGAATTGCGAGTCAATTATGTTAAAACTTTATTGAGCTACGGAGTACAAATATATACAGAGCTCGGTACTTTGCTTTTGCTTATTAAGCTACGACTCTAGGAATGATATTTATTGAGCTACGGAGTACAAATATATACAGAGTTCGGTACTTTGCTTGTGAATTGTGAGTCAATTTTATTGAACTGCGTTTTACATTACGAAAATGTATATCTCTACTTGTAGAATACGATTGAAAACTAAGAATTACTGAATAATTATATTCGTGATTCAATTTATAAATTTCTACGTCTCAAATCATATTTAAATGTATAAATTTCTACGTCTCATATCATCTTCGTGATTCAATTGTTGTCCTCCAAGATCAATTGAAAGGTAAGTTAAATGAAACAGCTGAAGTAAATATTAACCGCAACAGCTAAAGTAATTTTTGAAATGGACTCGGTTTGGTCTAAACTCGCAAGCTTTATAACGAATTTACCTATTTCGGTCTCTGGTGAGATCGAAATCAGCTAGTTTCCATATCTTGTTTTTAAATATTATTTCCAATTCACTTTCCTATATTAATTGTAATTAACACTTTCCTGGTTCTAGAATTTTTGTATCTTTAGGTTATTATATTGACTCTATTTAATAAAACCGTATCGTATATTTTTGCTCAACCCTAATTGACCCCACTATATATATATATATATATATATATATATATATATATATATATATATATATATATATATATATATATATATATATATATATATATATATATATATATATATATATGTGTGTGTGTGTGTGTGCGCCTTTTTTTCATTGAATACACACATTGAATCAACTTCTTCAACCTGTTCGACGAAATTCTTAAGAGAATATGATGAAGGATTGCAATAACCCGAAACACGGGCAGTTTAATTCTACGGATAGGATCTCAGATTTACCGGATTCTATCAGACGTCGTATTATTTCTTATCTGGATACGAAAGAGGCATATAAAACTAGTGTCTTGTCGAAAAGATGGAATCAAGTCTGCGCTACGAACCCAAATTTGGATTTTCATCGTTATAAATTTCCAGTGGAATATATAGATACTAAAATGCAAAAATATTCGAAACAAAACCTACCTATAACGAGGCTCGGACTTGATCTTCCAGCTACTGATTTAGTGTTGGGTTGCAAAGTTGATGAGTGGCTTGAGATAGCCGTGCGTAACCAAGTTGCGGAAATTGTACTTGACGGTCCTGCCAACTACAACTTACCCCGTATTCTATTTTGTGCTAAGTCGTTAACACATCTTGATATTGCTAATGTCGAGATACCATACTATGAAGCTCTGGATCTTGTGTCTCTCGAGTTTTTGCTTTTACGTCATAATGTCGTTTTAGAGGAGCGTATGCTATTTCATATTGTTAATTCATGTCCGAACTTGAAAAAATTGGTTCTCTCATTTTGCCCTGGCTTCAAAAATTTGGTGATTCCACGTCATAGTAAACTGGAGGATCTCTATATTGAGGGAGACGTACCTGAAGACGGCGGGAAAGTCATTCTCGAGACTTCTAGTCTTAAGTATTTTCAGTACAATACCAACGGCGTGAACCATTGGCCGATTATCTCAAATCGTGGTTTATTGAGAAATTTGAGGCATCTAAGCGTAACTAGTCTTTGTATTACAGGGGAGGATCTTGCTAAACTAGTACCGGAACTCACCTCGCTAGAGAAATTGAAGTTTATTGGCTGTCACATGCTGACGAATATAGAAATATCGCATACCCAACTAAAACAAATTTTCTTTCTTGAATGCCGCTATTTGTTAAATGTTGTGATTGATGCTCCAAATTTGAACAAGTTTAAATTTTATGCCTACATAGACCCGTCCGCATCTATCACCATTCGTAGTCAAGCCAATTGTAACATCCATATCTACACATACGCTTGGTATTTTGATACCGACGGGTTTTTCAAATTGAAGAAGCTCTTGAAAGGACTAAATTGTTGCAATGTTTTGAAAATCTTGTTTCTCGGCGGATCATCTAAGGTATCGTAAATGAGCTGCATATAGTTGTTTAGACTATGAGTTTATGTTTTCTTTAGCTTTGCTAACAACTCTTATGATTGTGTTCTTAAAGTATTATGGTGATGGTGATGGTGATGGTGATGGTGATGGTGATGGTGATGAGGATGGTGGTGAGGATGGTGATGATGGTGATGGTGGTGATGGTGATGGTGGTGATGGTGATGATGATGATGATGATGGTGATGGTGATGGTGATGGTGATGGTGATGGTGATGGTGATGGTGATGAAGATGAAGATGAAGAAGATATCAAATTTGAAGAAGAAAAAAGCGGAAATGCTGAACTTGGACCCCCTTGTGATATCGGAGAGCTGAAGATAAACATGTACTCATATTGGGAACTTTCAAGCTCCTCGCTTTCAGCCTTTTTAAATGGTTTATTTTGGACTTGCCACCCTCCTATAATTTCTTTACGAGTTGAGTCTGGCTATCGTAAATTGGCAGTTGAGGTATGGTCATGTTTTTGCTTTGTGTTAGTTTCAGTCGAATTTGGGGCTAAAATGGGGTTACAAATTAACTTAATTATAACTTGAGTTTATTAAAGATGAATCAACAAAGGAAATTTGGGCTTAATATGCTTGATAACGGTTTTTATGATGAGTAGTGTTTTTTGATCTCTCTCTTTTATTGAACTCACTGTTGTTGTTTTGCAGCCTTTGCTGAATAACTTGATGGAGATGGTCAACTGTTTGAGACATCCTTTGAAACGGATTGAAGTTGAAGAAACTAATAATGGCTCTGATTTCCACGACGTACAATTGAGACTCTGTTGGTGAAGAATTACAGTCTCGCGTTGATGGCGCTGCAAGTTTCGTGTAGTACGACATTGACATGTTGACGACCAGGATATTGCCATTCAAGACACATTTTGGAAAGCTTTTTTTTTGTTTTTAAGATTATTTGTCAAATTATTTATCGTTTTGTCACTCATCTGAAACTAATTGTCGTCAATGAGTCTATGTTAGTTTGATATTTACCATTTAGTTTGATAAACTTTCACTCGGATAAGTTCTTTTATGATTGCCGCGGTTGTTGGTTGGTGAATGTGTTGTCCTCTTTTTGCCTATTTGTACCTCCATTATTGTATTTCAATGCGACGTATTCAGTCGGTTTTTTTTTCTATTCTTTTTTTTTTGCAGCTGTACAGGACTACAGTCGGATTGTTAGATTGACTGAATCATGATGAAAGACTTCATCGTTCTTTCAACGATTTGCTACGAACCGCTTTAGTTGGTGCTTTAAGGACCCATGTCGTCCTGCAAACCAGAGTTTCTACCCTAGTAATAAGCGGGCTGAACGGACAGACCTAATGAACGGGATGACTCATAAAGAGCTATAGACTATTGCCCATACATCATCAATATGCAGTCACGTTTATCTTTGAAACCTTCACAAATTGGTCATCCACTTCCCTCTTTCACATTCACCAATTAATTTTATGAAACGTCTGATTGATATGGGTCTCTAAGAAAAAAAGGGTATATCTTAATCTCTTAAGTGATATTGGTGTCCATTCTAATTTTTATGGGTCTCTCGTGTACTCCTTAACTTTTTCATTTCTAAGATATACCCCTTTTTTCTTCCAAAAAAAATTTGACCGTCAATAATTCTTGGCTATAAGTTCAGAATACGATAAAAACATTTTTTTTCAAATTGATCATCTTTAAGAGGTCTTCAGTTTGAAAAAGAATTCACTGATGTCTCAAGTCGTAGTCGGGAATTATGGTCAGTCAAAGTTTATTCGTTACAAAAGTTCAACCAACCATAACTATCGGCGACGAGTTCAAAAGTGGTGATTTTTTTTTTCTTCAAATTCAAAGCCTTGACGAGATAATTGTTGAAAAAAAAAATTACCGTTTTCTGAACTCGTAGCAGAGACTTATTGTCGGTCAAAGTTTTTGTAAAAAACGATGGGTACACCTTAGAAAACGAAAAAGTTCAGGGGTAAACGAGAAATATCCGAATTTTATTACAAGACTCAAGGAAGACGACATATCTATCACAAACTCAAGACGGGTCAAGTAATAACAAGTGAGTAGATAAGACAAAAGCAAAATGTGTAACATTCTTTTGTCTTATCTAGTCACTTGATACAGTACTAGTTTAGATCCCGCGCAATGAATGCGCGGCATTTATAGAGTTACTAATATATACCCCGTGCAATATATGCATAGTATTTATAGGGTTTTAATTTTTATTGTATTATTTATAGAACTTAAATTAACAATTAACTTATTTTTCATGTTTCTCCTTAATGTCTTTTCATTAAAAAAATACAGTAAATCGTAAGAAGTAATAAAATGAGTATTTTTTTTTGGTTTTTTTACCAAAAAATTAATGATGTTAATTAACAAATATTTACTAATAACCTATTTTTTAGCTGCAAATTTTTATCATTAAAAGTCAATGAATTTTAACAAATATTTACTAATACCAAATTTTTTAGCCGCAACTTCTTATCATAAAAAGTTTTTTTACCAATAAGTTCTTTAAAAAAAATCCTTACCTAAAAAGATTGGAGATAAATATTAAATGCAATAAATATTTAAATACAAAAGATTATATGCATTTATAACTTGACCCGTTTCAACTTGTGACGGATATATCCTTGTTCAATGAGAATTTGTGTTTTTATTAAGCTATCAGTTTGAAGCATTAATTGTTTAGAAAACTTGCCCTGTTAACCTTAACAAAGAGCAGTTATTTGTGTCCATTCTACTCTCATATTTCATTACCTCTGATCTTTACTCCTGGACAGAAGTTTTATTCAGGTAAGCTTCAATTACCTTCAATTTGTTTCTGCCTTTTTCTTTCTAAAGTTAGTGTGTGCACACCATCTGTTCGACCTAATTCCTCACTGAAAATGTTGCCTGATTCCAAGAAATTCTAAGGATAGGTTATCGAATTTACCGGATTTTATCATACATCATTATCATTTCTTATCTGGGTACCAAAGAGGCGTATAGAACTAGCGTCTTGTCCAAAAGATGGACTCAAATTTCTGCTACTAACCCAGTTCTTGAGTTTAATCATTATGGTTTTTCTTACGCAACTACTGAAGCATTACTGGAATATATCGATATCAGAATGCAAAAATATTCTGAAGAAAACCTGCGTATAAAGAGGAGCACACTTGGATTTCCGAGAAGTTGCATAGAATTGGCTTTCAAAGTCTATGAATGGCTTGGAATAGCAGCATGAAACCAAGTTGAGAAATTTGTTCTGACCAGTGTTGCTGATTCTTGAATGGTCGAGATACCTTACTATGAATCCATTGATCTTTGGAATTAAGTGATGTCGTTATCGAGGAGCGTATGTTGTGTCACATTGTTAAGTCTGGCTTGTTACTGAAAGATTTGCGGCTGTCAGATTGCTCTGGCTTGATTCCTCAGTGTAGTAACTACTAGTAAGCTGGAGTTGCGCGACATATCTCAAACTTTACCTACAGATGGGAAAGTCATTCTCGAAACTTCTAGTCTTAAGGTGTTTTGTTACATACTCAAGCATTCTAATCGCTCAAGCCCTTGGCCGATTACATCAAAGGGTGGTTCGTTGAGAAATTTGAGGTGTATAAACATCGCTACTGTTGATATTACATACGAGGCTTTTGTTGAACTACTACCTGAACTCACCTTGCTAGAGAATTTGGTTCGTTGAGAAATTTGAGGTGTCACAAGCTGACGAGTATCATGCTATCAAGTACTCAGATAAAGGATATTTGCTTCAATGATTGCTGCAGTTTTTGCGATGTTTTGATTGATGATGCTCCAAGTTTGACAAAGTTCAAATTTAATGGCGAACTAGACTCGTCCTTATCTATCACCATTCATAGTGAAGCCAGTTGTAACGTCTCTTTCCACGCGCTACCTGTTTATCTTGATATTGACGGGGTTTTCAAACTGAAGAAGGTTTTGACAGGAATAAACGACTGCAATGTTTTGAAACTCGTACTGCTCAAAGAGACAATTAAGGTATTGCATTCTGCAAATGTACTGCTTATGATTGTTTAGACTAGAAGTATATTTTTATTTGTTCTAATAAATTTTTATTTACTATGAAGAACGATTGTGATGACGTTGAATTTGATGATGAAGAAGAAGTCAGAAATGCTGATCTTGGACCTCCATGTGTTATCAGAAAGTTGAAGCTAACTCTCTCATCTTATATACTCTCGGAATCCTCTCTTTCAGCTTTACTAGATGGTTTATTCTGGACCTGTCATCCCGAAATAATCTTTTTACGAGTTCATCATTTAAGATCTTATAGCTTGACAATCGAGGTATGGCCATGTTTTTGATTTCTCTTATTTTCAGTAGAATTGGGAGTAAATCGTTGTTTATTTCTAGTAAAGCAAAGTTTTTCTTTCTATTATTTGCGCCTCTTATGTTATGAATTACCAGTCGGTTCAGTACTGCGTATTATATCCTTACTCCTACCTCGCCTTGGATGGGATCCTTTATTGCATTAATCGTCTAAATCATACATCCAGCTGCCTGTCTCTGCATTCAAATTTATACAACTGGTCATGTTTTCGTTTTGTTAGGTTAGCAAACTTTATAATGAGTTTACTTTTTTTTTTTTCAAGCTCGGCTGAGATCGAAATTAGCTAGTTTCCATATCTTGTGTGGAGATGATGAGAATCCTACCTTGCTTCCATATCTTGGTTTTAGATATTTTTATTACCAATTCAATTTCCTATTTTAATTGGTACACTTTCCTTGTTCTAGAGTTCTTCTGTCCTTGGGTTATTCTATTGGCTCTATTATATAACAAAATCGTATCGTATTTTTTCTCAGCCCTAATTTATTCTACTATATATATTTACCTCTTTATTATTCATTAGTGAAAATACACACATTCAATCAACTTTAGATAGAAGTTTTACAACCTGTTTCGACGGAATTCCTCGGAGAAAATGATGACCGATTGCAATAACCCAAAACTTGGGGAGTTTAATTCTAGGGATAGGCTCTCAGATTTACCGGATTTTATCATACATCATATAATTTCTTATTTGGATACGGAAGAGGCGTATAGAACTAGCGTCTTGTCGAGAAGATGGAATCAAATCTTCGCTACAAACCCAATTCTCGATTTTTATCATCATAGGTTTCCAATGAAAATGCTTTCAAGACTTTTGGAATATATAGATACTAGAATGCAAAAAATGTCAAAAGAAAACCTACGTATAACGAAGTTCAGACTTGATCTTCCGGCTACTGATTTACTGTTGCCTTGCAAAGTTGACGAGTGGCTTGAGATAGCCGTGCGTAACCAAGTTGCGGAAATTGCACTTAAACGTAGTCTTGCTAACTACAAATTACCCAGTTTTCTGTTTTGTGCTAAGTCGTTAAGACATCTTGATTGTGATAATGTTGAGATACCCTACTATGAAACGGTTGATCTGGTGTCTCTCGAGTTTTTGTTTTTACGTGATAATGTCGTTTTAGAGGAGCGTATGCTATTTCATATTGTTAGTTTATGTCTGAACCTGAAAGACTTGCGTATCTCATTTTGCCCTGGCTTCAAAAATTTGGTGATTCCACGTCATAGTAAACTGGAGTTTCTCTATATTGAGGGAGATGTACCTAAAGACGGCGGGAAAGTCATTCTCGAGACTTCTAGTCTTACGACTTTCGAGTACAATACCGACGGCGAGAACGACCCTTGGCCGATTATCGCAAATCGTGGTTTATTGAGAAATTTGAGGCATGTGCTTGTAAGTAATCTTTCTATTACAAGTGAGGATCTTGCTAAACTACTACCGGAACTAACCTCGCTAGAGAAATTGAAGTTTATTCGCTGTCAGATGCCGACGAATACCAAAATATCGAATACCCAGCTAAAAATAATTTGTATTTCTAAATGCGACAATAATTTGTTAAATGTTGTGATTGATGCTCCAAATTTGAAGAAATTCAAATTTCGTGGCGACACAGACCGGTCCTTATCTATCACCATTCGTAGTCAAGCCAATTGTAACATCCATATCCACACGTACGCTTTGTATTTTGACACGTACGGATTTTTCAAATTGAAGAAGCTCTTGAAAGGACTAAATAGTTGCAATATTTTGAAAATATTTTTGCGCCTCGAATCATCTAAGGTACCCGCCACTGATGGTGATGGCGATGAAGATGGTGAAAAAAGCGGAAATGCTGGACTTGGACCCCCTTGTGATATCGGAGAGCTGAAGATTAACATGTACTCATATTGGGAACTATCAAGCTCGCCGCTTTCAGCCTTTTTAAATGGTTTATTCTGGACTTGCCACCCTCGTATAATTTCTTTACGAGTTGAGTCTAGCTATCGTAAATTGGCAGTTGAGGTATGGTCTTGTTTTTGCTTTGTGTTACTTTCAGTCGAATTTGGGGCTGAAATGGCGTCACAAATTAACTTGTTGAACTAATGTTGTTGTTTTGCAGCCTTTGCTGAATAAATTGGTGGATATGGACAAATATTTGAGACATCCTTTGAAACGGATTGAAGTTGAAGAGACTACTATTGGCTTTGATTTCCTCGACGTACAAATGAGACTGTGTTGGTGAGGAAATGCAGCCTCTCCGTCTATAGTTGATGGCGCTGCAAGTGTGATGGACATAGCAGTACGACAGAACATTATTGATTTCATGCAGTACGACATTGACAATCATTTGACAGGCCGACAGAACGTTGATTTCAAGCACCCTATTTTTAGGACATACCAGGCAGTCTTTCTAACTGTATCTATACGCACTATATCAGTTCGGTTTTTCTTGATTTCTTTTGATACCGAAAATATTCTTAATCTGGTAAACGCCCAAATTAATGCCGTGTGTGTTTATTAAGGGCAATTGCTTATATATTTGTTCAAACAAAAAAAAAACTGTTATTGTTTTTTTTCTGTTGGTCCGCAGTATGAACCAATGTTGAAAACCGGAATATCTTCCCAAGTTTTGCCCAAACAGCATCAAAATGCAGTGACGTTTATCTTTGAACCCTTCACAAATCGGTCGTAATTTTCTTGATTTCTTGTGATACCATATGACATATACTTTGAATAAAATATCCAAATTCTAAATCGGTTATAAAAAAAGTCAAGCATTTCTCTAAGGAGAGAAAGCCGAAACGTAAACCATAGTCCATACCTCGATTTGTATTTTTCCGCCCTTAAAAAATTAAAATATGTATTTCTAAATGTCGACCAGCTTAGTTGATGCCAAAAAAAAAAAAAAAAAAAAAAAAAAAAAAAAAAAAAAAAAAAAAAAAAACAAAAAAACTAGCTTAGTTGAGACAATACACGAGCTCACAAAAACTGAACTCGTGTTAGCCTAGAGGCTTAGAAAGTGATAACCTGATAAATAGGTCATATGTTCGAATTCAACCGAACATAAAAATACGGTATATAAATACTAAAAGTTATGGTTAAAGTACCGCATTGAAAATTGCAGAAAACAAATGTAGAGGATCATTGCGAAGAAGCCGGAGTACTAAAATATCATTTCATAGTCACGGATTAATTATAAATGACCAATAACTCCAGAGAGACGGTCTCTCATTATTGAGAGACCTCTCACATGATGGTGTGAGGGACCACTGAATTTCTTTTTTCCCTATTATGTCTCTCACTAAATTAGTAGAAGACCTACTGAAAAATTAATAAATCGGTGGTGAAATGTTTTGTGTGTAGATTTTCGCAGTACGCATTTTACTCAACACAGTACACTTTTTCCCAAATTACCCCTCATTTTTTCTCACCTAATTCATGTCCCGTTTTGTACTACATTGAAAATAAATTAAAAACAAAAAAAAAAAGTTAAAGAGTACATCAATATCAGCCACTGATTCAAGACGAACAACAATCACAAGTTTGATCATCGATTCATCGTTGTGGGCTTCCGACGGTGAGCAAAGTGGAAGACTGCGACAACTTGACTCCGTATTGTGGAGATGGCTAATCTACCGTCGCCAACATGTATCCTTTTTTTTTTTTTTTTTTTTTTTTTGATGACGAGGGGTTGAATCCCCCCGGGTCCATGCATTTCCGCACCACCACATGTACCATGTAAGCCACTCCCTTCGGGAGCATGTATCTTCTTTCTTAAGAACAACAAAAACACGATTTCTAATATGAAAGGAGGTAACTTGGAGCTTCGTCTGGCACGAGGAGAATCAAGCAAAAGGCAAGGGGGAAGATGCGATGCAAAATCACAATCCAGAAGCTTGATTTAGGTGGTAATATCCATGATGCCACCAAACATTATCGTCCAAATATCAAACCCTAATTAAAAAAAACAAAAATACTAAAAAACATAAAAACAAATATTAGTTTGAGCAATTAATTGTAATTTAGAAGTTAAGTACATGTAATTTAATCAAATTATGATTCATAATTGAGATTTTTTGTTGTAATTTGATCGATTCGCAAGGTTCTAATTTTGGGATATGAGAGAATTAGATTTGTGTTTGTTAGTAACATAAGGGTAGGTAAATGGAAAATATTGCGCAAAAAGTACTGTAATAAGTAAAAAAACGTATTGCGAAAATAAATTACGGATGTTTTTTATGTTATGTTTGTTTTTTGTGGTGTTGATCAGGACTATCTCCTACCGACAATTGTGGTAATCTGTTTTTTTTTTGTGTTGACCAAGACTATCCCCTACGGTTGGGGCAATCTCCTTCAAAAACTATACTTATAAATTTAATTAATTTTGAAATTTGCCATCAAAAAATTATTATAGAACTTATAAATTTTAAATGCTCAAAAAAATACATATAAACTCAAAAAATTGGAAGGATATGAGATAATACATCCGATACGTATTCCTTTTTCTCCTGGTAATGTGGTATACTATAAAGCCCGTTTTAATCTTAAGACGAGACTTATTGGACCGAAATTGGAGCCACCATTTGGCGACACTCGACAGTTGTGCTTTTTCACATACGCATTTTACTCTTTCACATACGCTTTTTACGATTTTACCCTTGTCATTTTTTTCTCATCTCCACTCATCCAAAACCACTTACCCACCCACCGGCCTACCATCCCTACGGCCAACTCACTAAGCCGGCCACCACCAACCAGACCCCACCCGTACCAATACCAAACAATCAGGGGATTCATCAATCTAATGGAACCTGCTGCCAAAAAAAAAAAATCAATCTAATGAAAGCAAATCAAAGAAATCTGAAATCAAACAAGTTGGGAAATATTTCATTGGTGTATTTGTTTCTCTAGCCAAAATGATTATGCCAAATTTGTATCGGCTATTAATTATGGAATTCCAATTGCTGCAAATTCATAATGGTTGACTTAAATCTTGTCTGCATCACGCATGAGGGCATGACGGTGTTTGTTACTTCCTTCTTGTTAATTTCAAGTACATCCTCTAAAGCATCCTTCAACTTTTCGAATTTTAAATACTCATTTTCATTGTTAAATTAAATGAAACTCAACGACTAATATTAATCATTGATAAACATGTAAATTACTTCATTAATTTGCGAATTAGAATCCATTGTTCAAGTTATTGGAACAATTAGATTAAATTTTAGGGAAAAGGGTTAAATAGGGGTTTTAGGTAAGAAGGCCAGAAGGGTATTAAATGGAAAACTAATGAAAAAATGTATGTGAAAAAGTAAAATCCGTATGTGAAAAAGTAACTCCGTTATTTATTTACGAAGTATTTATTTATTTTCCGAAAATCCAAATTTATTATGTTGGTTGAAATTGAGTTAAATACAAGTTGAGCATTTCCCAGTTCTCAAACTCAATTCTTTTCTTTCGAAATGAAAATTTAATTTAAAATTTCCACAACTTCATTCAAAAACTTCATCCCCTTTACCTCACCACAAAACTCGTGTAAAACGATTTTATACAAGAATTGTTGTTTAGTTAGAAGTCTTTACATTTACAGAGTGCAGTCTACCTGTTCGACGAAATTCCTCAGAGAAAATCATACCCGATTGCAAGAAATCAAAACCTGGGCAGTTCAATTCTAGGGATAGACTCTCAGATTTGCCGGATTTTGTTATACATCATATCATTTCTCATCTGGGTACGAAAGAGGCATATAGAACTAGCGTCTTGTCGAGAAGATGGACTCAAATTTCGGCTACTAGCCCAGTTCTAGAATTTCATCATAATAATTTTTCTAATGTTGATATTGCAAGACTTTTGGAATATATAGATGCTAGAATGCAAAGGTACTCGAAAGAAAACCTGCATATATTGACGCTCAAATTCCCAACTACTGATTTAGAATTGACTTGCAAAATTTGATTTCCCAACTACTCGAAAGAAAACCTGCTAACAGTAACTACAAAGTGCCACAAATTCTGTTTTCTGCTAAGTCGTTAAGACGTCTTGATTGTTCTAAAGTTAAGATACCCTACTATGAAGCCGTGGATCTTGTCTCTCTCGAGTATTTGGGTTTAAGTGATGTCGTTGTAGACGAGCGTATGCTGTTTCATATGGTTGGTTAGTTCCTGTCATCTGTTACTGAAGTTAAACCTGTTGTACTGAGACTTCTCAATTTGCTCGCCTTCACAAATCGGTCTTAATTTTCTTGATTTCTTGTGATACCATATGACATATACTTTGAATAAAATATCCAAATTCTAAATCGGTTATAAAAAAAAGTCAAGCATTTCTCTAAGGAGAGAAAGCCGAAACGTAAACCATAGTCCATACCTCGATTTGTATTTTTCCGCCCTTAAAAAATTAAAATACGTATTTCTAAATGTCGACCAGCTTAGTTGATGCCCCCGAAAAAAAAAAAAAAAAAAAAAAAAACTAGCTTAGTTGAGACAATACATGAGCTCACAAAAACTGAACTCGTGTTAGCCTAGAGGCTTAGAAAGTGATAACCTGATAAATAGGTCACATGTTCGAATTCAACCGAACATAAAAATACGGTATATAAATACTAAAAGTTATGGTTAAAGTAGCGCATTGAAAATTGCAGAAAACAAATGTAGAAGATCATTGTGAAGAAGCCGGAGTACTAAAATATCATTTCATAGTCACGGATTAATTATAAATGACCAATAACTTCAGAGAGACGGTCTCTCATTATTGAGAGACCTCTCACATGATGGTGCGAGAGACCACTGAATTTCTTTTTTCCCTATTATGTCTCCCACTAAATTAGTAGGAAATGGTCTCTTATGAGACCTACTGGAAAATTAATAAATCGGTGGTGAAATGGAAAATCACAATCCAGAAGGCAAGGGGGGAGATGCGATGCAAAATCACAATCCAGAAGCTTGATTTAGGTGGTAATATCCATGATGCCACCAAACATTATCGTCCAAATATCAGAATTTTTTGGCAAATTGGTGTTTATTAGCAAAATAATTAGGGAGTTGGGGTTGGTTTGAAACTATTTAGACTTATGGTGTCCACGTCATCGGTTTCATTTTTTTTTCCAAATTTTAAGCAAAGCCGCTAAGTTTCTTAGCGGCTTTGTCTCTTTGTCATTTTTTAGATAATAAATGTCATAAGCTTATGAAAAATAGAGAAATAGGGAAGCCGCTAACTTTCTTAGCGGCTTTGGTGGTTATTCATTTCTAAAATAGGTTGTCATCAGTGTTAGAAGGTTACGGTTTTTGAAAAAAAAAATGAATAGTAAAGCCGCTAGGTCCTAGCGGCTTTACTATTCACTTTTTTTTTTTTTTTTTTCAAAAAAAAAAAAAAAAATTTAAAAAAAAAAAAAAAATAGTAAGCCGCTAAGAAACTTAGCGGCTTACCATAATAACTGGAAAAAAAATAAAAACTGATGACGTGGACACCATAAGTCTAAATAGTTTCAAACCAACCCCAACTCCCTAATTATTTTGCTAATAAACACCAATTTGCCAAAAAATTCCAAATATCAAACCCTAATTAAAAAAACAAAATACTAAAGAACATAAAAACAAATATTAGTTTGAGCAATTAATTGTAATTTAGAAGTTAAGTACATGTAATTTAATCAAATTATGATTCATAATTGAGATTTTTTGTTGTAATTTGATCGATTCGCAGGGTTCTAATTTTGGGATATGAGAGAATTAGATTTGTGTTTGTTAGTAACATAAGGGTAGGTAAATGGAAAATATTGCGCAAAAAGTACTGTAATGAGTAAAAAACGTATTGCGAAAATAAATTACGAATGTTTGTTTTTTGTGTTGTTGATCAGGACTATCTCCTACCGACAATTGTGGTAATCTGTTTTTTTTTTTTTTTTTGGTGTTGACCAGGACTATCCCCTACGGTTGGGGCAATCTCCTTCGGGGTACTGAAGGCAATTTAATGGGTTGATAACTCGCAAGTTTGGCTTTTTCATTCGCAAGAGTGCGGAATCGAACCTCTGACCACTTGGTTAAGTGATAAGAGCCCTTACCACTCACACCAGCCAACTTTGGTGGTGGTGAAATGTTGTTGTGAGCTAAGTTTTTACTATCTACGGCCAATTTTAGAGCGACGCCAAGTGATACCGAGTTTACAAATTATCATTTAAGATTGGTATATCCGTTTTAAACTTTAAGACATGTCAAATAACATACCACTTGTCTTATCTATGTAGGTGGTAATGTCAGTATAAATTTTTAGTATAAAGCTTTTGAGCTCATCCATTAAAACATTAAGCGAAAAAAATACAACATTGCTCAAAAACTATACTTATAAATTTAATTAATTTTGAGATTTGCCATCAAAAAATTACTATAGAACTTATAAATTTTAAATGCTAAAAAAAATACATATAAACTCAAAAAATTGGAAGGATATGAGATAATACATTCGATACGTATTCCTTTTTCTCCTGGTAATGTGGTATACTATAAAGCCCGTTTTAATCTTAAGACGAGACTTATTGGACCGAAATTGGAGCCACCATTTGGCGACACTCGACAGTTAGTTTTATTTATTTATTTATTTTCCGAAAATCCAAATTTATTGTGTTGGTTGAAATTGAGTTAAATACAAATTGAGCATTTCCCAGTTCTCAAACTCAATTCTTTTCTTTCGAAATGAAAATTTAATTTAAAATTTCCACAACTTCATTCAAAAACTTCATCCTCTTTACCTCCCCACAAAACTCGTGTAGAACGGTTTTATACGAGAATTGTTGTTTAGTTAGAAGTCTTACATTTACAGAGTGCAGTCTACCTGTTCGACGAAATTCCTCAGAGAAAATAATACCCGATTGCAAGAAATCAAAACCTGGGCAGTTCAATTCTAAATAATTTCATCCCATGTTTTCAGATTTAGGGTGTGCACACCATCTGTTCGACGAAATTCCTGAGTGAAAATGATACCTGATTCCAAGAAATCAAAACCTGGGCAGTTCAATTCTAGGGATAGGCTCTCAGATTTGCCAGATTTAATTATACATCATATCATTTCTCATCTGGGTACGAAAGAGGCATATAGAACTAGCGTCTTGTCGAGAAGATGGACTCAAATTTCGGCTACTAGCCCAGTTCTAGAATTTCATCATAATAATTTTTCTAATGTTGATATTGCAAGACTTTTGGAATATATAGATGCTAGAATGCAAAATTCCCAACTACTGATTTAGAATTGACTTGCAAAATTTGATTTCCCAACTACTCGAAAGAAAACCTGCTAACAGTAACTACAAAGTGCCACAAATTCTGTTTTCTGCTAAGTCGTTAAGACGTCTTGATTGTTCTAAAGTTAAGATACCCTACTATGAAGCCGTGGATCTTGTCTCTCTCGAGTATTTGGGTTTAAGTGATGTCGTTGTAGACGAGCGTATGCTGTTTCATATGGTTAGTTCCTGTCATCTGTTACTGAAGTTAAACCTGTTGTACTGAGACTTCTCAATTTCCTCGCTTTCAGCTTTGGTAAATGGTTTATTCTCGACTTGCCACTCTGATATAATTTCTTTGCGAGTTGATTTTGGCCGCCATAATTTGACAGTTGAGGTATGCTCATCATGTTTTTGCTTTTCTGTGTTACTTTCAGTCTTTGTTTCCAAGGCATAATTATATTCGTGATTCAATTTATAAATTTCTACGTCTCCTATCATATTTAAATTTATAAATTTCTACGTCTCATATCATCTTCGTGATTAAATTGTTGTCCTCCAAGATCAAGCGAAAGTAATTTTTGAAATTGACTTGGTTTGGTTTAAACTCCCAAGCTTTATAACAAATTTACCTTTTTCAGTCTCGGATGAGATCGAAATCAGCTGGTTTCCATATCTTGTTTTTAGATATTATTTCCAATTCACTTTCCTATTTTAATTGTAATTTGTACACTTTCCTTTTTTTAGACTTCTTGTATCCTTAGGTTATTGTGTTGGCTTTACCATATAACAAAACCAACCCTAATTGACCCCACTATATATATATGTGCCTCTTTTTTTGAATACACACATTCAATCAACTTCTTCAAACTGTTCGACGAAATTCCTTGGAGGATATGATGAAGGATTGCAATAACCCGAAAAACGGGCAGTTTAATTCTACGGATAGAATCTCAGATTTACCGGATTCTATTAGACGTCGTATTGTTTCTTATCTGGATACGAAAGAGGCATATAGAACTAGCGTCTTGTCGAAAAGATGGAATCAAGTCTGCGTTACGAACCCAAATCTGGATTTTTATCGTCATAAATTTACAGTTGAATATATAGATGCTAGAATGCAAAGATATTCGAAAGAAAACCTGCCTATAACGACGTTAAGACTTGATCTTCCGGCTACTGATTTACCGTTGGGTTGCAAAGTTGATGAGTGGCTTGAGATAGCTGTGCGTAACCAAGTTGCGGAAATTAATCTTGAAGGTCCTGCCGATTACAAATTACCCCGTTTTCTGTTTTGTGCTAACTCGTTAAGAGACCTTCATTTTTCTAATGTCGAGATACCCTACTATGAAGATGTGGATCTCGTGTCTCTCGAGTCTTTGGTTTTAGGTGATGTCGTAGTAGAGGAGCGTATGCTATTTCATATTGTTAGTTCTGTCGAACTCGAAAGACTTGTGTATCTCATTTTGCCCTGGCTTGAAAAAATTAGTGATTCCGCGTCATAGCAAACTGGAGTATCTCTATATTGAGGGAGACGTACCTCAGACGGGGAGTCATTCTCGAGACTTCTAGTCTTAGGTCATTTAAGTACAATATCCAGGACGAGAACCCTTGGCCGATTATCTCAAATCATGGTTTATTGAGAAATTTGAGGCATCTGCTTGTAACTTGTCTTTCTATTACAGGTGAGGATCTTGCTAAACTACTACGGGGAGGAACTCACCTCGCTAGAGAAATTGGAGTTTATTGGTTGTCAGATCCCGTCGAGTTTCAAAATATCGCATACACAACTAAAACAAATTTGCTTATATGATTGCGACAATTTGTTAAATGTTGTGATTGATGCTCCAAATTTGAATAAGTTCAAATTTCATGGCGAAATAGAACCGCCCTTATCTATCACCATTCATAGTCAAGCCAGTTGTACCATCCATGTCCATACAATGGCTCGCTATTTTGATACTGACGGATTTTTCATATTGAAGAAGCTCTTGAAAGGACTAAACAGCTGCAATGTTTTGAAACTCTTCTTGTTTGACGACGAATGCGATGAATCATCTGAGGTATTGCAAATGAGCTGCATATAATTGTTTAGATTAGACTATGAGTTTATGTTTTAATTAACTTTGCTAACAGAGATTGTGTTCTTGTAGTATGATGATGATGATGATGATGATGATGATAACGATGAAGAAGAAAGCAGAAATGCTGAACTTGGACCCCCTTGTGATATCGGAGAGCTGAAGTTAAACCTGTCATATTGCGATTTCTCAAGCTCCTCGCTTTCAGCTTTTTTAAATGGTTTATTCTGGACTTGCCGCCCTACTATAATTTCTTTGCGAGTTGAGTCTGACCATCATAAATTGAAAGTTGAGGTATGTTGATGTTTTTGCTATGTGTTACTTTCAGTCGAATTAAGGGCTGGTTTTCCTTTATGCAAATGGTAACGAGTGAGTCTCGAGGACTCATCAAACACAGATTCTTTGTTTTGATGGAGATTTGGTAGAGAACGGATGGTCATGGGAGTAGTTCTGTTAGTCCGTCCCTTCTTAATGTGTATCCTTTCGTTACAAGGTTAATAAACCAATGTCGGAACATTTATAAGTTCACACAGTACCATTGTAAGATTCCGCCTTCAGAAACGTCACAAACTAACTTCTAATTTGTGTTTGTTAGACATTGATCAGCGAAGGAAATTTGGGTCAATATATATGCTTGGTAACCGGTTTTACAATAAACTGTGTATTCGACTCTATCTCTGTTATTGAACTCACTGTTGTTGTTTTGCAGCCTTTGCTGAATAAGCTGGCGGATATGGTCAAATGTTTGGAACATCCTTTGAAACGGATTGAAGTTGAAGAGACTAATAATGACTCTCAGTACCTCGACGTACAATTGAGACTGTGTTGGTGAAGAATTATAGTCTCGAGTTGATGGCGCTGCGCTGCAAGTTTCATGTAGCACGACATTGACATGCTGACGAAACGTTGTTTCGACCAGGATATTGCTATTCTAGACACAGTTTGGAAGGCTTTTTGGGCATAGCACTAGCCACTACAGCAGGCTGTTTGATTTGTTAATTATTATTTTTTAAGGTTATTTGTCAAATTATTTATCGTTTTGTCACTCGTCTGAAACTAATTATTGTTAATGGGTCTATGATAGTTTGATAAACTTTCACTCCGATAAGTTCACTTATGATTGCCGCTGTTGTTGCTTTGTGAATGTGTTATCCTCTTTCTGCCTATTTGTACCTCCATTATTATATTTTTTTTTTGACAGCTGTACAGTCGGATTGTTAGATTGACTGAATCATGATGAAAGACTTCATCTTTCTTTAAACTAGATTTGCTACGAACCGCTTTAGTTGGTGCTTTAAGGAGTATTAGAAACATCTTAATCTCTTAACTGATATAGGTGTCCATTCTAATTTTTATTTTATGGGATATTTTCTATTGTACCCTTCAACTTTTTCCGTTTTAAGATGTACTTTTTTTTTTTCTTGCAAAAAAAAATTTGAACTTTAATAACTCTTGCCTACAAGTTCAGAATAAGATAAACATTTTTTTCAAATTGATCGGTCAAAGTTTGAAAAAGAATTCACCGACGTCTCAACTCGTAGTCGGGAATTATGATCGGTTAAAGTTTATTCGTTACAAAAGTTCGACCACCTGGCAAAATCAACTCGACCCGATTGATCGATCCGAAAAGGTGACCGAAATAGAATGGAAGTGCCGCACCGAATGACACTCGAAGCTGAATTAACCCGACCCGACTCGAAAATGACCCGAGCTTTCATAGACCTATATTAACCCGACTCGAAATGACCCAATCCGAAACTATCCAACCCGAAAATGACCCGACAAAACATAACTTTAATTGGACCCAAAAGACTTGAAATGCCTTTTTACTTCGTAATCATTGACCCGAAAATGACCCGACTTGAAATGATCCAATCCGAAATAACCCGACCAACAAATCCGAAACAGACCCGTATACCCGAAATGACCCGACCCGAATATTTTAGAAACCCTAAATGACTCGTCCCGAATTGGCCCGACCCATTGATAATTGGTTGAAAAAAAAAATTACCATTTTCTAAACTCGTAATGTAGATTTATTGTCGGACAAAGTTTTTTTTTGTGAAAAACTATAGCTAGACGCTAGAAAACGAAAAATTTAGGAGACGCGAGTTATCTCCCGCAATTTTTATTAAGCTAGGAGTTTGAAATCTTCATTGTTGATTAAGTAATACACGAGAAAACTTTCCCTCTGATTCTCGTCCTGTTAACTTTAACAAAGAGCAATTATTTGTGTCCATTCTACTCTCACATTTCATTGCCTCTGATCTTTATTTACTCCTGGACAGAAGGTTTATTCAGGTAAGCTTCAATTACCTTTAATTTGTTTCTGCTATTTTCTTTCTAAAGTTAGTGTGTGCACACCATCTGTTCGACCTAATTCCTCACTGAAAATGTTACCTGATTCCAAGAAATTAAAGACTGGGCAGTTCAATTCTAAGGATAGGTTATTGAATTTACCGGATTTTATCATACATCATATCATTTCTTATCTGGGTACCAAAGAGGCGTATAGAACTAGCGTCTTGTCCAAAAGATGGACTCAAATCTCAGCTACTAACCCAGTTCTGGAGTTTAATCATTATGGTTTTTCTTACGCAACTACTGAAGCATTACCAGAATGCAAAAATACTCTGAAGAAAACCTGCGTATAAAGACGATCACACTTGCATTTCCAAGAAGTTGCATAGATTTGGCTTGCAAAGTCGATGAATGGTTTGGAATAGCAGCACGAAACCAAGTTGAGAAATTTGTTCTGACTAGTGTTGCTGATTACAAATTACCCCAAATTTTGTGTTCTGCTAGCCGCTAGGTCGTTAAGGATTCTTGAATGTACAAAGGTCGAGATACCTTACTATGAATCCTTTGATCTTGCATCTCTCAAGTCTTTGGAATTAAGTGCTGTCGTTATCGAGGAGCGTATGTTGTGTCACATTGTTAAGTCTGGCCTGTTACTGAAAGATTTGCGGCTGTCAGATTGCTCTGGCTTCAAAAGTATTGTGATTCCTCAGTGTAGTAACTACTAGTAAGCTGGAGTTGCGCAACATATCTGAAACTTTGCCTACAGATGGGAAAGTCATTCTCGAAACTTGTAGTCTTAAGGTGTTTTGTTACATACTCAAGCATTCTAATCGCGATAGCCCTTGGCCGATTACATCAAAGGGTGGTTCGTTGAGAAATTTGAGGTTTATAAACATCGCTACTGTTGATATCACATACGAGACTTTTGCTGAACTACGACCTGAACTCACCTCGCTAGAGAATTTGGTGTTTTGGGGCTGTCACAAGCTGACGAGTATCATACTATCAAGTACTCAGAAAAAGCATATTCGCTTCAATGATTGCTGCAGTTTGTGCGATGTTTTGATTGATGCTCCAAGTTTGAGAAAGTTCAAATTGAATGGCGAACTAGACTCGTCCTTATCTCTCATCTTATATACTCCCGGAATCCTCTCTTTCAGCTTTACGAGTTCATTATTTAAGATCTTATAGCTTGACAATCGAGGTATGGCCATGTTTTTTATTTCTCTCATTTTCAGTAGAATTGGGAGTAAATCGTTGTTTATTTCTAGTAAAGCAAAGTTTTTCATTCTATTATTTCCGCTTCTTAAGTTATGAATTACCAAAGTGGGTTCAAGATCTTTTTGCTAATTTCCGTCATGTGTCAGCCGAACACACATCGTTGTGCTTTAAAAAGGGCAGGACTGCGTATTATCCTTGCTCCTTTATTGCATTAATCGTCTAATCGTACATTCAGCTGCCTGTCTCTGCATTCAAATTTATACAACAGGTCATGTTTTCGTTTTGTTAGTTTAGCAAGCTTTATTATGAGTTTACTTTTTTTTATCAAGCTCGGGTGAGATCAAAATTAGCTAGTTTCCATATCTGATGTGCTTCCATATCTTGGTTATAGATATTTTTATTACCAATTCAATTTCCTATTTTAATTTGTACACTTTCCTTTTTCTAGAGTTCTTCTATCTTTCGGTTATTGTATTGGCTCTACTAATATAATAACAAAATCGTATTTTTTTACTCAACCCTAATTTATTCTACTATATATGTGCCTCTTTATTATTCATTAATGAAATACACACACATTCAATCAATTTTAGATAGAAGTTTTATAACCTGTTTCGACGGAATTCCTCGGAAAAAATGACGCTCGATTGCAATAACCCAAAACCTGGGGAGTTTAATTCTACGGATAGGCTCTCAGATTTACCGGATTTTATCATACATCATATAATTTCTTATTTGGATACGAAAGAGGCGTATAGAACTAGCGTCTTGTCGAAAAGATGGAATCAAGTCTTCGCTACAAATCCAATTCTCGATTTTCATCATTATTATAAGTTTCCTATGGAAACGCTTCCAAGACTTTTGGAATATATAGATACTCGAATGCAAAAATTTTCAAAAGAAAACCTCCGTATAACGAAGTTCATACTTGCACTTCCGCCTAATGACTTACTGTTGCCTTCCAAAGTTGATGAGTGGCTTGAGATAGCCGTGCGTAACCAAGTTACGGAAATTTTCCTTAAAGGTCCAGCTAACTACAAATTACCCAGTTTTCTATTTTGTGCTAAGTCGTTAAGAGATCTTGATTGTGATAATGTCGAAATACCGTACTATGAAGCTTTGGATCTTGTGTCTCTCGAGATTTTGTTTTTACATTATGGTGTCGTTTTAGAGGAGCGTATGCTAGCTCATATTGTTAGTTCATGTCCGAACCTGAAAGAATTGGTTCTCTCATTTTACCCTAGCTTCAAAAATTTGGTGATTCCATGTCATAGTAAACTGGAGGATCTCTATATTGAGGACGGCGGGAAAGTCATTCTCGAGACTTCTAGTCTTACGACTTTCAAGTACGATACCGATAGCGTGAACAACCCTTGGCCGATTATCGCAAATCGTGGTTTATTGAGAAATTTGAGGCATGTGCGTGTAAGTGGTCTTTCTATTACAGGAGAGGATCTTGCTAAACTACTACCGGAACTCACCTCGCTAGAGAAATCGGAGTTTATGCGCTGTCACATGCTGACGAATATAGAAATATCGCATACCCAACTAAAACATATTGCTTTTTATGATTGCGACAATTTGTTAAATGTTGTGATTGATGCTCCAAATTTAAAGAAGTTCAAATTTCATGGCGACACGTAACCGTCCTTATCTATCACCATTCATAGTCAAGCCAATTGTAACATCCATATCCACACATACGCTTGGTATTTTGATATCGACGGATTTATCAAATTGAAGAAGCTCTTGAAAGGACTAAATAGTTGCAATGTTTTGAAAATCTTGTTCCTCGGCAGATCATCTCAGGTATCGTAAATGAGCTGCATATTTATAGTTGTTTAGACTATGAGTTTATGTTTTCTTTAGCTTTGCTAACAATTCTTATGATTGTGTTCTTGAAGTATGATTATGATTATGATTATGATTATGATGATGATGCTCATGATGATGATGGTGGTGGTGGTGGTGGTGGTGGTGGTGGTGGTGGTGGTGGTGGTGGTGGTGGTGGTGGTGGTGGTGGTGGTGGTGGTGATGGTGATGGTGATGGTGATGGTGAAGGTGATGGTGAAGGTGAAGGTGAAGGTGATGGTGAAGGTGAAGGTGAAGGTGAAGGTGATGGTGAAGGTGATGGTGATGGTGAAGGTGAAGGTGAAGGTGAAGTTGAAGGTGGTGGTGATGGTGGTGATGATGGTGATGGTGATGGTGGTGATGGTGATGGTGATGGTGATGGTGATGGTGATGAAGATGAAGATGAAGATATCAAATTTGTGAAGAAAAAAGCGAAAATGTTGAACTTGGACCCCCTTGTGATATCGGAGAGCTGAAGATAAACATGTACTCATATTGGAAACTATCAAGTTCATCGCTTTCAGCCTTTTTAAACGGTTTATTCTGGACTTGCCACCCTCCTATAATTTCTTTACGAGTTGATCGCCTATCGTAAAGTGGCGGTTGAGGTATGGTCATGTTTCGCCTTGTGTTACTTTGATCGAATTTAATTTGAAATGGGGTTACAAATTAACTTAATTATAACTTGAGTTGATTAAAGATCGATGGATCAGCAAAGGAAATTTGGGCTTATTATGCTTGGTAACGGGTTCTATGATGATGAGTAGTGTTTTTGAGATCTATCTCTCTTATTAAAGTGTTGTTTTGCGACCTTTTTGCCGACTAACCGGTGGAGATGGTCAATTGTTTGAGACATCCTTTGAAACGGATTGAAGTTGAAGAGACTACTAGTGGCTTTGATTCCCTCGACGTACGGATGAAAGCGTATTGGTGAAGAACATTATTGATTTCATGCGAGACGACATTGACAATCATTTGACAAAGTAACGTAACGTTGATTTCATAGCTTATTGGTGCCTTAGGACATACGGGCAGCTTTTTCTAATCGTATCTATATGGTTCGGTTTTCTTGATTTCTTTTGATACCGGAAATATTCTTAACTGTAAACGCCCAAATTAACGCCTCTGTGTGTGTTTATTAAGAGCGATTGCCTATATAATTGTTTTCATTGGTTTGTTAAAACAAAAAAAAAATCTGTTAATTGTTTTTTTCTGTTGGTCCGTAGTATGAACCAATGTTGAAAATCGTGTTACTCGATCAGTCTAATCAGGTACCGTGTATGGGGTAAGTCTTGGTTTCGACATTGAATGTGAATCGTGATGCGGCGTGTTATTTACCTCCATTATTGTATTTCAATAGGACATCATTCGGTTGGATTGTTAAATTGATGAATCACAATGAAAGACTTAATCTTTGTTTGACTTTAGTTGATGCTTTAAGGACCCATGTCGTCCCGCAAACCGGAGTATCTTCCCAAGTTTTGCCCAAACAAAGCATCAAAATGCAAAGTGACCTTTATCTTTGAACCCTTCACAAATCGGTCTTAATTTTCTTGATTTCTTGTGATACCATATGACATATACTTCGTATAAAATATCCAAATTCTAAATCGGTTATAAAAATTTAAAGCATTTCTCTAAGGAGAGAAAGCCAAAACGTTATCCATAGTCCATACCTCGATTTGTATTTTTCCGCCCTTAAAAAATTAAAATACGTATTTCTAAATGTCGACCAGCTTAGTTGATGCCCCCGAAAAAAAAAAAAAAAAAAAAAAAAAAAAAAAAAACTACTAGCTTAGTTGAGACAATACACGAGCTCACAAAAATCGAACTCGTATTAGCCTAGAGGCTTAGAAAGTGATAACTGATAAATAGGTCACATGTTCGAATTCAACCGAACATAAAAATACGGTATATAAATACTAAAAGTTATGGTTAAAGTACCGCATTGAAAATTGCAGAAAACAAATGTAGAAGATCATTGCGAAGAAGCCGGAGTACTAAAATATCATTTCATAGTCACGGATTAATTATAAATGACCAATAACTCCAGAGAGACGGTCTCTCATTATTGAGAGACCTCTCACATGATGGTGCGAGGGACCACTGAATTTCTTTTTTCCCTATTATGTCTCCCACTAAATTAGTAGGAAATGGTCTCTCATGAGACCTACTAAAAAATTAATAAATCGGTGGTGAAATGTTTTGTGTGTAGATTTCGCAAAGATGCATTTTACTCAACACATTACACTTTTTCCCAAATTACCCCTCATTTTTTTCTCACCTAATTCATGTCCCGTTGTGTACTACATTGAAAATAAATTAAAAAAAAAAAAAAAAAAGTTAAACAGTACATCAATGTCAGCCACTGATTCAAGACGAACAACAATCACAAGTTTGATCATCGTTGTGGGCTTCCGACGGTGAGCAAAGTGGAAGACTGCGACAACTTGACTCCGTATTGTGGAGATGGCTAATCTACCGTCGCCAGCATGTATCTTCTTTCTTAAGAACAACAAAAACACGATTTCTAATATGAAAGGAGGTAACTTGGAGCTTAAATCGGCACGAGGAGAATCAAGCAAAAGGCAAGGGGGAAGATGCGATGCAAAATCACAATCCAGTGTTAGTAACATAAGGGTAGGTAAATGGAAAATATTGCGCAAAAAGTACTGTAATGAGTAAAAAAAATGTATAGCGAAAATAAATTACGAATGTTTTTTATGTTATGTTTGTTTTTTGTGGTGTTGATCAGGACTATCTCCTACCGACAATTGTGGTAATCTGTTTTTTTTTTTTTTTTTGGTGTTGACCAGGACTATACCCTAGGGTTGGGGCAATCTCCTTCGGGGTACTGAAGGCAATTTAATGGGTTGACCCCTCGCAAGTTTGGCTTTTTCATTCGCAAGAGTGCGGAATCGAACCTCTGACCACTTGGTTAAGTGATAAGAGCCCTTACCACTCACACCAGCCAACTTTGGTGGTGGTGAAATGTTGTTGTGAGCTAAGTTTTTACTATCTACGGCCAATTTTAGAGCGACACCAAGTGATACCGAGTTTACAAATTATCATTTAAGATTGGTATATCCGTTTTAAACTTTAAGACATGTCAAATAACATACCACTTGTCTTATCTATGTAGGTGGTAATGTCAGTATATAGATTATACATTAGAGGTAGTACATCAAATTTTGTACTTTTCGAGTTTTATGATAAATTTTTGAGTTTTATTTAAAAAAATATAAATTTTTAGTATAAAGCTTTTGAGCTCATCCATTAAAACATTAAGCGAAAAAAATACAACATTGCTCAAAAACTATACTTATAAATTTAATTAATTTTGAGATTTGCCATCAAAAAATTATTATAGAACTTATAAATTTTAAATGCTCAAAAAAATACATATAAACTCAAAAAATTGGAAGGATATGAGATAATACATCCAATACGTATTCCTTTTTCTCCTGGTAATGTGGTATACTATAAAGCATGTTTTAATCTTAAGACGAGACTTATTGGACCGAAATTGGAGCCACCATTTGGCGACACTCGACAATTAGTTTTATTTATTTTTTTATTTTCCGAAAATCCAAATTTATTACGGAGTATGTTGGTTGAAATTGAGTTAAATACAAGTTGAGCATTTCCCAGTTCTCAAACTCAATTCTTTTCTTTCGAAATGAAAATTTAATTTAAAATTTCCACAACTTCATTCAAAAACTTCATCCCCTTTACCTCCCCACAAAACTCGTGTAGAACGGTTTTATACGAGAATTGTTGTTTAGTTAGAAGTCTTACATTTACAGAGTGCAGTCTACCTGTTCGACGAAATTCCTCAGAGAAAATAATACCCGATTGCAAGAAATCAAAACCTGGGCAGTTCAATTCTAAATAATTTCATCCCATGTTTTCAGATTTAGGGTGTGCACACCATCTGTTCGACGAAATTCCTGAGTGAAAATGATACCTGATTCCAAGAAATCAAAACCTGGGCAGTTCAATTCTAGGGATAGGCTCTCAGATTTGCCAGATTTAATTATACATCATATCATTTCTCATCTGGGTACGAAAGAGGCATATAGAACTAGCGTCTTGTCGAGAAGATGGACTCAAATTTCGGCTACTAGCCCAGTTCTAGAATTTCATCATAATAATTTTTCTAATGTTGATATTGCAAGACTTTTGGAATATATAGATGCTAGAATGCAAAATTCCCAACTACTGATTTAGAATTGACTTGCAAAATTTGATTTCCCAACTACTCGAAAGAAAACCTGCTAACAGTAACTACAAAGTGCCACAAATTCTGTTTTCTGCTAAGTCGTTAAGACGTCTTGATTGTTCTAAAGTTAAGATACCCTACTATGAAGCCGTGGATCTTGTCTCTCTCGAGTATTTGGGTTTAAGTGATGTCGTTGTAGACGAGCGTATGCTGTTTCATATGGTTAGTTCCTGTCATCTGTTACTGAAGTTAAACCTGTTGTACTGAGACTTCTCAATTTCCTCGCTTTCAGCTTTGGTAAATGGTTTATTCTCGACTTGCCACTCTGATATAATTTCTTTGCGAGTTGATTTTGGCCGCCATAATTTGACAGTTGAGGTATGCTCATCATGTTTTTGCTTTTCTGTGTTACTTTCAGTCTTTGTTTCCAAGGCATAATTATATTCGTGATTCAATTTATAAATTTCTACGTCTCCTATCATATTTAAATTTATAAATTTCTACGTCTCATATCATCTTCGTGATTAAATTGTTGTCCTCCAAGATCAAGCGAAAGTAATTTTTGAAATTGACTTGGTTTGGTTTAAACTCCCAAGCTTTATAACAAATTTACCTTTTTCAGTCTCGGATGAGATCGAAATCAGCTGGTTTCCATATCTTGTTTTTAGATATTATTTCCAATTCACTTTCCTATTTTAATTGTAATTTGTACACTTTCCTTTTTTTAGACTTCTTGTATCCTTAGGTTATTGTGTTGGCTTTACCATATAACAAAACCAACCCTAATTGACCCCACTATATATATATGTGCCTCTTTTTTTGAATACACACATTCAATCAACTTCTTCAAACTGTTCGACGAAATTCCTTGGAGGATATGATGAAGGATTGCAATAACCCGAAAAACGGGCAGTTTAATTCTACGGATAGAATCTCAGATTTACCGGATTCTATTAGACGTCGTATTGTTTCTTATCTGGATACGAAAGAGGCATATAGAACTAGCGTCTTGTCGAAAAGATGGAATCAAGTCTGCGTTACGAACCCAAATCTGGATTTTTATCGTCATAAATTTACAGTTGAATATATAGATGCTAGAATGCAAAGATATTCGAAAGAAAACCTGCCTATAACGACGTTAAGACTTGATCTTCCGGCTACTGATTTACCGTTGGGTTGCAAAGTTGATGAGTGGCTTGAGATAGCTGTGCGTAACCAAGTTGCGGAAATTAATCTTGAAGGTCCTGCCGATTACAAATTACCCCGTTTTCTGTTTTGTGCTAACTCGTTAAGAGACCTTCATTTTTCTAATGTCGAGATACCCTACTATGAAGATGTGGATCTCGTGTCTCTCGAGTCTTTGGTTTTAGGTGATGTCGTAGTAGAGGAGCGTATGCTATTTCATATTGTTAGTTCCTGTCTGAACCTGAAAGACTTGTGTATCTCATTTTGCCCTGGCTTGAAAAAATTAGTGATTCCGCGTCATAGCAAACTGGAGTATCTCTATATTGAGGGAGACGTACCTCTAGACGGGGGAGTCATTCTCGAGACTTCTAGTCTTAGGTCATTTAAGTACAATATCCAGGACGAGAACCCTTGGCCGATTATCTCAAATCATGGTTTATTGAGAAATTTGAGGCATCTGCTTGTAACTTGTCTTTCTATTACAGGTGAGGATCTTGCTAAACTACTACAGGAGGAACTCACCTCGCTAGAGAAATTGGAGTTTATTGGTTGTCAGATCCCGTCGAGTTTCAAAATATCGCATACACAACTAAAACAAATTTGCTTATATGATTGCGACAATTTGTTAAATGTTGTGATTGATGCTCCAAATTTGAATAAGTTCAAATTTCATGGCGAAATAGAACCGCCCTTATCTATCACCATTCATAGTCAAGCCAGTTGTACCATCCATGTCCATACAATGGCTCGCTATTTTGATACTGACGGATTTTTCATATTGAAGAAGCTCTTGAAAGGACTAAACAATTTGCAATGTTTTGAAACTCTTCTTGTTTGACGACGAATGCGATGAATCATCTGAGGTATTGCAAATGAGCTGCATATAATTGTTTAGATTAGACTATGAGTTTATGTTTTAATTAACTTTGCTAATGAGAGATTGTGTTCTTGTAGTATGATGATGATGATGATGATGATAACGATGAAGAAGAAAGCAGAAATGCTGAACTTGGACCCCCTTGTGATATCGGAGAGTGAAGTTAAACTGTCATATTGCGATTTCTCAAGCTCCTCGCTTTTTGACTTTTTTAAATGGTTTATTCTGGACTTGCCGCCCTACTATAATTTCTTTGCGAGTTGAGTCTGACCATCATAAATTGAAAGTTGAGGTATGTTGATGTTTTTGCTATGTGTTACTTTGGTCGAATTAAGGGCTGGTTTTCCTTTATGCAAATGGTAACGAGTGAGTCTCGAGGACTCATCAAACACAGATTCTTTGTTTTGATGGAGATTTGGTAGAGAACGGATGGTCATGGGAGTAGTTCTGTTAGTCCGTCCCTTCTTAATGTGTATCCTTTCGTTACAAGGTTAATAAACCAATGTCGGAACATTTATAAGTTCACACAGTACCATTGTAAGATTCCGCCTTCAGAAACGTCACAAACTAACTTCTAATTTGTGTTTGTTAGACATTGATCAGCGAAGGAAATTTGGGTCAATATATATGCTTGGTAACCGGTTTTACAATAAACTGTGTATTCGACTCTATCTCTGTTATTGAACTCACTGTTGTTGTTTTGCAGCCTTTGCTGAATAAGCTGGCGGATATGGTCAAATGTTTGGAACATCCTTTGAAACGGATTGAAGTTGAAGAGACTAATAATGACTCTCAGTACCTCGACGTACAATTGAGACTGTGTTGGTGAAGAATTATAGTCTCGAGTTGATGGCGCTGCGCTGCAAGTTTCATGTAGCACGACATTGACATGCTGACGAAACGTTGTTTCGACCAGGATATTGCTATTCTAGACACAGTTTGGAAGGCTTTTTGGGCATAGCACTAGCCACTACAGCAGGCTGTTTGATTTGTTAATTATTATTTTTTAAGGTTATTTGTCAAATTATTTATCGTTTTGTCACTCGTCTGAAACTAATTATTGTTAATGGGTCTATGATAGTTTGATAAACTTTCACTCCGATAAGTTCACTTATGATTGCCGCTGTTGTTGCTTTGTGAATGTGTTATCCTCTTTCTGCCTATTTGTACCTCCATTATTATATTTTTTTTTTGACAGCTGTACAGTCGGATTGTTAGATTGACTGAATCATGATGAAAGACTTCATCTTTCTTTAAACTAGATTTGCTACGAACCGCTTTAGTTGGTGCTTTAAGGAGTATTAGAAACATCTTAATCTCTTAACTGATATAGGTGTCCATTCTAATTTTTATTTTATGGGATATTTTCTATTGTACCCTTCAACTTTTTCCGTTTCTAAGATGTACCTTTTTTTCTTGCAAAAAAAAATTTGAACTTTAATAACTCTTGCCTACAAGTTCAGAATAAGATAAACATTTTTTTCAAATTGATCGGTCAAAGTTTGAAAAAGAATTCACCGACGTCTCAACTCGTAGTCGGGAATTATGATCGGTTAAAGTTTATTCGTTACAAAAGTTCGACCACCTGGCAAAATCAACCTGACCCGATTGATCTGATCCGAAAAGGCTGACCCGAAATAGAATGGAAGTGCCGCACCCGAATGACACTCGAAGCCTGAATTAACCCGACCCGACTCGAAAATGACCCGAGCTTTCATAGACCTATATTAACCCGACTCGAAATGACCCAATCCGAAACTATCCAACCCGAAAATGACCCGACAAAACATAACTTTAATTGGACCCAAAAGACTTGAAATGCCTTTTTACTTCGTAATCATTGACCCGAAAATGACCCGACTTGAAATGATCCAATCCGAAATAACCCGACCAACAAATCCGAAACAGACCCGTATACCCGAAATGACCCGACCCGAATATTTTAGAAACCCTAAATGACTCGTCCCGAATTGGCCCGACCGCCTGATAATTGGTTGAAAAAAAAAAATTACCATTTTCTAAACTCGTAATGAGAGATTTATTGTCGGACAAAGTTTTTTTTTTTTGTGAAAAACTATAGCTAGACGCTAGAAAACGAAAAAATTTAGAGACGCGAGTTATCTCCCCGCAATTTTTATTAAGCTAGGAGTTTGAAATCTTCATTGTTGATTAAGTAATACACGAGAAAACTTTCCCTCTGATTCTCGTCCTGTTAACTTTAACAAAGAGCAATTATTTGTGTCCATTCTACTCTCACATTTCATTGCCTCTGATCTTTATTTACTCCTGGACAGAAGGTTTATTCAGGTAAGCTTCAATTACCTTTAATTTGTTTCTGCTATTTTCTTTCTAAAGTTAGTGTGTGCACACCATCTGTTCGACCTAATTCCTCACTGAAAATGTTACCTGATTCCAAGAAATTAAAGACTGGGCAGTTCAATTCTAAGGATAGGTTATTGAATTTACCGGATTTTATCATACATCATATCATTTCTTATCTGGGTACCAAAGAGGCGTATAGAACTAGCGTCTTGTCCAAAAGATGGACTCAAATCTCAGCTACTAACCCAGTTCTGGAGTTTAATCATTATGGTTTTTCTTACGCAACTACTGAAGCATTACCAGAATGCAAAAATACTCTGAAGAAAACCTGCGTATAAAGACGATCACACTTGCATTTCCAAGAAGTTGCATAGATTTGGCTTGCAAAGTCGATGAATGGTTTGGAATAGCAGCACGAAACCAAGTTGAGAAATTTGTTCTGACTAGTGTTGCTGATTACAAATTACCCCAAATTTTGTGTTCTGCTAGCCGCTAGGTCGTTAAGGATTCTTGAATGTACAAAGGTCGAGATACCTTACTATGAATCCTTTGATCTTGCATCTCTCAAGTCTTTGGAATTAAGTGCTGTCGTTATCGAGGAGCGTATGTTGTGTCACATTGTTAAGTCTGGCCTGTTACTGAAAGATTTGCGGCTGTCAGATTGCTCTGGCTTCAAAAGTATTGTGATTCCTCAGTGTAGTAACTACTAGTAAGCTGGAGTTGCGCAACATATCTGAAACTTTGCCTACAGATGGGAAAGTCATTCTCGAAACTTGTAGTCTTAAGGTGTTTTGTTACATACTCAAGCATTCTAATCGCGATAGCCCTTGGCCGATTACATCAAAGGGTGGTTCGTTGAGAAATTTGAGGTTTATAAACATCGCTACTGTTGATATCACATACGAGACTTTTGCTGAACTACGACCTGAACTCACCTCGCTAGAGAATTTGGTGTTTTGGGGCTGTCACAAGCTGACGAGTATCATACTATCAAGTACTCAGAAAAAGCATATTCGCTTCAATGATTGCTGCAGTTTGTGCGATGTTTTGATTGATGCTCCAAGTTTGAGAAAGTTCAAATTGAATGGCGAACTAGACTCGTCCTTATCTCTCATCTTATATACTCCCGGAATCCTCTCTTTCAGCTTTACGAGTTCATTATTTAAGATCTTATAGCTTGACAATCGAGGTATGGCCATGTTTTTTATTTCTCTCATTTTCAGTAGAATTGGGAGTAAATCGTTGTTTATTTCTAGTAAAGCAAAGTTTTTCATTCTATTATTTCCGCTTCTTAAGTTATGAATTACCAGTGGGTTCAGATCTGCTAATTTCCGTCATGTGTCAGCCGAACACACATCGTTGTGCTTTAAAAAGGGCAGGACTGCGTATTATCCTTGCTCCTTTATTGCATTAATCGTCTAATCGTACATTCAGCTGCCTGTCTCTGCATTCAAATTTATACAACAGGTCATGTTTTCGTTTTGTTAGTTTAGCAAGCTTTATTATGAGTTTACTTTTTTTTATCAAGCTCGGGTGAGATCAAAATTAGCTAGTTTCCATATCTGATGTGCTTCCATATCTTGGTTATAGATATTTTTATTACCAATTCAATTTCCTATTTTAATTTGTACACTTTCCTTTTTCTAGAGTTCTTCTATCTTTCGGTTATTGTATTGGCTCTACTAATATAATAACAAAATCGTATTTTTTTACTCAACCCTAATTTATTCTACTATATATGTGCCTCTTTATTATTCATTAATGAAATACACACACATTCAATCAATTTTAGATAGAAGTTTTATAACCTGTTTCGACGGAATTCCTCGGAAAAAATGACGCTCGATTGCAATAACCCAAAACCTGGGGAGTTTAATTCTACGGATAGGCTCTCAGATTTACCGGATTTTATCATACATCATATAATTTCTTATTTGGATACGAAAGAGGCGTATAGAACTAGCGTCTTGTCGAAAAGATGGAATCAAGTCTTCGCTACAAATCCAATTCTCGATTTTCATCATTATTATAAGTTTCCTATGGAAACGCTTCCAAGACTTTTGGAATATATAGATACTCGAATGCAAAAATTTTCAAAAGAAAACCTCCGTATAACGAAGTTCATACTTGCACTTCCGCCTAATGACTTACTGTTGCCTTCCAAAGTTGATGAGTGGCTTGAGATAGCCGTGCGTAACCAAGTTACGGAAATTTTCCTTAAAGGTCCAGCTAACTACAAATTACCCAGTTTTCTATTTTGTGCTAAGTCGTTAAGAGATCTTGATTGTGATAATGTCGAAATACCGTACTATGAAGCTTTGGATCTTGTGTCTCTCGAGATTTTGTTTTTACATTATGGTGTCGTTTTAGAGGAGCGTATGCTAGCTCATATTGTTAGTTCATGTCCGAACTCGAAAGAATTGGTTCTCTCATTTTACCCTAGCTTCAAAAATTTGGTGATTCCATGTCATAGTAAACTGGAGGATCTCTATATTGAGGACGGCGGGAAAGTCATTCTCGAGACTTCTAGTCTTACGACTTTCAAGTACGATACCGATAGCGTGAACAACCCTTGGCCGATTATCGCAAATCGTGGTTTATTGAGAAATTTGAGGCATGTGCGTGTAAGTGGTCTTTCTATTACAGGAGAGGATCTTGCTAAACTACTACCGGAACTCACCTCGCTAGAGAAATCGGAGTTTATCTTGTTTGTCACATCTTGTGAATATAGAAATATCGCATACCCAACTAAAACATATTGCTTTTTATGATTGCGACAATTTGTTAAATGTTGTGATTGATGCTCCAAATTTAAAGAAGTTCAAATTTCATGGCGACATAACGTAACCGTCCTTATCTATCACCATTCATAGTCAAGCCAATTGTAACATCCATATCCACACATACGCTTGGTATTTTGATATCGACGGATTTATCAAATTGAAGAAGCTCTTGAAAGGACTAAATAGTTGCAATGTTTTGAAAATCTTGTTCCTCGGCAGATCATCTCGAGTATCGTAAATGAGCTGCATATTTATAGTTGTTTAGACTATGAGTTTATGTTTTCTTTAGCTTTGCTAACAATTCTTATGATTGTGTTCTTGAAGTATGATTATGATTATGATTATGATTATGATGATGATGCTCATGATGATGATGGTGGTGGTGGTGGTGGTGGTGGTGGTGGTGGTGGTGGTGGTGGTGGTGGTGGTGGTGGTGGTGGTGATGGTGATGGTGATGGTGAAGGTGATGGTGAAGGTGAAGGTGAAGGTGATGGTGAAGGTGAAGGTGAAGGTGATGGTGAAGGTGATGGTGATGGTGAAGGTGAAGGTGAAGGTGAAGTTGAAGGTGGTGGTGATGGTGGTGATGATGGTGATGGTGATGGTGGTGATGGTGATGGTGATGGTGATGGTGATGGTGATGGTGATGAAGATGAAGATGAAGATATCAAATTTGACGAAGAAAAAAGCGAAAATGCTGAACTTGGACCCCCTTGTGATATCGGAGAGCTGAAGATAAACATGTACTCATATTGGAAACTATCAAGTTCATCGCTTTCGACCTTTTTAAACGGTTTATTCGGACTTGCCACCCTCCTATAATTTCTTTACGAGTTGATCGCCTATCGTAAAGTGGCGGTTGAGGTATGGTCATGTTTACGCCTTGTGTTACTTTGATCGAATTTGGGGCTGAAATGGGGTTACAAATTAACTTAATTATAACTTGAGTTGATTAAAGATCGATGGATCAGCAAAGGAAATTTGGGCTTATTATGCTTGGTAACGGGTTCTATGATGATGAGTAGTGTTTTCAGATCTATCTCTCTTATTAAAGTGTTGTTTTGCAGCCTTTGCTGACTAACCTGGTGGAGATGGTCAATTGTTTGAGACATCCTTTGAAACGGATTGAAGTTGAAGAGACTACTAGTGGCTTTGATTCCCTCGACGTACAGATGAAACTGTATTGGTGAAGAACATTATTGATTTCATGCAGTACGACATTGACAATCATTTGACAGGCCGACAGAACGTTGATTTCATAGCTTATTGGTGCCTTAGGACATACCGGCGCTTTTTCTAATTGTATCTATATGGTTCGGTTTTCTTGATTTCTTTTGATACCGGAAATATTCTTAATCTGGTAAACGCCCAAATTAACGTCTGTGTGTGTTTATTAAGAGCGATTGCCTATATAATTGTTTTCATTGGTTTGTTAAAACAAAAAAAAAATCTATTAATTGTTTTTTTCTGTTGGTCCGTAGTATGAACCAATGTTGAAAATCGTGTTACTCGATCAGTCTAATCAGGTACCGTGTATGGGGTACTGGTTTCGACATTGAATGTGAATCTGTGATGCAGCGTGTTATTTACCTCCATTACTGTATTTCAATAGGACATCATTCAGTTGGATTGTTAAATTGACTGAATCACAATGAAAGACTTAATCTTTGTTTCAGCTTTAGTTGATGCTTTAAGGACCCATGTCGTCCTGCAAACCGGAGTATCTTCCCAAGTTTTGCCCAAACAGCATCAAAATGCAGTGACCTTTATCTTTGAACCCTTCACAAATCGGTCTTAATTTTCTTGATTTCTTGTGATACCATATGACATATACTTCGTATAAAATATCCAAATTCTAAATCGGTTATAAAAATTTAAAGCATTTCTCTAAGGAGAGAAAGCCAAAACGTTATCCATAGTCCATACCTCGATTTGTATTTTTCCGCCCTTAAAAAATTAAAATACGTATTTCTAAATGTCGACCAGCTTAGTTGATGCCCCCGAAAAAAAAAAAAAAAAAAAAAAAAAAAAAAAAAAAAAAAAAAAAAAAAAACTACTAGCTTAGTTGAGACAATACACGAGCTCACAAAAACTGAACTCGTATTAGCCTAGAGGCTTAGAAAGTGATAACCTGATAAATAGGTCACATGTTCGAATTCAACCGAACATAAAAATACGGTATATAAATACTAAAAGTTATGGTTAAAGTACCGCATTGAAAATTGCAGAAAACAAATGTAGAAGATCATTGCGAAGAAGCCGGAGTACTAAAATATCATTTCATAGTCACGGATTAATTATAAATGACCAATAACTCCAGAGAGACGGTCTCTCATTATTGAGAGACCTCTCACATGATGGTGCGAGGGACCACTGAATTTCTTTTTTCCCTATTATGTCTCCCACTAAATTAGTAGGAAATGGTCTCTCATGAGACCTACTAAAAAATTAATAAATCGGTGGTGAAATGTTTTGTGTGTAGATTTTCGCAGTATGCATTTTACTCAACACATTACACTTTTTCCCAAATTACCCCTCATTTTTTTCTCACCTAATTCATGTCCCGTTGTGTACTACATTGAAAATAAATTAAAAAAAAAAAAAAAAAAAAAAAAGTTAAACAAAGACATCAATGTCGCCCATCGATTCAAGACGAACAACAATCACAAGTTTGATCATCGTTGTGGGCTTCCGACGGTGAGCAAAGTGGAAGACTGCGACAACTTGACTCCGTATTGTGGAGATGGCTAATCTACCGTCGCCAGCATGTATCTTCTTTCTTAAGAACAACAAAAACACGATTTCTAATATGAAAGGAGGTAACTTGGAGCTTCGTCTGGCACGAGGAGAATCAAGCAAAAGGCAAGGGGGAAGATGCGATGCAAAATCACAATCCAGTGTTAGTAACATAAGGGTAGGTAAATGGAAAATATTGCGCAAAAAGTACTGTAATGAGTAAAAAAAATGTATAGCGAAAATAAATTACGAATGTTTTTTATGTTATGTTTGTTTTTTGTGGTGTTGATCAGGACTATCTCCTACCGACAATTGTGGTAATCTGTTTTTTTTTTTTTTTTTGGTGTTGACCAGGACTATACCCTAGGGTTGGGGCAATCTCCTTCGGGGTACTGAAGGCAATTTAATGGGTTGACCCCTCGCAAGTTTGGCTTTTTCATTCGCAAGAGTGCGGAATCGAACCTCTGACCACTTGGTTAAGTGATAAGAGCCCTTACCACTCACACCAGCCAACTTTGGTGGTGGTGAAATGTTGTTGTGAGCTAAGTTTTTACTATCTACGGCCAATTTTAGAGCGACACCAAGTGATACCGAGTTTACAAATTATCATTTAAGATTGGTATATCCGTTTTAAACTTTAAGACATGTCAAATAACATACCACTTGTCTTATCTATGTAGGTGGTAATGTCAGTATATAGATTATACATTAGAGGTAGTACATCAAATTTTGTACTTTCTGAGTTTTATGATAAATTTTTTGAGTTTTATTTAAAAAAATATAAATTTTTAGTATAAAGCTTTTGAGCTCATCCATTAAAACATTAAGCGAAAAAAATACAACATTGCTCAAAAACTATACTTATAAATTTAATTAATTTTGAGATTTGCCATCAAAAAATTATTATAGAACTTATAAATTTTAAATGCTCAAAAAAATACATATAAACTCAAAAAATTGGAAGGATATGAGATAATACATCCAATACGTATTCCTTTTTCTCCTGGTAATGTGGTATACTATAAAGCATGTTTTAATCTTAAGACGAGACTTATTGGACCGAAATTGGAGCCACCATTTGGCGACACTCGACAATTAGTTTTATTTATTTTTTTATTTTCCGAAAATCCAAATTTATTACGGAGTATGTTGGTTGAAATTGAGTTAAATACAAGTTGAGCATTTCCCAGTTCTCAAACTCAATTCTTTTCTTTCGAAATGAAAATTTAATTTAAAATTTCCACAACTTCATTCAAAAACTTCATCCCCTTTACCTCCCCACAAAACTCGTGTAGAACGGTTTTATACGAGAATTGTTGTTTAGTTAGAAGTCTTACATTTACAGAGTGCAGTCTACCTGTTCGACGAAATTCCTCAGAGAAAATAATACCCGATTGCAAGAAATCAAAACCTGGGCAGTTCAATTCTAAATAATTTCATCCCATGTTTTCAGATTTAGGGTGTGCACACCATCTGTTCGACGAAATTCCTGAGTGAAAATGATACCTGATTCCAAGAAATCAAAACCTGGGCAGTTCAATTCTAGGGATAGGCTCTCAGATTTGCCAGATTTAATTATACATCATATCATTTCTCATCTGGGTACGAAAGAGGCATATAGAACTAGCGTCTTGTCGAGAAGATGGACTCAAATTTCGGCTACTAGCCCAGTTCTAGAATTTCATCATAATAATTTTTCTAATGTTGATATTGCAAGACTTTTGGAATATATAGATGCTAGAATGCAAAATTCCCAACTACTGATTTAGAATTGACTTGCAAAATTTGATTTCCCAACTACTCGAAAGAAAACCTGCTAACAGTAACTACAAAGTGCCACAAATTCTGTTTTCTGCTAAGTCGTTAAGACGTCTTGATTGTTCTAAAGTTAAGATACCCTACTATGAAGCCGTGGATCTTGTCTCTCTCGAGTATTTGGGTTTAAGTGATGTCGTTGTAGACGAGCGTATGCTGTTTCATATGGTTAGTTCCTGTCATCTGTTACTGAAGTTAAACCTGTTGTACTGAGACTTCTCAATTTCCTCGCTTTCAGCTTTGGTAAATGGTTTATTCTCGACTTGCCACTCTGATATAATTTCTTTGCGAGTTGATTTTGGCCGCCATAATTTGACAGTTGAGGTATGCTCATCATGTTTTTGCTTTTCTGTGTTACTTTCAGTCTTTGTTTCCAAGGCATAATTATATTCGTGATTCAATTTATAAATTTCTACGTCTCCTATCATATTTAAATTTATAAATTTCTACGTCTCATATCATCTTCGTGATTAAATTGTTGTCCTCCAAGATCAAGCGAAAGTAATTTTTGAAATTGACTTGGTTTGGTTTAAACTCCCAAGCTTTATAACAAATTTACCTTTTTCAGTCTCGGATGAGATCGAAATCAGCTGGTTTCCATATCTTGTTTTTAGATATTATTTCCAATTCACTTTCCTATTTTAATTGTAATTTGTACACTTTCCTTTTTTTAGACTTCTTGTATCCTTAGGTTATTGTGTTGGCTTTACCATATAACAAAACCAACCCTAATTGACCCCACTATATATATATGTGCCTCTTTTTTTGAATACACACATTCAATCAACTTCTTCAAACTGTTCGACGAAATTCCTTGGAGGATATGATGAAGGATTGCAATAACCCGAAAAACGGGCAGTTTAATTCTACGGATAGAATCTCAGATTTACCGGATTCTATTAGACGTCGTATTGTTTCTTATCTGGATACGAAAGAGGCATATAGAACTAGCGTCTTGTCGAAAAGATGGAATCAAGTCTGCGTTATTTAACCCAAATCTGGATTTTTATCGTCATAAATTTACAGTTGAATATATAGATGCTAGAATGCAAAGATATTCGAAAGAAAACCTGCCTATAACGACGTTAAGACTTGATCTTCCGGCTACTGATTTACCGTTGGGTTGCAAAGTTGATGAGTGGCTTGAGATAGCTGTGCGTAACCAAGTTGCGGAAATTAATCTTGAAGGTCCTGCCGATTACAAATTACCCCGTTTTCTGTTTTGTGCTAACTCGTTAAGAGACCTTCATTTTTCTAATGTCGAGATACCCTACTATGAAGATGTGGATCTCGTGTCTCTCGAGTCTTTGGTTTTAGGTGATGTCGTAGTAGAGGAGCGTATGCTATTTCATATTGTTAGTTCCTGTCTGAACCTGAAAGACTTGTGTATCTCATTTTGCCCTGGCTTGAAAAAATTAGTGATTCCGCGTCATAGCAAACTGGAGTATCTCTATATTGAGGGAGACGTACCTCTAGACGGGGGAGTCATTCTCGAGACTTCTAGTCTTAGGTCATTTAAGTACAATATCCAGGACGAGAACCCTTGGCCGATTATCTCAAATCATGGTTTATTGAGAAATTTGAGGCATCTGCTTGTAACTTGTCTTTCTATTACAGGTGAGGATCTTGCTAAACTACTACAGGAGGAACTCACCTCGCTAGAGAAATTGGAGTTTATTGGTTGTCAGATCCCGTCGAGTTTCAAAATATCGCATACACAACTAAAACAAATTTGCTTATATGATTGCGACAATTTGTTAAATGTTGTGATTGATGCTCCAAATTTGAATAAGTTCAAATTTCATGGCGAAATAGAACCGCCCTTATCTATCACCATTCATAGTCAAGCCAGTTGTACCATCCATGTCCATACAATGGCTCGCTATTTTGATACTGACGGATTTTTCATATTGAAGAAGCTCTTGAAAGGACTAAACAGCTGCAATGTTTTGAAACTCTTCTTGTTTGACGACGAATGCGATGAATCATCTGAGGTATTGCAAATGAGCTGCATATAATTGTTTAGATTAGACTATGAGTTTATGTTTTAATTAACTTTGCTAACAGAGATTGTGTTCTTGTAGTATGATGATGATGATGATGATGATAACGATGAAGAAGAAAGCAGAAATGCTGAACTTGGACCCCCTTGTGATATCGGAGAGCTGAAGTTAAACCTGTCATATTGCGATTTCTCAAGCTCCTCGCTTTCAGCTTTTTTAAATGGTTTATTCTGGACTTGCCGCCCTACTATAATTTCTTTGCGAGTTGAGTCTGACCATCATAAATTGAAAGTTGAGGTATGTTGATGTTTTTGCTATGTGTTACTTTCAGTCGAATTAAGGGCTGGTTTTCCTTTATGCAAATGGTAACGAGTGAGTCTCGAGGACTCATCAAACACAGATTCTTTGTTTTGATGGAGATTTGGTAGAGAACGGATGGTCATGGGAGTAGTTCTGTTAGTCCGTCCCTTCTTAATGTGTATCCTTTCGTTACAAGGTTAATAAACCAATGTCGGAACATTTATAAGTTCACACAGTACCATTGTAAGATTCCGCCTTCAGAAACGTCACAAACTAACTTCTAATTTGTGTTTGTTAGACATTGATCAGCGAAGGAAATTTGGGTCAATATATATGCTTGGTAACCGGTTTTACAATAAACTGTGTATTCGACTCTATCTCTGTTATTGAACTCACTGTTGTTGTTTTGCAGCCTTTGCTGAATAAGCTGGCGGATATGGTCAAATGTTTGGAACATCCTTTGAAACGGATTGAAGTTGAAGAGACTAATAATGACTCTCAGTACCTCGACGTACAATTGAGACTGTGTTGGTGAAGAATTATAGTCTCGAGTTGATGGCGCTGCGCTGCAAGTTTCATGTAGCACGACATTGACATGCTGACGAAACGTTGTTTCGACCAGGATATTGCTATTCTAGACACAGTTTGGAAGGCTTTTTGGGCATAGCACTAGCCACTACAGCAGGCTGTTTGATTTGTTAATTATTATTTTTTAAGGTTATTTGTCAAATTATTTATCGTTTTGTCACTCGTCTGAAACTAATTATTGTTAATGGGTCTATGATAGTTTGATAAACTTTCACTCCGATAAGTTCACTTATGATTGCCGCTGTTGTTGCTTTGTGAATGTGTTATCCTCTTTCTGCCTATTTGTACCTCCATTATTATATTTTTTTTTTGACAGCTGTACAGTCGGATTGTTAGATTGACTGAATCATGATGAAAGACTTCATCTTTCTTTAAACTAGATTTGCTACGAACCGCTTTAGTTGGTGCTTTAAGGAGTATTAGAAACATCTTAATCTCTTAACTGATATAGGTGTCCATTCTAATTTTTATTTTATGGGATATTTTCTATTGTACCCTTCAACTTTTTCCGTTTCTAAGATGTACCTTTTTTTCTTGCAAAAAAAAATTTGAACTTTAATAACTCTTGCCTACAAGTTCAGAATAAGATAAACATTTTTTTCAAATTGATCGGTCAAAGTTTGAAAAAGAATTCACCGACGTCTCAACTCGTAGTCGGGAATTATGATCGGTTAAAGTTTATTCGTTACAAAAGTTCGACCACCTGGCAAAATCAACCTGACCCGATTGATCTGATCCGAAAAGGCTGACCCGAAATAGAATGGAAGTGCCGCACCCGAATGACACTCGAAGCCTGAATTAACCCGACCCGACTCGAAAATGACCCGAGCTTTCATAGACCTATATTAACCCGACTCGAAATGACCCAATCCGAAACTATCCAACCCGAAAATGACCCGACAAAACATAACTTTAATTGGACCCAAAAGACTTGAAATGCCTTTTTACTTCGTAATCATTGACCCGAAAATGACCCGACTTGAAATGATCCAATCCGAAATAACCCGACCAACAAATCCGAAACAGACCCGTATACCCGAAATGACCCGACCCGAATATTTTAGAAACCCTAAATGACTCGTCCCGAATTGGCCCGACCCCGCTGATAATTGGTTGAAAAAAAAAATTACCATTTTCTAAACTCGTAACAGAGATTTATTGTCGGACAAAGTTTTTTTTTTTGTGAAAAACTATAGCTAGACGCTAGAAAACGAAAAAATTTAGGAGTACGCGAGTTATCTCCCCGCAATTTTTATTAAGCTAGGAGTTTGAAATCTTCATTGTTGATTAAGTAATACACGAGAAAACTTTCCCTCTGATTCTCGTCCTGTTAACTTTAACAAAGAGCAATTATTTGTGTCCATTCTACTCTCACATTTCATTGCCTCTGATCTTTATTTACTCCTGGACAGAAGGTTTATTCAGGTAAGCTTCAATTACCTTTAATTTGTTTCTGCTATTTTCTTTCTAAAGTTAGTGTGTGCACACCATCTGTTCGACCTAATTCCTCACTGAAAATGTTACCTGATTCCAAGAAATTAAAGACTGGGCAGTTCAATTCTAAGGATAGGTTATTGAATTTACCGGATTTTATCATACATCATATCATTTCTTATCTGGGTACCAAAGAGGCGTATAGAACTAGCGTCTTGTCCAAAAGATGGACTCAAATCTCAGCTACTAACCCAGTTCTGGAGTTTAATCATTATGGTTTTTCTTACGCAACTACTGAAGCATTACCAGAATGCAAAAATACTCTGAAGAAAACCTGCGTATAAAGACGATCACACTTGCATTTCCAAGAAGTTGCATAGATTTGGCTTGCAAAGTCGATGAATGGTTTGGAATAGCAGCACGAAACCAAGTTGAGAAATTTGTTCTGACTAGTGTTGCTGATTACAAATTACCCCAAATTTTGTGTTCTGCTAGCCGCTAGGTCGTTAAGGATTCTTGAATGTACAAAGGTCGAGATACCTTACTATGAATCCTTTGATCTTGCATCTCTCAAGTCTTTGGAATTAAGTGCTGTCGTTATCGAGGAGCGTATGTTGTGTCACATTGTTAAGTCTGGCCTGTTACTGAAAGATTTGCGGCTGTCAGATTGCTCTGGCTTCAAAAGTATTGTGATTCCTCAGTGTAGTAACTACTAGTAAGCTGGAGTTGCGCAACATATCTGAAACTTTGCCTACAGATGGGAAAGTCATTCTCGAAACTTGTAGTCTTAAGGTGTTTTGTTACATACTCAAGCATTCTAATCGCGATAGCCCTTGGCCGATTACATCAAAGGGTGGTTCGTTGAGAAATTTGAGGTTTATAAACATCGCTACTGTTGATATCACATACGAGACTTTTGCTGAACTACGACCTGAACTCACCTCGCTAGAGAATTTGGTGTTTTGGGGCTGTCACAAGCTGACGAGTATCATACTATCAAGTACTCAGAAAAAGCATATTCGCTTCAATGATTGCTGCAGTTTGTGCGATGTTTTGATTGATGCTCCAAGTTTGAGAAAGTTCAAATTGAATGGCGAACTAGACTCGTCCTTATCTCTCATCTTATATACTCCCGGAATCCTCTCTTTCAGCTTTACGAGTTCATTATTTAAGATCTTATAGCTTGACAATCGAGGTATGGCCATGTTTTTTATTTCTCTCATTTTCAGTAGAATTGGGAGTAAATCGTTGTTTATTTCTAGTAAAGCAAAGTTTTTCATTCTATTATTTCCGCTTCTTAAGTTATGAATTACCAGTGGGTTCAGTACTGCTAATTTCCGTCATGTGTCAGCCGAACACACATCGTTGTGCTTTAAAAAGGGCAGGACTGCGTATTATCCTTGCTCCTTTATTGCATTAATCGTCTAATCGTACATTCAGCTGCCTGTCTCTGCATTCAAATTTATACAACAGGTCATGTTTTCGTTTTGTTAGTTTAGCAAGCTTTATTATGAGTTTACTTTTTTTTATCAAGCTCGGGTGAGATCAAAATTAGCTAGTTTCCATATCTGATGTGCTTCCATATCTTGGTTATAGATATTTTTATTACCAATTCAATTTCCTATTTTAATTTGTACACTTTCCTTTTTCTAGAGTTCTTCTATCTTTCGGTTATTGTATTGGCTCTACTAATATAATAACAAAATCGTATTTTTTTACTCAACCCTAATTTATTCTACTATATATGTGCCTCTTTATTATTCATTAATGAAATACACACACATTCAATCAATTTTAGATAGAAGTTTTATAACCTGTTTCGACGGAATTCCTCGGAAAAAATGACGCTCGATTGCAATAACCCAAAACCTGGGGAGTTTAATTCTACGGATAGGCTCTCAGATTTACCGGATTTTATCATACATCATATAATTTCTTATTTGGATACGAAAGAGGCGTATAGAACTAGCGTCTTGTCGAAAAGATGGAATCAAGTCTTCGCTACAAATCCAATTCTCGATTTTCATCATTATTATAAGTTTCCTATGGAAACGCTTCCAAGACTTTTGGAATATATAGATACTCGAATGCAAAAATTTTCAAAAGAAAACCTCCGTATAACGAAGTTCATACTTGCACTTCCGCCTAATGACTTACTGTTGCCTTCCAAAGTTGATGAGTGGCTTGAGATAGCCGTGCGTAACCAAGTTACGGAAATTTTCCTTAAAGGTCCAGCTAACTACAAATTACCCAGTTTTCTATTTTGTGCTAAGTCGTTAAGAGATCTTGATTGTGATAATGTCGAAATACCGTACTATGAAGCTTTGGATCTTGTGTCTCTCGAGATTTTGTTTTTACATTATGGTGTCGTTTTAGAGGAGCGTATGCTAGCTCATATTGTTAGTTCATGTCCGAACCTGAAAGAATTGGTTCTCTCATTTTACCCTAGCTTCAAAAATTTGGTGATTCCATGTCATAGTAAACTGGAGGATCTCTATATTGAGGACGGCGGGAAAGTCATTCTCGAGACTTCTAGTCTTACGACTTTCAAGTACGATACCGATAGCGTGAACAACCCTTGGCCGATTATCGCAAATCGTGGTTTATTGAGAAATTTGAGGCATGTGCGTGTAAGTGGTCTTTCTATTACAGGAGAGGATCTTGCTAAACTACTACCGGAACTCACCTCGCTAGAGAAATCGGAGTTTATGCGCTGTCACATGCTGACGAATATAGAAATATCGCATACCCAACTAAAACATATTGCTTTTTATGATTGCGACAATTTGTTAAATGTTGTGATTGATGCTCCAAATTTAAAGAAGTTCAAATTTCATGGCGACACAGAACCGTCCTTATCTATCACCATTCATAGTCAAGCCAATTGTAACATCCATATCCACACATACGCTTGGTATTTTGATACTGACGGATTTATCAAATTGAAGAAGCTCTTGAAAGGACTAAATAGTTGCAATGTTTTGAAAATCTTGTTCCTCGGCAGATCATCTCAGGTATCGTAAATGAGCTGCATATTTATAGTTGTTTAGACTATGAGTTTATGTTTTCTTTAGCTTTGCTAACAATTCTTATGATTGTGTTCTTGAAGTATGATTATGATTATGATTATGATTATGATGATGATGCTCATGATGATGATGGTGGTGGTGGTGGTGGTGGTGGTGGTGGTGGTGGTGGTGGTGGTGGTGGTGGTGGTGGTGGTGGTGGTGGTGGTGATGGTGATGGTGATGGTGAAGGTGATGGTGAAGGTGAAGGTGAAGGTGATGGTGAAGGTGAAGGTGAAGGTGAAGGTGATGGTGAAGGTGATGGTGATGGTGAAGGTGAAGGTGAAGGTGAAGTTGAAGGTGGTGGTGATGGTGGTGATGATGGTGATGGTGATGGTGGTGATGGTGATGGTGATGGTGATGGTGATGGTGATGAAGATGAAGATGAAGATATCAAATTTGACGAAGAAAAAAGCGAAAATGCTGAACTTGGACCCCCTTGTGATATCGGAGAGCTGAAGATAAACATGTACTCATATTGGAAACTATCAAGTTCATCGCTTTCAGCCTTTTTAAACGGTTTATTCTGGACTTGCCACCCTCCTATAATTTCTTTACGAGTTCAGTCTGCCTATCGTAAAGTGGCAGTTGAGGTATGGTCATGTTTCTGCCTTGTGTTACTTTCAGTCGAATTTGGGGCTGAAATGGGGTTACAAATTAACTTAATTATAACTTGAGTTGATTAAAGATCGATGGATCAGCAAAGGAAATTTGGGCTTATTATGCTTGGTAACGGGTTCTATGATGATGAGTAGTGTTTTCAGATCTATCTCTCTTATTAAAGTGTTGTTTTGCAGCCTTTGCTGACTAACCTGGTGGAGATGGTCAATTGTTTGAGACATCCTTTGAAACGGATTGAAGTTGAAGAGACTACTAGTGGCTTTGATTCCCTCGACGTACAGATGAAACTGTATTGGTGAAGAACATTATTGATTTCATGCAGTACGACATTGACAATCATTTGACAGGCCGACAGAACGTTGATTTCATAGCTTATTGGTGCCTTAGGACATACCAGGCAGTTTTTCTAACTGTATCTATATGGTTCGGTTTTCTTGATTTCTTTTGATACCGGAAATATTCTTAATCTGGTAAACGCCCAAATTAACGTCTGTGTGTGTTTATTAAGAGCGATTGCCTATATAATTGTTTTCATTGGTTTGTTAAAACAAAAAAAAAATCTGTTAATTGTTTTTTTCTGTTGGTCCGTAGTATGAACCAATGTTGAAAATCGTGTTACTCGATCAGTCTAATCAGGTACCGTGTATGGGGTACTGGTTTCGACATTGAATGTGAATCTGTGATGCAGCGTGTTATTTACCTCCATTACTGTATTTCAATAGGACATCATTCAGTTGGATTGTTAAATTGACTGAATCACAATGAAAGACTTAATCTTTGTTTCAGCTTTAGTTGATGCTTTAAGGACCCATGTCGTCCTGCAAACCGGAGTATCTTCCCAAGTTTTGCCCAAACAGCATCAAAATGCAGTGACCTTTATCTTTGAACCCTTCACAAATCGGTCTTAATTTTCTTGATTTCTTGTGATACCATATGACATATACTTCGTATAAAATATCCAAATTCTAAATCGGTTATAAAAATTTAAAGCATTTCTCTAAGGAGAGAAAGCCAAAACGTTATCCATAGTCCATACCTCGATTTGTATTTTTCCGCCCTTAAAAAATTAAAATACGTATTTCTAAATGTCGACCAGCTTAGTTGATGCCCCCGAAAAAAAAAAAAAAAAAAAAAAAAAAAAAAAAAAAAAAAAAAAAAAAAAACTACTAGCTTAGTTGAGACAATACACGAGCTCACAAAAACTGAACTCGTATTAGCCTAGAGGCTTAGAAAGTGATAACCTGATAAATAGGTCACATGTTCGAATTCAACCGAACATAAAAATACGGTATATAAATACTAAAAGTTATGGTTAAAGTACCGCATTGAAAATTGCAGAAAACAAATGTAGAAGATCATTGCGAAGAAGCCGGAGTACTAAAATATCATTTCATAGTCACGGATTAATTATAAATGACCAATAACTCCAGAGAGACGGTCTCTCATTATTGAGAGACCTCTCACATGATGTGTGCGAGGACCACCTTTGAATTTCTTTTTCCCTATTATGTCTCCCACTAAATTAGTAGGAAATGGTCTCTCATGAGACCTACTAAAAAATTAATAAATCGGTGGTGAAATGTTTTGTGTGTAGATTTTCGCAGTATGCATTTTACTCAACACATTACACTTTTTCCCAAATTACCCCTCATTTTTTTCTCACCTAATTCATGTCCCGTTGTGTACTACATTGAAAATAAATTAAAAAAAAAAAAAAAAAAGTTAAACAGTACATCAATGTCAGCCACTGATTCAAGACGAACAACAATCACAAGTTTGATCATCGTTGTGGGCTTCCGACGGTGAGCAAAGTGGAAGACTGCGACAACTTGACTCCGTATTGTGGAGATGGCTAATCTACCGTCGCCAGCATGTATCTTCTTTCTTAAGAACAACAAAAACACGATTTCTAATATGAAAGGAGGTAACTTGGAGCTTAAATGCGGCACGAGGAGAATCAAGCAAAAGGCAAGGGGGAAGATGCGATGCAAAATCACAATCCAGTGTTAGTAACATAAGGGTAGGTAAATGGAAAATATTGCGCAAAAAAAATCGTAATGAGTAAAAAAAATGTATAGCGAAAATAAATTACGAATGTTTTTTATGTTATGTTTGTTTTTTGTGGTGTTGATCAGGACTATCTCCTACCGACAATTGTGGTAATCTGTTTTTTTTTTTTTTTTTGGTGTTGACCAGGACTATACCCTAGGGTTGGGGCAATCTCCTTCGGGGTACTGAAGGCAATTTAATGGGTTGACCCCTCGCAAGTTTGGCTTTTTCATTCGCAAGAGTGCGGAATCGAACCTCTGACCACTTGGTTAAGTGATAAGAGCCCTTACCACTCACACCAGCCAACTTTGGTGGTGGTGAAATGTTGTTGTGAGCTAAGTTTTTACTATCTACGGCCAATTTTAGAGCGACACCAAGTGATACCGAGTTTACAAATTATCATTTAAGATTGGTATATCCGTTTTAAACTTTAAGACATGTCAAATAACATACCACTTGTCTTATCTATGTAGGTGGTAATGTCAGTATATAGATTATACATTAGAGGTAGTACATCAAATTTTGTACTTTCTGAGTTTTATGATAAATTTTTTGAGTTTTATTTAAAAAAATATAAATTTTTAGTATAAAGCTTTTGAGCTCATCCATTAAAACATTAAGCGAAAAAAATACAACATTGCTCAAAAACTATACTTATAAATTTAATTAATTTTGAGATTTGCCATCAAAAAATTATTATAGAACTTATAAATTTTAAATCTCAAAAAATACATATAAACTCAAAAATTGGAAGGATATGAGATAATACATCCAATACGTATTCCTTTTTCTCCTGGTAATGTGGTATACTATAAAGCATGTTTTAATCTTAAGACGAGACTTATTGGACCGAAATTGGAGCCACCATTTGGCGACACTCGACAATTAGTTTTATTTATTTTTTTATTTTCCGAAAATCCAAATTTATTACGGAGTATGTTGGTTGAAATTGAGTTAAATACAAGTTGAGCATTTCCCAGTTCTCAAACTCAATTCTTTTCTTTCGAAATGAAAATTTAATTTAAAATTTCCACAACTTCATTCAAAAACTTCATCCCCTTTACCTCCCCACAAAACTCGTGTAGAACGGTTTTATACGAGAATTGTTGTTTAGTTAGAAGTCTTACATTTACAGAGTGCAGTCTACCTGTTCGACGAAATTCCTCAGAGAAAATAATACCCGATTGCAAGAAATCAAAACCTGGGCAGTTCAATTCTAAATAATTTCATCCCATGTTTTCAGATTTAGGGTGTGCACACCATCTGTTCGACGAAATTCCTGAGTGAAAATGATACCTGATTCCAAGAAATCAAAACCTGGGCAGTTCAATTCTAGGGATAGGCTCTCAGATTTGCCAGATTTAATTATACATCATATCATTTCTCATCTGGGTACGAAAGAGGCATATAGAACTAGCGTCTTGTCGAGAAGATGGACTCAAATTTCGGCTACTAGCCCAGTTCTAGAATTTCATCATAATAATTTTTCTAATGTTGATATTGCAAGACTTTTGGAATATATAGATGCTAGAATGCAAAATTCCCAACTACTGATTTAGAATTGACTTGCAAAATTTGATTTCCCAACTACTCGAAAGAAAACCTGCTAACAGTAACTACAAAGTGCCACAAATTCTGTTTTCTGCTAAGTCGTTAAGACGTCTTGATTGTTCTAAAGTTAAGATACCCTACTATGAAGCCGTGGATCTTGTCTCTCTCGAGTATTTGGGTTTAAGTGATGTCGTTGTAGACGAGCGTATGCTGTTTCATATGGTTAGTTCCTGTCATCTGTTACTGAAGTTAAACCTGTTGTACTGAGACTTCTCAATTTCCTCGCTTTCAGCTTTGGTAAATGGTTTATTCTCGACTTGCCACTCTGATATAATTTCTTTGCGAGTTGATTTTGGCCGCCATAATTTGACAGTTGAGGTATGCTCATCATGTTTTTGCTTTTCTGTGTTACTTTCAGTCTTTGTTTCCAAGGCATAATTATATTCGTGATTCAATTTATAAATTTCTACGTCTCCTATCATATTTAAATTTATAAATTTCTACGTCTCATATCATCTTCGTGATTAAATTGTTGTCCTCCAAGATCAAGCGAAAGTAATTTTTGAAATTGACTTGGTTTGGTTTAAACTCCCAAGCTTTATAACAAATTTACCTTTTTCAGTCTCGGATGAGATCGAAATCAGCTGGTTTCCATATCTTGTTTTTAGATATTATTTCCAATTCACTTTCCTATTTTAATTGTAATTTGTACACTTTCCTTTTTTTAGACTTCTTGTATCCTTAGGTTATTGTGTTGGCTTTACCATATAACAAAACCAACCCTAATTGACCCCACTATATATATATGTGCCTCTTTTTTTGAATACACACATTCAATCAACTTCTTCAAACTGTTCGACGAAATTCCTTGGAGGATATGATGAAGGATTGCAATAACCCGAAAAACGGGCAGTTTAATTCTACGGATAGAATCTCAGATTTACCGGATTCTATTAGACGTCGTATTGTTTCTTATCTGGATACGAAAGAGGCATATAGAACTAGCGTCTTGTCGAAAAGATGGAATCAAGTCTGCGTTACGAACCCAAATCTGGATTTTTATCGTCATAAATTTACAGTTGAATATATAGATGCTAGAATGCAAAGATATTCGAAAGAAAACCTGCCTATAACGACGTTAAAACTTGATCTTCCGGCTACTGATTTACCGTTGGGTTGCAAAGTTGATGAGTGGCTTGAGATAGCTGTGCGTAACCAAGTTGCGGAAATTAATCTTGGAGGTCCTTCTGATTACAAATTACCTCGTTTTCTGTTTTGTGCTAACTCGTTAAGACGCCTTCATTTTTCTAATGTCGAGATACCCTACTATGAAGATGTGGATCTCGTGTCTCTCGAGTCTTTGGTTTTAGGTGATGTCGTAGTAGAGGAGCGTATGCTATTTCATATTGTTAGTTCCTGTCTGAACCTGAAAGACTTGTGTATCTCATTTTGCCCTGGCTTGAAAAAATTAGTGATTCCGCGTCATAGCAAACTGGAGGATCTCTATATTGAGGGAGACGTACCTCTAGACGGGGGAGTCATTCTCGAGACTTCTAGTCTTAGGTCATTTAAGTACAATATCCAGGATGAGAACCCTTGGCCGATTATCTCAAATCATGGTTTATTGAGAAATTTGAGGCATCTGCTTGTAACTTGTCTTTCTATTACAGGTGAGGATCTTGCTAAACTACTACAGGAGGAACTCACCTCGCTAGAGAAATTGGTGTTTATTGGCTGTGAGATCCCGCCGAATTTCAAAATATCGCATACCCAACTAAAACATATTGGCTTATATGAATGCGACAATTTGTTAAATGTTGTGATTGATGCTCCAAATTTGAGTAAGTTCAAGTTTCATGGCGAAATAGAACCGCCCTTATCTATCACCATTCATTGTCAAGCCAGTTGTACCATCCATGTCCGTACAAAGGCTAGCTATGACGGATTTTTCATATTGAAGAAGCTCTTGAAAGGACTAAACAGCTGCAATGTTTTGAAACTCTTCTTGTTTGACGAACTCGATGAATCACGTGAGGTATGGCAAATGAACTGCATATAATTGTTTAGATTAGATCATTAGAATATGAGTTTATGTTTTCATTAACTTTGCCAACAAACTCTTATGATTGTGTTCTTGTAGTTTGATGATGATGGTGACGACGAAGAAGAAGAAAGCGGAAATGCTGAACTTGGACCCCCTTGTGATATCGGAGAGCTGAAGTTAAACCTGTCATATTGCGAATTCTCAAGCTCCTCGGTTTCAGCTTTTTTAAATGGTTTATTCTGGACTTGCCGCCCTACTATAATTTCTTTGCGAGTTAAGTCTGACCATCATAAATTGAAAGTTGAGGTATGTTGATGTTTTTGCTTTGTGTTACTTTCAGTCGAACTACTTTCAGTTTTTCTTTATGCAAATGGTAACGAGTGAGTCTCGAGGACTCACCCAACACAGATTCTTTGTTTTGATGAAGAGATTCGGTAGAGAAGGGATGGTCATGGGAGTATTTCTGTTAGTCCCGTCCCTTCTTAGGGTTTGCTTGGGATGGGAGTAATTATTAAGGGAGTAATGGGAGCTAAAATAAGAATAAATAGGAGGGGATTGGTGGTTAGTGGTGGTTGTGGAGTGTGGAAATAAGAGTTAAGGGAGGAATTATTACCTCCACAAGGAGGTAATGCATTACTTGAGGAGGGAGGGGAGTAACAATTACTCCCTTAATGGAGGGATTTTACACTATATTTCCTCATTTCTATCCATTTCCTCCATTTTTAGTTCATTTTAGCTCTATTACTTCCTTAATAATTACTCTCATCCCAAGCAAGCCCTTAATGTGTGTCCTTTCGTTACAAGGTTAATAAACGAATGTCGAAATTTATAAGTTCACACCGTACTATTGTAAGTCCCACCTTCAGAATCGTCACAAACTAACTTCTAATTTGAGTTTGTTAGACATTGATCAGCGAAGGAAATTTGGGTCAATATATATATGCTTGGTAACGGGTTTTACAATAAACTGTGTATTCGACTCTATCTCTGTTATTGAACTCCCTGTTGTTGTTTTGCAGCCTTTGCTGAATAAGCTGGCGGATATGGTCAAATGTTTGGAACATCCTTTGAAACAGATTGAAGTTGAAGAGACTAATAATGACTCTCAGTACCTCGACGTACAGTTGAGACTATGTTGGTGAAGAATTACAGTCTCTCAGTCTCGAGTTGCTGGCGCTGCAAGTTTCATGTAGTACGACATTGGCATGCTGACGAAACGTTGTTTCGACCAGGATATTCCTATTCAAGACACAGTTTGGAAGGCTATTTGATTTGTTATTTTTTTTTTTGTTTTAAGGTTATTTGTCAAATTATTTATCGTTTTGTTACTCATCTGAAACTAATTGTCGTCAATGGGTCTATATTAGTTTGATATTTATCATTTAGTTTGATAAACTCTCACTCCGATAAGTTCACTTAAGATTGCCGCGGTTGTTGGTTGGTGAATGTGTTATCCTCTGTTGCCTATGTATTCTTTTCGTTTGGTTTACTTTCTGCCTATTTGTACCCTTTTTCGTGAATATTGTTGTCGACAAAACGAAATTTAGTTTCCTGAAAAACAAAATGGAGACATTATAATTGCGGAAAACAACACCGTGTGTCCGCATCACCAAGGTCTCTACTATTCCAATACACAAGTCGTAAATTTCCACATTAGTATATCAAATGCCTCTCAGGCAGCCATTGCTTGCAGTCTTACATTGTTCAAGTCATCGACTGAAGATCAAATTCTAAACCTGGCGGCAACAAAAGACTTAAAGTTAAGACGGTTTTAAACAAGATTAGCTATGAACTCGATAGACAAGGACAGGAAGCATTATTTGTCATTTCTATCCCTAAAGACAACTCATACAAGACTATGTCGTTATACGCATACATCTAATCATCTCTTGTAGCATACCTCATAGATACTTTTATACTTGGCAACCTGAGCCTAATCTGGAGCTCGGACGAGTATGAAAGTAATCGAGGGGATTCAATGCCTTCAACTTCAATGCTCTTCAAAGGATCCTTCCAACAATCAACTTTTTTCCCGAGGATGCACTAGATCGACTGACAAAAAAAAAAGCGGGAAAATTAGGGTTTCAAGGAGCTGAAGGTTTTCAACATAGCCTGCAATGATAAAACGCCAGACAAGAAGCCTGCAGTCCCATTCCTCAATCTCTGAGGGCAACAACAAAGTTTACATAACATAGCCAGCTTTAAGATATTTATACATTTGATCAGACCGAGATTACAACAACAACGACAATAACAACAACAACAACAACAACAACAACAACAACAACAATAGCAACATCAGAGTCTTGATCCCAAAATGATTTGGGGTCAGCTGACATGAATCATCCTTTAGAACGACGTCTATGGGTGAACGCACACCTCAAAATGCGAAAATATAGAAAAGAAATATGTCACAGAAATATGCTTGTATCACACTGAGGTATCCAGGTTTGAATGACTCGGTAAATCGGCAAGGCAAGAAGTACACACTCAATCCAGCTAGGTCAAACATATCACCTATATATACACAATCTATATAAACAAGAAGACCAACAAGTTTTGAGACACATACAAGTGTACTCGGATCCAAAAGGAGGAATTGTGGAGATAATGGTCGTAGAAACATGCGAGACTCCATCTAGGAACATCTAGGTATGTTTGATTTCTGTTTAGTCATTTGGATTCGAGTAAGTTACGAGTGATTTTGGTCATACAACTAATACCACAGCCATAAAACTATGCAATATAGCATACCTTAGTAGCCGAAATCTCTGAATTAGTTGTAATTGACAGCACATCAGGGTGGCAACACCAAAACAGAGCATCCAGAAAGGTCGTAAGTGAAGATTCCATATACGGCACAGAGTCCCAAAGGCATGTTTCCACCAGCATTAGCTCACTGAGTTTGTACGGTGGGCCAGTATTAAAACTTCTCAGTTGGTCCTCTTCTACCACAATCTACATGGATACAAACATACTCTTCATTATTTACATCCATAGTTCCGTTACTAGGTAAGAACGCATGACCCCAACAGAAAATACACAACCACGGAACATCTACGTAAACATAATAACAAAATCATGATACGGGCATACATTCATACCGGATCAACATGCCACAAGTTCATCTCTAGAGATTTGAATAACTTTGTATCCTTGAGAAACTGTTTTAGCTCAACAAACCAATCAGTGTCTAAAATATCAATATCGAACATGAATGGGCTGAATTGAGCATTACAACGATCTAGCACTCTGATCAACGACAAGGAGGTCTCCACTTTACAATTGTACTTAAACTCAAGCAAGTTAGGGGTGTCAAGTGTAACCTCTAGTAATACCTCTAGTAATTCAGCCATGAAGTCTGGGGAATCGTGAATTTGAAAATCCTTCAATGAAAGGCTTGAGATCTTAATGTATTTCAGCCGTACGCATGAATTCAATACTAACTTTTCAAGCGATATAAGCCCATTTGTCAGCTCATAAACAATGTCATCTGTAATAGTCGCACAACTAATCTCTACCGTCTTCAAGTTTTTCAATGGCATCGCATTCATTTTCCATGGCCATGGCAAATATACACGATTACTACAAAAAACAAACTTTTGAAGGGGAGATTCTTGGAGGTTGGATTGCATTGTTCCACTATCACAGCCTTCGACTCTTCCATCAACTTTTCTCGTCCAAGGAAGTGAAACTTCATCAAGGTATTTATGTGTGATATCTAATTCAACCAAAGGGCAGGAAGAGATAATTCTTTGAAGCATATCCTCATCTACAGATATCGGCTCTAAAGTTAAATGTGTAAGAGAGACAAGCTCCATTATCTCATAATACGGTAGCTCAATGCGACGGCATTTCAAAACTTTTAGCGATTTTGCACAAAACAGAAACTCAGGCAGCACGTAGTCAATATTACCATGAATCTGGATTTCTAATTCCTCGATTTGGTTTAGCACAGCGATCTTTATCCATGTATCAACCAAATTTACTAGCTGTTCATCAACTATCAGAACCTCTAGGTACATTTTTCTTATCCTAAACTCGAGAATGGAATATCTTAGCATGGTCCCATCCACAAACTTCACAAAACGTTGAAGTTTATCTTTATCATCCTCGCTCTCATCATTACGAGCTTTACACACGTCTATCTTAAAGTATCGAGGCTGAAAAACCAAAACCAGAATGGAAGACCAAGCTCTATACCACTTCTTAGACAATACACTAGTGCGACCCGCCTCTTTGGTATCGGGGATTAAGAGAATGTCATGTAGGATAAAATCCGGAAGGTCCGAAATTCTATCAACATTACCCCTTTGCATCTCTGCTGTCTTTTTCCCAACATTCATGATCTTCTCAGAGTAATTTCATCAAACACTTGGCATGCACTACTAAATTTCTAATCTTTCGCAAATCTAACAAATACCCAATTCACATAATCACCACTCCAGTTTATATTCATGCTACAAACTATAATTCAATCAATTATGTACCAAATTTACGCAACATAATTAAAGAAAATTGAAGATAAGAAAACATTAGGGTATACCACAAGGATTTGAATCAATTGAGCCAATAAATTCCAGAATTGAACTGTTGCAGTTTCTGAGAAAATTCACTCAATTCACTCGATTCCCTCCATATTTTCTGGGTAAATTTGCAGTTTTGGAAATGTTGAGCAGTAATTGTATTTCTTTCTGGCGCAAAAAACTGTGTTCATTATCTTTCTTAGTCGGGTGTAAGGCGGTTTTACACTAGTAACACTGATAGTTTAAAACGGATTCGAATACAATTTGTTAAGTGGGTAAACCCGTAAAGTAATTATTAGGAGAAACCGTTTTAGAATAGACATGTGTAAAGCCGCCTCATACAAGTATTTGTATTTCTACTAAGGGGGAGATTTAAACTAGAGTTGTTCATGCGCCGTCCCGTCCATTGAACCCAGCTCATCCCGCCCGCTAATAAAGCGGATAAGGACAAGGCATTTTAAGAAAAATACAAAGGCCCAGCCCACGAACCCGTCCCGAACCCCCCACTAACCTGCTTGTCCGTGGGCCAAAAATTAAATGTGAGACCGGCCCATGTCAGACTCAAGCCCGCATTTGAACACCTCTAATTTAAACAATTAAGTATCTTTGGTCCAATTTTCGTGTCCCCTCACATCTCCGCCATTTTGTATTAATTGTGGTTATGTGTAACCTGATAAACGAGTCAATCAGGTCATTACAAATTTGTGGGTATCAAGTTATTTAGGAATACAGGTCATAATTACCCGACATATATAGCGTTGGAGTAGGAGTCAAAAATAGTTTTGCCATATTCCAACTTTAATCTAACCCATAGACCATAGCCATATAGCCCAACCACTCAACCAGGCAACCATATTCTACCTGCTCCTCAAGATCTGACCTCCGAGATCCATTTGAAAGGTATACGGCGTCTAACTACTGTAGATGTACAAGAATTATAAGGTCGTTGTATAAAAGAAAATAATAAAAATTAGTATTTGGCGACTTCAAGGCGATTGAATGGGCGGTATTGATGGTAGGAGGTTGTGATGGAGATGGGTCGCGATGGGTGGGTAATGATGGGGGTAAAGAGTCGGGTAAGGTTACGAGAAGGGTAAGGGGCCACACATGGGAAGGGGGAGGGGTTATGCTGGAGGTACGGCTGGAGGCGTAGGGGATGACAGAGGTAAGATGGGGTAAGGTAGTTATTGGAGGATGTAGGATATTAATTGCAGGGTGGTGGTTAGTTGTGGGGCTGATGAGATAAGAGTTGAGAGGGACATCGTGGTTCGAGATGTTGGGTGTAATCACCTATGAAGGTGGAGGGTCTCGAGTTAGTCAGACGGTGATGACAAACACTGCTTTCATGCGTCGAGGAGATGGTGGGTGGGAGAGGAAATGAGAGAGAATTGAGAAGAGAACAAACAAAAAGGATAATATGAAAAAAAACGTACAACGATGAGTAAAATAAAATTTATATTGTGTAAATAAACATTTTATGAAATCTACAATAATTTTATATCCACTTTTCATATATCACCTATCATAAATTAAAAAGGTGAGGAAAAAAAGTAGAGTATTTCGAACAAAATTAATCAACATAAAATAATCAATATTGTGTGGCTACACAACGTAAAAATTTCAAAAATTTAATAATTTACTAAATATAAAAAACACGTAATTTGTTACTTTTAATAATACTTTTCGTTACCACCCGTACAATGCACGGGTTGGAGAAGTAGTTTAGTAATCAATAGCGCATGAAAAAAGATGGGTACTGGATTTAATCGAAATCACCAGCTTTGATAAAAGGTCGTTAATGATGTTTTTGAGAGGTAAAGTAGAGTAAAGGAGAAGAAGGTGGGTTTACTTAGTTTGGACTTTGGAATATGAAAAAAAAATTATAAGAAAGGTAACCTATTTAATAAAAGAATAAGGGCAAAATCGTCATAAATTTAATGTTTTAAACAAAAAAATTTGAATTTTGACGGAAAATTGGCCTGAAAATGTTATTGGGTGCAAAATGTAACCTGAGCAAATAATTTGGGTGTAATTTAAAAAAAATTGACGTGGGAGTAAATATAAAAAAGTGGATTAAGCGTGGGTGTAATTGATAATTTATTCTTTTGAAAATTAATAAATCGGTAATCGGAGAAGACATACGAAACCAAGTGATACCGAGATCACAAATTATCATCCCCTACTAGTAAGAGAATAAAAATTCTCTTAGTTTTCCCTCCAAAAAGTATCTAGCTAAATAAGGTAATAAATAAAATTTTCTTCAATTACATTATTATCTTTTCAATGAATATATTCTTATAAATAAACTCTAATTTTTTAAATAAATTCATAATTATGATTTTTTAATTAAAATAAAATTAAATTGATATTAAACTATAAAGTATAACTTGCTAAATTTTTTAGTAATGCAATAATTATTATTGTAGAGAATAATTTGACACGTGCTTACTAGTAGCTTTGTGACAAAAAAAACATGCACTAAAAAAATTTCACAACTTAAATAATTTTTTTTATTAGTTTTTCATTTCATTTATTTGTTTCATATCAAAATACAATTGAGTGAACTGATAAATATTAATGAGATGCAAATTTAAAAAGTATATAAATCCTCCTATATACTAAGATAATACAACTTCTCTAAAGCTTTACCCTCCAAACTGCTCAAATTTATATATGGAAACAAATTACATTTTCAATTATTAAACTAATTTTCCATTTAAATTAATCTATACATAAAAATTGTATCTTATAGGAGTATTATTAACTTCGTGACGAAAAAAAAAATTTTAAAAATAATTTGATGTAATTAAAATTTTTTTTAAAAAAATTCATGGAATTATAAAATTCTTTTGATTAATTTTAATTTTAGCTATTTCTTATAAAACATTGTGAGATATAAATCTAAAATCTATAACTAATATACTAAAAATTAAAAGGCCTATATTTACCACGCATTTGCACGGCTCTACACTAGTTTAAGAATTAAAACGTGTATATTCGTCTTAACCCTAAAAACGGGTCAAATAACATACCATGTCTTATCTATGTAGGTGGTATGCTATAAGGCCCGTTTTCAAACTCTCAGTTTTATTTCTTTATTTATTTATTTTCTGAAAATCCAAATTTACTGCATTTCCCAGTTCTCAAAATCAATTTTTTCCTTTTGAAATGAAAATTTAATTTAAAATTTCCACAATTTCATTCAAAAACTTCATCCCCTTTACCTCCCCACAAAACTCGGGTAAAACGGTTTTATACAAGAATGGTTGTGTACTTAGAAGTTTTACATTTACAGAGTGCAGTCTACCTGTTCGGCGAAATTCCTCAGAGAAAATGATGCCCGATTGCAAGAAATCAAAACCTGGGCAGTTCAATTCTAGGGATAGGCGATGATATCGAATTTGATGAGTTGATGTTTACATTAGCTTTGCTAACAAACTCTTATGATTGTGTTCTTCAAGTCCATAGGTGATGATATCGAATTTGATGAAGAAGAAAGCGGAAATGCTGAACTTGGAGTTGGACCCCCTTGTTATATCAGAGACCTGAAGTTAAACCTGTTGTACTGGGACTTCTCAATTTCCTCGCTTTTAGCTTTGGTAAATGGTTTATTCTCGACTTACCACCCTCATATAATTTCTTTGCGAGTTGATTTTGGCCGCCATAATTTGACAGTTGAGCTATGTTCATCTCTTTTTTAACCGCAACAGCGAAAGTAATTTTTGAAATTGACTCGGTTTGGTTTAAACTCACAAGTTTTATAACGAATTTATATTTCAGTCTCGGATGAGATCGAAATCAGCTAGTTTCCATATTTTGTTTTTAGATATTATTATTTCCAATTCACTTTCCTATTTTAATTGTAATTTGTACAACTTTCCTTATTCTAGAATTCTTGTATCTTTAGGTTATTGTATTGACTTTATTATCTGAGTTTTTCTAACGTGTGCCCTATATGTTGATAATCTTATCATATATGGGTTATTAATGTGTGCCCTAAGGGTTAGAAAAACCCTTATATGACAAAACCGTATCGTATATTTTTGTTCAACCCTAATTGACTCCACTATATATATCTACCTCTTTTTTTATCGAATACACACACATTCAATCAACTTCTTCAACCTGTTCAACGAAATTCCTTGGAGAATATGATGAAGGATTGCAATAACCCGAAAGACGGGCAGTTTAATTCTAAGGATAGGCTCTCAGATTTACCGGATTCTATTAGACGTCGTATTGTTTCTTATCTGGATACGAAAGAGGCATATAGAACTAGCGTCTTGTCGAAAAGATGGAATCAAGTCTGCGTTACGAACCCAAATCTGGATTTTTATCGTCATAAATTTACAGTGGAATATATAGATGCTAGAATGCAAAGATATTCGAAAGAAAACCTGCCTATAACGACGTTAAGACTTGATCATCCAGCTACTGATTTACCGTTGGGTTGCAAAGTTGATGAGTGGCTTGAGATAGCCGTGCGTAACCAAGTTGCGGAAATTGTACTTGAACGTAGTCTTGCTAACTACAAATTACCCCGTTTTCTGTTTTGTGCTAAGTCGTTAAGAATTCTTGATATTGCTAATGTCGAGATGCCCTACTATGAAGATGTGGATCTTGTGTCTCTCGAGTTGTTGCTTTTAAGTAATGTCGTTTTAGAGGAGCGTATGCTATTTCATATTGTTAGTTCATGTCTGAACCTGAAAGACTTGCGTCTCTCATTTTGCCCTGCCATAAAAACTTTAGTGATTCCACGTCATAGTAAACTGGAGTATCTCTATATTGATGGAGACGTACCTCTAGACGGGGGAGTCATTCTCGAGACTTCTAGTCTTAGGTCATTTATGTACAATATCCAGGACGAGAACCCCTGGCCGATTATCTCAAATCATGGTTTATTGAGAAATTTGAGGCATTTGCTTGTAACTTGTCTTTCTATTACGGCCGAGGCTCTTGCTGAACTACTACTTGAACTCACCTCGCTAGAGAAATTGGTGTTTATTGGCTGTGATATGCTGACGAGTATCAAAATATCGCATACCCAATTAAAACATATTGGCTTATATGGATGCGACAATTTGTTAAATGTTGTGATTGATGTTCCAAATTTGAAGAAGTTCAAATTTCATGGCGAAATAGTCCCGCCCTTATCTATCACCGTTAATAGTGGAGCTAATTGTACCATCCATGTAAAGACTCGCTATTTTGATACTGACGGATTTTTCATATTGAAGAAGCTCTTGAAAGGACTAAACAGCTGCAATGTTTTGAAAATCATGTTGGACCACGAACCATTTGAGGTATGGGAAATGAGCTGCGTATAATTGTTTAGATTAGACTATGAGTTTATGTTTTCATTAACTTTGCCAACAAACTCTTATGATTTTGGTCTTGTAGTTTGATCATGATGGTGACGACGAAGAAGAAGAAAGCGGAAATGCTGAACTTGGACCCCCTTGTGATATCGGAGAGCTGCAGTTAAACCTGTCATATTGCGAATTCTCAAGTTCCTCGGTTTTAGCTTTTTTAAATGGTTTATTCTGGACTTGCCGCCCTACTATAATTTCTTTGCGAGTTAAGTCTGGCCATCATAAATTGAAAGTTGAGGTATGTTGATGTTTTTGCTTTGTGTTACTTCAGTCTAATTAGGGGCTGATTTTCCTTTATGCAAATTGTTTTGGCACTAGTCATGGTAACGAGTGAGTCTCGAGGACTCACCAAACACAGATTCTTTGTTTTGATGAAGAGATTCGGTAGAGAAGGGATGGTCATGGGAGTAACTGTTCTGTTAGTCTCGTCCCTTCTTAATGTGTATCCTTTGCTTTCGTTACAAGGTTAATAAACGAATGTCGAACATTTATAAGTTCACACAGTAGCATTGTAATATCCAACATTCCAACCTTCAGAATCGTCACAAACTAACTTCTAATTTGAGTTTGTTAGACATTGATCAGCGAAGGAAATTTGGGTCTATATATATATGCTTGGTAACGGGTTTTAATTTTTCAATGAGGCGTGTATTCGACTCTATCTCTGTTATTGAACTCACATACGATTGTTGTTTTGCAGCCTTTGCTGAATAAGCTGGCGGATATGGTCAAATGTTTGGAACATCCTTTGAAACGGATTGAAGTTGAAGAGACTAATAATGACTCTCAGTACCTCGACGTACAATTGAGACTGTGTTGGTGAAGAATTACAGTCTCGAGTTGATGGCGCTGCAAGTTTCATGTAGTACGACATTGACATGCTGACGAAACGTTGTTTCGACCAGGATATTCCCATTCAAGACACAGTTTGGAAGGCTATTTGATTTGTTTTTTTTTTTCCGTTTTTAAGGTTATTTGTCAAATTATTTATGGTTTTGTCACTCGTCTGAAACTAATTGTCGTCAATGGGTCTATGTTAGTTTGATAAACTTTAACTCGGATAAGTTCACTTATGATTGCCGCGGTTGTTAGTTGGTGAATGTGTTATATCCTCTCTTGCCTATGTATGCTCCTCGTACAAATGCCTGCCAGGCAGCCATTATACACTGGTGCGACTGGCCTCTTTGGTATCGAGGATTAAGAGAATGTCATGCAGGATAAAATCCGGAAGGTTCGAAATTCTATCAACATTACCTCTTTGCATCTCTGCTATTTTTTTCCCAACGTTCACGATTTTCTCGGAGTAATTTCATCAAACACTTGGCATGCACTACTAAATTTCTAATCTTTCGCAAACATAACAAATACCCAATTCACATAATCACCATTCCAGTTTATATTCATGCTACAAACTATAATTCAATCAATTATGTACCAAATTTACGCAACATAATTTAAAAAAAAAAAATCTAAGCTAGGAAAACAGGTAGAGTATACCACAAGGATTTGAATCAATTGAGCCAATAAATTCCAGAATTGAACTGTTGCAGTTTCTGGGAAAATACACTCAATTCACTCGATTCCCTTCATATTTTCTGGGTAAATTTGCAGTTTTGGAAATGTTGAGTAGTAATTTGTATATTTTTGGCGCCAAAAACTGTGTAAATTTGCGGTTTTACACTAGTAAACACTATAGTTTAAAACGGATTCGAGTACAATTTCTTAAGTTGGGTAAACCCGTAAAAGTAATTATTAGGAGAAACCGTTTTACAATAGACTTGTGTAAAGCCATCTCACACCAAGTATTTGTATTTCTACTAAGGGGAGATTTAAACAATTAAGGGTTTGCTTGCATTGAGAGTAAAAGGAGGGGAATGAATATGGGAGTAATAATTAAGGTGCATTTTCCATGTTTCTATTACCCTCATGGAAGGATAATACATTACCCTCCCTCCCCCCTGAGTAATGATTAAGGGAGTAAAACATCTACAGAGTAATTATTACCCTTATGCCAAACCTATCATCAATGAAATCATTACCCAAGTAATTGACCCGGTAATTATCACCCAGTTAAAATTTACCCCCGAATTATTCCTTGGATTCCAGCCAAGCCCTAAGTATCCTTGGTCCAATTTCAGTGTCCCCTCACATGGCCGCCGTTTTGTATTAGTTGTGGTTATGTTTTAACTTGGTAAACGGGTTAATCAGGCCATTTTGAGTTTGTTGGTATCAAGTTATTTAGGAATACGAGTCATAATTACCCGAGTACAAGTCAAAAATAGTTTTGCCATATTCCAACTTTAATCTGACTCATAGGCCATAGCCAATTAGCCATATAGCCCAAGCCATATTCTACCTTCCCCTCAAGATCTGACCTCCCTGATCCATTTGACAGGTATACGGCGTCTAACTACTGTAGATGTACAAGAATTATAAGGTCGTTGTATATCAATGACGAGTCAAAAATCGTACCCTCACAATTGCGTGGAACACCGTTATGAAAGAACTTCCCAATCTCGGATATGAGGTAAATTAATCAGAAAAATAAATCAACTCAAGTCGATTAAAATCTCCGATCACCAATAATCAATATAGGCGAGTACGTAGATCAATAGCATACAGAAATGCATACAATATAATTCCATAGTCGGGTACAGACTACTATTAATACAGGATAACAAGATGCCAGTTTTATACGGAATGCTTGGACAACGTCAGTCCAATCGCAAAAGAAACCAACCACTTACATCAAAAGGGAAACGGGCGATTTAGTTAGTTTTAATTGTGGCGTCATTAGTCATACATTTAGTTTCCTGGACAAACAAAATGGAGACATTGTAGTTGCAGAAACCATTTCAGATATGGAAAAACAAGGGTGTCCGCATCACCAAGGTCCCTACTATTCCAACATATAGTCTTCATTTTCCACTCGGTGGCGAGTTCACCACAGGAGCACGCATGAATCCAGGACTAGATACACGTATTTAAGACTTTCTTCTGTAAGCTAAACTTGGCACCAGAATAGTCTAAACCTGGTCTCAATTTTTGATGGTTCTGGGAGTAAGCTAGAGCAATCCGCACCTTCAACTTCGATGCTTGTCAGGGGATGCTTATAGCAATGCACTTTGCTCTTCAGGACATTCAAAATCAACTGTAAAAACAAAGTAGGGAAACATAAGAGGGTCTGAATGATACGATCCAGTCCAGAAAAAGATGCATTATATGGTGGAAAATGGAAATTATGTGTCAGCTACTTGAATTTGGCTAATACTTTCACGATTCAAGCTTGCTGAATAACCCAGAATATTATAAATGCACTAAGACAATCTCTTGGTATTTACTACTCGATAGATATGTAAAGCAAAAGGTACCTCAGAATCCGAATTCTGTAAACTTGTCGTTATTGACAGCACATCAGGGTGGCAACACCAAAACAATGCATCCAGAAACGCAGCAACTGAAAATCCTGTAAGATTCAAAGCACTTATCCCACACAGGCAATACAGCTTTAACTCACTGAGTTTGTATGGTAGGCCAGTACCAGTATTCCTCAGTACGTCCTCATCGACCAGAATCTGTATAGATGCCAACATAGTCGCCATTACTATCATCAGACAATTCAGTACACTAGGTAATAATGTATGATCCCGTGCTAAAAAAAAATACAGAATCGCGATACAACTGTACATGGTCATTAGTGGATAAGAAAATTACACCTAATAAAGAAATCATGAAATGTACTTTATATAAATTCATACCTTATGAGGGATAGGCAACTCAATCACTAGAGATTTGAAGAAGTTTGTTTCTACAAGAAACTTCTTTAGCTCAACAAGCCAAACAGTGGTGAGAGGATCCGGTTCCACTGGAAGGAATTGGGCATTACAATGATCTGGAACCCTAACTAACGACAGGGAGGTCTCTATTTCAGTGTTGTATGAAAACTCGAGCAATTTAGGGGCATCAATCGTTACCTCAATGAAATGTAATTCATTGGCAATTCGAAGTTGCTTAAGTGAATTGCTTGAGATCTTAATGCATTTCAGATTTAAGCACTGCAATAGTACTAAACTTTCTAAAGCTACAAGCCCACATGCCAGCTCAGAAACAATATCATCAGTAATAGAAGCAAAACCGAACTCCAATTTTCTTAAATTTTTCAATGCAACTATATTCATATTCCATGGCCACGGCATATAGGGACCAAGACAACTGTAAACAAACTTTTGAAGCGGAGATTCTTGAAGTTTGGATTGCATTTTTCCACTAGTAGTACATTTGTCTCCTCCATTACCTTTTTCCATCCAAGGCAGTGAAATATTTACAAGGGAGTAGCCACGTTTAATATCTAACTCAACCAAGGGGGAGGAAGAGATAATTCTTTGGAGCATATCCTCATCAACAGTGTCCAAGTAAATAGTTAAGTATTCGAGAGAGACGAGCTCCATAGTCTCATAATATGGCAATTTGACGCGCTCACATTTCAAAACTTTAAGCGATTTTGCACTAAATAGAATCTCGGGCAGCCTGTAGTTAAGAACCCTGATTTCGAAATTCTCGATTTGATTTTGCACAGCGATCAATATCCATTTGTCAATCAAAGACACTAGCTTTTCATCAATATTAGGAAGCATAAGGTGCATTTTTGTTATTCTATACTTCTGCATAGAGTATCTTTGCATCGTCTTATCTATGAATCCCACAAACCGTTCCAGTGTATTATAGAGAGAATCCCCATATTTCTGGAAGTACCGAAGCTGAAAGTCCAAAACCGGAACAGAAGACCAAGCTCCATACCATCTCTTAGACAATACACTAGCGCGACACACCTCTTTAGTATCAAGCATTGAGAGAATAGTATGCAGAATAAATTCCGGAAGCTCCGAAATTCTATCAATTGTACCCTTTTGCATCTTTGCTACATTTTCCCCAAACCCCATGAGTTTCTCACAGGAATTTCGTCAAACAGTTGGCATGCACTATCTAAATTCCTAATCTAACTACCACAAATTAAAATTCAGAAACATACCTCAAATCACTTGTACAAGTAATGAGTATATGACAATAAACATTTGGGTCGAGTGCACGGATGAATGTGAAAAAGAAAAAGGGTTTATAGTGGGGCTACATTTTATCAACTGTACCCCTTTGCATCTTTGCTACATTTTCCTCAAACCCCATGATTTTTTCACAGGAATTTCGTCGAACAGTTGGTATGCACTATCTAAAACCCTAATTTTTAGCTAATCTAAAAAATACCCAATTCACAGTTCTTGATCATAATTCATATCTTTACTACAAATTAAAATTCAGAAAACATACCTCAAATCACTTGTACAAGTAATGAGTATACGACAAAAAACATTTGGGTCGGGTCGGATCGGATGAAAACATAATTCGGAAGATTGTGAAGAATAAAAAGGGTTTATAGTGGGGCTTCCATTGTTTAGAAAATAATTATATGATTGTACAATTATCAATTGGCGCCAAATATGTTTATCTATTGGCGCCAAATAAGCCCCAAGACACCCATAAAAGACAAAACCGTGCAATCGGGTCAATCGGGCCGAGTGTAACTTTGTAGATTGGGTTCGTTTTCGGTTGAATTGAGTCAGTTTAAGGTCAAGTGCATGTTATCGAGTTATTTACGGCGGCCCGTGATTTTATAAAAATAAATATTTAGGTCAGATTAAAGAAGGGTCATTTCAATTAGGGTATGCAAGTAAATTCGGATTCTATATTTATATACTCCCTCTCGTCCACTTTAAAGGTAACATGGATCCACTTTTTATAAGGAGAAAAGTGAGTCCATGTTACCTTTGAAATGGATGGAAGGAAGTATAAGTTAGTGCATTTTAGATAATTTCGTGCGGATTTGGTTAGTTTTGTAGGTCTAAAGTCTAAACTAAATCCATTCATGTGTCAAAGGGATATAAATTTGATACAGAGCCCTCTTTTTTCAATTTTCAAAATGGTTTAGCTTCAGGTAAAAAGATAAAATTTGTGTAAAATCGCCTTAACACAAGTATATTTACAATAAAGGCAAAAGTATGTGTACAATATGTCAATATGCAATGAAGAGAAGTGAAAGGTAAAAAAAATAGTAGAAAAAAGTGAAAGTAAATCAAGAGAATGAGGAATTAAAGAGAATGAGGAATTAAATGATGGTTCATTATAAATACAAAAATTTGAAAAAGTTACAAAATAATCTTGTTTTCATTTTCTAGCCAAAATTGTTTTGGGTGATTGGAATTCATATTTGAAATAATTTTTTTGGAACGGACCCAAATTTACAATTAATCTTTTTTGAAAAACTTAAGGTAGACATTGGTTTTGTAAAGAATCATTGTCCCAATCAAATGATTAATGGGTTTAAATATTAACTAGATCATTTATTCGCAATTTAAAATAACTGATCCTATCTAACAACATTAACTCAGAGCCTCAATGTCTCCCGTAATTTATGTGGTAAAGATCAAGGAGGGTTGGATGTACCGCAGCCTAACCCTTGTTATAGGGTTGTCATAAATTCACGGGGTGAATCTACTGGTACACGGATTTTCTTTGTACATGGACAAGATAAGTGGGCCCTACTATGCTCAGATTTAAGCCGCAACAAAGAATATTAAGGGTACAATTGTCAAGTTCAGTGTCCTAGTACCATTATAGGCCGTGTATTTATGGCTACCCTTGTTATAACAACACAACAATGAAGTTTAACAACTTATCTAAATTATCTATGCCAAAATTCGGGCACAAAAGTTCAAATTAGACCATTGTATATATGTCCGTCATTGATAAGTAGCATTTTAGTCATATTTTACCCCTCATTTATAGCTTATTCCGACTCGATTTTGTGTGCCTTAATCGTTAAATAGCTCATTCATTAACTAATTTATAATAATTAGTCGTTTTAGTTATAATTAATAATTAATTGTATTTTTATATAATATTAGTATTATAATTACTTTATTATTATTATTATTTTATTATTCTAATTTGATAGGCAGGCGAGACGGAATGACAAGACGGAAACCGGAGCTGGAGGTGAAAATCAAACAAAGAAGATAGAAGTCAAGTTTGACTTTTGTCAATTGGTTGACCCGTCATCTCCATCCACCATTTCACCCCTGCATCATATCATCCAAATCAACTCCCCTGCATCACCACTTCAATCCCTGCGTTCATCACCATCATTAAACCCGTCATTCATCATCATCAAAACCATCTGCTCCTCCATTTCGTAACAATCACTCACACAAGTACCAGCCCGACATTCATCATCATCACCATTTCCGTAACAATCACTCACAGCATACCACTCCCATCATCATCTCCATTTCGTCATCATCAAAACCATCTGCTCCTCCATTTTGAACTCGACATCTGCCACGACTCCACCATTAACCACCATGTCGTCCCCTTCATTTTCGACCACCATCTCACCTGCAAACCACCATTCACACGACAAACGAGCAAGACGGTCTGATATATATATAAATTAACAGCGGTACAACTATGCTTAGTCATTTTATCAACCATTATACAACCAAATTACCCCTGAACTTGTTAGATATCATGGGTCACAACCTCACAAGCATTTGAACAAAAGGTTAGCCATGAACTTTTTATGCTCCACAAAAACTTCCTTAAATGTAGCCTCGGAACGAACATGTGAGTGATGAAGACAAACGAGTCCTCTTCAAAACGCATCTCGCTGTTGTTATCACTCGATTCCTAAAAAAACATCATTGTTGGAAGACATTCTGAAATGTAACTCGTAAGCTAAATAGATATGATCTCAAATACACGGCCAGAGCTTTTATTAATTACAAAGATACCTGTGTATGGCTGAAAACGCCAACGAGATGCTAAGGTAGTCTTTAATATAAGTTGTACTCCGTATTAGTTTGATCTCAAGCTCATATGGAGGTGAAATTAATCGAGGGGATTCGAAGCCTTCAACTTCAATGCTTTTTAAGGGATCCTTCCAGCAATGCATTTTTTTCCTGAGGATGCTCAAGATCAACTACCAAAATAAAACGATTCACAATTTTAGCACAACGAGATCGTCAGCATGGAAGTGTAATCACATGAACTACTCTATATTTTATTTAAGAAAAAATGGCCAAATAAAAGTGAGATCTCTTGGTTTTTACTACTCAGTAGATATATAGGCGAGGCAAGAATACACTAGCTCCAGTCCGGGTCACAGACATCACCAATATATTATCGCCAATTCATAATATACTAGCACACCCATTTTCCTACCGCAAGTAACTCACCATATAAGGGAACTTGAACTCAGAATAGAGGAATTGTGGAGATAATGATCGTAGAGGAGGAACGGGAGTAGACCTAGAAAATGGGTCGGTATGAGTTGGGCCAATTCTAATCCAGGTCATTTAGGGTACGTTTGAATTCTGGTTGGTCATTCAGATTCAAGTAACTTGGGAGACTATTATTTCTTCCTTGTAAAAGTAATGGTAAATTTAGGATAAGCAAAATCAAGATCGATTTGGGTCGGTTAGAGTGAGGAGAAATATTTGTGTTTGTCTGTTAGTTCATGAGTTGGGTCACTTTCGATCAGTTTTGACAAGGCAATAGGAGAGGGGTAATAGTCACCAAGCTGCTCCCTAGGGTACTGCATTATCCAAAGGTAGAACTGGCAAACCCGACCCGACCCGAGTGACCCGAACAAACCTGACCCGCCAGGGCCCGAAAATATTGCGATCCGAAACCAACCCGTTACCCCGACACGACCTGATGATCAGTAACCCGAACCCGACCGAGCCCCGACCCGATATTGACCCGACCCGATATCAACCCGACTAAAATGATAATCTAACAATTAAGCGAAGTATTTGGCAAATTGGTGTTTATTAGCAAAATAATTAGGGAAATGGGGTTGGTTTGAAAATATTTAGACTTATGGTGTCCACGTCATCAGTTTTTATTTTTTTTTCCAATTTTTAGGCAAAGCCGCTAAGTTTCTTAGCGGCTTACTATTTTTTTTTTTTTTTTTTTTTTTTTTTTTTTTTTTTTTTTTTTTTTTTTTGAAAAAAAAAAAAAAGTGAATAGTAAAGCCGCTAAGAATCTTAGCGGCTTTACTATTCATTTTTTTTTTCAAAAACCGTCACCTTCTAACACTGATGACAGCCTATTTTAAAAATGAATAACCACCAAAGCCGCTAAGAAAGTTAGCGGCTTCCTTATTTATCTATTTTTCATAAGCTTATGACATTTATTATCAAAAAAATGACAAAGAGACAAAGCCGCTAAGAAACTTAGCGGCTTTGCCTAAAAATTGAAAAAAAAATGAAACTGATGACGTGGACACCATAAGTCTAAATATTTTCAAACCAACCCCATTTCCCTAATTATTTTGCTAATAAACACCAATTTGCCAAAAAATTCCAATTAAGCTGAATAATGGTCGAAAAATCGCTAGACCCGATAGTGACCCGACCCAACCCGACCCGACACATCATTTGACCTGAATGGCCCGACCCGATAATGACCCGAACCCGACAAGACTTGACCCGACTGGACTAACCCGATTGCCACCTCTGGACCAAAGGGGTAAAGTTCCCCATCACCCCTTTTTCCAACTTCCCTCCTATTCTCTTTCACTTTGGTCTCCATACCGTTATACTTCTTCCCTTCAAATCCAAGTGCCCGATACCATTACGTCGTGAGAGGAATTTAAACTAAGGCCGCTCCACCACTATACGGCTATACCCATCCATACACAAGATAACAAAAGTTGTCAATTGAATTTAATAGGCTATCAAACTATCAAAGCATATATAACAGACAGAACATACTTGTTATTGAAAGCACATGCAACATAGCATACCTGGATGACTGAATTCTGGAAAATTGTTGTTATTGACAGCACATCAGGGTGGCAACACCAAAACAGTCCATCCAGAAACGCCTTAAGTGAAGATTCTGTAGAATTCCATGCACGTGTTTCACGCAGCTTTAACTCTCTGAGTTTGTATGGTGAGCAAGTAACAACATTGTTCAGTTGGTCCTCCTCTTCTACCATAGTCTATAAAGATGCAAACATAATCTTCGTTAATTTCATCCATAGTTACATTACTACGTAAGACTGTAAGAGTGTATGACCCCACTAGAAAATACACAACCGCGATAAAACTATGGTTAGTCAGTTGGACATAGGACAATTAAACATAATAAATAAATCATAAAGTGGGCAAAAATTCGGACCTGATTACAGTGAGACACGTCCATCACTAGAGATTTGAAGAAGTTTGTTTCAGTGAGAAACTTCTTCAGCTTAACAAACCAAACAATGGTTAAAGCATCTTCCACCAATGGATAGAAGTGAGCATTACAATGATCTAGCACTCGGATCAACGACAAAGAAGTCTCCAATTTACAGTTGTATGAAAAATCGAGTAAGTTAGGGGCGTCAATTGTAACCTTCATCAAGTCTAGGCCATCTTCAAATGGAAATTCGTTATTCTTCATGTCTAGGTCATCTCCGATTCGAAATTCCTTCAATGAAACGCTTGAGATGTTAATGCATTTCAGCATTATACATGACTCCAATACTAAACTTTCTAATGCTATAAGCCCAGATGCCAGCTCAGAAACAATATCATCTGTTATGGAAACCGAACAAATCTCCAGCTTTCTCAAGTTTTTCAATGCAACCACATTCATCTTCCACGGCCACGAGAAATCAAAACTACTACCAGTAAAAACAAATTCTTGAAGCGGAGATGCTAGGTAGGATTCCGTTGTTCCACTACCACAGCCTTTTATCATTCATACTAACCATAAGATACATCTCTCTTATTCTATACTTCTGCGAAAAGTATCTTTGCATGGTCTTGTCTACAAACCGAACAAAACATTGAACTGAATCATCATCGTACACGGAAGTAGAATACTGAAATTCCCTAAAGAACTGAGGCTGAAAATCCAAAACCGGAATGGACGACCAAGCTCCATACCACCTCTTAGACAATACGCTAGCACGACCAGCCTCTTTGGTATCGAGCATTGAGAGAATAGTATGCAGGATAAATTCCGGGAGCTCCGAAATCCTATCACTTGTACCCCTTTGCATCTTCGCTACATTTTCCCCAAATCCCATGATTTTCTCACAGGAATTTCGTCTAACAGTTGGCTTGCACTATCAAAATTCCTAATCATTTTCCTCAAACCCCAATTCACAGTTCTTGATCATATCCTTATCCTTATAACAAATTAAAATTCAGAAATACCCAACTCAAATTACTAAATACCATAGTTATGCAACATAATTAATTAAAAGAAAAAGAAAAAAAGAATGGAAGATTAGATATATGATGTAGTACATCATAGTTTGTTGAATTTTACAATTCTCTTCTATACTTTTCTCTCTAAATTCTCTAACAACAATAATCACAAAATGAGCACTCTTACTTAGCCTATCAACCACCACAAATATGACCTCCTTTCCATTAGATTTAGGAAGCCCAGTTATGAAGTCCATAGATATGTCCACCCATACTTCCTCTGGTATTGGAAGAGGTTGTAACAAACCTGGATAGGCTGCACAGTCAGCTTTAGCAGCCTGACAAATTATGCATTTTCTTACAAATCTAGCTACATCCTTTGACATACCCTTCCAATGGAATAAAGCTTTCACTCGTTTAAGAGTGACATCCCTCCCAGAATGTCCTGCTTCTCCTGAAGCATGAAGCCACTGCAATATCTGTTCTCTTAACTGCACTGTATCTCCAACTACAATTTTCCCTTTTCTTCTAAGGAAGCCATCATGGAGAGAATAGTGTGACACAGCTTGTTGTTGATTTATCTTTTGAAGAATGGTGGAGAGGTGCACATCAGTTGAGTAGCTATTAATAATGAGTTGCTGAAGATCAGAAGACAACACAGATATAGCCATCAATAATATTTCTGCCCCTTGAACCCTGGACAAGGCATCTGCAGCCAAATTTTCAATGATATCCCTTTGTTTCAAAGGATACCTATATGGTCTAATGCTCACTGGGTTTGCTCCAGGTTCTAATGGAATTTTATGGTCAAATACCCCTCTAGGTGGAGGAAGACTTTTAGGTTCTTCAAAGATTCCATTATATTTAGACAAAAGAATTGGAAGTTCAGGGTAGGACTGTAGTTCAGATGTTGTGGACATGGATAGGTGATTAAATTCCATATCCATGTTGTTAGTTGGAGAAACCAACTGCAGCAAGCACAATTGAGATGCCTGGGAGACAAGTTTTTGAGAAATCTCTCCCTTATGAACTTTAAATTGGGTTGCAGGCACCCCTTGCAACTTTACTGACTTACCCTTCCACTGAAACTCCATAACCAACCTCTTAAAATCCCACTGCACAGGTCCTAAAGTACTCAGCCATTGTACTCCTAAGACCATATCACAACTGCCTAATGGAATTAATAGGACATCTGTGGTGAATTTTTGGCTATGTAAATCCCAAGTGAAGTTCTTGCACATGTATTGACAAGCCAAATGATTGCCATCTGCTACTGCCACAGCCTGAGGTGGTATCTTTTCTAGCTGACACCCCAAGTTTTGAGCCAAAGTCAGGTCCATGAAATTGTGGGTACTACCCGAATCCACCAAAATATGCAGAGGCTTGCCCCGTATTTGCCCACCACCCTCATAGTCCGATAACTCGACTACCGGACAAAGCATTCATTGAAATACATGGTTCAAACAATGATTGCTCATCCATCATTTCCTCATCCTCCTCGCCAAGTCCAACAACTCATCTCGCTAAGTCATCCTCACCCAAAATCTCAATCGTAAACAATTGGGTTCTTTTAAATTGACAATTATGGTTTTTATCATAGGGTTGATTACAGTAATAGCATTCACCCTTAGCCATTTTTTCGGCTCTTCTTCAAGCAGAATGTAAGTTCTTGGGTTAAACTTGGAACCGACGGATGAGACGGGTGGTTTTGAAGAAATGTTTTGAGTAAAAAAGAGGGTGTAGCGAGTTGTTTTTGTGTAATTGTGTGTGGTCTTAACAATGGTGCAAGGTTTTCTTCCGTAATCTAGCATAATCAATGGCCTCGGCCATGGTTGCAGTTTAAAAGCTTTGACAAAAGGCTTTAAAGATGGTTTAAGACCCCCAACAAAACAATCCGAGAAAATATTCAAGCGATCAAACACGGATTCCTTTGGATCATCAACCCCTTTAATGCCTCAAAATCATCAATATACGAATCAATTGACCCTAATCGATGCAATCTATTGAATCTTTCAACAATGTTATGAGAACTCTCATCTCTGAATCGTGCAAGCAAATCAACAACAAATTCATCCCATAAAACCCTTCTATGGACAAAGAAGGTAACTAGTAACCCAAGTCTCACTTTACCAATCATGTTTAAAGAAGCTAAATCCACTTTTTGTTCATCCAAAATTCGACACAAGGAAAAGTATCTAACACATTTCTTGAGCCACATTGATGAATTAGACCCATCAAAAACAGGAAATTCAAGTTTAGGAGTATACCCTAAAGGTCGTGGAGTTGGAATTTCTGCATTTGGTTGTCTTTCTGGAGTAGTAATTCGTCTTTCCCCCAAATTAGCTTGAATACCCTGCATTAAGGTCATCATCTGCCCAATTTGTGTCTCCAATTTCTGAGTATGTTGTCATTTTGTGGCATTAGCTCATCCTTTTACTGCTGTTCAAGTGGCCCAAGCATACTTGGATAACGTTTTTAAGCTACATGGTTGGCCTAGAAGTATTGTAAGTGACAGGGATTCAGTGTTCCTTAGTCAGTTTTGGCAAGGGTTATTTTCCTTACATGGCACCGAGTTCGGGCTTTCTTGACTTATCACCCCAAACAGATGGGCAAACGAAGTAGTGAACGGATGTTTGGAGGCTTATCCGAGATGTGTATGTGGAGATAAACCTAAAGAATGGAGTCTATGGTTACCACCTTTGGCCGAGTGGTGGTTCAATACTCACTACCGCACTACGACTGGTTATACTCCATATGAGGTTGTATATAATCAGCCCCCACCTCTACATCTGCCTTATTTACTTGGTGAATCAGATGTTGAGGTTGTTGACAGATCCCTACAGAAAAGAGAGGAAATGATTTCACTACTCAAACAACACTTAGTGAAAGCACAGGCTCGAATGAAGCAGCTAGCAGATGGCCATAGGACTGACAGGGAGTTCTCAGTGGGAGATTGGGTTTGGCTCAAATTACAGCCGTATAGGCAGGTCTCTGTCCAGCAAAGGGCTAACCAGAAGTTGGCTCATAAATACTCAGGACCCTTTCAAGTGAAAGCTAGGATTGGGAAGGTTGCTTACAAGCTCAAGTTGCCTAATACTGCTCAGATACATGATGTTTTTCATGTCTCACAATCGAAGAAATTTGTGGGTGTCTTGCCGGTTGCTATACACATTCCCACTTGGCTTCACGGACAGTCAACAGAGAGATGACCTTACAACCAGCTGACCATTTTGGAAAGAAGGACTGTTAAGTTTCAGAATGGAGCTCAGGTGCAATATTTGGTTCAATGGCAGGGTTTTGCAGATTATGAAGCCACTTGGGAGCCTGCTCTAGCATTTGAGGAGAAATATCCTGATTTTTCTATTCCAGGGCTTAATAATTGACTTGAGGACAAGTCATTTTTGATGGGGGAAAGTATGATGTAGTACATCATAGTTTGTTGAATTAGTTAGAAAGTTTGTTAGAAGTTGTTAGTGTTAATGAGTGTGATCTGTTAGTTGTCATTAGCTGGCAAAAAGTTGTTATATAAACACATTGAAGCTGTAACAAACTCATTCATTCAATCATAATATCAATTTTACAATTCTCTTCTATACTTTTCTCTCTAAATTCTCTAACAACAATAATCACAAGTTGAGCAAGGCTCCTTGACACCATTGTTGTAGTTACAGTAAGCTTGATTCCGTCATTGTTAAGCATACTGTAACAATAACATATACCAGAGTATACCCCCGGCAAATTCAATTGATTCTCTTCATGATTTCTGAGTTAATTTGCACAAAATGATTAGACCTAATAAATCGGGGATAAATTGTGGAGACTGGAGTGCATCGGTATATTTTTTTGGCGCCAAAAACTTAGACCTAATAAATTTCTAGTCAACAGTTCTCCTGAAAAGGATATAAAACGTTTTAGGTTTTTTACATGATCATTTTTAAGTGGGTAAGTCGGTAAGTCTCTATTAAAATGGTATTATCGGTTTTAAAATAAAAATGTTCGAAAAAGTATCTATTTTATCTTTTTAAGTATAGTTTTGAGTAGATTTGTCAAACGGGTAATTAGGTTGGATTCAGGTCGAGTCAATCAAATCGAAATATAAATACACTCGAGTTAGTCCAAAAATAAATATAGGCGAGTACGTAGATCAACAGCATACAGAAATGTACTCGTACAATATACGGAGTAATTCCATAGTCGGGTACAAACTACAATTTTAAACAAAGCTAATACGATGCCAGTTTTATAAGAAACGTCATTCCATCGCAAAAGAAGCCCACCACTTAGATCAACAGCATCAAAACCACAAGAAAGGGAAACAGGCGATTTAGTTAGTCTTAAACAAAATAGAGACGCTGTAGTTGCGGACAACATTTCAGATATGGAACGACAGGGGTGTCCGCGTCACCAAAGTCCCTACTATTCCAACACATAGTCTTGATTTTCCACCCAGTGGCGAGTTCACAACAGGAACACGCATGAATCCAGGTCTAGATGCGCGTATTTAAGATTTTCTTCTGTAAGCTAAACTTGGCACCAGGACAGTCTAAACCTCATCTCAATTTCTGATGTTTTCGAGAGTAAGCTTGAGCAATCCGCACCTTCAACTTCGATGCTTCTCAGGGGATGTGTATAGCAATGCACTTTACGCTTCAGAATATTCAAAATATTCAAAATAAACTGTAAAAACAAAGTTTGGGAAACATACGAGGGTTTAGTCGTAAGGAGACGATCCAGCCCAGATATAGATTGCATTAAATGGTTGAAATTATGTGTCGGGTACTTTGGATTTGGCTAATACTTTCACGCTTCAAGCATGATGAATGACCCAGAAAACAAAACAAAAATGCACCAAGGCAATCTCCTGATTTTACTACTAGAAACATAGGTAAAACAAAAGGTACCTCAGAAGCCGAATTCTCTAAACTTGTCGTTAGTGACAGTACATCAGGGTGGCAACACAAAAACAATGCATCCAGAAAGGCCACAACTGAAAATTCTGTACGATTCCAATCATTTATCCCACACAGCTTTAACTCACTGAGTTTGTATGGTAGGCCAGTAACAGTATTCCTCAGTTCGTCCTCATCGATCACAATCTGTATAGATGCCAACATAATCGCCATTACTATCATCAGGCAATTCAGTACACTAGGTAAAAATGTATGGTCCCGTACTAAAAAAAATACAGAATCGTGATACAACTGTACATGGTCATTAGTGGATAAGAAAACTACACATAACAAATAGATCATGAAATATATATAAATTCATACCTCAAGAGGGTAAGACGGGTCAGACAACTCAATAACTAGAGACTTGAAGAAGTTCGTTTCTACAAGAAACTTCTTCAGCTCAACAAGCCAAACGGTGCTGAAAGGATCCGGACACAATGGAAGAAATTGAGCATTACAATGATCTGGAACCCTAACTAACGACAGAGAGGTCCCTACTTCAGTGTTGAATGAAAACTCGAGCAATTTTGGAGCATCAATCGTTACCTTAATGAAGTCTAATGCATGGGCAATTCGAAATTGCATGAGTGAATTGCTTGAGATCTTAATGCATTTCAGATTAAAGCAATCCGATAGTACTAAACTTTCTAAAGCTACAAGCCCACATGCCAACTCATAAACAATATCATCTGTTATAGGAACACAAGTAAACTCCAGTTTTCTCAAATTTTTCAATGCAACCACATTTATATTCCATGGCCACAGCATATCGACGCCGTAAAAACTACCATAAACAAACTTTTGTAGCGGACATTCTTGGAGGTTGGATTGCATTGTTCCATTACTACGACATTTGTCTCCTCCATTACCCTTTTTCATCCAAGGGAGTGAAATATTTACAAGGCACTTGTCAGCTGTAACATCTAATTCAACCAAGGGGGAGGAAGAGATAATTCTTTGGAGCATATCCCCATCAACAGTGTCCAAGTAAATAGTTAAGTATTCGAGAGAGACGAGCTCCATAGTCTCATAATATGGCAATTTGACGCGTTTACATTTCAAAACTTTAAGCGATTTTGCACAAAATAAAATCTCGGGCAGCCTGTAGTAATATCCACCAACAACAACACTGATACCGAAATCCTGAATTTGGTTTTGCACCGCAATCATTATCCATTTGTCAATCAAAGACACTAGCTTTTCATCAATCTTAGGAAGCAAAAGGTGCATTTTGGTTATTCTATACTTCTGCATAGAGTATCTTTGCATCGTCTTATCTATGAAACCCACAAACCGTTCCAGTGTATTGTCATCACAGTTATAGAGATCATCCCCATATTTCTGAAAGTACCGAAGCTGAAAGTCCAAAACCGGAACAGAAGACCAAGCTCCATACCATCTCTTAGACAATACACTAGCGCGACACACCTCTTTAGTATCGAGCATTAAGAGAATACTATGCAGGATAAAGTCTGGAAGCTCCGAAATTCTATCAATAGTACCCCTTTGCATCTTTGCTACATTTTCCCCAAACCCCGTGATTTTCTCACAGGAATTTCGTCGAACAGTTGGCATGCACTATGTAAATTCCTAATCTTAAACTAATCTAACAAATACCCAATTCACATTTCATGTTTCATATCTTTACTACAAATTAAAATTCTGAAATAAATGGAAGAAAATAAAAACATATACCCGGTAAATTCAGTTGAATCCCTTCATAATTTCAGGGTCAATTTTGCAGAAAATACTACTCCGTAACTTATTTGCTTGGAAAAATGGGTAGACCTAATAAATTGGGGATAAATTGTGGAGTACATCGGTTTTTTTTTGGCGCCAAAAACTGAGTAGACAGGTGAGTAAGTGGACATGTTCACATGTGTAGTGGATATACTCTCTAAGGTCTAAACTTGATAAACGGGTCAATCGGGTTGGGTCAGTTTGGATCGAGTCAGTTCAAATTTATCATATTATCGGGTTGGGTTGTTTCCGATTTCCGGTATTTTTCAGGTATGTTGGTCGGTTCATTTTCGGGTCAAGCTGGCTGGGTTATTTTAGGTCGGGATATTTTCGGGTCAATGATTAGAAGAAAAAAAAAGTACGGTCAATGGGTGGGTTGGTTAGTTCGGGTGTGGATCCGTTTAGGGTTTGTTAGGTATAAGATTAGCATATGGGTCATTCGGGTTGGGTTCGGGTTTTGTCACTTCAGGTCAAATAATTATCGGGCCGGGTCACTTCAGGTTAAATAATTATTGGGGTCATTTTTGGAACAGTCATTAAGATCAGGTTATTTAGGGCCGGGTCGTTCTGAGTCGTTTGGATAATTTCGGGTCAGGATTTTACCTTAAAACTTAAGGGGACCCTTAAGCCTTAAGTTTTACTTCGTTCTTCAAAATCGTTTTAATCTTTATTCTCGATTTAAATTCTATATTTTTATAAAAAAAATCCAGACTCCAAAAGAGGAAGTGAAGATACATTGAAATCAACTGATAACTGCCAGTTCAGGAGTTGTACATGTATTACTAGGACCGTTCACTGTTTCTTGAAACTCGATCACTCCACCGGATGAACCATATAGCCAATAGAAAAGCAAAAACACATACAAAACTGTATTTCTTGCAACATACCTCATTTTAGATACGTCTATATGTAGTGACTACCAAGACAACATGAGCCTAATCTCGAGCTTAGATGAATATGAAAGTAATTGAGGGGATTCAATGCCTTCAACTTCAATGCTCTTTAAAGGATCCTTCCAACAATCAACTTTTTCCCCGAGGATGCTCATGATCAACTGCCAAAACAAAATGGCAAATTAAGGTTTCAAGGAGCTGAAGATTTCGTACTAGAGATGAATTACTCAACAGTCAACACTGCCTTCAATGAGTATAAACCCCCAGATGACCTAACCAGCTTTAAGATATGTATACATTTCATAAGACCGAGATTATCTCAGAAATATGCTCATATGTCGTATCACACTAAGGCGTCCAAGTGTGTATAACTCAATACATCCGCAAGGCAAGAAGTACATTCATTCCAGCTAGGGTCACATATATATCACCTATGTGGCTATATATACAATCCATATAAACAAGAAGACCAACAAGTTTTGAGACACACAAGTGTACTCGAATCCAAAAAAGAGGAATTGTGGAGATAATGGTCGTAGAGGACACAGAAGAGTCCACCTAGAAACCAGGTCATTCAGGGTATGTTTAATTGAATTCTGTTTGGTCATTCAGATTCGAGTGATTTTGGTCATACAACTAATACCACAGCCATAAAACCATGCAATATAGCATACCTTAGTAGCCGAATTCTGTAAATTAGTTGTAATTGACAGCACATCAGGGTGGCAACACCAAAACAGTCCATCCAGAAAGGTCCTGAGTGAAGATTCCGTAGAGTGCCAAGGTCGTGTTTCAAGCAGCTTTAATTCACGGAGTTTGAATGATGGGCCAGTATTAACACTGTTCAGTTGGTCCTCTTCTACCTCAATCTACATGGATACAAACATAATCTTCATTATTTTCTTCCATAGTTGCATTACTAGGTAAGAGCGCATAACCCTGATCGAAAACACACAACACAACCACGAAAATATTACGCAAACAGAATAACTATATCATGAAACGGCCATACATCATACCTGATCAGCATGACACAAGTCCATCTCTAGAGATTTGAATAACTTTGTATCCATGAGAAACTTTGTATCCATGAGAAACTGTTTCAGCCATCTGCATCTGGAAATTCAACATTCATGAAGTCTAGGGTATCCTGAATTTGAAAATCCTTCAACGATAGGCTTGAGATCTTAACATATTTCAACCTTACACATGAATTCAATGCTAACTTTTCAAGCGCTATAAGCCCATATGCCAGCTCAGAAACAATTGCATCTGTAATAGCCGCGCAACTAATCTCTACCGTCTTCAAGTTTTTCAATGCCGTCACATTCACATTCCACGGCCATGGCAAATGCACACCAAGACTACAAAAAACAAACTTTTGAAGTGGAGATGCTTGGAGGTTGGATCGGGTTGTTCCACTACCACAACGGTCGACTCTTCCATCAACTTTTCTTGTCCAAGGAAGCGAAACTTCATCAAGGTATTCGTGTGTAATATCTAATTCAACCAAAGGGCAAGAAGAAATAATTCTTTGAAGCATATCCTCATCTACAGACATCTGCTCTAACGTCAAATGTGTGAGAGAGGCAAGTTCCATTATCTCATAATACGGTTTTGACATTTTAGAACTTTCAGCGATTTTGCACAAAACAGAAACTCAGGCAGCATGCAGTCAATTTCACCATGAATGCAGATTTCCAATTCCTCGATTTGGTTTAGCACGGCGATCTTTATCCATCTGTCAACCAAATTTTCTAGGTGTTCATCAACTACAGGAACCTCTAGATACATCTTTCTTATTCTATACTTTAGAATGAAGTATCTTAGCATGGTCTCATTTACGACTTCCACAAAATGTTGAAGTTTATCATTCTCAGTCTCCTCATAACAAGCACTATACACATCTATCTTAAAGTAGCGAGGCTGAAAAACCAAAACCGGAATGGAAGCCCAAGCTCTATACCACCTCTTAGACAATACACTAGTACGACCCGCCTCTTTGGTATCGAGGATTAAGAGAATGTCATGAAGGATAAAATCCGGAAGGTCCGAAATTCTATCAACATTACCCCTTTGCATCTCTGCTGTCTTTTTCCCAACATTCATGATTTTTTTCTCAGAGTAATTTCATCAAACACTTGGCATGCACTATCTAAATTTCTAATCTTTAGCTAATCTAACAAATACCCAATTCACATAATCACCATTCAAGTTTATATTCATGATACAAACTATAATTCAAACAATTATGTACCAAATTTACGCAACATAATTAAAAAAAAAATCGAAGATGGAAAACAGGGAGAGTATACCGCAAGGATTTGAATCAATTGAGCCAATAAATTCCAGAATTGAACTGTTGCAGTTTCTGGGAAAATACACTCAATTCACTCGATTCCCTCCATATTTTCTGGGTAAATTTGCAGTTTTGGAAATGTTGAGCGGTAATTGTATTTTTTTGGCGCCAAAAACTGTGTTCATTACCTTTCTTTGGTTAAGATTATTGTTAGTCTTTTTTTTTTTTTTTTTGAGGGGAAAACCCGAAGGTTTACTGCATTCCGAAGGTTTACTGCATTAATGATAAATCAAAAGAAACAACATTGTTCGCGATCAGTGGCAGAGTCTCTGACCACTCAACTCTACCGATCACCCTAGGAAAAACATGAGCCTTGACCCACCGTAAAAGTAAAATTAACTAATGAGTTAATCCTATGTGTTATTTACTTTTTGTGAAAAAAAAAAGAGTAAAGTGGAAAAGTAGAGTCTGAGATGAGTCTACGGATAATGTATAAAGTATGAGCTGAGTTTGAGGTGAGTCTGAATAATAAGGAAATAATAAAACTTAGTGGAAAGTTGATGTGGCAGAGTCTTAAGACTCGGGAGAGTCTTACTGATAATAGTTTAAAACGGATTCGAATACAATTTTATAAGTGGGTAAACCCGTAAAAGTAATTATTAGGAGAAACCATTTTACAATAGACTTGTGTATAACCGCCTCACACAAATATTTGTATTTCTAATAGGAAAATGAGAGATTTAAACAATTAAGTATCCTTTTTTTTTTATTAGGTAAGAAAACTAGGTTGATCCTCTAGTGTAGGACCAACATATCTCATCCTTTCGAATGAGGGAGGTAAATTGAAGCCACCGGCTATCAAACCACCTCGAAAGAGTTGGACATGAGTGTCCAATAGAAGTCATGAAGTCAGCAACCTTGTTGGCTTCAAGAAAGTAATGTTTAATTATCACTTCATCAAAAAAATGAAGGTCTAATTTCACATCCTTACAATCTAGGTAGCACGGACACTCCTCCTAGCTAGCCGTACTGTGTCCGACACCGTGTCCGACACTCGGACACCCGACACTCGTCGGACACACGCCTAAACATGTTATAGTTTAGACGAGAAATAAAATGTCAAAAAAGATCGATTAAAAGATGGGTTTGGGTGAGAAATGAGAATAGTTATAGTCATATGGTCAAATTTGACCTTCATTTATCTAAATTTAATAACAAAAACATTACAAAACTAAAATTATACATTATTTATAACAATAAAATATATATTTTATTAAATTCAAAAGGCGTGTCCCGTGTCCTAAATTTCATGAGATGCCGTATCACGTGTCCGTGTCGTGTCCGTGTCCGTGTCCGTGTCCGTTTTGGTGCTACCTAGCTTACAATACTAGAACTTTCCCAAGGAATTTGCCAAGTATCTCCAATTGAGTTAATAACACTTAAATTATCAACCTCCACAATTAACTTTGAGATTCCTAAGTGTTTAGCTTCTAAAATACCTTCTTTTAAAGCGAGAGCTTCCGCAATAAGGATACTATTGGATCCGCACTTTTTTGCTCCCAACAAAACGACTTTACCATTGTGATCTCTTATAGAATATCCTAAAGCATCTTTATTACCTTCTATTCTCGACCCGTCAAAATTTAGTTTTAGGAAACCGTTTGTAGGTTTTTCCCACCAAATCTCTTCCTTACTAGAGTTGTTTCTAGCTGGCTCTTCTATTCCGGGATTGTTGAGATCCTTAAATCTAGTCACATTCCAGGTCTTAGTGCTATTATTACATAATGTAATAAGTTTGCTGATACTTAAATTAACATTATTAAAGATAATATCATTTCTATGAAACCATGCATTCACCAAATAAAAATAATCTTAATGAAATCATCTTTTGGGATTTAATCTTTGAGATAATTAAGTTTCGTTAGAAAACTTTGGCTTGTAATATTATCATAATTTGACAAAACTCGTTGAACTATTAATGTTCAGGTCTTGGATGACAGACCAAATCAAGGGACATTCGTAAAAGAAATGATCTTTGCTTTCAATAGAATTGTTGCACAAAACACAATGAGGTGAGACATCAATATGACTCTTGAACAGTCTACTTTTCGTTGGAAGACCGTCAACACAGGCTTTCCAAAGAAAAAATTCCAAATCCACTGAAATATTCAATTTCCAAATCCACTGAAATATTCAAATACACATTTGTCAAGAGCTTGATCGAACAAACCTTGCACTAACCAAGTTGTTGTTTTGGTAGAGAAATTTCCATCTACGGACAACCCCAAAAGAGGGTATCCAGTGGTCCAATTTCCGTGTCCCCTCACATCTCCGCCGTTTTGTATTAATTGTGGTCAATCGGGCCATTTCGAGTTTGTTGGTATCAAGTTATTTAGGAATACGGGTCATAATTACCCGACACATATAGCGTTGAAGTACGAGTCAAAAATAGTTTTGCCATATTCCAACTTTAATCTGACCCATAAGCCATAGGTATATAGCCCAATCATATTCTACCTGCCCGTCAAGATCTGACCTCCGAGATCCATTTGACAGATATACGGCGTCTAACTACTGTAAATGTACAAGAATTATAAGGTCGTTGTATATCAATGGTGTTTTTATTAGGCTTTGTTAATTTTGGAATTTCTGAAAGAACTTCCCAATCTCGGATATATGAGGTAAATTAATCAGAAAAATAAATCAACTCAAGTCGATTAAAATCTCCAATCACCAATAATCAATATAAGCGAGTACGTAGATCAATAGCATACAGAATACAGAAATGCATACAATATAATTCCATAGTCGGGTACAGACTACTATTAATACAGGATAACACGATGCCAGTTTTATACGGAATGCTTGGACAACGTCAGTCCAATCGCAAAACAAGCCAACCACTTACATCAAAAGGGAAACGGGCGATTTAGTTAGTTTTAATTATGGCGTCATTAGTCATACATTTAGTTTCCTAGATAAACAAAATGGAGACATTGTAGTTGCGGACACCATTTCAGATATGGAAAAACAAGGGTGTCCGCATCACCAAGGTCCCTACTATTCCAACATATAGTCTTCATTTTCCACTCGGCGGCGAGTTCACCACAGGAGCACGCATGAATCCAGGACTAGATACACGTAATTAAGATTTTCTTCTGTAAGCTAAACTTGGCACCAGGACAGTCTAAACCTCATCTCAAATTTTGATGGTTTCGAGAGTAAGCTTGAGCAATCCGCACCTTCAACTTCGATGCTTCTCAGGGGATGTGTATAGCAATGCACTTTACGCTTCAGAATATTCAAAATATCCAAAATCAACTGTAAAAACAAAGTTTGGGAAACATACGAGGGTTTAGTTGTAAGGAGACGATCCAGCCCAGATATAGATTGCATTAAATGGTTGAAATTATGTGTCAGGTACTTTGGATTTGGCTAATACTTTCACGCTTCAAGCATGATGAATGACCCAGAAAACAAAAAATGCACCAAGGCAATCTCCTGATTTTTACTACTAGAAACATACGTAAAACAAAAGGTACCTCAGAACCCGGATTCTGTAAACTTGTCGTTAATGACAGCACATCAGGGTGGCAACACCGAAACAATGCATCCAGAAAGCCCACAACTGAAAATTTTCCAAGATTCCAAGCACCTATCCCACACAGCTTTAACTCACTGAGTTTGTATGGTGGGCCAGTATTCCTCAGTATGTCCTCATCGACCAGAATCTGTATAGATGCCAACATAGTCTCCATTACTATCATCAGACAATTCAGTACACTAGGTAAAAATGTATGGTCCCGTACTAAAAAAAATACAGAATCGTGATACAACTGTACATGGTCATTAGTGGATAAGAAAATTACACATAATAAAGAAATCATGAAATGTACTTTATATAAATTCATACCTTACGAGGGTTAGGCAACTCAATAACTAGAGACTTGAAGAAGTTTGTCTCTTCAAGAAACTTCTTTAGCTCAACAAGCCAAACGGTGGTGAGAGGATCCGAACCCAATGGAAGAAATTGAGCATTACAATGATCTGGAACCCTAACTAACGACAGAGAGGTCTCTACTTCAGTGTTGTATGAAAACTCGAGCAATTTAGGGGCATCAATCGTTACCTCAATGAAATGTAATTCATTGGCAATTCGAAGTTGCTTAAGTGAATTGCTTGAGATCTTAATGCATTTCAGATTAAAGCACTGCGATAGTGCTAAACTTTCTAAAGCTACAAGCCCACATGCCAGCTCAGAAACAATATCATCAGTAATAGAAGCAAAATCGAACTCCAATTTTCTTAAATTTTTCAATGCAACTATATTCATATTCCATGGCCACGGCATATGGTGACCAAGACCAGTGTAAACAAACTTTTGAAGCGGAGATTCTTGATGGTTGGATTGCATTGTTCCACTAGTAGTACATTTGTCTCCTCCATTACCTTTTTCCATCCAAGGCAGTGAAATATTTACAAGGCGGTAGCCACGTTTAATATCTAACTCAACCAAGGGGGAGGAAGAGATAATTCTTTGGAGCATATCCTCATCAACAGTGTCCAAGTAAAGAGTTAAGTATTCGAGAGAGACGAGCTCCATAGTCTTATAATATGGCAGTTTGACGAACTTACATTTCAAAACTTTAAGCGATTTTGCACAAAATAAAATCTCAGGCAGCCTGTAGTAAAATCCACCAACAACCCTGATACCGAAATCCTGAATTTGGTTTTGCACCGCAATCATTATCCATTTGTCAATCAAAGACACTAGCTTTTCAGCACTCTTAGGAAGCATAAGGTACATTTTTGTGATTCTATACTTATGCATAGAGTATCTTTGCATCGTCTTATCTACGAACCCCACAAACCGTTTGAGTGTATCGTCATCACAGTTGCCCGGATAATCCCCATATTTCTGAAAGTACCGAAGCTGAAAGTCCAAAACCGGAACAGAAGACCAAGCTCCATACCACCTCTTGGACAATATACAAGCGCGACACACCTCTTTAGTATCGAGCATTGAGAGAATAGTATGCAGGATAAATTCCGGAAGCTCCGAAATTCTATCAACTGTATCCCTTTGCATCTTTACTACATTTTCCTCAAACCCCATGATTTTTTCACAGGAATTTCGTCGAACAGTTGGCATGCACTATCTAAATTCCTAATCTTTAGCTAATCCAACAAATACCCAATTCACAGTTCTTGATCATAATTCATATCTTTACTACAAATTAAAATTCAGAAAACATACCTCAAATCACTTGTACAAGTCTATGACAATAAACATTTGGGTCGGATCGGATGGAAACATAACTCGGAGAGCACGGCAGAATGATGAATTTAATTATTTGTTTTAGTATACCTACTAAAATTTGAATAAACCCTTTTCCATTTCCTATCCAAAATTGTGTTTGGCTGATCGGAATTCAAATTTGAAATATTTTTTTCCAAAGTGACCAAATTTACAATTTATTTACACTTCCAACATTATATATATTTTTTGAAAAAAAAAATGGTAAACATTGGTTTTGTAAAAGGGTTTAAAATAGGTTGTTCTAGTTAGAGATGAAAGTAGGCACGTGGTCTGTTGGGCTGACACGCCCCGGCACGCCTCAAGGCCCATTTTAGCATGACAATGTTTTGGCACCGCCCAGCGTGCTATGACCGATGTTTGAGGAAAAAAAAGTGTAGCTGCACGGCACGACACACTTTGGCACGTCTATGCACATTCAAATTATTAAAAAATAAGACTGTAGTGGAGGATTTATATGGACATGCTCAAACAAGACACAACAGGACACGGCATGAGTCGTGTATGGACCGTCATTTACATTTCATCGGCATTACACGATACAAAGCCTACCTTTTTTGTGTCGGGGCCATGCCATTTTTTTTCTCTTAGTACGGTGGGATGACACGAGGCACAAGCCGCTCAAGCCACTTCCATCTCTAATCCCAGTAGATGTTTCACTAGTGTAGTTCTCGTGCACTTATGCACGCAAATGCGGTTCTCTTGGGGATGCAAGGTATGCATCTGCACTCCTTTTCCAAAAATTAATACAAATTTGATGAGTATGATCACATTAATTATGTTGGTCTAGTGGTTGGTGATACTTGTTTTTACCAAAAAGTTATGGGTTTAATCCTTCACTTGAGCAAAAAAAATTTAATGTTCTTTTACTATACATTTTACCCATTTAAATAATATTTGCGAAATATAGCAAATCTCAGGAGGTTGATATGACGAGAAATCTAGTAATGGAAGATGAACGCATGCACTGGCTTCGGAAAAGTAAACATGTTCGTGTGGTTAAACCATTTGGCAATTGTGATTGTGTACCGATCATGGTTGATGCAGGTTGGAAATCTAGGGAAAAAGCGGGGATAGGGTGGGTTGTGTTCTCGGTTGTTGGGGACATCCTTTTTGAAACGAGTAAAGCAATAAAGGCTGAAACAGCTTTACAGGTGGAAGCACTCGGAATTCGGCAAGTCCTCTATTGGGCGAAAAAGCAAAATGTGTGGCAATTGGAGGTTTCTTCTGTCTGTCTTCCTATTGTCGCGTTTTTTGCAGATATCGGCAAGACACACCATCTCATTAAGGAGATCCTTGATGATATCCTTTCCCTTAGTTCCTCCTTTCACTGTTTATCTTTTAGTTACTTACCTATAGGTTGTTTAATAATATCGCTCATGTCTTGTCTGTAAGGCCATGATTAGTTATGTGTACCTTCCTTTACTGCTGCCAAAAAAAAAAAGTGTGATATTATGTGCAATTAAGCCTCTTAACTTATAGATATAGCAAATCAACCCCATAAGTTCCTCTTAATCCCCCATATAACTAAGAGAATAAGACTTCTTGAAAAGTTTCCCTCTAAATGCTCAAGGTTATATTAGGAAACTATGCAATGTTAATAAATATCTATTATATCATCAATTCATGAGAAAAACTAAACTATTATTATCTTTATGACAAAAAAAAGCTTTCTAATAAATAATTTGAGAAAAAAATAATAAAATGATTATCATTTTTTATGTTAAAAAAAATCACTAAAATACACATCTCATAACATTAATCATAATAATCAACCCTTTTGATTAGTTTTTCAGTTTTAACTTCTTTTCTCATCCCCTTATTTACTAGAAAATAAAAATTCTCAAAAGTTGTCATTCTAAACTGTTCTAGCCTAAATATGTAAATAAAATAGATTTTCATTCATTAAACTAATCTCTTATTTAAAAATAATAATCTTTTCACTATTAAACTTTAAATATATAAAATATAAAATATTCTCAGAAAAAATACTCATTTCCTGAAATTACTCAATTATCTTATTTAACTTTGAGATTTTTTTTTTCTCAAATCAAAATGTAATTAATTGAGATTAAATATGAATTTATGTAATCTAAACCTAAAATTTATAAGTAGTACACTAAAAAAAATAAAAGGACTATGTATACTGCGCATGTGCGCGGGATCTCGACTAGTATGCAACTAACCACATATCTTATTTTTAAGAATAAAATTTGTTAATTAAATATTTTACTATTATTGAAAATCAAAATTATTGATTAGATTTTAATCCCAAAATTCTTGTTTATTAAAAGACATGTTCAAATATTATTTTTAATTTATTTTCGCGAAAAATGTTCCTAATATGAGAATTGTTAATAATGTGACAATGAAAACTTACATGACAAAAATATTTTCCGTCTGGACCTGGGTCTGGACGAAAATATTTTCCGTCTGGACCTGGGTCTGGACGAAAAATATTTTTGTCCGGACCATGGTCTGGAAGAAAAATTTCTTTGTCCGGACCTTGGTCTGGAATGAAAAATTTCTTCATCCAGGCCCTTTTTCAACAATTTTTTTTTTAAAAAAAAATTATTAATTTCCGTCTTAAATTAGTTTTGGGTGCGTCGATCGATAATCGCTAATCCGTTCGTCAAATCATAAACTTGAAACGTAAACATATCTCTTGAACATCGTTACTAGCTTGATCGTTATTACCGTCATTAGTCGATATGTTTAAAACCGTTTTAATCGAAAAGTTCGTATATTAAATTACGATTTTTTTTTTTTGAAAAACCGTCTTTTTTTTTGTTGGAGAGATTTTAGTGAGACGGAAATTGACTTGTATTTTAGTGAGACGGAAATTGAGTCGTGTTTTAGTGAGACGGAAATGGAGTTATGTTATGAAGGCCAAACTTGGAAATTTACCTTAAATGTCGACGATAATTAGTAAATTGTCGACGATATATAGCAGGACCCTAGCCATATAGCCCAACCATATTCTACCTGCCCGTCAAGTGACCTCCCAGATCCATTTGACAGGTATACGGCGTCTAACTACTGTAGATGTACAAGAATTATAAGGTCCTTGTATATCAATGACGTTTTTATTAGGCTTTGTTAATTTTGGAAATTCTGAAAGAACTTCCCAATTCGGATATATGAGGTAAATTAATCAGAAAAATAAATCAACTCAAGTCGATTAAAATCTCCAATCACCAATAATCAATATAAGCGAGTACGTAGATCAATAGCATACAGAATACAGAAATGCATACAATATAATTCCATAGTCGGGTACAGACTACAATTAATACAGGATAACACGATGCCAGTTTTATACGGAATGCTTAGACAACGTCAGTCCAATCGCAAAAGAAGCCAACCACTTACATCAAAAGGGAAACGGGCGATTTAGTTAGTTTTAATTATGGCGTCATTAGTCATACATTTAGTTTCCTAGATAAACAAAATGGAGACATTGTAGTTGCGGACACCATTTCAGATATGGAAAAACAAGGGTGTCCGCATCACCAAGGTCCCTACTATTCCAACATATAGTCTTCATTTTCCACTCGGTCGCGAGTTCACCACAGGAGCACGCATGAATCCAGGACTAGATACACGTATTTAAGACTTTCTTCTGTAAGCTAAACTTGGCACCAGAATAGTCTAAACCTGGTCTCAATTTTTGATGGTTCTGGGAGTAAGCTAGAGCAATCCGCACCTTCAACTTCGATGCTTGTCAGGGGATGCTTATAGCAATGCACTTTGCTCTTCAGGACATTCAAAATCAACTGTAAAAACAAAGTAGGGAAACATAAGAGGGTCTGAATGATACGATCCAGTCCAGAAAAAGATGCATTATATGGTGGAAAATGGAAATTATGTGTCAGGTACTTGAATTTGCCTAATACTTTCACGATTCAAGCTTGCTGAACGACCCAGAATATTATAAATGCACTAGGGCGAAATTCCTGGTTTTTACTACTCGATAGATATGTAAAGCAAAAGGTACCTCAGAATCCGAATTCTGTAAACTTGTCGGTATTGACAGCACATCAGGGTGGCAACACCAAAACAATGCATCCAGAAACGCCGCAACTGAAAATCCTGTAAGATTCAAAGCACTTATCCCACACAGGCAATACAGCTTTAACTCACTGAGTTTGTATGGTAGGCCAGTACCAGTATTCCTCAGTACGTCCTCATCGACCAGAATCTGTATAGATGCCAACATAGTCGCCATTACTATCATCAGACAATTCAGTACACTAGGTAATAATGTATGATCCCGTGCTAAAAAAAAATACAGAATCGCGATACAACTGTACATGGTCATTAGTGGATAAGAAAATTACACCTAATAAAGAAATCATGAAATGTACTTTATATAAATTCATACCTTATGAGGGATAGGAACCTCAATAACTAGAGACTTGAAGAAGTTTGTCTCTACAAGAAACTTCTTCAGCTCAACAAGCCAAACAGTGGTGAGAGGATCAGGTTCCACTGGAAGGAATTGGGCATTACAATGATCTGGAACCCTAACTAACGACAGGGAGGTCTCTATTTCAGTGTTGTATGAAAACTCGAGCAATTTAGGGGCATCAATCGTTACCTCAATGAAATGTAATTCATTGGCAATTCGAAGTTGCTTAAGTGAATTGCTTGAGATCTTAATGCATTTCAGATTTAAGCACTGCAATAGTACTAAACTTTCTAAAGCTACAAGCCCACATGCCAGCTCAGAAACAATATCATCAGTAATAGAAGCAAAACCGAACTCCAATTTTCTTAAATTTTTCAATGCAACTATATTCATATTCCATGGCCACGGCATATAGGGACCAAGACCACTGTAAACAAACTTTTGAAGCGGAGATTCTTGAAGTTTGGATTGCATTTTTCCACTAGTAGTACATTTGTCTCCTCCATTACCTTTTTCCATCCAAGGCAGTGAAATATTTACAAGGGAGTAGCCACGTTTAATATCTAACTCAACCAAGGGGGAGGAAGAGATAATTCTTTGGAGCATATCCTCATCAACAGTGTCCAAGTAAATAGTTAAGTATTCGAGAGAGACGAGCTCCATAGTCTCATAATATGGCAATTTGACGCGCTCACATTTCAAAACTTTAAGCGATTTTGCACTAAATAGAATCTCGGGCAGCCTGTAGTTAAGAACCCTGATTTCGAAATTCTCGATTTGATTTTGCACAGCGATCAATATCCATTTGTCAATCAAAGACACTAGCTTTTCATCAATCTTAGGAAGCCTAAGGTGCATTTTTGTTATTCTATACTTCTGCATAGAGTATCTTTGCATCGTCTTATCTATGAATCCCACAAACCGTTCCAGTGTATTGACACTACAGTTATAGAGAGAATCCCCATATTTCTGGAAGTACCGAAGCTGAAATTCCAACACCGGAACAGAAGACCAAGCTTCGTACCACCTCTTAGACAATACACTAGCGCGACACACCTCTTTAGTATCAAGCATTGAGAGAATAGTATGTAGTATAAATTTCGGGAGCTCCGAAATCCTATCACATGTACCCCTTTGCATCTTCGCTACATTTTCCCCAAACCCCATGATTTTCTCACAGGAATTTCGTCGAACAGTTGGCATGCACTATCTAACAAATACCCAATTCACAATTCATGCTGATAAATACTACCATAAATTAAAATTCAGAAACATACCTCAAATCACTTGTACAGGAAATGTGTATACAACAATAAACATTTGGGTCGGATCGGATGAGAACATAATTCAGAGAGCACGGAAATGTGAAGGAGAAAAAGGGTTTATAGTTGGGCTTCCATTGTTTAGAAAATAATTACTGTATATGATTGTACCATTATCAGTTGGCGCCAAATATGTTATTTATTGGCGCCAAATAAGCCCAAGACACCCATAAAAGACCAAACCGTGTAATCGGGTCAATCGGAGGGTAACTTTGAATTGAGTCACTTTAAGGTCAAATGCATGTTATCAAGTTATTTACGGTACAAGTGTGTCACAATTCTCATTTGTGATGGACATATCCGTCGCAAGTTTTTAACGGGCCAAGTACTACCCATGTGGGTAAATAAGACAAAAACAAAGTGTCAGAGAGTAGCAATATGATTTGTCTTATCTAACCATATGGATAGTAGTTGACCTGTTGTAAGCTTGTAACGGATGGTAGACTTTCAGCTTATAATCAGGGTACAATTGTGGCTACAAATGTAAAATATGTCAATACACAGTGAAGAGAAGTGACAGATAAAAAGAATTGGTAGAAAAAAAATGAAAGTAAATCAATGAGAATCCCCTATTATATATACTACTGTAAAAGATTAACAAAGTTAGAATTTTTCCGCCTAAATAATATACTACAATAAAATATTTTCTTCCTAATTATTTGATCATACTGGCGTTGTTTGGTAAACGGCATATTGGCCAACTAGTTTAGGACCCGTGCAAAGTTGCACGGGTATATATAAAAGAATTTTAGAAAAAAATATAAAAAAGTTTATTATTTGAGGGTATTTGAGTAGAGTTTTACACCAACTATACTGTTGTAAATAGCTTATATGAATAACCTTTTGATAATAATAGCCATTCACATCCGCAGTTTTAGTCTTATATTTATCCACATGGTTATTAAACTTTATGTCCCGAGTATTTAAAAAAAATTATATAGAAACACAAAATATTTATTTTATCATGATTTTAAAAGCATAACTTTTGACCATATTTAGGGAAATTCTATAAACAATTACCCAAAATAATGGGATAAATTTTCTTAGCCGAGATTTCCGGGAGTCCTCGCAATAGGTTAACTCAACCAATTTGAAATTTGCACCCAATAAAATTCCACTTCATTATCAACACATAGGCATGTAGCAACTTCTTGGTGTACTCACGAATAGCTAGTCTGGCTTGTGACGGGCTAATCCCGTCATAAGCTTGTGACCTCTCACAAAAAGGGAGAGGGGACAAGGTGGGGGCACTCCCATGTGGTTCTCACTCACCTCTCAATGGACATTTTGTGAGAGGAAACGGTATCCGTCACAAGCTTGTGACGGATATCGTCGTCACAAATAAGAATTGCTAACTCACGAAACAGTTCTTGACATAAACAAACAAATCTTCCATGTCATAAATTGTCACCTAGAATTTGTAAGATTTCAGACACACATTATTCATGGTCTGGCTAATGAATCTTGCACAAATTCTTGTTTCAGACGGACACTTTTGGTCTTATTTGTCAGACGGATAAAATGTTGTCATTTTTAAGAAAATGTAACCAATTAATTCACAAAATGTTATGACTAGAGGTGTCATTTTTTACCCTGAAAATGATGTCAACAATAATGGTAACATGTTATCAGAAAATAACAATATTTTTTTGTAAAATGATGACATGTTACCCGTCTTATTTCAGACCAAAAGCAATGATCTTAAGAAAAATGGACTGTGAATCTTGTGCCATTGGAGTCACTTGGTTGCAAGAAATTGATGTCCATTTTATTCTTTCAGTGCAAGAATTTTTCCCAAGATTGAAGTATTATTTTAGGTTAGCCTTGCCTCCATGATTTCCTCAACTTGCTTCTGGACCTCTTCAGCTTTCCAGTTCCGCCACCGAGGTGGTTTTTATCCCGCCTAAGCAATAAGTTACGAAGATAATATCAGTTAATCATAATCATCTCCAGACCTCCATACATAACAAAGCAACAAATGATGGTTGATCAAGAGGGAAAATACAGTAAGTAAGAGACACAAAGCAATAAATGATGGTTGATCAAGAGGAAAAAGACACTAAATAAGAGACATTGAACATTTAAGCCGGCCCTCAACCAATGAGGACTTGGAAATTGTAATATTATACCTAGCATCATGAAGAGTTAAGAACGATAAACAACTAAGAGGGGGAGGGGGTGAATTAGGTGTACCCTTTAAAAATTTTCTCCCTTACTTGGTTAATGACTAACACAAGTAAGATCTATTAATACGAGTTTGAGAAACTTAATGGATTGTAAGTTCACAAACGGTACAGCAGGTCTATGCAACAGTATGAGAGACTGTTGCACAGCACTGAGAGCGAGATTAACGTGTAAAAGAAGAATGATAAGAGAACGTGAAAGTAAATAAACAAACAAGACGATGTTTAAAAAATTGGTTCAGCTCCTACTCCGGAGCCTACGTCCAACCGTTATTTTATTGCTTGTTTAGAAATTTACTCAAACTTAACTAAACCATTACAATGAAATAACTCGTCAACCTACTCCGGTTGCAATGCTTAAAGCTACTCCGTTTCAAGACTTTCTCTTGCTCAAGGCTACTCCGCCTCAAGACTTAAGGCTCTATCTCAACGGTTTACAGAGTCAGAATCTCAGTGGTTCACTTAAGAACATGGAGATTACAATTAAGACCTAAACACGAGAATCATTGAACATATTCGTTTATGCAACAGTTGAGCGAACTGATACTTGGAGATTTTACAGCTTTGAAAAACAATTGAAGACTTTTGAAAAACAGAAAACGGTTTTGCAAATGATTGAAGAACAAAGCTTTTAATGTTGAAAAGATTTGCAAAGTGTTTACAATTAATGCTCTTTCAAAGTCTTACAATAAATGAAAAATGAAGTTGCTATTTATAGAGAAAGGTAGTGTGTAAGAGAAGGATCTTAAACACTACTTTAATCTAATATCCAAGAGTTTGTAGCATGCATTTTCATTTAAAAAAGATAAAAGAACAATCAGATTTGAGAGGCTCAAGGGGCTGCGTTTTTCCAAAGAGAAGGAGTGTTTCCCATAAAATATGGGAACTCACAATTTTGCCATAAAAGGAAAAAGCATAAGACCCATTTTTAGCATGAAAGGCAACTTGCACAAATGGGATTGACATCTTTTAAATTATTGTGCAAGCATATTCTTTTGTTCTTTTTGTTCTTCAGTTTTGAAATAATGTTCCACTTGAACATATAAAAGCTTTTTAAAGAATTTCAAACACTTGTAAATTTTCCCGAAAATTCTCCATTCGTTAGTACCAGAAACCATGGTGCAACAGTCTCAGGAACTGTTGCACGGTTTTGCCATAACTTATGCATAAAAGAAATATGTTGAACTACCTCGTTTACAACATTTGTTCTAGACAATGGGCATGCTTGACTTGTCCTTCATCTTGATCATCTTGACTTTCTTTGAACAATCATGGGATGCTTCAATTTGCTAAACATTTACTAAGAGGCAAACCATTAAATCATAATGAAACTTGGCATCATCAAACAAGTGTGTTCTAACAAATTTCCCCTTTGATGATGACAAGTTTTAAATATGTGTGAAGTTCCCCCTAAGCCCATGGTGAGTCGGTCTTTGAACCAAACAATAAGAACATCAATTAAACATGATCAAGGTGAATGGGGGTCAACATGCTTGGCCTAAGTAGAACATCTAATCATCATAGCTAAGACAAATTCACGTTGAACGTTAGCCGAAGAGTTGTTAGTTAACACATAAACACATAATTTAACTACTTCCCCCTCTTGACATCATCAAGAGAAAGACAGAAACATGTTCAAGGAGTACATAATTAAACCAAAGACAAATGTTCAAAATAAGAGAAAAGAAACAGCCCATAGTTTGCATAAGAATTAAAAACAAAGAGCCAAAAGGATAGGAAGGCAAGGGTAGGTAAGGATGCCTTATTCATCATCGGACACATGACCACCAAGAGCTTGCACACGCTCAATGAGATCTTCATTCAAGGTTTTGAGCTCAGCCACATCTTCCTTAAGAGTCTCATGGTCCACAACCAATTTGGACACCATGTTCATAAGCTTGTCCAACTTACCGAGAACAACACCCATTTCAACAGTTGAACCAACTGTTGCACCAGTTTTACCTCTACCCAAGAACTTGCGGGTCAATTTCCCATTGTTGATGGCCAAAGTCATTTGAGAAAGCAAACCCATGGTCATATCATCACTGAGTTTTTCAATGCCGGGGCTACCCTTCATGACTATCTTCTGTTTCATGAAGACAATGGACAACCACATTCCATATGGAATCACGGTTTTCTTGTCAAATTTCCCTTTTTGGAGGTCGGGGGCAATCTCATTGATACGGTGGAAGATTAGTTGGGGAAGGTTGATGGGACGACGTTTGATAATGTGGTGAATAAGGAGCATCTCAAGGAGAGAACATCGTCCCCTACTGTTATTGCTTGGTAAGATGGCTCGGTGAACAAGGTTAAAGGTGAAACGATGGGGGGCTTGAAGTTCATGGGCATATATGTTGGTGGTGCCACTATCATTGTCGGGTCGAAGGGTTCTCATAACCTCACTAGCCATATCTTCATCAATATCACCCCAAGTGGTCTTAGGAAAGGTAGTAAGCCCCACGACTTCAACCTCAAGGTAAGAGGCAAGTTGGGCAATGGTCAAGGCAAAGGGTTTTTGGTTTATGAATGCCGAGGGATTTCCTGATGCAACATCAACCTTGACTGTTGCATAGAACTGAATCAACTCCGACATGTAAACGGGAGAATGTTTGTCGAGGAGATTAAACCAACCCTGACCATAAATAGCAGCTTTGAAGAATGCAAAAGCCGGAGAAGAATCATACCATGTTTTCTTGTAGCGTCTCCCACTGTGGAAGCAACATGCAAGCATGCCGTGACATAGCTTGAGAGTGTCATCCGGAACTCCGGAAGGTCGAGAGAGTTGAGATGAGCAAGAACCTCGTTTTTGAATGCCTCATCGTGAGTGGTGATCATCAACTCCGTGCATGTATTGAGAGGAATTTTATCCTCAATAACATCATCATCTTCCATTGGAAGGACCACCTCCTTCTTCCGTGGGTACCTCGGCTTTTTAGCCGCTTTTGGTTTTGATTCCTTCTTCCTTTTGAGACCGGCCTTAGATTTTGCCTTTGATTTGGTGGGAGTTTCAATGATAATATCATCATCACCAAACAGTTCGGTGATTTTGATTTGGGATTTTGTTTTGGGTTTTTCGGTGGAAAGAGGGTCAAATTCATCAGCTACAGTGTCTTCATTGGTGGGTTCATTGGTGGTTTCAATGTTTGGAATGACCTCCTCCTCATGAAGGATTTCTTTTTCTGAATTTTGATTTGGGGAATCAATTTTTTCAAAGATCTTTCTCACTCTTTGTTCCCTTTTCCTTTTCGAGTTCACTCTCTTTCTCTTTTTCCTCATCTTTTTCACTCATTTTTTCTTCCTTATCATCATTCTTTTCAATTTCATTTTTCTTTTCTACATCTTTCTCATTCACTTTTTCTGATTCCTTTTCTTTTTCCTCCTCAACAACATCACCAACAACCTCGGTATCCTTTTCTTCTTCAACAATAGAAGCAACAATCACATCATCATCAATTTCTTTGTCTTTTTGGATGTTGCTTGCTATTTGTTTGAGCGTGGGCTCGTCTTCCTCAGAATCAACATCGACATTTGAGTCCAACATCAAAGAGATTGGTGGGCTTCGTTTCAATCCACCACGGCCTCCTCTACCACGGCCTCTGCCTTTGACAGCCATGGATTTCTTTCGTGCAACATTTGGTTTGACTGTTGGTGGCTTGGAAGGAGACGGGGTGGGTTTGTCAGATTTTTCAATACTTGCAGCGGATTGCGAAGCCATTTTTTGTTGGGCAATATATTTGGGGTTGAATGTATTTCTAAGGTTTTGAAGTTCTCTTCTAGTTGATTTTTTGGGAGCCATTTTGTGGGTGATGGGTTTGACGGTTTTGGAAGATGAAAGAGGTTGAGAGAATTTTGAATTTTGAAGTGAGTTGTGGGTAAATGGGAAAGTGGGGTTATTACATGGGGGTTTTGTTTGATGGACGGTTGGAGTGGTTAAAGGTTGAGGTGGAGTGTTAAATGAGGGTAATGATGGCATAGGGGGCGACTTGGTGTAGGATGTGCTAGATGGGACATAAAGTAGTGCAAAGCTCAATGCACAATAATTCAAATGCAAAATGTGGAGTTCCAATGCAATTTTTTCGGTACACTTGTTATATGGCAATTTAGACATTTTTAAACTTGAGAACACATAAACATCATTTCGTCTCTAGTCAATCATATAGAAGAGATAATTTTAATTTTTGTCACATGTCGCCTAACAAACCAATTTCCAACCGAAGTTTTACGAATTGTTCCCTTTCTAACGGTTTTGTAAAAATGTCCGCAATTTGATTTTCCGTTCTACAAAAGGTTAGACATATATTTCCTTTTTCCACTTGATCACGTAGAAAGTGATGCCTTATGTCAATGTGTTTTGTCCTAGAATGTTGTATTGGATTTTTCGAGATGTTAATGGCACTTGTATTATCACAAAATATAGGAGTAGTTTCGAAAATAAGACCGTAATCACGCAATTGTTGTCGTACCCAAAGAATTTGAGCACAACAAAGAGCGGCACTTACATACTCACTTTCGGCCGTGGATAGAGCAACGGTATTTTGCTTCTTGGATGCCCATGAGATAAGGCACGGTCCTAAGAAGGTGGCAATACCCGAGGTGCTTTTTCTATCCAACGAACTCCCGACATAATCCGCATCCGAAAATCCTACAAGATCAATGTCATAATGAGTTGGGTACCAAAGATATAAACCTTGCGTTCCAATCAAATACCTAAAAATTCGTTTGACGGCTTTGAAGTGTGATTCTTTAGGATTTGATTGGAAACGAGCACACACACACACACTAAATTGTATGTCGGGTCGACTAGCGGTTAAATAAAGAAATGAACCGATCATACCTCGATATACCCTTTCACTAACACTCTTACCATTTTCGTCTTTGTCAAGATTAAGCTTGGCAATCATAGGTGTAGGCATAGGATTCGAGCTAGTTAACCCAAACTTACTTATCATTTCCTTTAAATACTTTTGTTGGTGGATCATGGTGCCTTTTTCATCTTGCTTAATTTGAAGACCAAGGAAAAATCCAAGTTCTCCCATCATGCTCATTTCAAATTCAGAGATCATAAGATCCGAAAAGTACTTATAAAGAATGTTGTTAGTTGCACCGAAAATAATGTCATCAACATAAACTTGCACAAGCAACAGTTCCTCTGACTGTGACTTGATAAACAATGTCTTATCAACCGAACCACGTATAAAACCATTTTCTAATAGGAATTTGGAAAGCCTATCATACCAGGCTCGGGGAGCCTGTTTTAAACCATAAAGTGCTTTGTCAAGTTTAAATACGTGATTAGGGAACTCATTGTTTATAAAGCCCGGAGGTTGTTCGACAAAAACTTCTTCTTCAAGATAGCCATTTAAGAAAGCGGTTTTAACATCCATTTGAAAAAGTTTTATGCCAACGTGAGATGCAAAAGCTATGAGCATACGTATGGCCTCAAACCTAGCTACTGGTGCAAAGGTTTCATCGTAATCAATCCCTTCTTGTTGATTAAACCCTTGTACCACTAGTCTAGCTTTATTCCTTACGATTTCTCCAACATCATCAAGCTTATTGCGATAGACCCATCTCGTACCAATTACAGTACGTTGAGATGGTCTGGGGACCAGATGCCATACCTTGTTTCTCTCAAATTGCTCCAATTCTTCTTGCATAGCCGTGACCCAATATTCATCGGATAGCGCCATTGTGATATTTGTGGGTTCAATTTGTGATATGAATGCTTCAAAAGCACAGTGATTTTGGAGAGATGATCTGGTTTTCATTCCAGAGGTAAGGTCACTGGTTAAATTTGATAGAGGGTGGGAACCTTGATGCTTCCATTTCTTTGGAACAAGGGTGTTGGAGGCCTCATTTGTTTCGGTTGGTTCTGATGCAACAGTTTCAGTGACTGTTGCATGGGGAATATTGTGTGAGGGTGTTTGTGGGTTGATTTCAATTTGGTTAGTGGTTGGTTCACTGCACTCCTCATTCCCCCTGGATGAGCTGGCTCCATTTTGAGATGATGGAGGGTTAGTTCCCCAATTTTGAATTTTGGCCGACCTCATCAAGCAACAGTGGCTCAAGCTGTTGCTCGGCCTCTTCCACGACTAGATCCATGTCATGACGTATCATTCCAATTTCGAAATCATCGTCATCCTCATCATCTTCATCATTAACCTGAGTATTTGAAACAAAGAGACTAGATTCGTCAAATATTACATGAACGCTTTCTTCCATTTTCATGGTTCTCTTGTTATAAACTTTGTAGGCTTTACTATGGTCGAAATAATCAACAAAAACACCTTCATCACTACGAGCATCAAATTTGCCTAGGTTGTCTTTTCCATTATTATGTACAAAGTATTTACTACCAAAGCACTTTAGATGGGAGATGTTAGGTTTTCTTCCTCGTAGTATTTCATAAGGAGTTTTGTTAATGATTTTTCTAATCATGACTCGATTGTAGATATAACAAGATGTGTTAACGGCCTCGGCCCAAAAGTTTCTTGGCACTTTAGAGCTAATGAGCATTGTCCTAGCCATATTTTCCAGAGTTCGGTTCATTCGTTCCACAACCTCATTTTGTTGAGGGGTTCTTGCGGCCGAAAAATTATGGCTAATACCGTACTCATTGCAATAGGACTCAAATGATAAATTCTCAAATTCGGTTCCGTGGTCGGATCTCAAGGAGACAAGTTTATAACCAAATTTGTTTTGGACCTTTTTAACCCAAATTAAGAATTCATCAAAGGTTTGGTCTTTAGAACTTAAGAAGAGAAGCCAAACAAATCGTGTATAATCATCAACAATGACACATATATAGCGACTTCCACCTTTACTGACAATACGCATAGGTCCACATAGGTCAATGTGAATGAGCTCAAGAGGTAAGGAAGTGCTAACAATCTTTTTGGATTTAAAGGAGCATTTTACTTGTTTACCTTTAACACAATCGTCACAAAGTGATTTGAATTCAAATTTGATGTTAGGAATGCCATCGACTAGATCAAGCTTCTTAAGAGTGTTAAGTGTTTTAGCATTCACATGACCAAGTCGTTTATGCCAAAGCCAAGGGTCATTCTTTTGGACACTCATGCATGATAGTGTTTGACTTGACAATGAGTGTAAGTTAGTCATGTAAACATCTTTGACACGTTCACCTTCAAGAATGAGTTCTCTAGTTTTTCCATCAATTATTCTACATTCACTAGCAAGAAATTCAACGATGTTACCTCGATCACACAATTGTGATATGCTTAGAAGATTGTGTTTCAAACCTTTGACAAGCAACACTTTGTCGACACATAGTGACTTTGACTTACCAAATTTTCCAATACCAATGATTTCACCTCGTTTGTTGTCACCAAAAGTCACTATGCCACCATCGTAGGCTTCTAGCGAAAGGAATTGGTTTTCATCTCCCGTCATGTGACGAGAGTATCCACTGTCTAAGTACCAATTGCTGCTGCCATTCGCTAATGCCTATAAGAAATCAAACAGTTAGTTTAGGAACCCAAACAAGTTTGGGCTCCTTCTTGACAACAACCTTTTTGACTTCTTTCTTTTTAATCCAAACATGTTTAGCCACTTTGGTACTTCTTTCTAGGTCAAGGACTCTCTTTTCACAACCATTAAATTCATGACCAGTTTTACCACAGTAATTGCAAATAATGTACTCAGGAAGGCCAGCATACTTTCTTCTTCGAAAATCGATTACGCTTGGGTCTTGGTTTCGAGTGTGATCGTAGAACTGTTGCATTTGAAACCAAGTCCAGCATTTTTTGCACGGTTTTCATATTCTTGAGACTGTTTTAGAAGAAACTCCAAGACATTTTGACTTCCTTCCCATTTCAAATAGAACATCTTAGCCTCATCTAGCTCTTTGGTTAGTTTTTCGATTTTAGCAAGATGGTTAAGATTTAGTTGACCTACTTTGTCGAACGCATGTTTAGCATGTCTCACCTCATCACTAAGCAATAAGCCAATTTGCTCAAGTTGCTTGTTATCTCTTTTGCACAAGGTAAGGTCAGCTAACAGAGAGTTACGTTCTTTTGTTAGTGAAGACACATGTTTTGTGAGAGTCTCAATTTCCTTCATAGACTCAGATGCAACAGTTGCATCATCTGTTGCATGAATTTGTTCAATCTTTTTCAGATTTTCAATTTGAACGAGAAGATCCTCATCTGAATTTTGCGCTCGATCTAATGCACTTTTAACATGACTTGACTCATCATTTAGCATTTCAGCAATTTTGACAAGTTCCTCTTTTTCATTTTGACATGTTGTAAGATCAATCAAAAGTTGGTCACGTTCTTTGGTTAGTGAGGACACAGTTTTGTCAAACGACTCTTCTCCCTTGTTGGACGCAGATGCAACATTGCATTGATCTGTTGCATGTATTTCATCAACTCTTTTAGCAAGAAACAGATTCTGTTTTCGGAGCCTTTTAATCTCCTTTTCAAGACTCGATGATGAACTAGGTTGATCTACCTCATTTAGACATTCTTTTAGACCAACATTTTCTTCGGCTATGTCTTCAATTTCAGTTTGCATAGCCTCTAATTTATTACTTTGGACACGACACTTATCAATGAATTGGTCTAGGAGATGACAAATTTTGTCTTTAGAGAAAGATCGAACCTTTTTCTTGAGCTTATTTACCTCAATGTCAGAATCTGAATCCGAGTCCACGGAGTGAGCCATGAGACATTTAACACTTTCTTTCTTTGTTGACTTTGGAACATCATTGCTTGACTGAGACGAGATGCTAAGTTTGGCATCCAATTCTTCCTCAAGGACATCGTCCTCATCAGAATCAGACATTCCCCAAATGGCAGTCATCACTTTGCTTTTGTATTCTCTTTTAGCAAACTCACGCTTTTCTTTAGACTTAATGTCATTCCACTTTGGACATTCTTTGATTTGGTGACCTTTGTCACCACATTTGAAGCAACCAACAGTGGAAGTAGACTTTCTTTTGGGAAAGCGTCGTTTGCTAGTATAGTTATTAGACCTTTGTGAGTTTCGACCATTAATCATGCCAACAATGTTTTTAGTGAACATTGCAAACTCGTCATCTTCATCCTCCTCATCACTTGAGAGAGCATAAAGAGCAAGTCCTTTCCCTTTAGAGCTTTCACCGGAACGCTTCATGAGAGTTAACTCATGAGCCATGAGTGAGCCCATAAGTTCATCAAGGGATAGCAAAGAAAGGTCTTTAGCTTCCTCAATAGCCGTAACCTTCGGTTGCCACTTTTCAGATAGACTACGAAGGATTTTACGTACTAAATCCTCGGATTCAAAGTTTCTACCTAGACTCTTGAGGTCATTAACAATACTAGAGAAACGAGAAGACAAACTATTAATTGACTCATCTTTTCCCATGTTGAACATCTCATATTGTTGCATGAGAAGATCAACACGGTACTTTTTGACTTGAGACGTTCCCTCATAAGCAAGATTTAGGGTGTCCCAAATTGCCTTTGCCGAGTCACATCCGGATATCCGGTTGATCTCTTGTTCACCGATGCCATATTGAAGGATGGACATGACTTTAGAGTTTTTCTCGACTTTTCTATAATCGGCCTCAACATACTTGTCCTCACTTTTGATAGACTTAGTGCCATCGGCATTAGTCACCTCAATCTTGAGGGGACCATTTTGAATGATCAACCAACATTCATAGTCCGTACTTTTAACATAGTGCTCCATGCGATGTTTCCACCAGGCATAGTTTTCACCCTTGAAGATGGGATACTTAGTGTGTTTTGAATCGTCCATAACTATGGGATCAACTCTTTGGTTTTAACCAATATCAAGAGCACGAGGCTCTGATACCAATTGAAGAGTTAAGAACGATAAACACCTAAGAGGGGGAGGGGGTGAATTAGGTGTACCCTTTAAAAATTTTCTCCCTTACTTGGTTAATGACTAACACAAGTAAGATCTATTAATACGAGTTTGAGAAACTTAATGGATTGTAAGTTCACAAACGGTACAGCAGGTCTATGCAACAGTATGAGAGACTGTTGCACAGCACTGAGAGCGAGATTAACGTGTAAAAGAAGAATGATAAGAGAACGTGAAAGTAAATAAACAAACAAGACGATGTTTAAAAAATTGGTTCAGCTCCTACTCCGGAGCCTACGTCCAACCGTTATTTTATTGCTTGTTTAGAAATTTACTCAAACTTAACTAAACCATTACAATGAAATAACTCGTCAACCTACTCCGGTTGCAATGCTTAAAGCTACTCCGTTTCAAGACTTTCTCTTGCTCAAGGCTACTCCGCCTCAAGACTTAAGGCTCTATCTCAACGGTTTACAGAGTCAGAATCTCAGTGGTTCACTTAAGAACATGGAGATTACAATTAAGACCTAAACACGAGAATCATTGAACATATTCGTTTATGCAACAGTTGAGCGAACTGATACTTGGAGATTTTACAGCTTTGAAAAACAATTGAAGACTTTTGAAAAACAGAAAACGGTTTTGCAAATGATTGAAGAACAAAGCTTTTAATGCTGAAAAGATTTGCAAAGTGTTTACAATTAATGTTCTTTCAAAGTCTTACAATAAATGAAAAATGAAGTTGCTATTTATAGAGAAAGGTAGTGTGTAAGAGAAGGATCTTAAACACTACTTTAATCTAATATCCAAGAGTTTGTAGCATGCATTTTCATTTAAAAAAGATAAAAGAACAATCAGATTTGAGAGGCTCAAGGGGCTGCGTTTTTCCAAAGAGAAGGAGTGTTTCCCATAAAATATGGGAACTCACAATTTTGCCATAAAAGGAAAAAGCATAAGACCCATTTTTAGCATGAAAGGCAACTTGCACAAATGGGATTGACATCTTTTAAATTATTGTGCAAGCATATTCTTTTGTTCTTTTTGTTCTTCAGTTTTGAAATAATGTTCCACTTGAACATATAAAAGCTTTTTAAAGAATTTCAAACACTTGTAAATTTTTCCCGAAAATTCTCCCTTCGTTAGTACTAGAAACCATGGTGCAACAGTCTCAGGAACTGTTGCACGGTTTTGCCATAACTTATGCATAAAAGAAATATGTTGAACTACCTCGTTTACAACATTTGTTCTAGACAATGGGCATGCTTGACTTGTCCTTCATCTTGATCATCTTGACTTTCTTTGAACAATCATGGGATGCTTCAATTTGCTAAACATTTACTAAGAGGCAAACCATTAAATCATAATGAAACTTGGCATCATCAACCAAGTGTGTTCTAACACATCATCATAAGCAAAAAAAATTATGCACCGTTATCGTGGTGTCAGAAGCTTGGGAGAGAGACTATGTCCATTTAATCATCTTAATCCAGTCATTTATGTGAGCTCGTTGGTCTTGAAACACTAGATAGCTTTGCTGTTTGTACTCTAATTATTAGTGTCATCTCAATAAGATAATGTATATCCATTGTTAGGATTTTAAACATACCTAATGACGTAATGACATAGAAGGCGGTTAATTAGCATTTTAGCAATAAGTTAGTGCTCAGAACATTTGGGTTCCACCGGGACATATAATAGGTGATTGATATGTAATTTGCCTGTGCTCCATATACTATAAGAGAGAGCTATACTAAAAACTATAGTTGCTCACTTGCTCCCAAACTCAAACTATTAGTTGAAATGATCAATAAACTCAAGACTTCAATCATAAGTAGGTGTCAGTGATAAGGCAACTCAAGCAGAAGTTAATATGAATATGCTCTGAGTTTAAATTTTCCCACGAAGGAAACAAAGGGTGTCATGGCAAGAAAACTTGACAAATTTTCGTTTATAAATCATGTTTTGTCCCCTTTTCAAATTTTTTTATTCAATTCAACCCTCTTTTTGGTCTTTGTGATAAAAGTAAAGGTAAACAAATGACCGGAACGGGAGAGTATAACCCAAATATTCAATTTCAAAGCCAGTATTCAAAATTATACTTCATCAACGTGACAAATTGTATAGAGAAGTTTAGGACACAGTCTCAGGAATCTTTTGCGAGTCATAATGTAGAACGTCAAAGAGGGGGCCATTATTTTCCACATAATAGAGGTGTGAGTAAAACATAATTCCCTAAAAATGCTCATAAGTGTAAGATAAGATGAAGAGCAAAGATTTACTAAAAGTCACATGCACTTGCTGTAAAAACAATGGCCCGTGCAGAGTTGAAATTTGTATACTAAATGCAACTATGAAGATCATAGTAGAGAACTCGAATCGTACGAAAAGAGATAAAGCGATGTCATCATATCACAAATTGACAAAATGGTTAATAACCAAACGACTAATTGCAGAAAAATCCGAAAAATAAAATAAAAACCAATCAGAGGAGCATGGGCTATCTGACCTCATGAGTGATGATGGTCTTGGTACTGCTTTTTCATGTGACCTGGAACTCTAGTAAGTGGTACGTATACGTAGCCCTTCAATATAAAAATCCTCTGGCTATAGAAATTGTAGCAGCTTACAACGTTGGATGTGCTTGGATCTGACATTTTTCCAATTTCTATATGATGGAGTTTGTCAAACTCTCTGTATATAAGAGCATCCACATCAGTAGAGGTTTCTAGCACCCGACAAAGATGGTCGAAATTTGCGTATTATAGGGTACATACTACATAGTAATATAGGTAATGTTTAGTGAATATTTCTTTTGTTTCAAAACATTACAGAGTATGCTTGCCTACTGTTTAATTGTTTATAGATTCGAACCGCCTGTGCCGGAACACGACTTGATGTCCTCACCATGAACTTGAGCACAATTAATAACAGAAAATGTCATAAGAAAGCCGATACTGTAAGATACTAAGATGTGGCATCATCAATTATAACCCCAAGTCAAGGATCTAGACACAGAAAAGGAAGCACAAGCCAAGGGGATCAACATGTACTCTCTGTTTTTGCCTCTACATCAGTAGAAAATAGAAGTAAACTCACCCTCCTCTAATTAATTTCATTGAGTCTTGGTCCCCTCACTATTGAAGACCTATTCCGTGTCAATCTGAACAAATAAATTGTCAGGACAAAATATTGATTTTGCTCATAAAATGCTCATAGAGGAGGGTCGATTACCTTTTGCATAGAAGGTGCTTGACAAATTGCTTCAACCAGATTTTTGCATTAGGATTGCTCCGAGCCTTTGACTGTGGTAGTTTTACCGGTTAATTCCATTGGAGTTGAGATGGGGTGAATAAATTGAGAAAAATTTGAGATGGTGTGAATAAATTTGGAGAAGGAGAAAATATATGGTCTTGTTCCATGTGTAGTAGTAATTAACGACTGCTAATGAATTGATGGAAAGAGGCAAACAGAGAAAGGAGTTCATATCTCTCCTAGGGTTAGTCAAAGAAATGATGTTGGGCGGGAAAAAAAAGGCTGAGAAGATGACACGTGTTTTAGCTGACATGGACTGGTTTTTGTTTTATAAGTTAGTATAGATTTTTAGCATATTTAAGGGTTTTAGCATGTTTGACCAATCAATATGCTGATTTTAGTGTTTTAAACAAAGATATTGAAACAAAGATATTTGAGGTCAATATCTTTGTTTTACAATATCTTCGCTTACCCCAAAGATATTGGTTAGCATATTGTAAAATAGGAAAGTTTTCTCCATTTTACAAAGAAAACTAACAATCTACTAATCGTAATCTGCCAATTACCAAACACTCAAATTAATTCTGCTAATTATAATATGCTAGTCAAACTTTCTGATAAAATCTGTCATTTATAATCTGCTTTTGCAATCTGCTTATGCTGAAATTAATCCGTTGTTTACCAAACAGGGCCACTATCTATATTTACTACAATATTTGCATAGTAATTAATTCTATACCATAATATTTACGCTAAATATGGAGACAAAAATTTTCCATAAATTATTGTTTAGCCACATTTCACACTGGAGTTAAATACCATAAATTTGATAGACAAAGTCTCTATTACCTTTATCTAAAAAAGGGTATTGTAGAGGAATAAGATGGATTGAAAAATGATCACAATAAAATTCAAATTAATCCAATCATTACCTGGATTATCTAAGATCAGGATCAAATAGGCGACTATGTAGATCAAATAGCATGCATAAATACGGAGTAATTCCATAGTCAGGTAATACGATTCCAGTTTTACAGGGAATGCTTGGATCAATAGCATCAAAACCACAAAAAAAGGAAACAGGCGACTAAGTTAGCTTTAATTACGGCGTCATTAGACATACATTTAGTTTCCTAGATAAACAAAATGGAGACATTGTAGTTGCGGACACCATTTCAGATATGGAAAACAAGGATGTTCGCATCACCAAGGTCCCTACTATTCCAACACATAGTCTTAATTTTCCAACCGGGGGCGAGTTCACCAAAGGAACACGCGTGAATCCCGTACTAGATACACATACTAAAGATTTTCTTCTATAAGCTAAACTTGGAACCAGGACAGTCTAAACCTGATCATAATTTTTGATGGTTTTGACTCTTCCGACAGTAAGCTTGAGCAATCGGCACCTTCAAGTTCGATGCTTCTCAGGGGATGCTTATCGCAATGCACTTTGCTCTTCAGGATATTCAAAATCCACTATAAAAACAAAGTATGGAAACATAAGAGGGATTAGTCCTAAGGAGACGATCCAGCCCAGAAAAAGATGCATTATATCGTGGAAATTATGTGTCGGGTCGGGTATAATGATTTGGCTAATAGAAGCTTCAACTGAATGACCCAAAAAATAAAAAATGCACCAAGGACATCTCCTGGTTTTTATTACTCGATACATAGGTAAAGCAAGTTTACCTCAGAAGCCGAATTCTGTAACCTTGTCGTTATTGAAAGCACATCAGGGTGGCAACACCAAAACAATGCATCCAGAAAGCCGGTGACCGAAAATTCGGCAAGATTCCAAGCACTTCTTCCACACAGCTTTAACTCGCTGAGTTTGTACGGCAGGCCAGTACCAGCATTCCTCAGTTGGCCTTCATCGACCGCAATCTGCACAGATGCCAACATAGTCGACATTACTATCATCGGACAAATTACAGAATTGCAATAGAACTATATTGGGTCATCAGTGAATAAGAAAACTACACATAACAAATAAATCATGAAATATATATAAATTCATACCTCAAGGGGATTAGACAAATCAATCACTAGAGATTTGAAGAAGTTTGTTTCTACAAGAAACTTCTTTAGCTTAACAAGCCGAACGGTGGTGAGAGGATGCAGTTCCAACGGAAGGAATTGAGCATTACAATGATCTGGAACCCTAACTAATGACAGAGAGGTCTCTATTTCAGTGTTGTATGAAAACTCGAGCAATTTAGGAGCATCAATCGATACCTTAATTAAGTGTATTGCATTGCCAATTCGAAATTGCTTGAGTGAATTGCTTGAGATCTTAATGCATTTCAGATTTAAGCATTCAGACAGTACTAAACTTTCTAAAGCTACAAGCCCACATGCCAGCTCAGAAACGATATCATCTGTAATAGAAGCATACTCAAACTCCAGTTTTCTCAGATTTTTCAATGCAACTACATTCATATTCCATGGCCACAACATATCGTCACCAAGACCACTGTAAACAAACTTTTGAAGCGGGGATTCTTGGAGGTAGGATTGCATTGTTCCATTACTACGAAATTTGTCTCCTCCATTACCCTTTTTCATCCAAGGGAGTGAAATATTTACAAGGCACGTTTCAGCTGTAACATCTAATTCAACCAAGGGGCAGGAAGAGATAATTCTTTGGAGCATATCCCCATCAACAGTGTCCAAGTAAATAGTTAAGTATTCAAGAGAGACGAGCTCCATAGTCTCATAATATGGCAATTTGGCGCAATCACATTTCAAAACTTTAAGCGATTTTGCACAAAATAAAATCTCGGGCAGCCTGTAGTAATATCCATCAACAACAACACTGATACCGAAATCCTGAATTTGGTTTTGCACCGCAATCATTATCCATTTGTCAATCAAAGACTCTAGCTTTTCATCAATCTTAAGAAGCATAAGGTGCATTTTGGTTATTCTATACTTCTGCATAGAGTATCTCTGCATCGTCTTATCTATGAAACCCACAAACCGTTCCAGTGTATTGTCATCACAGTTATAGAGATCATCCCCATATTTCTGAAAGTACCGAAGCTGAAAGTCCAAAACCGGAACAGAAGACCAAGCTCCATACCACTTCTTAGACAATACACTAGCGCGACACACCTCTTTAGTATCGAGCATTGAGAGAATACTATGCAGGATAAAGTCTGGAAGCTCCGAAATTCTATCAATAGTACCCCTTTGCATCTTTGCTACATTTTCCCCAAACCCCATGATTTTCTCACAGGAATTTCGTCGAACAGTTGGTATGCACTATCTAAATTCCTAATCTAACAAATACCCACTACACAATTCATGCTCATATATAATACCACAAATTAAAATTCAGAAACATACCTCAAATCACTTGTACAAGTAATGTGTATACAACAATAAACATTTGGGTCGGATCGGATGAGAACATAATTCAGAGAGCACGGAAGAAGTGAAGAAGAAAAAGGGTTTATAGTGGGCCTTCCATTGTTTAGAAAATAATTATCAATTGGCGCCAAATATGTTTATCTATTGGCGCCAAATAAGCCCTAAGACACCCATAAAAGACAAAACTGTGCAATTGGGTCAATCGGTTGAGTACTTGAGTGTATCTTTGTAGATTAGGTTAGTTTTCGGTTGAATTGATTCAGTTTGGGTCGAGTGCATGACATCAAGTTATTTAGAAATACAGTTAGTCTTGCTGAAGACGGGTCGGAGCAAGTGACGGGTAATAACAAACATTTATGAGAAAAGATAGGTGAATATTGAATGAATTGATATTTTACTATGAAAGAATTACACATATATATAGGATTTATATTTTACAATGCTAAGGACAGCAAGAATGATCACTATAATTAAAAAGATACAATAATATAAACTTCTTATATGTGCAATATGAACATGATTAAGTTCCCTTGATTGTAGAAGGTGATTGAGAGGATGATTGTTGATTTGATATGCTGATAATATTGGTGGAAATATTCTGATTTGCAATATGGTTAATAACATTTTGGTTAGATCGAAGAGGGGTTATTTCAATTAGGGTTTACAAGTTAATACATTTCAGATCATTTCATTCGGGTTTGGGTTAGTTTGGTAGGTCTAAAGTCTAAACTCAATCCATTCATTTGTCAAAGGGGGTATAAAACTATAATGTGCTACCGAGCCTTTATTTTTTTCTTCAGATTTTCGAAATAGGACGGTGTCTCATGTCAGACAAAGCGCCCTCACATTTTGAAGAGAAATGGATGACATTTGAGGCTGTTGGTGTGCGATAAATCAGTCTCGGGGGGAAAGTGGGTACTCGTTGAAGTTGGTTTAATACTTATTATTTGGGGCTGAAATCAAATAGGGTAACTCCAGAAGCGAACCTGAACAAATGGTAGAAAAACCGGGAGAACAATAAATACGAGCCGATACGGCTCAAAATGGAGTATAAATACACCGTTTTCGGGATTAGAGAATCTCGGAAAAAAAAATATCTGTAAATTACACAGACGATTTATCGGGTTGGACAAAAATGCTCAGAATCTTTAAGAAGCAACAGAGAACATTTGAGGCCGGTAGCAGTTTAAGACTAAAATCGGATCTTCGTTAAAAAAATGGTTTAGTACTTGTTATTTGTGGCAGGATTTGAATTGGTTAACTTCTGAAGCGACCTTGGACACATGGTTGAAAAACCGGGAGAAAATGAAACACGACTCGATACGGCCTCCCGAACGGCTATAAATGTAGTGAATAATACACGGTTTTCGTGATTTCAGGGTTCCGGAACAAAAATGTTCGTAAATTACAAGGACGGTTTCTCATATCAGACAAAGCGCCGTCACAAATTTTTAGGAGCAACAGATGACATTTGAGGTTGTCGGTGTGCGATAAACCAGTCTCAGAGAAAGAATCGGATACTCGTTGAAATTGGTTTAATACATATTATTTGAGTTGAACCGTTGAAATCGAATAACGTAACTTTTGAAGCGAACCTGGATAACTGGTAGAAAAACTGGGAGCAAAAGAAACATGACGCGATACAGCCTCCCGAACGACTCAAAATGGAGTGTATAAATATGTCGTTTTCGGGATTTCAGGGTCTCGGAAAAAAGTATCCGTAAATTACACGAACGGTTTATCGGGTCGGACAAAAAGGCTCGGAATCTTTAAGAAACAACAGAGAACATTTGAGTCAGCCGGTGTGCGATAAACCAGTTTAAGACAAAAATCAGATACTAGTTAAAAAATGGTTTAATACTTATTATTTGGGGCACGATTTGAATAGGTTAACTTCTGAAGCGACCTCAGACACGTGGTTGAAAAACCGGGAGAAAAATAAACACGACCGGATATGGCCTCCCGGACGGCTGAAAATGCAGTGTATAATACACGGTTTTCTTGATTTAAGGGTTCCGGAACAAAAATGTTCGTAAATTACAAGGACGGTTTCTCATGTCAGACAAAGCGCCGTCACAAATTTTTAGGGGCAACAGGTTACATTTGAGGCTGTCGGTGTGCGATAAACCAGTCTCGGGGGAATAATCAAATACTCGTTGAAATTGGTTTAATACGTATTATTTGGGATTGAAATCGAAACTCCTGAAGAGAACCTGGACAAATGGTAGGAAAACCGGGAGAAAAAGAAACATGACCCGATACGGTCTCCCGAACGGCTCAAAATGGACTGTATAAATATACCGTTTTCGGGATTTCTGGGTCTCGAAAAAAATATCCGTAAATTACATGGACTGTTTATTGGGCCGGACAAAAAGGCTCAGAAACTTTAAGAAGCAACAGAGAACATTTGAGGCTGTCGGTGTGCGATAAACGAGTTTAAGACAGAAATATGATACTCGTTAAAAATGGTTTAGGACTTGTCATTTGGGTAAATTAGGTCAGGATTTGAATAGGGTTAACTTCAAAAGCGACCCTGAACACATGGTTGAAAAATCGAGAAAAAAAGAAACAAGACTCGATATGGCTTCCGGAACGGCTGAAAATGTAGTATATAATACAAGGTTTTCTTGATTTCAGGGTTCCGGGACAAAAATGTCCGTAAATTACAAGGACGGTTTCTTCTGTGAGACAAAGCACCGTCGCAAATTTTTAGGAGTATGCAATAAACCAGTCTAGGGGGAATAATCAGATACTCGTTGAAATTGGTTTAATATTTATTATTTGGAGCTGAAATTGAATAACGTAACTCTTGAAGCAAACCTGGACAAATGGTAGAAAATCCGGGAGAAAAAGAAACATGACTGATACGGCCTCCCGAACGGATCAAAATGGAGTGTATAAATACACCGTTTTCGGGATTAGAGGGTCTCGGAAAAAATATCCATAAATTACACATACAGTTTATCGGGTCGGACAAAAAGGCTTAGAAATTTTAAGAAGCAACAGAGAACATTTGAGCCTGCCGGTGTGAGATAAATCTGTTTAAGAGAAAAATCGGATCCTCGTTAAAAAATGATTTAATACTTGTTACTTAGGGGAGGATTTAAATAGGTTAACCTCTGAAACGACCCAGCCACGTAGTTGAAAAACCGGGATAAAAATAAACACGACCGGTCACGGCCTTCCGAACGACAAAAATGTAGTGTATAATAACACACGGTTTTCGGGATTTCAGGCTTTCGGGAACAAAAACGTAAGTAAATTACAAGGACGGTTTCTCATGTGAGACAAAGCGCCGTTACAAATTTTTAGGAGCAACTGATGACGTTTGAGGTTGTCGGTGTGCGATAAATCAGTCTCGGGGGAAAATCGGATATTCGTTGAAATTTGTTTAATACTTATTATTTGGGGCTGAAATCGAATAGGGTAACTCCTGAATCGAACCTCAACAAATGGTAAAAAACCGGGAGAAAAAGAAATACGACCTGATACGGCCTCCCGAACGGCTCAAAATGGAGTGTATACTTACACCGTTTTCGGATTAGAGGGTCGGAAAAAAATCCGTAAATTACACGGACAATTTATCAGGTCGGACAAAAAGGCTTATAAATTTTCGGGGAGGAAAAAGAACATTTGTCATTGACGGTGTGCGATAAGCCAATTTATAACATAAATCGGATTGTCGTTAAAATGGTTTAATACTTGTTATATGGGGCAGGATTTGATAAGGATAACTTTTGAAGTGACCCCAGATACGTGTTAGAAAACCGGGATAAAAAGAAACACGATCCGATACGGCTTCCCGAACGGCTCAAAATGTTGTGTATTATACACTTCAATTCGAGCCGTTCGGGAGGTCGTACCGGACCCAGTTTCTTTTTCTCCCGGTTTTCTATCACGCGTCCGAGGTCATTTCAGGAGTTAACCTAATCGATTCAGCCTCTAATAACGAGCATTAAACGAGTATTAATCAATTTTCACAATTATCCGAGATTCGACGAATGTTGGTTTATGGAATACCGGCACCCCGAAAATTTCTTCCGTTGCTAATCAAATTTTGTGTGTCCGCTTTATCTGACCCGAGGAACTTTCTATGTGATTTCCGGAGAATTTTGTTCCGGGACTCTGGAATCCCGAAAAAACGTGTATTATACACTTCAATTTGAGCCATTCGGGAGGTCGTACCGGACCTAGTTTCTTTTTCACCCGGTTTTTTTATCACGAGTCCGAGGTCATTTCAGGAGTTAACCTATTCGATTCAGCCTCTAATAACGAGCATTAATCCATTTTTCACGATTATCCCAGGTTCGACGAATGCTGGTTTATGGCATATCGGCACCCCCAAATGTCTTCTGATGCTACTCAAATTTTACGTGGCCGCTTTATCCGACCCCGGGAACTTTCTATATGATTTCCGGAGAATTTTGTTCCGGGACCTTGAAATCCCGAAAGACCGTGTATTATACACTTCAATTTGAGCCGTTCGGGAGGTCGTACCGGACCCAGATTCTTTTTCTCCCGGTTTTTCTATCACGCGTCCGAGGTCATTTCTGAAGTTAACCTATTCGATTCAGCCTCTAATAACGAGCATTTATCCATTTTTCACGATTATCCGAGGTTCGACGAATGCTGGTTTATGGCATATCGGCACCCCCAAATGTCTTCCGTTGCTACTCAAATTTTGCATGGCCGCTTTATCTGATCCGAGGAACTTTCTATGTGATTTCCGAAGAATTTTGTTCCGGGACACTGGAATCCCCAAAAACCGTGTATTATACACTTCAATTTGAGCCGTTCGGGAGGTCGTACCGAACCCAGTTTCTTTTTCTCCCGGTTTTTCTATCACGCGTCCGAGCTCATTTCAGGAGTTAACCTATTCGATTCAGCCTTTAATAACGAGCATTAAGCGAGCATTAATCCATTTTTCACGATTATCCGAGGTTCGACGAATGCTGGTTTATGACATACCGACACCCCCAAATGTCTTCCGTTGCTACTCAAATTTTGCGTGGCCGCTTTATCTGACCCGAGGAACTTTCTATGTGATTTTCGGAGAATTTTGTTCCGGGACCCTGGAATCCCGAAAAACAGTGTATTATACACTTCAATTTAAGCCGTTAGAGAGGTCGTACCGGACCCAGTTTCTTTTTTCTTCCGGTTTTTCTATCTTGCATTCGAGGTCATTTCAGGAGTTAACCTATTCGATTTAGCCTCTAATAACGAGCATTAAACGAGCATTAATCCATTTTCTACGATTATCCGAGGATCGGCGAATGCTGGTTTATGGCATACCGGCACCCCAAAATGTCTTCCGTTGCTACTCAAATTTTGCGTGGCCGCTTAATCTGACTAGAGGAACTTTCTATGTGATTTCCGTAGAATTTTGTTCCGGGACCCTCGAATCCCGAAAAAACGTGTATTATACACTTCAATTTGAGCCGTTCGGGGAGGTCGTACCGGATCCAGTTTCTTTTTCTTCCGGTTTTTCTATCACGTGTACAAGGTCATTTCAGGAGTTAACCTATTCGATTCAGCCTCTAATAACGAGCATTAAACGAGCATTAATCCATTTTTCACGATTATCCGAGGTTCGACGAATGCTGGTTTATGGCATACCGGCACCCCCAAATGTCTTCCGTTGCAAAAAAATTTTGCGTGGCCGCTTTATCTGACGCGAGGAACTTTCTATGTGATTTCCGGAGAATTTTCTTCCGGGACCCTGAAATCCCGAAAAACCGTGTATTATACACTTCAATTTGAGCCGTTCGGGAGGTCGTAACGGATCCAGTTTCTTTTTTTTTTCCGTTTTTTGTATCACGCGTCCGAGGTCATTTCAGGAGTTAACATATTCGATTCAGCCTCTAATAACGAACATTAAACGAGCATTAATCTATTTTTCACGATTATCCGAGGTTCGACGAATGTTGGTTTATGGCATACCGGCACCCCAAATGTCTTCCGTTGCTACTCAAATTTTGCGTGGCCGCTTTATCTGACGCGAGGAACTTTCTATGTGATATCCGGAGAATTTTGTTCCGGGGCCCTGGAATCCCGAAAGACCATGTATTATACACTTAGACCATGTATTATACACTTCAATTTGAGCCGTTCGGGAGGTTGTACCAGATCCAGTTTCTTTTTCTTCCGGTTTTTTATCACGCGTCCGAGGTCATTTCAGGAGTTAACCTATTCGATTCAGCCTCTAATAACGAACATTAAACGAGCATTAATCCATTTTTCACGATTATCCGAGGTTCAACGAATGCTGGTTTATGGCATACTGGCACCTCCAAATGTCTTCCGTTGCTACTCATATTTTGCGTGACCGCTTTATCTGACCCGAGAAACTTTCTATGTGATTTCCAGAGACTTTTGTTCCGGCAACCTGAAATCCTGAAAAACCGTGTATTATACACTTCAATTTGAGCCGTTCGGGAGGTCGTACCGGACCCAGTTTCTCTTTCTCCCGGTTTTCTATCACACGTCCGAGGTCATTTCAGGAGTTAACCTATTCGATTCAGCCTCTAATAACGAGCATTAAACCATTTTTTACGATTATCCGAGGTTCGACAAATGCTGGTTTATGGCATACCGGCACCCCCAAATGTCTTCAGTTGCTACTCTGATTTTGCGTGACCGCTTTATCTAGCCCGAGGAACTTTCTATGTGATTTCCAGAGAATTTTGTTCCAGGACCCTGGAATCCCGAAAAACCGTGTATTTATACACTTCAATTTGAGTCGTTCGGGAGGTCGTACCGGACCCAGATTCTTTTTCTCCCGATTATTCTATCACACGTCCGAGGTCATTTCAAGAGTTAACCTATTCGATTCAGCCTCTATAAACGAGCATTAATCCATTTTCTACGATTATCCGAGAATCGACGAATGTTGGTTTATGGCATACTGTAGATACCCAGTATCTGCACCTCCCAAAAACCACCCGATGATGATCGGACTATAACGTGTTTTTGATATGCATGCGTGGATTGGCTATATATGAGACGGTTTAATGCACTACTCGGATATGAAAAATGATTTCAAAAGTTTTCTAACTTCATTTGCATTAAAATAACACTACTTAGAGTTAAAACCGTCTTCGGACCCAAAACCGACTCAGAAACCCGCAACTCGAGTCAACCTGAGTCAACCCGAGTCAACCCAAATCTCGGATGTCAAAAATAATGCCACGAATGTCTTCATCGTGTCATTTCCATTAAAATGACCCTATTTAGAGCCTAAACCGACATCGAGCCAAAAACCGACTTGAAATTCAAATCTCGACTCACACGGGTCAAACCCGAGTCAAGCACACAAAACACCTACCTCAAGTAACACCTAAAATCATCTTATTAGATGCCCATATTGTTACACGACATCCTATTTGATTACCACAAATCAAACCAACCAAACAATGGATGGAGAATTGGCCACGTCCAAATTGAAAAGGACAGGGCACCCCATTGCATTGCAGGCATGCTCGCGCCTCAATGGGGGTGTCTGCTTAGCCTCCAAGCAAACTCAACCGACCTACCATCCCACATTTCTCTATAAATACCCACCATCATACCCCATAATCTTCACGCGAGTGTCCGCCCCCTCACCTCTCTCTTAAACTTCTAGACCCGATTTCCTAAGCCACAAAATCGACACGTGTTTACGACCTACCGATCGTAAACACAAGCCTTACACATATTGTTTGGTACCGTCGCCGTGCATTCGACCGACCCATTTGACCAACTCAATTCATCAATCAACATGTTTTAATTAACATATTTTCAACTCATTTTCAAAACAAAATCCTTTTTTAAGGCACTCTTTTAAACTTCTTGAACGTGAGTAGTTGCTACGAGAAAACCTATCTCTAAAGTCGTCTACGTCGCAAAATATCAATACACGCAAGTTTGAGGGTGTAAACAACTCATTTTATTTAATGTATTTACTGTTTTTATGAGTCTATAAGCATTAACAATGCATAACACGATTCAAATATAGGTTAGACGAGCCAAAACCGAGTTTTGGACCGAGACAGAAGCCCTTTGCTATGCAAAGTGGCTCGCGCCTCTTGTGGGTCTCGGGTCAGACTCATCCGTGATTGTTCTCGTCTTTCCTCTTTATTTCATTTCTTATTTGTAATCGGTTTTTACTGTTTCACATGTTTCAAATCATTTTTATGATAGACTTTTTAACCATAAATCATAATCACCCTTGGTTCTTTATACCATGACGGTTTAATCCGTGTCTCGGTGATATTAATTGGTTAATTACATTTTAAAAGAAATCATTTTCTTTTATTTACCATTTTAATTCATTTTTATGATAAACATATTTTGACCATTACAAAAATCATCATTGGTTCTTTATACCATGACGGTTTATTCCGTGACTCGAACCGTGACTCGATGATATTATTGGTTAATTACATTTTAATGGGTATTTTAAACACCCTTTTCTTTTATTTACCATTTTTCTCATTTATTTACATTTGCAAACATATTAGTCATAATTCATAATTATCCTTGGTTCTTTATACCATGTCGGTTTAATCCGAGTACGATGACAAACTTGACTAATTACAAATAATCGAACTTAACATAATTAGTTCAAATCAAATGTTTTCCTTTTACACATTTTACTATGCTTTTCAAACATGCAAGTCCGACAACGAATATTACTAACATAATAGTAATTATTCCGAGTCATGCAAACAATACTTGCAAATTATTTAATCACAAATACGGTTTTAAACAACCTTTTCAACAACCAGGAGAAGCCCCCTTGGGTCGGCTCATGGCTCGCGCCCCAAGAGGCCGCCTGTTTCCATCGTTCAAAACCTGGGCAGAGCCCTTTATCTCGCCCATAGGCTCGCGCCCTATGGGGCTGCCTGGCGCTGTTCTGCCTTGTTTTTTAACACTTGTCTAGGATGATCCCGATTACGATTAATCCGAATACATGACGGATCAGATTGACAAATTTATGTTTTTACACTTTGTCATTTGACACCCTTTTTCAAACAATGGAATCGTGTTAAGCATCGTAATCCTAATTTGGTAATGGATGTTTAATTTCCGTCTCACATGCAAATCAATCTAAATCCAACTTTGACAACAATTTCTTGGTACATGCATAATCAACCGACATAGAAAGCTTTCACATGTTAGGTTAAGACTTTTGGATGTGCATTCATGCATTTACACCGTTTTATCAACTTTTGCACTTAAACAACTACGATCGATCAGTAGAGGCCGCTAACGCGGGCGGGATTGGGTGTCCGATTAAAAGGCTTCCCAATAAGTACCCTCACCCCTTACTCAAAACCTTTGGATATTGGATGGCCTTATCCAGGGCGTACGAGAGTCATTTTAGGCATAGAATGCTAAAAGGGGGACGAGTCCTTATCTTTAGTACCTATGTCAAACACCGCTTTTTGCCTTGATTGACCTAGGTATAAAGTGGATTCGAACGGTTCCAAGCATCCCACAAATGCTTGTTGGCGACTCCGAACATCTCTGCATCGTTTCGAAACCTTTACCGAGACGAAACCGACCGATCTAAAACGATCTGGTCGAAAGCATTTCAACGCCACCGAGCGTGGCTTTCTAGACCGCTGCATGTCCACAGATTGGCTTGGCATGCACGTGGCCCGTGACTACGGACCGGTAGGCGGCTCTCGCCCGCAGACCGGCCGGTGGCCCATGTCCACACATACCGGCACCCCCAAATGTCTTCCGTTGCTACTCAAATTTTGCGTGGCCGCTTTATCTGACTAGAGGAACTTTCTACATGATTTCCGGAGAATTTTGTTCCGGGACCCTGGAATCCCGAAAAACCGTGTATTATACACTTCAATTTGAGCCGTTCGGGAGGTCGTACCGGATCCAGTTTCTTTTTCTTCCGGTTTTTCTATCACGCGTACGAGGTCATTTCAGGAGTTAACCTATTCGATTCAGCCTCTAATAACGAGCATTAAACGAGCATTAATCCATTTTTCAGGATTATCCGAGATTTGACGAATGCTGGTTTATGGCATACCGGCACCCCCAAATGTCTTTCGTTGCTACTCAAATTTTGCGTGGCCGCTTAATCTGACCCGAGTAACTTTCTATGTTATTTTCGGAGAATTTTGTTACGGGACACTGGAATCCCGAAAAACCGTGTATTATACACTTCAATTTGAGCCGTTCGGGAGGTCGTACTAGATCCAGTTTCTATTTCTTCCGCTCGCGTCCGAAGTCATTTCAGGAGTTAACCTATTCGATTCAGCCTCTAATAACGAACATTAAACGAGCATTAATCTATTTTTCACGATTATCCAAGGTTCGACGAATGCTGGTTTATGGCATACCGGCACCCTAAATGTCTTCCGTTGCTACTCAAATTTTGTGTGGCCGTTTTATCTGACTCGAGGAACTTTCTATGTGATTTCCGGAGAATTTTGTTACGGGACACTGGAATCCCGAAAAACCGTGTATTATACACTTCAATTTGAGCCGTTCGGGACGTTGTACCGGATCGAGTTTCTTTTTCTTCCGGTTTTTCTATCACGCGTCCAAGGTCATCTCAGAAGTTAACCTATTCGATTCAGCCTCTAATAACGAACATTAATCCATTTTTCACGATTATCCGAGGTTCGACGAATGCTGGTTTATGGCATACTGACACCTCCAAATGTCTTCCGTTGCTACTCAAATTTTGCATGACCGCTTTATCTCACCCGAGGAACTTTCTATGTGATTTCCGGAGAATTTTTTTCCGGGACCCTGAAATCCCGAAAAACCGTGTATATACACTTCAATTTGAGCCGTTCGGGAGGTCGTACCGAACCTAGTTTCATTTTCTCCCGGTTTTTCTATCACGCGTCCGAGGTCATTTCAAGAGATAACCTATTCGATTCAGCCTCTAATAACGAGCATTAATTCATTTTTCACGATTATCCTAGGTTCGACGAATGCTGGTTTATGGCATACCGGCACCTCCAAATGTCTTTTGATGCTACTCAAATTTTACGTGGCCGCTTTATCTGACCTCAGGAACTTTCTATATGATTTTCGGAAAATTTTGTTCTGGGACCCTGGAATCCCGAAAAACCGTGTATTATATACTTCAATTTGAGCCGTTCGGGAGGTCGTACCGGACCTAGATTCTTTTTCGCCCGGTTTTCTATCACGCGTCCGAGGTCATTTCAGGAGTTAACCTATTCGATTCGGCCTCTAATAACGAGCATTAAATGAGCATTAATCAATTTTCACGATTATCCGAGATTCGACGAATGTTGGTTTATGGCATACCGGCACCCCCAAATGTCTTCCGTTGCTACTCAGATTTTGCGTGGCCGCTTTATTTGACGCGAGAAACTTTCTATGTGATTTCTGGAGAATTTTGTTCCGGGACCCTATAATCCTGAAAAACCGTGGATTATACACTTCAATTTGAGCCGTTCGGGAGGTCGTACAGGATCCAGTTTCTTTTTCTTCCGGTTTTCTATCACGCGTCCGAGGTCATTTCAGGAGTTATCCTATTCGATTCAGCCTCTAATAACGAGCATTAATCTATTTTTCACGATTATCCGAGGTTTGACGAATGCTGGTTTATGGCATACTGGCACCCCCAAATGTGTTCCGTTGCTACTCAAATTTTGCGTGGCCGCTTTATCTGGCCTGAAGAACTTTCTATGTGATTTCCGGAGAATTATGTTCCGGGAGCCCGGAATCCCCAAAAACCGTGTATTTATGCACTTCAATTTGAGCCGTTCGGGAGGTTGTACCGGATCCAGTTTCTTTTTCTTCCGGTTTTTCTATCACGCGTCCGAGGACATTTCAGGAGTTAACCTATTCGATTCAGTCTCTAATAACGAGCATTAATCCATTTTTCACGATTATCCGACGTTCGACGAATGCTGGTTTATGGCATACCGGCACTCCCAAATATCTTCCGTTGCTACTCAAATTTTGCGTGGCCGCTTTATCTGACCCGAGTAACTTTAATTGTGTTTTCCGGAAAATTTTGTTTCGGGACCCTGAAATCCCGAAAAACCGTGTATTATACACTTCAATTTGAGCCGTTCGGGAGGTTGTACCGAATCCAGTTTCTTTTTCTTCTGGTTTTTCTATCACGCGTCCGAGGTCATTTCAAGAGTTAACCTATTCAAATCAGCCTCTAATAACGAACATTAAACGAGCATTAATCCATTTTTCACGATTATCCGAGTTTCGACGAATGCTGGTTTATGGCATACCGGCACCCCCAAATGTCTTCCGTTGCTACTTTGATTTTGCGTGGCCGCTTTATCTGGCTCGAGGAACTTACTATTTGATTTCCAGAGAATTTTGTACCGGGACCCTGGAATCCCGAAAAACCGTGTATTTATACACTTCAATTTGAGCCGTTTGGAAAGTCGTACCGGACCCAGATTCTTTTTCTCCCGGTTATTGTATCACGCGTCAGAGGTCATTTCAGGAGTTAACCTGTTCGATTCAGCCTCTAATAACGAGTATTAATCCATTTTCTACGATTATCCGAGAATCGACGAATGCTGGTTTATGGCATACCGGCACTCCCAAATGTCTTCCGTCGCTACTCAAATTTTGCGTGGCCGCTTTCTGACTAGAGGAACTTTCTACGTGATTTCCGGAGAATTTTGTTCCGGGACCCTGGAATCCCGAAAAACCGTGTACTATACACTTCAATTTGAGCCGTTCGGGAGGTTGTACCGGATCCAGTTTCTTTTTCTTCCGGTTTTTCTATCTTGCGTCCGAGGTCATTTCAGGAGTTAACCTATTCGATTCAGCCTCCAATAACGAACATTAAACGAGCATTAATCCATTTTTTCACGATTATCCGAGGTTCGACGAATGCTGGTTTATGGCATATTGGCACATCCAAATGTCTTCCATTGCTACTCAAATTTTGCGTGACTGCTTTATCTGACCCGAGGAACTTTCTATGTGATTTCCGGAAATTTTGTTCCGGGACCCTGAAATCCCGAAAAACCGTGTATTATAAACTTCAATTTGAGCCGTTCGGGAGGTCATACCTGTAACACCCCGGCCCAAACCGGGTCGGGAGCGGTTACTTATGATAGCTCACCGGGCTATGTACATGGCCCACAGATCAACACGTGTCCTTTATAGCGCATTTTGTCCTCACTCATGCGCATCCCAGAAACCTTCCCAGGAGGTCACCCATCCTAAGACTACTCCCAGTCAAGCACGCTTAACTTTGAAGTTATTTCGCATGGATGACCATAAAAGAAAGTGCAATTTGTTGATATGAGTAGTACTTCCAATCCCTTTAAGCACTAGTCATTTAAGCCTATCACTGGACCTCTTCAATTACCGTGGGGTGTTACAATACCGGACCCAGTTTCTTTTTCTCCCGGTTTTCTATCACGCGTCCGAGGTTATTTAAGGAGTTAACCTATTCGATTCAGCCTCTAATAACGAGCATTAAACCATTTTTTACGATTATCCGAGGTTCGACGAATGCTGGTTTATGGCATACCGGAACCCCCAAATGTCTTCCGTTGCTACTCGGATTTTGCGTGGCCGCTTTATCTGACCCGAGGAACTTTCTATGTGATTTCCAGAGAATTTTGTTCCGGGACCCTGGAATCCCGAAAAACCGTGTATTTATACACTTCAATTTGAGCCGTTCGGGAAGTCGTACCGGACCCAGATTCTTTTTCTCCCGATTTTTCTATCACGCGTCGAGGTCATTTCGGGAGTTAACTGCATTCGATTCACCTCTAATAACGAGTATTAATCCATTTTCTACGATTATCCGAGAATCGACGAATGCTGGTTTATGGCATACCGGCACTCCAAATGTCTTCCGTTGCTACTCAAATTTTGCATGGCCGCTTTTCTGACTAGAGGAACTTTCTACGTGATTTCCGGAGAATTTTGTTCCGGGACCCTGGAATCCCGAAAATCAGTGTATTATACACTTCAATTTGAGCCGTTCGGGAGGTCGTACCGGATCCAGTTTAATTTCTTTTTCTTCCGGTTTTTCTATCACGCGTCCGAGGTCATTTCAGAAGTTAACCTATTCGATTCAGCCTCTAATAACGAACATTAAACGAGCATTAATCCATTTTTCACGATTATCCAAGGTTCGACGAATGCTGGTTTATGGCATACTGGCACCTCCAAATGTCTTCCATTGCTACTTAAATTTTGCGTGACTGCTTTATCTGACCCGAGGAACTTTCTATGTGATTTCCGGAGATTTTGTTCCGGGACACTGAAATCCCGAAAAACCGTGTATTATAAACTTCAATTTGAGCCGTTCGGGAGGTCAGACCCAGTTTCTTTTTCTCCCGGTTTTCTATCACGCGTCCGAGGTCATTTCAGGAGTTAACCTATTCGATTCAGCCTCTAATAACGAGCATTAAACCATTTTTTACGATTATCCGAGGTTCGACGAATGCTGGTTTATGGCATACCGGAACCCCCAAATGTCTTCCGTTGCTACTCGGATTTTGCGTGGCCGCTTTATCTGACCCGATGAACTTTCTATGTGATTTCCAGAGAATTTTGTTCCGGGACCCTGGAATCCCGAAAAACCGTGTATTTATACACTTCAATTTGAGCCGTTCGGGAAGTCGTACCGGACCCAGATTCTTTTTCTCCCGGTTATTCTATCACGCGTCAGAGGTCATTTCAGGAGTTAATATGTTCGATTCAGCCTCTAATAACGAGTATTAATCCATTTTCTACGATTATCCGAGAATCGACGAATGCTGGTTTATGGCATACCGGCACTCCAAATGTCTTCCGTTGCTACTCAAATTTTGCATGGCCGCTTTTCTGACTAGAGGAACTTTCTACGTGATTTCCGGAGAATTTTTTTCCGGGACCCTGGAATCCCGAAAATCAGTGTATTATACAGTTCAATTTGAGCCGTTCGGGAGGTCGTACCGGATCCAGTTTAATTTCTTTTTCTTCCGGTTTTTCTATCACGCGTCCGAGGTCATTTCAGAAGTTAACCTATTCGATTCAGCCTCTAATAACGAACATTAAACGAGCATTAATCCATTTTTCACGATTATCCAAGGTTCGACGAATGCTGGTTTATGGCATACTGGCACCTCCAAATGTCTTCCATTGCTACTTAAATTTTGCGTGACTGCTTTATCTGACCCGAGGAACTTTCTATGTGATTTCCGGAGATTTTGTTCCGGGACACTGAAATCCCGAAAAACCGTGTATTATAAACTTCAATTTGAGCCGTTCGGGAGGTCAGACCCAGTTTCTTTTTCTCCCGGTTTTCTATCACGCGTCCGAGGTCATTTAAGGAGTTAACCTATTCGATTCAGCCTCTAATAACGAGCATTAAACCATTTTTTACGATTATCCGAGGTTGACGAATGCTGGTTTATGGCATACCGGAACCCAAAAATGTCTTCCGTTGCTACTCGGATTTTGCGTGGCCGCTTTATCTGACCCGAGGAACTTTCAATGTGATTTCCAGAGAATTTAGTTTCGGGACCCTGGAATCCCGAAAAACCGTGTATTAATACACTTCAATTTGAGCCGTTCGGGAAGTCGTACAGGACCGAGATTCTTTTTCTCCCGGTTATTCTATCACGCGTCCAAGGTCATTTCAGGAGTTAACCTATTCGGTTCAGCCTCTAATAACGAGCATTAATCTATTTTCTACGATTATCCGAGAATCGACGAATGCTGGTTTATGGCATACCGACACCCCCAAATGTCTTCCGTTGCTACTCAAATTTTGCATGGCCGCTTTATCTGACTAGAGGAACTTTCTACGCGATTTCCGGAGAATTTGATCCGGGACCCTGGAATCGCGAATAACCGTGTATTATACACTTCAATTTGAGCCGTTCGGGAGGTCGTACCGGATCCAGTTTCTTTTTCTTCCGGTTTTTCTATCAGGCGTACGAGATCATTTAAGGAGTTAACCTATTCGATTCAGCCTCTAATAACGACCATTAAAGTAGCATTAATCCATTTTTCACGATTATCCGAGATTTGACGAATGCTGGTTTATGGCATACCGGCACCCCCAAATGTCTTTCGTTGCTACTCAAATTTTGCGTGGCCGGTTTATCTGACCCGAGTAACTTTCTATGTGATTTCCGGAGAATTTTGTTCCAGAACCTTGAAATCCCGAAAAACGGTGTATTATACACTTCAATTTGAGCTGTTCGGGAGGTCGTACCGGATCCAGTTTCTTTTTCTTCCGGTTTTTCTATCACGCGTCCGAAGTCATTTCAGGAGTTAACCTATTCGATTCAGCCTCTAATAACGAACATTAAACGAGCATTAATTTATTTTTCACGATTATCCGAGGTTCGACGAATGCTGATTTATGGCATACCGGCACTCCCAAATGTCTCCGTTGATACTCAAATTTTGCGTGGCCGCTTTATCTGACCCGAGGAACTTTCTATGTGATTTCCAGAGAATTTTGTTCCGGGACCCTGGAATCCCGAAAAACCGTGTATTTCAATTTGAGCCGTTCGGGAGGTTGTACCGGATCCAGTTTCTTTTTCTTCCGGTTTTTCTATCACGCGTCCGAAGTCATTTCAAGAGTTAAGCTATTCGATTCAGCCTGTAATAACGAGCATTAAACGAGCATTAATCAGTTTTTTACGTTTATGCGAGGTTCGACGAATGCTGGTTTATGGCATACAGGCACTCCAAAATGTCTTCCGTTGCTACTCAGTTTTTGGGTGGCCGCTTTATCTGACCCGAGGATCTTTCTATGTGATTTTCGGAGAATTTTGTTCTTGGACCCTGGAATCCCGAAAAACCGTGTATTATACACTTCAATTTGAGCCGTTCGGGAGGTCATATCGGACCCAATTTCTTTTTCTCCCGGTTTTCTATCACGCGTCCGAGGTCATTTCAGGAGTTAACCTTTTCGATTGAGCCTCTAATAACGAGCATTAAACCATTTTTTACGATTATCCGAGGTTCGACGAATGCTGGTTTATGGCATACCGGAACCCCCAAATGTCTTCCGTTGCTACTCGGATTTTGCGTGGCCGCTTTATCTGACCCGAGGAACTTTCTATGTGATTTCCAGAGAATTTTGTTCCGTGACCCCGGAATCCCGAAAAAACGTGTATTTATACACTTCAATTTGAGCCGTTCGGGAAGTCGTACCGGACCCAGACTCTTTTTCTCCCGGTTATTCTATCATGCGTCCGAGGTCATTTAAGGAGTTAACCTATTCGATTCAGCCTCTAATAACGAGCATTAATTCATTTTCTACGATTATCCGAGAATCGACGAATGCTGGTTTATGGCATACCGACACCCCCAAATGTCTTCCGTTTCTACTCAAATTTTTCATGGCCGCTTTATCTGACTAGAGGAACTTTCTATGTGATTTCCGGAGAATTTTGTTCTGGGACCCTATAATCGCGAAAAACCGTGTATTATACACTTCAATTTGAGTCGTTCGGGAGGTCGTACCGGATCCAGTTTCTTTTTCTTCCGGTTTTTCTATCACGCGTAAGAGATCATTTAAGGAGTTAACCTATTCGATTCAGCCTCTAATAACGACCATTAAAGTAGCATTAATCCATTTTTCACGATTGTCCGAGATTTGACGAATGGTGGTTTATGGCATACCGGCACCCCCAAATGTCTTTCGTTGCTACTCAAATTTTGCGTGGCCGCTTTATCTGACCCGAGTAACTTTCTATGTGATTTCCGGAGAATTTTGTTCCGGAACCCTGAAATCCCAAAAAACCGTGTATTATACACTTCAATTTGAGCCGTTCGGGAGGTCGTACCGGATCCAGTTTCTTTTTCTTCCGATTTTTCTATCACGCGTCCGAAGTCATTTCAGGAGTTAATCGATTCGATTCAGTCTCTAATAACGAAGAATTAAACGAGCATTAATCTATTTTTCACGATTATCCGAGGTTCGACGAATGCTTGTTTATGGCATACCGGCACCCCCAAATGTCTCCGTTGATACTCAAATTTTGTGTGGCCGCTTTATCTGACCCGAGGAACTTTCTATGTGATTTCCGGAGAATTTTGTTCCGGGACCCTGGAATCCCGAAAAACCGTGTATTATACACTTCAATTTGAGCCGTTCGGGAGGTTGTATGACACGTCTGTCGCGTACCTGTCAAAAATAAACCAACTGGTTCCAACTAACTAATATAGCTAGGGAAGTCGGGTCGAATCCACAGAGAGGTAGGAACTTTTCTGCTAAACTAAGTTCACCAAGGTAACCAAAATGGGGGTTTGTAAATTGTGATTTCTAAACTAACAGAGTGAGGAAAAGAGAATTAAAAGGAAGGGGTTTAACAGATAAGGAAGAATAGCTAAGACAACGGTTCACCATAATCATCCGGTCGAGTAATCTAGGTTCTAGGTTAACGCAGTACAGTCCAAGGGGTAGCGAACGTCACCTTTCGGTCCTTAATTCACCCTAAAGTGTAAACAGTTTAACTTTCGCCCTCGCTGCAATACTCTATTGTTCGCTACTAGTCTCCCTCTTCCAACCTTTCGGTCCAGGTCAAGGTCCACTAAGAATAAGGGTCTAATTGCGTCGACTCAATCAGGCAATTACAGTTATTTGTAGCATTTAAACAACAAAGACGGTACCGATATTAGCCTAGTGATTCGATTACTCTCCCTTCAAGTCATGGATCCCCTACAGTCTTAGCATAGGGAATTAGCTACTCATAATTATCAAATTAACAATAACAATAACCAAATAATTAAGATTAAACATGACGAATAAACTAATTGATTGAACGATTAGCAAGCAAGGAGAGAGAAGGAATTTAAAACAATAAATACGATGAAGAAATAATTAAATTGATAATACCGAATCAAAGTGGCAAGGTAGAGAGTAGAATTCCCAAATGAACAGTGATAGGGTAACAGATGAAATGTACGTGGTAAAAGTGATAGCAGTAACGTAGTGTTCTGCTCAGTCTTATACTGTGAAAATGTTTAAAACCTAATCTATGGGCTGATTAACAAAACCCATAAAAGATTAGGCGGAAAAAGACTGAAAGCACACGAAAACCTCTCGATCGAGTAAAGAGATCACTCGATCGAGCTCCAAGTCACTCGATCGAGCTAGGGCAACCTCTCGATCGAGCACTGCTCGCTGGTCCTCCTCGATCGACTCCTTCAGCTGGTCGATCGACCAGTCTTGAGTATGTAAAGCATTCGACCGAGCACCAAAGTACTCGATCGAGCTATATAGGCGCATTCAGGACTTGAATTCCTTCCTTGACTCAGCTCATATGTCCTCCAAGTGTAAGATTCCTTAACTCCGGCTCCTTATTTCCCATGAATGCATACAATTGGGACAATTAAGGCTCGATTTAGCTCCTCCTCGGTCAGTTCCTGCAAATTACAATAAACGGACCAAAGTAGAATATTCGGGGGTATTTGTAGCCAGATGCTACATAAAAAGCACAGAAATGCGTGTAAAAATGAGGTGAAAACCTTATATAAAAGACACGCATCAAATCTCCCCAAACCAAACCTTTGCTTGTCCCCAAGCAAATATGAATGCAACTAAGGGTGAACAATAGAACGGGACCAACGCATCAGCTACAAATCATCCAATAAAACCAATTTAATGCAACAAAATGACAAAGTGGCAACTGAAAAGTGCAAACGAGTTAAATTAATGTTTCAATCTTACTGAACCGTCGACCTTGCAAGATTCAAAGATGTCGGACTCTCACGGGTCGCTCGTCACTCAAAATCAGGTATAGGGTGAGTATATATGTGAAAGATAGGAAGAAGCAAGACACTCACCTAACTCAACCTATAAGAACATGCATGCAATTAACATGAATAGAGCCTCTACAACCGTACATACGCATTCCAACCATACTAATGACCAAGACACGTGCCGAGGACTTACATTTGGTTAGTGAGGTAATGGGTAAGAAGGGGCTAAAATGAATTTGGATACGTGGGGTTAATAGCTAAGCTAGCTACAACGAATCCAAATATAGACTGCATCCCAACTTCGTACTTATAACAGTAAGATGAACGGTGCAAAATTATGCACAAAACTCATAAACACCAAAAATCATCAACTCCCCATAAAATATAAATAAGGCATGGGAGTGTGAAACATTGAGCAATTCTCATTCTTTTTCATTCCTCTTTTTTTCATTTTGAAATTTTTTCTCTTCTGTCTCTTTTTCGTTTTTTTTTTCTTTTCACTTTTTTCATTTTTTTTTTTTTTTTTTTCGTTTTCACAACTCAACACATTTTCTTCTTTCTTTCCCTTCAATTCTTCCACCATCTTCTGAAATCAGATGAAATAACCATATTGCAATAACACATTCCAAGAACTACTCGTTACTAGCTCAGCTAGGGTAGGAAATATTATAGAAAGTAGTTGATGGGCAAAAAGGCAATTTGGCTATGTGCGGCTCATGGGTAGAATGAAATAAGGGGGATTGCCTCTCCTAACACGTGTCACCATCCACAGACCGAATGCATACAGGTATTAAGAAGACTAGATTCATGCTTATGCAAATTAATGTTACATGTCTTAAAGAGAGTACTACTCACATCCTAGATAATACCGGTCATGAATGTCACCGGTTTAATAAGCTCTAACCTCAGAATGTAATGTAGCTTGCCGACAAAAGAATCAAGTCTATTCGTTCAGATAAAAGAGAAACAAAACTCGTAGATTGTGCACATAAACACGCCAGCTAAATGTCAAGAAAATGCAAGGCTCAAAATAAGGATTCAATGTAGCGTCAATGTTCAAACGTTCCGACTCAATTTAAACATGAAAATTTTGAAAATTTTTGAAGTTTTTGATTTTTATATGATTTTTAGAATTAATTAGAACAATAATGCATGCGGAAATAAGTAAACGTGCAAGCAAAAATGCAAGAAACATGCAGACATAGATATGGATGCATACCTCCCCAAACCAAACCGTACAATGCCCTCATTGTACCAAAAATAGGGAAAGAAATGCAAACTGAAAGGAAAGGGAGAAATGGAGTTGGGAAACTTACAAAACGTCATATAGCGGGACCTCCCCAAACCGACCATGAACATGGGAGGTCAAAGAAAGTCAAACAGCGGCTTTTCAGACGTAAAAACAGCGGCTGGAAGTCATAGCCACTCGATCGAGCGCCTGGAACAGCTCGATCGACTGATAACCCACTCGATCGAGTAGGTTTGGTTATGGATCTGGTCGATCGAGGACATCATCCCTCGATCGAGTGGTAGCCGCATCAGAAAGTGCTCGATCGAGCTCAAAAACCCTTCGATCGAGTACTTTTAGCCTGCAAAGGACGCATGAAAGCAAGGAAGGTACAGAAATTGTTCATAAAGCAGCGTCTAATGTTAACTTAAAGTTTAAAGGGAAGCAAATAACGGAAAAACAAATAGTTCAGCAAAAACACAAATAAAACTGTCCGGGCTGCCTCCCGGAGAGCGCTGGTTTAAGAGGTCCCGCACGACCTTTCTAGTATCAAGTTACTGGCGCGTCGAGCTCGTCGAAGTGCAGGACTTCAACGGGGTTGTCTGCTTCACTCGCCTCATAATAATGCTTCACGTATTGGCCGTTCACCTTGAATCTATGGCCCTCGGAGTCTTCAAGTTCTACGGATCCAAATTTGGTAACAGCTGTCACCGTGTATGGACCACTCCACCTGGACTTCAGCTTGCCAGGAAACAGCCTCAACCGGGCATTAAACAGCAATACCTTCTGCCCCACATGAAACTCCCGAGGTAGGATTCTCTTATCATGCCATCTCTTCGTCTTTTCCTTGTAAATGCGTGAGCTGTCATAGGCATTGAGCCTAAATTCCTCTAATTCATCAAGCTGCAAAAGACGATTCTGACCACACAGTTTAGGATCATAATTAAGCTCACGAATTGCCCACCAGGCCTTACATTCCAGCTCAACAGGTAAGTGACACGATTTCCCATAAACTAACCTATAAGGTGATGCACCAATTGGTGTCTTAAAGGCAGTTCTATAGGCCCATAATGTGTCATCTAGCTTAAGACTCCAGTCTTTCCGTGATTTAGAAACTACTTTAGACAAGATCTCTTTCAGCTCGCGATTAGAGACCTCTACCTGACCACTAGTTTGGGGATGATACCCCAAACCACGCCGGTGTTGGACACCAACTCTAGACAGTATGGAAGTAAGTTTCTTTTCCTTAAAATGCATCCCCCCATCACTAATGACGACCCTAGGGACACCAAAACGGGGGAATATGATCTTTTTGAACATCTTTATCACGGTCTTACCGTCACAATGAGGTGAAGCAATTGCCTCAACCCACTTTGACACATAGTCTACAGCTACTAAAATGTACCTATTACCTTTACTGGATGGGAACGGTCCTTGGAAATCGATGCCCCAGACATCGAAAACCTCAACCTCTAGGATGCCGTTTTGTGGCATCTCATGTCTCTTCGAAATATTCCCTGATCGTTGGCATGCATCACAAGCTGAAACAAAAGACTTGGCGTCAGCAAACAAAGAAGGCCAGTAAAAACCAGACTGAAGTACCTTAGCCACGGTGCGCGATGGACCGTGGTGACCACCATATGAAGAGGAGTGACAGCCTTCCAGGACTATTTTGGTCTCCCACTGCGGAATACACCGTCTGTAGAGACCGTCTGCACACTCCTTAAACAGGTAAGGATCATCCTAGAAGTACTGTTTAGCGTTATAGAGAAAACGCTTCTTCTGCTGAGAAGAAAGATCAGGCGGCAACTTGCCACTGACAACGAAGTTAGCTATATCTGCATACCAGGGTTCCTGGTCAACAATAGACGATATAACAGCAATTAAAGTATCGTCAGGAAAAGAATCATCAATGGGTAGAGGATCTTCCCCTTCTTGTCGCATCAGTCGCGACAAGTGATCAGCTACAACGTTCTCAGCTCCTTTCTTATCCTTAATCTGCAGGTCAAACTCCTGAAGAAGGAGTATCCATCTCAGTAGCCGCGGTTTAGCCTCCTTCTTAGCAAGGAGATGCCTCAAAGCTGCATGGTCAGTAAAAACAGTGACTTCTGACCCAACTAAATAAGTACGAAACTTTTCTAAGGCATAAACTACAGCTAAGAGTTCCTTCTCAGTGGTAGTGTACTTCACTTGAGCCTCATCCAGAGTTCGGCTCGCATAGTAAATAGCATTCAAGGCTTTGTCTTTCCTTTGGCCTAGCACCGCTCCTAGTGCATAGTCACTCGCGTCGCACATGATCTCGAACGGCAAGTCCCAGTTGGGAGGCTGTATGATCGGCGCGGAGACTAAGGCCTGCTTTAACCTGTTAAAAGCAGAAAGACAAGCATCAGTAAAAACAAAAGGGGCATCTTTAAGCAACAGCTGTGTAAGTGGTTTAGCAATTTTGGAGAAATCCTTGATGAACCGGCGATAAAAGCCAGCGTGACCAAGGAAGCTCCTCACCCCCGTAACATTAACGGGAGGTGGTAATTGCTGAATCACTTCCACCTTTGCTTTGTCAACTTCTATTCCCCTATCAGAAACTAAGTGCCCTAAGACAACTCCCTCGTTGACCATAAAGTGGCACTTCTCCCGATTCAAAGACAAGATTAACCTCAATACAAATACGCAACACTTTCTCAAGGTTAGACAGACAGTTAGAAAAATCACTTCCATAAACACTGAAATCGTCCATAAAAACTTCCATGATAGACTCAATATACTCTGAAAATATCCCCATCATACACCTTTGGAAGGTGGCAGGGGCATTGCACAAACCAAAAGGCATTCTGCGGTACGCAAAAACGCCCTTGGGACAGGTAAATGTAGTCTTGGCTTGATCGTCTGGGTGGATAGGGATCTGGAAGAACCCTGAATACCCATCTAAATAGCAGAAAAACTTATGTGAAGCTAACCTTTCTACCATTTGATCAATAAAGGGAAGGGGGAAGTGGTCTTTCTTGGTGGCGGCATTCATTGTCTCGTAGTCTATGCACATCCGCCAACCAGTCACTACTCGGGTAGGTATTAATTCATTTTTCTCATTCTTAACTACAGTTGTCCCTCCTTTCTTCGGGACTACCTGTACTGGGCTTACCCATCTAGAATTACCTACCGAATAGATAATATCTGCATCTAGCAGCTTCATTACCTCTGCCATCACAACATCCTGCATCTTCTGGTTCAGCCGACGCTGACCCTGCCTGCAAGGTTTGTGATCCTCCTCCAGCTCTATCCTGTGCATACAAATATCGGGACTAATCCCCGTGATATCATCCAGTGAATAGCCCATTGCCTTCCTGTTTTTCTTAAGTACAGCTAACAAAGAAGTTAGCTGATCATCACTAAGCTTGGCACTAACGATGACGGGATACTGTTCTGTATCGTCTAAAAAAGCATATTTAAGATGAGATGGGAGAGGCTTACGTTCCGGTACCTTTACCTCAATGGAGCAAAGAGTGCTGATCATCTGTTCCACCTGCTCTCCCTCACGCTCATCTAAATCATCAACAAGTAAATCCAATGCAGCGTCATCGTCCTCGGGCCTTCTTGCACACTCATCAAAAAGCATGAGAGCTTCCAGTGGGTCCTTCATAAAAGAACCCGACCAGAAGTCATAAATAGACTCATCAATGATATCGACCGAATAGCAAGTGTCCTCTATCATTGGGTGGGCTAAAGTGCGAGGCAAACTAAATGTGATAGCGTCATCCCCTACTGCGAGAGTCAGACGCCCTTGTCTGACATCAATAACGGCCCCAGCTGTACAAAGGAACGGTCTTCCTAAAATAATCTGGGTCCGGGCGTCCTCAGCTATATCCAAAACAATGAAATCTAAGGGGATGTAAAGCTTGCCTATTTTCACAGGCACATCCTCCAAGACACCTAAAGGTCTCCTAACAGATCTATCAGCCATTTGTAGGGTAATGTTAGTCACCTTGAAGTGACTCATCTTCAATTGCTTGCAAACAAGAAGAGGCATGACACTGACGCTAGCGCCTAAATCACAAAGGGCGTTATCAATAACCAAATTACCTATGACACAGGTAATAGAGAAGCTGCCCGGGTCTTTCATTTTTGGAGGGGCCTTATTTAACAGTAGGTTACTAGACTCTTCCATAAACGAAACTGTCTCAAATTCGCTCAAATTCCTCTTACGCGTCACAATATCCTTCATAAATTTAGCGTAAGTAGGAACCTGAGTGACAAGTTCAGAGAAAGGAACAGTTACCTGAAGGTTCTTCACGATATCCACGAACTTACCGTACTGTTGCTCGATCCTTGCGTCCTTCAGACGACTTGGGAAGGGTACCCTGGTAGCAATGAGCGGTGCCGCAACCTTTCCTTTACCCTTATCAATGCGTGACGTCTCCACAGCAGGGGAAGATGACACGGTGGTGGTACTGGGCAGTAAATTGGAATTTCCGCCACTTACAGCACTGGATCGAACACTTTCACTGGTCGATCGACCAGTTTCTCCTTCAACATCACTCGATCGACCTGTCTTGATGCTCGATCGAGTGTCTTCTTCAGCATAGTCTCTCGATCGAGTGACTTGGAGTTCTTTATTTCTCGATCGACCGCCATCTTGTCACTTGATCGAGTGATTTGGATGATTAGAGCTGCTCGATCGAGTGGATGAGTTGCTCGATCGAGTGGTGACTTCACACGCAGCAAGCATTTCCTGCAGGAACTCGTCTAAATCATCGTCTGAATCATCATTAGCTGCCAATATTTTGTCTTCTTCATGATGGAAGTTCATTGCACTGGCTGGGTCACAAATTGGAGGAAACTTGGCTTGATCCGTGGCACTGTGTTTGTGCGACTTGTTCCTTCAATTTCGATATAATCGAATCAGATTTCGTGTGACATACTCAAAGATAATGGACTTCAACTCGGCAATTTCTTCTCTTGAAGAGGGAGAAGCCGGTCGTGATACTGGCGTAGAAGGGGCGGCAACGCTCTTTATCTCTTCATATAGCTGGGAGAAAGGAACTCCCTGCTTGAACTTCTTATATGCGAGAGCGCGCTCTATACTCGCTACACATTCGTAGAGATCGTGCCCTTCTTCACCACATCTTCCACATGGCTCTGTATGCTCTGTAATCGTAGGCATCTTGGCAACGGCTAATTCTGCAAAACTTATCAAAACTTGCAAAAAGTGAGATCAGCCTCAAGGAATAAATTCCTTGAGACAAAAGACAAACTTAATTTAAGCAACAAAATTGCGCCACCTCCCCGGCAACGGCGCCAAAATTTGACACGTCTGTCGCGTACCTGTCAAAAATAAACCAACTGGTTCCAACTAACTAATATAGCTAGGGAAGTCGGGTCGAATCCACAGAGAGGTAGGAACTTTTCTGCTAAACTAAGTTCACCAAGGTAACCAAAATGGGGGTTTGTAAATTGTGATTTCTAAACTAACAGAGTGAGGAAAAGAGAATTAAAAGGAAGGGGTTTAACAGATAAGGAAGAATAGCTAAGACAACGGTTCACCATAATCATCCGGTCGAGTAATCTAGGTTCTAGGTTAACGCAGTACAGTCCAAGGGGTAGCGAACGTCACCTTTCGGTCCTTAATTCACCCTAAAGTGTAAACAGTTTAACTTTCGCCCGCCGCAATAATACTATTGTTCGCTACTAGTCTCCCTCTTCCAACCTTTCGGTCCAGGTCAAGGTCCACTAAGAATAAGGGTCTAATTGCGTCGACTCAATCAGGCAATTACAGTTATTTGTAGCATTTAAACAACAAAGACGGTACCGATATTAGCCTAGTGATTCGATTACTCTCCCTTCAAGTCATGGATCCCCTACAGTCTTAGCATAGGGAATTAGCTACTCATAATTATCAAATTAACAATAACAATAACCAAATAATTAAGATTAAACATGACGAATAAACTAATTGATTGAACGATTAGCAAGCAAGGAGAGAGAAGGAATTTAAAACAATAAATACGATGAAGAAATAATTAAATTGATAATACCGAATCAAAGTGGCAAGGTAGAGAGTAGAATTCCCAAATGAACAGTGATAGGGTAACAGATGAAATGTACGTGGTAAAAGTGATAGCAGGAACGTAGTGTTCTGCTCAGTCTTATACTGTGAAAATGTTTAAAACCTAATCTATGGGCTGATTAACAAAACCCATAAAAGATTAGGCGGAAAAAGACTGAAAGCACACGAAAACCTCTCGATCGAGTAAAGAGATCACTCGATCGAGCTCCAAGTCACTCGATCGAGCTAGGGCAACCTCTCGATCGAGCATCGTCATTTGGTCCTCCTCGATCGACTCCTTGGTGGTCGATCGACCAGTCTTGAGTATGTAAAGCATTCGACCGAGCACCAAAGTACTCGATCGAGCTATATAGGCGCATTCAGGACTTGAATTCCTTCCTTGACTCAGCTCATATGTCCTCCAAGTGTAAGATTCCTTAACTCCGGCTCCTTATTTCCCATGAATGCATACAATTGGGACAATTAAGGCTCGATTTAGCTCCTCCTCGGTCAGTTCCTGCAAATTACAATAAACGGACCAAAGTAGAATATTCGGGGGTATTTGTAGCCAGATGCTACATAAAAAGCACAGAAATGCGTGTAAAAATGAGGTGAAAACCTTATATAAAAGACACGCATCATTGTACCAGATCCAGTTTCTTTTTCTTCCGGTTTTTCTATCACGCGTCCGAAGTCATTTCAGGAGTTAAGCAATTTGATTCAGCCTGTAATAACGAGCATTAAACGAGCATTAATCAGTTTTTTACCTTTATCCGAGGTTCGACGAATGCTGGTTTATGGCATACCGGCACCCCAAAATGTCTTCTGTTGCTACTCAGTTTTTGGGTGGCCGCTTTATCTGACCCGAGGAACTTTCTATGTAATTCCCGAAGAATTTTGTTCCGGGACCCTGGAATCCCGAAAAACCGTGTATTATACACTTCAATTTGAGCCGTTGGGGAGGTCGTACCGGACCCAGTTTCTTTTTCTCCCGGTTTTCTATCACGCGTCCTAGGTCATTTCAGGAGTTAACCTATTCGATTCAGCCTCTAATAACGAGCATTAAACGAGCATTAATTTATTTTTTACGATTATCCGAGGTTCGACGAATGCTGGTTTATAGTATACCGACACCGCAAATGTCTTCCGTTGCTACTCAAATTTTGCGTGGCCGCTTTATCTGACCCGAGAAACTTTCCATGTGATTTCCGGAGAATTTTGTTCCGGGACCCTGGAATCCCGAAAAACCGTGTATTATACACTTCAATTTGAGCCGTTCGGGAGGTCGTACCGGATGCAGTATTTTTTCTTTCGGTTTTCTATCACGTGTTCGAGGTCATTTCAGGAGTTAACGTATTCGATTGAGTCTCTAATAACAAGCATTAAACGAGCATTAATCCATTTTTTACGATTATCCGAGGTTCGTTGAATGTTGGTTTATGGCATAACGGCACCCCCAAATGTCTTCCGTTGCTACTCAAATTTTGCGTGGCCGATTAATCTGACCCGAGGAACTTTCTATGTGATTTCCGGAGAATTTTGTTCCAGGACTCTTGAATCCCGAAAACAGTGTATTATACACTTCAACTTGAGCCGTTCGGGAGGTCGTACCGGATCCAGTTTCTTTTTCTTTCGGTTTTCTATCACGTGTTCGAGGTCATTTAAGGAGTTAACGTATTCGATTCAGCGTCTAATAACGAGCATTAAACGAGCATTAATCCATTTTCAGGATTATCCGAGATTCGACGAATGCTGGTTTATGGCATACCGGCACCCCCAAATGTTTTCCATTGCTACTCAGATTTTGCGTGGCCGCTTTATCTGACCCGAGGAACTTTCTTTGTGATTTCCGGAGAATTTTGTTACGAGACCCTGGAATCCCGAAAATAGTGTATTATACACTTCAATTTGAGCTGTTCGGGAGGTCGTACCGGACCCAGTTTTTTTTCTTCCGGTTTTTCTATCACGCGTACGAGGTCATTTCAGGAGTTAACCTATTCGATTCAGCCTTTAATAAAGAGCATTAAACGAGCATTAATCCATTTTTCACGATTATCCAAGGTTCGACGAATGCTGGTTTATGGCATACCGGCACCCCCAAATGTCTTCCGTTGCTACTCAAATTTTGCGTGGCCGCTTTATCTGACTCGAGTAACTTTCTATGTGATTTCCGGAAAATTTTGTTCCGGGACCCTGGAATCACGAAAAACCGTGTATTATACACTTCAATTTGAGTCGTTCGTAAGGGCGTACCGGACCCAGTTTCTTTTTCTTCCGGTTTTTCTATAACGCGTACGAGGTCATTTCAGGAGTTAACCTATTCGATTCAGCCTCTAATAACGAACATTAAACGACCATTAATCCATTTTTTACGATTATCCAAGGTTCGACGAATGTTGGTTTATGGCATACCGGCACCCCCAAATGTCTTCCGTTGCTACTCAGATTTTGCGTGGCCGCTTTATCTAACTCGAGGAACTTTCTATGTGATTTCCGGAGAATTTTGTTCCGGGACCCTGGAATCCCGAAAAACCGTGTATTATACACTTCAATTTGAGCCGTACGGGAGGTCGTACCGGATCCAGTTTTTTTTCTTCCGGTTTTTCTATCATGCGTCCGAAGTCATTTCAGGAGTTAACCTATTCGATTCAGCCTCTAATAACGAACATTAAACGAGCATTAATCCATTTTTCACGATTATCCGAGGTTCGACTAATGCTGGTTTATGGCATACGGGCACCCCCAAATGTCTTCGGTTGCTACTCAAATTTTGCGTGGCCGCTTTATCTGACCCGAGGAACTTTTTATGTGATTTCCGGAGAGTTTTGTTCCGGGACCCTGGAATCCCGAAAAACAGTGTATTATACACTTCAATTTGATCCGTTCGGGAGGTCGTACCGGATCCAGTTTCTTTTTCTTTCGGTTTTTCTATCTCGTGTTCGAGGTCATTTAAGGAGTTAACCTCTTCGATTCAGCCTCTAATAACGAGCATTAACCATTTTTTACGATTATCCGAGGTTCGACGAATGCTGGTTTATGGCATAACGGCACCCCCAAATGTCTTCCGTTGCTACTCAAATTTTTTGTGGCCACTTTATCTGACCCGAGGATCTTTCAATGTGATTTCCGGAGAATTTTGTTCTAGGACTCTGGAATCCCGAAAAACCGTGTATTATACACTTCAATTTGAGCCGTTCAGGAGGTCATGCCGGGCCTAATTTCTTTTTCTCCCGGTTTTTCTATCACGCGTCCGAGGTCATTTCAGGAGTTAACCTATTCGATTCAACCTCTAATAACGAGCATTAAACCAGCATTAATCCATTTTCACGATTATCCGAGATTTGACAAATGTTGGTTTATGGCATACCGACACCCCCAAATGTCTTCCGTTGCTGCTCAAATTTTGCGTGACAGCTTTATTTGACCCGAATAACTTTCTATGTGATTTTCGGAGAATTTTGTTCCGGGATCCTGGAATCCCGAAAAACCGTGTATTATACACTTCAATTTGAGCCGTTCGGAAGGTCGTACCGGACCCAGTTTCTTTTTCTTCCGGTTTTTCTATCACGCGTACGAGGTCATTTCAGGAGGTAACCTATTCGATTCAGCCTCTAATAACGAGCATTAAACGAGCATTAATCCATTTTTCACGATTATCCAAGGTTCGACGAATGCTGGTTTATGGCATACCAGCACCCCCAAATGTCTTTCGTTGCTACTCAGATTTTGTGTGGCCGCTTTATCTGACCCGAGGAACTTTCTATGTGATTTCCGGAGAATTTTGTTCCGGGACCCTGGAATCCCGAAAAACAGTGTATTATACATTTCAATTTGAGCCGTTCGGGAGGTCGTACCGGACCCAGTTTCTTTTTCTTCCGGTTTTTCTATCACGCGTACGAGCTTATTTCAGGAGTTTACCTATTCGATTCAGCCTCTAATAACGAACATTAAACGAGCATTAATCCATTTTTCACGATTATCCGAGGTTCGACGAATGCTGGTTTATGGCATACCGGCACCCCCAAATTAAATGTCTTCCGTTGCTACTCAAATTTTGCGTGGCCGCTTTATCTGACCCGATGAACTTTTTATGTGATTTCCGGAGAGTTTTGTTCCGGGACCCTGGAATCCCGAAAAACAGTGTATTATACACTTCAATTTGCGCCGTTCGGGAGGTCGTACCGGATCCAGTTTCTTTTTCTTTTGGTTTTTCTATCATGTGTTCGAGGTCATTTCAAGAGTTAACCTATTCAATTAAGCCTCTAATAACGAGCATTAATCCATTTTTTACGATTATCCGAGGTTCGATGAATGCTGGTTTATGGCATAACGGCACCCCCAAATGTCTTCCGTTGCTACTCAAATTTTTTGTGGCCACTTTATCTGACCCGAGGAACTTTCTATGTGATTTCCGAAGAATTTTCATCCAGGACTCTGGAATCCCGAAAAACCGTGTATTATACACTTCAATTTGAGCCGTTCAGGAGGTCGTGTCGGACCTAATTTCTTTTTCTCCCGGTTTTTCTATCACGCATCCGAGGTCATTTCAGGAGTTAACCTATTTGATTCAGCCTCTAATAACGAGCATTAAACGAGCATTAATCCATTTTCACGATTATCCGAGATTCAACGAATGCTGGTTTATGGCATACTGGCACCCCCAAATGTCTTCCGTTGCTACTCAGATTTTGCGTGGCCGTTTTATCTGACTTGAGGAACTTTCTATGTGATTTCCGGAGAATTTTGTTCCGGGACCCTGGAATTCCGAAAAACAGTGTATTATAACACTTCAATTTGAGCCGTTCGGGAGGTCGTACCGGACCCAGTTTCTTTTTCTTCCGGTTTTTCTATCACGCGTACGAGGTCATTTCAGGAGTTAACCTATTCGATCCAGCCTTTAATAACGAGCATTAAACGAGCATTAATCCATTTTTAAAGATTATCCAAGGTTCGACGAATGCTGGTTTATGGCATACCGGCACCCCCAAATGTCTTCCGTTGCTACTCAAATTTTGCGTGGCCGCTTTATGTGACCCGAGTAACTTTCTATGTGATTTGCAGAGAATTTCGTTCCGGGACCCTGGAATCCCGAAAAACCGTGTATTATACACTTCAATTTGAGCCGTTCGAGAGGTCGTACCGGATCCAGTTTTTTTTTCTTCCGGTTTTTCTATCACGCGTCCGAAGTCATTTCTGGAGTTAACCTATTCGATTCAGCCTCTAATAACGAACAATAAACGAGCATTAATCCATTTTTCACGATTATCCCAGGTTCGACGAATGCTGGTTTATAGCATACCGGCACCCCCAAATGTCTTCCGTTGCTACTCAAATTTTGCGTGGCCGCTTTATCTGACCCGAGGAACTTTCTATGTGATTTCCGGAGAATTTTATTCCGGGACCCTGAAATCCCGAAAAACCGTGTATTATACACTTCAATTTGAGCCGTTCGGGAGGTCGTACCGGACCCAGATTCTTTATTCTATGTCAATTTATTCTATGTCAATTTATTAGAAAGAGAAAATAATAAAGAAGATTATTTGTTCTTTTGAACGACATGAGAGTGGAGCTCTATATTTAATTAGAACAATGATGCTAATGAGTTATAAGAGAACATGTTTTGACTATTGTGAGAAGTCTAATATGTATAATTATAGTTGCTTCAATGTAACTTATGCAGCTAAGTACATTTTGTTTGTGTATTCATTACCAAAGTTATCATTCACTTTTGGTGAAGTGCCTAAGGTGCAATATTAAGAATTGCACTATGTTGGATATCTAGAAAGATATTGGATCGACCAAAAGGTAATAACGATCGACAAGGTGAGTACTATACATTTCCACCTTTAATGGTGATCTTGTTTTAAGTCTATTGTGAAGACTATTATAACCTTGTCTATTGTGTAAGCATATTATATTGCTCTTAATCTTGCATGGTAAGATGCAGGGTGATTGTGAAGCTATTATTAGCTACTACTTAATTTTGGGGGCATGGTGTTTTGCCTAATGTTTATCTTTAGCATAATGCTCACATCAACTTAATAATGCTAAAATAATGTGTATAATGACTTGCAGATTTACACATTTTATGCAGATTTGAGATTTGAGAAAGTTGATAGAGAATAATATGCTCACAAATTATTATCTTTGTGAAATTTGAGTGAAGCATATTTAAGCTAATGAACTAAGAAAGAAAGAAGTCATAGAAATGTCGAGGGGAATGGGGGCAAAAGCCTATTAGTTGAGGAATTTGTGGTGAATATCGGAACTTGCTATGCAAGAATGGTCTAACGAAGCCATAGATAACTCATACTTGTGTACACATCTCATTTCTATGACATGTACACTATTTTGGAAGGTTGAGCATTAAGCATATAGCTCTTAATGGTCTTATAGCCCAAAATTGGGTGGTCCTTGTGAGACGGACTTGATGAGATCACCGTAATGATGGAGGTTGAGATATTTCTCTTAATGAATCTATATCCTTTTATTTGGGTGGTCCTATTGAGAAGGACTTGATGGATTCACCGCAATGTTGAAAGGTTGAGCCTTAGAGCTTTTAATGAATCTATATCCCTTTATTTGGGTGGTATTATTGAGAAGGACATGATGGATTCACCGCTATATTGAGAGGTTGAGTCTTGGAGCTCTTAATGATTCTATAGCTCATGCGTGAGTGGTTTATATGGAGATAGACTTTTTGGAATCACCTACGTGAGTGTGAAGGATTGGCCCGCTTCTATGAGAGATTAGGCTATCTCTCTAGAGCACTCGTGAGAATCCCAAGGTTCATTTGGCCATAAATTTGTTGAATTGTATCGCGGAACTCGTCTGGAACTTAAGGTGAGATATGTGTTTGGAATTTACCCCGGAGTCTAGGAGTTCAAGATTCGTTCACTCTCTAGGTGATGAAAGAATTGTTCCATTTCACTATGTGTTAGTTCAAATCGAAAGATATTAATGCTTAAGTATCAATACTTATTAATATGCTCGGAATTTTGTCTATCATTTGCATTAGTGGAGGATCGTTGGAAGTAATGAAAAGGCTAGTAATGTTGTCTAAATAGTCCCTCCGATCCAGACAGATGGTAACACTTACCTAAAATGGATGAACCACACCAATGGTAACATACCATATTTGGCATGAAAAATGACTAAATTACCCTTACATCCACTACTTATTTACAACTTACCACTCACTCACCTACTCACCAACTACTTATTTAATCCACCTAAATCAATGTGGCCCCAATCAAACTTTCCTACTTTACCCCTCACCTATACACCTTTTCTTAAATAACCACTTTTTCCCTACGTTACCATTTGTCTGGATCGGAGGGAGTACATTACATCATAGAGAAGCCTTCCATTTTCCTCGTAAGAGAATCTCTACACTTTCTTCACTACTTGCATGATTATAGCCACTAACTCCATGTTTTTGGCCCATGTTCATGGTGGTGGTTAGGTCACTAACTTTGTGGTTATGGTGCTAATTAACCACTATAAATAGAGAAGTGTAGTCATTTGAGAAATACACATCTTCATATATCTTTACTACCTTCTCTATGATAATTTTGAGCATACCATATGAGTTCCAACTCCTAATAGTTGAGTACACAACTTTTAGAAGTGTTGTGTGACCTTGGGAGACGACGCATATATCGATTTGTACCGTAGTCGGGGCGATTTCGTTTCTCATTTAGTGTCCTTCATACCACGACACAACAACATATTTTCTCTCAATATATGTTCGCCCCTATAGTGACCTATATTTCCAACACAGGTTGGGTTAGTTTTGTAGGTCTAAAGTCTAAACTCAATCCATTCATATGTCAAAGGGGTATAAATGTGCTATCGAGCGCTTTTTCTTTCAATTTTCAAAATGGTTTAGCTTTATGTAAAAAGATAAAATTTGTGTAAAATCGCCTTTACACAAATATTTACAATTACGGTAAAAGTATGTGTACAATATGTCAATGCAATGAACATAAGTGAAAGGTAAAAAGAAATCTACATAGTATAAAAGTTGAGTTTTTTCCTGGCTTCCTATTGGCTCCCCTATTCTAGGAATAAAAATATTATTTTAAATGTGGTCCCTACCATTATTACCTTAACTTTAATTGTGATTTCATTTCATTTCCTAAGAATTTAAGATGGACAACTTGCCAGAACAATTTATTTAAGCAAATAATAGAGTAAATATGAAAATTATAAACATTTACCTCTTAAAAGGTCTGATACCAGCACTAAAAAATTATTTATGTAAAAAATATTTATAGAAAAAACAAATAATATGACCATAATTATAAATAATAATAAAAAAGTAAAATCAAAACTAAAAAACGGAATAATAAAATTTATTTTTTACATGCATATTTGTATTCAATGTTATCAAATATGAATCCTAACATGCATGGAGTTTAAATTTTCCTCCATAAGAAGCAAATACTTGATATCCACAAAAAAAAAAATATTTTACTCTGTAAGAGTTGCATAAGTAAAACTTTATATTATAGGGCATATATGATAGACAACCAAACATTAACAAACCTATAGATTGGATCAAATACTTAAATTATATGATACATATAAATTGAGACATTAGAGACAAAAGACTTGAAAAGAGAATTTGGTATTTGCATAAATGAATTTGGAGTTTTTTACCAATTAGCTGAACAAAAGACTTGAAAAGAGAATTTTGGAAACAAATACTACGTACTAATGTACTATGTTGCTTGCGGCGCACAAAAAATGAAGAATGGGTTGTTTAGGGGATGAATGAACTAGGGCTTACACAAAAAATACTAGGTTTACTTTGTATTGTGTAGATCACTTTTATAGGTAGCTAAATAGATTAATGAGCTAATGGGCTTAAATAAAAAGTTATTTATACTTACTTCGTATAATCGTATTTACTAGACTTTGCAAATACTGTGGGGGTCAAGCATTTGGTTTATATTTTGGGTAGATTGGATTAGATAGGCTCATATAATAAACTAGATTAGGCTTATCTAGACCCGCTAAATCGATCAAGTGCACGAATATGGATTCGATCATTCGCATTTGGATAAAATATGGGAGGGGTCAATTTCTGATTTGTAAAATACGTGTGTCATTTATGGTTCGGGCTTATTTCAGGTTTGTAAAGTACGGGTTTATACACGTTCGGGTAAATATGAATTGAGCAAACTTCGGGTTTATAAGGGTTTCAGGTAAGCAAGTCATATTATTGCAGTTTTACAAAGGTCATAAAAATATAGTTATTCTTAATTTTTATAGTTATGTAGTTTAACACTCCGTATAAAAAAATAGTAAGAAAACCGATTTTTTGTCTATACTACATTGCTGTATTTATCGGTTGTTAAATGTATGTGATAAAACGTTACTATATTTATATTGTAACTATTTGAGCAATTGATGATCATTTCTTTAGTAGTACCGATGTTTGGAGGTGATTAATTATGTAATCACGCTCATTTATATGCCTGATCGCGCTAAAAAATGTAAAATGACGCTTGCGTGACTTAATCACGCTTATCTATATGCTCATATTTTTAATAATAGTGTCTGTTATTATGACCCGTGCATTTTTTGCACGGGTTTAAAACTAGTAGTAGAAAAAAGTGAAAGTAAATTAAGGGAATGAGGAATTAAATATTTAAATGATGGTTTACTATACATACGAAAATTTGAAAAAATTACAAAATAATCTTGTTTTCATTTTCTAGCCAAAATTGTTTTGGGTGATCGGAATTCATATTTGAAATATTTTTTTCAAACGGACCCAAATTTACAATTTATCTTTTTTGAAAAAATACATTGGTTTGTAAAGAATCGTTGTCCCAGTCAATGATTCATGGGTTTAAATATTAACTAGATCATTTATTCACAATTTAAAATAACTGATCCTATTTAACAACATTAACTTACAGCCTCAATGTCTCCCGCAATTTACGTGGTAAAGATCAAGGAGGGTTGGATACTTGGATGTACCGCAGGCCGCAGCCTAACCCCTGTTATAACAACACAACAATGAAGTTCAACTTATCTAAATTATCTATGGCAAAATGCGGGCACAAAAGTTCAAATTAGACCATTGTATATATGTCCGTCACAAGCAAGATGGTCTGATATATATAAACTAACAACGATACAACTATGCTTAGTCATTTTATCAACCATTATACAACCAAATTACCCCTGAACTTGTTAGATAGCATGGGTCACAACCTCACAGGCATTTGAACAAAAGGTTAGCCATCAACTTTTTAATGCTCCACAAAAAATTCCTTAAATGTAGCCTTGGAACGAACATGTGATGAAGACAAACGAGTCCTCTTCAAAATGTATCTCGCTGTTGTTATCACTCGATTCCTAAAAAAACATCATTGTTGGAAGACATTCTGAAATGTAACTCGTAAGCTAAATAGATATGTTCTCAAATACACGGCGAGAGCTTTTGTTAGTTACAACGATACCTCATACCTGTGTATGGCTGAAAATGCTACCGTGGTGCTAAGGTAGTCTTTAATATAAGTGGTACTCCGTATTAGTTAGTCACTACCAAGACAACCTGAGTTTGATCTCAAGCTCATATGGAGGTGAAATTAATCGAGGGGATTCAAAGCCTTCAACTTTAATGCTTTTTAAGGGATCCTTCCAGCAATGCACTTTTTTCCTGAGGATGCTCAAGATCAACTGCCAAAATAAAACGATTCGCAAATTAAGATGTTAAGGCACTTGGGTTTCATACTAGAACCCCAGATGGGAAGTCATAGTCCCGTCCCTCAACTGCTCAGGATTCAAGACTATAGTAAAACCTACATAACATAAATCGGCTTCAAGATATGTATACAATTTTAGCACAACGAGATGGTCAGCATGGAAGTGTAATCACATGAACTACTCATACTTTTATTTCAGAAAAAATGGCCATATACAAGTGAGATCTCTTGGTTTTTACTACTCAGTAGATAATCGCCAATTCATAATATACTAGCAAACCCATCTTCCTACCCCAAGTAACTCACCATATAAGGGAACTTGAACTCAGAATACAGGAATTGTGGAGATTATAATCGTAGAGGAGGAAGGGGAGTCGACCTAGAAAATGGGTCGGTATGAGTTGGGCCAATTCTAATATAGGTCATTTAGGGTACGTTTGAATTCTGGTTGGTCATTCAGATTCAAGTAACTTAGGAGACTATTATTTCTTCCTTGTAAAGGTAATGGTAAATTTAGGATAAGCAAAATCAAGATCGATTTGGGTCGGCTAGAGTGAGGAGAAATATTTGTGTTTGTAAAGGTAATGGTAAATTGGGTCACTTTCGACCAGTTTTGACGAGGCAAGAGGAGAGGGGTAATAGTCACCCAGCTGCCCCCTAAGGTAATGCCTTATCCAAAGGGGTAAAGTTGATACTTCTTTCCTTCAAATCCAAGTGCCAGATCCCGTTTCTTCGTGAGAGGAATTTAAACTAAGGCCGCTCCACCACTATACGGCTATACCCATCCATACACAAGATAACAAAAGTTGTCAATTGAATTTAATAGGCTATCAAACTATCAAAGCATATATAACAGACAGAACATACTTGTTATTGAAAGCACATGCAACATAGCATACCTGGATGACTGAATTCTGGAAAATTGTTGTTATTGACAGCACATCAGGGTGGCAACACCAAAACAGTCCATCCAGAAACGCCTTAAGTGAAGATTCTGTAGAATTCCATGCACGTGTTTCACGCAGCTTTAACTCTCTGAGTTTGTATGGTGACCAAGTAACAACATTGTTCAGTTGGTCCTCCTCTTCTACCATAGTCTATAATAATGCAAACATAATCTTCGTTAATTTCATCCATAGTTACACTACTACGTAAGACTGTAAGACAATTAGGCCCAGATGCCAGCTCAGAAACAATATCATCTGTTATGGAAACCGAACAAATCTCCAGCTTTCTCAAGTTTTTCAATGCAACCACATTCATCTTCCACGGCCACGATAAATCAAAACTACTACCAGTAAAAACAAATTCTTGAAGCGGAGATGCTAGGTAGGATTCCGTTGTTCCACTACCACAGCCTTCGATTCCATCAACTTTCCTCATCCAAGGAAGTGAAATGCTATCAAGGTGTTTACTACATGTAATATCTAATTCAACCAAGGGGCAGAATGAGATAATTCTTTGGAGCATATTGTCATCTACATCTGTCGACTCTAAAGTCAAATATTCGAGAGAGACGAGCTCCATAGTCTCATAATATGGCAGCTCAATCTGCACACATTCCAAATATTTCAGCGATTTAGCACAAAATAGAATCTCAGGCAGCCGGTATATAATTTCACTATCAACCTCGATTTCCAATTTCTGGATTTGGTTTTGCACAGCGATCATTATCCATTTGTCAATAAAGGACTCTAGCTTTTTATCATTCATACTAACCATAAGATACATCTCTCTTATTCTATACTTCTGCGAAAAGTATCTTTGCATGGTCTTGTCTACAAACCGAACAAAACGTTGAACTGAATCATCATCGTACACGGAAGTAGAATACTGAAATTCCCTAAAGAACTGAGGCCGAAAATCCAAAACCGGAATGGACGACCAAGCTCCATACCACCTCTTAGACAATACGCTAGCACGACCAGCCTCTTTGGTATCGAGCATTGAGAGAGTAGTATGCACGATAAAATCTGGAACCTCCGAAATTCTATCAATTGTACCCCTTTTCATCTTTGCTACATTTTCCTCAAACCCCATGATATTTTCACGGGAATTTCGTCGAACAGTTGGCGTGCACTATCAAAATTCCTAATCTTTTGCAAATCTAACAAATACCCAGTTCACAGTTCTTGATCATATCCTTATAACAAATTAAAATTCAGAAATACCTAACTTAAATGACTAGATACCATAGTTATGCAAAAGAAAAAAAGAATGGAAGATTAGATAACATATACCAGAGTATAGTTTTAAGTAGATTTGGCAAACGGGTAATTGGGTTGGATTCAGGTCGAGTCAATCAAATCGAAAAATAAATACACTCGAGTTGGTCCAAAAATAAATATAGGCGAGTACGTAGATCAATAGCATACAGAAATGTACTCGGACAATATACGGAGTAATTCCATAGTCGGGTACAAACTACAATTTTAAACAAAGCTAATACGATGCCAGTTTTATAGGAAACGTCATTCCATCGCAAAAGAAGCCCACCACTTAGATCAACAGCATCAAAACCACAAGAAAGGGAAACAGGCGATTTAGTTAGTCTTAAACAAAATAGAGACGCTGTAGTTGTGGACAACATTTCAGATATGGAACAACAGGATGTCCGTGTCACCAAAGTCCCTACTATTCCAACACACAGTCTTGATTTTCCACCCAGTGGCGAGTTCACAACAGGAACACGCATGAATCCAGGTCTAGATACACATATTTAAGATTTTCTTCTGTAAGCTAAACTTGGCACCAGGACAGTCTAAACCTCATCTCAATTTCTGATGTTTTCGAGAGTAAGCTTGAGCAATCCGCACCTTCAACTTCGATGCTTCTCAGGGGATGTGTATAGCAATGCACTTTACGCTTCAGAATATTCAAAATAAACTGTAAAAATAAAGTTTGGGAAACATACGAGGGTTTAGTGGTAAGGAGACGATCCAGCCCAGATATAGATTGCATTAAATGGTTGAAATTATGTGTCGGGTACTTTGGATTTGGCTAATACTTTCACGCTTCAAGCATGATGAATGACCCAGAAAACAAAAAATGCACCAAGGCAATCTCCTGATTTTACTACTAGAAACATAGGTAAAACAAAAGGTACCTCAGAAGCCGAATTCTCTAAACTTGTCGTTAGTGACAGTACATCAGGGTGGCAACACAAAAACAATGCATCCAGAAAGGCCACAACTGAAAATTCTGTACGATTCCAATCATTTATCCCACACAGCTTTAACTCACTGAGTTTGTATGGTAGGCCAGTAACAGTATTCCTCAGTTCGTCCTCATCGATCACAATCTGTATAGATGCCAACATAATCGCCATTACTATCATCAGGCAATTCAGTACACTAGGTAAAAGTGTATGACCCCGTACTCAAATGTACAGAATCGCAATACAACTATATTGGGTCATTAGTGAATAAGAAAACTACACATAACAAATAAATCATGAAATATATATAAATTCATACCTCAAGAGGGTAAGACGGGTCAGACAACTCAATAACTAGAGACTTGAAGAAGTTTGTTTCTACAAGAAACTTCTTCAGCTCAACAAGCCAAACGGTGCTGAAAGGATCCGGACACAATGGAAGAAATTGAGCATTACAATGATCTGGAACCCTAACTAACGACAGAGAGGTCCCTACTTCAGTGTTGAATGAAAACTCGAGCAATTTTGGAGCATCAATCGTTACCTTAATGAAGTCTAATGCATGGGCAATTCGAAATTGCTTGAGTGAATTGCTTGAGATCTTAATGCATTTCAGATTAAAGCAATCCGATAGTACTAAACTTTCTAAAGCTACAAGCCCACATGCCAACTCATAAACAATATCATCTGTTATAGGAACACAAGTAAACTCCAGTTTTCTCAAATTTTTCAATGCAACCACATTTATATTCCATGGCCACAGCATATCGACGCCGTCAAAACTACCATAAACAAACTTTTGTAGCGGACATTCTTGGAGGTTGGATTGCATTGTTCCATTACTACGACATTTGTCTCCTCCATTACCCTTTTTCATCCAAGGGACTGAAATATTTACAAGGCACTTTTCAGCTGTAACATCTAATTCAACCAAGGGGGAGGAAGAGATAATTCTTTGGAGCATATCCCCATCAACAGTGTCCAAGTAAATAGTTAAGTATTCGAGAGAGACGAGCTCCATAGTCTCATAATATGGCAATTTGACGCACTCACATTTCAAAACTTTAAGCGATTTTGCACAAAATAAAATCTCGGGCAGGCTGTAGTTATATCCACCAACAACACTGATACCGAAATCCTGAATTTGGTTTTGCACCGCAATCATTATCCATTTGTCAATCAAAGACTCTAGCTTTTCATCAATCTTAGGAAGCATAAGGTGCATTTTGGTTATTCTATACTTCTGCATAGAGTATCTTTGCATCGTCTTATCTATGAATCCCACATACCGTTCCAGTGTATTGTCATCACAGTTATAGAGATCGTCCCCATATTTCTGAAAGTACCGAAGCTGAAAGTCCAAAACCGGAACAGAAGACCAAGCTCCATACCATCTCTTAGACAATACACTAGCGCGACACACCTCTTTAGTATCAAGCCTTGAGAGAATAATATGCAGAATAAATTCCGGAAGCTCCGAAATTCTATCAATTGTACCCTTTTGCATCTTTGCTACATTTTCCCCAAACCCCATGATTTTCTCACAGGAATTTCGTCGAACAGTTGGCATGCACTATCTTACAAATACCCAATTCAGAATTCTTGCTCATATATACTACCACAATCTCGCAGGAATTTCGTCGAACAGTTGGCATGCACTATCTAAATTCCTAATCTTTAGCTAATCTAACAAATACTCAATTCAGAATTCTTGCTCATATATTAAAATTCAGAAACATACCTCAAATCACTTGTACAAGTAATGAGTATACGACAATAAACATCTGGGTCGGGTCGGATCGGATGAAAACATAACTCAGAGAGCACGGAAGAATGTGAAAATGAAAAAGGGTTTGGAGTGGTGTTTAGAAAATATAATTGTAGGAATTATATGTTGGCGCCAAATATGTTCAAGACACCCACAAAAGACAAAACCATGCAATTGGGTCAATCGGGTCAAGACTCAAGTGTAATTATGTAGGTTAGGTTAGTTTTGGGCTGAATCAAGTTATTTACTATTTATTTTTTTGGTATATAAAAGGGCTAAGCCCGACAACTAAGGAATAAAACGGGGTGTAGTAACACCCAAAAGATTTTCACGAAGGATCGTCCGAAGAGCTTTTGGAGGGGCTTCGAGGTGATTGATAGTAGTAGATGAATGTACCCCTTTATTAGCTAACCAATCGCTAGCCTTGTTTGCTTCTCGAAATACGTGACGAATGTGGACAGTCCAACCGGGCTCTCGAATTAGCTCTTTGCACCGAATGACGAGATGCCGAAGACTATTACTAGCCAATTGATCTTCCAAAACCAAGCTAATGCACGACTCATTATCCATATGGACAAGGAGTTTCTTAATTTGAAGGACCCTTGCTCTTTCAAGACCAGCAACAAAGGCGAGCATCTCCGCCCTCATAGATGTACATATACCACCTGAAAACAAGTAAGCTGAAATAAAATTGCCGGTATCATCCCGAAAAATACCTCCACACCCCGCATGGTCCGGATTTCCCTTTGACGCACCGTCGGTATTAAGAAGACACCATCCATAAGGGGGAGGATACCAACGAATAAACACCTCTTTACGAATGGAACCGGGAGAAGGGATGAATAACGAGAATTTGTCGAACACTGACTTTGAAGTAGTAAACTGTTGATGAAGAAACTCGATAGGATACGTGGGGTTTTCACGAGCTCTATCAAACGCGACATTGTTTTTCCACCGCCATATCCACCAGCATGTTATCGCAAACTTCATAGACCAATCGTTCAATTGCTCGGCCACACTATTGCTAGCATTGAGAGAAATCCAAATCGGAAAAGGCGAGTTAAAAAAGGAAGTGTGAGTATTAGAAATACCGAGATAGTGCCAAATACTGTGGGAGACAGGACAATGTCGAAGAACGTGATCCATGGTTTCCTCCTCGGCAGCGGGGACAACTAGGGTCATCCGACAAGTTGCGTCTGACTCTATCCACATTACACATGACCCGACCATGGGCAGCCAGCCAAATAAAGAATTTAATTCGCTACTGGACGAGAAGTTTCCACATAACATGCCAACGAACTTGATTATCGTCCGTCTCCGGTGCGGTACCCTTGATAATGTTAAGAGCTGATTTTATGGTGAATTTTCCATGAGATTTCCATTCCAATAAAGCGAATCGACAAGATTAGGATCTGTGGATAGCGAAAATGAGGCGATTTTTAAGAGGCATTCTTGTGGCAAAAAATTGGCGAAGACATCCCACTTCCACCCCGAAGTGTCATCCCACATATCACTGACCGACGCGCCAAGCATATGGATAATTGTGACTTCACAAATTCTCATTGAAGACATGACATATCCGTCACTCTTGAGTGACGGATACCATTTTACCTCACAAAGTACCCACTTTTTCTCTCTCTGCAACACTATTCATGTGGTCCCCTTTCTCCACTAATCCATTATGTTACCATTTGTACTCACAAAATATCCGCCACAAATGGTGACCCGTCACAAGGGAGACCAATTGTTGTGACTTTATGATAATAAACATTTTGGACTTGTTTGGATTGAGGATAAAGGGGGGCAATAAATAGGGGGAGTGATTTATAAGATGCATTTTTTATGTTTGGTATAAGAGTAATTATTCACCTCCTGATTAATTATCTACTAATTCTTTTTATCTTTAGTCATTACTGATGGGGCATATTCTGCACCGCTGACCAAGTCAACATATTGAGCAAGGTCAAAGATATCCACAGCAAAGTCAACAACTTAGACAGCCTCACCGACGCTCTCTGTCGGCCTGACACTCGGGTCCCGGCCAGGCAACCAGCCAGCCGGGGCACGTATCCGCGTACTCATATCCAAGACCCCTCGGCGGCGAGTCAACAGGGCCCGCCGGCCTGCCATGGGTCCCTCGGCCGAGGGTAGAACAGTCTTTCCGCCTGCTAGCCACTTGGCCACTACGTGACAAAAGGTGAAAGTCTATAAATACTCCTCAACCCCCATTGAGGAAAGGATCCACAATTTAACCTAAGAATCACTATTCATCTGGTAATATCTTCCTTATCTCTCTACAATATACTTAGCCAAGTAACACATAACTTAATCCTTTAAGTTTACTGACTTGAGCGTCGGAGTGAGTACACTCGGCCAAAGCCGAGCCCTCAGTTTGTTCATCGTTTCAGGAGAGGTCAAAGGAGGACTCAAGCAAAGACGTCATTCTACAAGCCACGAGTGGTAACAATACTTGCTCTGGAATTACGCCCGGAACAATTGGCGCCGTCTGTGGGGAAAGATACTAGAAGCTAGTCACATTCATTCCCAAACAAAAAAAAAACACACAAAAACCCACCCAAAAAGCTAAGAAGATGTCGAAACAACAAGAGGTATTCGTAACTGACGAAGCCGAATTCTGCCAAGATGACACCGTCCACAATTCTGGGGTTGCGCAGCCCTCCACCGGCCAAGTAATCCAACCGAAATACGGGATGCCAACAATACCAGGTACACCGCTGCCCGCCGACCAGGTCACCATCATGGGACATGTGGTTGATGCAGCTAAACTAAAGCTACTCCTGGACCTAATTGGTAGTACGCCGGCTCACACTGTCACACCGACAAGAGCGGCGGAAACCGTCCAGGAGACCAGGGCCCAAAATGTGACTCCGAGAAACTTAAACGGAGCACTAGGGGAAGCTGACCCTGCCAAGACGCCGGAGGAGCCCAAAGTGGTCGTGGTAGACCTGAGTCCTTCCCGCACTCAGGGGAGGACAGCGTCGCCGCGGCACCAACGAGGCCTACCCCAAAGGAGCCAGAGGAGTCTGACTCAGCAGAGTCAGGAAAGAAGCCCGACTCACCAGAGTCGGAGAAGAAGCCCTTCCCGCCACGGGGAGAGGAGCAGGACTAGGGATGCGAGGAGCCGATCGCCGCGTGTCGTTCGACACGTGGTCAGACAGCCCCTCAGCGCCTACGTCCTAGAGGTCCCGGTGCCAACTAAGCTCAAGTTGCCACCCATATCATACAAAGGAGATAGTGACCCAACCGACCACGCCTAGGCTTTCGAGTCTTACATGTCGGTATGGGAGCAGCCCGATGAGGTCTGGTGCCGAGTCTTCCCAACGACTTTGCATGGGATGGCTCAAAATTGGTACAAGGGGCTCCCCGACGGCTCGGTATACTGTTACGCCGACCTAAGGGACGCCTTCCTAGCCCAGTACTCTTGCAATAAGAGGAGGGCCGTGGAGACATCGGACCTCCTGACTATCAGGCAGGAGGGGGGCGAGTCTCTACGAAGCTATGTGAAGAGGTTCGACGCCAAGGTTCAGCAAATCCGGGATTGCAACCCCGAGCTGGCGGCCTTCGCACTGATGAAAGGCCTCCCCAGAGGGGATTTAAAAAACGAGCTCATCAAGTGCGGCGGCCTGAACTTGGACGCCGCCAGAAAATTGGCCGATCAAGCCATTAAGGTGGAGGACTATCACAAAACCTGGGTGGGCCCCAGCGAGGCTGGGCACTCAGAGAAGAAGAGCCACCGGGAGGACAACCCGGATGAAAGACGCCGTGACAATAATAGGTCACGGTCTGACAGATCTGCCAGGAAACAGAACTCGGCGGACGCCGGGGGGAGTTCGGGACTGTACTACCAAAAACGGTACCATGATCACACCCCCCTGGTCGTATCTGCTGCCGAGGTCTTCGCCCTAAGCAAGAACGAGGGCCAGAAGTGGGAAAGGCCCCCCTAGCCGAAGGGGGACGGTGACACGAGCCAGTACTGTGAGTACCACGGCCACACCGGTCACCTTACTGACAACTGCCGACATCTGAAAAATGCCATTGAAGAGCTGATCCGGAAGGGGAGCCTCGGCAAATATGTTGCCAGAGGCCAGAAAACAAATGCCAGCGGGTCAGATAAGAAATCCGTCTTTGAACGGATAGGAGTAATCCATGTTGTCATCGGGGGCAACGAGAACGGTGGGTCCGCTCATGGGCACAAACGACACCTTAATGAACTATATCAGGCCATCAACTTTGTGCCCAACACAGCAACCCCCGCTTCCAACATCCCCGACATGACTATTGGGAAGAAGGACTACGAGGGAGTCATCGCCCCTCACAGCGACCCACTTGTAGTCCACTTGGACATATCCAACCACCTGGTCAAGAGGTGCCTGATTGACACAGGCGCCTACACGAACATCATGTTCAGGGAGTGCTTCCTCAGCCTCGGTCTGAAAGTCGGGGACTTGAGCCCTGTGCCGATCCCACCGTACAGTTTTTCCGGGGCCGGCCTGGTACCCCTAGGGTCAATCAGACTGCCGGTGATGTTCGGCGAGGGGAATGCGGCTAAGAATGTCCTAGCTGAGTTCGTGGTCATTGACGGCTCGTCCGCCTACAACGTCCTCATAGGCCGAGTCACTCTGAGCGAGGCCGACGCAGTGATGTCCATCCGGGCCCTGACACTGATGTATGTCTCGGACCGGGGGGAGGCGCATAAGCTCGTCTCCAAGAACGAGAAGGACGAGGTGGTCAACGTCCAGATATCTGCCAGAGGATGCAACATGCAATCCCTCAAAGTGGCAAAGAAGTCAGAGAAGGGGAAAAGCCCATCCTTACAACAGGAGGGCGACCTCATGGATGCAACTGACGGCTAACTGGGGAGGGTGTGCCTTTGATGAGCCATTAGGACACTGCCAATCTCGGGAAAAACTTTGTATAGCGGCGGAGGTGCCCAAGACAACTGTGGGCACCCCGACGCATGTTTATATCTAATGAAGAATCGCCTAAGTTTTCCATCAAAGTGTTCATTTCCCCCCACAGTCACTATCAAGAAACAGGCGCCGTCGCAGTCACCCCAAGAAGTAGACGCCACGGCAGTCACCCCAAGAGGTAGACGCCGTCGCAGTCACTCCAAGTGGTAGACGACACGTCAGTCACTATCAAGAAGCAGGCGCCGTCGCAGTCACCCCAAGAAGTAGACGCCACGGCAGTCACCCCATGAGGTAGACGCCGTCGCAGTCACTCCAAGTGGTAGACGCCACGGCAGTCACTATCAAGAAGCAAGCGCCATCGCAGTCACCCCAAGAAGTAGACGCCACGGCAGTCACCCCAAGAGGTAGACGCCGTCGCAGTCACTCCAAGTGGTAGACGCCACGACAGTCACTAACAGGAAGCAGACGTCACGACAGTCACCACCAGCGCAGTTGATACTCACGAAAGCGATCAACATGCCTTAGAAACGTTAAAAACAGTTGAGATACGCGCCCTAAACTGCCTCGGCCAGGCCGAGGCGGGAACAAAAGAAGCGCTCAATTAATAGCGTAAGAAGACAACTCAGACGAACACAAGAAAATACCTTGGCCAAGCCAGAGGCAAAATAAGCAAACTCTTATTGAAAATGATAACAGGTTACAAGTGAGGAGAATACAGACGACGGCCGTCCCCATAGGGATAAGCCAAAACACAACCTACCAAAGTTGTACAAAATACAAGGAAAATAAAAGCAAAAGGTTACAGATATCATTTGAAGCGCCAAAAGATGGCAGGGAGGAAAGGCTTAATAATTGGCTCCCGAACAACTGAAGCTATCCGAGACGCCTGGTGACGACCGCCCGTCTCCCTATGCCTGTTGCTGCCTGGTAGCAGCATCATCTCTGATGGGCGACCCAGAAGCTGTCGTGGCAGCCTCAGCTTCGGCAGCCTCAGCCTCAGCTTTCTTAGCAGCCTCAGCCTCAGCAGCCTCAGCTGCCTTCATCCTCTCGGCTTCCTCCTTGGCCGCCTTAGTCTTCTCAGCAAGGGCTGCCTTCTCCACGGCCGCCTCTTCCTCCTGCTTCACCCTTACCTCCTCCTTGGCCTTCTCCTCCGCGGATTTCTCCTTAGCTTCGAGCTTGTCGTCAAACAGCTCGTCAAATTTGTCCCACGGAAAGGAGCCATCAAGAGGGAAGAGCTCCCCAATCACTTCCCTGGCATCTTCTTCGGCCAAGTCCCGGTATTGGGCGCACATTTTAGGGAGGATAACGGTTTGGAGCATCTCAATGTCCTCCTCCCTTTGGGCGATGATGGCATCCTTGTTCCGAACCACCTTCCCCTGAGCCTGAAACAGGCCCCTAAACTCGTCCCTCTGCTTAAAATAAAGGTCGGCGTGCCTCTGAACAAGGTCACACCTCTCCAGCAGCTTAGCAGCTTCAGCCGCCGCAGCCTCGGCTTTGGCTCTCTCAGCAAGGACCTCATTTTCAGCGTCCTCCCTGAGTTTTCTCTCTCAAAGACGGATCGCCTCTTCACCTCGGCCTTGGCCCTCTTAGCCTCCTTGTTCGCGCGTCGAGTTCAAGCCTTAGCCGCTCGAGCGTGGGCGGCACAAGAATGGCCTTCTCTTGCTCCACAATAAGAGCACCGGCCGTACCAGCCCACTTCGCCAGTGACCTGATCAAACTTATGCCCTCCGACTTAATCTGGAGGGGGGTAGGCTTCGGGAAGGAGGTGACAACGGTGGCGTCTTGACCACTTGCCTGCGCAGTTTCCTTCTCGGCACGCCGTTCAATAGTGTGACCAATTGACGGCAGCGGTTGATCTACAAAAATTCAATTAAAGCATCAGTGTCAACATGCATGGACATACCAGAGAGCCTGTCATCAGGAACGCCTAGTGAACCAGCTAAACCCGAGCCACAGGATAGATCCGTACCATGCTTGGCCTTCTTGGCCGGAGGACGCATTTCCTTGCCGGCAGCAGTATCGGCAGTAGCAGCGGAAGCATTAGCGGCAGGAGCAGGCCATTTCCTCTTACGGACAAGGGGAGATTCCTCCGCATCGGAGTCCCCCCCATCGGTGATATCAACGATCTCCACCGTCTCCTTCTGGACTGAAGGGATGGGAGGTGGAACTGATGTCGACACCGTCGCCGCCGAAGACTTTGTTTTCCGCGTTCGGCGCGTCATGTTACTAGCAACCTTCGCCTGGGCCGCCACCACATTCAAGCCTTTCAGCTGCTGATCCATGAGATCATTCGGGGACGTTCTGCGGTCATGGGCTAGAGCCTTAGTGTAATACTCCGTATTTATAAGTCTCTGGGTACTCTATCGAGTAGGCCTTACTCTGTCGAGTAAGGGTGAGTTGCGTTTTAGAAAAGTTTCTGACCTGTTGGGTACTCGATCGAGTAGTTGGGGTACTCGATCGAGTAGGGGGGTACTCGATCGAGTATCCTTGGGTACTCGATCGAGTAGCCGGTTTACGGGGGTTGTTTTCTCGGGTTTTGTTAAATGATGCGAGATAAGTATAAAAGGTTGTCCATCACTTTTCTTAGTTCTTTTATCTTTTCTAAAACCTAAGTGAGGAGAAAAGGAGTTACGTAGTTCGTCTGTCATCGCATCATTAGCAAATCCCGGAGCTAGAAGTGTCGGATTTCATCGTTCTTCATACCTTTGTGATCCTTGCGTCGAGGGTAAGATCTGCATACCAATTTTATAGTATTTCGTCAAGTTTCATTAAACCCTAATTTTGGGATTGGGGGTTTTGTGTTAGTTTTGTGATTGTTAGTAATTATGTGATTATATGTTAGGAGGAGGATTCGTAGAAAAGGATTTGTGATACAAGCTGTTGAGACCGTCTGATTGTGTTGTTGTTCCAGGTAGGATTTCCTACTCAGTATTAGTCCCATAATGGGATATTGGTGATGTGCTGTAGTTAGTTGTTTGATATGATGATTGTGGTTGTGATTGTGATTGTGATTGGTTGTCTATGGTTCTCGAGATGCGTTCTCGGCTGAGTGGGGTCACTTGCGGGAGTGACTTCACGCCCTAGTTTCGCCCTCCGTGGAACCCGCCACGGGAGGGGATGTGCACATTAATGGACAGGGTTATCGCTCGTATGATGAGCGGGGCTTAGGTGGGAACGGCTGCGGTCCCCCATCGGTGTAATGGGTCCAAAGTGGACGATCGGTGATTGAGATTGTTGGAATTGATGTGGTTGTGTGTGTGACGGTTAAGGTGTCATTTATCTTATTGTTGATATATATTGAATTGTGTGATTAGTATCGACCCGTTTAAATGTTTTAAAATCGTGGTGATCCATTCGGGGTGGTGAGCGATTATTGAGCAGGTATGATATGACGCATATGGGATAGTAGGATGAGTCATCACGTGGCGGTTAGAAGTCTTCCATGTGTGTCGACGGTGTCTTATAGCTTTGATAGTTTTAGCAGTAGACCGTTTGAGAATGTTGTATTTCAGTTTATTAGTTTTGGTTTTGATCATGTAATCACTTAAACTATTTACTTTTAAATATGTTTCTTTATTATCTTATGAATATCATTGCCTCGGGTAACCGAGATGGTAGCATCCTTATACCTGAGTGGTCCTGGTAAGGCACTTGGAGTATGGGGGTGTTACAAATGGTATCAGAGAGACGATCCTGAAACCTGTAACCAATGAATCCAATGAATATAGGGAGTCAATTAAAATGAATCCGGGGTAAAGGTTGTAGGAGCTAATGCAAAGACTTGGGAGACGTCCTAAAGTCGCGAACTCGCCCTATAATTTTGAACCGGTCACATGGGATATGAGTCGGGATCGCTATGTGTTTACCTTGTGCTTTGTGTACCTATGGAGTATGTGTGGCATGAATCAGTGGATGTATGTGTGTGGAGAATAGGGATTGTGTAGAAAAGATGGTGATAATGTGATTTCGTATGTTGTTGATTGAAAGCATGTTGCATGATAGTTGGTTTACAATGTTGGTTGGAATTGTTAGAAAAGTGTATGAGAATGATGAGTAATGTGTTGGGAATAGATGAATTGATTGAAAAAGATGAGTAGCAATTGCATAAGAATATGAATTTTGTGATTATGAATATGTTTAGGTGACGAAGTGTAATTGTAATGTTGTTGTATTAGTAACATGGGGATAGGATTTGTAATGTATGAGAATGTTTTGTGTTACGAAAAGTTATAAAATTTAAAGCATGCGGTTAGTACATGACTAATGAGTTGAATAATATATGTGCATGATGGATGTTGTTGCTTGATTTTTGAAGATGGTAACATGAGATTAGCAATACTGGTTTTATGAGTACTGAGTCGTTTTGTCTACCTTGTTGTTGTTTAAGTCGTTTGGGAAGTAAAAATCAAGTAATTGTGTTTTTCGATTATAAAGAGGTTGTCTTTAAACTGTTATAACTTGAGATGTATAAATGATTTTGATGTGATTCCAATTGGAGGTGATAGCTTGTCCTTTTACGATTCTAACGATAGGTCACACGCCCAAATCGACCAAGTAATGAGTGAGTTATGACTGTTTTACGAAAACTAGACAGTGCTGAGAATTGGGGTACTCGATCGAGTATCCTTGGTACTCGATCGAGTAAGGGGGCACTCGATCGAGTACCTCAGTTACTCGATCGAGTAGCCCTGGTGATTTGTTTTACGTGCTTCTGATCTTCACCTACTCGATCGAGTAAGTCCCTTACTCGATCGAGTGGCCTGTACTCGATCTAGTGACCCCTGTTTTGGGTCATATGCTTATCTTTTGACATTCGTTGCATATTATGTTTAATTCAAAGGTATTATTTTGCTTATTTATGCACCGTTTTACATGTATGTTGGTCTTGACGCGTAAGTTACCCAATCTTGTGGTGTAGTGAGTGGCACCTGTGGTGAGTATGAGTTCGGTGGGAGGACATGAGTTATACGTGGTTGTAATAGATAGTGGAAAAAGAAAAGGAAGATTGTTATGGCTTAATTGAGACATAGAGCATGTTTTCTGAGATGAAATGAGATGAGTGATATAAGTGTGTGTTGAGTAACGTAAAAGTAAGTGAATGTGGGCAATGGATGATGTGAGTCTAAGGAACGTGAGAATGAAAGGATTGAGAGTAAGGATATGGATAGTGACAACTTGAGATGTGTAAAGAATTATGGAGGGAGATGGTTAGGAGTCGAGTGGGTCAAGAATATATGTAGTGAGAGTTCGTTTTAAAAGGGGTTGAGAATAGTGGTATATAGTGAACTTTATGAAGACATGTTGCAAGGTGGATTTGTAGACAGTGAGTGAGTTTGGAAGATTTGGTTTATTAAGAGGTGAAACTACGTGTGATTTCTTTGGGCATTTAACGGTATGAAATAAATTTTGATTTCTAGAGATGTACAAAGGACATGCAATTGTTGGAATAGTGAACGTTGATTTTATGGATAAACTAGAGGCAAGGGTGATTAATGGTATAATAAGAGAATATTTATGGTAAGAAAGAGTGAGATGATATCGATATGAAATAATGGGATTTGAGTTTTGGAGCAATGAAAAGATAATCGGAGCACTAAAGAGTTAGATAGAAGTAATAAGGAGTTGAGCTATTAATGGTATTTTTGAGTATAACGAGAAAAGAAGGATAAAAGTAAGTTGAGAAAAAGTTCACCGGAGTTATGTGACATAAAGTAAGGAATCGTCGAGATGTATGATACAATTAAGGATAGTATTGGGAAAACCAAGTGCTCTTGGCCTAGTGGAGTTCTGGGGAACCCTCAAAGCATGCAAAAAAGCATGAACTGCGAGGTCCCAGGTTCGAGACTCGCTAGAGCAAGAGACTTGGCCACGGCGGCCCCCGTTGTGTTAGGGGTGGCTTACATGGTCCACGGTGGTGACGCTGGAATGCCTGAGCCCGGGGGGGACTAAACCCCCCCGTTACCAAAAAAAAAAAGGATAGTATTGGGAAGAATGTTGAGGTAGTGTTGTTGATGGATTTGATGTTCGTTATTTGGGATGCTAACCACAGATAGGAAAGAAATCGTGATGTTTAGAGATGAGTGTAAGAGGTTTGATGCCCGGACAGTAGTAGTGTTATGGTTTGTGACTAGTGGTTAAGGGTGACGGTATTTTACAAAAGCAGCAATTCTAAAGAGATTGATCTTGTAGGGACAAGATTGATAAGTATGGTTATGAAAGAGTATAAGATGTGGTTATATGAGGCGGTTGTTAGTAGTTGAGTATTAATGGTGTGGCTACATTTGGCAGAGGGTGATGGATATGCGAAGGGGAGATTATGTTATGAGGTGTATACGAGTTAAGCTCGGGTGAGAGGTAACTTTTATCAGGTGGTAACTTACGTGATCAGGATTGATTGGTTGGATGTGATTATGGGTCTATGTTATATATAAATGTTTGTGTGAGGTTCTGACCTCACAAGAAGTGGTATGGTGTGATAGTTATAATGTTGTTATCTGAATGTTCTGTAATATATGTTGGACACGGTAATTTAATTGAATGATATTCAGAAAGGGTAATAATTTGATTGATCTGGCATGACTGGTTATACTTGTATGTATTCATGATATATGTTGATTCCGTGATGCGGTAAGGGGATGATATTCATGAGGTTATTATCTGTTTAATTCATATAATATGTTGCTTTGTGATTTAGTAAAGTGGATTTGAGTAAGTTTTTCTTGTTCAAGAAGTTATGTTGAGTCAGTACTTATGGGATTGTGTATGTTGTGATGTCTATCGATGCGGTTGTGGTGCCTCGGGTGGTGATCCGGGCACGATATTTAGTGTTGTGATGCGGGTATTTTCGCACTGCGGTGTGGCTGTTGGTGGCGGTGTTGTGATGCCGTCACCGGTTGTGGTGGAGTAGGGAGGATGATTATGATTCGAGTTTCGAAAGTACATAGCAGTTATACATAGATTGTTGTTTTGTTTGATGTAGTTCCCTGTGAGTTTCAGTTTGTGCAGATAGACAGTTGTCTTGTTTATTGATGTTTTCTTTACCTGGTTAAGTTGGGAATGAGGGTAGAGTATGATATACATAGAGTTGTATATGTTTTCGTTGTTGTCATAGTATAGTGATATTCTGTTGATGGGACACGGTTGTGAGAAGTTGTTACAGTAATTTTGATCTTGTTCTAGATAAGGCTTTAGTGGACATGGTAATGGCAAGTGATTCGTAGAACATGTGTGGTAATGATCTGATATATGCAGGTGGTTCATAATCCTTTGTTGAGACAGTGAGTGTAGGGTGTTGAATAATAAGTGTCGTGTTAAGTTATGTATAAGTCTTGCAGTAATGAAAGAAAGGAACTTGAGGATCTAGTGTGAGTGTACGTAACAAGTGTGGATCGTGAGTTATGCTTTTGCCGATAAGCGTTTTAGATAGTTTATATAGAGAGGTGTGTCATGTTGCGGTAATAGGGAACAAGTGAAGTTTTGGGTTAAGCCAAGGATTTTGTGGTATAGGTTAGGTGGTGTGACGAGTGAAGTGAAGTATGAGAGTTGTTTAAGTAAGAGAGCCTTGAATGTGTCCATGGCGAGTGTTTAAATTATAGGTGGTTATCTTTGACATGCGGTGGTGATGAGGATAATGAGCCGATATAGCTAGGATTTGGTATTAGTGAGTTACGAGGACGTAACATTTGTCTTAAGAGGAGTAGGATGCGATAAAAGAGAGTTTCATGGTGGTGCATGTTGTAATATAATTGGAAGTAGAGTGTTAGCGTAGTGTAAAGGAGGGATTTGTTTTGTGGATGATACTTATAAAAGGCCATGGCCGTGCTTGTAGTAGTGTGATGCTTCAGAGTGTGAGAATATTTTATATAGTGTTGACAGTTGGAGGATGATGTTATGAGTCTGAGTAAACTTCGAGGACGAAGTTCATTTTAAGGGTGGTAGAATGTAACATTCCGTATGATGTCTATGAGTGTCTTGATATGGGATTTGGTAGTGGATGATATATTACGGAGTTAGCAGCGTTAGAGGATGGTAGTTGGTAGTGTATGGAGTTAGTGTTGAGAGAGATATAATGGAGTTGATACGATATCGTGAGCCATGTTGTGGAGGTAGGAATAGTTAGTGGAGTTGGTGTTACGAGTTCATGTTTGGGTTAGAGTTTTGTTTTGAGTTCTTAGTCACGTTGTTGTGTCTTGATCGAGTTAGTATGTTTGTTTTTGAGTATGGGTTGAACTTCGGGGACGAAGTTCTTTTTAAGGAGGGAAGACTGTAATACTCCGTATTTATAAGTCTCTGGGTACTCTATCGAGTAGGCCTTACTCTGTCGAGTAAGGGTGAGTTGCGTTTTAGAAAAGTTTCTGACCTGTTGGGTACTCGATCGAGTAGTTGGGGTACTCGATCGAGTAGGGGGGTACTCGATCGAGTATCCTTGGGTACTCGATCGAGTAGCCGGTTTACGGGGGTTGTTTTCTCGGGTTTTGTTAAATGATGCGAGATAAGTATAAAATGTTGTCCATCACTTTTCTTAGTTCTTTTATCTTTTCTAAAACCTAAGTGAGGAGAAAAGGAGTTACGTAGTTCGTCTGTCATCGCATCATTAGCAAATCCCGGAGCTAGAAGTGTCGGATTTCATCGTTCTTCATACCTTTGTGATCCTTGCGTCGAGGGTAAGATCTGCATACCAATTTTATAGTATTTCGTCAAGTTTCGTTAAACCCTAATTTTGGGATTGGGGGTTTTGTGTTAGTTTTGTGATTGTTAGTAATTATGTGATTATATGTTAGGAGGAGGATTCGTAGAAAAGGATTTGTGATACAACTGTTGAGACCGTCGATTGTGTTCTTTGTTCCGGGTAGGATTTCTACTCGTATTAGTCCCATAATGGGATATTGGTGATGTGCTGTAGTTAGTTGTTTGATATGATGATTGTGGTTGTGATTGTGATTGTGATTGGTTGTCTATGGTTCTCGAGATGCGTTCTCGGCTGAGTGGGGTCACTTGCGGGAGTGACTTCACGCCCTAGTTTCGCCCTCCGTGGAACCCGCCACGGGAGGGGATGTGCACATTAATGGACAGGGTTATCGCTCGTATGATGAGCGGGGCTTAGGTGGGAACGGCTGCGGTCCCCCACTGGCAGGGCTGGTCCAGTGGACAGTCGGTGATTGAGATTGTTGGAATTGATGTGGTTGTGTGTGTGACGGTTAAGCTGTCTGTTTATCTTATTGTTGATATATATTGAATTGTGTGATTAGTACTGACCCCGTTTAAATGTTTTAAAAACTGTGGTGATCCATTCGGGGGTGGTGAGCAGTTATTGAGCAGGTATGATATGACGCATATGGGATAGCTGGGATGAGTCATCACGTGGCAGTTAGAAGTCTTCCATTTGTGTCGACGGTGTCTTATAGCTTTGATAGTTTTAGCAGTAGACCGTTTGAGAATGTTGTATTTCAGTTTATTAGTTTTGGTTTTGATCATGTAATCACTTAAACTATTTACTTTTAAATATGTTTCTTTATTGTCTTATGAATATCATTGCCTCGGGTAACCGAGATGGTAGCATCCTTATACCTGAGTGGTCCTGGTAAGGCACTTGGAGTATGGGGGTGTTACACTTAGGATGCAAAACAGCAACGGTCTTATCCTTGTGCAGCCCCATTCTCCGGAGGGTATCCTCAGACAGGTCCGAACCAAAATGATCTGCAAAGGAAACAAACCAAGATTTAAGCGAGGAATAAATCAAAGTTCAAAAATATAAAACATTGAGAGCAGAGATGGGCCTCACACCGACCCCACTCACCCTGCGCTAGGGCCGGTATGAGGCCGACATGACAGAGCAGCTCATCCTGAAGAATGATCTGCGTTGGGGGAATCCATCTCTTCGGCACCCCACTCTTGTCCGCCTCAAAAAGCCGCATCGCCAGCTTCTCATCCGCAGTAAGAGGGACCTTGCTAGCGTCAATCTTAAGCTTTTTTCGGGAGACCCATTTGTCATGCTCCGCCTTAGTCTCGCACCGCAAATTAACTTGGTGCTGGAAGGACCGGGGCAGCGGATAGTCATCCGGCACCTCAACGTACACCCACCGATCTTTCCAGTCTTTGCAGGAAGAAAGCTTGTCAACGGAGACGTAACCCTGCTCCATTTGCACGCTGTACCATCCAACGCGACCAGAAAACGACGGCCGAAGGTGGTGAAGCCGACAGAATAAATTAACCGTTGGGATCTCCCCCTTGAAGAGACAGAGCCAGACAAAGCCGACTATGGTCCTAATAGCCAACGGGTGCAGTTGGGCCACGACGACGTTCATGGCTCTAATGATGGCCATAACGTATTCATTCAGCGGAAACCGGAGCCCGTACTCCAAGTGCCGGATGTATACGCCGGTGCAACCCGGTGGAGGGCAACAAACGGCCTGACCCTCCTCAGGGATAACAATTTTGTATCCCCTACCAAAATGGAAATGGCCCTCGAAAAATGTCTCGCCGGAACAACTGGCGAACTTATGGGTCCAAGCACGGTCAAGGCGGACCTTACAAGCGTCGCCGTGATCCATGACGTACTGCCTCCCCTCATTAGGATGAGCCCTTTCAGCGTCATCACCGTCATCATCAACATCATCATCATCCTCCCAATCCTCCAAAGCTTTTGGATCAACTTCAGGAGAAGGAGATCTAGGGCCCCCAGACCTTATCGGGATGGCATCTAGTATCCCCTCCTCATCAAGACGCGACGGGGAACCCCCCGGCGCACGGTTACTAGGTCCGGCATCAGCAGAAGACATGTTCACAACAAATAAACTTAACAATTAAAAGTTGGAAATTTTGTTTGTTTACCTTGAAGAAAAGTGCTACGCCGAAGTGACAACTCTGAAAACTAGAAGAAAAAGAAGCCCTAGAAAGTTTAGAGAGAAGAAAATTTTAGAGAATGAAATTGGTGGCCAATTTCAGGGACGAACTGCCCTATTTATAGGGGAAAGCCCATGAAGAAGGACCAATCAGGGCACAGCCCATGAAGCGTCAGCCAATCAGCGAACAGACACGTGTCGGACATGCAACCACGGAATGTCAATCGTTGTAACAGTTGAACGTCAATCAATGCAACAGTGACCAAGCGTCTTCAACACGCCCCTTCATATCTCTTCGCCTATTCATCTTCCTCAACAAATTCCTAAGTATCTGTCCTCCGCCGGCCACATGATCAACCAAGCTAGGTAGCACCGGCCGGGGGCAATAAAAAACAACCGGCACTCTCAACCCCGGTCTCGGCCAGCGTCACTTTCTTTTCCACATCGGATGCCCTTTACACATCCATGTGGAGGGGGGATATGGTACGGCCTAAGAAGAACCAGGCCGAGGTAGAAGAAGCCGATGCAGAAAATTTTTTACAAATTACTTGCGCAGAACATACGCTCAACATACATCGGAGCCCATACCACGGCATAGACTACGCTGGGGGCAAATTGATGGGGCATATTCTGCACCGCTGACCAAGTCAACATATTGAGCAAGGTCAAAGATATCCACAACAAAGTCAACAACTTAGACAGCCTCACCGACGCTCTCTGTCGGCCTGACACTCGGGTCCCGGCCAGGCAACCAGCCAGCCGGGGCACGTATCCGCGTACTCATATCCAAGACCCCTCGGCGGCGAGTCAACAGGGCCCGCCGGCCTGCCATGGGTCCCTCGGTCGAGGGTAGAACAGTCTTTCCGCCTGCTAGCCACTTGGCCACTACGTGACAAAAGGTGAAAGTTTATAAATACTCCTCAACCCCCATTGAGGAAAGGATCCACAATTTAACCTAAGAATCACTATTCATCTGGTAATATCTTCCTTATCTCTCTACAATATACTTAGCCAAGTAACACATAACTTAATCCTTTAAGTTTACTGACTTGAGCGTCGGAGTGAGTACGCTCGGCCAAAGCCGAGCCCTCAGTTTGTTCATCGTTTCAGGAGAGGTCAAAGGAGGACTCAAGCAAAGACGTCATTCTACAAGCCACGAGTGGTAACAATACTTGCTCTGGAATTACGCCCGGAACAATTACCCATGGGGGAGGATTGAGGATAAAATTCCAACTTTGTTTGGATTGAGGATACAATTCTAACTTTGTTAAAAGATTAACAAAGTTAGAATTTTCCCGCCTGTGTTTTTCCGCCTAAGTGATATACTACAATAAAATATTTTTTTCCTAATTATTTGATAAATTATTGTTTCGTAACGTTTCACACTGGAGTTAAATACCATAAATTTGATAGACAAAGTCTCACCTTTATCTAAAAAAAACCGCACTTTTGTGCGGGATTTACACTAGTGAAGAATTAAATGATTGGTTTTAGTATTACCCGAGTAAAATTTGAAACACAAAAACTACAGAGAAACGATCTTTCAATAGCGTTATTAAGATACATTTTACATGATGGGATGAGGATCCATTAAATTTCTTTTTTTTTTTTCTATTATATCTCCCACTAAATTAGTCTCTCATAAAACCTACTGGATTTGAAAATTTTACCATTATAAAAGCGCAAGTAATAAACCCGTTTTCATTTTGTAGCCAAAATTGTGTAACCATTCTACTCGCTCCTATTCTAAGTAACTGTCTCATTTGTCATTTCCGTCTATTCATATAAATGTCCCATTTGCCATACTTGGACATGGTTTTTTACTTTCCTACCCTTGACTCTTTTTTTAATTTACCACCCCAACCACCCCTAACCCATCATATTCAATAGTTTTCATTATTTAACTCATATATTCTTACCCCTATACAATAATTTTCATTATTTTAACTATATTCCTTAATTTTCGTTCCATTGTCCAAATGGGACACTTATTCGGAATAGAAGGGAGTATTTACATTTGGAATACTTTTCAAACTTACCCGAATTTACAATTTATTTTACACTTCCAACATTATATTTGGGCTGAAACAATAAAACGGGATTGTGTAACCATTTTATTTCAATTGTGATAACTATTGAAAAACAAGTTAGGGGTTGTTTGGTGCCATAAGGGAAGATAATTCACATGAACTTTAATTTCACATGAAATGAAAATTCATGTGAATTGGGCAAAAAGTGTTTGGTTGGCATATGGGCATTAAATTCACGTGGGAAGTTATGTGGAAATTGACACTTACGGCCTAGATAGGTGACTTCCTCCATAATGAAGGGACTTAAATTCCATAGGAAGTCTCACTTTCCATGATTTTGGCAACCAAACAAGTGTTAATATTGCAATTCATGGGATTTTCAAAATCCCATGAATTTAAAGGGGTAACCAAACAACCCCTTATTATAAGCTATAACATTGACCGTATACCTTTAACCACAAAATGGTCACACATGATCGTCTGAAGTTTCAGACGAAAAGTGACCGTCTGAAACAAAAATTTGCATTGTAAAACTCATTGTCACAGTAGATGTTTTCATGGGTTTTAATAGTGATTAACTAGATCATTTATTTGCAATTCAAAATAAACGATCCTATTTAACAACATTATCTCATAGCCTCAATATCTCCAGCAATCAGTGGGGTAAGGGTCAAGCACAATTAGACGTACGCAGCCTAACCCTTGTTTTAGCAACACAATGAAGCACAAAAGTTCAAACTAGAACATTGAATATATAACACGTACAATAGACTAACCGCGATACAACTATGTTTAGTTATATTATCAACCATTATACAACCAACTACCCCTGAAATTCTTAGATATCATGGGTCACAGCCTCACAGGCATTGAAACAAAAGGTTAACCATGAATTTTTTCACAAATTCTCATTATAGACGGACAATATCCGTCTATACGTATAGACGGATACCATTTCCCCTCACAAAATACCCATTTGCCATAAAGTGGGAAGCACATGAGGGGTGCCCCACCTTGTCCCCCTACCCATTTTATTAGAGGTCTTTACCCGTCTGTTCGCCCCACCCATCTATACCAAGACCTATTGGAATTTTTTTATGCTCCACAAAAACTTGCTTAAAAGTAGCCTCGGAACGAACATGTGATGAAGATAAACGAGTCCTCTTCAAATTGCATCTCGCTGTTGTTATCACTCGATTCCTAAAAAAAACATCATTGTTGGAAGACATTCTGAAATGTTACTCTTACGCTAAATAGATATTTTCCAAATACACGGCAAGAGCTTTTATTAGTTACAACGATACCTCATACCTGTGTATGGCTGAAAATGCTACCGAGGTGCTAAGGTAGTCTTTAATATAAGTTGTACTCGTACTAGTTAGTCACTGCCAAGACAACCTGAGCTTGATCTCAAGCTTGTGTGGATATGAAAGTAATTGAGAGGGTTCCAAGCCTTCAAATTCAATGCTTTTCAAAGGATTCTTCCAGCAATTCACTTTTTCCCTGAGGATTCTGAAGATTAACTGCCAAAATAAAAAGATTGTGAAATTAAAATGTTAGGGGACTTCAGGTTTCATACTAGAGAAGAAACCGTCAAGTCGTCAACCCTGCCTGTAATGACGACTAATGAGTATAGAACCCCATATGGGAAGTCACTAGTCCCGTCCCTCCACTACTCATGACTCATGAGTCAAGACGATAGCAAAGCCTACATAACATAATCGGCTTCAAGATATGTATACTAGTTTAGCACATCTAGATCAACGGCAGGAATTGTGATCACATGAATTATATTACCCAAGCCAGAAAAACAAGAAGACCAAGATAGAATTCGACAAGTGATGAGATATTGTACGTGTTTTTAATAAAGAGGATTCATAACACACTAACACACCCATCTTCTCACCCCGAGTAACTGACCATATAAGGGTACTTGAATTCAAAATAGAGGGATTGTGGAGATAATGGTCGTAGAGGAGGACTTAGGTGAGTCGACCTAGAAAATGGGTCGGTATGAGTTTGTTGTAATAGAAGCAAGAAAGTTAAATGAATAATGCAAAGAAAGCTATGGCCTGCTCCACCAACTATACCAATAGGCCGCATTAAAAGCAATGAAGCATATAACAGAACATACTTGTTATTGAAAGCACATGCAACATAGCATACCTTGACCCAGACTGCATTCTTTAAAACTGTTGTTATTGACAGCACATCAGGGCGGCAACACCAAAACAGTCCATCCAGAAACGCCGTAAGTGAAGATTCTGTAGAATTCCAAGGGTGTGTTTCAAGCAGCTTTAACTCTCTAAGTTTGTACGGTGGGTCAGTAACCACATTGTTTAGCTGGTCCTCTTCTACCACAATCTATAAAGATGGAAACATAATTTTCATTATTTTCATCCATAGTTACACTACTAGGTAAGAGTGTGTGACCCCCACTAGAAAATACACAACAGTGATACATCTATGGTTAGTCATTTGGACATAAGACAATTAAACAACAGCAACAACATTACCCCAGTGCCTCAATGGCTCCCGCAAATTGCGGGGTAAGGGGGGTCGGATGTACGCAGCCTTACCCTTGTGTTAGAAACACAAAGAGGCTGTTTCCGAATGACCCAAGATGAAAATTGCGTCGAGAACTGCATCGAAGGACTGCTACTTCACAAGAGAAAGAAGGGCAGCCACTTTAGTAAGCCATTTCGCTTTACTCCATCATAATCCAGAACCAAAGAGTAATGAGTCTTTGGCGCCATTGGAAATATGGAGAAACATAAGACAATTAAACATAATAAATAAATCATGAAGCGGGCATAAATTCGTACCTGATAAGAGAGACGCATGTCCATCACTAGAGATTTGAAGAAGTTCGTTTCAGTGAGAAATTTCTTTAGCTTAACAAACCAAACAGTGGTTATGGCATCCACCACCAATGGAAAGAAATGAGCAGTACAATGAACTGGCACTCGGATTAGCGAGAGAGAAGTCTCCATTTTCCAGTTGTACGAAAAGTTGAGTAAGTTAGGGGCGTCAATTGTAACCTTCATCAAGTCTAGGCCATGTTCATTTGGAAATTGATGATTCATCACCCCTTTGACATCTCCAATTCGAAATTCCTTCAACGAAATGCTTGAGATCTTAATGCATTTCAGCATTAAACACGACTCCAATACTAAACTTTCTAATGCTATAAGCCCAGATGCCAACTCAGAAACAATATCATCTGTAATAGAAACAAAACAAATCTCCAGCATCCTCAGGTTTTTCAGTGCAGCCACATTCATGTTCCATGGCCACGAGAAATTAAAACCAAGAGCAGCGGTATAACTATAAACAAATTTTCGAAGCGGAGATGCTAGGTAGGATTGCATTGTTCCCCTACCACGGCCTTCAACTGCATCAACATTTCTCATCCACGGAAGTGAAATCTTATCAATGAAATCACTTGCAATATCTAATTCAACCAAGGGGCAGGATGAGATAATTCTTTGAAGCATTTTGACATCTACATCTGTCGACTCTAAAGTCAAATATTCGAGAGAGACGAGCTCCATAGTCTCATAATATGGTAGCCCAATATCCATACAATCCAAATATTTCAGCGATTTAGCACAAAATAGAATCTCAGGCAGCCGGTATATAATTTCACTATCAACCTCGATTTCCAATTTCTGGATTTGGTTTTGCACAGCGATCATTATCCATTTATCAACCAATTTTTTTAGCTTTTCATCAACCTCGGGTAGTGTAAGATGCATCTCCCTTATTCTATACTCCTGCGTAAAGTATCTTTGCATAGTCTTGTCTACGAACCCCACAAAGCGTTGAACTGAATCATAGTCGTCAATATCACCAAAGTAGGCAGGGTTAAAATCCAAAACCGGAACAGAAGACCAAGCTTCGTACCACCTCTCAGACAATACACTAGCGCGACACACCTCTTTAGTATCAAGCATTGAGAGAATAGTATGTAGTATAAATTCCGGGAGCTCCGAAATCCTATCACTTGTACCCCTTTGCATCTTCGCTACATTTTCCCCAAACCCCATGATTTTCTCACAGGAATTTCGTCGAACAGTTGGCATGCACTATCTAACAAATACCCAATTCACAATTCATGCTGATAAATACTACCATAAATTAAAATTCAGAAACATACCTCAAATCACTTGTACAGGTAATGTGTATACAACAATAAACATTTGGGTCGGATGGATGAGAACATAATTCAGAGAGCACGGAAGAAGTGAAGAAGAAAAAGGGTTTATAGTGGTTCCATTGTTTAGAAAAATAGTTACTATATGATTGTACGATTATCAATTGGCGCCAAATATGTTATTTATTGGCGCCAAATAAGCCCAAGACACCCATAAAGACCAAACCTGTGTAATCGGGTCAATCGGGTCGAGTGTAACTTTGAATTGAGTCACTTTAAGGTCAAATGCATGTTATCAAGTTATTTACGGTAGAAGTGTGTCACAATTCTCATTTGTGACGGATATATCCGTCGCAAGTTTTTGACGAGCAAGTACTATCCATGTGAGTAAATAAGACAAAAAAAAAGTGTCAAGGAGTAGCAATGTGATTTGTCTTATCTAACCATATGGATAGTACTTGACCTGTTGTAAGCTTGTAACGGATGGTAGACTTTCTGCTTATAATCAGGGTACAATTGTGGGTACAAATCTATCTATCTATATCTATCTATCTATCTATATCAATCAATCAATACTATATATTAATTTCAGAAACCAAGGGACTTCAATGTAATTAAAGAAAGTTATACAAATTAATTATACTATATAGTTTTTAATCACTAGCACCGTGTGATGGACCCGATTAAGGGATCTCAATGCAAATATTATATATTTTGGGTTAAAATTAAATTATATAAAAGCTTGATAATTTTCCTAAACATTTGTAAGAGACTAAAACATGGTCAATGTTTTCGTTTTGTTAGTTTAGCAAGCTTTTTTTTGTTAGTTTAGCAAGCTTTATTATGAATTACCAGTCGCCAGTCGGTTCAGTACTGATAATTCACTTTCCTATTGTAATTGTAACTAGTATAGATCCCGCGCAAATGCGCGGTTTTCTAGATAGATATATTAGAGAAACTAACAATTAGTAATAGTACTAACTTCAATTAAAATTTAATTAATTTACTATTAATAATGTTTAGTATTAATAGGTAGAAAAAAAAGGTTCAACACTTTTAATACTTGTCGCTTTTCATCAAAAAAAATAACATTTTATGTAATTTTTTTTCATAACAAATCTATATATATTTAAATTTCGGCTATTAAAATTTTATACTTTTGATAGTATTCACAGTTAGAATTTGTGAAGTTGGACTCCGAAAAGAGAATGTAAGCTTTGGTTTGGAACTTTGAATGAGGGGAGTAAATGAAATTAAACAGCATGGCCCAATTGTAGATAATTACATAATGAAGCCCAATTATAAAGTAATTTTCATTTAGGCGGAAAAATTTGGAGATCTCTTAATCTTTTAGTATATGGGGATTTGTACACTTTCCTTTTTCTAGAGTTCTTCTATCCTTAGGTTATTATATTGGCTCTACATACTATATAACAAAATAGTATGTATTTTTTTACTCAGCCCTAATTTATTCTACTATAAATATTTACCTCTTTATTATTCATGAGTGAAATACACACATTCAATCAACTTTAGATAGAAGTTTTACAACCTGTTTCGACGGAATTCCTCGGAGAAAATGATGAGCGATTGCAATAACCCAAAACATGGGGAGTTTAATTCTACGGATAGGCTCTCAGATTTACCGGATTTTATCATACATCATATAATTTCTTATTTGTATACGAAAGAGGCTTATAGAACTAGCGTCTTGTCGAAAAGATGGAATCAAGTCTTCGCTACGAATCCAATTCTCGATTTTGATCATTATTATAGCAGTAAGTTTCCTATGGAAACGCTTCCAAGACTTTTGGAATATATAGATACTCGAATGCAAAAAATTTCAAAAGAAAACCTCCGTATAACGAAGTTCATACTTGCACTTCCGCCTAATGATTTACTGTTGCCTTCCAAAGTTGATGAGTGGCTTGAGATAGCCGTGCGTAACCAAGTTACGGAAATTTTCCTTAGAGGTCCGGCTAACTACAAATTACCCAGTTTTCTGTTTTGTGCTAAGTCATTAAGAGATCTTGATTGTGGTAAAGTCGAAATACCCTACTATGAAGCTTTGGAACTTGTGTCTCTCAAGATTTTGCTTTTATATGATAATGTCGTTTTAGAGGAGCGTATGCTATTTCATATTATTAGTTCATGTCCGAACCTGAAAAAATTGGTTCTCTCATTTTGGCCTGGCTTCAAAAATTTGGTGATTCCACGTCATAGTAAACTGGAGGATCTCTGTATTGATGGAGATGTACATGTAGACAGCGGGAAAGTCATTCTCGAGACTTCTAGTCTTACGACTTTCGAGTACAATTCCGATGGCGTGAACGACGACCCTTGGCCGATTATTGCAAATCGGGGTTTATTGAGAAATTTGAGGCATGTGCTTGTAAGTGGTCTTTCTATTACAGGTGAGGATCTTGCTAAACTACTACCGGAACTAACCTCGCTAGAGAAATTGAAGTTTAGTGGCTGTCAGATGCCGAAGAATACCAAAATATCGAATACCCAACTAAAAATAATTTGTTTATCTAAATGCGACAATTTGTTAAATGTTGTGATTGATGCTCCAAATTTGAAGAAATTCAAATTTTGTGGCGACACAAACCGGTCCTTATCTATCACCATTCGTAGTCAAGCCAATTGTAACATCCATATCCACAAGTACGCTTTGTATTTTGACACGTACGGATTTTTCAAATTGAAGAAGCTCTTGAAAGGACTAAATAGTTGCAATATTTTGAAAATATTTTTGCTCCTCGGATCATCTAAGGTACCCGCCACTGATGGTGATGGCGATGAAGATGGTGAAAAAAGCGGAAATGCTGGACTTGGACCCCCTTGTGATATCGGAGAGCTGAAGATTAACCTGTACTCATATTGGGAACTATCAAGCTCGCCGCTTTCAGCCTTTTTAAATGGTTTATTCTGGACTTGCCACCCTCGTATAATTTCTTTACGAGTTGAGTCTAGCTATCGTAAATTGGCAGTTGAGGTATGGTCTTGTTTTTGCTTTGTGTTACTTTCAGTCGAATTTGGGGCTGAAATGGCGTCACAAATTAACTTATTGAACTAATGTTGTTGTTTTGCAGCCTTTGCTGAATAAATTGGTGGATATGGACAAATATTTGAGACATCCTTTGAAACGGATTGAAGTTGAAGAGACTACTATTGGCTTTGATTTCCTCGACGTACAGATGAGACTGTGTTGGTGAAGAAATTCAGCCTCTCCGTCTGTTGTTGATAGCGCTGCAAGTGTGATGGACATAGCAGTACGACTGAACGTTGATTTCATGCAGTACGACATTGACAATCATTTGACAGGCCGACATACCGTTGATTTCAAGCACACTACTGTTTTTTTTTTTTTTTTTTTTATTTCTTTTGATTCCGGAAATATTCTTAATCAGGTAAACGCCCAAATTAATGTCGTGTGTTTATTAAGAGCAACTCGCCTCTATCTATCCAAATTAGTAGTCAAGCGAGTTGCGATATCTCTCTGCACATACGACCTTTTAATCTTGATACTGAAGGATTTTTGAAGCTGCAACGTTTTGAAAAACTTATTACTCGATCAGTTTAATCAGGTACCGTGTATGGGGTACTGGTTTCGACATTGAGTGTGAATCTGTGATGCAGCCTGTTATTTACCTCCATTACTGTATTTCAATACGACATCATTCAGTTAGATTGTTAGATTGACTGAATCACAATGAAAGACTTAATTTTTGTTTCAGCTTTAGTTGATGCTTTAAGGACCCATGTCGTCCTGCAAACCGGAGTTTCTACCCTAGTTTTGCCCATACAAATCGGTCTTAATTTTCTTGATTTCTTGTGATACCATATGACATATACTTCGTATAAAATATCCAAATTCTAAATAAGTTATAAGAAATTCAAGCATTTCTCTAAGGAGAAAAAGCGAAAATGTAAACCATAGTCCATACCTCGATTTGTATTTTTACGCCTTTACAAGGTTAAAATACGTATTTATAAATATCGACCAGCTTAGTAGATGCCCCCGAAAAAAAAACCCTTAGTTGAGATAATACACGAGCTCACAAAAACCGAACTCGTGTTAGCCTAGAGGCTTAGAAAGTGATAACCTGATGTTCAAATTCAACCTAAAATAAAAATACAGTATCTAAATATCGAAAATTATGGTTAGTACCGCATTGAAAACTGCAGAAAATAAATGTGGAAAATCATTGCGAAGAAACCGGAGTACTAAAATATCATTTCATCGTTACGGATTAATTATAAATGACCCAATAAAATTGGTAACCGTAATTTTGAAAATTAATAAATCGGTGGTGAAATGTTGTTGTAAGCTAAGTTTTTACTATCTAGGGGCAATTTTAGAGCGACACCTAGTGATCTAGGTAGCACAGACACTTCTCTTAATCAGCTGTCCCGTGTCTGATACCGTGTCGGACACCGATACTTTTCGGACACACGCCGAAACGTGTCGGCCGCCTATAAAGCCGTGTCTAACTTTCAACATTTATTTGGGCACTCGTCCGACGCGTGCCCATGGTATTTGGGCCGTGTCCGACGCGTGTCCATAACATTTGGACATCATCTGGGGTGAATGATGTTCTTTAGACGGGAAATGAGCTGTTGAAACAGCTTGATTAGAAGATGGGTTTTGATAGGAAATGAAAATGGATTATAATCATGGACAAATTTTACCTTTGCTTATTTAAATTTAATATCAATATCAAATACTTTTATAAAAGTAAAATCGAATGTTTATAACTATAAAATTTATATTTTATTAAATTTATATAACGTGTCCCGTGTCCTAAATTTCACGGGATGCCGTGTCATGTGTCTGTGTCGTGTCCGTGTCCGTTTTGATGCTACCTAGCCAATAATACCGAGATTACAAACTTTTAAGACATGTCAAATAACATATCAATTGTCTTATCTATAACGCCTATAAGGCCTGTTTTAATCTTACACAAAAGACTTATTGGACCGAAACTAGAGCCACCATTTGGCGACAGTGTGAATTATTTTCTGAAAATCTAAATTTATTGCATTTCATTCGAACTCAATTTTTTTCTTTTGAAATGAAAATTTAATTTAAAATTTCCACAATTTCATTCAAAACTTCATCCCCTTTACCTCACCACAAAACTCGTGTAAAACGGTTTTATACATTAGCTCACTGAGTTTGTATGGTGAGCCACTATTAAAACTTCTCAGTTGGTCCTCTTCTACCACAATCTACATGGATACAAACATACTCTTCATTATTTACATCCATAGTTCCGTTACTAGGTAAGAACACATGACCCCAACAGAAAATACATAACCACGGAACATCTACGTAAACATGATAACAAAATCATGATACGGGCATACATTCATACCGGATCAACATGCCACAAGTCCATCTCTAGAGATTTGAATAACTTTGTATCCTTGAGAAACTGTTTTAGCTCAACAAACCAATCAGTGGTTAAAATATCAATATCAAACATGAATGGACTGAATTGAGCATTACAACGATCTAGCACTCTGATCAACGACAAGGAGGTCTCCACTTTACAATTGTACTTAAACTCAAGCAAGTTAGGGGTGTCAAGTGTAACCTCTAGTAATTCAGCCATGAAGTCTGGGGAATCGTGAATTTGAAAATCCTTCAACGAAAGGCTTGAGATCTTAACGTATTTCAGCCGTATGCATGAATTCAATACTAACTTTTCAAGCGATATAAGCCCATTTGTCAGCTCATAAACAATGTCATCTGTAATAGTCGCACAACTAATCTCTACCGTCTTCAAGTTTTTCAATGGCATCGCATTCACTTTCCATGGCCATGGCAAATATACACGATTACTACAAAAAACAAACTTTTGAAGGGGAGATTCTTGGAGGTTGGATTGCATTGTTCCACTATCACAGCCTTCGACTCTTCCATCAACTTTTCTCATCCAAGGAAGTGAAACTTCATCAAGGAATCCGTGTGTGATATCTAATTCAACCAAAGGGCAGGAAGAGATAATTCTTTGAAGCATATCCTCATCTACAGATATCGGCTCTAAAGTTAAATGTGTAAGAGAGACAAGCTCCATTATCTCATAATACGGTAGCTCAATGCGACGACATTTCAAAACTTTTAGCGATTTTGCACAAAACAGAAACTCAGGTAGCACGTAGTCAATATTACCATGAATCTGGATTTCTAATTCCTCGATTTGGTTTAGCACAGCGATCTTTATCCATGTATCAACCAAATTTACTAGCTGTTCATCAACTATCAGAACCTCTAGATACATCTTTCTTATTCTAAACCCGAGAATGGAATATCTTAGCATGGTCCCATCCACAAACTTCACAAAACGTTGAAGTGTATCTTTATCATCCTCGCTCTCGTCATTACGAGCTTTACACGCGTCTATCTTAAAGTATCGAGGCTGAAAAACCAGAACCGGAATGGAAGACCAAGCTCTATACCACCTCTTAGACAATACACTAGTGCGACCCGCCTCTTTGGTATCGAGGATTAAGAGAATGTCATGTAGGATAAAATCCGGAAGGTCCGAAATTCTATCAACTGAACCCCTTTGCATCTTTGCTGTCTTTTTCCCAACATTCATGATCTTCTCAGAGTAATTTCATCAAACACTTGGCATGCACTACTAAATTTCTAATCTTTCGCAAATCTAACAAATACCCAATTCACATAATCACCACTCCAGTTTATATTCATGCTACAAACTATAATTCAAACAATTATGTACCAAATTTACGCAACATAATTAAAAAAAATCGAAGATGGAAAACAGGGAGAGTATACCGCAAGGATTTGAATCAATTGAGCCAATAAATTCCAGAATTGAACTGTTGCAGTTTCTGGGAAAATACACTCAATTCACTCGATTCCCTCCATATTTTCTGGGTAAATTTGCAGTTTTGGAAATGTTGAGCAGTAATTGTATTTTTTTGGCTCGCGCCAAAAACTGTGTTCATTACCTTTCTTTGGGTAAGATTATTGGTAGTCTTTTTTTTTTTTGAGGGGAAAACCCGAAGGTTTACTGCATTGTTCGCGACCAATGGCAGAGTCTCTGACCACTCAACTCTACCGATCACCCTAGGAAAAACATGAGCCTTGACCCACCGTAAAGTAAAATTAACTAATGAGTGAATCCTATGTGTTATTTACTTTTTGTGAAAAAAAGAGTAAAGTGGAAAAGTAGAGTCTGAGACGAGTCTACGGATAATGTATAAAGTATGAGCTGAGTTTGAGGTGGGTCTGAATAATAAGGAAATAATAAAAGTTATTGGAAAGTTGATGTGGCAGAGTCTTAAGACTCGGGAGAGTCTTACTGATAATAGTTTAAAACGGATTCAAATACAATTTTATAAGTGGGTAAACCCGTAAAAGTAATTATTAGGAGAAACCATTTTACAATAGACATGTGTATAACCGCCTCACACAAATATTTGCATTTCTAATAGGAAAATGAGAGATTTAAACAATTAAGTATCCTTTTTTTTTATTATGTAAGAAAACTAGGTTGATCCTCTAGTGTAGGACCAACATATCTCATCCTTTCGAATGAGGGAGGTAAATTGAAGCCACCGGCTATCAAACCACCTCGAAAGAGTTGGACATGAGTGTCCAATAGAAGTCATGAAGTCAGCAACCTTGTTGGCTTCACGAAAGTAATGTTTAATTATCACTTCATCAAAAAAATGAAGGTCTAATTTCACATCCTTGACAATACTAGAAATTTTCCAAGGAATTTGCCAAGTATCTCCAATTGAGTTAATAACACATAAATTATCAACCTCCACAATTAACGTTGAGATTCCTAAGTGTTTAGCTTCTAAAATACCTTCTTTTAAAGCGAGTGTTTCCGCAACAAGGATACTATTGGATCCGCACTTTTTTGCTCCCAACAAAACGACTTTACCATTGTGATCTCTTATAGAATATCCTAAAGCATCTTTATTACCTTCTATTCTCGACCCGTCAAAATTTAGTTTTAGGAAACCGTTTGTAGGTTTTTCCCACCAAATCTCTTCCTTACTAGAGTTGTTTCTAGCTGGCTCTTCTATTCCGGGATTGTTGAGATCCTTAAATCTAGTCACATTCCAGGTCTTAGTGCTATTATTACATAATGTAATAAGTTTGCTGATACTTAAATTAACATTATTAAAGATAATATCATTTCTATGAAACCATGCATTCCACCAAATAAAAATAATCTTAATGAAATCATCTTTTGGGATTAAATCTTTAAGATAATTAAGTTTCGTTAGAAAACTTTGACTTGTAATATTATCATAATTTGACAAAACTCGTTGAACTATTTGATGGGGCATATTCTGCACCCGCTGACCGAGTCAACATATTGAGCAAGGTTAAAGCTAAAAGACAGCAAGTCAACATATTGACAGCCTAAACCGACGCAGCCTGTCGGCCTGCCACTTGGGTCTCGGCTAGGCAACTAGCCGGCCGAGAAGCATATCCGCGTACTCACATCCAGTCCCCTCGGCATGAAGTCAAACAGGCCTGCCGGCCTGCCATGGGTATCTCGGCCGAGGGTAAAACAGTCTTTCCACCTGCTATGCCACTTGGCCACTTGGCCACTACGTGACAAAAGGTGAAAGTCTATAAATACTCCACTTCTCTCATTGAGAAAAAGATCCGAAAACTATCTCACAAATTGGTATAAACTCCCTTATCTCTCTACAATATATCTTTGCCAAGTTAACATACAACTTATCTCCTTAAGTTTACTAACTTGAGCGTCGGAGTGAGTACGTTCGGCCCCAAGCCGAGCCCTCAGTTTGTTCATCTTAAACAGGAAAGAGTGAAAGGAAGAGACAAGCAACGACATCATTCTACAAGCTTACGTGGTCACAACACTGCTCCGAAATTACACCCGGAACAATTGGCGCCGTCTGTGGGGAAAGATACTAAAAGCTAGTCACCTACCTTACAAAAAAAAAAGAAAACCAAAAACCATTCAAAGAGCTGAGAAGATGTCAAAACAGCCAGAAATTGTGAGTGTAGAAACTGAATTCTACCAGGATGACACGTTCCCTAATTCTGAGATCGGGCAGTCCCCCACCGGCCGAGTCACTGAGCCGGTGAAGTACGGGATGCCAAGAGAACCAGAAACACCGCTGCCGACAGGCCAAGTCACTGTCATGGGACATGTGGTCGATGCGGCCAAATTGAAGCTATTCCTGGACACGATGGGTGGTACGCCGGTCACCCCCTGTCACGACGACGGTGACGGCAGCGCCTCCACAGGTGTCCAGGGCCCATAAAGTGACTCCGAACAACTTGACCGGAGTAATACAAGGAGTTGGGCATGCAAGGACGCCGGCGGAGCCCGTGGTGCCAGTGGCAGACCAAAGTCATTCCCCCACCCGCGGGAGGACAGCGTCGCCGCGACAACAACGAGGCCACCCCCGAAGAAACGAAGAAAGAAGTCCGACTCTCCAAAGTCGGACAACAAGAAGCCCTTCCCGCCACGGGGAGAGAAGCCGGACTAAGGTTGCGAGGAGCCGATCGCCGCGTGCAATTCGACACGTGGTCAGACAGCCCCTCAGTGCATATGTCCTCGAAGTCCCGGTGCCTACCAAACTGAAGCTGCCGCCCCTATCATACAAAGGGGATAGCGACCCAACCGACCATGCCGAGGCTTTTGAGTCGTACATGTCGGTATGGGAGCAACCTGATGAGGTGTGGTGCCGAGTCTTCCCAACGACCCTGCATGGGATGTCACAGAGTTGGTACAAGGGGCTACCTAATGGCTCGGTATACTGCTATGCCGACCTGAGAGACAACTTCATAGCCCAGTACGCTTGCAACAAGCGAAGGGCCGAGGAAACATCAGATCTCCTGACTATCCGACAGGGGGAGGACGAGTGCCTCCGGAGCTACGTCAAGAGATTCGACGCTAAGGTTCAGCAAATCCGTGAGCTGAACACCGAACTGGCGGCCTTCGCGCTGATGAAAGGCCTCCCGAAAGGCGAGTTCAAAAAGAGCTCATCAAGTGTGAAGACCTCAACCTAGACTCCGCCAGAAAGATGGCCGACCGAGCCATAAAGGTGGAGGACTATCACAAGACCTGGGAGGTTTAATAGGAAACAGAACTCGGCGGGACAACGTAGATGAAGGACGCCGTGACATTAATAGGTCACGACCTGAGAGGTTTAATAGGAAACAGAACTCGGCGGGCGCCGGGGGGAGTTCGGGACCATACACCCAGAAGCGGTACAGCGGTCTCACCCCCCTGGTCAAATCACCGGCCGAGGTCTTTGCCCTAAGCAAGAATGAAGGGCAGAAATGGGCAAGGCCCCCCAAGGCGAGGGGGGACGGCGACCTTAGCCAGTTTTGCGAGTACCACGGCCAAACCGGCCATAAGACCGACAACTGTCGGCATCTGAGGAACGCCATCGAGGAGCTAATCCGAAAGGGGGCCCTCAGCAAGTATGTAGCTGGAGGCCCGAAAACAAGCTCCGACGGGGCGAATAGAAAATCAGTATTCCAGAGGATGGGAGTGATCCAGGTTGTCATCGGAGGAAACGAGAACGGTGGGTCAGCTAATGGGCACAAACGACACCTAAATGAGCTTTACCAAGCCATCAACTTTGTGCCCACCACAGCGATCCCCGCTTCCACCGTCCCCGATATAACCATCGGAAAGAAGGACTACGAAGGAGTCGTTGCCCCGCACAGCGACCCGCTTGTAGTCCACTTGGAAATAGCCAACCACTTGGTCAAGAGGTGCCTAATTGATACAGGCGCCTACACAAACATCATGTTCAGGGAATGCTTTCTCAATCTCGGTCTGAAGATTGAAGACCTGAGCCCCTGCACTAACCCGCTGTACAGCTTCTCTGGGGCCGGCCTGGGTACCCCGGGGTCAATCGATCGCCGGTGATGTTCGCCAAGCGGATGCGCCAAAAACGTTTTATCCGAGTTCGTGGTTATTGATGGTTCGTCCGCCTACAACGTTCTCATAGGCCGGGTCACTTTGAGCGAGGCCGATCTTTGTGATGTCCATCCGGGCCCGACATTGATGTACGTCTCGGACCGGGGGGAAGCACAAAAGCTCGTCTCAAAGGACGAGAGAGATGAAATCGTCAACATCCAAGTATCTGCCAGAGGGTGCAACATGCAATCCCTCAAAGTGGCGAAGAGGTCGGAGAAAGGGAAGAGCCCATCCTTGCAGCAGGAGGGCGACCCGATGAATACCAACGTCGGCATGGTCGAAGGAGCCGAGACCGAGGAAGTGGAAATTGACCCAGAGCGCACCGTAAATATCGGTGCCGACCTGGAGCCAAAATTCAGAGCCGATCTCCTGGACCTGCTGAGGAAGAACAAAGATGTCTTCGCATACTCAAGCCTGAGATGCCGGGCGTGAGCGGGAGGTGATCGTTCACAAGCCGAACGTACTCTCCACCGCTCGCCCTGTCAGCGAAGATGAGGAACTCCTCGGCCGAGAAGGATGAGGCCATCAAAGCCGAAGTAGACAAACTATTAGAGGCGGGCTTTATCATGCCTTGTACTTACCCCGAGTGGCTAGCAAATGTTGTAATGGTGAGGAAGTCATCGGGGGGTGGAGGATGTGTGTGGATTTTACAAATCTTAATAAAGCGTGCCCTAAAGATTGCTATCCCTTGCCTCGAATAGATAGTTTAATTGACGCAACGGCAGGCTACACTATGATGAGCCTGCTAGACGCCTTCTCAGGGTACCATCAGGTATTCATGGCCGAGGAAGACATGCCTAAGTGCGCATTCATCACCATACACGGCACATACATGTATAAAATGATGCCGTTCGGTTTGAAGAACGCTGGCGCAACTTACACTAGGCTGGTGGACAAAGTGTTCCAAAATCAAAAAGGGCGAAACATCGAGGCTTACGTCGACGATGCTATTGTAAAAAGCAAGTCTGACAGCGAGCACTTGGCCAATTTAAGCGAAACATTTTGTTCACTAAGGAAATATAGAATGAAGCTCAACCCATAGAAATATAACTTCGGTGTCCGGGCCGGCAAGTTCCTCGGCGTACTTGTCAGTGCCAGGGGAATTGATGCCAATCCAGAGAAAATCCAAGCAATACTGGACCTACCGGAGCCGAGGAATCGAAAAGAGGTTATGACGCTGACCGGGAGAATGGCGGCTCTTGCCCGCTTCATCTCTCGGTCGGCCGACAAGAGCACACCGTTCTTTACTGATCTTTGAAAGGGAATAAAAACTTCACTGGGGGAGCAACAGAGCACAGCTTTCGTGCAATCGAAAGCTCACCTTCGACATGCCGACCCGTCGGTGCCGATCTTTGGGGAGACACTATATCTATACTTAGCAGATTACCTCGGCCACGGTCGGTCCGTAATCGTCGGGAAGAAAATAAGCAAAGCAATACCCAATTTACTTTATCGCCCATACACTGCTGCGCCGAAAGAAATTACCCATCGATTGAAAAAGCGAGCCCTCGCCGTCGTCGTTGCCGCAAGGAAGTTAAAACCCTACTTCGACGCACATCCCGTGACGGTCTTAACCGACCAGCCATTGGAGAAAGCCTTAGAAAAATTCGAAAAATCAGGCAGGCTTATAAAATGGGCAGTGGAGCTATCCGGCTTCGGCATTCAGTACAAACCAAGACCTTCGATAAAGAGGCAAGCACTTGCAGACTTCCTGGCCGAGTGCACTTATCAAGAAGAATCACATCCCGGTGTGTGGGAAGTATATACCGACGGGTCCTCCACGGCGAACAGCTCAGGAGCCGGCATCCTTATCATCAGCCCTAACAGGGACGAGTTTGAGTACGCCATGAAGTTTACCTTCTCGGCCTCAAATAACGAATCCGAATATGAGGCGGTGATAACTGGAGTCGAGTTAGCTAGAGCTGTAGGGGCGGAGCATGTTGTGTTGAAAGAGATTCACTCTTAGTGGCTAATCAAATCAGAGGAGAGTATGAGACTCGAGACGATGGGATGATAAGGTATCTGGAGAGGGTAAAAGTTGACACCTCAAAATTGAAATCTTTCCAAATACAGTGCATTCCCAGGTCTGAGAACAACCGAGCCGACGCTCTCTCAAAACTTGCCAGTTCAAGCATCAAGAATGTCAGTCGAACCGTCTTTGGTGGATATCGAAATGCTAAAAGCATCACTGAGACCGTCGGCATGGTGGGCGACATCGAACCCGAGACGACGTGGATGACTCCGATAATGAAATACAAACTGACAAAAGAGTTACCGGAGGACCGCAGTCTCTCGCAGAAGATAAGAAGGATCGCCGCAAGGTACTCAGTGTTTGAAGGAGAATTATACAGAAGGTCCGTAATAAGGCCACTCTTGAAATGTGTCGGCCCAGCCGACGCGGAGCTAATACTGACAGAGATTCACGAAGGCATCTGTGGACATCACATGGGGGCAAGAACGCTAGCCCACAAAGCTCTCCGAGCCGGCTACTTCTGGCCTACCATGCTTGAGGATTCCAGAGCAAAAATTAAGAAGTGCAAGAATTGTCAGATGCATGCTCCGGTGATACATGCTCCTTCCCGAGACCTGCAACCGGTGCTTAGTCCCCTTCCTTTTGCACAGTGGGGGATGGATTTACTAGGGCCATTTCCGACGGCCTCCGGAGGAAGAAAGTACCTAATTGTCGCCGTTGACTACTTCACCAAATGGGTCGAGGCTGTCGCGGTACCTGCCAAGACCACGGCGGCCGTAAGAAAGGTGATTTGGGAGAACGTTATAACTCGATTTGGGTTGCCCCAAATCATTGTATTTGACCACGGCCGAGAGTTTTGGAGCGACATGGTGATGAATTGGTTGGAGGAGCTCGGTATCAAATTTGCATACTCCTCCGTCTGCCACCCTCAGAGCAACGGGCAGGCGGAAGCAGCCAATAAAACAATACTGAACGGGTTGAAGAAGAAGGTTGAAGATCTAAAAGGAAGGTGGGCTGATGAACTACCCGGCGTCCTGTGGTCCCTTAGAACCACGGAGAAAGAAGCAACAGGGTACAGTCCATTCCACCTAGTCTATGGGTCTGAGGTCGTTCTTCCAATTGAAGCAACGGTGCCAACATTCAGAACGCAAACTTTTGACCCAGTCGAAAATGAGGAAGGCCTAAGAGCCTCCCTAGACCTGGTCGAAGAAAGTCGAGACACGGCACGGCTCAACTTGGCAGTTTATCAAAACCGAATGAGAAGAGCATACAACCGTAGGGTCCACTGTAACACCCGCGAATTTTCTATTTTATCATTTATAAATTTATTAACCATTCTATTGTTTTATTGATATTTTAAATTATTTAATTTAATTAGTTTCATTTTAAACATGATTTTTACAGAAAGCTATAATTTTATAAGCTTGTTTATATATATATACGGTCGGACAGTAATAATAGCGGTAATAATAATAATAATTTCCCGTCTTAAATTATACTAGATTGTAGACATATTTCCGTCTAGCAAAGATCGTCACATTTCACTTTTGAATCTAAACCAATCCGGACCAATCACAAGTCGACAACTCGTACCTACCTTTTCAACCCATTTATATAATCCTTTTATTATTATTATTAGACATTATTGTTGTTGTTGATTTTTTTTAGCCGTGTCCCTACCTTCCACCTGCATACCTCCTTCCTCTTTTCTTTTCTTTCGAAAACAAGCAACAGCAGCCACAACAATGAACAGCAATAACAAACACCCTTTCTCGTCTCCTTCAAACCCCGATTTCTCTCACATTTCTCAATCAAATTCGATAAATTTTGCACCAAACTTTTCCTCTTTTCGTCCTCATTCCTTCTATGTAAGAAAGGGACTGACTTTCTTCACAGTTCAAGTCTGCCGCCCCTTTTTCATTTCGAAATTCCTCATTAATTTTGTGCATTTTGTGTGTAGATGTTAACTTGGACATCTCGGAGTAGCTTTGAGTCGGAAGTGTGAAGAGTAAAGAGGTAACGGTGATAGGTTACTCGACAAATGTCGAAATTTCCGTCTTTTGTGTTGTTTTATGTGCTTTTATTTGATAAAGTTTGCCTCTTTTTGTTTTCTCTTTTGTGTGATGGTTTCCGTCTGAAAACTGAGCTGAAATGGGACTGTTTTGACTCGGTTTAGGACTGTTTGCGCTCTGTTTCTTTGTACCCGCATAAACATGAGGGTATGGCCTGCTCTGTGGGTTTACTTTAGGCCGGCTTTTGGTGGTTGTTTGAGACTGTGTTGGGGGGTAGGAATGAATGCTGTTATGACTGTTTTTAGTCGTGATATGGTACCTAGTTGGAACGGGTTTTGGTGCTTGAAATTGCAGGCTCTGAGACGAATTCTGAGACAATTACAGGTTGAGTTTAGGGGACGGGTTGTTTGCATTGTTGGGACTGTTTTGGTGCGTTTTAGGTAGTGGTAATAGTCGATACATAGGTACTGTCTTCGGAACCGTGGAAAGGTTGTCTGGACTCGATTTTGGGATTGTTTTGGAGTCATGTTGCAGACGGGTTGGTCAGTGGCAACCTGTTTTGCAGGGGTCTGTCACGGCTGGATGTTTGGGGGCCTGTGTTGGCTCGGTTTTTGGAGTCGGGTTGCAGGTTGTTTGACAGTCGTGGATGGTTGTGGTGAGGGTTGTCGGGTAGCTGGTAAATAGTGGTTGTTGCATATGAAGTAATCTCAAGGTGCCTCCGAGTCTTTACTTGTTATTTCATGTCTTGGTGCATAGTGGGTGAATGGTGTCGTAGTTGTGAAATTGTGTGTTTGTCTCGGCTGGGCATGGGTTTTAGGTAGTGACGGTGGCTGGACAGTGGCTGGTTGGCAGTGGCCACTACCTGTTTTGCATGGGTTGGTTTAGGCAAGTTATGGGATATTCTGTGACCTTCCTTTGCTCATTTGTTCTATGCACATTAATGTCTATAATAAGCTATTAATATGCCTCAGGTCTCTTGGATCATCCATTTATCGTAGTATACACTCATGTATGGTTTACATTTGGGTTATTTACATTTCATCTCATGTCTTTCATAATGCAAATTGTTCATTCCCATTGTTTACATTTTGTTCGAATGACATGTTTCCATTTTAATATGAGTCCAATATTCATGCCTTCTGAGTGGTAAATGGTTTATCTTACATTTGAGTCATTTATAATTGAATGCCTGTTTTGCTCGTTATAAATGGTCCGTTGCATTTATTTACATTTTTATTCAAGTGACAAATATTGAAGAAATGGGCTATTTATTCATATTCATGAAGATAAATTGTCATGAAATGTCTTATCTGGAATATATCGGCTCGTTACATTAGTAGTCTCTTTCCAAGTTGATTCGTATCGCTTGGTTGAGCCTTATTCTTGATAATGCCTTTATGCTATACCGTATTGCTTGACTGATCTTTACGCCTCTTTCGGACTGTCCTGCCGATTGTGGGTTTAGCTTATATCTTCCGCCTCTTTCGGACTGTCCTGCCGATTGTGGGTTCTCGATTTCCGATCTGTCTTCGAGTCTTGGATGCGGACCGTTCTGCCGCATGTCGAATCGGGAACTGTACTATCCCGAGAGTCTGGCCAGATTTAGACTAGGACTGAGTCTTGGGAGTACCATTGTCGTCCTACCAGGGGAATTATATATTGATATATGAGTAGTAAAGGTCTTGCTTGGTTATAGTTATTGGTATTTGTCTTTCAAGGTAAGAGTGATGCCTTGTGTTGTTTGTCTTGGACCTATCGGATACTAGGGGTGAGCTATAAGCCCTCTAGTTGCGATATGATCGTCGGGATTGATGTTCCCATTCGTTCTTTTGGTGAGATGCAAGCCATAAGTATGAATGTGACATTAGTAGCCACGTCCCGTGCAGTGTTTGCTAAGTGGTTTTCCCAAATAATGGCTACGGTTTCTATTCTTGTAATTTGCATTGGTTGATCCCTTACTTAACTGCTTCACATGATTCGGATTCTAATCTCATATCTATGTTGTAATTTCTTGAAATGCGTACTTTTGCATAAATGACCGTATTCTTGTCTTTCATATTATTTAATGGTCTCCCGTGAACAGTTGAATCTTTATTATGCTAATGTTGGCCTATCTTGTTCCATCTCAATTATTTGCCATGTTTACATATAAATTTGATATTCTTATCTTTTGTATGTGTCTTATATGACTTACCTGTTTTAGTTCCTTGTTATGTTCGTTTTGACATTTTGTGGCTGGGAGAACCTTGAGTTACTCCCCACCGATGTATGGCGTTCATGTTTACATGAATGACGGTGTATTAGTTGGTGCATTCTGGGGTGAAGACATGTGTGAGCTAGCGAGCACTTTGGCCTTTTAGTCGGTTTATTAGGATTGTTTAGACTCGCCTTTTATTGTATTGTCATTCGAGGGATATCTTTTCCCTCACCTTGACTATCACGTTTGTATAATTTAAAATTTATTTCCGCATTCTTTGTTTGTGTTTGGTATTTTAATAAAACTGCGCTTTAAATTTTAAAAGTTTCAAAAATTCCCTATTTTCCGCTTGAATTTATAAGTTATATTTTCCGCTTTATCGCGGGGTGTCACAGTTGGTATCAGAGCCTATGTTTCTCCCGACGCACACACGTGTACCCCAAATTTAAATTTGAACTTGACCTTGAATAATGAATGAGAGATGGGTAGAACTAAGGACCTAAGTTGGTAGTCTCTATGTGTATGCTTCGTGGTAGGTTCTAACATGTTTGTTGATTGTCATCTGCTTTTGTGACCTTGGATTGACAAACCATGAGCTTACCCGTGTTACGATCAAGACTTGGTGCCTATTGCCGAAGATTGAATATTTGTCTAGGTTTTCAAGAATGTTTTTTTTTCTTCCTCGAAGATAATTCTCATTCCTTGTGTATCATGCCTTATTCTTTACCTCTTGATGCCTATCCTTGTTTTAAACTCTCTTTTCTTTTACTTTGAAAGCTACTCTTGTACCCTAACTTGTCCTTTGTTCTCTGCTTATCCTCTCTTAACGCCTTTTTGATAGCTCTCTTTCTTTTGTGGGATGTTAACCTTTGTTGGATAATTTGGCTTTGTGGAGTTTGTTTGTGGTTGACCTATAACCCTAGCTTTGAAAGGTTGTGATGTTAGAAAGACTTAGCTAGTGTAGTAGGAAATACCTAGATGTTTCTTAGTTGCTTGACATGAAGTGAGTGTGCTTGATTAATGAAATTGTTAGTGTTGTAATGTGTGAGTTGCATATGTTACTAAAGTTATAGAACTTGGCCTTGTTGTTTATACTTGGAATTTGAGAATTTGGTAACTCGAGTATTGTTGCTTGAGGTTTTGACATGGAGTAGGGTTTATGATGAGAGCTTAGAAGGAAACACCTTTAGGGAGTTGCTGGTCATTGGTGATGAAAGTGTTACTTGGAAGTTTGAGTTGAGCTTGAGGTTAGCATAGTCGGTATACTTTTGTGAGTGTTGTGATGATTACATAAGAACCATGTTAGGCGAGAGTTCTTGCTAGTTTTGGAATCTCATTTGGGTATCCACTTCGCGGTAATCAGGATTAGTAGCCAGAGTTCTTGAGATGTAATTATAAGTTGGGATCGATAGATATTGAGTTGAGATGAGTTAGATGTTTTGAGTGGTTGTCTCGTAGTTTGGAGAATGTCACCATTTATGCCTTAGGTTTCGAGAGTATAAAAAGATCTCCTTGGCATGATACAATGTGCAAAAGAACTTTTGAATTTGGATTTTTGATTGAGAGTTTTACCATTTTGAGGAACTCATAGTTGACACTAGTTGGATATGAGTATAGCTTTGTTAGAAGTTTTGACCTTGATCTCGTGGAGGTTGTTTGTAGATGTTGAGGATTTGAAGTGGTGACATCGCACTTATAGTGAAGTAACTTGTTTCATGGGATAGCCTAAGGTGAAGTAACACAAGTGTTCTGAGGAAATCTTTGGGAGCTATGTGGTTATAAGTTTTGTGGTTAGGAAGTTTTCGGAACAGTTCAGGATGATGTTGTTGTTCGAGATTTGAGTACCTGGAGTTTCCTTGTTGTCTAATTCCCCTTCCTCTTTGACCATAAATGTTACCGTTCATACCTCCTTTCCTCGCTTCATCTTGCTCCCCCCCCTTGAGTTAGATGCTAGTGACCTATAAAATCTCTATCTTTGACCTCCTTGTTGACCTTATTTCAATTCTTACCCCTACGATGTTTATCATAGCTCTTTTGTTGGTTAAGTTTGGACTCTCTTAGCGTACTTTGTTTTTAGGATACCTAAATTCTTTTCTTTTGTCCAATTTCTAAACATTTCAAGCTACCATTTTTGATTCGTTGTTCAAAATTTATGTTACTCTTACAAAACATTACCTATTTTAAAGGTTCGAAAATGAAAATTTGATTTAGTTCCCTACTCGTTCTTTGAGTATAGACTTCTTTATCATGGTTACGAGTTGCTAAACCTGGGATTTCTTTAAATTTTGCTCAAATTCTATTAACTTTGATCTATTTGCGATTTCTTTCCAAAGTTTAATGTTATATTTTCAGGAATTTGACTCCCTTTTAAGTTTAAAAGTGAAACCTTTATCTCTATTTTGGCTTTTACAAAAGAAATTTTGAGTGAATTACCTTTTTCTTTTGATTTTAACGCAAATCGTATGTTAGAACTCGTTATTGGAGACGTTTGATAACTTGTTCTACGCTTGTCGACAAATTGATTTTGTCTTAAGTTTGTCTTTGACTTGGAAAGTTAGCGTTCTTGTGTGCACGACAAGAGCAATTTCGTTCCATGAATGAGACTTATACTTTTGAAAACTCTTCATTAATGTTTTTGAAAGTATTTTGATTCTCGATTTATACAAATAATTTGCTTTTGACCATATCTTTGATTTGGAATGTGATGTTCTTGAATGCGCAACGAGAGCACTTCTGTTCCTTTGATGAGAATCTGGTTCCGTCGGAAAATTTTATTTGAATCTTTTGAAAGAATTTTAATTCTTACAATGAGTAACCTTTTAACGTCTGGTTGTCGATTTCAAAAAGTCCAGTTTTACTTTTTTATAACCTTTCATTTCTACTTTCAAGTTTCGAGGACGAAACTTTTTAAAAGGTGGGGTGATTGTAACACCCGCGAATTTTCTATTTTATCATTTATAAATTTATTAACCATTCTATTGTTTTATTGATATTTTAAATTATTTAATTTAATTAGTTTCATTTTAAACATGATTTTTACAGAAAGCTATAATTTTATAAGCTTGTTTATATATATATACGGTCGGACAGTAATAATAGCGGTAATAATAATAATAATTTCCCGTCTTAAATTATAGTAGATTGTAGACATATTTTCGTCTAGCAAAGATCGTCACATTTCACTTTTGAATCTAAACACCAATCCGGACCAATCACAAGTCGACAACTCGTACCTACCTTTTCAACCCATTTATATAATCCTTTTATTATTATTATTAGACATTATTGTTGTTGTTGATTTTTTTTAGCCGTGTCCCTACCTTCCACCTGCATACCTCCTTCCTCTTTTCTTTTCTTTCGAAAACAAGCAACAGCAGCCACAACAATGAACAACAATAACAAACACCCTTTCTCGTCTCCTTCAAACCCCGATTTCTCTCACATTTCTCAATCAAATTCGATAAATTTTGCACCAAACTCTTCCTCTTTTCGTCCTCATTCCTTCTATGTAAGAAAGGGACTGACTTTCTTCACAGTTCAAGGCTGCCGCCCCTTTTTCATTTCGAAATTCCTCATTAATTTTGTGCATTTTGTGTGTAGATGTTAACTTGGACATCTCGGAGTAGCTTTGAGTCGGAAGTGTGAAGAGTAAAGAGGTAACGGTGATAGGTTACTCGACAAATGTCGAAATTTCCGTCTTTTGTGTTGTTTTATGTGCTTTTATTTGATAAAGTTTGCCTCTTTTTGTTTTCTCTTTTGTGTGATGGTTTCCGTCTGAAAACTGAGCTGAAAAGGGATTGTTTTGACTCGGTTTAGGACTGCTTGCGCTCTGTTTCTTTGTACCCGCATAAACATGAGGGTATGGCCTGCTCTGTGGGTTTACTTTAGGCCGGCTTTTGGTGGTTGTTTGAGACTGTGTTGGGGGGGTAGGAATGAATGCTGTTATGACTGTTTTTAGTCGTGATATGGTACCTAGTTGGAACGGGTTTTGGTGCTTGAAATTGCAGGCTCTGAGACGAATTCTGAGACAATTACAGGTTGAGTTTAGGGGATGGGTTGTTTGCATTGTTGGGACTGTTTTGGTGCGTTTTAGGTAGTGGTAATAGTCGATACATAGGTACTGTCTTCGGAACCGTGGAAAGGTTATCTGGACTCGATTTTGGGATTGTTTTGGAGTCATGTTGCAGACGGGTTGGTCAGTGGCAACCTGTTTTGCGGGTGTATCATCACGGCTGGATGTTTGGGGGCTGTGTTGGCTCGGTTTTGGAGTCGGGTTGCAGGTTGTTTGACAGTCGTGGATGGTTGTGGTGAGGGTTGTCGGGTAGCTGGTAAATAGTGGTTGTTGCATATGAAGTAATCTCAAGGTGCCTCCGAGTCTTTACTTGTTATTTCATGTCTTGGTGCATAGTGGGTGAATGGTGTCGTAGTTGTGAAATTGTGTGTTTGTCTCTATTTGGGCATGGGTTTTAGGTAGTGACGGTGGTCGGACGGTGGCTGGTTGGCGATGGCCACTACATTTTGCATGGGTTGGTTTAGGCAAGTTATGGGATATTCGTGACCTTCCTTTGCTCATTTGTTCTATGCACATTAATGTCTATAATAAGCTATTAATATGCCTCAGGTCTCTTGGATCATCCATTTATCGTAGTATACACTCATGTATGGTTTACATTTGGGTTATTTACATTTCATCTCATGTCTTTCATAATGCAAATTGTTCATTCCCATTGTTTACATTTTGTTCGAATGACATGTTTCCATTTTAATATGAGTCCAATATTCATGCCTTCTGAGTGGTAAATGGTTTATCTTACATTTGAGTCATTTATAATTGAATGCCTGTTTTGCTCGTTATAAATGGTCCGTTGCATTTATTTACATTTTTATTCAAGTGACAAATATTGAAGAAATGGGCTATTTATTCATATTCATGAAGATAAATTGTCATGAAATGTCTTATCTGGAATATATCGGCTCGTTACATTAGTAGTCTCTTTCCAAGTTGATTCGTATCGCTTGGTTGAGCCTTATTCTTGATAATGCCTTTATGCTATACCGTATTGCTTGACTGATCTTTACGCCTCTTTCGGACTGTCCTGCCGATTGTGGGTTTAGATCATATCTTCCGCCTCTTTCGGACTGTCCTGCCGATTGTGGGTTCTCGATTTCCGATCTGTCTTCGAGTCTTGGATGCGGACCGTTCTGCCGCATGTCGAATCGGGAACTCATCTTGTCCCGAGAGTCGGCGATTTAGACTAGGACCGAGTCTTGGGAGTACCATTGTCGTCCTACCAGGGGAATTATATATTGATATATGAGTAGTAAAGGTCTTGCTTGGTTATAGTTATTGGTATTTGTCTTTCAAGGTAAGAGTGATGCCTTGTGTTGTTTGTCTTGGACCTATCGGATACTAGGGGTGAGCTATAAGCCCTCTAGTTGCGATATGATCGTCGGGATTGATGTTCCCATCCGTTCTTATGGTGAGATGCAAGCCATAAGTATGAATGTGACATTAGTAGCCACGTCCCGTGCAATGTTTGCTAAGTGGTTTTCCCAAATAATGGCTACGGTTTCTATTCTTGTAATTTGCATTGGTTGATCCCTTACTTAACTGCTTCACATGATTCGGATTCTAATCTCATATCTATGTTGTAATTTCTTGAAATGCGTACTTTTGCATAAATGACCGTATTCTTGTCTTTCATATTATTTAATGGTCTCCCGTGAACAGTTGAATCTTTATTATGCTAATGTTGGCCTATCTTGTTCCATCTCAATTATTTGCCATGTTTACATATAAATTTGATATTCTTATCTTTTGTATGTGTCTTATATGACTTACCTGTTTTAGTTCCTTGTTATGTTCGTTTTGACATTTTGTGGCTGGGAGAACCTTGAGTTACTCCCCACTGATCGTATGCGTTCATGTTTACATGAATGACGTGTATTAGTTGGTGCATTCCTGGGGTGAAGACATGTGTGAGCTAGCGAGCACTTTGGCCTTTTAGTCGGTTTATTAGGATTGTTTAGACTCGCCTTTTATTGTATTGTCATTCGAGGGATATCTTTTCCCTCACCTTGACTATCACGTTTGTATAATTTAAACTTTATTTCCGCATTCTTTGTTTGTGTTTGGTATTTTAATAAAACTGCGCTTTAAATTTTAAAAGTTTCAAAAATTCCCTATTTTCCGCTTGAATTTATAAGTTATATTTTCCGCTTTATCGCGGGGTGTCACATCCACAAAAGGGACTTAAGAGTAGGAGATCTAGTCTTGAGAAAGTCGGCCGCAACAAACAAGGGAAACATCCATGGTAAAATGACGGCCAACTGGGAAGGACCCTACAAAGTGGTTGAAGAAATGAGGCCGGGGACATACCGGCTGACAGACATGGAGGGTGTTCCTCTAATGAGCCATTGGAACACAGACAACCTAAGGAAATACTTCGTATAGCGGCGGAGGTTTCCGAGACCGTTGTGGGCACCCCAACGCTTGATTATACCTTATGAAGAGTGATCCAAGTTTTCCATTGAGATGCTTGTCCCCTCCGTAGTCGTACCAAGGTAGACGCCACGGCCAAAGCCGGGCAGTCACCGCAATGGCAGTTGATACTCGCGAAAGCGACCAACATGCTTAGTAGACGCCACGGCAGTCACTACAAATGCAGTTGATACTCGCGAAAGTGACCAACATGCTTAGGAACGTATAAGTACAGTTGAGACGCAATTCTAGTCGCCTCGGCCAATCCGAGGGGGCAGAGGAAGCGATCAATATGTCTACAGATACGAACGCTGTCGAGCCGTAACCTCGATTACCTTGGCCAAAGCCGGGAGCGACGGGGACACAACGACCGATACACTAACATGTTCACAACGGCGGTTGGGAAGCGCAAATCTGACCGCCTCGGCTAAGACCGGGAGTGGAGGAGGAAGCGACCGACATGCCAACATGTTGAAAAACGTTTAAGTACAATTGAGATGCGCATTCTAACTGCCTCGGCCACGCCGAAAGTAAAAACGAAAAAGTACTCAATATGTTGAAACGTAAGAAGACAACTGAATGGAGGCAAAATAAACAAACTTTATTGAAAAATGTTTACAGGTGAGGCAAAACAAAGTCGACGACCGTCCCCATAGGGATAGCCTAAACACAACCTACCAAAGTTTAACAAAAACAAAAGGTACAACAAAAAGGTTACAGACATAAGAGTTGAAGCGCCAAAAGGATGGCAGGGAGGAAAGGCTCAATAGTTGGCCCCCGAACAGCTGAAGCTGTCCGAAGGGCCGGGTGAATCTGGTGACGACCGCCCGTCTTCCTATGCATTTCCGCCGCCACCGGCAGCAGATAGAAAGCATCACCAACAAGATGGGGCCCGAAGCCGACTTGGCAGCTTCACCTGTCTTTGCCCTCTCAGTTTCCTCCCTGGCCTCCTTCACCTTTTCAGCATGGGCCGCCTTGGCCTCAGCTTCCTGAGCAGCCTTCGCCGCCTTCGCCTCATCCGCATCCTTGGCCTCCGCAGCAGCTGCCTTCTCATCAAGAAGCCGGTCAAATTCTTGCCACGGGAAGGTCCCTTCAGGAAGGAGCTCTTTGATTGCATCCCTGGTAGCATCCTCAGCTTGGTCCCGGTACCGGGCACACATGTCAGGGATGATGACGGTTTTAAGCATTTCAATATCCTTCTCCCTCTGAGCAAGGATAGCCTTTTTGCTCTTGTGCTCCTTTGCCTCAGTCGAATGCAGAGACTTCCACCTATCCCTCTGCTCAACCATGGTATTATAACCGCCCTGAAATCTGGTCTTCTCCTCCCGCTGCTTAGCGGCATCAGCCAACGCAGCCTCAACCTTGGCCCTCTCGGCCAGGACCAGCTTCTCAGCTTCCTCCTTAAGCTTTCGCTCAGCGAGGAAGTCATTCTTGGCGGCCTGGAAGCCCTTCTTCGTCTTCTCGGCCTCCTTCTTAGCAGCGGCAAGCTCAAGCCTAAGCCGTTCAAGCGCAGGGGCAGCTTGAGCCATGACCTTTTCTTGCTCCATGATAGGCTATCGCACACCTATGCAAAGATAATATTTATACCCTAGACAACAAATGAATGTAGTACTTAGGGGTCGAACCCAAAGGAGACGGGAGTTATTATTTAGTTGTTATGGATTGAATTTTACCTTGGTAGATTAACGGTTGATTGATTAGTTTGGTTTGATGTGATGATAAAACAATAATAAAGAGAATGTCTAGGGAGGTCGGGTCACACATACTAATTATGTAATTGCTCATGTCAAGTTAGGAAGTTGATTTTACGATAAATGTTTAGGCTTAAAGACACCCACCTTACGATATTAGTGTCAACCATAGACCGGGTCCTAGAGAAACTCTCGTCCATGACTAGGCCGTCCTACTACACATGCTTAGTCTAATCCAATTCCGTGCCTCTCGACTTATAGAATGAATTAACAAACTTAATCTACGATTACGGCCAATAACCAAAGATTAAACGTTGTGGCGCAAACATGTGATAGAAACATTTATACAACATTAACTTATCCTTATTTTCACATTTACATATTACTTAATCATGCATGGTTTCCCTTACTCCTTAGACAAATATAACTACTCAAACATGTTGAAAGTATAAACTAAACTAATACTACATGAAATGACAAATAACATAATGAAAATAGAATAAGAATTACCTTGAATGGAAATGGAAATGGAAATAGAAGAACAATGAAACTAGAACAAACTTGAAATGTAACTTGGAATTAAACTTGAAATGTAATTGTAATGTAATTGCTAAAAGGAAATGTAAACAAACTAAACTAAAATATGCTAACCTAAACTAACTACTAAGATTTAGAGAGAATTTAGATGGAAAAATATGTGTAAAGATGTCCAAGAAGTGTCGACCAAAGCTTCTATTTATAGGAGTGAAGGGAGTAACGGAAATAAGCTACAAGGGGCTAACCCCGATCGGGGTCGTGGTATTTCTCAAATTTCTCTTAATTCCGTCTTAACTTTGCACTTAATGTTGATGCGGAATCCGATGCTTATGTCTTAATGCGTCCGTCTAAGGTATCTTAAGCATCCTTTGGCATCCAATGCAAACTCTTATCATGGGCTTTCATTTGGATTTCATTTCTTTACATATCCACCAACTAAGATTGATTTCCTCTTGCTCGGGTTTTCCAATTTCTTCCCAAAATGCCCCTATGCTTCCCGAAACTCCTTTGCATGATCAAGACTTGCTCTCATTAGCCTCGTGAACTCTTGTACTTGCTACTTTGACGGGAAAAAGCTACTAAAAGCTTAATTTCCTACAAAACACAATAGAAAACAAACAAGCACAACTAGAACACGGAATTAGCTCACAAACACTAACATTAGTGCAAATGACATGTAAAATAGAGGTAAAATAGGGGGTTAAAATGTATATAAAATGGACCTATCACTCCATAATATGAGCGCCGGCTAGTTCAGTCCACTTCACCAGCCTCTTGGACAACCTTGTGCCTTCCGCCACAAGCTGAGCGGGGGAAACCTTCTGGGATGAGGAGTCGACGGTGACATTTTTATCGCCCGTCTGCACAGGCTACTTCTCCAATTGCCGTTCGGTGAGAGAAACAGCTGGCGACGGTTGATCTACAAAAAATCTAGACAAAGCATCCATGTCAACATTCATTGACATATCAGAAAGCCTGTCATCAGGAATGCCTAAGGAACCTGCTAAATCCGAGCCATGGGTTAGATCCGTACCAGACCTAGCCTTCTTGGACAGAGGGCCGGCTGGCCCCTTTTCTTTCCCAGCCTCGGTAACAGCAGCAACAGGCGTTGCCTGTAACACCCCTAATTTCCGTAATATAATTCTATAATTTTATTTTCCCATATTTTATATTTTATTTTCGGGAAAATATCCGTTTGTTGCCTTTTGGGCTCGTTGGGCTCGAAAAACGATGAAGACCCGCCCCTTCCTTGGGTCTCACGTGAATCTTGGTGTAGATGGGTAAGTTTTGGGCTTAAACCTAGAATAAACCCATGAGCTTCTCTATAAATATAAGGGGAAACCAAACCCTTGCTCTTCTTTTCTCATAATCTCACAAAACCCTAAACCTAATTCTCTCCTCCTCTCTTCCTCCTCGTGCCGCGCGCCACCCCTCACCTAGGGTTTCGTGCCGCGTCTCTTTCTTCTTCGTTCTTCATCGCTCTTCGTGCTTAGATCGATCCTCCTTCTTGGATTTATCTATCTTCTTCGTAAGTTTTACGTTTTCGCATAGTTTTATAGTTTTTATATATATAGTTAGTATATTTATTAGTTTCGTTATCTTTGGCACGTGGATGATTTCTATGAAGGCGTGGAAGTTGCTCCTGGAGAAGACGTTTATATCGTTGAGGACGATCTCTAGGGTTTATTTGCTTAATAAGGTAACTAGGTGTTTTTCTTTAATTGTGTTTATGCCAATTGATGTAATTAATATGATTTAATGATTGTTTTGCATGATTGGTACATGTTTGATTATTTGTTATCATGATTAAATATGTTTCGCATGTTTGTATATGTTTTTATGCATTAATTATATATCGTATGATGTTATGTGTTTATTATGGGTGTCATGAGCGCAATTAGGGTTTACGAATAAACCCTAGTGGCGGCATGATAGGCGGCCAAGAGTTCTTTCCAAAGTTATAGCTAAAGCTAGTATAACATTGATGATGATTCAAGTGTTATAGCTAAAGTTAATACAACTTTGGGTAGCTACTCTAGTTATGGCTGAAACAGGTATAACCTTGGAAATATGACTCAAGGTTATAGCCGAAGCTACTATAACATTGAAGTACGAGTTAAGGTTATAGCTGGAACTAACATACCCTGAGATTTATGGCTCAAGGTTATGGTTGGAACTAGTATAACTTTGAGTTTCGTGTCAAGGTTATAGTTGAGGTAAGTATAACTTCAAGTTATAAAGGTTGAAGTTATAGTAGAGGTTACTATAACCTCGCGTCCAGAGTTTGTGTTATGGTTAGGGTTACTATAACATTGAATGGTTAATGTTAAAGTTATAGCTGAAGTTACTATAACATTGGTTGTTTATACTTGTTTCGTATGTTATGTGATGTTCAGTTGTTATTATATAATGCTGTGTTTCATTTGACGTTGGTTACTCTTGTTCACCTGATAAGTAGGGTAGTCAGTTATACTATCCTATGAGTTGAGTCGTGATGTTGTTCACGCATGTTAGTACAGTCAGTTATACTGTGCATTTGTTTGTTGGCTAGTGGTATAGATGACGTGCGGTATCAGTTATATACCAAACGGAATGAACTAACGCCACCCATTATGGGATTTATTTGGTCTATGTTCGGGGGTGGCCAGATTCGTCAGTTATACGCTCTGTTCCCCGAGTGTCGTTCGGTGTAGCAGAGGCAGTTCGTTAATCGCTCTGTGTTTCATCGAGAGGTCTGGCCAGGTCTTAGGCATATAGGCAGTGGTTATACGCTATACATAGTGTGGATGCGATTCGTTAATCGGTCCCTTTGTGGGTGCGATTCGTTAATCGGCCCATACCATTGAATGGAGGCGATTCGTTAATCGCTCCATTAGTTAGAGCGATTCGTTAATCGCTCTAACGGCGTTCATTCTATACATTGTGCTTGGTGGTCTGGATTGGTCACATGTTTTGTGGTTATGTTGGTTCATACGTGGTCATGATATGGTATACGTTATCACGTGTCGTCTCATGTTTCCTTTGTTGTCATCATGTCATAAGGTTGTCCTAGTATGTTATCGTTTAATGGCATGTTATGTCGGATTTTTCATGAGTATAGATGGTCTCACATGTTTACTAGTTTTGTATTTCAATTGTTAATGATTGTTGGTTATATTCAATTGTTGTAAACATGACTGGGAGAGCATCTAGTTACTCCCGACTGATTGTCGACCCCCTTCTCAGGTTGTTCAGTTTGATGCTGTTTGGTTGATGCTTGCTTGGGGAATGTGCGAGGCGAGCTTAATAATAAATAGGAGTTTTGCTTTTAAGTTTTAAGAACCCTTCTGAATAATGTATTAGTTTGTTTTGGATTTAGTAGCGAACCGGATTTGGGCTTGGTGTTTCCGCCACCTTGACCCTTTTATCAGTATCGTACTCTGATATTCTTTTTATTTAAGTTTTTCCTTTGTTTTTTAATCCGGGTTGTTACAGTTGGTATCAGAGCGAACACGCTCCCAACTCTCGCTTAGTTGATGACTAAAATAAATGACCTAGTTAATGAGTGAGAGTAAATGGGGTAGAAACCAATAGGATTCGTTGGTTTCCTTATGTTTGTGAAGTGTATGAGTAGTTGTTTGGAGTGGTACTTAGGTTCTACCACTTATAACGAGATTTCGTTCTTGCAGATGGTGCGCAACGGAAATGGTGAGTCTGATGCCGATCGCATCAGGAGACTTGAGGCAGCTTTGGCATCTATGGCCGAAGGTTTCACCAATCACCTCAACAACAACAATAACAACAACAACAACAACCATCCGCAACCGACCGTGTTTGATCGCTTTGCTCGTCACCGTCCTCCGACTTATGATGGTGCGAATGATCCTACTGCGTTAGAGGCCTGGATTCGAGAGATCGAGAAGTTGTTCCTCGCTACTGGATGTCCTGAGGATCAGAAGGTGGATATCGCCACCTATTATCTGAAGGACGAGGCCGACAACTGGTGGGCTCTTGCTAGAGCTGGTTTGGAAGTTCGGCCGGATATGGTTGGGCTCTTTTCTCCGAGGCTCGAAGAAAAGGTTTTATCCGAGGAGATGCGTTGCGAAGGAGCAGGAGTTCCTTCGTCTCTACAAGAAGGTTCCATGACCGTTGAGGAGTACACCAACAAGTTCGTGAAGCTGTCACGTTTCGTTACTTCTGTAGCTATGGACGAGGTTTCGAGGACTCGTCGCTACGAGAAGAATCTAGCTCCTAAGGTCCGGACTGCTATGTCTGGCATTCCTTCAACTTCTTTCCAACAGGCTTATGATCGTGCTCTTAGCATCTATGATTCTGTCCTTGCTACCGAGGCTGAGGAGAGTGCGAAGAATAAGTTCATGAAGAGGCCTTATGTTGCTCCTAGTTCTTCCCAGAAGAAACCGAAGTATGAGGCTCGTTCGTATGCTCCGCGTGATCAAGGTCAAGCTAAGAGGGATTTGTCTTGCTACAAGTGTGGTAAGGCGTACCACCCGGGTACGACTTGCGTTACGGGTGCTCCGCTCACCTGTTATACTTGTAAGATGCCGGGACACAAGTCTATTGATTGTCCCCAGAAGCCCAAGGTTGATGCTCCTAAGGCTGATGCTGCGAAGACTGGACGAGTGTTCGTTATGAGCCGCGCTGAGGCAGATGCTAATCCAGATGTGATTACGGGTACCTTTCTCGTTCACTCTTTATCTGCTTTTGTTCTTTTTGATACGGGTGCATCGATGTCTTTCGTATCCGAATCCTTTTCCGTCCGTGCTGGACTCTCTACTTCTTCATCCGTTCATACCTCTATATCCCTTCCTACGGGTGAGATTGTTTCTTGCTCCGTTCTTTTCAAGGACGTACCTGTCAGTATCGCAGGGGCGATCCTTCCTGCCGATCTCGTACAATTCAAACTCGGAGAGTTTGATGTGATTTTGGGTATGGATTGGTTATCTCGCTATGACGCTAGGTTCCTATGTCGTGATCAGAAGATCGTGCTTAAGAGTCCCACAGGTTCAAGGGTTTCTTATCAAGGTGTTAGGGTTACACCTACGGTCAAGTGGGTATCTGCTTTGAAGATGGTTAACATGGGTAGAAAGGGTCATCAGATCTATCTGTGCAGTGTTCATGGTGTTTCAGTTGAGCCAAAGTTAGAGGAGATCCCTGTGGTTAGGGAGTTTTCCGATGTCTTTCCTGAGGATCTACCTGGTATTCCTCCGGAGCGAGATGTAGAATTCTCGATTGAGTTGCTACCTGGAACTGGTCCCATTTCGAAAGCTCCTTATCGTATGGCGCCAGCTGAGTTACAAGAACTCAAGAAGCAACTTGGGGAGATGATCGATAAGGGTTTTATCCGACCGAGTGCTTCGCCGTGGGGTGCTCCTGTTTTGTTCGTCAAGAAGAAGGATGGTAGTATGCGGTTGTGCATTGACTACCGTGAGCTGAACAAGGTTACTATCAAGAATAAGTATCCTTTGCCGAGGATCGAAGATTTGTTTGATCAGCTCCGTGGTGCTAGTGTGTTCTCGAAGATCGACCTGAGGTCAGGTTACCATCGATTCGATCGGGAATGAGGATATTCCTAAGACTGCTTTTCGTTCAAGGTATGGCCACTATGAGTTCGTGGTGATGCCATTTGGGTTGACGAATGCACCTGCCGTTTTCATGGATCAGATGAACCGCACTTTCAGCGAGTATTTGGATAAGTGTGTCGTGGTGTTCATAGACGACATACTGATTTACTCGAGAGATGAGGCCGAACACGAGAATCACCTTCGTGTTATCTTGGAGATTCTGCGTAAGCAGAAGTGGTATGCTAAGTTCTCGAAGTGCGAGTTTTGGTTAAAGGAAGTTACCTTCTTGGGTCATGTGATATCTGGCGATGGAGTTATGGTTGATCCGTCGAAGATTCGAGCTGTGGTCGATTGGGGAAGTCCAAAGAATGTGAACGAGGTTCGGAGTTTCCTTGGTCTAGCTGGGTATTATCGTCGGTTTGTACATGATTTCTCTAAGATTGCGAGACCGATGACTCAGTTAATGAAGAAGGAATCCAAGTTCATTTGGACCGAGGCTTGTGAAGTTGCCTTCCGGGGAGTTGAAGAAGAGGTTGACTACCGCTCCCTGTGTTGACTCTACCGAGAAGAGGGTGTTGAGTTCGATGTTTTTGCGATGCGTCTAAGTTTGGGTTAGGTTTGTGTCTTGATGCGAAGGGTAAAGTTGTGGCTTATGCTTCCCGTCGGTTGAAAGTTCACGAGACGAACTATCCGACTCACGATCTTGAGTTAGCAGCAGTGGTGTTTGCACTTAAGCTGTGGCGACACTACTTGTATGGGGTCTCTTGCAACTTTTATACGGATCATAAGAGCTTGAAGTATATCTTCACTCAGAAAGATCTTAACATGAGGCAGAGACGTTGGTTGGAGCTGCTTAACGACTACAAGATTGAGCTGCTGTATCATGAGGGTAAGGCAAACGTGGTTGCCGATGCTTTGAGTCGCAAGGTGTGCCATGCTATGAGATCTGTGTTGGTGTTACCTGATGACTTGAGTCGAGAGTTCCGGAAGATGAGCCTTGAGGTAGTTCTTCCTGGTACTTTAGATTTGAGTGCGATGGTTTTGAACCCGAGATCCTGCATGAGATCCGAGTTAAGCAAAGAGAGGATGAATACTTAGAAGGAGTTCGAGTCGCTATAAGCGAAGGACGTGCCAAAGACTTCGACGTTGGACCTGATGATGGTCTACGATTCCATGGTCGTTGGTGTGTGCCTAGCTGTGAGGTCTTAAAATGTAAGATTCTCAAAGAGGCTCATAGTACTCCCTATTCGGTTCATCCTGGTGGTGATAAGATGTATAAGGATCTGAAGCTAAAGTTTTGGTGGCCGGGTATGAAGAAGGAGATCGCCGAGTTTGTGAGCCGTTGCTTGGTTTGTCAGAAGGTTAAGTTCGAACATCAGAGACCTGGTGGTCTATTGCAACCTTTGGAGATTCCCACATGGAAATGGGATTCTATTTCGATGGACTTCGTTATGGGTTTTCCGAGGTCGCCGAGAGGAATGAATGCGATTTGGGTCGTGGTTGATCGTTTGACTAAGGTCGCGCATTTCATTCCGATGAAGGAGACTTGGAGTCTCGAGGAACTAGCGAATGCTTATCAGCGAGAGATCATTCGTCTTCATGGGGTTCCTAAAGATATCATCTCCGACCGTGATCCGAGGTTTTGTTCTCAGTTTTGGAAGAAGCTTCAGTTGTCTTTGGGTAGTGAGCTTAAGATGAGTACGGCTTTTCATGCTGCAACTGATGGTCAGACTGAGCGTACGATTCAGACGCTTGAGGATATGGTGCGAGCATGTGCTTTGGAGTTCCAAGTTAGTTGGGAGAAGAGTTTACCGCTAGTGGAGTTCTCCTACAACAACAGTTACCAAGCTAGTATTCAGATGGCTCCGTTTGAGGCACTTTATGGAAGAAAGTGTCGTAGTCCTTTGTGTTGGGACGATTCTAGTGAGGCTGTCGTTCTTGGCCCAGAGTTGGTTCAAGAATCGATTGAGCAAGTGAGGTTGATCCGCGAGAAGCTTAAGGCAGCCCAGGATCGACAAAAGACGTATGCAGACTTGCGGCGTAGGCCGATTGAGTTTGAGGTTGGCGATAAGGTCTTTCTTAAGGTTTCGCCGATGAAAGGTGTTAAGAGATTTGGGCTTAAGGGCAAGCTTAGTCCTAAGTACATTGGACCGTATGAGGTGCTCGAGAGAGTTGGCGAGGTAGCCTATAGGTTGGCTTTACCTCCGAACTTGTCGAAGGTTCATGATGTTTTCCATGTGTCGCAGTTGCGACGTTATCGCAGTGATCCTTCTCATGTTCTACAGGCCGATGTTATCGAGGTTGAACCTAACCTGACTTATGAGGAACGTCCTGTTCGCATTTTGGAACGTCAGGAGAAGAGGTTAAGGAATAAGGTTGTACCTTTGGTTCGGGTTCTGTGGAGGAGTCAGAAGTTTGAGCAAGAGACTTGGGAAACCGAAGCGTCTATGCGAGAGAAGCATCCACATCTTTTCGAGTGAGGTAGTTCTCTTATCAAGTTTCGAGGACGAAACTTCTTTTTAGGGGGTTGGATTGTAACACCCCTAATTTCCGTAATATAATTCTATAATTTTATTTTCCCATATTTTATATTTTATTTTCGGGAAAATATCCGTTTGTTGCCTTTTGGGCTCGTTGGGCTCGAAAAACGATGAAGACCCGCCCCTTCCTTGGGTCTCACGTGAATCTTGGTGTAGATGGGTAAGTTTTGGGCTTAAACCTAGAATAAACCCATGAGCTTCTCTATAAATATAAGGGGAAACCAAACCCTTGCTCTTCTTTTCTCATAATCTCACAAAACCCTAAACCTAATTCTCTCCTCCTCTCTTCCTCCTCGTGCCGCGCGCCACCCCTCACCTAGGGTTTCGTGCCGCGTCTCTTTCTTCTTCGTTCTTCATCGCTCTTCGTGCTTAGATCGATCCTCCTTCTTGGATTTATCTATCTTCTTCGTAAGTTTTACGTTTTCGCATAGTTTTATAGTTTTTATATATATAGTTAGTATATTTATTAGTTTCGTTATCTTTGGCACGTGGATGATTTCTATGAAGGCGTGGAAGTTGCTCCTGGAGAAGACGTTTATATCGTTGAGGACGATCTCTAGGGTTTATTTGCTTAATAAGGTAACTAGGTGTTTTTCTTTAATTGTGTTTATGCCAATTGATGTAATTAATATGATTTAATGATTGTTTTGCATGATTGGTACATGTTTGATTATTTGTTATCATGATTAAATATGTTTCGCATGTTTGTATATGTTTTTATGCATTAATTATATATCGTATGATGTTATGTGTTTATTATGGGTGTCATGAGCGCAATTAGGGTTTACGAATAAACCCTAGTGGCGGCATGATAGGCGGCCAAGAGTTCTTTCCAAAGTTATAGCTAAAGCTAGTATAACATTGATGATGATTCAAGTGTTATAGCTAAAGTTAATACAACTTTGGGTAGCTACTCTAGTTATGGCTGAAACAGGTATAACCTTGGAAATATGACTCAAGGTTATAGCCGAAGCTACTATAACATTGAAGTACGAGTTAAGGTTATAGCTGGAACTAACATACCCTGAGATTTATGGCTCAAGGTTATGGTTGGAACTAGTATAACTTTGAGTTTCGTGTCAAGGTTATAGTTGAGGTAAGTATAACTTCAAGTTATAAAGGTTGAAGTTATAGTAGAGGTTACTATAACCTCGCGTCCAGAGTTTGTGTTATGGTTAGGGTTACTATAACATTGAATGGTTAATGTTAAAGTTATAGCTGAAGTTACTATAACATTGGTTGTTTATACTTGTTTCGTATGTTATGTGATGTTCAGTTGTTATTATATAATGCTGTGTTTCATTTGACGTTGGTTACTCTTGTTCACCTGATAAGTAGGGTAGTCAGTTATACTATCCTATGAGTTGAGTCGTGATGTTGTTCACGCATGTTAGTACTGATCGTTATCTTTGTGCATTTGTTTGTTGGCTAGTGGTATAGATGACGTGCGGTATCGATTTATATACCAAACGGAATGAACTAACGCCACCCATTATGGGATTTATTTGGTCTATGTTCGGGGTGGCAGATTAAATCGATTATACGCTCTGTTCCCCGAGTGTCGTTCGGTGTAGCAGAGGCAGTTCGTTAATCGCTCTGTGTTTCATCGAGAGGTCTGGCCAGGTCTTAGGCATATAGGCAGTGGTTATACGCTATACATAGTGTGGATGCAGTTCGTTAATCGGTCCACTGTGGGTGCAGTTCGTTAATCGGCCCATACCATTGAATGGAGGCAGTTCGTTAATCGCTCCATTAGTTAGAGGCAGTTCGTTAATCGCTCTAACGGCGTTCATTCTATACATTGTGCTTGGTGGTCTGGATTGGTCACATGTTTTGTGGTTATGTTGGTTCATACGTGGTCATGATATGGTATACGTTATCACGTGTCGTCTCATGTTTCCTTTGTTGTCATCATGTCATAAGGTTGTCCTAGTATGTTATCGTTTAATGGCATGTTATGTCGGATTTTTCATGAGTATAGATGGTCTCACATGTTTACTAGTTTTGTATTTCAATTGTTAATGATTGTTGGTTATATTCAATTGTTGTAAACATGACTGGGAGAGCATCTAGTTACTCCCGACTGATTGTCGACCCCCTTCTCAGGTTGTTCAGTTTGATGCTGTTTGGTTGATGCTTGCTTGGGGAATGTGCGAGGCGAGCTTAATAATAAATAGGAGTTTTGCTTTTAAGTTTTAAGAACCCTTCTGAATAATGTATTAGTTTGTTTTGGATTTAGTAGCGAACCGGATTTGGGCTTGGTGTTTCCGCCACCTTGACCCTTTTATCAGTATCGTACTCTGATATTCTCTTTATTTAAGTTTTTCCTTTGTTTTTTAATCCGGGTTGTTACATTGCCTCTTTTCTCTTATTTGAAGGAGGAGGACCCTCCACAACGGTGACCTCCTCTTCAACATCGACGACCACCTGCTCCCTTTGGACTACGGGGATTGAAGACTGAGCTGGAGTTGATGTCGTGGCCGCCGTAGACGTTGTCTTTGGTCTCCGGCGCGGCACGTTACCGCCAATCTCCGCCTGAGTCGCCGCCACATCCATTGTCTTCATGGCCTGCTCCATAAGTTCGTGAGGGGCCGGTCTGCGATCACGTGGCGCGGCCTTAGGATGCAGCTCAATAACTCTCCCGTCTTGATCAAGTCCCAACTTGTTTAAAATGGAGACGGAGAGATCCTGGCCAAATCGATCTGCAAGAAACAAAGTCAACAGTTAGGCAAAAGAAGTAAAACAAAGCTCAAATACAGAAGCATAAAAGCAAAGGTGGGCCTCATACCGACCCCACTCACCCTGGCCGAGGGCCGGTATGAGGCCGACATGGCAAAGCGGCTCGTCCTGAAGAACGATCTGCGTCGGGGGCATCCATCCCTTCGGCGTGCCATCCTTCTCAGCCTCAAACAGCCTCATTGCCCGCGTTTCGTCCTCTTTAACATAGACCTTCTTGGCGTCCATCTTAAGTTTATTACGGGAGACGTATTTCTCATGCTCCCCTTTACTCTCACACCGCAAATTGACGCGGCTCTGGAAGGACCGGGGCAGCGGATAGTCCTCCGGAACCTCGACGTATACCCACCGCCCCTTCCAGTCCTTGCAAGAGGTCAGCTTGGAAACGGTAACATAACCCGCCTCGGTCTGTATGCTGTACCACCCCGTGCCACCTAGGGTAGTCTGCCAAAGATGGTGGAGCCGGCGGAACAGGTTAACCGTTGGGGCCTCCCCCCTTAAAGAGACAAAGCCACACGAAGCCAATAATCGTCCTGATGGCCAACGGATGTAGTTGTGCCACGGCGACGTTCATGGCTTTAATTATGGCAGCAACGTGTGCATTAAGAGGAAACCGGAGCCCATACTCCGGTGTCGATGTACACGCCGATACGACCTTCGGGAGGGCAACAGATGCTGATCACCCTCGGGGACAACAATTTTATACCCCCTGCCGAAGGAGTAATGATCTTCAAAAAGGTCAGGCCCGGAGACAGAGGCGAACTTGTTTGTCCAAACGCGATCAGGATTGATCGAGCAGGCTTCGCCGTGCCACAAGAGATGCGGCCTCTCCGAATCAGATTGGGTCGCCTCATCATCGTCATCATCAAAACCCTCCAAAAATTTTGGATCAATTTCAGGAGAAGGCGACAAACGCCATTCAAACCCTATCGGGGTGACAACCAGTGGCTCTTGTTCATCAGGACGCGACGTTCGCCCCCCGGCGCAGAGGTACTGGGTTGAGCATCAGCAGAAGACATGGTGACAATAAATAACAAATAAAAGTTGAAAAAATTTGTTTGTTTACCTTGGAAGAAAATGTTACGCCGAGTAACGCTTCGAGAAATTAGAGAGAGAAAGATACTCTTCGAAGAACTAGAGAGAAGAAATTTTTTGAGAAAATGAAATTTGTGCGGAAAATTGAGGGGCACACTGCTCTATTTATAGAGCAAAGCCCATGAAGCGGACCAATCAGAGCAAAGCCCATGAAACGTCCACCAATCAATGCCAAGCCACGTGTCAAGCATGCAGCCACGGAATGTCAATCGACATACAGTTACCAATCTTCTTCAACACGCTTCCTGGTATCTACTTGCCAACGGCCAGCTGATCAACCAAGCTTGGCAGCACCGGCCAGGGGCAATCAAAAGCACACGGCACTCAACCTTGGTCTCGGCCAGCGCCATTTTCTTTTCCACATTGGATGTCCATTACACAACCATGTGGAAGGGGGGATATGGTACGGCCTGAACAGAACCAAGCCGAGGAAGAAGTTCAACTTGCGCAGAATACGCTCAACACTCATCGAAGGTCCATACCACGGCATAGACTACGCTGGGGGCAAATTGATGGGGCATATTCTGCACCCGCTGACCGAGTCAACATATTGAGCAAGGTCAAAGCTAAAAGACAGCAAGTCAACATATTGACAGCCTAAACCGACGCAGCCTGTCGGCCTGCCACTTGGGTCTCGGCTAGGCAACTAGCCGGCCGAGAAGCATATCCGCGTACTCACATCCAGTCCCCTCGGCATGAAGTCAACCAGGCCTGCCGGCCTGCCATGGGTCTCTCGGCCGAGGGTAAAACAGTCTTTCCACCTGCTATGCCACTTGGCCACTACGTGACAAAAGGTGAAAGTCTATAAATACTCCACTTCTCTCATTGAGAAAAGGATCCGAAAACTATCTCACAAATTGGTATAAACTCCCTTATCTCTCTACAATATATCTTTGCCAAGTTAACATACAACTTATCTCCTTAAGTTTACTGACTTGAGCGTCGGAGTGAGTACGTTCGGCCCCAAGCCGAGCCCTAAGTTTGTTCATCTTAAACAGGAAAGAGTGAAAGGAAGAGACAAGCAACGACATCATTCTACAAGCTTACGTGGTCACAACACTGCTCCGAAATTACACCCGGAACACTATTAATGTTCAGGTCTTGGATGACAGACCAAATCAAGGGACATTCGTAAAAGAAATGATCTTTGCTTTCAATAGAATTGTTGCACAAAACACAATGAGGTGGGACATCAATATGACTCTTGAACAGTTTACTTTTCGTTGGAAGACCGTCAACACAGGCTTTCCAAAGAAAAAAAATTCAATTTTGGAGGAATATTCAATTTCCAAATCCATTGAAATACTCAAATACACATCTGTCAAGGGCTTGATCGAACAAACCTTGCGCTAACCAAGTTGCTGTTTTGGTAGAGAAATTTCCATCTACGGACAACCCCAAAAGAGGGTATCCAGTGGTCCAATTTCCGTGTCCCCTCACATCTCCGCCGTTTTGTATTAATTGTGGTCAATCGGGCCATTTCGAGTTTGTTGGTATCAAGTTATTTAGGAATACAGGTCATAATTACCCGACACATATAGCGTTGAAGTACGAGTCAAAAATAGTTTTGCCATATTCCAACTTTAATCTGACCCATAAGCCATAGGTATATAGCCCAATCATATTCTACCCGCCCGTCAAGATCTGACCTCCCAGATCCATTTGACAGATATACGGCGTCTAACTACTGTAGATGTACAAGAATTATAAGGTCGTTGTATATCAATGACGTTTTTATTAGGCTTTGGTAATTTTGGAAATTCTGAAAGAACTTCCCAATTCGGATATATGAGGTAAGTTAATCAGAAAAATAAATCAACTCAAGTCGATTAAAATCTCCAATCACCAATAATCAATATAGGCGAGTACATAGATCAATAGCATACAGAAATGCATACAATATAATTCCATAGTCGGGTACAGACTACAATTAATACAGGATAACACGATGCCAGTTTTATACGGAATGCTTGGACAACGTCAGTCCAATCGCAAAACAAGCCAACCACTTACATCAAAAGGGAAACGGGCGATTTAGTTGGTTTTAATTATGGCATCATTGGATACATTTAGTTTCCTGGACAAACAAAATGGAGACATTGTAGTTGCAGAAACCATTTCAGATATGGAAAAACAAGGGTGTCCGCATCACCAAGGTCCCTACTATTCCAACATATAGTCTTCATTTTCCACTCGGTGGCGAGTTCACCACAGGAGCACGCATGAATCCAGGACTAGATACACGTATTTAAGACTTTCTTCTGTAAGCTAAACTTGGCACCAGGATAGTCTAAACCGGGTCTCAATTTTTGATGGTTCTGGGAGTAAGCTAGAGCAATCCGCACCTTCAACTTCGATGCTTGTCAGGGGATGCTTATAGCAATGCACTTTGCTCTTCAGGACATTCAAAATCAACTGTAAAAACAAAGTAGGGAAACATAAGAGGGTCTGAATGATACAATCCAGTCCAGAAAAAGATGCATTATATGGTGGAAAATGGAAATTATGTGTCAGGTACTTGAATTTGGCTAATACTTTCACGATTCAAGCTTGCTGAATAACCCAGAATATTATAAATGCACTAAGACGATCTCTTGGTATTTACTACTCGATAGATATGTAAAGCAAAAGGTACCTCAGAATCCGAATTCTGTAAACTTGTCGGTATTGACAGCACATCAGGGTGGCAACACCAAAACAATGCATCCAGAAACGCCGCAACTGAAAATCCTGTAAGATTCAAAGCACTTATCCCACACAGGCAATACAGCTTTAACTCACTGAGTTTGTATGGTAGGCCAGTACCAGTATTCCTCAGTACGTCCTCATCGACCAGAATCTGTATAGATGCCAACATAGTCGCCATTACTATCATCAGACAATTCAGTACACTAGGTAATAATGTATGATCCCGTGCTAAAAAAAAATACAGAATCGCGATACAACTGTACATGGTCATTAGTGGATAAGAAAATTACACCTAATAAAGAAATCATGAAATGTACTTTATATAAATTCATACCTTATGAGGGATAGGAACCTCAATAACTAGAGACTTGAAGAAGTTTGTCTCTACAAGAAACTTCTTCAGCTCAACAAGCCAAACAGTGGTGAGAGGATCAGGTTCCACTGGAAGGAATTGGGCATTACAATGATCTGGAACCCTAACTAACGACAGGGAGGTCTCTATTTCAGTGTTGTATGAAAACTCGAGCAATTTAGGGGCATCAATCGTTACCTCAATGAAATGTAATTCATTGGCAATTCGAAGTTGCTTAAGTGAATTGCTTGAGATCTTAATGCATTTCAGATTTAAGCACTGCAATAGTACTAAACTTTCTAAAGCTACAAGCCCACATGCCAGCTCAGAAACAATATCATCAGTAATAGAAGCAAAACCGAACTCCAATTTTCTTAAATTTTTCAATGCAACTATATTCATATTCCATGGCCACGGCATATAGGGACCAAGACCACTGTAAACAAACTTTTGAAGCGGAGATTCTTGAAGTTTGGATTGCATTTTTCCACTAGTAGTACATTTGTCTCCTCCATTACCTTTTTCCATCCAAGGCAGTGAAATATTTACAAGGGAGTAGCCACGTTTAATATCTAACTCAACCAAGGGGGAGGAAGAGATAATTCTTTGGAGCATATCCTCATCAACAGTGTCCAAGTAAATAGTTAAGTATTCGAGAGAGACGAGCTCCATAGTCTCATAATATGGCAATTTGACGCGCTCACATTTCAAAACTTTAAGCGATTTTGCACTAAATAGAATCTCGGGCAGCCTGTAGTTAAGAACCCTGATTTCGAAATTCTCGATTTGATTTTGCACAGCGATCAATATCCATTTGTCAATCAAAGACACTAGCTTTTCATCAATCTTAGGAAGCCTAAGGTGCATTTTTGTTATTCTATACTTCTGCATAGAGTATCTTTGCATCGTCTTATCTATGAATCCCACAAACCGTTCCAGTGTATTGACACTACAGTTATAGAGAGAATCCCCATATTTCTGGAAGTACCGAAGCTGAAATTCCAACACCGGAACAGAAGACCAAGCTCCATACCACCTCTTAGACAATACACTAGCGCGACACACCTCTTTAGTATCAAGCATTGAGAGAATAATATGCAGAATAAATTCCGGGAGCTCCGAAATCCTATCAGTTGTACTTGTACCCCTTTGCATCTTTGCTACATTTTCCCCAAACCCCATGATTTTCTCAGAGGAATTTCGTCGAACAGTTGGCATGCACTATCTAACAAATACCCAATTCAGAATTATTGCTCATATATACTACCACAAATTTAAAAAATACAGAAAACATACCTCAAATCACTTGTACAGGTAATGAGTATATGACAATAAACATTTGAGTCGGATCGGATGAAAACATAATTCAGAGAGGACGGAAGAAGTGAAGAAGAAAAAGGGTTTATAGTGGTTCCATTGTTTAGAAAAATAGTTACTATATGATTGTACGATTATCAATTGGCGCCAAATATGTTATTTATTGGCGCCAAATAAGCCCAAGACGCCCATAAAGACCAAACCTGTGTAATCGGGTCAATCGGGTCGAGTGTAACTTTGAATTGAGTCACTTTAAGGTCAAATGCATGTTATCAAGTTATTTACGGTATAAGTGTGTCACAATTCTCATTTGTGACGGACATATCCGTCGCAAATTTTTGACGGGCCAAGTACTACCCATGTGAGTAAATAAGACAAAAACAAAGTGTCAGGGAGTAGCAATGTGATTTGTCTTATCTAACCATATGGATAGTACCTGACCTGTTGTAAGCTTGTAACGGATGGTAGACTTTCTGCTTATAATCAGGGTACAATTGTGGGTACAAATCTATCTATCTATATCTATCTATATACGTTGTCAAGGCTTCATCATGATTAGTACTCCGTATTTAGATATATATTTAAAGTGAAAAAGTAACCATTTTTTAATCAATTATACTAGTACAATGTTATCAATGGATCTGCATCTATTGACTTTTATAGCCAAACTTCTTAATCTCTATCCATAATTACTCACCTTTACATCTTTCAGGAAGCATTTATCAAATTATTGTCTTTCTATATCTTTTTTTGCCCTTCTAATCAAATAATTTATGTTATGATTCAACCGATCAATTTGCAATTTACATAGGTAAGATATTTACTCAAAGGTAAATAAAGGATCGGGAGTGAAGGATTGGATTATCTATTTGCAATGCCGACCTCACACCTCAATTTCTCACTTAACCCTTTTATTTATTGTACTGGATTTTTAATTTTCACTTTCAACCTCTTATAAACATCAAATATAATAGTCGGAGTGAGATTGTCCTGCACCATGTACGATGAAAATACTTGGCAAAAACGGGTTAACAAAATCCCTCAAGATGCAGAATTTGAATATTTGTATGATATAATTTCGAAATTTTGGGGAAGTGTTAATTTTACTTTATTGTTTATGCATGTCTATTCATTGTGATCTTTTGAATAAAAGAATCATAGGATGTTTGATAAATCAATCAATAAATTTGATAAAGTTTTTGTGTAAATTTAATTGGTCGAAGTATCAAAGTTAAGGAATCAGAAGATCTCGATGGTTAAGCGAAGAACGACTTTGCGAATAAAAAAGTTTTCAATTTCTTTAACTTAACCATCGAAAGATCTTTTTATTTATCTTAATTTAAATTGAAATTTAAGAATTCAGCTCAATCATTAGTAAATTCAAATGGACCCACAAGAAAAAATCTACCAATTAAAATAACATTTAAATATTTTTATTTTTTATTTTTTAGGTAAAATAAGTAAATGTATTCATTAAAAGAGTGTTGTGGAAGGTAGTTGACATATGGTGCATTTAAGCCACAACACTAAGCTAGAAATTTTACCATCATTTGTAGTAGTTTGTAGGCTTAAAAATATTATAGCAGAAAATCTTATATGCGAAAAAAGTAAAGTAAGCAAGAAAGAACTATTTTACTTACCATTGTGGATGCTCTCATAGGTTGTCCCATGTTTTTTTGCAAATGATGTTTCAGAAGGTATCGCAATTTGCGGAAGCAAAGGATCTACATATGCCGGAATTTATGGAATTGAGACTTACGCTTATCGATGATATGGAAGAATTCAAGCGTAAACATTTGGCTTCGGATGAGCAAAAGTTGGAGGATAAATTGAAGATGAAAGACGCTGAACAACAGGAATCAAACATATAATTTTTATGATAGCTACCTTTAATTATGTTATGTAAATAATTTTTACAACAGGCGTGCATTAAGCAAAGTTAAGGTTTTACAAAAGAACGCAAATGATTGATACGTGTATTGGAAAATAATCACAAATTCTCATTTGTGATGGCGATATTCGTCACAAGTTTGTAACGGGTCAAATAAAACCCACATAAGAGGATAAAGACAAGTCATTTGTGATTTCCTATGCATTCTACTTTTTGTTTCATCTACCTATGTGAGTGATACTTGACCCGTCACAAGCTTGTGACAAATATATCCGTCACAAGTGAGACCTATTGGAAAATAATAGCAGGTCAACACATAGTCTAAGTGGGAAATAGGACATGAAAAGTGAGCCCTATTGGAAAATAATAGCAGGTCAATACATAGTCTAAGTGGGAAATAGGACATGAAAAATATGACTTAAGCAAAAAAAAACAAATTAGTAAATTAAGAAACCGCCATTCAACTATCAGTCTTAATTACAAGCTCTATTTTACCCAATTACTCAACTTATTTTATGTGATGTGACTTTTCAGAGTTTCGTAATATATTAACGCTTATTATTTCATATTTTCATTATTCATGTTTTTACATTTATTCCCTTTGTTTCAGCCAGTTGTTTATTTTTAGCAATTGTTGACTATGACTTCAATTTAAAAAATACAATGTTAACTTGATGAGGCATGTGGCATATAATAGAGGACAATGTAGAGCCGTCGAGAGATTGTAACCGGGATGATTATGAGTAAAATATATGGAGCTAAGATGATGAAATTTGGAATTTAGTCCAATTGTGAATAAAGAATGTACTAACTTGATACTTTTACTTATTGACAAGGCCATTATTCTGTTGTTTTGTAACTATAATTTTTTTTAAGCATATCTATACGTTTTTATATAAGCCCGTGCAATTTTGCACGGGTTCTAAACTAGTGTAAAATATGTCAATACACAGTGAAGAGAAGTGAAAGATAAAAAGAATTGGTAGAAAAAAAATGAAAGTAAATCAATGAGAATCCCCTATTATATATACTAAAAGATTAACAAAGTTAGAATTTTTCCGCCTAAATGATATACTACAATAAAATATTTTCTTCCTAATTATTTAATCATACTATCTATATTTACTACAATATTTGCATAGTAATTAATTCTATACCATAATATTTACGCTAAATATGGAGACAAAAATTTTCCATAAATTATTGTTCAGCCACATTTCACACTGGAGTTAAATACCATAAATTTGATAGACAAAGTCTCTATTACCTTTATCTAAAAAAGGGAATTGTAGAGGAATAAGATGGATTGAAAAATGATCACAATAAAATTCAAATTAATCCAATCATTACCTGGATTATCTAAGATCAGGATCAAATAGGCGACTATGTAGATCAAATAGCATGCATAAATACGGAGTAATTCCATAGTCAGGTAATACGATTCCAGTTTTACAGGGAATGCTTGGACATCGTCATTCCATCGCAAAAGAAGCCTACGACTTAGATCAATAGCATCAAAACCACAAAAAAAGGAAACAGGCGATTAAGTTAGCTTTAATTACGGCGTCATTAGACATACATTTTAGTTTCCTAGATAAACAAAATGGAGACATTGTAGTTGCGGACACCATTTCAGATATGGAAAACAAGGATGTTCGCATCACCAAGGTCCCTACTATTCCAACACATAGTCTTAATTTTCCAACCGGGGGCGAGTTCACCAAAGGAACACGCGTGAATCCCGTACTAGATACACATACTAAAGATTTTCTTCTATAAGCTAAACTTGGAACCAGGACAGTCTAAACCTGATCATAATTTTTGATGGTTTTGACTCTTCCGACAGTAAGCTTGAGCAATCGGCACCTTCAAGTTCGATGCTTCTCAGGGGATGCTTATAGCAATGCACTTTGCTCTTCAGGATATTCAAAATCCACTATAAAAACAAAGTATGGAAGCATAAGAGGGATTAGTCCTAAGGAGACGATCCAGCCCAGAAAAAGATGTATTATATGGTGGAAATTATGTGTCGGGTATAATGATTTGGCTAATACTTTCACGTTTGAAGCCCGGTGAATGACCCAGAAAATAAAAAATGCACCAAGGCCATCTCCTGTTTTTTACTACTCGATACATAGGTAAAGCAAGTGTACCTCAGAAGCCGAATTCTGTAAGCTTGTCGTTATTGAAAGCACATCAGGGTGGCAACACCAAAACAATGCATCCAGAAAGCCGGTGACCGAAAATTCGGCAAGATTCAAAGCACTTATTCCACACAGCTTTAACTCGCTGAGTTTGTACGGTAGGCCAGTACCAGCATTCCTCAGTTGGCCTTCATCGACCGCAATCTGCACAGATGCCAACATAGTCGCCATTACTATCATCGGACAAATTACAGAATTGCAATACAACTATTGGGTCATTAGTGAATAAGAAAACTACACATAACAAATTAATTATGAAATATATATAAATTCATACCTCTAGAGGATTAGACAACTCAATCACTAGAGATTTGAAGAAGTTTGTTTCTACAAGAAACTTCTTTAGCTTAACAAGTCGAACGGTGGTGAGAGGATCCAGTTCCAATGGAAGGAATTGAGCATTACAATGATCTGGAACCCTAACTAATGACAGAGAGGTCTCTATTTCAGTGTTGTATGAAAACTCGAGCAATTTAGGAGCATCAATCGTAACCTTAATGAAGTGTATTGCATTGCCAATTCGAAATTGCTTGAGTGAATTGCTTGAGATCTGAATGCATTTCAGATTTAAGCATTCAGAAAGTACTAAACTTTCTAAAGCTACAAGCCCACATGCCAGCTCAGAAACGATATCATCTGTAATAGAAGCATACTCAAACTCCAGTTTTCTCAGATTTTTCAATGCAACTACATTCATATTCCATGACCACAACATATCGACACCAAGACCACTGTAAACAAACTTTTTAAGCGGGGATTCTTGGAGGTAGGATTGCATTGATCCACTACTACGACATTTGCCTCCTCCATTACCTTTTTTCATCCAAGGGAGTGATATATTTACAAGGCAGTTGTCATATGTAATATCTAATTCAACCAAAGGGGAGGAAGAGATAATTCTTTGAAGCATATCCTCATCTACAATGTCCAAGTAAAGAGTTAGATATTCGAGAGCGAGCTCCATAGTCTCGTAATATGGCAATTTGACACACTCACATTTCAAAACTTTAAGCGATTTTGCACAAAATAGAATCTCAGGCAGCCTGTAGTTACCTCTACAAACAATTTCAAAATTTTGGATTTGGTTTTGCACCGCGATCATTATCCATTTGTCGATCAAAGACTCTAGCTTTTCATCAATCTTAGGAAGCATAAGGTGCATTTTGGTTATTCTATACTTCTGCATAGAGTATCTTTGCATCGTCTTATCTATGAATCCCAAATACCGTTCCAGTGTATTGTCACCACAGTTACAGAGAGAATCCCCATATTTCTGAAAGTACCGAAGCTGAAAGTCCAAAACCGGAACAGAAGACCAAGCTCCATACCATTTCTTAGACAATACACTAGCGCGACACACCTCTTTAGTATCGAGCATTGAGAGAATACTATGCAGGATGAAATCCGGAAGCTCCGAAATTCTATCAACTGTACCCCTTTCCATCTTTGCTACATTTTCCTCAAACCCCATGATTTTTTCACAGGAATTTCGTCGAACAGTTGGCATGCACTATCTTACAAATACCCAATTCAGAATTCTTGCTCATATATACTACCACAATCTCGCAGGAATTTCGTCGAACAGTTGGCATGCACTATCTAAATTCCTAATCTTTAGCTAATCTAACAAATACTCAATTCAGAATTCTTGCTCATATATTAAAATTCAGAAACATACCTCAAATCACTTGTACAAGTAATGAGTATACGACAATAAACATCTGGGTCGGGTCGGATCGGATGAAAACATAACTCAGAGAGCACGGAAGAATGTGAAGATGAAAAAGGGTTTGGAGTGGTGTTTAGAAAATATAATTGTAGGAATTATATGTTGGCGCCAAATATGTCCAAGACACCCACAAAAGACAAAACCATGCAATTGGGTCAATCGGGTCAAGACTCAAGTGTAATTATGTAGGTTAGGTTAGTTTTGGGCTGAATCAAGTTATTTACGGATAATTGTGACTTTATTTTTTTTTTTGGTACATAAAAGGGCTAAGCCCGACAACTAAGGAATAAAACGGGGTGCAGTAACACCCAAAAGATCTTCACGAAGGATCGTCCGAAGAGCTTCTGGAGGGGCTTCGAGGTGATTGATAGTAGTAGATGAATGTACCCCTTTATTAGCTAACCAATCGCTACCCTTGTTTGCTTCTCGAAATACGTGACGAATGTGGACAGTCCAACCGGGCTCTCGAATTAGCTCTTTGCACCGAATGACGAGATGCCGAAGACTATTACTAGCCAATTGATCTTCCAAAACCAAGCTAATGCACGACTCATTATCCATATGGACAAGGAGTTTCTTAATTTGAAGGACCCTTGCTCTTTCAAGACCAGCAACAAAGGCGAGCATCTCCACCCTCATAGATGTACATATACCACCTGAAAACAAGTAAGCTGAAATAAAATTGCCGGTATCATCCCGAAAAATACCTCCAAACCCCGCATGGCCCGGATTTCCCTTTGACGCACCGTCGGTATTAAGAAGACACCATCCATAAGGGGGAGGATACCAACGAATAAACACCTCTTTACGAATGGAACTGGGAGAAGGGATGAATAACGAGAATTTATCGAACACTGACTTTGAAGTAGTAAACTGTTGATGAAGAAACTCGATAGGATACGTGGGGTTTTCATGAGCTCTATCAAACGCGACATTGTTTCTCCACCGCCATATCCACCAGCATGTTATCGCAAACTTCATAGACCAATCGTTCAATTCCTCGGCCACACTATTGCTAGCATTGAGAGAAATCCAAATCGGAAAAGGCGAGTTAAAAAAGGAAGTGTGAGTATTAGAAATACCGAGATAGTGCCAAATACTGTGGGAGACAGGACAATGTCGAAGAACGTGATCCATGGTTTCCTCCTCTGCTTGGCAGCGGGGACAACTAGGGTCATCCGACAAGTTGCGCCTGACTCTATTCAAATTACACATGACCCGACCATGGGCAGCCAACCAAATAAAGAATTTAATTCGATGCTGGACGAGAAGTTTCCATATATGAAATGAAGTTTGAGAAAATGGGTGGTGTTGGGTTGAAATGTATGGTGTTGTGTGTGTTGAAATTTGGGATGTATGGTGTTGTAGAACGTCGGTTTGTATGCAGGTTGTAAATATTTGGCTAGCAATGAAAACGAAAAAAACCAAGAACGGTGGCTTTGGCGACTGAAAAAGGGATTTGGCGACTGAAATTCAGTCGCCAAATTGGCGACTGATTTAGGGTAGTCGCCAAAATGGCGACTGAATTTCAGTCGCCAAATCCCTTATTCAGTCGCCAAATTTGCTCAATGATATTGGCTACGTCACCCAAATTTGGCGACTAAAACCAAATTTAGCGACTGAAATTTAGTCGCCAAATTGGCGACTAACTCAAATCAGTCGCCAATTTGGCGACTACCAATTCAGTCGCTATTTTTGTCATTTGGCGACCGACATCAGTCGCCAAAATTAGAAAAGGCGACTAAAGTCTGCGACTGACGTTTGGCGACTGAAATCAGTCGCCAAATTGATTTTAGCAACTGATTTCAGTCGCCAAAATCGGTCGCCTGTTTTAATTCTTTTTGTAGTGTGATAATGTTAAGAGCTGATTTTATGGTGAATTTTCCATGAGATGTTCCATTCCAATAAAGCGAATCGACAAGATTAGGATCCGTGGATAGCGAAAATGAGGCGATTTTTAAGAGGCATTCTTGTGGCAAAAAATTGGCGAAGATATCCCACTTCCACCCCGAAGTGTCATCCCACATATCACTGACCGACGCGCCAAGCATATGGATAATTGTGACTTTATGATAATAAACATTTAGGACTTGTTTGGATTGAGGATAAAGGGGGGCAATAAATAGGGGGAGTGATTTGTAAGATGCATTTTTTATGTTTGGTATAAGGTGTCGTTTGGTTGTCATGGCGGAATTAATCTCCCGTTAATTTCAAAAACACGTGAATTAAGTAATTCATGTGAATTATTAAAAAAACGTTTGGTTGACATGTAGGAATTGAATATACACAGGAATTTCAAACTACCTAGGGGGACCTAGGTAATCAAACTCCTCCATTATGGAGGAGTTTGCAATTCCTAGGAAAAAGAAAATCATGGGATTTTGGGTAACCAAACATCTTCATTTTTTTCAATTCATGGGATTTTCGAAATCCCCCACATTTCTAGTGGCAACCAAACGATGCCTAAGAGTAATTATTCACCTCCTGATTAATTATCTACTAATTCTTTTTATCTTTAGTCATTACCCATGGGGGAGGATTGAGGATAAAATTCCAACTTTGTTTGGATTGAGGATACAATTCTAACTTTGTTAAAAGATTAACAAAGTTAGAATTTTCCCGCCTGTGTTTTTCCGCCTAAGTGATATACTACAATAAAATATTTTTTTCCTAATTATTTGATAAATTACTAGTATAGAGCCCGTGCGAATGCACGGTATTTTAGAATGTCATGTGGAAAGAACTTAACAATTAGAGCTAATAATAATAATAATATATAAATGAACTTTGAATTTTATTTGTAATTATCTACAATTGTTAATGTGTAAAAATATTAAGAATTAAAATAGAACGAATTTTACATTTTTACTCGGAATACGTTTATGATTAAAAAAAGAAGATTGTTAGTTTAATTACAAAAACTTATGCTTATTTTTACGCATTTGAAGCATTTAACTAATTTTGTAATTTTTGTTACAATATACGGAGTAACAATTTAAACGGAGTAAAAAATTTAAAGAATAAAAAAGTGAAAAGCACACACTGATTTTAATAATATGAGTAAAATCTTCATATGTTTTAAATAGAAAATTTACGACATTTAAAATACATATATTTGACTAATGAGATAATAATGAATAAAAAAATAAATTTGGCCCAACTATAAAAGTTGCGGTGTTTGATAAGATACTTTGACACATAAAGACCACATATTAGGTCCAATACATATCTAGATAATGTTAGGCCCAATTTCTAGATAAAAGCATTTAGGCGGGAAAATTTTCAGTTTTCTTATTCTTTTAGTTTAAGGGGATTGTTTAGCCACGTTTCACACTGGAGTTAAATACCATAAATTTGATAGACAGTCTCACCTTTATCTAAAAAAAACCGCACTTTTGCGCGAGATTTACCCTAGTGAAGAATTAAATGATTGGTTTTAGTATTACCCGAGTAAAATTTGAAACACAAAAACTACAGAGAGACGATCTTTTAATAGCGTTATTAAGATACCTCTCACATGATGGGATGGGGACCCATTAAATTTCTTTTTTTTTTCTATTATATCTCCCACTAAATTAGTTTCTCATAAAACCTACTGGATTTGAAAAATTTACCATTATAAAAGCGCAAGTAATAAACCCGTTTTCATTTTGTAGCCAAAATTGTGTAACCATTCTAGTATTTACATTTGGAATACTTTTCAAACTTACCCAAATTTACAATTTATTTTACACTTCCAACATTATATTTGGGCTGAAACAATAAAACAGGATTGTGTAACCATTTTATTTCAATTGTGATAACTATTGAAAAACAAGTTAGGGGTTGTTTGGTGCCATAAAGGAAGATAATTCACATGAACTTTAATTTCACATGAAATGAAAATTCATGTGAATTGGGCAAAAAGTGCTTGGTTGGCATATGGGCATTAAATTCACGTGGGAAGTTATGTGGAAATTGACACTCACGGACTAGGTAGGTGACTTCCTCCATAATGAAGGGACTTAAATTCCATAGGAAGTCTCACTTTCCATGATTTTGGCAACCAAACAAGTGTTAATATTGCAATTCATGGGATTTTCAAAATCCCATGATTTTAAAGGGGTAACCAAACAACCCCTTATTATAAGCTATAACATTGACCGTATACATTTAACCACAAAATGATCACACATGCTCGTCTGAAGTTTCAGACGAAAAGTGACCGTCTGAAACAAAAATTTGCATTGTAAAACTCATTGTCACAGTAGATGTTTTCATGGGTTTTAATAGTGATTAACTAGATCATTTATTTGCAATTCAAAATAAACGATCCTATTTAACAACATTATCTCATAGCCTCAATATCTCCAGCGATCAGTGGGGTAAGGCCGTAAGGGTCAAGGACAATTAGACGTACGCAGCCTAACCCTTGTTTTAGGGGCACAATGAAGCACAAAAGTTCAAACTAGAACATTGAATATATAACACGTACAATAGACTAACCGCGATACAACTATGTTTAGTTATATTATCAACCATTATACAACCAACTACCCCTGAAATTCTTAGATATCATGGGTCACAGCCTCACAGGCATTGAAACAAAAGGTTAACCATGAATTTTTTTATGCTCCACAAAAACTTGCTTAAAAGAAGCCTCGGAACGAACATGTGATGAAGATAAACGAGTCCTCTTCAAAACGCATCTCGCTGTTGTTATCACTGGATTCCTAAAAAAACATCATTGTTGGACTTTTACTAGTTAGTCACTGCCAAGACAACCTGAGCTTGATCTCAAGCTCGTGTGGATATGAAAGTAATTGAGAGGGTTCCAAGCCTTCAAATTCAATGCTTTTCAAGGGATCCTTCCAGCAATTCACTTTTTCCCTGAGGATTCTGAAGATTAACTGCCAAAATAAAAAGATTGTGAAATTAAAATGTTAGGGGACTTCAGGTTTCATACTAGAGAAGAAACCGTCAAGTCGTCAACCCTGCCTGTAATGACCACTAATGAGTATAGAACCCCATATGGGAAGTCACTAGTCCCGTCCCTCAACTGCTCATGAGTCACGACGATAGCAAGGCCTACATAACATAACCGGCTTCAAGATCATCGGCAGGGAAGTGTGATCACATGAATTATATTACCCAAGCCAGAAAAACAAGAAGACCAAGATAGAATTCGACAAGTGATGAGATATTGTACGTGTTTTTAATAAAAGAGGATTCATAACACACTAACACACCCATCTTCTCACCCCGAGTAACTGACCATATAAGGGTACTTAAATTCAAAATAGAGGGATTGTGGAGATAACGGTCGTAGAGGAGGACTTAGGGGAGTCGACCTAGAAAATGGGTCGGTATGAGTTTGTTGTAACAGAAGCAAGAAAGTTAAATGAATAATGCAAAGAAAGCTATGGCCTGCTCCACCAACTATACCAATAGGCCGCATTAAAAGCAATGAAGCATATCCTTCTAATTTTTGTGATGAGCTTCGATCATTAGTTTCTCGGTTCTGGTGGGGCTCGGAAAATGGTAGGAGAAAGATACCATGGGTTGCGTGGACAAAGTTATGTCAGCCGAAGTGTCTAGGTGGGTTGGGTTTTCGAAGCTTTGCTGAATTTAATTTGGCTCTGTTGGGAAAGCAGGCCTGGAGAATGATTACTGACCGTGAATGCTTAATGGTTCGCGTTTTGGGGGGTAAATATTTCCCTAATAAATCGTTTATGAAGGCCGAGCTTGGTACAAATCCGAGTTACACTTGGAGGGGTATTTATGAGGCAAAGGAGGCCCTTATGGTTGGATTACGACGGCGCATTGGTAATGGTTTGAGCACTCGGGTTTGGTATGACCCATGGATTGCTAGGACGGAGACGCGGATGGTTCTTTCAACGCTGGATGGGGCTGATGACGGGCTTTTGGTTGCGGAGCTGCTGAATGTGGATGGTAGTGCATGGGATATGTCTAAAATACGTAAATTCTTTCACCCGTTTGAGCATCAACGGGTTCTGAATACTCGAATTGGTGGGAGTGGGGAGGAGGACGAGTGGATGTGGGATTTGGAGAAGGATGGGGTGTATACAGTAAAGTCTGCTTATAAGGCGTTGATGGGTGATTATGGTATTGATGAGGGACAGTCGGATGAAGCTCAGAGTGGATGGTTATGGAAGAAAATTTGGCGGTCTCGAACGTTGCCGCGGGTTAAAATGTTCTTCTGGCAGTTTTGTAGGGAGGCGATTGCTACGAAATGGAATTTAGCTACACGAATGTCGCAGGTTGATGTTACTTGCCCGGTTTGCTTGAATGATGTCGAGAGCTGCCTCCATGTTGCGGGAGGATGTGGATATACGGCCGGGGTGTGGGAAGGGTTAGGAGTGGAGTTGAAACCGGTTTGGGGCTATGAGAACGTGAAGGAATGGGTGGGAGATGTTTTGGAGGAGCTCGATGGGGAGGATGTTGAGGTGTTCATTACGGGTGTGTGGGCGATTTGGGAGATGCGTAATAAAGTAGTTTTTGAGAATAGGGGGGCACGGGTGGAAGACGTGGTGATGCGTGTGAGGGGCATTATGGGTGAGCTGGAGAGTGTGACGAATGGAGTAGAGAAGCGGGATGTGGTGGAGCCAGGAAGTTTCAGGGGAAGGGAGCGTGGTGTGCGGGATAGGAGGGTGGTGCCGGGGGAGGTCTATATCAGTGTCGATGCGGGTGTCAAGGAGGGTGAAGGAATGGGTTTGGGTGCGATTTGTAGGGATGAGAAGGGGAGTTTGTTATGGGCATGGGAGGGGCGTCGTAGGGAGGAGTTTGAGGCAAGAGTGGCGGAGGCTGAGGCGGTTCTTATTGCGCTTCGACAAGCTCAGAGATTGAAGCATTCTAGCGTTCGTGTGGAGAGTGATTGCAAGACGGTTATTGAAGCCCTTCAGTGTCGTCAGTCTGGGCGAAGTGATTTTCATATGGTTATTAGTAGTATCTTAAATTTGTGTAGGGATTTTACCTACGTAGCATGGTCTTATATTCGTAGAAATTATAACCGAGCAGCCCATATGCTTGCTCATTCTTGTATTGTGGGTGATAGTAGGTTCATCGATGGTGGGTCGATTCCTCGTCACATCGTTGAAGTTGCTAAGACCGATTTATCTATGAGAACATAATCCTACTTTAGGATTTTTCAAAAAAAAAAAAAAAAAAAAAAAAAAAAAGCAATGAAGCATATAACAGAACATACTTGTTATTGAAAGCACATGCAACATAGCATACCTTGACCCAGACTGCATTCTTTAAAACTGTTGTTATTGACAGCACATCAGGACGGCAAAACCAAAACAGTCCATCCAGAAACGCCTTAAGTGAAGATTCTGTAGAATTCCATGCACGTGTTTCACGCAGCTTTAACTCTCTGAGTTTGTACGGTGGGTCAGTAACAACATTGTTTAGTTGGTCCTCTTCTACCACAATCTATAAAGATGGAAACATAATTTTCATCATTTTCATCCATAGTTACACTACTAGGTAAGAGTGTGTGACCTCCACTAGAAAATACACAACAGCGATACATCTATGGTTAGTCATTTGGACATAAGACAATTAAACAACAACAACAACATTACCCCAGTGCCTCAATGGCTCCCGCAAATTGCGGGAGGGGAAGGGGGGGTCGGATGTACGCAGCCTTACCCTTATGTTAGAAACACAAAAAGGCTGTTTCCGAATGACCCAAGATGAAAATTGCGTCGAGAACTGCATCGAAGGACTGCTACTTCACAAGAGAAAGAAGAGCAGCCACTTTAGTAAGCCATTTTGCTTTACTCCATCATAATCCAGAACCAAAGAGTAATGAGTCTTTGGCTCCATTGGAAATATGGAGAAACATAAGACAATTAAACATAATAAATAAATCATGAAGCGGGCATAAATTCGTACCTGATAAGAGTGACGCATGTCCATCACTAGAGATTTGAAGAAGTTCGTTTCAGTGAGAAACTTCTTTAGCTTAACAAACCAAACAGTGGTTATGGCATCGACCACCAATGGAAAGAAATGAGCAGTACAATGATCTGGCACTCGGATTAGCGAGAGAGAAGTCTCCACTTTCCAGTTGTACGAAAAGTTGAGTAAGTTAGGGGCGTCAATTGTAACCTTCATCAAGTCTAGGCCGTGTTCATTTGGAAATTGATGATTCATCACCTCTTTGACATCTCCAATTCGAAATTCCTTCAACGAAATGCTTGAGATCTTAATGCATTTCAGCATTAAACACGACTCCAATACTAAACTTTCTAAAGCTACAAGCCCACATGCCAACTCATAAACAATATCATCTGTTATAGGAACACAACTAAACTCCAGTTTTCTCAAATTTTTCAATGCAACCACATTTATATTCCATGGCCACAACATATCGTCAAAACTACCATAAACAAACTTTTGAAGCGGGGATTCTTGGAGGTTGGATTGCATTGTTCCATTACCCTTTTTCATCCAAGGGAGTGAAATATTTACAAGGCACTTTTGAGCTGTAACATCTAATTCAACCAAGGGGGAGGAAGAGATAATTCTTTGGAGCATATCCCCATCCACAGTGACCAAGTAAATAGTTAAGTATTCGAGAGAGACGAGTTCCATAGTCGCATAATATGGCAGCTTGGTGCACTGACATATCAAAACTTTAAGCGATTTTGCACTAAATAGAATCTCGGGCAGCCTGTAGTTAAGAACCCTGATTTCGAAATTCTCGATTTGATTTTGCACAGCGATCAATATCCATTTGTCAATCAAAGACTCTAGCTTTTCATCAATCTTAGGAAGCTCAAGGTACATTTTTGTTATTCTATACTTCTGCATAGAGTATCTCTGCATGGTCTTATCAATGAACTCCACAAAACGTTGAAGGTTATCATCCTCAGTCTTACTAAACACATCTACGTTAAAGTATCGAGGCTGAAAATCCAAAACCGGAATGGACGACCACGCAATATACCACCTCTTAGACAATACACTAGCGCGACACACCTCTTTAGTATCAAGCATTGAGAGAATAATATGCAGGATAAATTCCGGAAGCTCCGAAATTCTATCAATAGTACCCCTTTGCATCTTTGCAACATTTTCCCCAAACCCCATGATTTTCTCACAGGAATTTCGTCGAACAGTTGGCATGCACTATCTAAATTCCTAATCTAACAAATACCCACTACACAATTCATGCTGATAAATACTACCACAAATTAAAATACAGAAACATACCTCAAATCACTTGTACAGGTAATGTGTATACAACAATAAACATTTGGGTCGGATCGGATGAGAACATAATTCAGAGAGCACGAAAGAATGTGAAGAAGAAAAAGGGTTTATAGTGGGGCTTCTGTTGTTGAGAGAATAATTATCAATTGGCGCCAAATATGTTTATCTATTGGCGCCAAATAAGCCCTAAGACACCCATAAAAGACAAAACTGTGCAATTGGGTCAATCGGTTGAGTGTAACTTTGTAGATTAGGTTAGTTTTCGGTTGAATTGAGTCGGTTTGGGTTGAGTGCATGACATCAAGTTATTTAGAAATAACCGTGGCTTTGTGATAACAAACATTTATGAGAAAAGATAGGTGAATATTGAATGAATTAATATTTTACTGATAAAAGAATTACACATATATATAGGATTTATAATGCTAAGGACAGCAAGAATAATGATCACTATAATTAAAAAGATACAATAATATAAACTTCCTATATGTGCAATATGAACATGACTAAGTTCCCTTGATTGTAGGAGGTGATTGAGAGGATGATTGTTGATTCGATATGCTGACAATATTGGTGGAAATATTCTGATTTGCAATATGGTTAATAACATTTTGCTAGATCGAAGAGGGGTTATTTCAATTAGGGTTTACAAGTTAATACATTTCAGATCATTTCATTCGGGTTTGGGTTAGTTTGGTAGGTCTAAAGTCTAAACTCAATCCATTCATTTGTCAAAGGGGGTATAAAACTATAATGTGCTACCGAGCCTTTATTTTTTTCATCAGATATTCGAAATAGGACGGTGTCTCATGTCAGACAAAGCGCCCTCACATTTTGAAGAGAAATGGATGACATTGGAGGCTGTTGGTGTGCGATAAATCAGTCTCGCGGGAAAATCGGGTACTCGTTGAAGTTGGTTTAATACTTATTATTTGGGGCTGAAATCAAATAGGGTAACTCCAGAAGCGAACCTGAACAAATGGTAGAAAAGCCGGGAGAAAAATAAATACAAGCCGATACGGCTTCCCGAACGGCTCAAAATGGAGTATAAATACACCGTTTTCGGGATTAGAGAATCTCGGAAAAAAATATCTGTAAATTACACAGACGGTTTATCGGGTCGGACAGAAATGCTCAGAATGTTTAAGAAGCAACAGAGAACATTTGAGGCCGGTAGTGTGCGATAAACCAGTTTAAGACAAAAATCGGATCCTCGTTAAAAAATGGTTTAGTACTTGTTATTTGGGGCAGGATTTGAATAGGTTAACTTCTGAAGCGACCTTGGACACATGGTTGAAAAACCGGGAGAAAATGAAACACGACTCGATACGGCCTCCCGAACAGCTATAAATGTAGTGAATAATACACGATTTTCGTGATTTCAGAGTTCCGGAACAAAAATGTTCGTAAATTACAAGGACGGTTTCTCATGTCAGACAAAGCGTCGTCACAAATTTTTAGGAGCAACATATGACATTTGGGGTTGTCGGTGTGCGATAAACCAGTCTCAGAGGAAGAATCGGATACTCGTTGAAATTGGTTTAATACTTATTATTTGGGTTAAACCGTTAAAATCGAATAACGTAACTCCTGAAGCGAACCTGGATAACTGGTAGAAAAACTGGGAGCAAAAGAAACATGACGCGATACAGCCTCCCGAACGACTCAAAATGGAGTGTATAAATATGTCGTTTTCGGGATTTCAGGGTCTCGGAAAAAAGTATCCGTAAATTACACGAACGGTTTATCGGGTCGGACAAAAAGGCTCAGAATCTTTAAGAAACAACAGAGAACATTTGAGTATGTCGGTGTGCGATAAACCAGTTTAAGACAAATATCAGATACTCGTTAAAAAATAATTTAATACTTATTATTTGGGGCACGATTAGAATAGGTTAACTTCTGAAGCGACCTCAAACACGTGGTTGAAAAACCGGGAGAAAAGTAAACACGACCGGATACGGCCTCCCGAACGGCTGAAAATGCAGTGTATAATACACTGTTTTCGTGATTTAAGGGTTCCGGAACAAAAATGTCCGTAAATTACAAGGACAGTTTCTCATGTCAGACAAAGCGCCGTCACAAATTTTTAGGGGCAACAGATGATATTTGAGGCTGTCGGTGTGCGATAAACCAGTCTCGGGGGAATAATCGAATACTCGTTGAAATTGGTTTGATACTTATTATTTGGGACTGAAATCGAATAATGTAACTCCTGAAGAGAACATGGACATGAAATGATAGGAAAACCGGGAGAAAAAGAAACATGACCCGATACGGCCTCCCGAACGGCTCAAAATGGACTGTATAAATATACCGTTTTCGGGATTTCTGGGTCTCGGAAAAAAATATCCGTAAATTACATGACTGTTTATTGGGTCGGACAAAAAGGCTCAGAATCTTTAAGAAACAACAGAGAACATTTGAGTATGTCGGTGTGCGATAAACGAGTTTAAGACAGAAATATGATACTCGTTAAAAATGGTTTAAGACCTGTCATTTGGGTAAATTAGGTCAGGTGAATAGGGTTAACTTCAAAAGCGACCATGGACACATGGTTGAAAACTCGAGAAAAAAAGAAACAAGACTCGATATGGCTTCCGGAACGGCTGAAAATGTAGTATATAATACAAGGTTTTCTTGATTTCAGGGTTCCGGAACAAAAATGTCCGTAAATTAAAAGGACGGTTTCTTATGTGAGACAAAGCGCCGTCATAAATTTTTAGGAGCAACGAATGACATTTGAGGTTGTCGGTATGCAATAAACCAGTCTAGGGGGAATAATTGGATACTCGTTGAAATTGGTTTAATATTTATTATTTGGAGCTGAAATCGAATAACGTAACTCTTGAAGCAAACCTGGACAAATGGTAGAAAAACCGGGAGAAAAAGAAACATGACTGGTACGGCCTCCCGAACTGATCAAAATGGAGTGTATAAATACACCGTTTTCGGGATTAGAGGGTCTCGAAAAAAGTATCCGTAAATTACACATTCAGTTTATCGGGTCGGACAAAAAGGCTTAGAAATTTTAAAAAGAAACAGAGAACATTTGAGCCTGCCGGTGTGACATAAATCGTTTTAAGACAAAAATCGGATGCTCGTTAAAAAATGATTTAATACTTGTTACTTAGGGGAGGATTTGAATAGGTTAACCTCTGAAACGACCCAGACACGTGGTTGAAAAACCGGGATAAAAATAAACACGACCGGTCACGGCCTCCCGAATGGCAAAAATGTAGTGTATAATAACACACGGTTTTCGGGATTGCAGGCTTTCGGGAACAAAAACGTTCGTAAATTACAAGGACGGTTTCTCATGTCAGACAAAGCACCGTTACAAATTTTTAGGAGCAACGGATGACATTTGAAGTTGTCGGTGTGCGATAAATCAGTCTCGGGGAAAAATCGGACATTCGTTGAAATTGGTTTAATACTTATTATTTGGGGCTGAAATCGAATAGGGTAACTCCTAAAGCGAACCTGAACAAATGGTAAAAAACCGGGAGAAAAAGAAACACGACCTGATACGGCCTCCCGAACGGCTCAAAATGGAGTGTATACTACTATACTTACACCGTTTTCGGGATTAGAGGGTCGGAAAAAAATCCGTAAATTACACGAACAATTTATCAGGTCGGACAAAAAGGCTTATAAATTTTCGGGGAGGAAAAAGAACATTTGTCACTGACGGTGTGCGATAAGCCAGTTTATGACATAAATCGGATTGTCGTTAAAATGGTTTAATACTTGTTATATGGGGCAGGATTTGATAAGGTGAACTTTTGAAGTGACCCCAGATACGTGTTAGAAAACCGGGATAAAAAGAAACACGATCCGATACGGCTTCCCGAACGGCTCAAAATGTTGTGTATTATACACTTCAATTTGAGCCGTTCGGAAAGTCGTACCGGACCCAGTTTCTTTTTCTCCCGGTTTTTCGATCACGCGTCCGAGGTCATTTCAAGAGTTCAGCTATTCGATTCAGCTTCTAATAACGAGCATTAAACGAGTATTAATCCATTTTTCACGATAATCCGAGGTTCGACGAATGCTGGTTTATGGCATACCTGCACCCCCAAATGTCTTCCGTTGCTACTCAAATTTTACGTGGCCGCTTTATCTAACCCGAGGAACATTCTATGAGATTTCCAGAGAATTTTATATCGTATCAACTCCATTATATCTCTCTCGACATTAACTCCATACACTACCAACTACCGTCGACAAACGCTGCTAGCTCCGTAATATATCATTCACTAGCAAATCCAATATCAAGACACTCATAGACATCAAACGGAATGTTACATTCTACCACCCTTAAAAGGAACTTCGTCCACGAAGTTTACTCACACTCATAACATCATCATCCAACCGTCGACACTATTGAAATATTCTCCCATTCCTAAACATCGAACTACTACAAGCACAGTCATGACCTTTAACAAAATCAACCACAACACAAATCAATCTTTTATTCTACATCAAGACTCATACTTCCAAATCTACTACAGCATGTACAACCATTAAACTCTCTTTGCCGCATCTTGCTGCTCTTAAGTTAAATGTTACGTCCTCGTAACTTACTAATACTAAATCCTTAGCTATATCTTCTCATTATCCTCATCACCACCACATGTCAAAGACAACCACCTATAATCTAAACACTCGCCATGCGTATATCTAAGGCTCTCTTACTTAAACAATTCTCATACTTCAATTCACTCGTCACACCACCTAACCTATACCTCAAAATCTTTAGCTTGACCAAAACTTCAATTGTTCCCTATTACCGCCAAAACGACATAATCCTCTCCATACTCATAACTCACGATCCACAATTATTACATACACTCACGATCCATTTTCACGATTATCCGAGGTTCGACGAATGCTGATTTATGGAATACCGGCACCCCCAAATGTCTTCCGTTGCTAATCAAATTTTGCGTAGCCGCTTTATCTGACCCCAGGAATTTTCTATGTGATTTCCGAAGAATTTTGTTCCGGGACTCTAGAATCCCGAAAACCGTGTATTATACACTTCAATTTGAGCCGTTCGGGAAGTCGTACCGGACCCAGATTCTTTTTCTCCCGGTTTTTCTATCACGCGTCCGAGGTCATTTCAAGAGTTAACCTATTCGATTCAGCCTCTAATAACGAGTATTAATCCATTTTTCTCGATTTTCCGAGGTTCGACGAATGCAGGTTTATGGCATACCGGCGCCACCCAAATGTCTTCCGTTGCTACTCAAATTTGTCGTGTCCGCTTTATCTGACCCGAAAAACTTTCTATATGATTTCCGGAGAATTTTATTCCGGGACCCTGGAATCCCGAAAAACAGTGTATTATACACTTCAATTTGAGCCGTCCGGGAGGTCGTACCGGACCCAGTTTCTTATTCTTTCGCGTTTTTCTATCACGTGTTCGAGGTCATTCAGGAGTTAACCTATTCGATTCAACCTCTAATAACGAGCATAAAACGAGCATTAATCCATTTTGTACGATTATCCGAGGTTCGACGAATGTTGGTTTATGGCATACCGGCACCCCCAAATGTCTTCCGTTGCTACTCAAATTTTGGGTGGCCGCTTTATCTGACCCGAGGAAATTTCTATGTGATTTCCATAGAATTTTGTTCCGGGACCCTGGAATCCCGAAAAACCGTGTATTATATACACTTCAAATTGAGCCGTTCGGAGGTCGTACCGGATCTAGTTTCTTTTTCTTCCGGTTTTTCTATCACGCGTCCGAGGTCATTTCAAGAGTTAACCTATTCGATTCAGCCTCTAATAACGAACATTAAACGAGCATTAATCCATTTTTCACGATTATCCGAGGTTCGACGAATATTGGTTTATGGCATACCGGCACCCCCAAATGTCTTCCGTTGCTACTCAGATTTTGCGTGGCCTTTTTATATGACCCGAGGAACATTCTATGTGATTTTTGGGAAATTTTGTTCCGGGACCCTGGAATCCTAAAAAACCGTGTATCACTTCAAATTGAGCCGTTCGGGAGGTCGTACCGGATCCTGTTTATTTTTCTTCCGGTTTTTCTATCACGCGTCTGAGGTCATTTCAGGAGTTAACCTATTCGATTCAGCCTCTAATAACGAACATTAAACGAGCATTAATCCATTTTTCACGATTATCCGAGGTTCGACGAATACTGGTTTACGGCATACCGGCACCCCCAAATGTCTTCCGTTGCTACTCAAATTTTGCATGGCCGCTTTATCTAACCCGAGTAACTTTCTATGTGATTTCCGGAGAATTTTTTTCCGGGACCCTGCAATCCCGAAAAACCGTGGATTATGCACTTCAATTTGAGCCGTTCGGGGGGTTGTATCGGACCCAGTTTCTTTTTCTCCAGGTTTTTCTATCACGTGTCCGAGGTCATTTCAGGAGTTAACCTATTCGATTCAACCTCTAATAACGAGCATAAAACGAGCATTAATCCATTTTTTACGATTATCCGAGGTTCGACGAATGTTGGTTTATGGCATACCGGCACCCCCAAATGTCTTCCGTTGCTACTCAAATTTTGCGTGGCCGCTTTATCTGACTCGAGGAACTTTATATGTGATTTCCGGAGAAATTTGTTCCGGGACCCTAGAATCCCGAAAAACCGTGGATTATGCACTTCAATTTGAGCCGTTCGGGAGGTCGTACCAGGCCCAGTTTCTTTTTCTCCCGGTTTTTCTATCACGCGTCCGAAGTCATTTCAGGAGTAAACCTATTCGATTCAGCCTCTAATAAAGAGCATTAAACAAGCATTAATCTATTTTTCACGATTATCCGAGGTTCGAAGAATGGTGGTTTATGGCATACCGGCACCCCCAAATGTCTTCCGTTGCTACTCAAATTTTGCGTGGCCACTTTATCTGACCCGAGGAACTTTCTATGTGATTTCCGGAGAATTTTGTTCTGGGACCCTGGAAACTCGAAAAACCGTGTATTATACACTTCACTTTGAGCCGTTCGGGAGGTCGTACCGGACCTAGTTTCTTTTTCTTCTGGTTTTCTATCACGCGTCAGAGGTCATTTCAGGAGTTAACCTATTCGATTCACCCTCTAATAACGAGCATTAAACGAGCATTAATCTATTTTTCACGATTATCCGAGGTTCGACGAATGGTGGTTTATGGCATACCGGCACCCCCAAATGTCTTCCGTTGCTACTCAAATTTTGCGTGGCCGCTTTATCTGACACGATGAACTTTCTATGTGATTTCTGGAGAATTTTGTTCCGAAACCCTGGAATCCTGAAAAACCGTGTATTCTACACTTCAATTTGAGCCGTTCGGAAGGTCGTACTTGACACAGATTCTTTTTCTCCCGGTTTTTCTATCACGCGTCCGAGGTAATATCAGGAGTTAACCTATTCGATTCAGCCTCTAATAACGAGCTTTAAACGAGCATTATCCATTTTCACGATTATCCGAGTTCGACGAATGCTGATTTATGGCATACCGGCACCCCCAAATATCTTCCGTTGCTACTCAAATTTTGTGTGGCCGCTATATCTGACCCGAGGAACTTTCTATGTGATTTCTGGAGAATTTTGTTCCAGGACCCTGGAATCCCGAAAAACTGTGTATTATACACTTCAATTTGAGCCGTTCGGGAGGTCGTACCAGACCTAGTTTCTTTTTCTCCCTGTTTTTCAATCACGTGTCCGAGGTCATTTCAGGAGTTAACCTATTCGATTCAGCCTCCAATAACGAGCATTAAACGAGTATTAATCCATTTTTCACGATAATCCGAGGTTCGACGAATGCTGGTTTATGGTGAAGGAAATTTAGATCTATATACATACTAACATACTCATATATGTCGAAATTAATTTGTCATAAAATTAAATGGTGGAACTTATGCATGCAAACATTAAAACAATATAAAGAAGAAACCATCATCTTACATTGTAATTTTCGGATTTATGGGCACAAGTGAGTTCACCTACACACTTGTTCTTGAGCTCTCCAAATGGAAGAACAAGGATTCAAGTGTAGAATCCCTTCCAAAAGCATATACCCAAGGAATCTCTTAATAACCAATATTATTTAGATCTAGTAATAATATTAGTTTTACTATAAAATTGACACAATATAAATTGTATTTTCACTCTTGAAATTTCGGTCAAGAGGGATTATTTTTGTGGTTTATTTCTCTAGAAATCTCATAAGATGTAGAGAATATCAACTTTCTTACACTAGAAAATTATGTAGTGGGAAAAATGAATGAATTGATCATGAAAAAGAAAAGCTCTTCTCTTTCTTGTGGGATGGCCGAAATTTTGCTTGGGTAGGTTGCCCAACACTTTTCATTTGTGCTCTTCACAAGAGACTAGGCATGCAAGCCTACTACCTAGTGTTATGATTGTGTTTTTTTTTTTAAAATAAACAACACAATATAAACTATGTACACACCCCTTTATTTTTTCGGTTTTTGGGCATAAAATGGAGAATCCATTTTATTTTGTCATTTGTCAAATTTGTCACATGTAACATGTTGCATGACATGTCACAATGTAATGTATTTTTATCATATTAAAAATCAACATACTCATAAAATATGTCATTTACAAAATTGACTAGTAATTCGTAATTACTTGTACCAAAGATGTTTCCGAATTATAAACTACAACATTCTGTATTTATAATAATTTATTCATTCCGTTTCAATTGTTTCTGTAAACAATAATTTCATCTAAGTAATAAAACAATTCGATTACTTAGATCGTGTCTCATTTAATCATATTTACAATAAGACACGTAATTTATACTCACAAAATCATCCGTCAATTTTAAGCAATTTAATTAACTCGCATCGGTATACGATTAATTAAATAATCGATTAAGAGTATTTCCCTATAGGTATGACCTAAGGGGATCAACTGATCACCACCGTCGCACGACAGTAATGTCAAACTCTAGTCAGCCAATCATTACCGATATGTGTGGACCAGTTGACTGTAAAATATTACATCCCACATGTATTCTTAAAATGAGATTTAATAATGATATTTAAATCATGTGATCGCACTATTGTTGAGGACACATTTCCCAACATATGGCATACCAGCACCCCCAAATGTCTTCCATTTCTACTCAAATTTTGCGTGGCCGCTTTATATGACCCGAGGAACTTTCTATGTGATTTCCGGAGAATTTTGTTCCGGGACCCTGGAATCCCGTAAAACCGTGTATTATACACTTCAATTTGAGCCGTTCGGAAGGTCGTACTGGACACAGATTCTTTTTCTCCCGAGTTTTCTATCACGCGTCCGAGGTCATTTCAGGAGTTAACCTATTCGATTCAGCCTCTAATAACGAGCATTAATCCATTTATCCGAGGTTCGACGAATGCTGGTTTATGACATACCGGCACCCCCAAATGTCTTCCGTTGGTACTAAGATTTTGCGTGGCCTTTTTATCTGACCCGAGGAACTTTCAATGTGATTTCCGTGAAATTTTGTTCCGGGACCCTGGAATCCCGAAAAACGTGTATTTATACCCTTCAATTTGAGCCGTTCGGGAGGTCGAACCGGACCTAGATTCTTTTTCTCCCAGTTATTCTATCACGCGTCCGAGGTCATTTCAGGAGTTAACTGATTCGATTCAGCCTCTAATAACGAGAATTAAACGAGCATTAATCCATATTTCACGATTATCTGAGGTTCCACGAATGCTGGTTTATGGCATACCGGCACCCCCAAATGTCTTCCGTTGCTACTCAAATTTTGCGTGGCCGCTTTATCTGACCCGAGGAGCTTTATATGTGATTTCCGGAGAATTTTGTTCCGGGACCCTAGAATCTCGAAAAACCGTGTATTATACACTTCAAATTGAGTCGTTCGGGAGGTCGTACCGGATCCAGCTTCTTTTTCTTCCGAATTTTCTATCACGCGTCCTAGGTCATTTCAGGAGTTAACCTATTCGATTCAGCCTCTAATAACGAACATTAAACGAGCATTAATCCATTTTTCACGATTATCCGAGGTTCGACGAATACTGGTTTATGGCATACCGGCACCCCCAAATGTCTTCCGTTGCTACTCAAATTTTGCGTGGCCGCTTTATCTGACCCGAGGAACTTTCTATGTGATTCTAGAGAATTTTGTTCTGGGACCCTGAAATCCCGAAAAACCGTGTATTATACACTTCACTTTGAGCCGTTCGGGAGGTCGTACCGGACCTAGTTTCTTTTTCTTCTGGTTTTCTATCACGCGTCAGAGGTCATTTTAGGAGTTAACCTATTCGATTTAGCCTCTAATAACGAGTATTAAACGAGCATTAATCTATTTTTCACGATTATCCGAGGTTCGACGAATAGTGGTTTATGACATGCCGGTACCTCCAAATGTCTTCCGTTGCTACTCAAATTTTGCGTGGCCGCTTTATCTGACCTGAGGAAATTTCTATGTGATTTCCGGAGAATTTTTTTCCGGGACCCTGGAATCCCGAAAAACCGTGTATTCTACACTTCAATTTGAGCCGTTCGGAAGGTCGTACTCGACACAGATTCTTTTTCTCCCGGTTTTTCTATCACGCGTCCGAGGTAATTTTAGGAGTTAACCTATTCGATTCAGCCTCTAATAACTAGCTTTAAACGAGCATTATCCATTTTCACAATTATCTGAGGTTCGACGAATGCTGATTTATGGCATACCGGCATCCCCAAATGTCTTCCGTTGCTACTCAAATTTTGCGCGGCCGCTTTATCTGACCTGAGGAACTTTCTATGTGATTTCCGGAGAATTTAGTTCCGGGACCCTGGAATCCCGAAAAAACCGTGTATTATACACTTCAATTTGAGCCGTTCGGGAGGTCGTACCGGACCTAGTTTCTTTTTCTCCAGGTTTTCTATCACGTGTCCGAGGTCATTTCAAGAGTTAACCTATTCGATTCAGCCTCCAATAACGAGCATTAAACGAGTATTAATCCATTTTTCACGATAATCCGAGGTTCGACGAATGTTGGTTTATGGATTACCGGCACCCCCAAATGTCTTCCGTTGCTACTCAAATTTTGTGTGGCCGCTATATCTGACCTGAGGAACTTTCTATGTGATTTCCGGAGAATTTTGTTCCGGGACTCTGGAATTCCGTAAAACCGTGTATTATACACTTCAATTTGAGCCGTTCGGAAGGTCGTACTGGACACAGATTCTTTTTCTCCCGGTTTTTCTATCACGCGTCCGAGGTCTTTTCAGGAGTTAACCTATTCGATTCAGCCTCTAATAACGAGCATTAATCCATTTTTCACGATTATCCGAGGTTCGACGAATGCTGGTTTATGGCATACCGGCACCCCCAAATGTCTTCCGTTGCTACTAAGATTTTGCGTGGCCTTTTTATCTGACACGAGGAATTTTCTATGTGATTTCCGGAAAATTTTGTTCCGGGACCCTGGAATTCCGAAAAACGTGTATTTATACCCTTCAATTTGAGTCGTTCAGGAGGTCGTACCAGAACCAGTTTCTTTTTCTCCCGGTTTTTCTATCATGCGACCGAGATCATTTCAGGAGTTAACCTATTCGATTCAGCCTCTAATAACGAGTTTTAAACGAGCATTAAACAAGCATTAATCTATTTTTCACGATTATCCGAGGTTCGACGAATGGTGGTTTATGGCATACCGGCACCCCCAAATGTCTTCCGTTGCTACTCAAATTTTGCATAGCCGCTTTATCTGACCCGAGGAACTTTCTATGTGATTTCCGGAGAATTTTATTCCGGGACCCCGGAATCCCGAAAAACCGTGTATTATACACTTCAATTTCGGTGCGTAGGAAGGTCGTCTAGGAACTGTTTCTTTTTCTCCCTATTTTTCAATCACGCGTCCGAGCTCATTTCAGGAATCAACGTGTTCGATTTCATTAATCAACCTGTTCGATTTCAGCCTCAAATAATGAGTTTTAACACATTTTTCACGATAATCCGAATTTCGGCGAATGCTGGTTTGTGGCATACCGGTACCCCCAAATGTCTTCTGTTGGTGCTCAAACTTTGCGTGGCCGCTTTATCTGACCCGAGGAACTTTCTATGTGATTTCCGGAGAATTTTATTCCGGGACCTCGGAATCCTGAAAAACAGTGTATTATATACACTTCAATTTCAGCCGTTCGGAAGGTCGTACCGGAACCTGTTTCTTTTTCTCCCTGTTTTTCAATCACGCATCCGAGCTCATTTTAGGAATCAACCTGTTCATTTTCGGGAAACAACATGATCGATTTCAGCCTCAAATAACGAGGTTTAACACATTTATCACGATAATCCGAGTTTCGGCGAATGCTGGTTTGTGGCACACCGGCACCCCCAAATGTCTTCCGTTGGTGCTCAAAATTTGTGTGGCCGCTTTATCAGACCCGAGATCTTTCTATGTGATTTCCGGAGAATTTTATTCCGGGATCCCGGAATCCCCAAAAACCGTGTATTATACACTTCAATTTCAGCCGTTCGGAAGGTAAATCGGAACTGTTTCTTTTTCTCCCTGTTTTTCAATCACGCGTCCGAGCTCATTTCAATAATCAACCCATTCGATTTCAGGAATCAACCTGTTCGATTTCAGCCTCAAATAACGAGCTTTAACACATTTTTCACGATAATCCGAGTGTCGGCGAATGTTGGTTTGTGGCACACCGGCACCCCCAAATGTCTTCCGTTGGTGCTCAAAATTTGTGTCGCCGCTTTATCAGACCCGAGGACTTTCTATGTGATTTCCGGAGAATTTTATTCCGGGACCCCGGAATCCCGAAAAACCGTGTATTATACACTTCAATTTGTAGTTCGGAAGGTAAACAGGAACTGTTTCTTTTTCTCCCTGTTTTTTAATCACGCGTCCGAGATCATTTCAGGAATCAACCTATTCCATTTCAGGAATCAACCTGTTCGATTTCAGCCTCAAATAACGAGCTTTAACACATTTTTCACGATAATCCGAGTTTCGACGAATGCTGGTTTGTGGCACACCGGCACCCCCAAATTTCTTTCGTTGGTGCTAAAACTTTGCGTGGCCGCTTTATCTGACCCGAAGAACTTTCTATGTGATTTCCGGAGGATTTTGTTCCGGAACCCCGGAATCCCGAAAAACCGTGTATTATACACTTCAATTTCAGCCGTTCGGAAGGTCGTACCGGAACGCGTTTCTTTTTCTCCATGTTTTTCAATCACGCGTCCGAGATTATTTCAGGAATCAACATGTTCGATTCAGGAATCAACTTGTTCGATTTCAGCTACAAATAACGAGCTTTAACACATTTTTCACGATAATCCAAGTTTCGGCGAATGCTGGTTTGTGGCACACCGGCACCCCCAAATGTCTTCCGTTGGTGTTCAAAATTTGCGCGGCCGCTTTATCTGACCCGAGGAACTTTCTATGTGATTTCTGGAGAATTTTATTCCGGGACCCCGAGAAACCGTGTATTATACACTTCAATTTCAAATTCGGAAGAAGGTAAATCTTTGGAACTGTTTCTTTTTCTCCCTGTTTTTCAATCACGCGTCCGAGCTCATTTCAAGAATCAACCTGTTAGATTTCAGGAATCAACCTGTTCGATTTCAGCCTCAAATAACGTGCTTTAACACATTTTTCACGATAATCCGAGTTTCGACGAATGCTGGTTTGTGGCACACCGGCACCCCCTAATGTCTTCCGTTGGTGCTCAAACTTTGCGTGGTCGTTTTATCTGACCCGAGGAACTTTCTAATTGATTTACAGAGGATTTTGTTCCGGAACCCCGGAATCCCGAAAAACCGTGTATTATACACTTCAATTTCAGCCGTTCGGAAGGTCGTACCGGAACTCGTTTCTTTTTCTCCCTGTTTTTCAATCATGCGTCCGAGATCATTTCAAGAATCAACATGTTCGATTTCAGGAATCAACTTGTTCGATTTCAGCTACAAATAACGAGCTTTAACACATTTTTCACGATAATTCGAGTTTCGGCGAATGCTGGTTTGTGGCACACTGGCACCCCCAAATGTCTTCCGTTGGTGCTCAAAATTTGCGCGGCCGCTTTATCTGACCCGAGAAACTTTCTATGTGATTTATGGAGAATTTTATTTCGGGACCCCGAAATCCCGAAAAACCGTGTATTATACACTTCAATTTCAGCCGTTCGGAAGGTCGTACCGGAACCTGTTTCTTTTTCTCCCTGTTTTTCAATCACGCGTCCGAGCTCATTTCAGGAATCAACCTGTTCGATTTCAGCCTCAAATAACGAGGTTTAACACATTTTTCATGATAATCCGAGTTTCGACGAATGCTGGTTTGTGGCACACCGGCACCCCCAAATGTCTTCCGTTGGTGCTCAAACTTTGCGTTGCCGCTTTATCTGACCCAAGGAACTTTCTATGTGATTTCCGGAGAATTTTATTCCGGGACTCCGGAATCCCGAAAAACCGTGTATTATACACTTTAATTTCAGCCGTTCGGAAGGTCGTACCGGAACTTGATTCTTTTTCTCCCTGTTTTTTAATCACGCGTCCGAGATCATTTCAGGAATCAACCTGTTCGATTTCAGGAATCAACCTGTTCGATTTCAGCCTCAAATAACGAGCTTTAACACATTTTTCACGATAAACCGAGTTTCGACGAATGCTGGTTTGTGGCACACCGGCACGCCCAAATGCCTTTCGTTGGTGCTCAAACTTTGCGTGGCCGCTTTGTCTGACCCGAGGAACTTTCTATGTGATTTCCGGAGGATTTTGTTCCGGAACCCCGGAATCCCGAAAAACCGTGTATTATACACTTCAATTTCAGCCGTTCGGAAGGTTGTACCGGAACGCGTTTCTTTTTCTCCCTGTTTTTCAATCACGCGTCCGGGATCATTTCAGGAATCAACATGTTCGATTTCAGGAATCAACTTGTTCGATTTCAGCTACAAATAACGAGCTTTAACACATTTTTCACGATAATCCGAGATTTGGCGAATGCTGGTTTGTGGCACACCGGCACCCCCAAATGTCTTCCGTTGGTGTTCAAAATTTGCGCGGCCGCTTTATCTGAACCGTGGAACATTCTATGTGATTTCTGGAGAATTTTATTCCGGGACCCCGAAATCCCGAAAAAGTCGTACCGGAACCTGTTTCTTTTTCTCCCTTTTTTTCAATCACGCGTCCGAGCTCATTTCAGTAATCAACCCGTTCGATTTCAGGAATCAACCTGTTCGATTTCAGCCTCAAATAACGATCTTTAACACATTTTTCACGATAATCCGAGTTTCGGCGAATGCTGGGTTGTGGCACACCGGCACCCCCAAATGTCCTCCGTTGGTGCTAAAACTTTGCGTGGCGCTTTATCTGACCCGATGAACTTTATATGTGATTTCCGGAGAATTTTATTTCGGGACTCTGGAATCCCGAAAAACCGTGTATTATACACTTCAATTTCAGCCGTTCGGAAGGTCGTACCGGAACCTCTTTCTTTCTCTCCCTGTTTTTAAATCACGCGTCCGAGCTCATTTCAGGGATCAACCTGTTCGATTTTAGGAATCAACCTGTTCGATTTCAGCCTCAAATAACGAGCTTTAACACATTTTTCACGATAATCCGAGTTTCGGCGAATGTTGGTTTGTGGCACACCGGCACCCCCAAATGTCTTCCGTTGGTGCTCAAAATTTGCGTGGTCGCTTTATCTGACCCGAGGAACTTTCTATGTGATTTTCGGAGAATTTTATTCCGGGACCCCGGAATCCCGAAAAACCGTGTATTATACACTTCAATTTCAGCCGTTCGGAAGGTCGTACCGGAACTTGTTTCTTTTTCTCCCTGTTTTTCAATCACGCGTCAGGGCTCATTTCAAGAAACAACCTGTTAGATTTCAGGAATCAACCTATTCGATTTCAGCCTCAAATAACGAGCTTTAACACATTTTTCACGATAATCCGAGTTTCGACGAATGCTGGTTTGTGGCACACCGGCACCCCCAAATGTCTTTCGTTGGTGCTCAAACTTTGCGTGGCCGCTTTATCTGACCCGAGGAACTTTTTATGTGATTTCCGGAGGATTTTGTTCCGGAACCCCGGAATCCCGAAAAACCGTGTATTATACACTACAATTTCAGCCGTTCGGAAGGTCGTACCGGAACGCGTTTCTTTTTCTCCATGTTTTTCAATCACGCGTCCGAGATCATTTCAGGAATCAACATGTTCGATTTCAGGAATCAACTTGTTCGATTTCAGCTACAAATAACTAGCTTTAACACATTTTTCACGATAATCCGAGTTTCGGCGAATGCTGGTTTGTGGCACACCGGCACCCCCAAATGTCTTCCGTTGGTGTTCAAAATTTGCGCGGCCGCTTTATCTGACCCGAGGAAATTTCTATGTTATTTCTGGAGAATTTTATTCCGGGTCCCCGAAAAACCGTGTATTATACACTTCAATTTCAGCCGTTCGGAAGGTCGTACCGGAACCTGTTTCTTTTTCTCCCTGTTTTTCAATCACGCATCCGAGCTCATTTCAGGAATCAACCTGTTATATTTCAGGAATCAACCTGTTCGATTTCAGCCTCAAATAACGAGCTTTAACACATTTTTCACGATAATCCGAGCTTCGACGAATGCTGGTTTGTGGCACACCGGCACCCCAAAATGTCTTCCGTTGGTGCTCAAACTTTGCGTGGCCGCTTTATCTGACCCGAGGAACTTTCTATGTGATTTACGGAGGATTTTGTTCCGGAATCCCGAAAAACCGTGTATTATACACTTCAATTTCAGCCGTTCGGAAGGTCGTACCAGAACCCGTTTCTTTTTCTCCCTGTTTTTCAATCATGCGTCCGAGATCATTTCAGGAATCAACATCTTCGATTTCAGGATTCAACTTGTTCGATTTCAGCTACAAATAACGAGCTTTAACACATTTTTCACGATAATTCGAGTTTCGGCGAATGCTGGTTTGTGGCACACCGGCACCCCCAAATGTCTTCCGTTGGTTCTCAAAATTTGCGCGGCCGCTTTATCTGACCCGAGGAACTTTCTATGTGATTTATGGAGAATTTTATTCCGGGACTCCGGAATCCCGAAAAACCGTGTATTACACACTTCAATTTCAGCCGTTCGGAAGGTCGTACCGGAACCACTTTCTTTCTCTCCCTGTTTTTTAATCACGCGTCCGAGCTCATTTCAGGGATCAACCTGTTCGATTTCAGGAATTAACCTGTTCGATTTCAGCCTCAAATAACGAGCTTTAACACATTTTTCAAGATAATCCGAGTTTCGGCGAATGTTGGTTTGTGGCACACCGACACCCCCAAATGTCTTCCGTTGGTGCTCAAAATTTGCGTGGCCGCTTTATCTGACCCGAGGACCTTTCTATGTGATTTCCGGAGAATTTTCTTCCGGGACCCCGGAATCCCGAAAAACCGTGAATTATACACTTCAATTTCAGCCGTTCGGAAGGTCGTACCGGAACCTGTTTCTTTTTCTCCCTGTTTTTCAATCACGCGTCCGAGCTCATTTCAGGAATCAACCTGTTAGATTTCAGAAATCAACTTGTTCGATTTCAGCCTCAAATAACGAGCTTTAACACATTTTTCACGATAATCCGTGTTTCGACGAATGCTGGTTTGTGGCACACCGGCATCCCCAAATGTCTTTCGTTGGTGCTCAAACTTTGCGTGGCCGCTTTATCTGACCCGAGGAACTTTCTATGTGATTTCCGGAGGATTTTGTTCCGGAATCCCGAAAAACCGTGTATTATACACTTCAATTTCAGCCGTTCGGAAGGTCGCACCGGAACGCGTTTCTTTTTCTCCCTGTTTTTCAATCACGCGTCCGAGATCATTTCAGGAATCAACATGTTCGATTTCAAGAATCAACTTGTTCGATTTCAGCTACAAATAACGAGCTTTAACACATTTTTCACGATAATCCGAGTTTCGGCGAATGCTGGTTTGTGGCACACCGGCACCCCAAATGTCTTCCGTTGGTGTTCAAAATTTGCGCGGCCGCTTTATCTGACCCGAGGAACTTTCTATGTGATTTCTTGAGAATTTTATTCCGGGACCCCGAAAAACCGTGTATTATACACTTCAATTTCAGCCGTTCGGAAGGTCGTACTGGAACCTGTTTCTTTTTCTCCCTGTTTTTCAATCACGCGTCCGAGCTCATTTCAGGAATCAACCTGTTAGATTTCAGGAATCAACCTGTTCGATTTCAGCCTCAAATAACGAGCTTTAACACATTTTTCACGATAATCCGAGTTTCGACGAATGCTGGTTTGTGGCACACCGGCACCCCAAATGTCTTCCGTTGGTGCTCAAACTTTACGTGGCCTCTTTATCTGACCCGAGTAACTTTCTATGTGATTTACGGAGGATTTTATTACGGAACCCCGGAATCCCGAAAAACCGTGTATTATACACTTCAATTTCAGCCGTTCCGAAGGTCGTACCGGAACCTCTTTCTTTCTCTCCCTGTTTTTCAATCACGCGTCCGAGCTCATTTCAGGGATCAACCTGTTAGATTTCAGGAATCAACCTGTTCGATTTCAGCCTCAAATAACGAGCTTTAACACATTTTTCACGATAATCCGAGTTTCGACGAATGCTGGTTTGTGGCACACCGGCACCCCAAATGTCTTCCGTTGGTGCTCAAACTTTGCGTGGCCGCTTTATCTGACCCGAGCAACTTTCTATGTGATTTCCGGAGGATTTTGTTCCGGAACCCCGGAATCCCGAAAAACCGTGTATTATACACTTCAATTTTAGCCGTTCGGAAGGTCGTACCGGAACGCGTTTCTTTTTCTCCCTGTTTTTCAATCACGCGTCCGAGATCATTTCAGGAATCAACATGTTCGATTTCAGGAATCAACTTGTTCAATTTCTGCTACAAATAACGAGCTTTAACACATTTTTCACGATAATCCGAGTTTCGGCGAATGCTGGTTTGTGGCACACACCGGCACCCCCAAATGTCTTCCGTTGGTGTTCAAAATTTGCGCGGCCGCTTTATCTGACCCGAGGAACTTTCTAAGTGATTTCTGGAGAATTTTATTCCGGGACCCCGAAAAACCGTGTATTATACACTTCAATTTCAGCCATTCGGAAGGTCGTACCGGAACCTGCTTCTTTTTCTCCCTGTTTTTCAATCACGCGTCCGAGCTCATTTCAGGAATCAACCTGTTAGATTTCAGGAATCAACCTGTTCGATTTCAGCCTCAAATAACGAGCTTTAACAAATTTTTCACGATAATCCGAGTTTCGACGAATGCTGGTTTGTGGCACACCGGCACCCCCAAATGTCTTCCGTTGGTGCTCAAACTTTGCGTGGCCGCTTTATCTGACCCGAGGAACTTTCTATGTGATTTCTTGAGAATTTTATTCCGGGACCCCGAAAAACCGTGTATTATACACTTCAATTTCAGCCGTTCGGAAGGTCGTACCGGAACCTGTTTCTTTTTCTCCCTATTTTTCAATCACGCGTCCGAGCTCATTTCAAGAATCAACCTGTTAGATTTCAGGAATCAACCTGTTCGATTTCAGCCTCAAATAACGAGCTTTAACACATTTTTCACGAGAATCCGAGTTTCGACGAATGCTGGTTTGTGGCACACCGGCACCCCCCAAATGTCTTCCATTGGTGCTCAAACTTTGCGTGGCCGCTTTATCTGACCCGAGGAACTTTCTATGTGATTTACGGAGGATTTTATTCCGGAACCCCGGAATCCCGAAAAACCGTGTATTATACACTTCAATTTCAGCCGTTCGGAAGGTCGTACCGGAACCCGTTTCTTTTTCTCCCTGTTTTTCAGTCATGCGTCCGAGATCATTTCAGGAATCAACATGTTCGATTTCAGGAATCAACTTGTTCGATTACAGCTACAAATAACGAGCTTTAACACATTTTTCATGATAATTCGAGTTTCGGCGAATGCTGGTTTGTGGCACACCGGCACCCCCAAATGTATTCCGTTGGTGCTCAAAATTTGCGCGGCCGCTTTATCTGACCCGAGGAACTTTCTATGTGATTTCTGGAGAATTTTATTCCGGGACTTCGGAATCCCGAAAAACCGTGTATTATACACTTCAATTTCAGCCGTTCGGAAGGTCGTACCGGAACCTCTTTGTTTCTCTCCCTGTATTTCAATCACGCGTCCGAGCTCATTTCAGGGATCAACCTGTTCGATTTCAGGAATCAACCTGTTCGATTTCAGCCTCAAATAACGAGGTTTAACACATTTTTCACGATAATCCGAGTTTCGGCGAATGTTGGTTTGTGGCACAACGGCACCCCCAAATGTCTTCCGTTGGTGCTCAAAATTTGCGTGGCCGCTTTATCTGACCCGAGGAACTTACTATGTGATTTCCGGAGAATTTTATTCCGGGACCCCGGAATCCCGAAAAACCGTGTATTATACACTTTAATTTTAGCCGTTCGGAACGTCGTACCGGAACCTGTTTCTTTTTCTCCCTGTTTTTCAATCACGCGTCCGAGCTCATTTCAGGAATCAACCTGTTAGATTTCAGGAATCAACCTGTTCGATTTCAGCCTCAAATAACGAGCTTTAACACATTTTTCACGATAATCCGAGTTTCGACGAATGCTGGTTTGTGGCACACCGGCACTCCCAAATGTCTTTCGTTGGTGCTCAAACTTTGCGTGGCCGCTTTATCTGACCCGAGGAACTTTCTATGTGATTTCCGGAGGATTTTGTTCCGGAACCCCGGAATCCCGAAAAACCGTGTATTATACACTTCAATTTCAGCCGTTCGGAAGGTCGTACAGGAACGCGTTTCTTTTTCTCCCTGTTTTTCAATCACGCGTCCGAGCTCATTTCAAGAATCAACCTGTTAGATTTCAGGAATCAACCTGTTCGATTTCAGCCTCAAATAACGAGCTTTAACACATTTTTCACGATAATCCGAGTTTCGACGAATGCTGGTTTGTGGCACACCGGCACCCCCAAATGTCTTTCGTTGGTGCTCAAACTTTGCGTGGCCGCTTTATCTGACCCGAGGAACTTTCTATATGATTTCCGAAGGATTTATTCCGGAACCCCGGAATCCCGAAAAACCGTGTATTATACACTTCAATTTCAGCAGTTCGGAAGGTCGTACCGGAACGCGTTTCTTTTTCTCCCTGTTTTTCAATCACGTGTCCGAGATCATTTCAGGAATCAACATGTTCAATTTCAGGAATCAACTTGTTCGATTTCAGCTACAAATAACGAGCTTTAACACATTTTTCACGATAATCCGAGTTTCGGCGAATGCTGGTTTGTGGCACACCGGCACCCCCAAATGTCTTCCGTTGGTGTTCAAAATTTGCGCGGCTGCTTTATCTGACCCGAGGAACTTTCTATGTGATTTGTGGAGAATTTTATTCCGGGACCCCGAAATCCCGAAAAACCGTGTATTATACACTTCAATTTCAGCCGTTCGGAAGGTCGTACCGGAACCTGTTTCTTTTTCTCCCTGTTTTTCAATCACACGTCCGAGCTCATTTCAGGAATCAACCTGTTCGCTTTCAGGAATCAACCTGTTCGATTTCAGCCTCAAATAACGAGGTTTAACACATTTTTAATGATAATCCGAGTTTCGACGAATGCTGGTTTGTGGCTCACCGGCACCCCCAAATGTCTTCCGTTGGTGCTCAAACTTTGCGTGGCCGCTTTATCTGACCCGAGGAACTTTCTATGTGATTTCCGGAGGATTTTGTCCCGGAACCCCGGAATCCCAAAAAACCGTGTATCATACACTTCAATTTCAGCCGTTCGGAAGGTCGTACCGGAACGCGTTTCTTTTTCTCCCTGTTTTTCAATCACGCGTCCGAGATCATTTCAGGAATCAACATGTTCGATTTCAGAAATCAACTTGATCGATTTCAGCTACAAATAACGAGCTTTAACACATTTTTCACTATAATCCGAGTTTCGGCGAATGCTGGTTTGTGGCACACCGGCACACCCAAATGTCTTCCGTTGGTGCTCAAAATTTGCGCGGCCGCTTTATCTGACCCGAGGAACTTTCTATGTGATTTCTGGAGAATTTTATTCCGGGACTCCGGAATCCCGAAAAACCGTGTATTATACACTTCAATTTCAGCCGTTCGGAAGGTCGTACCGGAACCTCTTTGTTTCTCTCCCTGTTTTCAATCACGCGTCCGAGCTCATTTCAGGGATCAACCTGTTCGATTTCAGAAATCAACCTGTTCGATTTCAGCCTCAAATAACGAGGTTTAACACATTTTTCACGATAATCCGAGTTTCGGCGAATGTTGGTTTGTGGCACACCGGCACCCACAAATGTCTTCCGTTGGTGCTCAAAATTTGCGTGGCCGCTTTATCTGACCCGAGGAACTTTCTATGTGATTTCCGAAGGATTTTGTTCCGGGACCCCGGAATCCCGAAAAACCGTGTATTATACACTTCAATTTTAGCCGTTCGGAAGGTCGTACAGGAACGCGTTTCTTTTTCCCCCTGTTTTTCAATCACGCGTCCGAGCTCATTTCAAGAATCAACCTGTTAGATTTCAGGAATCAACCTGTTCGATTTCAGCCTCAAATAACGAGCTTTAACACATTTTTCACGATAATCCGAGTTTCGACGAATGCTGGTTTGTGGCACACCGGCACCCCCAAATGTCTTTCGTTGGTGCTCAAACTTTGCGTGGCCGCTTTATCTGACCCGAGGAACTTTCTATGTGATTTCCGGAGGATTTTGTTCCGGAACCACGGAATCCCGAAAAACCGTGTATTATACACTTCAATTTCAGCCGTTCGGAAGGTCGTACCGGAACACGTTTCTTTTTCTCCCTGTTTTTCAATCACGCGTCCGAGATCATTTCAGGAATCAACATGTTCGATTTCAGGAATCAACTTGATCGATTTCAGCTACAAATAACGAGCTTTAACACATTTTTCACTATAATCCGAGTTTCGGCGAATGCTGGTTTGTGGCACACCGGCACCCCCAAATGTCTTCCGTTGGTGCTCAAAATTTGCGCGGCCGCTTTATCTGACCCGAGGAACTTTCTATGTGATTTCCGGAGAATTTTATTCCGGGACCCCGGAATCCCGAAAAACCGTGTATTATACACTTCAATTTCAGCCGTTTGGAAGGTCGTACCGGAACCTGTTTCTTTTTCTCCCTGTTTTTCAATCACGCGTCCGAGATCATTTCAGGAATCAACATGTTCGATTTCAGGAATCAACTTGTTCGATTTCAGCTACAAATAACGAGCTTTAACACATTTTTCACGATAATCCGAGTTTCGTCGAATGCTGGTTTGTGGCACACCGGCACCCCCAAATGTCTTCCGTTGGTGTTCAAAATTTGCACGGCCGCTTTATCTGACCCGAGGAACTTTCTATGTGATTTCTGGAGAATTTTATTCCGGGACCCCGAAATCCCGAAAAACCGTGTATTATACACTTCAATTTCAGCCGTTCGGAAGGTCGTACCGGAACCTGTTTCTTTTTCTCCCTGTTTTTCAATCACGCGTCCGAGCTCATTTCAGGAATCAACCTGTTCGATTTAAGGAATCAACTTGTTCGATTTCAGCTACAAATAACGAGCTTTAACACATTTTTCACGATAATCCGACTTTCGGCGAATACTGGTTTGTGGCACACCGGCACCCCCAAATGTCTTCCGTTGGTGCTCAAACTTTGCGTGGCCCATTATTTGACCGGAGGAACTTTCTATGTGATTTCCGGAGAATTTTATTCCGGGACTCTGGAATCCCAAAAAACCGTGTATTATACACTTCAATTTCAGCCGTTCGGAATGTCGTCATGCACGGAACGTTGTTTTTTCTCCTGTTTTTTCAATCACGCGTCCGAACTCATTTCAGGAATCAACTTGTTAGATTTCAGAAATCAACCTGTTCGATTTCATCCTCAAATAACGAGCTTTAACACATTTTTCACGATAATCCGAGTTTCGACGAATGCTGGTTTGTGGCACACCGGCACCCCCAAATGTCTTTCGTTGGTGCTCAAACTTTGCGTGGCCGCTTTATCTGACCCGAGCAACTTTCTATGTGATTTCCGGAGGATTTTGTTCCGGAACCCCGGAATCCCGAAAAACCGTGTATTATACACTTCAATTTTAGCCGTTCGGAAGGTCGTACCGGAACGCGTTTCTTTTTCTCCCTGTTTTTCAATCACGCGTCCGAGATCATTTCAGGAATCAACATGTTCGATTTCAGGAATCAACTTGTTCAATTTCAGCTACAAATAACGAGCTTTAACACATTTTTCACGATAATCCGAGTTTCGGCGAATGCTGGTTTGTGGCACACACCGGCACCCCCAAATGTCTTCCGTTGGTGTTCAAAATTTGCGCGGCCGCTTTATCTGACCCGAGGAACTTTCTATGTCATTTCCGGAGGATTTTCTCCCGGATTCCCGGAATCCCGAAAAACCGTGTATTATACACTTCAATTTCAGCCGTTCGGAAGGTCGTACCGGAACGCGTTTTTTTTCCTCCCTGTTTTTCAATCACGCGTCCGAGATCATTTAAGGAATCAACATGTTCGATTTCAGGAATCAACTTGTTCGATTTCAGCTACAAATAACGAGCTTTAACACATTTTTCACTATAATCCGAGTTTCGGCGAATGCTGGTTTGTGGCACACCGGCACCCCCAAATGTCTTCCGTTGGTGCTAAAACTTTGCGTGGCCGCTTTATTTGACCCGGGGAACTTTCTATGTGATTTCCGGAGAATTTTATTTCGGGACTCCGGAATCCCGAAAAACCGTGTATTATACACTTCAATTTCAGCCGTTCGGAAGGTCGTACCGGAACCTGTTTCTTTTTCTCCCTGTTTTTCAATCACGCGTCCGAGCTCATTTCAGAAATCAACCTGTTAGATTTCAGGAATCAACCTGTTCGATTTCAGCCTCAAATAACGAGCTTTAACACATTTTTCACGATAATCCGAGTTTCGACGAATGCTGGTTTGTGGCACACCGGCACCCCCAAATGTCTTTCGTTGGTGCTCAAACTTTGCGTGGCCGCTTTATCTGACCCGAGGAACTTTCTATGTGATTTCCGGAGGATTTTGTTCCGGAACCACGGAATCCCGAAAAACCGTGTATTATACACTTCAATTTCACCGTTCGAAGGTCGTCACGGAACACGTTTCTTTTTTTCTCCTGTTTTTCAATCACGCGTCCGAGATCATTTCAGGAATCAACATGTTCGATTTCAGGAATCAACTTGATCGATTTCAGCTACAAATAACGAGCTTTAACACATTTTTCACTATAATCCGAGTTTCGGCGAATCTTTGGTTTTCAGGCACACCGGCACCCCAAATGTCTTCCGTTGGTGCTCAAAATTTGCGCGGCCGCTTTATCGACCCGAGGAACTTTCTATGTGATTTCCGGAGAATTTTATTCCGGGACCGGAATCCGAAAAACCGTGTATTATACACTTCAATTTCAGCCGTTTGGAAGGTCGTAACGGGAACCTGTTTCTTTTTCTCCTGTTTTTCAATCACGCGTCCGAGATCATTTCAGGAATCAACATGTTCGATTTCAGGAATCAACTTGTTCGATTTCAGCTACAAATAACGAGCTTTAACACATTTTTCACGATAATCCGAGTTTCGTCGAATGCTGGTTTGTGGCACACCGGCACCCCCAAATGTCTTCCGTTGGTGTTCAAAATTTGCACGGCCGCTTTATCTGACCCGAGGAACTTTCTATGTGATTTCTGGAGAATTTTATTCCGGGACCCCGAAATCCCGAAAAACCGTGTATTATACACTTCAATTTCAGCCGTTCGGAAGGTCGACGAACCTGTTTCTTTTTCTCCCTGTTTTTCAATCACGCGTCCGAGCTCATTTCAGGAATCAACCTGTTCGATTTAAGGAATCAACTTGTTCGATTTCAGCTACAAATAACGAGCTTTAACACATTTTTCACGATAATCCGACTTTCGGCGAATCTTGGTTTTGGCACACCGGCACCCCAAATGTCTTCCGTTGGTGCTCAAACTTTGCGTGGCCCATTATTTGACCGGAGGAACTTTCTATGTGATTTCCGGAGAATTTTATTCCGGGACTCTGGAATCCCAAAAAACCGTGTATTATACACTTCAATTTCAGCCGTTCGGAATGTCGTACCGGAACCTGTTTTTTTTCTCCCTGTTTTTCAATCACGCGTCCGAACTCATTTCAGGAATCAACTTGTTAGATTTCAGAAATCAACCTGTTCGATTTCATCCTCAAATAACGAGCTTTAACACATTTTTCACGATAATCCGAGTTTCGACGAATCTTTGGTTTTGTACACCAAGCACCCCCAAATGTCTTTCGTTGGTGCTCAAACTTTGCGTGGCCGCTTTATCTGACCCGAGCAACTTTCTATGTGATTTCCGGAGGATTTTGTTCCGGAACCCCGGAATCCCGAAAAACCGTGTATTATACACTTCAATTTTAGCCGTTCGGAAGGTCGTACCGGAACGCGTTTCTTTTTCTCCCTGTTTTTCAATCACGCGTCCGAGATCATTTCAGGAATCAACATGTTCGATTTCAGGAATCAACTTGTTCAATTTCAGCTACAAATAACGAGCTTTAACACATTTTTCACGATAATCCGAGTTTCGGCGAATCTTTGGTTTGTGGCACACACCGGCACCCCAAATGTCTTCCGTTGGTGTTCAAAATTTGCGCGGCCGCTTTATCTGACCCGAGGAACTTTCTATGTCATTTCGGAGGATTTTCTCGATTCCGGAATCCCGAAAAACCGTGTATTATACACTTCAATTTCGGCCGTTGGAAGGAAGGTAAATCGGAACGCGTTTTTTTTCCTCCCTGTTTTTCAATCACGCGTCCGAGATCATTTAAGGAATCAACATGTTCGATTTCAGGAATCAACTTGTTCGATTTCAGCTACAAATAACGAGCTTTAACACATTTTTCACTATAATCCGAGTTTCGGCGAATGCTGGTTTGTGGCACACCGGCACCCCCAAATGTCTTCCGTTGGTGCTCAAACTTTGCGTGGCCGCTTTATTTGACCCGGGGAACTTTCTATGTGATTTCCGGAGAATACTCCGGAATCCCGAAAAACCGTGTATTATACACTTCAATTTCAGCCGTTCGGAAGGTCGTACCGGAACCTGTTTCTTTTTCCCCCTGTTTTTCAATCACGCGTCCGAGCTCATTTCAGAAAAATCAACTGTTAGATTTCAGGAATCAACCTGTCGATTTCAGCCTCAAATAACGAGCTTTAACACATTTTTCACGATAATCCGAGTTTCGACGAATCTTTGGTTCAGGCACACCGGCACCCCCAAATGTCTTTCGTTGGTGCTCAAACTTTGCGTGGCCGCTTTATCTGACCCGAGGAACTTTCTATGTGATTTCCGGAGGATTTTGTTCCGGAACCACGGAATCCCGAAAAACCGTGTATTATACACTTCAATTTCAGCCGTTCGGAAGGTAAATCGGAACACGTTTCTTTTTCTCCTGTTTTTCAATCACGCGTCCGAGATCATTTCAGGAATCAACATGTTCGATTTCAGGAATCAACTTGATCGATTTCAGCTACAAATAACGAGCTTTAACACATTTTTCACTATAATCCGAGTTTCGGCGAATGCTGGTTTGTGGCACACCGGCACCCCCAAATGTCTTCCGTTGGTGCTCAAAATTTGCGCGCCGCTTTATCGACCCGAGGAACTTTCTATGTGATTTCCGGAGAATTTTATTCCGGGACCGAATCCCGAAAAACCGTGTATTATACACTTCAATTTCAAACCGTTTGGAAGGTAAATCAGGAACTGTTTCTTTTTCTCCCTGTTTTTCAATCACGCGTCCGAGATCATTTCAGGAATCAACATGTTCGATTTCAGGAATCAACTTGTTCGATTTCAGCTACAAATAACGAGCTTTAACACATTTTTCACGATAATCCGAGTTTCGTCGAATGCTGGTTTGTGGCACACCGGCACCCCAAATGTCTTCCGTTGGTGTTCAAAATTTGCGCGGCCGCTTTATCTGACCCGAGGAACTTTCTATGTGATTTCCGGAGAATTTTATTCGGGACCCCGGAATCCCGAAAAACCGTGTATTATACACTTCAATTTCACCGTTCGGAAGGTAAATCGAACTGTTTCTTTTTCTCCTGTTTTTCAATCACGCGTCCGAGCTCATTTCAGGAATCAACCTGTTCGATTTAAGGAATCAACTTGTTCGATTTCAGCTACAAATAACGAGCTTTAACACATTTTTCACGATAATCCGACTTTCGGCGAATACTGGTTTGTGGCACACCGGCACCCCCAAATGTCTTCCGTTGGTGCTCAAACTTTGCGTGGCCCATTATTTGACCGGAGGAACTTTCTATGTGATTTCCGGAGAATTTTATTCTGGGACTCGGAATCCCGAAAAACCGTGTATTATACACTTCAATTTCAAGTAGTTCGAATGTCGAAATCGGAACTTTTTTTTTCTCCCTGTTTTTCAATCACGCGTCCGAACTCATTTCAGGAATCAACTTGTTAGATTTCAGAAATCAACCTGTTCGATTTCATCCTCAAATAACGAGCTTTAACACATTTTTCACGATAATCCGAGTTTCGACGAATCTTTGGTTTGTGGCACACCAAGCACCCCAAATGTCTTTCGTTGGTGCTCAAACTTTGCGTGGCCGCTTTATCTGACCCGAGCAACTTTCTATGTGATTTCCGGAGGATTTTGTTCGGAACCCGGAATCCCAAAAACCGTGTATTATACACTTCAATTTCAGCCGTTCGGAAGGTCGACGAACGCGTTTCTTTTTCTCCCTGTTTTTCAATCACGCGTCCGAGATCATTTCAGGAATCAACATGTTCGATTTCAGGAATCAACTTGTTCAATTTCAGCTACAAATAACGAGCTTTAACACATTTTTCACGATAATCCGAGTTTCGGCGAATCTTTGGTTTCAGGCACACACCGCACCCCCAAATGTCTTCCGTTGGTGTTCAAAATTTGCGCGCCGCTTTATCGACCCGAGGAACTTTCTATGTCATTTCCGGAGGATTTTCTCCTGATTCGGAATCCCGAAAAACCGTGTATTATACACTTCAATTTCAAACGTTCGGAAGGTCGTACCGGAACGCGTTTTTTTTCCTCCCTGTTTTTCAATCACGCGTCCGAGATCATTTAAGGAATCAACATGTTCGATTTCAGGAATCAACTTGTTCGATTTCAGCTACAAATAACGAGCTTTAACACATTTTTCACTATAATCCGAGTTTCGGCGAATGCTGGTTTGTGGCACACCGGCACCCCCAAATGTCTTCCGTTGGTGCTAAAACTTTGCGTGGCCGCTTTATTTGACCCGGGGAACTTTCTATGTGATTTCCGGAGAATTTTATTTCGGGACTCCGGAATCCCGAAAAACCGTGTATTATACACTTCAATTTCAGCCGTTCGGAAGGTCGTACCGGAACCTGTTTCTTTTTCTCCCTGTTTTTCAATCACGCGTCCGAGCTCATTTCAGAAATCAACCTGTTAGATTTCAGGAATCAACCTGTTCGATTTCAGCCTCAAATAACGAGCTTTAACACATTTTTCACGATAATCCGAGTTTCGACGAATGCTGGTTTGTGGCACACCGGCACCCCCAAATGTCTTTCGTTGGTGCTCAAACTTTGCGTGGCCGCTTTATCTAACCCGAGGAACTTTCTATGTGATTTCCGGAGGATTTTGTTCCGGGACCCCGGAATCCCGAAAAACCGTGTATTATACACTTCAATTTCAGCCGTTCGGAAGGTCGTACCGGAACCCGTTTCTTTTTCTCCTTGTTTTTCAATCACGCGTCCGAGCTCATTTCAGGAATCAACCTGTTCGATTTCAGGAATCAACTTGTTCGATTTCAGCTACAAATAACGAGCTTTAACACATTTTTCACGATAATCCGAGTTTCGGCGAATATTGGTTTGTGGCACACCGGCACCCCCAAATGTCTTCCGTTGGTGCTCAAACTTTGCGTGGCCGCTTTATTTGACCCGAGGAACTTTCTATGTGATTTCCGGAGAATTTTATTCCGGGACTCCGGAATCCCGAAAAACCGTGTATTATACACTTCAATTTTGCCGTTCGAATGTCGTCATCGGAACCTGTTTCTTTTTCTCCCTGTTTTTCAATCACGCGTCCGAGCTCATTTCAAGAATCAACCTGTTAGATTTCAGGAATCAACCTGTTCGATTTCAGCCTCAAATAACGAGCTTTAACACATTTTTCACGATAATCCGAGTTTCGACGAATGCTGGTTTGTGGCACACCGGCATCCCCAAATGTCTTTCGTTGGTGCTCAAACTTTGCGTGGCCGCTTTATCTGACCCGAGGAACTTTCTATGTGATTTCCGAAGGATTTTGTTCCGGAACCCCGGAATCCCGAAAAACCGTGTATTTATACACTTCAATTTCAGCCGTTCGGAAGGTCGTACCGGAACGCGTTTCTTTTTCTCCCTGTTTTTGAATCACGCGTCCGAGATCATTTCAGGAATCAACATGTTCGATTTCAGGAATCAACTTGTTCGATTTCAGCTACAAATAACGAGCCTTAACACATTTTTCACGATAATCCGAGTTTCGGCGAATGCTGGTTTGTGGCACACCGGCACCCCCAAATGTCTTCCGTTGGTGTTCAAAATTTGCGCGGCCGCTTTATCTGACCCGAGGAACTTTCTATGTGATTTCTGGAGAATTTTATTGCGGGAACCCGAAAAACCGTGTATTATACACTTCAATTTCAGCCGTTCGGAAGGTCGTACCGGAACCTGTTTCTTTTTCTCCCTGTTTTTCAATCACGCGTCCGAGCTCATTTCAGGAATCAACCTGTTAGATTTCAGGAATCAACCTGTGCGATTTCAGCCTCAAATAACGAGCTTTAACACATTTTTCACGATAATCCGAGTTTCGACGAATGCTGGTTTGTGGCACACCGGCACCCCCAAATGTCTTTCGTTGGTGCTCAAATTTTGCGTGGCCGCTTTATCTGACCCGAGGAACTTTCTGTGACACCCTTAAAAAAAAAAGCGTTAAATAAAGGCGTAAATTCTACGGAAAAACTGGTAGGATATGTTTGTAATTGGTTCAACTAGCCAAAAACCTGTAATTTCAAAAAATTTCTAAACCAATCACAACATTTCCAACATTCCCAAGAGGCGGGTGCCAAAACCTGCAATGCTATCGAACTAATTACATGCCATAGCTAACGATAAGAAAATGTAATGATACAAACCCAAAATAGAAAAGGGAGACATATGTCCCTTCTAATAATATACAAAACCAAAAGTTAAAAGGTTTACTATAAGAATAGCCAAAAACTAGGTCCAAGGTTCCTTATGCTCACTAGCTCGTCAATGACCCCAACAAAGCAACCTTTCACATGATACAACCTGTCAATCGCATTTTATACAAACACGAAAGCCACAATTCAGTGGGGAGTAACTTCGAGTCCTCCCAGCCACGAATCGTCAAAATTAATGTAACATGTAATGTAACATGTAAACAATATGATAAACAATGTAATTATCATGTAATCTAACCTATGACCCCTAAACTGACCAAACTAAACTATCATGTGAATCATTTAACAAATAGTAATCCAAACTTTATCAATCAGAATCGCTTACATCTCACCTATTACAGTTCATAAAGTCACCATACAAGAAAGGGCAATATATCAAAGACAGGCATAAGTTATTAGCACCGTCAATAGTCACTTTGTAACTCGAGTCTATACCACGAGGTAGGGAAGGTAATCGAACCGGTATCTTGGTTCAGCGGTTAATATTAATAAAACATGGCCAAGACACAACACAACCCTAGCCTAAAATCTGCGCAGACCTAGACATGCGGATACACACCACCGCACCCAAGACCCACAATTTTTCTAAAACAAAGTGAGTACCCTAAGGAGTCCACCAAAGGGTTGGCTAGTACTTAAGCTGACCACTTACTATCAAAACAAGTAACGAGGTCATGCCCCAACTTGGATATAAATCCACTAGTCAGGAACACAAAGGCTATCAAGCAGTGAACATATACTCGTCAAAGACTATAAAGACCTATCTATGATGAAGGCCGAAATACTCACCTAGGACCTAGTCCCAGCTAGTCCCAGCTTGAATACTTTAGCCCACACCACACAAGACAAGTAAGACACTCACTTAACCATAAGAGGACAAAAAGTCCAACTTACCAACCTAAATGCTAACATTCTATCATGTGAAAGGCTATATAAATGTCTATTCAAATGAGATAATCCAACAAAGTGTCCTCAACAAGTATTCAATACTAATTTCCAATTCTAACAATATTAACCATGTTAAAGGCTTCAGGGAATCTAGGGCCGTTTCTACAAAATAAGAAGCTACTTAAATCAACTAATTACACATGTGAAATAAAAATATAATAAATGGCCTAAAACAAGAAAAAGGCCGATTATCTAATTCATTCAACCGAATTTTTACCCGCAACCCCAGCCCTGCGACAGGTACGGGTTAAATTGCGGCTGACCAATCACTCAATTAATCGACATCGCATCATCAAAGGGACTAAGGCTCAGTTTTCGGCACAATCATCAAAACATGGCAATTATTGCTATAAAATTTACCTTGAGCCAAATTATTACAATTTCATCTTATAAACTATCCTAACATGTGATAACTATCAATATAAGCTTAATTTTACCAACCTCATTATCTTTACTACTAACATTATTCATTTTAAGCCTTTTTATTACCATTTCATTTTATAACCTATACTAACATATGCTAACTACCAATATAAGAATAATTTCTACTACTAGTATGATTCAATTTAAAAGTGTACTCATATGTGACTTATACAACTTTAACATTAATTAACCCGAAATGACCAATATTGTATGAAGAACCGCGAAACAAGCAACGGACCAACCCGGGCCAACCCCAAGGCCTGCCGTGGCCTGCCGTGGGCCTGCCGGCTGCTGGCCGTCACCCCTACACCACCATTTTTCCATTTTTGTTTAGTAAAAGACCGTCTGAAACATAATTAATCGTTCCCAATACTAATATGTTAACTAAAACTAACAAAAATACATGGATTAAACATGCATGCAATCATTTTAACATGTGAAATTAACTACTTAATTAAAATTCACCAAAACATACAAAAATCAAAGCATGTGACGATTTTTCGTCGAGTAACTCGAAATATGTTACCTTAAGCTAGAAAATGAGCAATTAGCACCTTAAAACCCAAACCCTAACAAGCACTAGCCGCTATCCTCGACAATATACGAGTCCCTTAACTCGTCCTCCAATTCTTCACCTAATTAAACAATAAAAACACACAAATAAGTACATAAAACCGAAATTACCCAAAATTCGTCTTAAAACAACTTCAAGAAAACTGAAATTAAAACATACAAGGTTATAGATCTCGGCGAGGGGATTCCGGAAATGTAAATTTCGTGAAAATCCGAGTAGAAATGAGGGAGATGTGACGATTTTAGCTTGAAATGTATATGAAAATGGTGTTTTGAATGTTTAGAAGGTTGAAGATGTAGATGAACAAAGGAAATCAGAAAAAAAAAAAAAAAAAAAAGGAAGGGGGTGTGGTCCGCGGGAAAGGGAGAAAGGAAAGGAGGGAGCGGGTTTGAGTCGGGATTTTTCGAGTCGGTTTTGACTCGTTTCGATAATAATTAAAACCGTAGGTCAAATGCAAATTCCGACAAGACCAAAGTTCTTAAACACGAGATTACAAGAAAATTGAATACTCATACGACCCATTTCCAAATTCGTTTACCCAACGTTCAAAAGAATTGTCATTTTCCCCCCGATACACCCTTATTTCGAAATAAAAAGTTTTACACGGTTTAAACTATTTTTAAACATTTCGAAACTATCAAAATAAATACTTTTCTTCAAAATATAATAAAATTATATTTCTTTGAATTATTTTTACTTTAAATACTTAAATATCAACTTTTATTTGATTAATAAATTATTTCCGAAATATATTAACGGTCCGAAATTACGGGGCGTTACAATCACCCCTCCTTTTAAAAAGTTTCGCCCTCGAAACTTAGAAGGAGAAATTATAGTTATTAGAAAATATAGGTATCTTTTCAATGAAACCGTGATACTCTTGTTGATCAGACAAGAACATCCATATTCATATCAAGATATAAAAATATTTCTACACCAATAAATGAGAAAACCCATTATTGGGACGTCACCAACAACGAGATTTAACATTCACTAATGTTAAAACCATTAAAAATCATAAAAGCATTTTCAAAATTTTAGTTTAAAGTTCTATAGTAAGAATACTATCTTTACTAATTATAATTAAACATGGCTTAATAACTCGGAAAAAGAGTAAGAAAAGGAATACCTTACGAGAATAATTCAGGATATTTAGCTAACATAGAAGCTTCAGTTTCCCAAGTCTCTTCTTCGACATTTCCACAACGCCAAAGAACTCGGACTAGAGGTACAACTTTGCTTCTAAGTTGCTTATTGGCTTTTTCAAGAATCCGAATTGGCCTTTCTTCAACCACCAAGTTAGGCTCCAATTCAAGAATCTCTTCTTGGATGATATGGCTAGGGTCACTAATGTACTTCCTCAACTGAGAAACATGGAAGACATTATGAACCTTGCTCAGATTTGGGGGCAATTCTAAACGATAAGCAGCTGGACCAATCTTTTCAATCACCTGAAAAGGTCCAATATATTTAGGGCTCAGCTTCCCTTTAACGCCAAACCGATTCACCCCTTTCATAGGTGACACTTTAAGGAATACTTGATCATCAACCTCAAAGGAAAGTGGTCGACGACGGACATCAGCATATGATTTTTGACGGTCCTGAGCGGCCTTCATCCGCTCCCGAATGATTTTAACTTGTTCAATGGACTCAGTCACCAAATCAGGTCCTAACATTGGAACATTTTGGGTTTGATCCCAACAGACAGGAGTACGGCATTTTATACCATACAGAGCTTCATATGGTGCCATTTTAATGGAAGCTTGATAGCTGTTGTTATAAGAGAACTCAACCAGAGGTAAACATTTCTCCCAAGAAGTTTGGAAATCTAAAGCACAGGCACGAAGAAGATCCTCTAAGGTTTGAATTGTTCTCTCAGTTTGACCATCAGTGGCAGCGTGAAAAGCGGTGCTCATCAATAGTTTACTACCCAAGGCCTCCTGTAATGCAGTCCAGAAACGAGAACAAAATCGAGGATCCCGATCTGAAACTATATCTTTAGGAACCCCATGATAGCGCACTATCTCATCCACATAGACACGAGCTAGAACTTCTAAACTCCAGGTCTCTTTGATGGGAATAAACCGAGCACACTTAGTCAATCGGTCCACAACCACCCAAATAGCATTCTTCCCAGTGGAAGTCCTGGGTAAAGCCATCACAAAATCCATGGATATAGACTCCCATTTCCAAAGAGGAACATCCAAGGGTTGAAGCAAACCCCCGGGCTTTTGATGTTCTATCTTTACTTTCTGGCAGGTGAGGCATTTACTGACATACTCCATAACTTCAATTTTCATCCTAGGCCACCAGAATTGTAATCTCAAATCTTTGTACATTTTGGTACCTCCCGGATGAATGGAGTAAGGAGAAAGGTGTGCTTCATCAAGAACTCTTTTTCTCAAATCAGCTGCACTCGGAACATAGATTCTACCATGATAACGGAGATACCCATCATCATAAATCTTACAATCCTTAGCTTGCCCAAGTTGAATTTTAGCTCGAATGGATATGAAAGTAGGATCATTAGGAAGGCAAGCACGGATCTCACGGTAGAAGTCAGGTTCAGCTGACATGGCATCAAGATGATGAGAGCCCCTTTTTACAAGGCTTATTCCTAGTTTTTGAAGTTCTAAAGCAAGTTCAGGAGGTAATTCCTGAAAAGAATTCAAAGAATGACAGGATTTTCTGCTAAGAGCATCAGCCACCACATTAGTTTTTCCTTCGTGATAAATTAGATCGGCATCATAGTCATTCACCAATTCTAACCATCTTCTTTGTCTCATGTTCAGCTCTTTTTGGGTAAAGAGATATTTCAGGCTCTTGTGGTCGGTGTAGATGTTGCAATGGACTCCAATGAGGTAGTGTCTCCAAATCTTCAAAGCATGCACCACCGCAGCTAATTCAAGATCATGAGTCGGGTAGTTAACTTCATGAACTCTAAGCTGTCGAGAGGCATATGCAATGACTTTCCTCTTTTGCATCAAGACACAACCTATACCATGCTTAGAAGCATCACAGTAAACATCAAAGTCCACTCCTTCTTTAGGTAAGGTCAACACCGGAGCGGTAGTCAACCTCTTTTTCAATTCCTGGAAGGCATTTTCACACTCCTCAGACCACACAAATTTAGACTCTTTCTTCAGCAACTGAGTCATCGGCCTAGCACTCTTTGAAAAATCTTTCACAAATCGTCGATAGTAACCCGCCAAGCCAAGGAAACTACGGATTTCAGAAACATTGGTTGGACTTTTCCAATCAACAACGGCTTCAATTTTGGCAGGATCTACCATAACGCCCTCTTTTGAAATGACATGCCCAAGGAAGGTCACTTTAGGTAACCAGAATTCACATTTAGAGAATTTAGCATACCATTTTTCACGGCGCAAAATCTCCAAAATAGCACGAAGGTGTTGGACATGTTCTTCTTCAGATTTAGAATAGATCAAGATGTCATCAATGAACACCACAACACATTTGTCAAGGTGTTCTCTGAAAGTACGGTTCATCTGATCCATGAATACTGCTGGAGCATTGGTCAAACCGAATGGCATCACCGTAAACTCGAAATGACCATATCTCGTACTAAAGGCGGTTCTAGGAATATCGGCTTCTCGGACTGGAATTTGATGATAGCCCGAACGAAGATCAATTTTAGAAAAAGTAGAAGCACCACGGAGTTGATCGAAAAGATCATCTATTCTAGGAAGAGGATATTTATTCTTGATAGTAACTCGGTTAAGTTCACGATAATCTATGCATAATCGCATACATCCATCCTTCTTTCTTACAAAGAGAACAGGAGCACCCCAAGGTGAAGAGCTAGGTGGGATAAAACCTTTGGCAATCAAGTCATCCAGCTGAGTCTTCAGCTCTTTCATTTCAGACGGTGCCAGCCTATAAGGAGCTTTAGCAATAGGGCCGGTACCAGGAATAAGATCAATAGCAAATTCAACTTCCCTTTCAGGAGGAATTCCCGGTAGCTCATCAGGAAAAACTTCGGGAAATTCACATACTACAGGAATGTTCTCTTTAGGAGGCAGAGAGGAAGAATCAGAAGAAGTCACCATACACAAAAAGGCTTGATGACCCTTTTTCATCGCATTGATAAACTTCATAGCAGAAATTAATTTAGTACCGGTTTGTCTTTTAACCATTTGATAAGACACACGGTGACCTGAAGGGCTTGTACGAATTATTTTCTGGTCTCGACATTCAAATCGAGCATGATAAGTATGTAACCAATCCATGCCCAAAATGACATCAAATTCTTCAAGTGGAAATTGGAAAAGATTTGCTGGAAATATAGACCCCATAATAGAAATAGGGACTTCAGGATAGATTTTTGAACAGGAAAAGACATCACCAGAGGGTAAGGATATAGATGTGCTTTCTTCATGTGATGATTCAAGTGATAATTTATTGGAAAGTTTTATTGAAATAAAAGATAAAGAGGCACCCGTATCAAATAGTACCAAACAAGGAGCATCAAAAATAGAAAATGTACCGGTAATGATATCAGGATGTGCCTCAGCTTCAGCTCGGCTCATGACAAAGATACGGCCCTTCGGCCTCACTGGCCTCACTGGCCTCACTGGGACGATAGGAGTAGTAGGAGCCGTCACCTTCCTCTCCGGGCAAACATTGGCCTTGTGGCCCGGTTTGTTACAAGAAAAACATATGATAGGATCAACAAAGCATTTACCAGGGTGTGCTGGTTTCTTGCAATTATAGCACACTCGGTCTTTAACACCTTTATTATCATTAAATGCTGAAGATTGGCCACCCCGGTTAGCTTGCACATTAGAAACAAATCTTCTCTTATTTGGGTCAGAGGGAGATGAGATGAACCTAGGTGAAGGAGTAAAGGGCATGGAAGAGGGATATAAAGGCCTCTTGCCAAGACTAGAACTAGTTGCATGAGCTTCATTTTCAATGTCTTTTAGGGAGTTCTCAGCCCACAAAGCATCGTTGTAAATTGAAACAAAGCTAGTGGAGTCTCGGCGGACCATGCTTTTGATCTTAGGAGAGAGCTTTTCAAGATAAAAGAAGGCTTTTTCATTGTCATCCTTCACTAATCTAGTGGCATAATGAGCCAACTCATTGAATCTATCGGTGAAGGTCTGAACTGGAAGGCTTCCTTGCTTCAACTTCATGAATCCCTTCAACTTCTGCTATTTCGGCTCTTGCGGATAGAAACGGGCCTCCACTAACTCCTTGAAACGTACCCAGTCAAATCCCGGTTCACAAACGGTAGGCCCGATCATGGACCACCACCGATGCGCTCGTACTAGGAAGTGAGAGGCTAGCTTCACTTTATGTTCCTCCTTGACATCATACAATGTGAAGCTTTTCTCCAACTCCCGAAACCACCCTGTAAGAGCAGCTGGATCAATCTCTCCACCATAAGTGGGAGTGTTGATTCGGGTTAACTGATTAGCCACCCAAGTATAGGTGCCTGGAGTACCCTCAGCAGGCGGAGGAGGAAGAGGAGCTTGTTGATTCTGTTGATTTTGTTGATTTTGGAGAATTTGAGTAAGAACTAATAAGATAGCATCATCAATATCTCTTCTTGGCGGAGCCATCTTACAAAAGAGAAAATTAATTAGTACCTAACAATTAGCAATCACAAATAGACTACCACATAAAATCCTAATTCTACCCATCCTACCCTTCTCTCAAGTTTATTATTTAGAGGTCAAGTGATTTTAAGTGGGGGGCACAAACGTGCGTCGGGAGCAATAGGCTCTGATACCAACTGTGACACCCTTAAAAAAAAGCGTTAAATAAAGGCGTAAATTCTACGGAAAAACTGGTAGGATATGTTTGTAATTGGTTCAACTAGCCAAAAACCTGTAATTTCAAAAATTTTCTAAACCAATCACAACATTTCCAACATTTCCAAGAGGCGGGTGCCAAAACCTGCAATGCTATCGAACTAATTACATGCCATAGCTAACGATAAGAAAATGTAATGATACAAACCCAAAATAGAAAAGGGAGACATATGTCCCTTCAAATAATATACAAAACCAAAAGTTAAAAGGTTTACTATAAGAATAGCCAAAAACTAGGTCCAAGGTTCCTTATGCTCACTAGCTCGTCTGTGACCCCAACAAAGCATCAACAACCTGTCAATCGCATTTTATACAAACACGAAAGCCACAATTCGGTGGGGAGTAACCCGAGTCCTCCCGACCCACGAATCGTCAAAATTAATGTAACATGTAATGTAACATGTAAACAATATGATAAACAATGTAATTATCATGTAATCTAACCTATGACCCCTAAATTGACCAAACTAAACTATCATGTGAATCATATAATTCAAATAGTAATCCAAACTTTATCAATCAGAATCGCTTACATCTCACCTATTACGATTCATAAAGTCACCATACAAGAAAGGGCAATATATCAAAGACAGGCATAAGTTATTAGCACCGTCAATAGTCACTTTGTAACTCGAGTCTATACCACGAGGTAGGGAAGGTAATCGAACCGGTATCTTGGTTCAGCGGTTAATATTAATAAAACATGGCCAAGACACAACACAACCCTAGCCTAAAATCTGCGCAGACCTAGACATGCGGATACACACCACCGCACCCAAGACCCACAATTTTTCTAAAACAAAGTGAGTACCCTAAGGAGTCCACCAAAGGGTTGGCTAGTACTTAAGCTGACCACTTACTATCAAAACAAGTAACGAGGTCATGCCCCAACTTGGATATAAATCCACTAGTCAGGAACACAAAGGCTATCAAGCAGTGAACATATACTCGTCAAAGACTATAAAGACCTATCTATGATGAAGGCCGAAATACTCACCTAGGAACTAGTCCCAGCTAGTCCCAGCTTGAATACTTTAGCCCACACCACACAAGACAAGTAAGACACTCACTTAACCATAAGAGGACAAAAAGTCCAACTTACCAACCTAAATGCTAACATTCTATCATGTGAAAGGCTATATAAATGTCTATTCAGCAGATAATCCAACAGTGTCCTCAACAAGTATTCAATACTAATTTCCAATTCTAACAATATTAACCATGTTAAAGGCTTCAGGGAATCTAGGGCCGTTTCTACAAAATAAGAAGCTACTTAAATCAACTAATTACACATGTGAAATAAAAATATAATAAATGGCCTAAAACAAGAAAAAGGCCGATTATCTAATTCATTCAACCGAATTTTTACCCGCAACCCCTGACCTGCGACAGTGCGGGTTAAATTGCTGGTGACCAATCACTCAATTAATCGACATCGCATCATCAAAGGGACTACGGCTCAGTTTTCGGCACAATCATCAAAACATGGCAATTATTGCTATAAAATTTACCTTGAGCCAAATTATTACAATTTCATCTTATAAACTATCCTAACATGTGATAACTATCAATATAAGCTTAATTTTACCAACCTCATTATCTTTACTACTAACATTATTCATTTTAAGCCTTTTTATTACCATTTCATTTTATAACCTATACTAACATATGCTAACTACCAATATAAGAATAATTTCTACTACTAGTATGATTCAATTTAAAAGTGTACTCATATGTGACTTATACAACTTTAACATTAATTAACCCGAAATGACCAATATTGTATGAAGAACCGCGAAACAAGCAACGGACCAACCCGGGCCAACCCCAAGGCCTGCGTGGCTGCCGTGGGCTGCTTGCCGGCTGCTGGCCGTCACCCCTACACCACCATTTTTCCATTTTTGTTTAGTAAAAGACCGTCTGAAACATAATTAATCGTTCCCAATACTAATATGTTAACTAAAACTAACAAAAATACATGGATTAAACATGCATGCAATCATTTTAACATGTGAAATTAACTACTTAATTAAAATTCACCAAAACATACAAAAATCAAAGCATGTGACGATTTTTCGTCGAGTAACTCGAAATATGTTACCTTAAGCTAGAAAATGAGCAATTAGCACCTTAAAACCCAAACCCTAACAAGCACTAGCCGCTATCCTCGACAATATACGAGTCCCTTAACTCGTCCTCCAATTCTTCACCTAATTAAACAATAAAAACACACAAATAAGTACATAAAACCGAAATTACCCAAAATTCGTCTTAAAACAACTTCAAGAAAACTGAAATTAAAACATACAAGGTTATAGATCTCGGCGAGGGGATTCCGGAAATGTAAATTTCGTGAAAATCCGAGTAGAAATGAGGGAGATGTGACGATTTTAGCTTGAAATGTATATGAAAATGGTGTTTTGAATGTTTAGAAGGTTGAAGATGTAGATGAACAAAGGAAATCAGAAAAAAAAAAAGAAAGGAAGGGGGTGTGGTCCGCGGGAAAGGGAGAAAGAAAAGGAGGGAGCGGGTTTGAGTCGGGATTTTTCGAGTCGGTTTTGACTCGTTTCGATAATAATTAAAACCGTAAGGTCAAATGCAAATTCCGACAAGACCAAAGTTCTTAAACACGAGATTACAAGAAAATTGAATACTCATACGACCCATTTCCAAATTCGTTTACCCAACGTTCAAAAGAATTGTCATTTTCCCCCCGATACGCCCTTATTTCGAAATAAAAAGTTTTACACGGTTTAAACTATTTTTAAACATTTCGAAACTATAAAAATAAATACTTTTCTTCAAAATATAATAAAATTATATTTCTTTGAATTATTTTTACTTTAAATACTTAAATATCAACTTTTATTTGATTAATAAATTATTTTCGAAATATATTAACGGTCCGAAATTACGGGGCGTTACACTTTCTATGTCATTTCCGGAGGATTTTGTCCCGGATTCCCGGAATCCCGAAAAACCGTGTATTATACACTTCAATTTCAGCCGTTCGGAAGGTCGTACCGGAACGCGTTTCTTTTCCTCCCTGTTTTTCAATCACGCGTCCGAGATCATTTCAGGAATCAACATGTTCGATTTCAGGAATCAACTTGTTCGATTTCAGCTACAAATAACGAGCTTTAACACATTTTTCACTATAATCCGAGTTTCGGCGAATGCTGGTTTGTGGCACACCGGCACCCCCAAATGTCTTCTGTTGGTGTTCAAAATTTGCGCGGCCACTTTATCTGACCCGAGGAACTTTCTATGTGATTTCTGGAGAATTTTATTTCGGGACCCCGAAAAACCGTGTATTATACACTTCAATTTCAGCCGTTCGGAAGGTCGTACCGGAACCTGTTTCTTTTTCTCCCTATTTTTCAATCACGCGTCTGAGCTCATTTCAGGAATCAACCTGTTCGATTTCAGCCTCAAATAACGAGCTTTAACACATTTTTCACGATAATCCGAGTTTCGGCGAATACTGGTTTGTGGCACACCGGCACCCCCAAATGTCTTCCGTTGGTGCTCAAACTTTGCGTGGCCGCTTTATTTGACCCGAGGAACTTTCTATGTGATTTCCGGAGAATTTTATTTCGGGACTCCGGAATCCCGAAAAACCGTGTATTATACACTTCAATTTCAGCCGTTCGGAATGTCGTACCGGAACCTGTTTCTTTTTCTCCCTGTTTTTCAATCACGCGTCCGAGCTCATTTCAGGAATCAACCTGTTAGATTTCAGGAATCAACCTGTTCGATTTCAGCCTCAAATAACGAGCTTTAACACATTTTTCACGATAATCCGAGTTTCGACGAATGCTGGTTTGTGGCACACCGACACCCCCAAATGTCTTTCGTTGGTGCTCAAACTTTGCGTGGCCGCTTTATCTGACCCGAGGAACTTTCTATGTGATTTCCGGAGGATTTTGTTCCGGGACCCCGGAATCCCGAAAAACCGTGTATTACATACTTCAATTTCAGCCGTTCGGAAGGTCGTACCGGAACCCGTTTATTTTTCTCCTTGTTTTTCAATCACGCGTCCGAGCTCATTTCAGGAATCAACCTGTTCGATTTCAGGAATCAACTTGTTCGATTTCAGCTACAAATAACGAGCTTTAACACATTTTTCACGATAATCCGAGTTTCGGCGAATACTGGTTTGTGGCACACCGGCACCCCCAAATGTCTTCCGTTGGTGCTCAAACTTTGCGTGGCCGCTTTATTTGACCCGAGGAACTTTCTATGTGATTTCCGGAGAATTTTATTCGGGACTCGAATCCCGAAAAACCGTGTATTATACACTTCAATTTCAAATTCGAATGTCGTCAGGAAACTGTTTCTTTTTCTCCCTGTTTTTCAATCACGCGTCCGAGCTCATTTCAAGAATCAACCTGTTAGATTTCAGGAATCAACCTGTTCGATTTCAGCCTCAAATAACTAGCTTTAACACATTTTTCACGATAATCCGAGTTTCGACGAATGCTGGTTTGTGGCACACCGGCACCCCCAAATGTCTTTCGTTGGTGCTCAAACTTTGCGTGGCCGCTTTATCTGACCCGAGGAACTTTCTATGTGATTTCCGAAGGATTTTGTTCCGGAACCCCGGAATCCCGAAAAACCGTGTATTATACACTTCAATTTCAGCCGTTCGGAAGGTCGTACCGGAACGCGTTTCTTTTTCTCCCTGTTTTTCAATCACGCGTCCGAGATCATTTCAGGAATCAACATGTTCGATTTCAGGAATCAACTTGTTCGATTTCAGCTACAAATAACGAGTCTTAACACATTTTTCACGATAATCCGAGTTTCGGTGAATGCTGGTTTGTGGCACACCGGCACCCCCAAATGTCTTCCGTTGGTGTTCAAAATTTGCGCGGCCGCTTTATCTGACTCGAGGAACTTTCTATGTGATTTCTGGAGAATTTTATTGCGGGACCCCGAAAAACCGTGTATTATACACTTCAATTTCAGCCGTTCGGAAGGTCGTACCGGAACCTGTTTCTTTTTCTCCCTGTTTTTCAATCACGCGTCCGAGCTCATTTCAGGAATCAACCTGTTAGATTTCGGGAATCAACCTGTTCGATTTCAGCCACAAATAACGAGCTTTAACACATTTTTCACGATAATCCGAGTTTCGGCGAATGCTGGTTTGTGGCACACCGGCACCCCCAAATGTCTTCTGTTGGTGTTCAAAATTTGCGCCGCTTTATCGACCCGAGGAACTTTCTGTGATTTTTGGAGAATTTTATTTGGGACCCGAAAAACCGTGTATTATACACTTCAATTTCACTGCCGTTCGGAAGGTCGACGGAAACTGTTTCTTTTTCTCCCTATTTTTTAATCACGCGTCTCGAGCTCATTTCAGAATCAACTTTGTTCGATTTCAGCCTCAAATAACGAGCTTTAACACATTTTTCACGATAATCCGAGTTTGGCGAATCTTTGGTTTGTGGCACACCAAGCACCCCAAATGTCTTCCGTTGGTGCTCAAACTTTGCGTGGCCGCTTTATTTGACCCGAGAAACTTTCTATGTGATTTCCGGAGAATTTTATTTCGGGACTCCGGAATCCCGAAAAACCGTGTATTATACACTTCAATTTGAGCCGTTCGGAATGTCGTACCGGAACCTGTTTCTTTTTCTCCCTGTTTTTCAATCACGCGTCCGAGCTCATTTCAGTAATCAACCTGTTAGATTTCAAGAATCAACCTGTTCGATTTCAGCCTCAAATAACGAGTTTAACACATTTTTCACGATAATCCGAGTTTCGACGAATGCTGGTTTGTGGCACACCGGCACCCCCAAATGACTTTCGTTGGTGCTCAAACTTTGCGTGGCCGCTTTATCTGACCCGAGGAACTTTCTATGTGATTTCCGGAGGATTTTGTTCCGGGACCCCAGAATCCCGAAAAACCGTGTATTATACACTTCAATTTCAGCCGTTCGGAAGGTCGTTTCGGAACCCGTTTCTTTTTCTCCTTGTTTTTCAATCACGCGTCCGAGCTCATTTCAGGAATCAGCCTGTTCGATTTCAGGAATCAACTTGTTCGATTTCAGCTACAAATAACGAGCTTTAACACATTTTTCAGGATAATCCGAGTTTCGGCGAATACTGGTTTGTGGCACACCGGCACCCCCAAATGTCTTCCGTTGGTGCTCAAACTTTGCGTGGCCGCTTTATTTGACCCGAGGAACTTTCTATGTGATTTCCGGAGAATTTTATTAGGGACTCGGAATCCCGCAAACCGTGTATTATACACTTCAATTTCAACCGTTCGGAATGTAAATCGGAACCTGTTTCTTTTTCTCCCTGTTTTTCAATCACGCGTCCGAGCTCATTTCAAGAATCAACCTGTTAGATTTCAGGAATCAACCTGTTCGATTTCAGCCTCAAATAACGAGCTTTAACACATTTTTCACGATAATCCGAGTTTCGACGAATCTTTGGTTTGTGGCACACCAAGCACCCCCAAATGTCTTTCGTTGTTGCTCAAACTTTGCGTGGCCGCTTTATCTGACCCGAGGAACTTTCTTTGTGATTTCCGGAGGATTTTATTCCGGAATCCCGAAAAACCGTGTATTATACACTTCAATTTAAGCCGTTCGGAAGGTCGTACCGGAACGCGTTTCTTTTTCTCCCTGTTTTTCAATCACGCGTCCGAGATCATTTCAGGAATCAACATGTTCGATTTCAGGAATCAACTTGTTCGATTTCAGCTACAAATAACGAGCTTTAACACATTTTTCACGATAATCCGAGTTTCGGCGAATGCTGGTTTGTGGCATACCGGCACCCCCAAATGTTTTCCGTTGGTGTTCAAAATTTGCGCGGCCGCTTTATTTGACCCGAGGAGTTTTCTATGTGATTTCTGGATAATTTTATTCCGGGACCCCGAAATCCCGAAAAACCGTGTATTATACACTTCAATTTCGGCCCCGTTCGGAAGGTCGTCATCGGAACCCGTTTTTTTTTCTCCTGTTTTTCAATCACGCGTCCGAGCTCATTTCAGGAATCAACCTTTGTTCTTTTTCAGGAATCAACCTGTTCGATTTCAGCCTCAAATAACGAGGTTTCACACATTTTTCACGATAATCCGAGTTTCGGCGAATGCTGGTTTGTGGCACACCGGCACCCCCAAATGTCTTCCGTTGGTGATCAAACTTTGTGTGGCTGCTTTATCTGACCCGATGAACTTTCTATGTGATTTCCGGAAAATTTTATTCTGGTACCCCAGAATCCCGAAAAACCGTGTATTACATACTTCAATTTCAGCCGTTCGGAAGGTAGTACCGGAACCTGTTTCTTTTTCTCCCTGTTTTTCAATCACGCGTCCGAGCTCATTTCAGGAATCCACCATTTCGTTTTCAGAAATCAACCTTTTCGATTTCAGCCTCAAATAACGAGCTTTAACACATATTTCACGATAATCCGAGTTTCGGCGAATGCTGGTTTGTGGCACACGACACCCCCAAATGTCTTCCGTTGGTGCTCAAACTTTGTGTGGTTGCTTTATCTGACCCGAGGAACTTTCTATGTGATTTCCAGAGAATTTTATTTCGGTACCCCGGAATCCCGAAAAACCGTGTATTACATACTTCAATTTCAGCCGTTCGCAAGGTAGTACCGGAACCTGTTTCTTTTTCTCCCTGTTTTTCAATCACGTGTCCGAGCTCATTTCAGGAATCTACCTGTTCGATTTCAGCCTCAAATAACGAGCTTTAACACATCTTTCACGATAATCCGAGTTTCGGCGAATGCTGGTTTGTGGCACACCGGCACCCCCAAATGTCTTTCGTTGGTGCTCAAACTTTGCGTGGCCGCTTTATCTGACCCCAGAAACTTTCTATGTGATTTCCGGAGAATTTTATTCCGGGACCCCGAAATCCCGAAAAACCGTGTATTATACACTTCAATTTCAGCTGTTCAGAAGGTCGTACCGGAACCTGTTTCTTTTCTCTCTGTTTATCAATCACGCGTCCGAGCTCATTTCAGGAACCAACCTGTTCGATTTCAGGAATCAACCTGTTCGATTTCTGCCTCAAATAACGAGCTTTAACACATTTTTCACGATAATCCGAGTTTCGGCGAATACTAGTTTGTGGCACACCGACACCCCCAAATGTCTTCCGTTGGTGCTTAAACTTTGCGTGGCCCCTTTATCTGACCCGAGGAACTTTCTATGTGATTTCCGGAAAATTTTATTCCGGGACCCCGTAATCCCGAAAAATCGTATATTATACACTTTAATTTCAGCCGTTCGAAAGGTCGTACCTGAACCTGTTTCTTTTTCTCCCAGTTTTTCAATCACGCATCCGAGCTCATTTCAGCAATCAACCTGTTCGATTTCTGCCTCAAATAACGAGCTTTAACACATTTTTCACGATAATCCAAGTTTCGGCGAATACTAGTTTGTGGCACACCGACACCCCCAAATGTCTTCCGTTGGTGCTTAAACTTTGCGTGGCCCCTTTATCTGACCCGAGGAACTTTCTATGTGATTTAGAAAAATTTTATTAGGGACCCGTAATCCCGAAAAATCGTATATTATACACTTTAATTTCAGCCGTTCGAAAGGTCGTACCTGAACCTGTTTCTTTTTCTCCCAGTTTTTCAATCACGCATCCGAGCTCATTTCAGCAATCAACCTGTTCGATTTCAACTTCAAATAACGAGCTTTAACACATATTTCACGATAATCCGAGTTTCGGCGAATACTGGTTTGTGGCACACCGGCACTCCCAAATGTCTTCCGTTGGTGCTCAAACTTTGTCTGGCTGCTTTATCTGACCCGAGAAACTTTCTATGTGATTTCCGGAGAATTTTATTCCGGTACCCTAGAATCTCGAAAAACCGTGTATTACATACTTCAATTTCGGCCGTTGGAAGGTAGTACCGGAACTGTTTCTTTTTCTCCTGTTTTTCAATCACGCGTCCGAGGTCATTTCAGGAATGCACTGTTCATTTTCAGGAATCAACCTGTTCGATTTTGACCTCAAATAACGAGCTTTAACACATTTTTCACGATAATCCGAGTTTCGGCGAATGCTGGTTTGTGGCACACCGGCACCCCCAAATGTCTTCCGTTGGTGCTCAAACTTTGTGTGGCTGCTTTATCTGACCCGAGGAACTTTCTATGTGATTTCCGGAGAATTTTATTCCGGTACCCCGGAATCCCGAAAAACCGTGTATTACATACTTCAATTTCAGCCGTTCGGAAGGTAGTACCGGAACCTGTTTCTTTTTCTCCCTGTTTTTCAATCACGCGTCCGAGCTCATTTCATGAATCCACTTGTTCGTTTTCAGGAATCAACCTGTTCGATTTCAGCCTCAAATAACGAGCTTTAACACATTTTTCACGATAATCCGAGTTTCGACGAATGCTGGTTTGTGGCACACCGGCACCCCCAAATGTCTTCCGTTGGTGCTCAAACTTTGTGTGGCTGCTTTATCTGACCCGAGGAACTTTCTATGTGATTTCCGGAGAATTTTATTCCAGTACCCCGGAATCCCGAAAAACCGTGTATTACATACTTCAATTTTAGCCGTTCGGAAGGTAGTACGGGAACATGTTTCTTTTTCTCCCTGTTTTTAAATCACGCGTCCGAGCTCATTTTAGGAATCCACCTGTTCGTTTTCAAGAATCAACATGTTCGATTTCAGCCTCAAATAACGAGCTTTAACACATTTTTCACGATAATCCGAGTTTCGGCGAATGCTGGTGTGTGGCACACCGGCACCCCCAAATGTCTTCCGTTGGTGCTCAAACTTTGCGTTGCCGCTTTATCTGACCCGAGGAACTTTCTATGTGATTTCTGGAGAATTTTATCCAGGGACCCCGGAATCTCGAAAAATCGTGTATTATATACACTTCAATTTCAGCCGTTCGGAAGGTGTACTGGAACCTGTTTCTTTTTCTCCCTATTTTTCAGTCACGCGTCTGAGCTCATTTCAGGAATCAACCTGTTCGATTTCGGGAATCAACCTGTTCGATTTCACCCTAAAATAACGAGCTTTAACACATTTTTCACGATAATCCGAGTTTCGGCGAATGCTGGTTTGTGGCACACCGGCACCCCCAAATGTCTTCCGTTGGGGCTCAAACTTTGCGTGGCCGCTTTATCTGGCCCGAGGAACTATCTATGTGATTTCCGGAGAATTTTATTCCGGGACCCCGGAATCCCGAAAAACCGTGTATTATACACTTCAATCAAATTTATTCGGAAGGTACAGGAAACTGTTTCTTTTTCTCCCTGTTTTTCAATCACGCGTACGAGCTCATTTCAGGAATCAACCTGTTCGATTTCATGAATCAACTTGTTCGATTGCAGGAATCAACCTGTTCGATTTCAGCCTCGAATAACGAGCTTTAACACATTTTTCACGATAATCCGAGTTTCGGCGAATACTGGTTTGTGGCACACCGGCACCCCCAAATGTTTTCCATTAGTGCTCAAACTTTGCGTGGCCCCTTTATCTGACCCGAGGAACTTTCTATGTGATTTCCGGAGAATTTTATTCGGGACCCGGAATCAAAAAAGCTTGATGTATTATACACTTCAATTTCAATTTGAGCTGTTCGGAAGGTCGTACCGGAACCTATTTCTTTTTCTCCCTGTTTTTCAATCACGCGTCCGAGCTCATTTCAGGAACCAACATGTTTGATTTCAGGAATCAACCTGTTCGATTTCAGGAATCAACCTGTTCGATTTCAGCCTCAAATAACGAGCTTTAACACATTTTTCACGATAATCCGAGTTTCGGTGAATCTTGGTTTTCAGGCACACCGGCACCCCAAATGTCTTCCGTTGGTGCTCAAACTTTGCGTGGCCTCTTTATCTGACCCGACGAACTTTCTATGTGATTTCCGGAGAATTTTATTCCGGAATCCCGAAAAAACGTGTATTACATACTTCAATTTCGGCCGTTCGGAAGGTAGTACGGAACTGTTTCTTTTTCTCCCTGTTTTTCAATCACGCGTCCGAGCTCATTTCAGGAATCCACCTGTTCGTTTTCAGGAATCAACATGTTCGATTTCAGCCTCAAATAACGAGCTTTAACACATTTTTCACGATAATCCGAGTTTCGGCGAATGCTGGTTTGTGGCACACCGGCACCCCCAAATGGCTTCCGTTGGTGCTCAAACTTTGTGTGGCTGCTTTATCTGACCCGAGGAACTTTCTATGTGATTTCCGTTGAATTTTATTCCGGTACCCCAGAATCCCGAAAAACCGTGTATTACATACTTCAATTTCAGCCGTTCGAAAGGTAGTACCGGAACCTGTTTCTTTTTCTCCATGTTTTTCAATCACGCGTCCGAGCACATTTCAGAAATCCACCTGTTCATTTTCAGGAATCAACTTGTTCGATTTCAGCCTCAAATAACGAGCTTTAACACATTTTTCACGATAATCCGAGTTTCGGCGAATGCTGGTTTGTGGCACACCGGCACCCACAAATGTCTTCCGTTGGTGCTAAAACTTTGTGTGGCTGCTTTATCTGACCTGAGGAACTTTCTATGTGATTTCCGGAGAATTTTATTCCGGTACCCCGGAATCCCGAAAAACCGTGTATTACATACTTCAATTTCAGCCGTTCGGAAGTAGTACCGGAACCTGTTTCTTTTTCTCCCTGTTTTTCAATCACACATCCGAGCTCATTTCAGGAATCCACCTGTTCATTTTCAAGAATCAACCTCTTCGATTTCAGCCTCAAATAACGAGCTTTAACACATTTTTCACGATAATCCGAGTTTCGGCGAATGCTGGTTTGTGGCACACCGGCACCCCCAAATGTCTTCCTTTGGTGCTAAACTTTGTGTGGCTGCTTTATCTGACCCGAGGAACTTTCTATGTGATTTACGGAGAATTTTATTCCGGTACCCCGGAATCCCGAAAAACCGTGTATTACATACTTCAATTTCAGCCGTTCGGAAGGTAGTACCGGAACCTGTTTCTTTTTCTCCCTGTTTTTCAATCACGCGTCCGAGCTCATTTCAGGAATCCACTTGTTCGTTTTCAGAAATCAACATGTTTGATTTCAGCCTAAAATAACGAGCTTTAATACATTTTTCACGATAATCCGAGTTTCGGCGAATGCTGGTTTGTGGCACACCGGCACCCCCAAATGTCTTCCGTTGGTGCTTAAGCTTTGCGTGGCCGCTTTAACTAACCCGAGGAACTTTCTATGTGATTTCCGAAGAATTTTATTCCGGCACCCCGGAATTTCGAAAAACCGTGTATTATACACTTCAATTTCAGCCGTTCGGAAGGTAGTACCGGAACCTGTTTCTTTTTCTCCCTGTTTTTCAATTACGCGTCTGAGCTCATTTCAGGAATCCACTTGTTCGTTTTCAGGAATCAACATGTTCGATTTCAGCCTCAAATAACGAGCTTTAACACATTTTTCACGATAATCCGAGTTTCGGCGAATGCTGGTGTGTGGCACACCGGCACCCCCAAATGTTTTCCGTTGGTGCTCAAACTTTGCGTGGCCGCTTTATCTGACCCGAGTAACTTTCTATGTGATTTCTGGAGAATTTTATTCCGGGACCCCGGAATCTCGAAAAACCGTGTATTATACACTTCAATTTCAGCTGCTCGGAAGGTGTACCGGAACCTGTTTCTTTTTCTCCCTGTTTTTCAATCACACGTCCGAGCTTATTTCAGGAATCCACCTGTTCGTTTTCAAGAATCAACCTGTTCGATTTCAGCCTCAAATAACGAGCTTTAACACATTTTTCACGATAATCCGAGTTTCGGCGAATGCTGGTTTGTGGCACACCGGCACCCCCAAATGTCTTCCGTTGGTGCTCAAACTTTACGTGGCTGCTTTATCTGACCGAGGAAATTTCTATGTGATTTCCGGAGAATTTTATTCCGGGACCCCGAAATCCCGAAAAACCGTGTATTATACACTTCAATTTCAGCCGTTCGGAAGGTAAACGGAACTGTTTCTTTTTCTCCTGTTTTTCAATCACGCGTCCGAGCTCATTTCAGGAATAACCTGTTCGATTTCGGAAATTAACCGATTTGATTTCAGCCTCAAATAACGAGCTTTAACACATTTTTCACGATAATCGAGTTTGGTGAATCTTTGGTTTCAGGCACACCGGCACCCCGAAATGTCTTCATTGGTGCTCAAACTTTGCGTGGCCGCTTTATATGAACTGAGGAACTTTCTATGTGATTTCCGGAGATTTTTATTCGGGGACCCTGAAATCTCGAAAAACCGTGTATTATACACTTCAATTTTAGCCGTTCGGAAGGTCGACGGAACTGTTTCTCCTGTTTTTTTCAATCACGCGTCCGAGCTCTTTTCAGAATCAACCTGTTCGATTTCAGGAATCAACTGTTCGATTTCAGCCTCAAATAACGAGCTTTAACACATTTTTCACGATAATCCGAGTTTCGGCGAATCTTGGTTTGTGCACACCGGCACCCCCAAATGTCTTTCGTTGGTGCTCAAACTTTGCGTGGCCGCTTTATTTGACCCGAGGAACTTTCTATGTGATTTCCGGAGAATTTTATTAGGGACTCGGAATCCCGAAAAACCGTGTATTATACACTTCAATTTCACCGTTCGGAATGTCGCATCGGAACTGTTTCTTTTTCTCCTGTTTTTCAATCACGCGTCCGAGCTCATTTCAAGAATCAACCTGTTAGATTTCAGGAATCAACCTGTTCGATTTCAACCTCAAATAACGAGCTTTAACACATTTTTCACGATAATCCGAGTTTCGACGAATCTTTGGTTTGTGGCACACCGGCACCCCAAATGTCTTTCGTTGTTGCTCAAACTTTGCGTGGCCGCTTTATCTGACCCGAGGAACTTTCTTTGTGATTTCGGAGTATTTTATTCGAACCGGAATCCCGAAAACCGTGTATTATACACTTCAATTTAAGCCGTTCGGAAGGTCGCACGAACGCGTTTCTTTTTCTCCTGTTTTTCAATCACGCGTCCGAGATCATTTCAGGAATCAACATGTTCGATTTCAGGAATCAACTTGTTCGATTTCAGCTACAAATAACGAGCTTTAACACATTTTTCACGATAATCCGAGTTTCGGCGAATGCTGGTTTGTGGCATACCGGCACCCCCAAATGTCTTCCGTTGGTGCTCAAACTTTGCGTGGCCGCTTTATTTGACCCGAGGAACTTTCTATGTGATTTCCGGAGAATTTTATTCGGGACTCGGAATCCAAAAACCGTGTATTATACACTTCAATTTCAAACCGTTCGGAATGTCGTCGGAACCTGTTTCTTTTTCTCCCTGTTTTTCAATCACGCGTCCGAGCTCATTTCAAGAATCAACTGTTAGATTTCAGGAATCAACTTTGTTCGATTTTGACCTCAAATAACGAGCTTTAACACATTTTTCACGATAATCCGAGTTTCGACGAATCTTTGGTTTGTGGCACACCGGCACCCCAAATGTCTTTCGTTGTTGCTCAAACTTTGCGTGGCCGCTTTATCTGACCCGAGGAACTTTCTTTGTGATTTCCGGAGGATTTTATTCCGGAACCCCGGAATCCCGAAAAACCGTGTATTATACACTTCAATTTAAGCCGTTCGGAAGGTCGTACCGGAACGCGTTTCTTTTTCTCCCTGTTTTTCAATCACGCGTCCGAGATCATTTCAGGAATCAACATGTTCGATTTCAGGAATCAACTTGTTCGATTTCAGCTACAAATAACGAGCTTTAACACATTTTTCACGATAATCCGAGTTTCGGCGAATGCTGGTTTGTGGCATACCGGCACCCCCAAATGTCTTCCGTTGGTGCTCAAACTTTGCTTGGCCGCTTTATTTGACCCGAGAAACTTTCTATGTGATTTCCGGAGAATTTTATTCCGGGACTCCGGAATCCCGAAAAACCGTGTATTATACACTTCAATTTACCGTTCGAATGTCGTCAGGAACTGTTTATTTTTCTCCCTGTTTTTCAATCACGCGTCCGAGCTCATTTGAAGAATCAACCTGTTAGATTTCAGGAATCAACCTGTTCGATTTCAGCCTCAAATAACGAGCTTTAACACATTTTTCACGATAATCCGAGTTTCGACGAATGCTGGTTTGTGGCACACCGGCACCCCCAAATGTCTTTCGTTGTTGCTCAAACTTTGCGTGGCCGCTTTATCTGACCCGAGGAACTTTCTTTGTGATTTCCGGAGGATTTTATTCCGGAACCCCGGAATCCCGAAAAACCGTGTATTATACACTTCAATTTAAGCCGTTCGGAAGGTCGTACCGGAACGCGTTTCTTTTTCTCCCTGTTTTTCAATCACGCGTCCGAGATCATTTCAGGAATCAACATGTTCGATTTCAGGAATCAACTTGTTCGATTTCAGCTACAAATAACGAGCTTTAACACATTTTTCACGATAATCCGAGTTTCGGCGAATGCTGGTTTGTGGCATACCGGCACCCCCAAATGTCTTCCGTTGGTGTTCAAAATTTGCGCGGCCGCTTTATTTGACCCGAGGAGTTTTCTATGTGATTTCTGGATAATTTTATTCCGGGACCCCGAAATCCCGAAAAACCGTGTATTATACACTTCAATTTCAGCCGTTCGGAAGGTCGTACCGGAACCCGTTTCTTTTTCTCCCTGTTTTTCAATCACGCGTCCGAGCTCATTTCAGGAATCAACCTGTTCGATTTCAGGAATCAACCTGTTCGATTTCAGCCTCAAATAACGAGGTTTAACACATTTTTCACGATAATCCGAGTTTCGGCGAATGCTGGTTTGTGGCACACCGGCACCCCCAAATGTCTTCCGTTGGTGATCAAACTTTGTGTGGCTGCTTTATCTGACCCGAGGAACTTTCTATGTGATTTAGGAGAATTTTATTCGGTACCCTTAATCCCGAAAAACCGTGTATTACATACTTCAATTTCAGCCGTTCGGAAGGTAGTACCGGAACCTGTTTCTTTTTCTCCCTGTTTTTCAATCACGCATCCGAGCTCATTTCAGGAATCCACCATTTCGTTTTCAGAAATCAACCTTTTCGATTTCAGCCTCAAATAACGAGCTTTAACACATATTTCACGATAATCCGAGTTTCGGCGAATGCTGGTTTGTGGCACACGGCACCCCCAAATGTCTTCCGTTGGTGCTCAAACTTTGTGTGGTTGCTTTATCTGACCCGAGGAACTTTCTATGTGATTTCCGGAGAATTTTATTCCGGTACCCCGGAATCCCGAAAAACCGTGTATTACATACTTCAATTTCAGCCGTTCGCAAGGTAGTACCGGAACCTGTTTCTTTTTCTCCCTGTTTTTCAATCACGTGTCCGAGCTCATTTCAGGAATCTACCTGTTCGATTTCAGCCTCAAATAACGAGCTTTAACATATCTTTCACGATAATCCGAGTTTCGGCGAATGCTGGTTTGTGGCACACCGGCACCCCCAAATGTCTTTCGTTGGTGCTCAAACTTTGCGTGGCCGCTTTATCTGACCCCAAAAACTTTCTATGTGATTTCCGGAGAATTTTATTCCGGGACCCCGAAATCCCGAAAAACCGTGTATTATACACTTCAATTTCAATTTATTCGGAAGGTCGTCGGAACTGTTTCTTTTCTCTCTGTTTATCAATCACGCGTCCGAGCTCATTTCAGGAACCAACCTGTTCGATTTCAGGAATCAACCTGTTCGATTTCTGCCTCAAATAACGAGCTTTAACACATTTTTCACGATAATCCGAGTTTCGGCGAATACTAGTTTGTGGCACACCGACACCCCCAAATGTCTTCCGTTGGTGCTCAAACTTTGCGTGGCCCCTTTATCTGACCCGAGGAACTTTCTATGTGATTTCCGGAGAATTTTATTCAGGGACCCCGTAATCCCGAAAAATCGTATATTATACACTTTAATTTCAGCCTTTCGGAAGGTCGTACCTGAACCTGTTTCTTTTTCTCCCAGTTTTTCAATCACGCATCCGAGCTCATTTCAGCAATCAACCTGTTCGATTTCAACTTCAAATAACGAGCTTTAACACATATTTCACGATAATCCGAGTTTGGCGAATCTTTTGGTTTGTGGCACACCAAGCACTCCCAAATGTCTTCCGTTGGTGCTCAAACTTTGTGTGGCCGCTTTATATCGACCCGAGGAACTTTCTATGTGATTTCGGAGAATTTTATTCCGGTACCCCGAATCTCGAAAAACCGTGTATTACATACTTCAATTTCGGTAGTTCGGAAGGTAATACTAGGAACTGTTTCTTTTTCTCCCTGTTTTTCAATCATGCGTCCGAGTTCATTTCAGGAATCCACCTGTTCGTTTTCAGGAATCAACCTGTTCGATTTCAGCCTCAAATAACGAGTTTTAATACATTTTTCACGATAATCTGAGTTTCGGCGAATGCTGGTTTGTGGCACACCGGCACCCCCCAAATGTCTTCCGTTGGTGCTCAAACTTTGTGTGGCTGCTTTATCTGACCCGAGGAATTTTCTATGTGATTTCCGGAGAATTTTATTCCGGTACCCCGGAATCCCGAAAAACCGTGTATTACATACTTCAATTTCAGCCATTCGGAAGGTAGTACCGGAACCTGTTTCTTTTTCTCCCTGTTTTTCAATCACGCGTCCGAGTTCATTTCAGGAATGCACCTGTTCATTTTCAGGAATCAACCTGTTCGATTTCAGCCTCAAATAACGAGCTTTAACACATTTTTCACGATAATCCGAGTTTCGGCGAATCTTGGTTTGTGGCACACCGGCACCCCAAATGTCTTCCGTTGGTGCTCAAACTTTGTGTGGCTGCTTTATATGACCCGAGGAACTTTCTATGTGATTTCCGGAGAATTTTATTCCGGTACCCGGGATCCCGAAAAACCGTGTATTACATACTTCAATTTGACCGTTCGGAAGGTAGTACGGAACTGTTTCTTTTTCTCCTGTTTTTCAATCACGCGTCCGAGCTCATTTCATGAATCCACTTGTTCGTTTTCAGGAATCAACCTGTTCGATTTCAGCTCAAATAACGAGCTTTAACACATTTTTCACGATAATCCGAGTTTCGACGAATGCTGGTTTGTGGCACACCGGCACCCCCAAATGTCTTCCGTTGGTGCTCAAACTTTGTGTGGCTGCTTTATCTGACCCGAGGAACTTTCTATGTGATTTCCGGAGAATTTTATTCCGGTACCCCGGAATCCCGAAAAACCGTGTATTACATACTTCAATTTTAGCCGTTCGGAAGGTAGTACGGGAACCTGTTTCTTTTTCTCCCTGTTTTTAAATCACGCGTCCGAGCTCATTTTAGGAATCCACCTGTTCGTTTTCAAGAATCAACATGTTCGATTTCAGCCTCAAATAACGAGCTTTAACACATTTTTCACGATAATCCGAGTTTCGGCGAATGCTGGTGTGTGGCACACCGGCACCCCCAAATGTCTTCCGTTGGTGCTCAAACTTTGCGTTGCCGCTTTATCTGACCCGAGGAACTTTCTATGTGATTTCTGGAGAATTTTATCCAGGGACCCCGGAATCTCGAAAAATCGTGTATTATATACACTTCAATTTCAGCCGTTCGGAAGGTGTACTGGAACCTGTTTCTTTTTCTCCCTATTTTTCAGTCACGCGTCTGAGCTCATTTCAGGAATCAACCTGTTCGATTTCGGGAATCAACATGTTCGATTTCAGCCTAAAATAACGAGCTTTAACACATTTTTCACGATAATCCGAGTTTCGGCGAATGCTGGTTTGTGGCACACCGGCACCCCCAAATGTCTTCCGTTGGGGCTCAAACTTTGCGTGGCCGCTTTATCTGGCCCGAGGAACTTTCTATGTGATTTCCGGAGAATTTTATTCCGGGACCCCGGAATCCCGAAAAACCGTGTATTATACACTTCAATTTCAGCTGTTCGGAAGGTCATACCGGAACCTGTTTCTTTTTCTCCCTGTTTTTCAATCACGCGTACGAGCTCATTTCAGAAATCAACCTGTTCGATTTCATGAATCAACTTGTTCGATTGCAGGAATCAACCTGTTCTATTTCAGCCTCGAATAACGAGCTTTAACACATTTTTCACGATAATCCGAGTTTCGGCGAATACTGGTTTGTGGCACACCGGCACCCCCAAATGTTTTTCATTGGTGCTCAAACTTTGCGTGGCCCCTTTATCGACCGAGGAACTTTCTATGTGATTTCCGGAGAATTTTATTAGGGACCGGAATCGGAAAAACAGTGTATTATACACTTCAATTTGACATTCGGAAGGGAAGGTAAATCTAGGAACCTATTTCTTTTTCTCCCTGTTTTTCAATCACGCGTCCGAGCTCATTTCAGGAACCAACCTGTTTGATTTCAGGAATCAACCTGTTCGATTTCAGGAATCAACCTGTTCGATTTCAGCCTCAAATAACGAGCTTTAACACATTTTTCACGATAATCCGAGTTTCGGTGAATACTGGTTTGTGGCACACCGGCACCCCCAAATGTCTTCCGTTGGTGCTCAAACTTTGTGTGGCCTCTTTATCTGACCCGACGAACTTTCTATGTGATTTCCGGAGAATTTTATTCCGGGACCCCGGAATCCCGAAAAACCGTGTATTACATACTTCAATTTCAGGCGTTCGGAAGGTAGTACCGGAACCTGTTTATTTTTCTCCCTGTTTTTCAATCACGCGTCCGAGCTCATTTCAGGAATCCACCTGTTCGTTTTCAGGAATCAACATGTTCGATTTCAGCCTCAAATAACGAGCTTTAACACATTTTTCACGATAATCCAGTTTGCGAATCTTTGGTTTGTGGCACACCGGCACCCCAAATGGCTTCCGTTGGTGCTCAAACTTTGTGTGGCTGCTTTATCTGACCCGAGGAACTTTCTATGTGATTTCCGTTGAATTTTATTCCGGTATTTTAATCCCGAAAAACCGTGTATTACATACTTCAATTTCGGCCGTTCGAAAGGTAGTACCGGAACCTGTTTCTTTTTCTCCATGTTTTTCAATCACGCGTCCGAGCACATTTCAGAAATCCACCTGTTCATTTTCAGGAATCAACTTGTTCGATTTCAGCCTCAAATAACGAGCTTTAACACATTTTTCACGATAATCCGAGTTTCGGCGAATGCTGGTTTGTGGCACACCGGCACCCACAAATGTCTTCCGTTGGTGCTAAAACTTTGTGTGGCTGCTTTATCTGACCTGAGGAACTTTCTATGTGATTTCAGGAGAATTTTATTCGGTACTCGGAATCTAATCCCGAAAAACCGTGTATTACATACTTCAATTTCAGCCGTTCGGAAGTAGTACCGGAACCTGTTTCTTTTTCTCCCTGTTTTTCAATCACACGTCCGAGCTCATTTCAGGAATCCACCTGTTCATTTTCAAGAATCAACCTCTTCGATTTCAGCCTCAAATAACGAGCTTTAACACATTTTTCACGATAATCCGAGTTTCGGCGAATGCTGGTTGGTGGCACACCGGCACCCCCAAATGTCTTCCTTTGGTGCTAAACTTTGTGTGGCTGCTTTATCTGACCCGAGGAACTTTCTATGTGATTTACGGAGAATTTTATTCCGGTACCCCAGAATCCCGAAAAACCATGTATTACATACTTCAATTTCAGCCGTTCGGAAGGTAGTACCGGAACCTGTTTCTTTTTCTCCCTGTTTTTCAATCACGCGTCCGAGCTCATTTCAGGAATCCACTTGTTCGTTTTCAGAAATCAACATGTTTGATTTCAGCCTCAAATAACGAGCTTTAACACATTTTTCACGATAATCCGAGTTTCGGCGAATGCTGGTTTGTGGCACACCGGCACCCCCAAATGTCTTCCGTTGGTGCTCAAGCTTTGCGTGGCCGCTTTAACTAACCCGAGGAACTTTCTATGTGATTTCCGAAGAATTTTATTCCGGCACCCCGGAATTTCGAAAAACCGTGTATTATACACTTCAATTTCAGCCGTTCGGAAGGTAGTACCGGAACCTGTTTCTTTTTCTCCCTGTTTTTCAATTACGCGTCTGAGCTCATTTCAGGAATCCACTTGTTCGTTTTCAGGAATCAACTTGTTCGATTTCAGCCTCAAATAACGAGCTTTAACACATTTTTCACGATAATCCGAGTTTCGGCGAATGCTGGTGTGTGGCACACCGGCACCCCCAAATGTTTTCCGTTGGTGCTCAAACTTTGCGTGGCCGCTTTATCTGACCCGAGTAACTTTCTATGTGATTTCTGGAGAATTTTATTCCGGGACCCCGGAATCTCGAAAAACCGTGTATTATACACTTCAATTTCAGCTGCTCGGAAGGTGTACCGGAACCTGTTTCTTTTTCTCCCTGTTTTTCAATCACACGTCCGAGCTTATTTCAGGAATCCACCTGTTCGTTTTCAAGAATCAACCTGTTCGATTTCAGCCTCAAATAACGAGCTTTAACACATTTTTCACGATAATCCGAGTTTGGCGAATCTTTGGTTTGGGCACACCGGCACCCCCAAATGTCTTCCGTTGGTGCTCAAACTTTATGTGGCTGCTTTATCTGACCCGAGGAACTTTCTATGTGATTTCCGGAGAATTTTATTCCGGGACCCTGGAATCCCGAAAAACCGTGTATTTACACTTCAATTTCAGCCGTTCGGATGGTCGTACCGGAACCTGTTTCTTTATTCTCCCTGTTTTTCAATCACGCGTCCGAGCTCATTTCAGGAATCAACCTGTTCGATTTCGGAAATTAACCGATTTGATTTCAGCCTCAAATAACGAGCTTTAACACATTTTTCACGATAATCCGAGTTTCAGCGAATGCTGGTTTGTGGCACACCGGCACCCCGAAATGTCTTCATTGGTGCTCAAACTTTGCGTGGCCGCTTTATATGAACTGAGGAACTTTCTATGTGATTTCCGGAGATTTTTATTCGGGGACCCTGAAATCTCGAAAAACCGTGTATTATACACTTCAATTTTAGCCGTTCGGAAGGTCGTACCGGAACCTGTTTCTCCCTGTTTTTCAATCACGCGTCCGAGCTCTTTTCAGGAATCAACCTGTTCGATTTCGGGAATCAACCTGTTCGATTTCAGCCTCAAATAACGAGCTTTAACACATTTTTCACGATAATCCGAGTTTCGGCGAATCTTTGGTTTTAGGCACACGGCACCCCCAAATGTCTTTCGTTGGTGCTCAAACTTTGCGTGGCCGCTTTATCAGACCCGAGGAACTTTCTATGTGATTTCCGGAGAATTTTATTAGGGACCCGAAATCCCGAAAAACCGTGTATTATACACTTCAATTTCAGCTGTTCGGAAGGTCGTACCGGAACCTGTTTCTTTTCTCTCTGTTTATCAATCACGCGTCCGAGCTCATTTCAGGAACCAACCTGTTCGATTTCAGGAATAAACCTGTTCGATTTCAGCCTCAAATAACGAGCTTTAACACATTTTTCACGATAATCCGAGTTTCGGCGAATACTAGTTTGTGGCACACCGGCACCCCCAAATGTCTTCCGTTGGTGCTCAAACTTTGCGTGGCCCCTTTATCTAACCCGAGGAAATTTCTATGTGATTTCCGGAGAATTTTATTCCGGGACCCCGTAATCCCGAAAAATCGTGTATTATACACTTTAATTTCAGCCGTTCGGAAGGTCGTACCTGAACCTGTTTCTTTTTCTCCCAGTTTTTCAATCACGAATCCGAGCTCATTTCAGGAATTAACCTGTTCGGTTTCAGGAATCAACCTGTTCGATTTCAACTTCAAATAACGAGCTTTAACACATTTTTCACGATAATCCGAGTTTCGGCGAATACTAGTTTGTGGCACACCGGCACTCCCAAATGTCTTCCGTTGGTGCTCAAACTTTGTGTGGCTGCTTTATCTGACCCGAGGAACTTTCTATGTGATTTCCGGAGAATTTTATTCCGGTACCCCAGAATCTCGAAAAACCGTGTATTACATACTTCAATTTCAGCCGTTCGGAAGGTAGTACGGAACTGTTTCTTTTTCTCCTGTTTTTCAATCACGCGTCCGAGCTCATTTCAGGAATCCACTTGTTCGTTTTCAGAAATCAACTGTTCGATTTGACCTCAAATAACGAGCTTTAACACATTTTTCACGATAATCCGAGTTTCGGCGAATGCTGGTTTGTGGCACACCGGCACCCCCAAATGTCTTCCGTTGGTGCTCAAACTTTGTGTGGCTGCTTTATCTGACCCGAGGAACTTTCTATGTGATTTCCGGAGAATTTTATTTCGGGACCTCGGAATCCCGAAAAACCGAGTATTATATACTTCAATTTCAGCTGTTCGGAAGGTCGTACCGGAACCTATTTCTTTTTCTCCCTGTTTTTCAATCACGCGTCCGAGCTCATTTCAGGAATCAACCTGTTTGATTTCAGGAATCAACCTGTTCGATTTCAGGAATCAACCTGTTCGATTTCAGCCTCAAATAACGAGCTTTAACACATTTTTCACGATAATCCGAGTTTCGGCGAATGCTGGTTTGTGGCACACCGGCACCCCCAAATGTCTTCCGTTGGTGCTCAAACTTTATGTGGCTGCTTTATCTGACCCGAGGAACTTTCTATGTGATTTCCGGAGAATTTTATTCCGGGACCCTGGAATCCCGAAAAACCGTGTATTTACACTTCAATTTCAGCCGTTCGGATGGTCGTACCGGAACCTGTTTCTTTTTTCTCCCTGTTTTTCAATCACGCGTCCGAGCTCATTTCAGGAATCAACCTGTTCGATTTCGGAAATTAACCGATTTGATTTCAGCCTCAAATAACGAGCTTTAACACATTTTTCACGATAATCCGAGTTTCAGCGAATGCTGGTTTGTGGCACACCGGCACCCCGAAATGTCTTCATTGGTGCTCAAACTTTGCGTGGCCGCTTTATATGAACCGAGGAACTTTCTATGTGATTTCCGGAGAATTTTATTCCGGGACCCCGAAATCCCGAAAAACCGTGTATTATACACTTCAATTTTAGCCGTTCGGAAGGTCGTACCGGAACCTGTTTCTCCCTGTTTTTTAATCACGCGTCCGAGCTCTTTTCAGGAATCAACCTGTTCGATTTCGGGAATCAACCTGTTCGATTTCAGCCTCAAATAACGAGCTTTAACACATTTTTCACGATAATCCGAGTTTCGGCGAATGCTGGTTTGTGGCACACCGGCATCCCCAAATGTCTTCCGTTGGTGCTCAAACTTTGCGCGGCCGCTTTATCTGACCCGAGGAACTTTCTATGTGATTTCCGGAGAATTTTATTCTGGGACCCCGAAATCCCAAAAAACCGTGTATTATACACTTCAATTTCAGCCGTTCGGAAGGTCGTCAGGAACTGTTTCTTTTTCTCTGTTTATCAATCACGCGTCCGAGCTCATTTCGGGAACCAACTGTTCGATTTCAGGAATAAACTGTTCGATTTGACCTCAAATAACGAGCTTTAACACATTTTTCACGATAATCCGAGTTTGGCGAATACTAGTTTGTGGCACACCGGCACCCCAAATGTCTTCCGTTGGTGCTCAAACTTTGCGTGGCCCCTTTATCTAACCCGAGGAAATTTCTATGTGATTTCCGGAGAATTTTATTCCGGGACCCCGTAATCCCGAAAAATCGTGTATTATACACTTTAATTTCAGCCGTTCGGAAGGTCGTACCTGAACCTGTTTCTTTTTATCCCAGTTTTTCAATCACGAATCCGAGCTCATTTCAGGAATTAACCTGTTCGGTTTCAGGAATCAACCTGTTCGATTTCAACTTCAAATAACGAGCTTTAACACATTTTTCACGATAATCCGAGTTTCGGCGAATACTAGTTTGTGGCACACCGGCACTCCCAAATGTCTTCCGTTGGTGCTCAAACTTTGTGTGGCTGCTTTATCTGACCCGAGGAACTTTCTATGTGATTTCCGGAGAATCTTATTCCGGTACCCCAGAATCTCGAAAAACCGTGTATTACATACTTCAATTTCAGCCGTTCGGAAGGTAGTACCGGAACCTGTTTCTTTTTCTCCCTGTTTTTCAATCACGCGTCCGAGTTCATTTCAGGAATCCACCTGTTCGTTTTCAGGAATCAACCTGTTCGATTTCAGCCTCAAATAACGAGCTTTAACACATTTTTCACGATAATCCGAGTTTCGGCGAATGCTGGTTTGTGGCACACCGGCACCCCCAAATGTCTTCCGTTGGTGCTCAAACTTTGTGTGGCTGCTTTATCTGACCCGAGGAACTTTCTATGTGATTTCCGGAGAATTTTATTTCGGGACCTCGGAATCCCGAAAAACCGAGTATTATATACTTCAATTTCAGCTGTTCGGAAGGTCGTACCGGAACCTATTTCTTTTTCTCCCTGTTTTTCAATCACGCGTCCGAGCTCATTTCAGGAATCAACCTGTTTGATTTCAGGAATCAACCTGTTCGATTTCAGGAATCAACCTGTTCGATTTCAGCCTCAAATAACGAGCTTTAACACATTTTTCACGATAATCCGAGTTTCGGCGAATGCTGGTTTGTGGCACACCGGCACCCCCAAATGTCTTCCGTTGGTGCTCAAACTTTGCGTGGCCTCTTTATCTGACCCGAGGAACTTTCTATGTGATTTCCGGAGAATTTTATTAGGGACCCGTATCCCGATAAACCGTGTATTACATACTTCAATTTCGGCCGTTCGAAGGTAGTACCGGAACTGTTTCTTTTTTCTCCTGTTTTTCAATCACGCGTCCGAGCTCATTTCAGGAATCCACTGTTCGTTTCGGGAATCAACATGTTCGATTTCACCTCAAATAACGAGCTTTAACACATTTTCCCGATAATCCGAGTTTAGTGAATCTTTGGTTTTCAGGCACACCGGCACCCCCAAATGTCTTCCGTTGGTGCTAAAACTTTGTGTGGCTGCTTTATCTGACCCGAGGAACTTTCTATGTGATTTCCGGAGAATTTTATTCCGGTACCCCGGAATCTCGAAAAACCGTGTATTACATATATCAATTTCAGCCATTCGAAAGGTAGTACCGGAACCTATTTCTTTTTCTCCCTGTTTTTCAATCACGCGTCCGAGCACATTTCAGAAATCCACCTGTTCATTTTCAGGAATCAACCTGTTCGATTTCAGCCTCAAATAACGAGCTTTAACACATTTTTCACGATAATCCGAGTTTCAGCGAATGCTGGTTTCTGGCACACCGGCACCCCCAAATGTCTTCCGTTGGTGCTCAAACTTTGTGTGGCTGCTTTATCTGACCCGAGGAACTTTCTATGTGATTTCCGGAGAATTTTATTTCGGGACCTCTAATCCCGAAAAACCGAGTATTATATACTTCAATTTCAATTTATTCGGAAGGTCGCAGGAACCTATTTCTTTTTCTCCTGTTTTTCAATCACGCGTCCGAGCTCATTTCAGGAATCAACCTGTTTGATTTCGGAATCAACTGTTCGATTTGGGAATCAACCTGTTCGATTTTGACCTCAAATAACGAGCTTTAACACATTTTTCACGATAATCCGAGTTTCGGCGAATGCTGGTTTGTGGCACACCGGCACCCCCAAATGTCTTCCGTTGGTGCTCAAACTTTATGTGGCTGCTTTATCTGACCCGAGGAACTTTCTATGTGATTTCCGGAGAATTTTATTAGGGACCCGGAATCCGAAAAAAGTGTATTTACACTTCAATTTCGGCCGTTCGGATGGTCATCGGAACCTGTTTCTTTTTTCTCCTGTTTTTCAATCACGCGTCCGAGCTCATTTCAGGAATCAACTGTTCGATTTTGAAATTAACCGATTTGATTTCAGCCTCAAATAACGAGCTTTAACACATTTTTCACGATAATCCGAGTTTCAGCGAATGCTGGTTTGTGGCACACCGGCACCCCGAAATGTCTTCATTGGTGCTCAAACTTTGCGTGGCCGCTTTATATGAACTGAGGAACTTTCTATGTGATTTCCGGAGATTTTTATTCGGGGACCCTGAAATCTCGAAAAACCGTGTATTATACACTTCAATTTTAGCCGTTCGGAAGGTCGTACCGGAACCTGTTTCTCCCTGTTTTTTAATCACGCGTCCGAGCTCTTTTCAGGAATCAACCTGTTCGATTTCGGGAATCAACCTGTTCGATTTCAGCCTCAAATAACGAGCTTTAACACATTTTTCACGATAATCCGAGTTTCGGCGAATGCTGGTTTGTGGCACACCGGCACCCCCAAATGTCTTTCGTTGGTGCTCAAACTTTGCGTGGCCGCTTTATCTGACCCGAGGAACTTTCTATGTGATTTCCGGAGAATTTTATTCCGGGACCCCGAAATCCCGAAAAACCGTGTATTATACACTTCAATTTCATTGCTCGGAAGGTCGCAGGAACTGTTTTTTTCTCTCTGTTTATCAATCACGCGTCCGAGCTCATTTCAGGAACCAACCTGTTCGATTTCAGGAATAAACCTGTTCGATTTCAGCCTCAAATAACGAGCTTTAACACATTTTTCACGATAATCCGAGTTTCGGCGAATGCTGGTTTGTGGCACACCGGCACCCCCAAATGTCTTCCGTTGGTGCTCAAACTTTATGTGGCTGCTTTATCTGACCCGAGGAACTTTCTATGTGATTTCCGGAGAATTTTATTCCGGGACCCTGGAATCCCGAAAAACCGTGTATTTACACTTCAATTTCAGCCGTTCGGATGGTCGTACCGGAACCTGTTTCTTTTTTCTCCCTGTTTTTCAATCACGCGTCCGAGCTCATTTCAGGAATCAACCTGTTCGATTTCGGAAATTAACCGATTTGATTTGACCTCAAATAACGAGCTTTAACACATTTTTCACGATAATCCGAGTTTTGAATCTTTGGTTTTCAGGCACACCGGCACCCGAAATGTCTTCATTGGTGCTCAAACTTTGCGTGGCCGCTTTATATGAACTGAGGAACTTTCTATGTGATTTCCGGAGATTTTTATTCGGGGACCCTGAAATCTCGAAAAACCGTGTATTATACACTTCAATTTTAGCCGTTCGGAAGGTCGTACCGGAACCTGTTTCTCCCTGTTTTTTAATCACGCGTCCGAGCTCTTTTCAGGAATCAACCTGTTCGATTTCGGGAATCAACCTGTTCGATTTCAGCCTCAAATAACGAGCTTTAACACATTTTTCACGATAATCCGAGTTTCGCGAATCTTTGGTTTAGGCACACCGGCACCCCCAAATGTCTTTCGTTGGTGCTCAAACTTTGCGTGGCCGCTTTATCTGACCCGAGGAACTTTCTATGTGATTTCCGGAGAATTTTATTCCGGGACCCCGAAATCCCGAAAAACCGTGTATTATACACTTCAATTTCAGCTGTTCGGAAGGTCGTACCGGAACCTGTTTCTTTTCTCTCTGTTTATCAATCACGCGTCCGAGCTCATTTCAGGAACCAACCTGTTCGATTTCAGGAATAAACCTGTTCGATTTCAGCCTCAAATAACGAGCTTTAACACATTTTTCACGATAATCCGAGTTTCGGCGAATACTAGTTTGTGGCACACCGGCACCCCCAAATGTCTTCCGTTGGTGCTCAAACTTTGCGTGGCCCCTTTATCTAACCCGAGGAAATTTCTATGTGATTTCCGGAGAATTTTATTCCGGGACCCCGTAATCCCGAAAAATCGTGTATTATACACTTTAATTTCAGCCGTTCGGAAGGTCGTACCTGAACCTGTTTCTTTTTATCCCAGTTTTTCAATCACGAATCCGAGCTCATTTCAGGAATTAACCTGTTCGGTTTCAGGAATCAACCTGTTCGATTTCAACTTCAAATAACGAGCTTTAACACATTTTTCACGATAATCCGAGTTTCGGCGAATACTAGTTTGTGGCACACCGGCACTCCCAAATGTCTTCCGTTGGTGCTCAAACTTTGTGTGGCTGCTTTATCTGACCCGAGGAACTTTCTATGTGATTTCCGGAGAATCTTATTCCGGTACCCCAGAATCTCGAAAAACCGTGTATTACATACTTCAATTTGGTATTCGTTCGGAAGGTAGTACTAGGAACTGTTTTTTTTCTCCTGTTTTTCAATCACGCGTCCGAGTTCATTTCAGGAATCCACCTGTTCGTTTTCAGGAATCAACCTGTTCGATTTCAGCCTCAAATAACGAGCTTTAACACATTTTTCACGATAATCCGAGTTTCGGCGAATGCTGGTTTGTGGCACACCGGCACCCCCAAATGTCTTCCGTTGGTGCTCAAACTTTGTGTGGCTGCTTTATCTGACCCGAGGAACTTTCTATGTGATTTCCGGAGAATTTTATTTCGGGACCTCGGAATCCCGAAAAACCGAGTATTATATACTTCAATTTCAGCTGTTCGGAAGGTCGTACCGGAACCTATTTCTTTTTCTCCCTGTTTTTCAATCACGCGTCCGAGCTCATTTCAGGAATCAACCTGTTTGATTTCAGGAATCAACCTGTTCGATTTCGTGAATCAACTTTGTTCGATTTCACCTCAAATAACGAGCTTTAACACATTTTTCACGATAATCCGAGTTTCGGCGAATACTGGTTTGTGGCACACCGGCACCCCCAAATGTTTTCCGTTGGTGCTCAAACTTTGCGTGGCCTCTTTATCTGACCCGAGGAACTTTCTATGTGATTTCCGGAGAATTTTATTCCGGGACCCCGGTATCCCGATAAACCGTGTATTACATACTTCAATTTCAGCCGTTCAGAAGGTAGTACCGGAACCTGTTTCTTTTTCTCCCTGTTTTTCAATCACGCGTCCGAGCTCATTTCAGGAATCCACCTGTTCGTTTTCAGGAATCAACATGTTCGATTTCAGCCTCAAATAACGAGCTTTAACACATTTTTCCCGATAATCCGAGTTTTGAATCTTTGGTTTGTACACCAGCACCCCAAATGTCTTCCGTTGGTGCTAAAACTTTGTGTGGCTGCTTTATCTGACCCGAGGAACTTTCTATGTGATTTCGGAGAATTTTATTCCGGTACCGGAATCTCTCGAAAAACCGTGTATTACATATATCAATTTTTGACCATTCGAAAGGTAGTACCGGAACCTATTTCTTTTTCTCCCTGTTTTTCAATCACGCGTCCGAGCACATTTTAAATCCACCTGTTCATTTTCAGGAATCAACTGTTCGATTTCAAACCTCAAATAACGAGCTTTAACACATTTTTCACGATAATCCGAGTTTCGTGAATCTTTGGTTTTCGCACACCGGCACCCCCAAATGTCTTCCGTTGGTGCTAAAACTTTGTGTGGCTGCTTTATCTGACCCGAGGAACTTTATATGTGATTTCCGGAGAATTTTATTCCGGTACCCCGGAATCTCGAAAAACCGTGTATTACATACTTCAATTTCCTGTTCGGAAGGTAGTACGGAACTGTTTCTTTTTCTCCCTGTTTTTCAATCACGCGTCCGAGCTCATTTCAGGAATCCACCTGTTCGTTTTCAAGAATCAACCTGTTCGATTTCAGCCTCAAATAACGAGCTTTAACACATTTTTCACGATAATCCGAGTTTCGGCGAATGCTGGTTTGTGGCACACCGGCACCCCCAAATGTCTACCGTTGGTGCTCAAACTTTATGTGGCTGCTTTATCTGTTCCGAGGAACTTTCAATGTGATTTCCGGAGAATTTAATTCCGGTACCCCGGAATCCCGAAAAACCGAGTATTACATACTTCAATTTCAGCCGTCCGGAAGGTAGTACCGGAACCTGTTTCTTTTTCTCCCTGTTTTTCAATCACACGTCCGAGCTCATTTCAGGAATCCACCTGTTCGTTTTCAAGAATCAACCTGTTCGATTTCAGCCTCAAATAACGAGCTTTAACACATTTTTCACGATAATCCGGGTTTGGCGAATCTTTGGTTCAGGGTACACCAAGCACCCCAAATGTCTTCCGTTGGTGCTCAAACTTTGTGTGGCTGCTTTATCTGACCCGAGGAACTTTCTATGTGATTTCAGGAGAATTTTATTTCGGGACCTCGGAATCCCGAAAAACCGAGTATTATATACTTCAATTTCAAATTTGTTCGGAAGGTCGATCAGGAACCTATTTCTTTTTCTCCTGTTTTTCAATCACGCGTCCGAGCTCATTTCAGGAATCAACCTGTTTGATTTCAGGAATCAACTGTTCGATTTCGTGAATCAACCTGTTCGATTTCACCTCAAATAACGAGCTTTAACACATTTTTCACGATAATCCGAGTTTGGCGAATCGGTTTTGGCACACCGCACCCCCAAATGTTTTCCGTTGGTGCTCAAACTTTGCGTGGCCTCTTTATCTGACCCGAGGAACTTTCTATGTGATTTCGGAGAATTTTATTAGGGACCCCGGTATCCGATAAACCGTGTATTACATACTTCAATTTCAAATTGCTCGAAGGTAGTACCGGAACTGTTTCTTTTTCTCCTGTTTTTCAATCACGCGTCCGAGCTCATTTCAGGAATCCACCTGTTCGTTTTCAGGAATCAACATGTTCGATTTCAGCCTCAAATAACGAGCTTTAACACATTTTTCCCGATAATCCGAGTTTCAGCGAATGCTGGTTTGTGGCACACCGGCACCCCCAAATGTCTTCCGTTGGTGCTAAAACTTTGTGTGGCTGCTTTATCTGACCCGAGGAACTTTCTATGTGATTTCCGGAGAATTTTATTCCGGTACCCCGGAATCTCGAAAAACCGTGTATTACATATATCAATTTCAGCCATTCGAAAGGTAGTACCGGAACCTATTTCTTTTTCTCCCTGTTTTTCAATCACGCGTCCGAGCACATTTCAGAAATCCACCTGTTCATTTTCAGGAATCAACCTGTTCGATTTCAGCCTCAAATAACGAGCTTTAACACATTTTTCACGATAATCCGAGTTTATGAATCTTTGGTTTTCGCACACCGGCACCCCCAAATGTCTTCCGTTGGTGCTAAAACTTTGTGTGGCTGCTTTATCTGACCCGAGGAACTTTATATGTGATTTCCGGAGAATTTTATTCCGGTACCCCGGAATCTCGAAAAACCGTGTATTACATACTTCAATTTCAGCCGTTCGGAAGGTAGTACCGGAACCTGTTTCTTTTTCTCCCTGTTTTTCAATCACGCGTCCGAGCTCATTTCAGGAATCCACCTGTTCGTTTTCAAGAATCAACCTGTTCGATTTCAGCCTCAAATAACGAGCTTTAACACATTTTTCACGATAATCCGAGTTTCGGCGAATGCTGGTTTGTGGCACACCGGCACCCCCAAATGTCTACCGTTGGTGCTCAAACTTTATGTGGCTGCTTTATCTGTTCCGAGGAACTTTCAATGTGATTTCCGGAGAATTTAATTCCGGTACCCCGGAATCCCGAAAAACCGAGTATTACATACTTCAATTTCAATGTCAGGAAGGTAGTACAGGAACTGTTTCTTTTTCTCCTCGTTTTTCAATCACACGTCCGAGCTCATTTCAGGAATCCACCTGTTCGTTTTCAAGAATCAACCTGTTCGATTTCAGCCTCAAATAACGAGCTTTAACACATTTTTCACGATAATCCGGGTTTGGCGAATCTTTGGTTTCAGGCACACCAAGCACCCCAAATGTCTTCCGTTGGTGCTCAAACTTTGCGTGGCCTCTTTATCCGACCCGAGGAACTTTCTATGTGATTTCCGGAGAATTTTATTCCGGCACCCCGGAATCCCGAAAAACCGTGTATTATATACTTCAATTTGACCATTCGAAAGGTAGTACCGGAACTCGTTTCTTTTTCTCCTGTTTTTCAATCACGCGTCCGAGCACATTTTAAATCCACCTGTTCATTTTCGGAATCAACTGTTCGATTTGACCTCAAATAACGAGCTTTAACACATTTTTCACGATAATCCGAGTTTCCGAATCTTTGGTTTTCAGGCACACCGGCACCCCCAAATGTCTTCCGTTGGTGCTAAAACTTTGTGTGGCTGCTTTATCTGACCCGAGGAACTTTCTATGTGATTTCCGGAGAATTTTATTCCGGTACCCGGAATCTCAAAAACCGTGTATTACATACTTCAATTTGACCATTCGAAAGGTAGTACGGAACTGTTTCTTTTTCTCCTGTTTTTCAATCACGCGTCCGAGCACATTTCGTAAATCCACTGTTCATTTTCGGGAATCAACCTGTTCGATTTCACCTCAAATAACGAGCTTTAACACATTTTTCAAGATAATCCGAGTTTCAAATGAATCTTTGGTTTTCGCACACCGGCACCCCCAAATGTCTTCCGTTGGTGCTAAAACTTTGTGTGGCTGCTTTATCTGACCCGAGGAACTTTATATGTGATTTCCGGAGAATTTTATTCGGCACCTAATCTCGAAAAACCGTGTATTACATAATTCAATTTCGGTACTGTTCGGAAGGTAGTACCGGAACTGTTTCTTTTTCTCCCTGTTTTTCAATCACGCGTCCGAGCTCATTTCAGGAATCCACCTGTTCGTTTTCAGGAATCAACATGTTCGATTTCAACCTCAAATAACGAGCTTTAACACATTTTTCACGATAATCCAAGTTTTGCGAATCTTTGGTGTGTGTGTGGCACACCAAGCACCCCCAAATGTCTTCCGTTGGTGCTCAAACTTTGCGTGGCCGCTTTATCTCGACCCGAGGAACTTTCTATGTGATTTCCGGAGAATTTTATTCGGGACCCCGGAATCCCGAAAAACCGTGTATTATACACTTCAATTTCAGCTGTTCGGAAGGTGTACCGGAACCTGTTTCTTTTTCTCCTGTTTTTCAATCACACGACCGAGCTCATTTCAGGAATCCACCTGTTCGTTTTCAAGAATCAACCTGTTCGATTTCAGCCTCAAATAACGAGCTTTAACACATTTTTCACGATAATCCGAGTTTCGGCGAATGCTGGTTTGTGGCACACCGGCACCCCCAAATGTCTTCCGTTGGTGCTCAAACTTTGTGTGGCTGCTTTATCTGACCCGAGGAACTTTCTATGTGATTACCGGAGAATTTTATTCCGGTACCCCGGAATCCCGAAAAACCGTGTATTACATACTTCAATTTCAGCCGTTCGGAAGGTAGTACCGAAACCTGTTTCTTTTTCTCCCTGTTTTTCAATCACACGTCCGAGCTCATTTCAGGAATCCACCTGTTCGTTTTCAAAAATCAACCTGTTCGATTTCAGCCTCAAATAACGAGCTTTAACACATTTTTCACGATAATCCGAGTTTTGCGAATCTTTGGTTTCAGGCACACCGGCACCCCAAATGTCTTCCGTTGGTGCTCAAACTTTGTGTGGCTGCTTTATCTGACCCGAGGAACTTTCTATGTGATTACCGGAGAATTTTATTCCGGTACCCCGGAATCCCGAAAAACCGTGTATTACATACTTCAATTTCAGCCGTTCGGAAGTTAGTACCGGAACCTGTTTCTTTTTCTCCCTGTTTTTCAATCACGCGTCCGAGCTCATTTCAGGAATCCACCTGTTCATTTTCAGGAATCAACATGTTCGATTTCAGCCTCAAATAACGAGCTTTAACACATTTTTCACGATAATCCGAGTTTCGGCGAATGCTTGTTTGTGGCACACTGGCACCCCCAAATGGCTTCCGTTGGTGCTCAAACTTTGTGTGGCTGCTTTATCTGACCCGAGGAACTTTCTATGTGATTTCCGGAGAATTTTATTCCGGCATTCTAATCCCGAAAAACCGTGTATTACATACTTCAATTTCGGTAGTTCGGAAGGTAGTACCGGAACCTGTTTCTTTTTCTCCCTGTTTTTCAATCACGCGTCCGAGCTCATTTCAGAAATCCACCTGTTCATTTTCAGGAATCAACTTGTTCGATTTCAGCCTCAAATAACGAGCTTTAACACATTTTTCACGATAATCCGAGTTTCGGCGAATGCTGGTTTGTGGCACACCGGCACCCCCAAATGGCTTTCGTTGGTGCTCAAACTTTGTGTGGCTGCTTTATCTGACCCGAGAAAATTTCTATGTGATTTCCGTAGAATTTTATTCCGGTACCCCAGAATCCCGAAAAACCGTGTATTACATACTTCAATTTCACCGTTCGAAAGGTAGTAGGAACTGTTTCTTTTTCTCCTGTTTTTCAATCACGCGTCCGAGCACATTTCAGAAATCCACCTGTTCATTTTCAGGAATCAACCTGTTCGATATCAGCCTCAATTAACGAGCTTTAACACATTTTTCATGATAATCCAGAGTTTGCGAATCTTTGGTTTGTGGCACACCGGCACCCCCAAATGTCTTCCTTTGGTGCTCAAACTTTGTGTGGCTGCTTTATCTGACCGAGGAACTTTCTATGTGATTTCCGGAGAATTTTATTCCGGTACTTTAATCCCGAAAAACCGTGTATTACATACTTCAATTTCGCCCGTCGGAAGTAGTACAGGAACTGTTTCTTTTTCTCCTGTTTTTCAATCACACGTCCGAGCTCATTTCAGGAATCCACCTGTTCATTTTCAAGAATCAACCTCTTCGATTTGACCTCAAATAAGGAGCTTTAACACATTTTTCACGATAATCCGAGTTTAATGAATCTTTGGTTTGGCACACAGCACCCCCAAATGTCTTCCGTTGGTGCTTAAACTTTGTGTGGCTGCTTTATCTGACCCGAGGAACTTTCTATGTGATTTCCGGAGAATTTTATTCCGGCACTCGAAATCTCAAAACCGTGTATTACATACTTCAATTTCAGCCGTTCGGAAGGTAGTACCGGAACCTGTTTCTTTTTCTCCCTGTTTTTCAATCACGCGTCCGAGCTCATTTCAGGAATCCACCTGTTCGTTTTCAGGAATCAACATGTTCGATTTCAGCCTCAAATAACGAGCTTTAACACATTTTTCACGATAATCCGAGTTTCGGCGAATGCTGGTGTGTGGCACACCGGCACCCCCAAATGTCTTCCGTTGGTGCTCAAACTTTGCGTGGCCGCTTTATCTGACCCGAGGAACTTTCTATGTGATTTCTGGAGAATTTTATTCTGGGACCCCGGAATCTCGAAAAACCGTGTATTATACACTTCAATTTCAGCTGTTCGGAAGGTGTACCGGAACCTGTTTCTTTTTCTTCCTGTTTTTCAATCACACGACCGAGCTCATTTCAGGAATCCACCTGTTCGTTTTCAAGAATCAACCTGTTCGATTTCAGCCTCAAATAACGAGCTTTAACACATTTTTCACGATAATCCGAGTTTCGGCGAATCTTTGGTTTCAGGCACACCAAGCACCCCCAAATGTCTTCCGTTGGTGCTCAAACTTTGTGTGGCTGCTTTATCTGACCCAAGGAACTTTCTATGTGATTACCGGAGAATTTTATCCGGTACCACTCCTAATCCCGAAAAACCGTGTATTACATACTTCAATTTCAGCCGTTCGGAAGGTAGTACCGAAACCTGTTTCTTTTTCTCCCTGTTTTTCAATCACACGTCCGAGCTCATTTCAGGAATCCACCTGTTCGTTTTCAAAAATCAACCTGTTCGATTTCAGCCTCAAATAACGAGCTTTAACACATTTTTCACGATAATCCGAGTTTCGGCGAATGCTGGTTTGTGGCACACCGGCACCCCCAAATGTCTTCCGTTGGTGCTCAAACTTTGTGTGGCTGCTTTATCTGACCCGAGGAACTTTCTATGTGATTACCGGAGAATTTTATTCCGCACTCCTAATCCCGAAAACCGTGTATTACATACTTCAATTTCAGCCGTTCGAAATGTAGTACCGGAACCTGTTTCTTTTTCTCCCTGTTTTTCAATCACGCGTCCGAGCACATTTCAGAAATCCACCTGTTCATTTTCAGGAATCAACCTGTTCGATATCAGCCTCAAATAACGAGCTTTAACACATTTTTCATGATAATCCGAGTTTCGGCGAATGCTGGTTTGTGGCACACCGGCACCCCCAAATGTCTTCCTTTGGTGCTCAAACTTTGTGTGGCTGCTTTATCTGACCCGAGGAACTTTCTATGTGATTTCCGGAGAATTTTATTCCGGTACCCCGGAATCCCGAAAAACCGTGTATTACATACTTCAATTTCAGCTGTTCGGAAGTAGTACCGGAACCTGTTTCTTTTTCTCCCTGTTTTTCAATCACACGTCCGAGCTCATTTCAGGAATCCACCTGTTCATTTTCAAGAATCAACCTCTTCGATTTCAGCCTCAAATAACGAGCTTTAACACATTTTTCACGATAATCCGAGTTTCGCGAATGCTGGTTTGTGGCACACCGGCACCCCCAAATGTCTTCCGTTGGTGCTCAAACTTTGTGTGGCTGCTTTATCTGACCCGAGGAACTTTCTATGTGATTTCCAGAGAATTTTATTCCGGTACCCCGGAATCTCGAAAAACCGTGTATTACATACTTCAATTTCAGCCGTTCGGAAGGTAGTAACGGAACCTGTTTCTTTTTCTCCCTGTTTTTCAATCACGCGTCCGAGCTCATTTCAGGAATCCACCTGTTCGTTTTCAGGAATCAACATGTTCGATTTCAGCCTCAAATAACGAGCTTTAACACATTTTTCACGATAATCCGAGTTTCGGCGAATGCTGGTGTGTGGCATACCGACACCCCCAAATGTCTTCCGTTGGTGCTCAAACTTTGCGTGGCCGCTTTATCTGACCCGAGGAACTTTCTATGTGATTTCTGGAGAATTTTATTCAGGGACCCCGGAATCTCGAAAAACCGTGTATTATACACTTCAATTTCAGCTGTTCGGAAGGTGTACCGGAACCTGTTTCTTTTTCTCCCTGTTTTTCAATCACACGACCGAGCTCATTTCAGGAATCCACCTGTTCGTTTTCAAGAATCAACTTGTTCGATTTTAGCCTCAAATAACGAGCTTTAACACATTTTTCACGATAATCCGAGTTTCGGCGAATGCTGGTTTGTGGCACACCGGCACCCCCAAATGTCTTCCGTTGGTGCTCAAACTTTGCGTGGTTGCTTTATCTGACCCGAGAAACTTTCTATGTGATTACCGGAGAATTTTATTCCGGTACCCCGGAATCCCGAAAAACCGTGTATTATATACACTTCAATTTCAGCCGTTCGGAAGGTCGTACCGGAACCTCTTTGTTTCTCTCCCTGTTTTCAATCACGCGTCCGAGCTCATTTCAGGGATCAACCTGTTCGATTTCAGGAATCAACCTGTTCGATTTCAGCCTCAAATAACGAGCTTTAACACATTTTTCACGATAATCCGAGTTTCGGCGAATCTTCGCCAGGCACACCGGCACCCCCAAATGTCTTCCGTTGGGGCTCAAACTTTGTGTGGCTGCTTTATCTGACCCGAGGAACTTTCTATGTGATTACCGGAGAATTTTATTCCGGTACCCCGGAATCCCGAAAAACCGTGTATTACATATTTCAATTTCAGCCGTTCGGAAGGTAGTACCGGAACATGTTTCTTTTTCTCCCTGTTTTTCAATCACGCGTTCGAGCAGATTTCAGGAATCCACTTGTTCGTTTTCAGAAATCAACATGTTCGATTTCAGCCTCAAATAACGAGTTTTAACACATTTTTCACGACAATCCGAGTGTCGGCGAATGCTGGTTTGTGGCACACCGGCACCCCCAAATGTCTTCCGTTGGTGCTCAAGCTTTGCGTGACCGCTTTATCTGACCCAATGAACTTTCTATGTGATTTCTGGAGAATTTTATTCCGGGACCCCGGAATCTCGAAAAACCGTGTATTATACACTTCAATTTCAGCCGTTCGGAAGGTCGTACCGGAACCTCTTTGTTTCTCTCCCTGTTTTCAATCACGCGTCCGAGCTCATTTCAGGGATCAACCTGTTCGATTTCAGGAATCAACCTGTTCGATTTCAGCCTCAAATAACGAGCTTTAACACATTTTTCACGATAATCCGAGTTTCGGCGAATGCTGGTTTGTGGCACACCGGCACCCCCAAATGTCTTCCGTCGGGGCTCAAACTTTGTGTGGCTGCTTTATCTGACCCGAGGAACTTTCTATGTGATTACCGGAGAATTTTATTCCGGTACCCCGGAATCCCGAAAAACCGTGTATTACATATTTCAATTTCAGCCGTTCGGAAGGTAGTACCGGAACCTGTTTCTTTTTCTCCCAGTTTTTCAGCCACGCGTCCGAGCTCATTTCAGGAATCCACTTGTTCGTTTTCAGAAATGAACATGTTTGATTTCAGCCTCAAATAACGAGCTTTAACACATTTTTCACGATAATCCGAGTTTCGGCGAATGCTGGTGTGTGGCACACCGGCACCCCCAAATGTCTTCCGTTGGTGCTCAAACTTTGCGTGGCCGCTTTATCTGACTCGAGGAACTTTCTATGTGATTTCTGGAGAATTTTATTCCGGGACCCCGGAATCTCGAAAAACCGTGTATTATACACTTCAATTTCAGCTGTTCGGAAGGTTTACCGGAACCTGTTTCTTTTTCTCCCTGTTTTTCAATCACACGTCCGAGCTCATTTCAGGAATCCACCTGTTCGTTTTCAAGAATCAACCTATTCGATTTCAGCCTCAAATAACGAGCTTTAACACATTTTTCACGATAATCCGAGTTTCGGCGAATGCTGCTTTGTGGCACACCGGCACCCCCAAATGTCTTCCGTTGGTGCTCAAACTTTGTGTGGCTGCTTTATCTGACCCGATGAACTTTCTATGTGATTATCGGAGAATTTTATTCCGGTACCCCGGAATCCTGAAAAACCGTGTATTACATACTTCAATTTCAGCCGTTCGGAATGTAGTACCGGAACCCGTTTTTTTTTCTCCCTGTTTTTCAATCACGCGTTCCAGCTCATTTCAGGAATCCACTTGTTCGTTTTCAGAAATCAACATGTTCGATTTCAGCCTCAAATAACGAGCTTCAACACATTTTTCACGACAATCCGAGTTTCGGCGAATGCTGGTTTGTGGCACACCGGCACCCCCAAATGTCTTCCGTTGGTGCTCAAGCTTTGCGTGGCCGCTTTAACTGACCCGAGGAACTTTCTATGTGATTTCCGGAGAATTTTATTCCGGGACCCCGGAATCCTGAAAAACCGTGTATTATACACTTTAATTTCAGCCGTTCGGAAGGTAGTACCGGAACCTGTTTCTTTTTCTCCCTGTTTTTCAATCACGCATTCGAGCTCATTTCAGGAATCCACTTGTTCGTTTTCAGAAATCAACCTGTTCGATTTCAGCCTCAAATAACGAGCTTTAACACATTTTTCACGATAATCCGAGTTTTGGCGAATACTGGTTTGTGGCACACCGACACCCCCAAATGTCTTCCGTTGGTGCTCAAACTTTGCGTGGCCCCTTTACCTGACCCGAGGAACTTTCTATGTGATTTCCGGAGAATTTTACTCCGGGATTCCGGAATCCCGAAAAACCGTGTATTATACACTTCAATTTCAAATTTATTCGGAAGGTCGACTTTGGAACTGTTTCTTTTTCTCCCTGTTTTTCAATGACGCGTCCGAGCTCATTTCAGGAATCAACCTGTTTGATTTCAGGAATCAACCTGTTCGATTTCAGCCTCAAATAACGAGCTTTAACACATTTTTCACGATAATCCGAGTTTCGGCGAATCTTGGCTCAGGCACACCGGCACCCCCAAATGTCTTCCGTTGGTGCTCAAACTTTGCGTGGCCTCTTTATCTCACCCGAGGAACTTTCTATGTGATTTCAAAGAATTTTATTCGGGACCGAATTCAAAACCGTGTATTACATACTTGAATTTGTAGTTCGGAAGGTAGTACGGAACGTTTTTTTTTTCTCCCTGTTTTTCAATCACGCGTCCGAGCTCATTTCAGGAATCCACCTGTTCGTTTTCAGGAATCAACATGTTCGATTTCAGCCACAAATAACGAACTTTAACACATTTTTCACGATAATCCGAGTTTCGGCGAATGCTGGTTTGTGACACACCGGCACCCCCAAATGTCTTCCGTTGGTGCTCAAACTTTGTGTGGCTGCTTTATCTAACCCGAGGAACTTTCTATGTGATTTCCGTAGAATTTTATTCCGGTACCCCAGAATCCCGAAAAACCGTGTATTACATACTCCAATTTCAGCCGTTCGGAAGGTAGTACCGGAACCTGTATCTTTTTCTCCCTGTTTTTCAATCACGCGTCCGAGCTCATTTCAGGAATCCACCTGTTCATTTTCAGAAATAACCTGTTCGATTTCAGCCTCAAATAACGAGCTTTAACACATTTTTCACGATAATCCGAGTTTCGGCGAATGCTGGTTTGTGGCACACCAGCACCCCCAAATGTCTTCCGTTGGTGCTCAAACTTTGTGTGGCTGCTTTATCTGACTCGAGGAACGTTCTATGTGATTTCTGGTGAATTTTATTCCGGTACCCCGGAATCCCGAAAAACCGTGTATTACATACTTCAATTTACGCCGTTCGGAAGGTAGTACCGGAACCTGTTTCTTTTTCTCCCTGTTTTTCAATCACACGTCCGAGCTCATTTCAGGAATCCACCTGTTCGTTTTCAAGAATCGACCTGTTCGATTTCAGCCTCAAATAACGAGCTTTAACACATTTTTCACGATAATTCGAGTTTCGGCGAATGCTGGTTTGTGGCACACCGGCACCCCCAAATGTGTTCCGTTGGTGCTCAAACTTTGTGTGGCAGCTTTATCTGACCCGAGGAACTTTCTATGTGATTTCCGGAGAATTTTATTCGGTAGATTTAATCACGAAAACCGTGTATTACATACTTCAATTTCAAATTTACATTCGGAAGGTCGACGGAACCCGTTTTTTTTCTCCCTGTTTTTTAATCACGCGTCCGATCTCATTTCAGGAATCAACCTGTTCGATTTCAGAAATCAAACTGTTCGATTTCAGAAATCAACCTGTTCGATTTCAGCCTCTAATAACGAGCTTTAACACATTTTTCACGCTAATCCGAGTTTCGGCGAATGCTGGTTTGTGACACACCGGCACCCCCAAATATCTTCCGTTGGTGCTCAAACTTTGCGTGGCCGCTTTATCTGACCCTAGGAACTTTCTATGTGATTTGTGGAGAATTTTATTTCGGGACCGCGTAATCCTGAAAAACCGTTTATTACACTTCAATTTCAGCCGTTCGGAAGGTCGTACCGGAACCTGCTTCTTTTTCTCCCTGTTTTTCAATCACGCGTCCGAGCTCATTTCAGGAATCAACCTGTTCGGTTTCAGGAATCAACCTGTTCGATTTCAACTTCAAATAACGAGGTTTAACACATTTTTCACGATAATCCGAGTTTCGGCGAATGCTGGTTTGTGGCACACCGGCACCCCCAAATGTCTTCCGTTGGTGCTCAAACTTTGCGTGGCCGCTTTATCTGACCCGAGGAACTTTTTATGGGATTTCCGGAGAATTTTATTCCGGGACCCCGGAATCCCGAAAAACCGTGTATTACACACATCAATTTCAGCCGTACTGAAGGTCGTACCGGAACTGTTTCTTTTTCTCCCTGTTTTTCAATCACGCGTCCGATCTCAGTTTAGGAATCAACCTGTTCGATTTCAGGAATCAACCTGTTCGATTTCAGCCTCAAATAACGAGCTTTAACACATTTTTCACGATAATCCGAGTTTCGGCGAAAGCTGGTTTGTGGCACACCGGCACCCCCAAATGTCTTCCGTTGGTGCTCAAACTTTGTGTGGCTGCTTTATCTGACCCGAGGAACTTTCTATGTGATTTCCGGAGAATTTTATTCCGGTACCCCAGAATCCCGAAAAACCGTGTATTACATACTTTAATTCCAGCCGTTCGGAAGGTAGTACCGGAACCTGTTTCTTTTTCTCCCTGTTTTTCAATCACCCGTTCGAGCTCATTTCAGGAATCCACCTGTTCGTTTTCAGGAATCAACCTGTTCGATTTCAGTCTCAAATAATGAGCTTTAACACATTTTTCACGATAATCCGAATTTCGGCGAATGCTGGTTTGTGGCACACCGGCACCCCAAAATGTCTTCCGTTAGTGCTCAAACTTTGCGTGGCCGCTTTATCTGACCCGATGAACTTTCTGTGTGATTTCCGGAGAATTTTATTCCGGGACCCCGGAATCTCGAAAAACCGTGTATTATACACTTCAATTTCAGCCGTTCGGAAGGTCGTACCGTAACCTGTTTCTTTTTCTCCCTGTTTTTCAATCAGGTGTCCGACCTCTTTTTAGGAATCAACCTGTTCGATTTCAGTTTCAAATAACGAGCTTTAACACATTTTTCACGATAATCCGAGTTTCGGCGAATGCTGGTTTGTGGCACACCGGCACCCCCAAATGTCTTTCGTTGGTGCTCAAACTTTGCGTGGCCGCTTTATCTGACCCGAGGAACTTTTTATGTGATTTCCGGTGAATTTTATTCTGGGACCCCGGAATCCCGAAAAACCGTGTATTATACACTTCAATTTCAGCTGTTCAGAAGGTCGTACCGGAACCTGTTTTTTTTTCTCCCTGTTTTTCAATCACGCGTCCGAGCTCAATTCAGAAATCAACCTGTTCGATTTAAGGAATCAACCTGTTCGAGTTTAGCCTCAAATAACGAGCTTTAACACATTTTTCACGATAATCCGAGTTTCGGCGAATGCTGATTTGTGGCACACCGGCACCGCCAAATGTCTTCCGTTGGTGCTCAAACTTTGCGTGACCGCTTTATCTGACCCGATGAACTTTCTATGTGATTTCCGGAGAATTTTATTCCGGGACCCCGGAATCCCGAAAAACCGTGTATTATACACTTCAATTTCAGCTGTTCGGAAGGTCGTACCGGAACCTGTTTCTTTTTCTCCTTGTTTTTTAATCACGCGTCCTATCTTATTTCAGGAATCCACCTGTTCGTTTTCAAGAATCAACCTTTTCGATTTCAGCCTCAAATAACGAGCTTTAACACATTTTTCACGATAATCCGAGTTTCGCCGAATGCTGGTTTGTGGCACACCGGCACCCCTAAATGTCTTCCGTTGGTGCTCAAACTTTGTGTGGCTGCGGCTGATTTATCTGACCTGAAGAACTTTCTATGTGATTTCCGGACAATTTTATTCCGGTACCCCGGAATCCCGAAAAACCGTGTATTACATACTTCAATTTCAGCCGTTCGGAAGGTAGTACCGGAACCTGTTTCTTTTTCTCCCTGTTTTTCAATCACGCGTCCGAGCTCATTTTAGGAATCCACTTGTTCGTTTTCAGAAATCAACATGTTCGATTTCAGCCTCAAATAACGAGCTTTAACACATTTTTCACGTTAATCCGAGTTTCGGCGAATCTTTGGTTTCAGGCACACCAAGCACCCCCAAATGTCTTCTGTTGGTGCTCAAGCTTTGCGTGGCCGCTTTAACTGACCCGAGAAACTTTCTATGTGATTTCCGGAGAATTTTATTCCGGTACCCCGGAATCCAGAAAAACCGTGTATTACATACTTCAATTTCAGCCGTTCGGAAGGTAGTACCGGAACCTGTTTCTTTTTCTCCCTGTTTTTCAATCACACGTCCGAGCTCATTTCAGGAATCCACCTGTTCGTTTTCAAGAATCAACCTGTTCGATTTCAGCCTCAAATAACGAGCTTTAACACATTTTTCACGATAATTCGAGTTTCGGCGAATGTTGGTTTGTGGCACACCGGCACCCCCAAATGTCTTCCGTTGGTGTTCAAACTTTGTGTGGCTGCTTTATCTGACCCGAGTAACTTTCTATGTGATTTCCGGAGAATTTTATTCCGGTACCCCGGAATCCATAAAAACCGTGTATTACATATTTCAATTTCAGCTGTTCGGAAGGTCGACTAGGAACTGTTTCTTTTTCTCCCGTTTTTTAATCACGCGTCCGATCTCATTTCAGAATCAACCTGTTCGATTTCAGAAATCAAATGTTTTCGATTTCGTAAATCAACTGTTCGATTTCAAACCTCAAATAACGAGTTTTAACACATTTTTCACGATAATCCGAGTTTCGACGAATGCTGGTTTGTGGCACACCGGCACCCATAAATGTCATCCGTTGGTGCTCAAACTTTGCGTGACCGCTTTAACCGACCCGAGGAACTTTCTATGTGATTTCCGGAGAATTTTATTCCGGGACCCCGGAATCCCGAAATCAATTTCAGCCGTTCGGAAGGTCGTACCGGAACCTGTTTCTTTTTCTCCCTGTTTTTCAATCACGCGTCCGAGCTCATTTCAGGAATCAACCTGTTCGGTTTCAGGAATCAACCTGTTCGATTTCAGACTCTAATAACGAGCTTTAACACATTTTTCACGCTAATCCGAGTTTCGGCGAATGCTGGTTTATGACAAACCGGCACCCCCAAATATCTTCCGTTGGTGCTCAAACGTTGCGTGGCCGCTTTATCTGACCCTAGGAACTTTCTATATGATTTCCGGAGAATTTTATTTCGGGACCGCGTAATCCTGAAAAACCGTTTATTACACTTCAATTTTAGCCGTTCGGAAGGTCGTACCGGAACCTGCTTCTTTTTCTCCCTGTTTTTCAATCACGCGTCCGAGCTCATTTCAGGAATCAACCTGTTCGGTTTCAGGAATCAACCTGTTCGATTTCAACTTCAAATAACGAGGTTAACCACATTTTTCACGATAATCCGAGTTTCGGCGAATGCTTGTTTGTGGCACACCGGCACCCCCAAATGTCTTCCGCTGGTGCTCAAACATTGTGTGGCTGCGGCTGCTTTATCTGACCCGAGGAACTTTCTATGTGATTTCCGGAGAATTTTATTCCGGTACCCCGGAATCCCGAAAAACCGTGTATTACATAATTCAATTTAAGCCGTTCGGAAGGTAGTACCGAAACCTGTTTCTTTTTCTCCCTGTTTTTCAATCACGCGTCCGAGCTCATTTCAGGAATCAACATGTTCGATTTCGGAAATCAACCTGTTCGATTTCAGCCTCAAATAATAAGCTTTAACACATTTTTCACGATAATCCGAGTTTCAGCGAATGCTGGTTTGTGGCACACTGGCACCCCCAAATGTCTTCCGTTGGTGCTCAAACTTTGCATGGCCGCTTTATCTGACCCGAGGAACTTTCTATGTGATTTCCGGAGAATTTTATTCCGGGACCCCGGAATCCCGAAAATCCGTGTATTATACACTTCAATTCCAGCTGTTCGGAAGCTCGTACCGGAACCTGTTTCTTTTTCTCCCTGTTTTTTAATCACGCGTCCAATCTCATTTCAGGAATCAACCTATTCGATTTCAGAAATCAAACTGTTCGATTTCAGAAATCAACCTGTTCGATTTCAGCCTCAAATAACGAGCTTTAACACATTTTTCATGCTAATCCGAGTTTCGGCGAATATTGGTTTGTGGCACACCGGCACCCCCAAATGTCTTCCGTTGGTGCTCATACTTTGCGTGCCCCTTTAACTGACCCGAGGAACTTTCTATGTGATTTCCGGAGAATTTTATTCCGGGACCCCGGAATCCCGAAAAACCGTGAATTATACACATCAATTTCAGCCGTTCGGAAGGTCGTACCTGAACCTGTTTCTTTTTCTCCCAGTTTTTCAATCACGCATCCGAGCTCATTTCAGGAATCAACCTGTTCGGTTTCAGGAATCAACCTGTTCGATTTCAACTTCAAATAACGAGGTTTAACACATTTTTAATGATAATCCGAGTTTCGGCGAATGCTGGTTTGTGGCACACCGGCACCCCCAAATGTCTTCCGTTGGTGCTCAAACTTTGCGTGACCGCTTTATCTGACCCGAGGAACTTTCTATGTGATTTCCGGAGAATTTTATTCCGGGACCCCGGAATCCCGAAAAACCGTGTATTATACACTTCAATTTCAGCCGTTCGGAAAGTCGTATCGGAACCTGTTTCTTTTTCTCCCTGTTTTTCAATCACGCGTCCGAGCTCATTTGAGGAATCAACCTGTTCGATTTCAGGAATCATCCTGTTCGATTTCAACTTCAAATAACGAGCTTTAACACATTTTTCACGATAATCCGAGTTTCGGCGAATGCTGGTTTGTGGCACACCGGCACCCCCAAATGTCTTCTGTTGGTGCTCAAGCTTTGCGTGGCCGCTTTAACTGACCCGAGGAACTTTCTATGTGATTTCCGGAGAATTTTATTCCTGTACCTCGGAATCTCGAAAAACCGTGTATTATACACTTCCAATTTCAGCCGTTCGGAAGGTCGTAGCGGAACCTGTTTCTTTTTCTCCCTGTTTTTCAATCACGCGTCCGAGCTCATTTCAGGAATCAACATGTTCGATTTCGGAAATCAACTTGTTCGATTTCAGCCTGAAATAACGAGTTTTAACACATTTTTCACGATAATCCGAGTTTCAGCGAATGCTGGTTTGTGGCACACTGGCATCCCCAAATGTCTTCCGTTGGTGCTCAAACTTTGCATGGCCGCTTTATCTGACCCAAGGAACTTTCTATGTGATTTCCGGAGAATTTTATTCTGGGACTCCGGAATCCCGAAAAACCGTGTATTATACACTTCAATTCCAGCTGTTCGGAAGGTCGTACCGGAACCTGTTTCTTTTTCTCCCTGTTTTTTTAACACGCGTCCAATCTCATTTCAGGAATCAACCTGTTCGATTTCAGGAATCAAACTGTTCGATTTCAGCAATCAACCTGTTCGATTTCAGCCTCAAATAACGAGCTTTAACACATTTTTCACGCTAATCCGAGTTTCGGCGAATACTGGTTTGTGGCACAGCGGCACCCCCAAATGTCTTTCGTTGGTGCTCATACTTTGCGTGGCCCCTTTAACTGACCCGAGGAACTTTCTATGTGATTTCCGGAGAATTTTATTCGGGACCCCGGAATCCCGAAAAACAGTGAATTATACACATCAATATCAGCCGTTCGGAAGGTCGTACCTGAACCTGTTTCTTTTTCTCCCAGTTTTTCAATCACGCATCCGAGCTCATTTCAGGAATCAACCTGTTCGGTTTCAGGAATCAACCTGTTCGATTTCAACTTCAAATAACGAGGTTTAACACATTTTTAATGATAATCCGAGTTTCGGCGAATGCTGGTTTGTGGCACACCGGCACCCCCAAATGTCTTCCGTTGGTGCTCAAACTTTGCGTGGCCGCTTTATCTGACCCGAGGAACTTTCTATATGATTTCCGGAGAATTTTATTCCGGGACCCCGGAAACCCGAAAAACCGTGTATTATACACTTCAATTTCAGCCGTTCGGAAAGTCGTATCGGAACCTGTTTCTTTTTCTCCCTGTTTTTCAATCACGCGTCCGAGCTCATTTCAGGAATCAACCTGTTCGATTTCAGGAATCATCCTGTTCGATTTCAATTTCAAATAACGAGCTTTAACACATTTTTCACGATAATCCGAGTTTCGCGAATCTTTGGTTTGGCACACCAAGCACCGCCAAATGTCTTCCGTTGGTGCTCAAACTTTACGTGGCCGCTTTATCTGACCCGAGGACTTTCTATGTGATTTCCGGAGAATTTTATTCCGGCACCCCGGAATCTCGAAAAACCGTGTATTATACACTTCAATTTCAGCCGTTCGGAAGGTCGTATCGGAACCTGTTTCTTTTTCTCCCTGTTTTTCAATCACGCGTCCGAGCTCATTTCAGGAATCAATCTGTTCGATTTCAGCCTCAAATAACGAGCTTTAACACATTTTTCACGATAATCCGAGTTTCGGCGAATCTTTCGGTTTTCGCACACCGGCACCCCCAAATGTCTTCCGTTCTTTGCTCAAACTTTGCGTGGCCGCTTTATCGACCCGAGGAACTTTCTATGTGATTTCCGGAGAATTTTATTCCGGACCCCGGAATCCCGAAAAACCGTGTATTATACACTTCGATTCACCGTTCGGAAAGTCGTAAATCGGAACTGTTTCTTTTTCTCCCAGTTTTTCAATCACGCATCCGAGCTCATTTCAGAATCAACTCAGACGTTTTCAGAATCAACCATTCGATTTCAACTTCAAATAACGAGCTCTAACACATTTTTCACAATAATCCGAGTTTCGGCGAATGCTGGTTTGTGGCACACCGGTACCACCAAATGTCTTCCGTTGGTCCTCAAACTTTACGTGGCCGCTTTATCTGACCCGAGAAACTTTCTATGTGATTTCCGGAGAATTTTATTCGGGACCCCCGAATCCCGAAAAACCGTGTATTATACACTTCAATTTCACCGTTCGGAAGGTAGTACCCGGAACCTGTTTCTTTTTCTCCCTGTTTTTCAATCACGCGTCCGAGCTCATTTCGTGAATCCACTGTTCATTTTCGAAATCAACTGTTTGATTTGAGTCTCAAATAACGAACTTTAACACATTTTTCACATTAATCCGAGTTTCGGCGATCTTTGGTTTTAGGCACACCAAAGACCCCCAAATGTCTTCCGTTGGTGCTCAAACTTTGTGTGGCTGCTTTATCTGACCCGAGGAACTTTCTATGTGATTTCCGGAGAATTTTATTCGGTATCCCTAATCCCGAAAAACCTTGTATTACATATTTCAATTTCAGCCGTTCGGAAGGTAGTACCGGAACCTGTTTCTTTTTCTCCCTGTTTTTCAATCACACGTCCGAGCTCATTTCAGGAATCCACCTGTTCGTTTTCAAGAATCAACCTGTTCGATTTCAGCCTCAAATAACGAGCTTTAACACATTTTTCACGATAATTCGAGTTTCGGCGAATCTTTGGTTTCAGGCACACCAGCACCCCCAAATGTCTTCCGTTGGTGCTCAAACTTTGTGTGGCTGCTTTATCTGACCCGAGTAACTTTCTATGTGATTTCCGGAGAATTTTATTCCGGTACCCCGGAATCCAGAAAAACCGTGTATTACATATTTCAATTTCAGCTATTCGGAAGGTCGTAGCGGAACCTGTTTCTTTTTCTCCCTGTTTTTTAATCACGCGTCCGATCTCATTTCAGGAATCAACCTGTTCGATTTCGAAATCAAACTGTTCGATTTCGTAAATCAACTCGTTCGATTTCAATTTTGAAATAACGAGTTTTAACACATTTTTCACGATAATCCGAGTTTCGACGAATGCTGGTTTGTGGCACACCGGCACCCATAAATGTCATCCGTTGGTGCTCAAACTTTGCGTGACCGCTTTATCTGACCCCAGGAATTTTCTATGTGATTTCTGGAAAATTTTATTCCGGGACCCCGGAATCCCGAAAAACCGTGTATTATACACTTCAATTTCAGCCGTTCGGAACGTCGTCGAACCTCGTTTCTTTTTCTCCTGTTTTTCAATCACGCGTTCGAGCTCATTTGAGGAATCAACTGTTCGATTTCACCTCAAATAACGAGTTTTAACACATTTTTCACGATAATCCGAGTTTCGACGAATCTTTGGTTTGTGGCACACCGGCACCCATTAATGTCATCCGTTGGTGCTCAAACTTTGCGTGACCGCTTTAACCGACCCGAGGAACTTTCTATGTGATTTCCGGAGAATTTTATTCGGGACCCCGAATCCGAAGTCAATTTCAGCCGTTCGGAAGGTCGTACCGGAACCTGTTTCTTTTTCTCTTTGTTTTTAAATCACGCGTCCGAGCTCATTTCAGGAATCAACCTGTTCGTTTTGAGGAATCAACCTGTTCGATTTCAGCCTCAAATAACGAGCTTTAACACATTTTTCACGATAATCCGAGTTTCGGCGAATCGGTTCAGGTACACTGGCACCCCCAAATGTCTTCCGTTGGTGCTCAAACTTTGTGTGGCTGCTTTATCTGACCCGAGGAACTTTCTATGTGATTTCCGGAGAATTTTATTTCGGGACCCCGGAATCCCGAAAAATCGTGTATTATACACTTCAATTTCTGCCGTTCGGAAGGTCGTACCGGAACCTGTTTATTTTTCTCCCTGTTTTTCAATCACGCGTCCGAGCTCATTTTAGGAATCAACCTGTACGTTTCAGGAATCAACCTGTTCGATTTCAACTTCAAATAACGAGCTCTAACACATTTTTCACAATAATCCGAGTTTCGGCGAATGCTGGTTTGTGGCACACCGGTACCACCAAATGTCTTCCGTTGGTCCTCAAACTTTACGTGGCCGCTTTATCTGACCCGAGAAACTTTCTATGTGATTTCCGGAGAATTTTATTCCGGGACCCCGGAATCCCGAAAAATCGTGTATTACACTTCAATTTCAGCCGTTCGGAAGGTAGTACCGGAACCTGTTTCTTTTTCTCCCTGTTTTTCAATCACGCGTCCGAGCTCATTTCAGGAATCCACCTGTTCATTTTCAGAAATCAACCTGTTTGATTTCAGTCTCAAATAACGAACTTTAACACATTTTTCACATTAATCCGAGTTTCGGCGAATGCTGGTTTGTGGCACACCAGCACCCCCAAATGTCTTCCGTTGGTGCTCAAACTTTGTGTGGCTGCTTTATCTGACCCGAGGAACTTTCTATGTGATTTCCGGAGAATTTTATTCCGGTATCCCGGAATCCCGAAAAACCTTGTATTACATATTTCAATTTCAGCCGTTCGGAAGGTAGTACCGGAACCTGTTTCTTTTTCTCCCTGTTTTTCAATCACACGTCCGAGCTCATTTCAGGAATCCACCTGTTCGTTTTCAAGAATCAACCTGTTCGATTTCAGCCTCAAATAACGAGCTTTAACACATTTTTCACGATAATTCGAGTTTCGGCGAATCTTTGGTTTCAGGCACACCAAGCACCCCAAATGTCTTCCGTTGGTGCTCAAACTTTGTGTGGCTGCTTTATCTGACCCGAGTAACTTTCTATGTGATTTCCGGAGAATTTTATTCCGGTACCCCGGAATCCAGAAAAACCGTGTATTACATATTTCAATTTCAGCTATTCGGAAGGTCGTACCGGAACCTGTTTCTTTTTCTCCCTGTTTTTTAATCACGCGTCCGATCTCATTTCAGGAATCAACCTGTTCGATTTCAGAAATCAAACTGTTCGATTTCAGAAATCAACCTGTTCGATTTCAGCCTGAAATAACGAGTTTTAACACATTTTTCACGATAATCCGAGTTTCGACGAATGCTGGTTTGTGGCACACCGGCACCCATAAATGTCATCCGTTGGTGCTCAAACTTTGCGTGACCGCTTTATCTGACCCCAGGAATTTTCTATGTGATTTCTGGAAAATTTTATTCCGGGACCCCGGAATCCCGAAAAACCGTGTATTATACACTTCAATTTCAGCCGTTCGGAACGTCGTACCGGAACCTGTTTCTTTTTCTCCCTGTTTTTCAATCACGCGTTCGAGCTCATTTGAGGAATCAACCTGTTCGATTTCAGCCTCAAATAACGAGTTTTAACACATTTTTCACGATAATCCGAGTTTCGACGAATGCTGGTTTGTGGCACACCGGCACCCATTAATGTCATCCGTTGGTGCTCAAACTTTGCGTGACCGCTTTAACCGACCCGAGGAACTTTCTATGTGATTTCCGGAGAATTTTATTCCGGGACCCCGGAATCCCGAAGTCAATTTCAGCCGTTCGGAAGGTCGTACCGGAACCTGTTTCTTTTTCTCTTTGTTTTTAAATCACGCGTCCGAGCTCATTTCAGGAATCAACCTGTTCGTTTTGAGGAATCAACCTGTTCGATTTCAGCCTCAAATAACGAGCTTTAACACATTTTTCACGATAATCCGAGTTTCGGCGAATACTGGTTTGTGGCACACTGGCACCCCCAAATGTCTTCCGTTGGTGCTCAAACTTTGTGTGGCTGCTTTATCTGACCCGAGGAACTTTCTATGTGATTTCCGGAGAATTTTATTTCGGGACCCCGGAATCCCGAAAAATCGTGTATTATACACTTCAATTTCTGCCGTTCGGAAGGTCGTACCGGAACCTGTTTATTTTTCTCCCTGTTTTTCAATCACGCGTCCGAGCTCATTTTAGGAATCAACCTGTACGTTTCAGGAATCAACCTGTTCGATTTCAACTTCAAATAACGAGCTCTAACACATTTTTCACAATAATCCGAGTTTCGGCGAATGCTGGTTTGTGGCACACCGGTACCACCAAATGTCTTCCGTTGGTCCTCAAACTTTACGTGGCCGCTTTATCTGACCCGAGAAACTTTCTATGTGATTTCCGGAGAATTTTATTAGGGACCGGAATCCCGAAAAATCGTGTATTACACTTCAATTTCAAACCGTTCGGAAGGTAGTACCGGAAACTGTTTCTTTTTCTCCCTGTTTTTCAATCACGCGTCCGAGCTCATTTCAGGAATCCACCTGTTCATTTTCAGAAATCAACCTGTTTGATTTCGGTCTCAAATAACGAACTTTAACACATTTTTCACATTAATCCGAGTTTCGGCGAATCTTTGGTTTCAGGCACACCAAAGACCCCCAAATGTCTTCCGTTGGTGCTCAAACTTTGTGTGGCTGCTTTATCTGACCCGAGGAACTTTCTATGTGATTTCCGGAGAATTTTATTCCGGTATCCCGGAATCCCGAAAAACCTTGTATTACATATTTCAATTTCAGCCGTTCGGAAGGTAGTACCGGAACCTGTTTCTTTTTCTCCCTGTTTTTCAATCACACGTCCGAGCTCATTTCAGGAATCCACCTGTTCGTTTTCAAGAATCAACCTGTTCGATTTCAGCCTCAAATAACGAGCTTTAACACATTTTTCACGATAATTCGAGTTTCGGCGAATCTTTGGTTTCAGGCACACCAAGACACCCCCAAATGTCTTCCGTTGGTGCTCAAACTTTGTGTGGCTGCTTTATCTGACCCGAGTAACTTTCTATGTGATTTCCGGAGAATTTTATTCGGCACCGGAATCGAAAAACCGTGTATTACATATTTCAATTTCAGCTATTCGGAAGGTCGTACCGGAACCTGTTTCTTTTTCTCCCTGTTTTTTAATCACGCGTCCGATCTCATTTCAGGAATCAACCTGTTCGATTTCAGAAATCAAACTGTTCGATTTCAGAAATCAACCTGTTCGATTTCAGCCTGAAATAACGAGTTTTAACACATTTTTCACGATAATCCGAGTTTCGACGAATGCTGGTTTGTGGCACACCGGCACCCATAAATGTCATCCGTTGGTGCTCAAACTTTGCGTGACCGCTTTATCTGACCCCAGGAATTTTCTATGTGATTTCTGGAAAATTTTATTCCGGAATCCCGAAAAACCGTGTATTATACACTTCAATTTCACCGTTCGGAACGAACGCCGCATCGGAACTGTTTCTTTTTCTCCTGTTTTTCAATCACGCGTTCGAGCTCATTTGAGGAATCAACCTGTTCGATTTCAACCTCAAATAACGAGTTTTAACACATTTTTCACGATAATCCGAGTTTCGACGAATCTTTGGTTTGTGGCACACCGGCACCCATTAATGTCATCCGTTGGTGCTCAAACTTTGCGTGACCGCTTTAACCGACCCGAGGAACTTTCTATGTGATTTCCGGAGAATTTTATTCCGGGACCCCGGAATCCCGAAGTCAATTTCAGCCGTTCGGAAGGTCGTACCGGAACCTGTTTCTTTTTCTCTTTGTTTTTAAATCACGCGTCCGAGCTCATTTCAGGAATCAACCTGTTCGTTTTGAGGAATCAACCTGTTCGATTTCAGCCTCAAATAACGAGCTTTAACACATTTTTCACGATAATCCGAGTTTCGGCGAATACTGGTTTGTGGCACACTGGCACCCCCAAATGTCTTCCGTTGGTGCTCAAACTTTGTGTGGCTGCTTTATCTGACCCGAGGAACTTTCTATGTGATTTCCGGAGAATTTTATTTCGGGACCCCGGAATCCCGAAAAATCGTGTATTATACACTTCAATTTCTCGCGTTCGGAAGGTAAACGGAACTCGTTTATTTTTCTCCTGTTTTTTAATCACGCGTCCGAGCTCATTTTAGGAATCAACCTGTTCGATTTCAGGAATCAACCTGTTCGATTTCAGCCTCAAATAACGATTTTAACACATTTTTCACGATAATCCGAGTTTCGGCGAATGCTGGTTTGTGGCACACCGGCACCCCCAAATGTCTTCCGTTGGTGCTCAAAGTTTGTGTGGCTGCTTTATCTGACCCGAGGACTTTCTATGTGATTTCCGGAAAATTTTATTCCGGTACCCCGGAATCCCGAAAAACCGTGTATTACATACTTCAATTTCAGCCGTTCGGAAGGTAGTACCGGAATCTGTTTCTTTTTCTCCATGTTTTTCAATCACGCGTCTGAGCTCATTTCAGGAATCAACCTGTTCGTTTTCAGAAATCAACCTATTCGATTTCAGCCTCAAATAACGAGCTTTAACACATTTTTCACGATAATCCGAGTTTGGCGAATCTTTGGTTTCAGGCACACGGCACCCCAAATGTCTTCCGTTGGTGCTCAAACTTTGCGTGGCCGCTTTACCTGACCCGAGGAATTTTCTATGTGATTTCCGGAGAATTTTATTTTGGGACCCCGGAATCCCGAAAAACCGTGTATTTTATATACACTTCAATTTCAGTCGTCCTGAAGGTCGTATCGGAACCTGTTTCTTTTTCTCCTTGTTTTTCAATCACGCGTCCATGCTCATTTCAGGAATCAACATGTTCGATTTCAGGAATCAACCTGTTCGATTTCAGCCTTAAATAACGAGCTTTAACACATTTTTCACGATAATCTGACTTTCGTCGAATGCTGGTTTGTGGCACACCGGCACCCCCAAATGTTTTCCGTTGGTGCTCAAACTTTGCGTGACCGCTTTATCTGACCCAAAGAACTTTCTATGTGATTTCCAAGGAATTTTATTCCGGGACCCCGGAATCCCGAAAAACTGTGTATTATACACTTCAATTTCAGCCGTTCGGAAGGTCGTACCGGAACCTGTTTCTTTTTCTCCCTGTTTTTCAATCACGCGTCCGATCTCATTTCAGGAATCAACCTGTTCGATTTAAGCCTCAAATTACGAGCTTTAACACATTTTTCACGATAATCCGAGTTTCGGCGAATGCTGGTTTGTGGCACACCGGCACCCCCAAATTTCTTCCGTTGGTGCTCAAACTTTGCGTGTCCGCTTTACCTGACCCGTGGAACTTTCTATGTGATTTATGGAGAATTTTATTTCGGGACCCCGAAATCCCGAAAAACCGTGTATATATACACTTCAATTTCAGACGTTAGGAAGGTCGTACCGAAACCTGTTTCTTTTTCTCCCTATTTTTCAATCACGCGTCCGAGCTCATTTGAGGAATCAACCTGTTCGATTTCGGGAATCAACCTGTTCGATTTCGGGAATCAACCTGTTTGATTTCAGCCTCAAATAACGAGCTTTAACACATTTTTCACGATAATCCGAGTTTCGGCGAATGCTGGTTTGTGGCACACCGGCACCCCCAAATATCTTCCGTTGGTGCTCAAACTTTGCGTGGCCGCTTTATCTGACCCGAGGAATTTTCTATGTGATTTCCGGAGAATTTTATTTCGGGACCCCGGAATCCCGAAAAACCGTGTATTATACACTTCAATTTCTGCCGTTCGGAAGGTCGTACCGGAACCTGTTTCTTTTTCTCCCTGTTTTTCAATCACGCGTCCGAGCTCATTTTAGGAATCAACCTGTTCGATTTCAGGAATCAACCTGTTCGATTTCAGCCTCAAATAACGATTTTAACATAATTTTCACGATAATCCGAGTTTCGCGAATGCTGGTTTGTGACACACCGGCACCCCCAAATGTCGTCCGTTGGTGCTCTAACTTTGCATGGCCGCTTTATCTGAACCGAGGTACTTTCTATGTGACTTCCGGAGAATTTTATTCCGGGACCCCGGAATCCTGAAAAACCGTGTATTATACACTTCAATTTTAGCCGTTCGGAAGGTCGTACCGGAACCTGTTTCTTTTTCTCCCAGTTTTTCAATCAGGCGTCCGATCTCATTTCAGGAATCAACCTGTTCGATTTCAGGAATCAACCTGTTCGATTTCAGCCTCAAATTACGAGCTTTAACACATTTTTCACGATAATCCGAGTTTCGGCGAATGCTGAATTGTGGCACACCGGCACCCCCAAATGTCTTCCGTTGGTGTTCAAACTTTGCGTGTCCGCTTTACCTGACCAGAGGAACTTTCTATGTGATTTATGGAGAATTTTATTCCGGGACCCCGGAATCCCGAAAAACCGTGTATTATACACTTCAATTTCAGACGTGAGGAAGGTCGTACCGAAACCTGTTTCTTTTTCTCCCTATTTTTCAATCACGCGTCCGAGCTCATTTCAGGAATCAACCTGTTCGATTTCGGGAATCAACCTGTTTGATTTCAGCCTCAAATAACGAGCTTTAACACATTTTTCACGATAATCCGAGTTTCGGCGAATGCTGGTTTGTGGCACACCGGCACCCCTAAATATCTCCCGTTGGTGCTCAAACTTTGCGTGGCCGCTTTATCTGACCCGAGGAATTTTCTATGTGATTTCCGGAGAATTTTATTTCGGGACCCCGGAATCCCGAAAAACCGTGTATTATACACTTCAATTTCTGCCGTTTGGAAGGTCGTACCGGAACCTGTTTCATTTTCTCCCTGTTTTTCAATCACGCGTCCGATCTCATTTCAGGAATCAACCTGTTCGATTTCAGGAATCAAGCTGTTCGTTTTCAGCCTCAAATAACGAGCTTTAACACATTTTTCATGATAATCCGAGTTTCGGCGAATGCTGATTTGTGGCACACCGGCACCCTAAATGTCTTCCGTTTGTTCACAAACTTTACGTGGCCGCTTTATCTGACCCGATGAACTTTCTATGTGACTTCCGGAGAAATTTATTCCGGTACCTCGGAATCCCGAAAAACCGTGTATTATATACACTTCAATTTCAGCTTTTCGGAAGGTCGTACCGGAACCTGTTTCTTTTTCTCTCTGTTTTTCAATCACGCGTCCAAGCTCATTTCAGGAATCAACATGTTCGATTTCAGGAATCAACCTGTTCGATTTAAGGAATCAACCTGTTCGATTTCAGCCTCAAATAACGATTTTAACACATTTTTCACGATAATCCGAGTTTCGGCGAATGCTGGTTTGTGGCACACCGGCACCCCCAAATATCTTCCGTTGGTGCTCAAACTTTGCGTGGCCGCATTATCTGACCCGAGGTACTTTCTAATTTCTATGTGACTTCCGGAGAATTTTATTCCGGGACCCCGGAATCCCGAAAAACCGTGTATTACACTTCAATTTCAGCCGTTCGGAAGGTCGTACGGGAACCTGTTTCCTTTTCTCCCTGTTTTTCAATCACGCGTCCGATCTCAATTCAGGAATCAACCTGTTCGATTTCAGGAATCAACCTGTTCGATTTCAGCCTCAAATAACGATTTTAACACAATTTTCACGATAATCCGAATTTCGGCGAATGCTGGTTTGTGGCACACCGGCACCCCCAAATGTCTTCCGTTGGTGCTCAAACTTTGCGTGGCCGCTTTATTTGACCCGAGGTACTTTCTATGTGACTTCCGGAGAATTTTATCCCGGGACCCCGGAATCCTTAAAAACCGTTTATTACACTTCAATTTCAGCCGTTCGGAAGGTCGTACTGGAACCTGTTTCCTTTTCTCCAAGTTTTTTAATCACGCGTCCGATCTCATTTCAGGAATCAACCTGTTCGATTTCAGTAATCAACTGTTCGATTTCAGCCTCAAATAACGAACTTTAACACATTTTTCACGATAATCCGAGTTTCGGCGAATGCTGGTTTGTGGCACACCGGCACCCTCAAATGTCTTCCGTTGGTGCTTAAACTTTGCGTGGCCGATTTATCTGACTCGAGCAACTTTTTATGTGATTTCCGGAGAATTTTATTCCGTGACCCCAGAATCCCGAAAAACCGTGTATTACACTTCAATTTCAGCCGTTCGGAAGGTCGTACCGGAATGTGTTTCCTTTTCTCCCTGTTTTTCAATCACGCGTCCGATCTCATTTCAGGAATCAACATGTTCGATTTCAGGAATCAACCTGTTCGATTTCAGCCTCAAATAACGAGCGTTAACACATTTTTCACGATAATCCGAGTTTCGGCGAATGCTGGTTTGTGGCACACCGGCACCCCCAAATGTCTTCCGTTGGTGCTCAAACTTTGTGTGGCTGCTTTATCTGACCCGAGGAACTTTCTATGTGATTTCCGGAGAATTTTATTCCGGTACCCCGGAATCCCGAAAAACTGTGTATTACATACTTCAATTTCAGCCGTTCGGAAGGTAGTACCGGAACCTGTTTCTTTTTCTCCCTGTTTTTCAATCACGCGTCCGAGCTCATTTCATGAATCCACTTGTTCGTTTTCAGGAATCAACCTGTTCGATTTCAGCCTCAAATAACGAGCTTTAACACATTTTTCACGATAATCCGAGTTTCGACGAATGCTGGTTTGTGGCACACCGGCACCCCCAAATGTCTTCCGTTGGTGCTCAAACTTTGTGTGGCTGCTTTATCTGACCCGAGGAACTTTCTATGTGATTTCCGGAGAATTTTATTCCGGTGCATTTTAATCCCGAAAAACCGTGTATTACATACTTCAATTTTAGCCGTTCGGAAGGTAGTACGGGAACTGTTTCTTTTTTCCCTGTTTTTAAATCACGCGTCCGAGCTCATTTTAGGAATCCACCTGTTCGTTTTCAAGAATCAACATATTCGATTTCAGCCTCAAATAACGAGCTTTAACACATTTTTCACGATAATCCGAGTTTCGGCGAATGCTGGTTTGTGGCACACCGGCACCCCCAAATGTCTTCCGTTGGTGCTCAAACTTTGCGTGGCCGCTTTACCTGACCCGAGAAATTTTCTATGTGATTTCCGGAGAATTTTATTTCGGGACCCCGGAATCCCGAAAAACCGTGTATTATATATACACTTCAATTTCAGCCGTCCTGAAGGTCGTATCGGAACCTTTTTCTTTTTCTCCTTGTTTTTCAATCACGCGTCCATGCTCATTTCAGGAATCAACATGTTCGATTTCAGGAATCAACCTGTTCGATTTCAGCCTTAAATAACGAGTTTTAACACATTTTTCACGATAATCCGAGTTTCGGCGAATGCTGGTTTGTGGCACACCGACACCCCTAAATATCTTCCGTTGCTGCTCAAACTTTGCGTGGCCGCTTTATCTGACCCGAGGTACTTTCTATGTGACTTCCGGAGAATTTTATTTCGGGACCCCGGAATCCCGAAAAACCGTGTATTATACACTTCAATTTCTGCCGTTCGGAAGGTCGTACCGGAACCTGTTTATTTTTCTCCCTGTTTTTCAATCACGCGTCCGAGCTCATTTCAGGAATCAACCTGTTCGATTTCAGGTATCAACCTGTTCGATTTCAGCCTCAAATAACGATTTTAACACATTTTTCACGATAATCCGAGTTTCGGCGAATACTGGTTTGTGGCACACCGGCACCCCCAAATGTCGTCCGTTGGTGCTCAAACTTTGCGTGGCCGCTTTATCTGACCCGAGGAATTTTCTATGTGATTTCCGGAGAATTTTATTTCGGGACCCCGGAATCCCGAAAAACCGTGTATTATACACTTCAATTTCTGCCGTTCGGAAGGTCGTACCGGAACCTGTTTATTTTTCTCCCTGTTTTTCAATCACGCGTCCGAGCTCATTTTAGGAATCAACCTGTTCGATTTCAGGAATCAACCTGTTCGATTTCAGCCTCAAATAACGATTTTAACACAATTTTCACGATAATCCGAGTTTCGCGAATGCTGGTTTGTGACACACCGGCACCCCCAAATGTCGTCCGTTGGTGCTCTAACTTTGCATGGCCGCTTTATCTGAACCGAGGTACTTTCTATGTGACTTCCGGAGAATTTTATTCCGGGACCCCGGAATCCTGAAAAACCGTGTATTATACACTTCAATTTTAGCCGTTCGGAAGGTCGTACCGGAACCTGTTTCTTTTTCTCCCAGTTTTTCAATCAGGCGTCCGATCTCATTTCAGGAATCAACCTGTTCGATTTCAGGAATCAACCTGTTCGATTTCAGCCTCAAATTACGAGCTTTAACACATTTTTCACGATAATCCGAGTTTTCGAATCTTTGAATTGTGGCACACCAAGCACCCCCAAATGTCTTCCGTTGGTGTTCAAACTTTGCGTGTCCGCTTTACCCGACCGGAGGAACTTTCTATGTGATTTATGGAGAATTTTATTCGGGACCCCGGAATCCGAAAAAACCGTGTATTATACACTTCAATTTCAGACGTGAGGAAGGTCGATCAAAACTCGTTTCTTTTTCTCCCTATTTTTCAATCACGCGTCCGAGCTCATTTCAGGAATCAACCTGTTCGATTTCGGGAATCAACTGTTTGATTTCACCTCAAATAACGAGCTTTAACACATTTTTCACGATAATCCGAGTTTCGGCGAATGCTGGTTTGTGGCACACCGGCACCCCTAAATATCTCCCGTTGGTGCTCAAACTTTGCGTGGCCGCTTTATCTGACCCGAGGAATTTTCTATGTGATTTCCGGAGAATTTTATTTCGGGACCCCGGAATCCCGAAAAACCGTGTATTATACACTTCAATTTCTGCCGTTTGGAAGGTAAATCGGAACTGTTTCATTTTCTCCTGTTTTTCACTCACGCGTCCGATCTCATTTCAGGAATCAACCTGTTCGATTTCGGGAATCAAGTCGTTCGTTTCGGCCTCAAATAACGAGCTTTAACACATTTTTCATGATAATCCGAGTTTTGCGAATGTCGATTTGTGGCACACCGGCACCCTAAATGTCTTCCGTTTGTTCTCAAACTTTACGTGGCCGCTTTATCTGACCCGATGAACTTTCTATGTGACTTCAGGAGAAATTTATTCCGGTACCTCGGAATCCCGAAAAACCGTGTATTATATACACTTCAATTTCAAACTTTTCGGAAGGTAAATAAGGAACTGTTTCTTTTTCTCTCTGTTTTTCAATCACGCGTCCAAGCTCATTTCAGGAATCAACATGTTCGATTTCAGGAATCAACTTTGTTCGATTTAAGGAATCAACTTTGTTCGATTTGACCTCAAATAACGATTTTAACACATTTTTCACGATAATCCGAGTTTCGGCGAATGCTGGTTTGTGGCACACCGGCACCCCCAAATATCTTCCGTTGGTGCTCAAACTTTGCGTGGCCGCATTATCTGACCCGAGGTACTTTCTAATTTCTATGTGACTTAGGAGAATTTTATTAGGGACCGGAATCCCGAAAAACCGTGTATTACACTTCAATTTCACCGTTCGGAAGGTCGTACGGGAACCTGTTTCCTTTTCTCCCTGTTTTTCAATCACGCGTCCGATCTCAATTCAGGAATCAACCTGTTCGATTTCAGGAATCAACCTGTTCGATTTCAGCCTCAAATAACGATTTTAACACAATTTTCACGATAATCCGAATTTCGGCGAATGCTGGTTTGTGGCACACCGGCACCCCCAAATGTCTTCCGTTGGTGCTCAAACTTTGCGTGGCCGCTTTATTTGACCCGAGGTACTTTCTATGTGACTTCCGGAGAATTTTATCCGGGACCCGGAATCCTTAAAAACCGTTTATTACACTTCAATTTCAGCCGTTCGGAAGGTCGTACTGGAACCTGTTTCCTTTTCTCCAAGTTTTTTAATCACGCGTCCGATCTCATTTCAGGAATCAACCTGTTCGATTTCAGTAATCAACTGTTCGATTTCAGCCTCAAATAACGAACTTTAACACATTTTTCACGATAATCCGAGTTTCGGCGAATGCTGGTTTGTGGCACACCGGCACCCTCAAATGTCTTCCGTTGGTGCTTAAACTTTGCGTGGCCGATTTATCTGACTCGAGCAACTTTTTATGTGATTTCCGGAGAATTTTATTCCGTGACCCTTAATCCCGAAAAACCGTGTATTACACTTCAATTTCAGCCGTTCGGAAGGTCGTACCGGAATGTGTTTCCTTTTCTCCCTGTTTTTCAATCACGCGTCCGATCTCATTTCAGGAATCAACATGTTCGATTTCAGGAATCAACCTGTTCGATTTCAGCCTCAAATAACGAGCTTTAACACATTTTTCACGATAATCCGAGTTTCGCGAATCTTTGGTTTTCAGGCACACCGGCACCCCCAAATGTCTTCCGTTGGTGCTCAAACTTTGTGTGGCTGCTTTATCTGACCCGAGGAACTTTCTATGTGATTTCCGGAGAATTTTATTCCGGTACCCCGGAATCCCGAAAAACTGTGTATTACATACTTCAATTTTGTAGTTCGGAAGGTAGTACGGAACTGTTTCTTTTTTCTCCTGTTTTTCAATCACGCGTCCGAGCTCATTTCATGAATCCACTTGTTCGTTTTCAGGAATCAACCTGTTCGATTTCAGCCTCAAATAACGAGCTTTAACACATTTTTCACGATAATCCGAGTTTCGACGAATGCTGGTTTGTGGCACACCGGCACCCCCAAATATCTTCCGTTGGTGCTCAAACTTTGTGTGGCTGCTTTATCTGACCCGAGGAACTTTCTATGTGATTTCCGGAGAATTTTATTCCGGTACCCCGGAATCCCGAAAAACCGTGTATTACATACTTCAATTTTAGCCGTTCGGAAGGTAGTACGGGAACCTGTTTCTTTTTCTCCCTGTTTTTAAATCACGCGTCCGAGCTCATTTTAGGAATCCACCTGTTCGTTTTCAAGAATCAACATGTTCGATTTCAGCCTCAAATAACGAGCTTTAACACATTTTTCACGATAATCCGAGTTTCGGCGAATGCTGGTTTGTGGCACACCGGCACCCCCAAATGTCTTCCGTTGGTGCTCAAACTTTGCGTGGCCGCTTTACCTGACCCGAGAAATTTTCTATGTGATTTCCGGAGAATTTTTTTTCGGGACCCCGGAATCCCGAAAAACCGTGTATTATATATACACTTCAATTTCAGCCGTCCTGAAGGTCGTATCGGAACCTTTTTCTTTTTCTCCTTGTTTTTCAATCACGCGTCCATGCTCATTTCAGGAATCAACATGTTCGATTTCAGGAATCAACCTGTTCGATTTCAGCCTTAAATAACGAGTTTTAACACATTTTTCACGATAATCCGAGTTTCGGCGAATGCTGGTTTGTGGCACACCGACACCCCTAAATATCTTCCGTTGCTGCTCAAACTTTGCGTGGCCGCTTTATCTGACCCGAGGTACTTTCTATGTGACTTCCGGAGAATTTTATTTCGGGACCCCGGAATCCCGAAAAACCGTGTATTATACACTTCAATTTCTGCCGTTCGGAAGGTCGTACCGGAACCTGTTTATTTTTCTCCCTGTTTTTCAATCACGCGTCCGAGCTCATTTCAGGAATCAACCTGTTCGATTTCAGGTATCAACTTTGTTCGATTTGACCTCAAATAACGATTTTAACACATTTTTCACGATAATCCGAGTTTCGGCGAATACTGGTTTGTGGCACACCGGCACCCCCAAATGTCGTCCGTTGGTGCTCAAACTTTGCATGGCCGCTTTATCTGACCCGAGGTACTTTCTATGTGACTTCCGGAGACTTTTATTCCGGGAGCCCGGAATCCCGAAAAACCGTGTATTATACACTTCAATTTCAGCCGTTCAGAAGGTCGTACCGGAACCTATTTCATTTTCTCCCTGTTTTTCAATCACGCGTCCGATCTCATTTCAGGAATCAACCTGTTCGATTTCAGGAATCAACCTGTTCGATTTCAACCTCAAATTACGAGCTTTCACACATTTTTCACGATAATCCGAGTTTCGTCGAATGCTGGTTTGTGGCACACCGGCACCCCCAAATGTTTTCCGTTGGTGCTCAAACTTTGCGTGACCATTTTATCTGACCCAAAGAACTTTCTATGTGATTTCCGAAGAATTTTATTAGGGACCCAGAATCCGAAAAACCGTGTATTATACACTTCAATTTCAGCCGTTCGGAAGGTAAATCGAAACTGTTTCTTTTTCCCTGTTTTTCAATCACGCGTCCGATCTCATTTCAGGAATCAACCTGTTCGATTTCAGCCTCAAATTACGAGCTTTAACACATTTTTCACGATAATCCGAGTTTCGGCGAATGCTGGTTTGTGGCTCACCGACACCCCCAAATTTCTTCCGTTGGTGCTCAAACTTTGCGTGTCCGCTTTACCTGACCCGAGGAACTTTCTATGTGATTTATGGAGAATTTTATTCCGGGACCCCAGAATCCCAAAAAACCGTGTATTATATACACTTCAATTTCAGACGTTAGGAAGGTCGTACCGAAACCTGTTTCTTTTTCTCCCTATTTTTCAATCACGCGTCCGAGCTCATTTCAGGAATCAACCTGTTCGATTTCAGGAATCAACCTGTTCGATTTCAGCCTCAAATAACGATTTTAACACATTTTTCACGATAATCCGAGTTTCGGCGAATCTTTGGTTTGTGGTATCGGCACCCCCAAATGTCGTCCGTTGGTGCTCAAACTTTGCATGGCCGCTTTATCTGACCCGAGGTACTTTCTATGTGACTTCCGGAGAATTTTATTCGGGACCCGGATCCCGAAAAACCGTGTATTATACACTTCAATTTCAACCGTTCGTAAGGTCGCACGGAACTGTTTCTTTTTCTCCCAGTTTTTCAATCAGGCGTCCGATCTCATTTCAGGAATCAACCTGTTCGATTTCAGGAATCAACCTGTTCGATTTCAACCTCAAATTACGAGCTTTCACACATTTTTCACGATAATCCGAGTTTCGGCGAATGCTGGTTTGTGGCACACTGGTACCCCCAAATGTCTTCCGTTGGTGCTCAAACTTTGCGTGTTCGCTTTACCTGACCAGAGGAACTTTCTATGTGACTTATGGAGAATTTTATTAGGGACCGGAATCCCGAAAAACCGTGTATTATACACTTCAATTTCGAGACGTTAGGAAGGTCGTGCGAAACTGTTTCTTTTTCTCCTATTTTTCAGTCACGCGTCCGAGCTCATTTGAGAAATCAACTGTTCGATTTCGGGAATCAACTTTGTTTGATTTCAGCCTCAAATAACGAGCTTTAACACATTTTTCACGATAATCCGAGTTTCGGCGAATGCTGGTTTGTGGCACACCGACACCCCTAAATATCTCCCGTTGGTGCTCAAACTTTGCGTGGCCGCTTTATCTGACCCGAGGAATTTACTATGTGATTTCCGGAGAATTTTATTTCGGGACCCCGGAATCCCGAAAAACCGTGTATTATACACTTCAATTTCTGCCGTTCGGAAGGTCGTACCGGAACCTGTTTATTTTTCTCCCTGTTTTTCAATCACACGTCCGATCTCATTTCAGGAATCAACCTGTTCGATTTCAGGAATCAAGCTGTTCGTTTTCAGCCTCAAATAACGAGCTTTAACACATTTTTCATGATAATCCGAGTTTCGGCGAATGCTGATTTGTGGCACACCGGCACCCTAAATGTCTTCCGTTTGTGCTCAAACGTTACGTTGCCGCTTTATCTGACCCGATGAACTTTCTATGTGACTTCCGGAGAATTTTATTCCGGTACCCCGGAATCCCGAAAAACCGTGTATTATATACACTTCAATTTCAGCTGTTCGGAAGGTCGTACCGGAACCTGTTTCTTTTTCTATCTGTTTTTGAATCACGCGTCCAAGCTCATTTCAGGAATCAACATGTTCGATTTCAGGAATCAACCTGTTCGATTTCAGGAATCAACCTGTTCGATTTCAGCCTCAAATAACGAGCTTTAACACATTTTTCACGATAATCTGAGTTTCGGCGAATGCTGGTTTTTGGCACACCGGTACCCCCAAATGTTTTCCGTTGGTGCTCAAACTTTGCGTGTCCGCTTTACCTGACCAGAGGAACTTTCTATGTGACTTATGAAGAATTTTATTCCGAGACCCCGGAATCCCGAAAAACCGTGTATTATACACTTCAATTTCAGCCGTTCGGAAGGTCGTACCGGAACCTGTTTATTTTTCTCCCTGTTTTTCAATCACGCGTCCGAGCTCATTTCAGGAATCAACCTCTTCGATTTAAGGAATCAACCTGTTTGATTTCAGCCTCAAATAACGAGCTTTAACACATTTTCCACGATAATCCGAGTTTCGGCGAATGCTGGTTTGTGGCACACCGACACCCCTAAATATCTTCCGTTGCTGCTCAAACTTTGCGTGGCCGCTTTATCTGACCCGAGGTACTTTCTATGTGACTTCCGGAGAATTTTATTTCGGGACCCCGGAATCCCGAAAAACCGTGTATTATACACTTCAATTTCTGCCGTTCGGAAGGTCGTACCGGAACCTGTTTATTTTTCTCCCTGTTTTTCAATCACGCGTCCGAGCTCATTTCAGGAATCAACCTGTTCGATTTCAGGTATCAACCTGTTCGATTTCAGCCTCAAATAACGATTTTAACACATTTTTCACGATAATCCGAGTTTCGGCGAATACTGGTTTGTGGCACACCGGCACCCCCAAATGTCGTCCGTTGGTGCTCAAACTTTGCATGGCCGCTTTATCTGACCCGAGGTACTTTCTATGTGACTTCCGGAGACTTTTATTCCGGGAGCCCGGAATCCCGAAAAACCGTGTATTATACACTTCAATTTCAGCCGTTCAGAAGGTCGTACCGGAACCTATTTCATTTTCTCCCTGTTTTTCAATCACGCGTCCGATCTCATTTCAGGAATCAACCTGTTCGATTTCAGGAATCAACCTGTTCGATTTCAACCTCAAATTACGAGCTTTCACACATTTTTCACGATAATCCGAGTTTCGTCGAATGCTGGTTTGTGGCACACCGGCACCCCCAAATGTTTTCCGTTGGTGCTCAAACTTTGCGTGACCATTTTATCTGACCCAAAGAACTTTCTATGTGATTTCCGAAGAATTTTATTCCGGGACCCCGGAATCCCGAAAAACTGTGTATTATACACTTCAATTTCAGCCGTTCGGAAGGTCGTACCGGAACCTGTTTCTTTTTCTCCCTGTTTTTCAATCACGCGTCCGATCTCATTTCAGGAATCAACCTGTTCGATTTCAGCCTCAAATTACGAGCTTTAACACATTTTTCACGATAATCCGAGTTTCGGCGAATGCTGGTTTGTGGCTCACCGACACCCCCAAATTTCTTCCGTTGGTGCTCAAACTTTGCGTGTCCGCTTTACCTGACCCGAGGAACTTTCTATGTGATTTATAGAGAATTTTATTCCGGGACCCCAGAATCCCAAAAAACCGTGTATTATATACACTTCAATTTCAGACGTTAGGAAGGTCGTACCGAAACCTGTTTCTTTCTCTCCCTATTTTTCAATCACGCGTCCGAGCTCATTTCAGGAATCAACCTGTTCGATTTCAGGAATCAACCTGTTCGATTTCAGCCTCAAATAACGATTTTAACACATTTTTCACTATAATCCGAGTTTCGGCGAATGCTGGTTTGTGGCACACCGGCACCCCCCAAATGTCGTCCGTTGGTGCTCAAACTTTGCATGGCCGCTTTATCTGACCCGAGGTACTTTCTATGTGACTTCCGGAGAATTTTATTCCGGGACCCGGGATCCCGAAAAACCGTGTATTATACACTTCAATTTCAGCCGTTCGGAAGGTCGTACCGGAACCTGTTTCTTTTTCTCCCAGTTTTTCAATCAGGCGTCCGATCTCATTTCAGGAATCAACCTGTTCGATTTCAGGAATCAACCTGTTCGATTTCAACCTCAAATTACGAGCTTTCACACATTTTTCACGATAATCCGAGTTTCGGCGAATGCTGGTTTGTGGCACACTGGTACCCCCAAATGTCTTCCGTTGGTGCTCAAACTTTGCGTGTTCGCTTTACCTGACCAGAGGAACTTTCTATGTGACTTATGGAGAATTTTATTCCGGGACCCCGGAATCCCGAAAAACCGTGTATTATACACTTCAATTTCAGACGTTAGGAAGGTCGTGCCGAAACCTGTTTCTTTTTCTCCCTATTTTTCAGTCACGCGTCCGAGCTCATTTCAGAAATCAACCTGTTCGATTTCGGGAATCAACCTGTTTGATTTCAGCCTCAAATAACGAGCTTTAACACATTTTTCACGATAATCCGAGTTTCGGCGAATGCTGGTTTGTGGCACACCGACACCCCTAAATATCTCCCGTTGGTGCTCAAACTTTGCGTGGCCGCTTTATCTGACCCGAGGAATTTACTATGTGATTTCCGGAGAATTTTATTTCGGGACCCCGGAATCCCGAAAAACCGTGTATTATACACTTCAATTTCTGCCGTTCGGAAGGTCGTACCGGAACCTGTTTATTTTTCTCCCTGTTTTTCAATCACGCGTCCGATCTCATTTCAGGAATCAACCTGTTCGATTTCAGGAATCAAGCTGTTCGTTTTCAGCCTCAAATAACGAGCTTTAACACATTTTTCATGATAATCCGAGAGTTTGGCGAATCTTCGATTTTGTGGCACACCGGCACCCTAAATGTCTTCCGTTTGTGCTCAAACGTTACGTTGCCGCTTTATCTGACCCGATGAACTTTCTATGTGACTTCCGGAGAATTTTATTCCGGTACCCCGGAATCCCGAAAAACCGTGTATTATATACACTTCAATTTCAGCTGTTCGGAAGGTCGTACCGGAACCTGTTTCTTTTTCTCTCTGTTTTTGAATCACGCGTCCAAGCTCATTTCAGGAATCAACATGTTCGATTTCAGGAATCAACCTGTTCGATTTCAGGAATCAACCTGTTCGATTTCAGCCTCAAATAACGAGCTTTAACACATTTTTCACGATAATCTGAGTTTCGGCGAATGCTGGTTTTTGGCACACCGGTACCCCCAAATGTTTTCCGTTGGTGGTCAAACTTTGCGTGTCCGCTTTACCTGACCAGAGGAACTTTCTATGTGACTTATGAAGAATTTTATTCCGAGACCCCGGAATCCCGAAAAACCGTGTATTATACACTTCAATTTCAGCCGTTCGGAAGGTCGTACCGGAACCTGTTTATTTTTCTCCCTGTTTTTCAATCACGCGTCCGAGCTCATTTCAGGAATCAACCTCTTCGATTTAAGGAATCAACCTGTTTGATTTCAGCCTCAAATAACGAGCTTTAACACATTTTCCACGATAATCCGAGTTTCGGCGAATGCTGGTTTGTGGCACACCGACACCCCTAAATATCTTCCGTTGGTGCTCAAACTTTGCGTGGCCGCTTTATCTGACCCGAGGTACTTTCTATGTGACTTCCGGAGAATTTTATTTCGGGACCCCGGAATCCCGAAAAACCGTGTATTATACACTTCAATTTCTGCCGTTCGGAAGGTCGTACCGGGAACCGGTTTATTTTTCTCCTGTTTTTCAATCACGCGTCCGAGCTCATTTCAGAATCAACCTGTTCGATTTCAGGTATCAACTGTTCGATTTCACCTCAAATAACGATTTTAACACATTTTTCACGATAATCCGAGTTTCGGCGAATACTGGTTTGTGGCACACCGGCACCCCCAAATGTCGTCCGTTGGTGCTCAAACTTTGCATGGCCGCTTTATCTGACCCGAGGTACTTTCTATGTGACTTCCGGAGACTTTTATTCCGGGAGCCCGGAATCCCGAAAAACCGTGTATTATACACTTCAATTTCAGCCGTTCAGAAGGTCGTACCGGAACCTATTTCATTTTCTCCCTGTTTTTCAATCACGCGTCCGATCTCATTTCAGGAATCAACCTGTTCGATTTCAGGAATCAAGCTGTTCGTTTTCAGCCTCAAATAACGAGCTTTAACACATTTTTCATGATAATCCGAGTTTCGGCGAATGCTGATTTGTGGCACACCGGCACCCTAAATGTCTTCCGTTTGTGCTCAAACGTTACGTGGCCGCTTTATCTGACCCGATGAACTTTCTATGTGACTTCCGGAGAATTTTATTCCGGTACCCCGGAATCCCGAAAAACCGTGTATTATATACACTTCAATTTCAGCTGTTCGGAAGGTCGTACCGGAACCTGTTTCCTTTTCTCTCTGTTTTTGAATCACGCGTCCAAGCTCATTTCAGGAATCAACATGTTCGATTTCAGGAATCAACCTGTTCGATTTCAGGAATCAACCTGTTCGATTTCAGCCTCAAATAACGAGCTTTAACACATTTTTTACGATAATCTGAGTTTCGGCGAATGCTGGTTTTTGGCACACCGGTACCCCCAAATGTTTTCCGTTGGTGCTCAAACTTTGCGTGGCTGCTTTATCTGACCCAAGGAACTTTATATGTGATTTCCGGAGAATTTTATTCCGAGACCCCGGAATCCCGAAAAACCGTGTATTATACACTTCAATTTCAGCCGTTCGGAAGGTCGTACCGGAACCTGTTTATTTTTCTCCCTGTTTTTCAATCACGCGTCCGAGCTCATTTCAGGAATCAACCTGTTCGATTTAAGGAATCAACCTGTTCGATTTCAGCCTCAAATAACGATTTTAACACATTTTTCACGATAATCCGAGTTTCGGCGAATGCTGGTTTGTGGCACACCGGCTCCCCCAAATATCTTCCGTTGGTGCTCAAACTTTGCGTGGCCTCTTTATCTGACCCGAGGTGCTTTCTATGTGACTTCCGGAGAATTTTATTCCGGGACCCTGGAATCCCGAAAAACCGTATATTACACTTCAATTTTTGCCGTTCGGAAGGTCGTACCGGAACCTGTTTCCTTTTCTCCCTGTTTTTCAATCACGCGTCCGATCTCAATTCAGGAATCAACCTGTTCGATTTCAGGAATCAACCTGTTCGATTTCAGCCTCAAATAACGATTTTAACACATTTTTCACGATAATCCGAATTTCGGCGAATGCTGGTTTGTGGCACACCGGCACCCCCAAATGTCTTCCGTTGGTGCTCAAACTTTGCGTGGCCGCTTTATTTGACCCGAGGTACTTTCTATGTGACTTCCGGAGAATTTTATCCCGGGACCCCGGAATCCTGAAAAACCGTTTATTACACTTCAATTTCAGCCGTTCGGAAGGTCGTACCGGAACCTGTTTCCTTTTCTCCCAGTTTTTCAATCACGCGTCCGATCTCATTTCAGGAATCAACCTGTTCGATTTCAGTAATCAACCTGTTCGATTTCAGCCTCAAATAACGAGCTTTAACACATTTTTCACGATAATCCGAGTTTCGGCGAATGCTGGTTTGTGGCACACCGGCACCCTCAAATGTCTTCCGTTGGTGCTCAAACTTTGCGTGGCCGATTTATCTGACTCGAGCAACTTTTTATGTGATTTCCGGAGAATTTTATTCCGTGACCCCAGAATCCCGAAAAACCGTGTATTATACACTTCAATTTCAGCCGTTCGGAAGGTCGTACCGGAACTTGTTTCCTTTTCTCCCTGTTTTTCAATCACGCATCCGATCTCATTTTAGGAATCAACCCGTTCGATTTCAGCCTCAAATAACGAGCTTTAACACATTTTTCATTATAATCCGAGTTTCGGCGAATGCTGATTTGTGGCACACCGGCACCCCAAATGTTTTCCGTTGGTGCTCAAACTTTACGTGGCCGCTTTATCTGACCCGAGGAACTTTCTATGTGACTTCCGGAGAATTTTATTCCGGGACTCCGGAATCCCGAAAAACCGTGTATACACTTCAATTTCAGCCGTAAGGAAGGTCGTACCGGAACCTGTTTCTTTTTCTCCCCATTTTTCAATCACGCGTCCGATCTCATTTAAGGAATCAACCTGTTCGATTTAAAGAATCAACCTGTTCGATTTCAGCCTCAAATTACGAGCTTTAACACATTTTTCACTATAATCCGAGTTTCGGCGAATGCTGGTTTGTGGCACACCGGCACCCCCAAATGTCTTCCGTTGGTGCTCAAACTTTGCGTGTCCGCTTTACCTGACCCGGAGAACTTTCTATGTGATTTATGGAGAATTTTATTCCGGGAACTACCCGGAAGCCCGAAAAACCGTGTATTTATACACTTCAATTTCAGACGTTAGGAAGGTCGTACCGAAACCTGTTTCTTTTTCTCCCTATTTTTCAATCACGCGTCCGAGCTCATTTCAGGAATCAACTTGTTCGATTTCGGGAATCAACCTGTTTGATTTCAGCCTCAAATAACGAGCTTTAACACATTTTTCACGATAATCCGAGTTTCGGCGAATGCTGGTTTGTGGCACACCGGCACCCCCAAATGTCTTCCGTTGGTGCTCAAACTTTGCGTGTCCGCTTTACGACCCGGGAACTTTCTATGTGATTTATGGAGAATTTTATTCGGGAACCCGGAAGTTCGAAAAACCGTGTATTTATACACTTCAATTTCAGACGTTAGGAAGGTCGTACCGAAACCTGTCTCTTTTTCTCCCTATTTTTCAATCACGCGTCCGAGCTCATTTCAGGAATCAACTTGTTCGATTTCGGGAATCAACCTGTTTGATTTCAGCCTCAAATAACGAGCTTTAACACATTTTTCACGATAATCCGAGTTTCGGCGAATGCTGGTTTGTGGCACACCGGCACCCCCAAATTTCTTCCGTTGGTGCTCAAACTTTGCGTGGCTGCTTTATCTGACCCGAGGAACTTTCTATGTGATTTCCTAAGAATTTTATTCGGGACCCCGGAATTCCCAAAAACCGTGTATTATACACTTCAATTTCAGCCGTTCGGAAGGTCGTACCGGAACATGTTTATTTTTCTCCCAGTTTTTCAATCACGCGCCCAAGCTCATTTCAGGAATCAACCTGTTCGATTTCGGGAATCAACCTGTTTGATTTCAGCCTCAAATAACGAGCTTTAACACATTTTTCACGATAATCCGAATTTCGGCGACTGCTGGTTTGTGGCACACCGGCACCCTCAAATGTCTTCCGTTGGTGCTCAAACTTTGCGTGGCCGCTTTACCTGACCCGAGGAACTTTCTATGTGATTTCCGGAGAATTTTATTCCGGGACCCCGGAATCCCGAAAAACCATGTATTATACACTTCAATTTTAGCCGTTAGGAAAGTCGTACCGGAACCTGTTTCTTTTTCTCCCTGTTTTTCAATCACGCGTCCGAGCTCATTTCAGGAATCAACCTGTTCGATTTCAGCCTCAAAAAACGAGCTTTAACACATTTTTCACGATAATCCGAGTTTCGGCGAATGCTGGTTTGTGGCACACCGGCACCCCCAAATGTCTTCCGTTGGTGCTCAAACTTTTTGTGGCCGCTTTATCTGACCCGAAGAACTTTCTATGTGATTTCCTGAGAATTTTATTCCGGGACCCCGAAATCCCGAAAAACCGTGTATTATACCTTTCAATTTCAGCCGTTCGGAAGGTCGTACCGGAACCTGTTTCTTTTTCTCCCAGTTTTTCAATCACGCGCCCAAGCTCATTTCAGGAATCAACCTGTTCGATTTCGGGAATCAACCTGTTTGATTTCAGCCTCAAATAACGAGCTTTAACACATTTTTCACGATAATCCGAATTTCGGCGACTGCTGGTTTGTGGCACACCGGCACCCTCAAATGTCTTCCGTTGGTGCTCAAACTTTGCGTGGCCGCTTTACCTGACCCGAGGAACTTTCTATGTGATTTCCGGAGAATTTTATTCCCGGACCCCGGAATCCCGAAAAACCATGTATTATACACTTCAATTTTAGCCGTTAGGAAAGTCGTACCGGAACCTGTTTCTTTTTCTCCCTGTTTTTCAATCACGCGTCCGAGCTCATTTCAGGAATCAACCTGTTCGATTTCAGCCTCAAAAAACGAGCTTTAACACATATTTCACGATAATCCGAGTTTCGGCGAATACTGGTTTGTGGCACACCGGCACCCCCAAATGTCTTCCGTTGGTGCTCAAACTTTGTGTGGCCGCTTTATCTGACCCGAAGAACTTTCTATGTGATTTCCTGAGAATTTTATTCCGGGACCCCGAAATCCCGAAAAACCGTGTATTATACCTTTCAATTTCAGCCGTTCGGAAGGTCGTACCGGAACCTGTTTCTTTTTCTCCATGTTTTTCAATCACGCGCCCGAGCTCATTTCAGGAATCAACCTGTTCGATTTCAAGAAACAACCTGTTCGATTTCAGCCTCAAATAACGAGTTTTAACACATTTTTCACAATAATCCGAGTTTCGGCGAATGTTGGTTTGTGCCACCCCCAAATGTCTTCCGTTGGTACTCAAACTTTGCGTGGCCCCTTTATCTGACCCGAGGAACTTGCTATGTGATTTCCGGAGAATTTTATTCCAGGACCCCGGAATCCCGAAAAACCGTGTATTATACACTTCAATTTCAGCCGCTCGGAAGGTCGTACTGGAACCTGTTTCTTTTTATCCCTGTTTTTCAATCACGCGTCCGAGCTCATTTCAGGAATCAACCTGTTCAATTTCAGGAATCAACCTATTCGATTTCAGGCTCAAATAACGAGCGTTAACACATTTTTCACGATAATCTGAGTTTCGGCGAATGTTGGTTTGTGGCACACCGGCACCCCCAAATGTATTCCGTTGGTGCTCAAACTTTGCGTGACCGCTTTATTTGACCCGATGAACTTTCTATGTGATTTCTGGAGAATTTTATTACGGGACCCCAGAATCCCGAAAAACCGTGTATTATACACTTCAATTTCAGCCGTTCGGAAGGTCGTACCGGAACCTGTTTCTTTTTCTCCCAGTTTTTCAATCACGCGTCTGAGCTTATTTCAGGAATCAACCTGTTCGATTTCAGCCTCAAATAACGAGCTTTAACACATTTTTCATGATAATCCGAGTTTCGGCGAATGCTGGTTTGTGGCACACCGACACTTCCAAATGTCTTCCGTTGATGCTCAAACTTTGCGTGGCCGCTTTATCTGACCCGAGGAACTTTCTGTGTGATTTCCGGAGAATTTTATTCCGGGACTCCGGAATCCCGAAAAACCGTGTATTATACACTTGAATTTCAGCCGTTCGGAAGGTCGTACCAGTACCTGTTTATTTTTTCTCCCTGTTTTTCAATCACGCGTCCGAGCTCATTTCAGGAATCAACCTGTTCGATTTCAGCCTCAAATAACGATCTTTAGCACATTTTTCACGATAATCCGAGTTTCGGCGAATGTTGCTTTGTGGCACACCGGCACCCCCAAATGTCTTCCGTTGGTGCTCAAACTTTGTGTGGACGCTTTATCTGACCCGAGGAACTTTCTATGTGATTTCCGGAAAATTTTATTCCGAGACCCCGGAATCCCGAAAAACCGTGTATTATACATTTGAATTTCAGCCGTTCGGAGGTCTTACCGGAACCTGTTTCTTTTTCTCCCTGTTTTTCAATCACGCGTCCGAGCTCATTTCAGGAATCAACCTGTTCGATTCCAGGAATCAACCTGTTCGATTTCAGCCTCAAATAACGAGCTTTAACACATTTTTCACGATAATCTGAGTTTCGGCGAATGCTGGTTTGTGACACACCGGCACCCCCAAATGTATTCCGTTGGTGCTCAAACTTTGCGTGGCCGCTTTATTTGACCCGAGGAACTTTCTATGTGATTTCTAGAGAGTTTTATTTCGGGACCCCGGAATCCCGAAAAACCGTGTATTATACACTTCAATTTCAGCCGTTCGGAAGGTCGTACCGGAACCTGTTTCTTTTTCTCCCAGTTTTTTAATCACGCGTCCGAGGTCATTTCAGGAATCAACCTGTTCGATTTCAGGAATCAACCTGTTCGATTTAAGCCACAAATAACGAGCTTTAACACATTTTTCACGATAATCCGAGTTTCGGCGAATGCTGGTTTGTGGCACCCCCAAATGTCTTCCATTGGGGCTCAAACTTTGCGTGGCCGCTTTATCTGACCCGAGGAACTTTCTATGTGATTTCCGGAAAATTTTATTCCGAGACCCCGGAATCCCGAAAAACCGTGTATTATACACTTCAATTTCAGCCGTTCGGAAGGTTGTACCGGAACCTGTTTCTTTTTCTCCCTGTTTTTCAATCACGCGTCTGAGCTTATTTCAGGAATCAACCTGTTCGATTTCAGGAATCAACCTGTTCGATTTCAGCCTCAAATAACGAGCTTTAACACATTTTTCATGATAATCCGAGTTTCGGCGAATGCTGGTTTGTGGCACACCGACACTTCCAAATGTCTTCCGTTGATGCTCAAACTTTGCGTGGCCGCTTTATCTGACCCGAGGAACTTTCTGTGTGATTTCCGGAGAATTTTATTCCGGGACTCCGGAATCCCGAAAAACCGTGTATTATACACTTGAATTTCAGCCGTTCGGAAGGTCGTACCAGTACCTGTTTATTTTTTCTCCCTGTTTTTCAATCACGCGTCCGAGCTCATTTCTGGAATCAACCTGTTCGATTTCAGCCTCAAATAACGATCTTTAGCACATTTTTCACGACAATCCGAGTTTCGGCGAATGTTGCTTTGTGGCACACCGGCACCCCCAAATGTCTTCCGTTGGTGCTCAAACTTTGTGTGGACGCTTTATCTGACCCGAGGAACTTTCTATGTGATTTCCGGAAAATTTTATTCCGAGACCCCGGAATCCCGAAAAACCGTGTATTATACATTTGAATTTCAGCCGTTCGGAGGTCTTACCGGAACCTGTTTCTTTTTCTCCCTATTTTTCAATCACGCGTCCGAGCTCATTTCAGGAATCAACCTGTTCGATTCCAGGAATCAACTTTGTTCGATTTGACCTCAAATAACGAGCTTTAACACATTTTTCACGATAATCTGAGTTTCGGCGAATGCTGGTTTGTGGCACACCGGCACCCCCAAATGTATTCCGTTGGTGCTCAAACTTTGCGTGGCCGCTTTATTTGACCCGAGGAACTTTCTATGTGATTTCTAGAGAGTTTTATTTCGGGACCCCGAAATCCCGAAAAACCGTGTATTATACACTTCAATTTCAGCCGTTCGGAAGGTCGTACCGGAACATGTTTCTTTTTCTCCCAGTTTTTCAATCACGCGTCCGAGCTCATTTCAGGAATCAACCTGTTCGATTTCAGGAATCAACCTGTTCGATTTCAGGAATCAACCTGTTCAATTTCAGCCTCAATTAACGAGCTTTAACACATTTTTCACGATAATCCGAGTTTCGGCGAATGCTGGTTTGTGGCACACCGGCACCCCCAAATGTCTGCCGTTGGTGCTCAAACTTTGCGTGGCCGCTTTATCTGACCCGAGGAACTTTCTATGTGATTTCCGGAGAATTTTATTCCGGGACCCCGGAATCCCGAAAAACCGTGTATTATACACTTCAATTTTAGTCGTTCGGAAGGTCGTACCGGAACCTGTTTCTTTTTCTCCCTGTTTTTCAATCACGCGTCCGAGCTCATATCAGGAATCAACCTGTTCGATTTCAGCCTCAAATAACGAGGTTTAACACATTACTGCCGTTATTAATATTTTACTCCCGTTATTAATATTTTGAGACAAATTCACTACTCCCGTTTCTTTTTCTCCCTGTTTTGAGACAAATTCACTACTCCCGTTATTAATATTTTACTCTTATTAATGAAACAATAGTAATAACATTTCACTACTTGCCCGTAATCATTGTTACTTTCACTACTCTCGCCGTAATTATTGTTACTGTCAATACTGCCGCATTAATATTGAAAATTTCACTACTCCCGCCGTAATTATTGTTACTTTCATTATTGCTGCATTAATATTGATTATTTCACTACTCCTGTTGTTGTTTCTACCGTTCTCACTAATCTCGTTGATAATATTGTTACTTTTACTATTCAAATGAGTGATTATTATCATATAACTATATCCAATGTTACTACAATTATTTTATTTACTGACGAAATTACTTTTACTACTTAGACATGCAATTGTAAGAGGATTATATATTTATATAAATATATTACATATATGCATTAAATCATATCGAAAGAATTATGCAATATTATATATTATGGAATCTAACTTGAATTATTTATAACCTACTTATTATATTTTTGTATGTTAAATAATTAACATCTCTATACATCTAATAAACTATAAAGTTTAATAAAATTGCATAGATTTTCAATTTAATATATAATTTTATGATGATTGTTAGGGATAAAAAATGCTATTTATCAATACCAACGTGGCATCAAGTTGACAGGAAAAAGTAGTAAGAGGGTAGACACGTGGAACGCATTGGATGGTAGAAAGGGGGAGAGAAGGATAGCTGAGGTGGCACATTGTGGACCGCTGGATTAAATAAAGAACAAACACAACATAGCCCAAAGGAGAAAAGTCCACGCGTGAGAAAGAATAAAAGACCCAGTCAACTAACAAACTCCTACTTTGCAGCAAGTTGACCCGATATTCCGCAACAGAAGCAGAAGCAGCTTTCAAACCCTAGGTTTTGACTTCAACAGCTATAAAAGCAAGGGCAAAGCAACGTACAAAAGGCATTCACAAGTATCATCAAGCAGCAACTCCACCCAAAAAATCACTAGCAATTGACGATAATTATCCAGCAACATTATACTTGTATTTCCTTACTTGTTCATAAAATCTCGATTATAGTGCAATAATTGGCGGGATTCCGACTCCCCCCGCGGTTGTTCCCACACCGGGTTTTCCGCGTCACCAAAAATCCTCCGTGTCCTTTTCCTCGTTTATCTTTATTTCGTCGTTCCTCTCGTTCGTACTTTAAACGTAATTGGCATTAAGAATAATCACTATCACTCACATAATTAATTCATAACCGGTAAATTTTTACCAAAACAGTTTGGCGCCCACCGTGGGGCATAGTGATCATTTTCTATAGCCAAGTCTCGCAAAACCGAACCAGCCATCGCAATGTCTGGAACCAGCCTGAATCCTTCCAGCAGCCAGAGTATGTCAGCCCTGTCCTCTGCAGCAGGTCTCACTTCTGCATCTGCAGGATCAGTCAGTGCATCCCCGGCATCCAGCCAAATGATCATTGCCAGCATGTCGACCAGAGCCATGCCCCAGCCTCAGAAACCACCGCAGATCCCCAAGGCAACGGGTGCATCCAGTCAGTCCAAATCCAGCAGGGAAAGCAGCCCCAGCAGAGGAGGCGAAGCAGCAGCCAGAAGCCCGACCCAGGCAAGCTCAGGCGCAGAAGTTCTCCGAAGCAGAGGATCTCCAGCACTCGATCCGATGCAGGTGATGATTCAGGGGATGGACATTCTGCGTCGGGCCGTTGAGGATCTGAGGAAAGACAACCTGAATATGATGGCTCAAATCGTGACGGCAGTCCAGTCCAAACCAGCATCAGCACCAGAGGTTCCAGCCAGAACCAGCGGTGGAGGATCGGGTCGACCAATCCCGTCAGAACTAGTTACCAGGCTGGATCTTGCAGGGGTAGCACCCAGCGAACCAATCGAGCCAAGAGGATTGGGATGTCTGTCATTCGATAATCCACCCATCTGCGCAGCAGACAAGTGTAACGCTTTGTTTAGCACCCCTTCTGGATCTGACCCTCCACCCTTTTCAGGTACCCCCACACACCAGACACCAGGATGGCAATCTGGATCTGTTCCCAATGCAGCAATTCCATCCTGCAACCAGTTCACCAGTGGAGCCTGGATCGGAGAATTACAGCAGACACCAGGATGGCAGCCTGGATCCATAATCAATGCAACACCAGTAACCAGTCACCCAGCACCAGGCCAACTTTCTGGAGCGCCCTGGCTAGGAGGTACACCTTGGTTCCTTCCCCTTTGTTTCTAACGCTCTTGCGGGAGAGCGGGTAACTCATTTGGAGCAAACAATACCAGGAGCTGAGAGAGCTAATGTATAGGATACCAGGCGTAGCCCGCCTGCTGGAGAAAGCAGCCAAAGATAGCTAAGCAGACTCACCTTTCGTGGATGACATAGCTCTAATCGGTGTTCCTAAAGGATGTGTGCCGCCAGCTATGACACTCTATGACGGGACCACGGATCCACTTGACCATATCAACCACTACAAGCAGAAAATGATGGTGATAACCGCAATTGGATCTCTAAAGGAAGTTTGCATGTGCAAAGGTTTCGGATCAACACTGTCAGGAGCAGCCCTGCAGTGGTTCGTCGGCTTACCGAACAAGAGCATATCCAGCTTCGCCGACCTAGTCAATGCCTTCAATCAGCAGTTCGCCAGCAGCAGAAAGCCAGAGAAGCAGACTAGTGATCTCTACCGGCTAGTGCAAGGATTTGAGGAGTCCACCCGTGATTACTTAAACTGGTTCAACAAAGAGAAGGTGTCAATTCTGAGGTGTGATATAGCAACCGCTATACAAGCCTTCCGCCGAGGGCTACACCAGGATTCACAGCTATACAAGGAACTAACCATGCATCCATGCACTACCTTTGAGGAGGTGCAATCGAAGGCGATTGCTGTCATGAGGCTAGAAGAAGACCCTGCACCAGTAAGAGGCACTTATGATTCAGATCCAGTATCCAGAAAGGCTCCGGTAGAGAAGAAGAGCGAAAGATCCAAACCCTACAGCAGGAGCGTGAATAAAGTTTCTGGAAATGCAGAAGGAAAATCCGAAGCAGATCTGCCTCCGAAAGTAAGTGAGTATGGTTTCACTACCAATCTTGCAGGATTATTCAAAGCCTTGAAAGAGCTGGGACGCAGAGTCAGATGGCCGAAACTTCCGAAGGAAAACAGCGAGAGACACAGGCAAAAAGTGCGAGTTCCATGGCAGCAACACTCACAACACCGATGAATGCCATTCCCTCAGAAAGGAAGTTAAATTCCACTACGACCAAGGAAACCTGGATCATCTCCTACCCAGAAATACAACGAGAATAAATTCCGCGGACCAGGTTCTGCCCTCCCCTCCTCCTCATTGTTCTAGAACTGTGAATGTCATTACAGGTGGATCGGAGCTGTGTGGGCTAACCTACTCAGCAGCTAAGAGGCACGCGACCAGGGCTAAGGGAGACAGACCAGAGAGCTCCTGCAGGGTTAACCACCAGAATCTGCCATCAGTCACCTTCGACGAAACAGACGCAGGATCCACTCCTGAACAGCACCACGACGCTCTAATCATCACGCTTCCCATAGGAAATTGCAAGGTGAAAAAGATCCTGGTGGATACCGGAAGCTCCGTCAACTTGATCATGATGGAAACACTCAAAGGAATGGGATTCACCGAGAAAGATCTAGCAAAGAAGGCAGTTCCCTTGGTTGGTTTCAGCGGCGAAACAAAGCACTCCCTAGGAGAAATCATCATCCCAACCTACGCCGGAGGTGTAAATAAACAGGTAAGGTATTTGGTTATTGATGGGCCCTCTACTTACAATGTAATCCTTGGCAGGCCCTGGATCCATGAGATGAAAGCAATCCCCTCAACGTACCACCAATGCCTGAAGTTTCCAACACCTTGGGGGGTGCAAGAAATACGTGGGGACCGGGGAAGAAGCTAAGGATTGCTACAAGGTGGCTCGGAAGCCGACAACGGGTTCGCCCGCATAGCAATTCAGAGCCAACGCATCCGGGACGAGTACATTGAACCTCGGCAGTGTAACTAGACGAAGTCATCTGGACTCATTTGCATCCGAACGAACTGTTCTCATTGGATCTGAATGCAGAGGTAAGATTCGTGAGGAACTCGTTCGATTGTTGAGAACTAACATAGATTGCTTTGCTTGGTCACATGATGATATGATAGGGATAGACCCAAGTGTGATAAGTCACAAGCTAAGCGTGGATCCAAGCTATAAACCTGTGCAACAGAAGAGAAGAAAGTTTGTTTCTGAAAGAAACCAGGTCATAAATCAGGAAGTAGATAACCTGCTTGCTGCAGGAAAGATTCGTGAAGTAAAGTACCCAGAATGGCTGTCTAATGTGGTAGTGGTCCCGAAGAAGAATGGCAAGTGGAGGGTCTGCGTCGATTTCACGGATTTAAACAAAGCTTGCCCAAAGGATCCATTCCCCCTACCACACATAGACGCCATGGTGGATGCTACTGCGGGCCACGAGATGCTGACATTCCTGGATGCCTGGAGCGGATATAACCAGATAAAGATGCACCCCAGTGACCAGGAAAAGACAGCATTCAGATCCGAGAGAGGTATCTATTGTTATAATGTCATGCCTTTTGGACTGAAAAATGCAGGATCTACCTATCAGAGGCTGGTAAACATGATGTTTAAAGAACAAATAGGCAAAACTATGGAAGTATATATAGACGATATGGTCGTCAAATCGAAGCAGAGCTTCACAACACCAAAGAAGACTGGAAGAAACTTTCAATACCCTCGGGAAATACCAAATGAAGTCGAATCCTACGAAGTGCACCTTCGGAGTATCCGGTGGAAAGTTCTAGGGTACATGGTGACCCGAGAGGGGAATAGAGAGGCCAGACCGAGCAAATAAGAGCAATCCTGCGGTGGAGTCACCGCGAGAAACCAAAAAGACGTCCAGCGCTGATTTGGAAGAGTGGCGGCCCTAAACAGATTCATATCCAGATCCTCGGACAGATGCAGACTATTCTATGATATACTCAGGAAAAGCCAAAAATTTGAATGGACGGACGACCACGAAAAAGCATTTCAGGAGCTGAAACGTTATCTCAGCACCCCGCCTCTCCTGTCGAAACCAGAGCCAGGAGAACCACTGTTCCTATATTTGTCAGTCACAGAAGCAGATGTCAGTGCAGTGCTAGTGCGAGAGCAGGAAGGATCACAGCATCCGGTATACTACATCAGTAAGTCTCTACTTTCGGCAGAGACCAGGTACACATCACTAGAAAAACTTGTCCTTGCACTAGTTACCGCATCCTATAAACTGCGTCCCTACTTCGAGTCTCATACTATTTCTGTGATAACTAATTATCCTCCTAAAACTATCATGAGAAAACCAGAATTGTCAGGACGAATGGCTAAATGGTCCGTACATTTGAGCGGGTATGATTTGAAATTTGAACCACGTACGGCCATAAAGTCTCAGGCTCTGGCAGACTTTTGTGTCGACTTACGCCCAAAGCCTCCGGACCCAGGCCGAACAGGATATCACGAATACGGAAGAAGACAAAGGAGAACAAGTATGGGAGCTACATGTGGACGGAGCCTCAAACGCCAAAGGAGCGGGAGTAGGGTGGTCCTCAAATCACCCAGGGAGACCTCATAGTCCAGGCCGTACGATGTGAATTCAAAGCCACAAACAACGAAGCAGAATATGAGGCACTAATCTGGGTCCGAAGCGCTCTGGATCCGAAAATCAGACACCTTCAGGTTTGCAGTGATTCTAAGCTTATAGTTAACCATGTAAATGACTACTATGAAGCCAGGGATCCCAGGATGATGGCATATTTAGATATAGCAAATGAGCTGAAAGTCAAGTTTGTCACATTCAACATCAAGCAAATCCCCAGGGAGCAGAACGCAGAAGCAGACGCACTAGCCACCCTGGGGGCAACCTTCAAGACAGGAACTATCTCCACGATACCAATTGTCCACGTGCTGGAGCCAGCAACACTAAAATCTCAGCAGGAAGCAGAAAAAGTGTGCAGCACCAGCAGTGAAGAAAATACTCCAGACTGGAGAAAACCCTACCTAGACTGGCTGCAGAATGACGTCCTACCAGCAGATAAAAAGGAGGTAAGGGGCTTTAAAATGAAATCATCCAGATTCCTACTAATCGATAATATTCTTTTCAGGAAATCCCACGCTGGACCCTACCTCAGGTGCCTGGATCGGGAAGAGTCTCAGGCTGTTTTGCATGCTATCCACAGTGGAGAATGTGGAAACCATGCAGGGGGAAGGAGCCTGTCCAACAAGGCACTGAGGCAGGGATATTCTGGCCCACAATGCGCAAAGATGCCATGGAATTCGCAAAAAGATGCGACGCTTGCCAGAGACACGCCCATGTTAGCCACCAGCCAGCAGAGCCTCTACACCAGGTTATTTCACCATGGCCTTTCATGAAATGGGGGATGGATATCGTGGGACCATTACCCAGAGCACCAGGAAACAAAGTCTACATGCTCGCCATGACGGATTACTTTTCCAAATGGATAGAAGCAGAATCATCCTCCCAGGTTACAGAAACCCAGGTGATATCTTTCATTAAACGCAATATCATATGCAGGTTTGGCATTCCATCTGAAATTATATGTGATAATGGGTCCCAATTCATTGGAAATAAGACAGAAGCTTTTTGTGCTAGGTGGAATATCTCGTTACGTAAATCTACTCCCGGGAACCCCAATCCAACGGACAAGTTTGAATCCAAGAATAAGATTATCATTGAAAACTTGAAAAAGAAACTAGAGGAGATTGGGGGCAAATGGGCAGAAGAGCTACCTCTGGTTCTCTGGGCCGACAGAACCACACCAAAGGTTGCAACGGGGCAAACCCCCTTTAGCCTGGTGTTTGGAGCAGAAGCAGTCATCCCATCTGAAGTCAGGGTCCCAACCCACAGATATGGATGCATCACAGAAGATCGGAACCAGGTGGAAATGGCAAGCAGCCTGGACACGATAGATGAACTCAGAACCAGCGCCCAGATCAGGATGGCTTCCTACCGACAGACTGTGGCTAAAAGCTACAACAAGAACGTAAAAGTAAGAACTCTGCAGGTGGGAGATCTGGTCCTAAGGAAAGTCTTCCAAAATACCAAGAACCAGCAAGCAGGGAAATTTGCCTACAACTGGGAGGGGCCATACCAAGTAGAAAGCACAGTTGGAAATGGAGCCTACCGAATCATGACTATGGAAGGGCAAATGGTTCCCAGATCCTGGAATATCACCCACTTAAAAAAATATTTTATTTAAAGTCACCAGCAAGGTCAACAACCGGGTACTCAGCCTACCAGATACAGCCCAGCCAGGTTCTAAATATTGCCTTACATATTTTCTGGCTCTGAATATTTTTCTGTCTCTGAATACTTTTATGCCTCCAAAAATTCTTCTAGCCCTAAAAGATATTTTCCTGCTTCTGATATATTTTTCTATTTTTTATATATTTCTCTGGGTCTAGATATCTCTTGAGTCTGAATGTTTCTGGCTCTAAAAAACGTTATTTTTGAATCCAACATTTCTGGTTCTAAAAGCCTTGCTCGTATTTTAAATCCTAACAAGCTTTAAATTGCAAAACCACCGTGAATAATTTAAAATATTTTCAAGTAAGCCAAGGAAATAAAATGCAAACTAATCTGGCAGAGCCTGTATTCACTACAGAAGGCGTGTGTCCGTGGCTAAGCACGTACAACCGGGACAACCAGCCTCCCGCGATGCATTAGCACCCACGCAAGCCTGGCTCCTCTGGACGAGTGTGCATACTAGACCCCTTAGCCAGCAATCTAACAGCGATGGCCAAACCAACGACGTGCATGCACAAATCAAAGCACCAGAAACGGTACGAAACAAAAAGATAACCAGTAGGAAAAATACTTAAGTCGCAAAGCAAAATATGCCTGGCACCAGAGCCAGACCAAAAGTACATAAACTGTTCAAAATAAAGATGTTATGCCCCGTAGGGCCAAAAACTAACTAAGCATAGCATAAGTCTTTCAGATGCAGAAAAATACTAATCTACGTCAATGTGCACCACAGCTTCAGAAGCAGATGCCTGAGCATCAGGAGCAGGAGAATTGACCTCCTCCTCAGCGCCTGGATCATCAGCAGGAACAGTACCAGGCTCCACCAAGCCAGCCAAGATATCCAAATTCAGACCATCAGGAAAAGTAGCAGCAAGCCTCCCCTCTTCAGCTCCTAAGTCCCAGGCCGAATGCTCTCCCTTCTGGAACACCTTTATACAGTCAATCTTCGTTTCCAAAGCAGCATAAGACAAAGCATCCACCAGAGTCCTTTTCAACTCCTGCACCTCAGAAACCTTCTCCTCCTGAATCCGGGCAGCACGGGCTTCTGCATCAGAAGCACGTTTCTCCACCTCTGAAGCACGCCTTTCAGCATCAGCAGCCTTCTCCTTAGCATCAGCAGCCTCCTTCTTAGCATCAGCAGCCTCCTTCTCAGAATCAGCAGCTTTCTTCTCAGCATCAGCAATTCTCTTCTCAGCACCAGAAATCCGCCCCTCAAAGAAGAGAAAGCGTTTCGCAAGTGCGCCACGAGTGGCCTCCTCCAACAGCAAATCCTGGGACTTGTTTAGATCAGCCTGAGTTTTCAGCCTATCCTCATTGGCCTTCTTCGCCAGCTTCCGGAGTTTCGCATTCTCTGCTACCAGGAGAGGCACCTTCTCCCGAGATACTGGGGCCATCGAAAGGACCTGGTGGACCGAGAACCACGAACTCGGCAAAAAAAAAAAAAAAAAAAAAAAAAAAAAAAAAAAATGCTCGTTTACCTCAAAAGAATGCTCAGTAGCACGATCCACCAAGTCAGGCAAAGAATTGCAATCCAGCGCCGACCTAGGAGCTGGAAGAAGCATCTGGTTCATTAAGTCCAAACTACTCGTAGACTTAGACCTACCAAAATCATCTGGAAGTGAAAAAACAATAACCCCCGGAGCAGATTTGGAACCGAGGAAGCGGGAGTAGTTCGGAACGAAGCGACCCCCGAAGCGGGATTTACGGAACCGAAGCGACCCTAGAAGCAGGAGAGCGACTCGAAGCGCGGGGATAGCACCAGAGGCCGGGATGGGTCCAGACGCTGGAATCGTACCGAGACGCGAGCATAGCGGGCGAGCGTAAATGACTTTGGAAACTAGAGCATCTCCAGAAGCAGACAATCCATGCCCAGGTAATGGAGGCCTCACAGCCAGAGGCGTAGCTTCAATAGGAGTCTGCTCCTTAGCCCGTTCCGCAGCAGCATACCTTCTTTTGGGACGAGGTCCATAACCGGGGGCGGGAGTAGACTTTCTCTTCTCAGCAGGCTTGGGGACAGCCGTAACCTGCTCTTGCACTCTCTGAGCCAAAACATCTTGCAGTGAAATTCTAGATTTTGCAGAACCTGGAAGCAGCAAATATTAAGTCAGAACCAGATATACGAAGAATCCAGAAATAGAACCAAGTCAAAAAAGGAAAGAACAACGCACTAGTCGACATTGAATCTTTTTCTTCAGCAGCTGTTTTCTTCACCGCAGCAGCAGAATCCTGGATCAGATTGGGAAAGGTCCTATTTTCTGGAGGTGGACTGAATAACTTGGAAAGCGAGGCAGTCTTGTCAGGAGACAAAGGCAAGGGGCACAGACCTACACAATAAACCAAGTAAGGAAATATGAGCATCAAAGGAAAATACACAGGAATAAGGGCATGCAAGTACCGTGCGTTGATCGCCAGACACTGACAATGTAGTCAGTAGGAGCAGGAAGAGTATCAATTTTCACGAAAATAAAGCGGGAAAACCACTTGCTATCATCCGGCTTCACGGGGAAGATGATGCAATTCTTCTCCCCGTCTCGAACCCGAATGGTAACTTGACCCCGAGCAAGGGACCTAACCGAGAACAAGTGTGCAAGGTCCGGAAGACCGATTTCATAACCAAAACGATTATTCATAGCATCAATCGCAAGCAAGGTCCGCCAAGTGTATGGGGCCACTTGGCAAATAGCCAACTGATTCAAGTTCAGATACTCTTGAACCAAAGGAGGGAAAGGAAATCGCAGACCCAGACGAAAGGCATATTCATACAAGCAAATCCACCCTACCCTCACTGAGTCGGCCTTCTGGCCAGGAGTCGGAATGTGGAACACCACATCATCAGAGAAACCAAAGGTTTTCTTGATGAGATCAAAGTCCTCGGAGGTGAAGTCGGAGTCACAAGAATGTTTGGCGGAAAGGACGCCGCCGGAGAGGAAAGCATCGGACGGCGTTACCGGATCCGAGGCCGAGGTCGAAGAGGCCGATCTTTGTGACATAGTATGCAAAGAAATAAAAGAAAGTGAAGGTGAAGACGAGGTACTTGTGAAACAAAGCAACCGGCGGAGAAGATGGAAAGTGATTGATGGTGATAGGAAGTAAGAAGTAATAATAGAGGGAGTTGGGGAATATAAAAAGAGGGAGGATACCGAGGGAGTGGCGTGAGAGGAAGAGTTTGAGGGCAAGTGGGGAAGTTAATGGGCGGTTGGGAAGAATTAAGTGAGGGAAGTTGTAGAAACCAAGATAACTGCTAAAGCTTCGTCAGTTCTCCGCGTCGCAACTGAAATTCCCGCCTAAAAAGTATTTGAGACGGAAATTTGGGGGCAATTGTTAGGGATAAAAAATGCTATTTATCAATACCAACGTGGCATCAAGTTGACAGGAAAAAGTAGTAAGAGGGTAGACACGTGGAACGCATTGGATGGTAGAAAGGGGGAGAGAAGGATAGCTGAGGTGGCACATTGTGGACCGCTGGATTAAATAAAGAACAAACACAACATAGCCCAAAGGAGAAAAGCCCACGCGTGAGAAAGAATAAAAGACCCAGTCAACTAACAAACTCCTACTTTGCAGCAAGTTGACCCGATATTCCGCAACAGAAGCAGAAGCAGCTTTCAAACCCTAGGTTTTGACTTCAACAGCTATAAAAGCAAGGGCAAAGCAACGTACAAAAGGCATTCACAAGTATCATCAAGCAGCAACTCCACCCAAAAAATCACTAGCAATTGACGATAATTATCCAGCAACATTATACTTGTATTTCCTTACTTGTTCATAAAATCTCGATTATAGTGCAATAATTGGCGGGATTCCGACTCCCCCCGCGGTTGTTCCCACACCGGGTTTTCCGCGTCACCAAAAATCCTCCGTGTCCTTTTCCTCGTTTATCTTTATTTCGTCGTTCCTTTCGTTCGTACTTTAAACGTAATTGGCATTAAGAATAATCACTATCACTCACATAATTAATTCATAACCGGTAAATTTTTACCAAAACAATGATAATAATTAATACCATAAATCATAAGTGTGCATGTTTATACTAATTAATTATTTTATTTTAAGGAAATTGACATCTTCTAGTCTTCCATAAATATTTAGGAAAATTACCAGGCATCTTCTTTTTTTCGTATCCTTGAAATTGACCATCTTAATTAATTATTTTATTTTAAGAAATTGACCATCTTAATTAATTATTTTATTTTAAGTAAATTGACCATGTTTAGGAAAATTATCAAGCTTCTATATAATTTAATTTTAACCCAAACTATATAATATTTGCATTGAGATCCCTTAATTGAGTCCATCACACGGTGCTATTGATTTAAAACTATATTGTATAATTAACTTGTATAACTTTCTTTAATTACATTGAAGTCCCTTGGTTTCTAGAATTAATATATAGTATTGATAAGATGATAGTTGATCTCAAAATGGAGATCTTATAATATTTCTTTAAATTTGTTATTAAGCGTATATTGTTGTGAAATTTTACTATTATACTTTTCCGATCAACCTATTTGAATTTGTATTTTTGTATTCATGAGTATAATCATCTCTAACATATATTTTTCTTTTTCATTTCATATGAACTATTATCAAGGCATGTACTAAAAGGAAGCGTACTAAAAGGAAGCGAAAGTGAACCTTCAAATAAATATTAAATAGTATGGTTTCTAAATTCTAATCCATATATTTTTAAGTTTATGTGTTTTTTTTTTCAAAACCGGAACAAATTATTTTATAGTCTTTAATACTATTTTTATTTTTATATAGGACGAACAAGAGATGGATCAAATTCTTAAAATAGTAATAAGGAACTTAAAAAAATTTATGAACCTTTTAGAATTCGAATTTAGGGAATATAGTTTTTAAGATTATTGAGTAATTGAAATGAAAATTTAATTCGTAATACGTGGAGTAGTTACCAACCATACCGTTGAATCGTATCTAATATTTTTCTATCGATATAATAAATGTTTTTCGGATGTAATAATATTTGAAGCATGCACGTGGTGATAAAACTTCAAAGATATTTCTATGGGAGGGTTGATGGAGAGGTCTGGAAATAATTTCGAGATGACTATACTGAGGTATTAAGTTTACCACCTTATAAGGCGTCATTGAAGATTTTTCGATACGGAAATTATTATATACGGATGGTTTCAACTTTTAATATTTAAAAAACTCACTTTATTATATTGTGGAGTAAAACACATGTATATATAATGAGTCGTCTTTGTCATTGCTACGTTGTCAAGTTTCTCAAAATTAGTAGCTATTATATTGTCACATGCAGGATTCGATTTAAAAAAATAAACCAAAGTTGTCAAAGAAATAAGTTATTAACTAACTAATTTCTATGTATTTCAAGACTGTATATTTTTAAATGAATCAACAACTAGTTGCTCGAACAAATATTAACTATACGATAAAAATATCAAAACTAAAACAGATAAACCCGTGAATTTCACGGGTCACAAACCTAATTAACATATAATTACGAACAAGAAAAACAACAATAATTAATTACAATCAAATACTTGAGTATCAACAATCATATTTTAACAACTTTAATCTTCCAAGAAATATTGTAATAATTAGACTAAATATGGAGAATTGTTAACTGAGGTCATCATCTTTGCATCTCTCTTGCACCTCTTTGTTACCGGCGCACAAAACCTTATGATTAAACGTCGGGCCTTCGCTTCTTCCAACCTTTTACGTCGAGATGACTCTTCATCGTCTTTCTTCTTTTGTTCTTCATGATCTCGAACTTTTTCAAGAACCCGTCTTACATCTCTTTTCATGTATTCTCCATCTCCATTATTATCTTCATAAAACATTTGATGTATCATACTCAATGTACTCAAAACCCTCTTAAGCTCATCATCCGTTGTAATTATCTCATTAATATTATCAACTTCCCTTTTTCTTTTCTCGTCTTCAAAGAAACAATAAGGAGCAATCTTGATAACATTAGCCCTACAAGATTCCTCCCAAACATCTTCCTTATCATCAACGATCAAAACGACACGTCTATCCGATAACACAATATCAAGTCCTTTCTGCCCCTCATGAGTACAATCCTCCCTACTAATAATCTTCTTCCAAAACATGGACCGACCATCTTGTTTCGATCCAAGAGCTAGCAAATCCGCCATAGTATGAGCATAGTCACGTGTCCCCATAGTATAGATAGACAACTCAAACATGTCACTTGCTTTCTTGAGGAACTCACGTACACCCGGCCGTAACTTGACTAATTTTGATCCATCTTCAACCTTGTGTAGCTCGCACGAGTCGTTCCTAACTCGTCGCTTGTCTTCTAACGTGAGTTTTTTCGTTCTTTTTGCATGGAGGAGGGTGTTATCCAAGTCGAGAATCAAATTCAACTTCTTTTGCCCTAGGACGGATTGTGAGTCTTGATCTCGAAGCTGGTCCATCTTGGAAAGAATTTTGGTCATATTAACTCGAATTCTGAGACGAGAACACTTTTGCTCTTGCATGGCTTCTGATTGTTTCATCATCATTACGTACAAAGTTATTATGAATGTAATACAATGTTTGTGATTGTGATTGTGAAGTAGGGTTTTGGGATTAAAAGCAAAAAAGTGAAGGTAGTTTTTGTAATATTTTTAATTGAGAAAGGATTAATTCATTTTTATATATATATATACATATTATGTAAGGAAGTCGAATAGAAGTCATATTAGGATTTATGTAGTAATTTGTTGTTAGTAGGTTTAAAATTGTTTAGCTTGCTACTAACGCACCGTCGGTAGCAAGTAAGTCTGAAATTTCCCAATGCAAATTAAAAATTAACCGAACTAATTAAATAAATAACTAACATTAGGATAATGATATAAGGAAGTTAGCTGGAAAAAAAATAAACGGTTTTTTGTTTACAATTACAATCACACGATGATAATTGTTAAATGTCACGAATGATTGATTGGTCCCTAAAGTGATGTACTCGTATTTTATTACTGAGTGACAAATGAAATGAATATCTATACGTAATAGATACAGTCATACAAAATTAGTAAGTCTGAAATTTCCCAATGCAAATTAAAAATTAACCGAACTAATTAAGTAACTAACATTAGGACAATGTTATAAGGAAACTAGCTGGAAAAAAAAAACGGTTTTTTGTTTACAATTACAATCACACGATGATAATTGTTAAATGTCACGAATGATTGATTGGTCCCTAAAGTGATGTACTCGTATTTTATTACTGAGTGACAAATAAAATGAATATCTATACGTAATAGATATGGTCATACAAAATTACGAAGTATAATCGGAAAAAAACGAAGATCATTTATCAATTATATTTTCACATGCAACATAAACAAATAATATGTTAACTAAATTATTATTATAATATGTTTAAAGCTTTTTTAGTAACCTGAAATTATTTTTTCAGTTTTTTATTCTTATATAAAACTTTATTAACTTTTTTTAATGTTTTAGAATCCCCCTACTACTAAGAGAATAAAAATTCTCTTAGTTTCCCTCCAAAAAATATCTAGCTAAATAAGGTTTAAACGGAGGATAATTGGCGAACCGGGTTTTTTGGGAGACCAACTTTGTGGGTTTTTTCGGCTTGTTTAGGTTTATCCCATCATAGTCCATTTTTTTATCTTTTCCGGCCCAAAATGTGTTCAGGAATCAGGATCATCATCAATTAACGGCTAAAACCCATGGTTTACTGTAATCCAATATTCCTTGCTGAGGCGTGGTTTGGTTGGTCGTATTTTTCACATACGAATTTTACTCTTTTGTATTTTTTTTACACTTTTACCTTTGTCACTTTACCTGTCTTTGCCATAGGCAGAAATGCAGGAGCATTGAGACATTGTGGTCGTATAACAATATAACATCGGATAACAATACCGTTAATATATTTGGAGAAGATTGTTGTACTGGTCAAGTAATTAATGTGCAACCATAATAATTTAGGCCGAGTTATATTGAATAGAGCAAATACAGATTTAGATCTAATAGGGTTGGGTTATTTAAGTTGGGTCATTTGGAGTTTGGACCACTAGTCAATATTACCAGATCTTGATCCAACTAGGTGCCCTTCTCTCGTGGATAGACCTGTGAAGTTCTGACTTGAACCGAAAACCCGACTTGACTTGACCTGTTTTTCCTTGGTCAAGACCCGAAATTCTTAGTGTCATCATACATTCATACCCAAACTCAATACAACAATGAATGACAAAATTGGATCGACCACACCGTAGAGACCATTAACTGGACCGTAAATTATATGCTTAAAGAAATTTGACGAGTATTGGACAATGGTAGATAAATCTTCCAACGCCTTGAAATGGCCTCTCCGATCAGAAAAGATTACAGAGGCTAATATTGGACTTGCAATCGCATGGTCGTAGAGATTGTCGTTGAGTTTACCAAGGTTAAGGTGACGACGAATGAAGTATTTGTAACACTCCCACGTTAATTGAAGAGGTTCAGTGATAGGCTTAAATGACTAGTGCTTAAAGGGATTGGAAGTACTACTCATATCAACACGGGTCCTTTATAGCGCATTTTGTCCTCACTCATGCGCATCCCGGGAAACTTCTCAGGAGGTCACCCATCCTAAGACTACTCCCAGCCAAGCACGCTTAATTTTGGAGTTCTTTCGCATGGATGACCATAAAAGAAGGTGACCTCCTGGGAAGGTTCCCGGGATGCGCATGAGTGAGGACAAAATGCACTATAAAGGACCCGTCTTGATCTGTGGGCCATGTGCATAGCCTGGTGAGCTATCATAAGTAACCGCTCCCGACCCTGTTTGGGACGGGGTGTTACAAGTGGTATCAGAGCAACCCTGCGACCGTGTGGTGATCGGAGGCAGTTGTTATACGCTCCTGGAGGCAGTGATCATACGCTCCATTGTAATCACACACCTAGCGGGGAGGATTCTGGGTTAGCGGTTATGCTCTCATGACGTTGCGTTCTTCAAGTGGGGGTGATTCTAACACCCCACTTGATCTCGTGTTTAAGTCTTAATCGTCATTTACATGTTCATTAAATGAACCCCTGAGATTCAAACTCTACAAACGATAAATTTGTAATCACCGCCGTTTTATTCATACTTGACGGAAATTGTTTGAAGGAAGTACAAAGCCTAGTGATAGTTTGGATTATTTTTGTCAATTAACCCTATTTTAATTGTTTAAGTATGTTACTACATTTATTAGTTTTGGGAACCAGTAACCCCGTAGAGAGAGAAACCCAAAAAGGCCCAAATTAAAAAAACCCTAAAAAATTGATCACCTCCTCGCCGGCGACTACTCCGGTCGCCTTTTTAGGTCGCCGGCGAGGTTTTTTCCAACCTTTTCAATTTGTTTCCTCTCTGCTATTAATCGATTGCTTTCCTGTTGTTGGAATAAGAGGGATTTTGATTGATCTTCGGTCTGTTCGTTGCTTTCGAGGGTTGTTTATCGATCGTTTGTCGCGTTTTCCTTCACCTGGTGCGACTTCCTTGGAGCGCTTCTCCTGTTGGGAGCTGCGTTTTGTGCATCACGTCCGGACGTCATCTTCCCTTCCTTGTGGGTTTGGTTGCTAATTATTAATCTTGCTATAGTTTAATAAGTTTATGTTTTAATGTCACTTGGTTGGGTTGGTACTTGATTTTTCGGTGGGGATCTTGCTTGCATCCTTCTGCTGGTTGCTTTGGTATAAGGTTCCCCTTTTTCCTGTTTTTTTTTGTTTTCCATTTTCCTGCCAGTCATGCTCAGATTTTCTTCTAGTGATTAATTGTGTCGAGGTGCTAGATCTTTCAGCTGTTTTCGCTGGGTCTTTGGTTAATCACTGTTGTTCTGTTTTCTTGGGGTTTAAGTTGTACTCGTTTCCGCGTTTTGTTGAATGATGTCTTCTTCTACCGGTCACTATAAATTTCTTGAAGCTTTTGCTTGTGCCCATGTGAGCGATGGGTTTATGGAGAATGATGGGGATAGGATGTTAGGCTCTTTTATGAAATTGCAGGGGTCAGCTCCGTTAATGTTAGCTGAGGTGAGGGAGCTTAAAGATAGGGGAACGGTCTTTTTCGGCAAAATCATTTTGATAGTGCTGCAGCGTGTTATGATGAAGCTTGTAAATTGCTTAGTTTAAGTTTGGGAAATATTGGAGGTGAAGATATTCAATCATTATCTGACCTTGTTGTTTCCCTTCTTTCTAATATGGCTGCTTGTGCCCTGAAACTTGAGGAGTATAGAGCTGCTTCGGGTTTATGCTCTATGATTTTGGACTCATTTCCTCGAAATGTTAAGGCACTTTTTCGTAGGGCGGTTGCTTCTATGAAGTTGAAAAGGTTTTCGAAAGCTGAATTGGATTTAGTGGAGGCCTTAGTGGTTGAACCTAGTAATAAGGATGTTTTAAGGGAATTAGATGTGGTAAGAGGTCACCTTCTCATTAAGGAAAATGGTAAAAGAATGCTGGAGGTTGCTACTAAAGATTGCGTGGATGAGAACAATAAGAAGCCTGTTCATGTGCCGAATGTCTCGGCATTTAGTGTAGGTATAAAAGATAGTGAAAGTGTGGTCACAGAGGTGATGGATGATCCAAAGGATGTGAGTATAAAGGATAATGAGAGTGTGAATATGGATGTGGCGGAGGGTCAAAATTTTTGTGCCAATAAGTCAGTTCTGGAGTTCTCCAAAAAGGGAGGGGGTAATTCCCGTCTAAGGATTCCCGCGGAATCTTATAAAAAGTTGATGGATGGTAAAACGGTGAGCTTTTACCGTAAACGTGATTTGTCAACTTTAACAATTCGTATTCTTAATGGTTAGACTACTAAGGAGCGAGACAATATAAGAGAACGATGTAAAAAGAAGAAGAAGAAGAGGAGGAGATGTCCTAAAAAGTGGAAATCTATGATGATGGGGGCTATGAACGAAGGCATGACTTCTTCTGAGGTTATCAACGTGAAACTTGATATTCCTAGCGCAAGTTTGAGCGCGTCATCTACCGAGGCCGTGACTTCAAGCGCGACTTCAATCTGTGACAATTTTTCTTCTCCTAGTACTCATATCCCCCAGGATAACACTAGGAGTGGTATTAATGATCCAAGCGTTCCTGCCTCTCCGCTTTTCATCTTTTCAGCTCGTCCTAAGATGTGTAAGATTCTCTCGTCTAAGAAGCCACCAGGCGTCCCTTTTACTCCTATCCTTTGCAGGTACCCCTCTACTCATCAGGTGCACGAGAAGTGGAGAATGACCACTCCCAAGAAGAATCAAAGCCAAGGGGATGAATCTCCAAGACACAGTTTATCTACTTTCTCAAAAAGTAGATCTCTCTCCCATAAATTTCTACGTCCTCGTGTCGTAAGTGTGTCTTGTTGCAGGTACTCCTCCGAAGCTCGGTTGATTAAGAAGAGAAAAGAAATGTTCGCTCATTTGGTCAGCTCTGATCGTCCCACAAAGAAGCTTTTTCTGGAGAACAACCCCGCCTGTAGTTTAATTTCTTATCCTAATAATGTATTAATAAATTCCGACTCCGAGAGTCGGGTAGGTACTGCGTAAGGAACCTTTCTTTTCTGCTGCCAAAAAAAAAAAAAAAAAAAAATTGTTTAAGTATGTTGGAACCTCTCACAAAATACCCGTTTCATTCATACTTGACGGTCAAGTATACTCTTCACTTCACTTCACCATCACTACGAATAAAAGACCATTTAGTTCATCTTAAACCGCAAAAATTAGTTGCTAAATGGAATTAGGGATCATCTGGCGAACAATTTTCACTAGGTGTAATACGCCCTGTCCCTAAATGAAGTTCGTCACAACTCACAATAAGTTAGTCGCTAATTTTCAATTGTTTTGCTTGTTGCAGATTACCAATTAACTTTGCGACGAATTACTCCCTCCGTTCCGGTTAATTCTAGTCCTTTGATATTGGCACAAAAACCAAGGAAAGAGGAGACCAATTACTAAATGACAAGTGGACCAAATTGTGTGTAAATTATCAAATTGTTCATCAAGTTCATTCTTCAAATAGAAAGTACAATAATTGACAGAGACACCAAAATAATTGATGTACATTGATCCATGATCAATTGCAATAGGATACGACCACGAGACCAGTTAATCACTACGCTAAAAGCTCTTCGAATAAACGAACATTTAGTGAGCAATGAAAATTTAATTGGAATCAAGAAGGTTGACAATTGAATACTGTAGGTCTTCGTACACATCGAAAAGAGCTCCACGTGACTGGAAATGGTTCGTCAATTTGTCTTCGTAAATGGGTTTATTGTGTCTGCATAATGTTTCCAATATACTATGCAAATACATGGTTTTCGTGGTTTTAGGGTTCTGGAACAAAAATCTCCGTAAATTATAAGGACGATTTCTCATGTCAGACAAAGTGTCGTCACAAATTTTGAGAAGCAACGGATGACATTTGAGGTTGTCAGTGTGCGATAAACCAGTCTTGGGGGAAAAATCGGATACTCGTTGAAATTAGTTTAATGCTTATTATCTGAAATCGAATAGGGTAACTCCTGAAGCGAACCTGGATAAATGAGAGAAAAACCGGGAGAAAAAGAAACACGACCCAATACGGCTAAAAATGGCGTGTGTATATACACGGTTTTCGGGATTTCAAGGTCTCCGAACAAAAATGTCCGTAAATTACACAGACGGTTTATCGGGTTGGGCAAAGAGGCTTACAAATTTTGGGGAGCAACAAAGAACATTTGAGGTTGCCGGAGTGCGATAAACCAGTTAAAAATACAATTGGATTATTGAATTTTTTTTTTCTTTTTTGGCAGCTACTATTTAACTTTATGGAATACACTGTTATTTGACTATTTGAAAAACTCAAAAGAGTGTATATATTGCGAATAGTCTGTCATTCAGCTTGAAGTAGTCTAATGAACGTCAAAACCTAAGAGTTGATTAACACTAGAACACAGATGATATATCCGTATTAACAGAGACTAAACCGACATTAGAATTTAGAAATGTACTTGTCATCAATATGCTCTTGGAAGATCCAACTTAAACTCGAATCTAGCAGGATCAAAACGATAACATCGCATAAGCTGAATCGAGTAACCCAGAGTATCATATGTACGTGACTAAATAACACGTAGTTCGAAGCATACATCCATCTAACCATGAACTTATGAGTTATCATGGGTCAAAAGTCTCAAAACTCATGCATAATAAAAATAAAGGTTAGAACATAAACTTTTCATGTTCCGGCATGAACTTCCTCAGCGTAGCTTTGGAATGAACATTGGTATGAAGATAAACCAGTCCTCTTCGGATTGCATCGCTCTATTTTTATCTGCTGGATTCCCTCGAAAGAAAAAGAAAGCAGTGTCGTAAGAAACTAAGAACAAGTGACTGTGATGCACAAGCAGGATAAATATTATAACGTCTAAATTCTAAAAGACATCCTGATATTGTACCTGCGTATAGCTGTGAGCTCCCGAGGCACTGTGGAAGTTCTTAAATATGACTACCAAGACAACCTGAGCCTGATCTCCAGCTCAGATGAATGTGAAAGTAACCGAGGGTATTCGATGCTTTCAACTTCAAGGCTTTTCAAGGGATCCTTCCAACATTCCGCTTTTTCTTGGAGGATGCTCAAGATCAACTGCAAAAAAAAAAATGATTGGCATATCAAGGTTTTAAGGAACTTGATGTTTCATACTTTCAGGATTCAAGTTTCATACAATCGGCAAGAATAGGAGGGATAATAAGTTCAGGGAGATGTTTCAGTCGGTAAAATACTACATTCAGGATTCAAATTTTACAGACGATCAAGAACATAAAAATGCACCCTAACAATCTCCTGTTTTTACTACTTGGAAAATAGGCAAGGTAAGCAGTACACCCATTTTAACTAGGGTCACATTTTACATATACGTAGTACAATCCACATAGCCAAGAGACAACAAAGAATACCACAAGTTTTCATATGGCGGAGGTCTGGAGATTCATTGTATACATGTAACTATGTAAGTGCATAATGGTTGTCGATATAGGATTTCATTTGATGGTATTCATAATATACTAGTGCAGCCTCTTCCTACCCCAAACAATTCACCATAAATGGGGTTTGCCTGGAATGCACGTAATGGTTGTCGAAGAGTTAGGGGAGAGGAAACTGGTAGTTCGGGCCAGTTATAAATTGGACACATTTGAATAGGCAGCATTGTGCATAAGTAGGGGTGATCAGGTCAGTTTCGAAGAGGTTATGGACAATAGTCACAAACACCTCCCAAGGGCGATGTATTAGTGCATTGGGAGCTTGGGGTTACGGACACTACTCATTAGTCAGAAACCCCTTTTCCTCCCTCGACCGTCACTCCCTGTCAATTTTCATTTAGTTTGGCCTCCACACCCTACCACCAGGCAAGTATTCCCCAAAACAGCATACCTTAGATGCCGAATCCTGTAAATTGGTTGTTATTGACAGCACATCAGGGCGGCAACACCAAAACAGTCCGTTCAGAAAGGCCACAAGTGAAGATTTTGTAGGAGTCCAAATACTTGTTGCACGACATCCACGCAGCTTTAACTCCCTGAGTTTGTATGGTGCGCCAGTACCAACATTCCTCAGTTGGTCCTCTTCGACCACAATCTATATAAATACCAACACAATCTTCATTAATTTTATCCATACTAGTAAATACACAAATGAGATACAACTATGTTTACATTAAACATTAAACATAATAAACAAATCAAGAAATCGTTAAAAATTCATACCTCAGGAGGAGTATCCAACTCAATCACTACAGATTTGAAGAAGTTTGTTTGTACGAGAAACTTCTTTAACTTAAATAACCAAACAGTGGTCACGGAATTCAGAACCAATGTAACGAATTGAGCACTACAATGATCTAGTGCTCGAATAACCGACAGGGAGGTCTCCACTTCACAGCCGCACAAAAACTCGAGCAATTTAGGGGCATCAATTGTAGCCTTCTCTAACCCGAAGCTATTAGTAATTCGAAGTTGCTTAAGTGAATTGCTTGAGATGTTGATGCATTTTAGCATAGAGCATGACGATATTATTAAACTTTCTAACACCACAAGCCCGTATGACAACTCTGAAATTTCATCATCTGTAATACGAACACTAGAAAACTCAAGCTTTCTCAAGTTTTTCAATGCAACCACATTCATGATCAACGGCCACGGCAATTCCACACTAAGAGAACTACAAACAAACTTTTGAAGTGGATATTCTTGAAGGTTGGATTGCATTGTTCCAATACCACCACTTTTGACTCTCCCATTAACCTTTTCCATCCAAGGAAGCCAAACTGGTCCAAAGACGATGTCATATGCAATATCTAGTTCAACCAAGGGGCAGCAAGAGATAATTTTTTGAAGCATATCCTCATCTACAGTTTCAGGGCGTAAAGCAAAATATTCAAGAGATATAAGCTCCATAGTCTCATACAATGGCAGTATAACGCCTCCACAATTCAAATATTTCAGTGATTTCGCACAAAATAGAATCTCAGGCAACTTGTATTTGTTTATAATTCCACTAATCTGGATTTCCAATCTCTCAATTTGGTTTTGTACTGCAATCATTATCCATTTGTCAACTAAAGTTTTTATCTTTTCATCAACCTTAGGAACCTCAAGGTAAATCTTTGTTATTCTATACTTCCGCGTAAAATATCTCTCCATGGTCTTATCAATAAACCCTACAAAACGTTCAACCGTGTCATCATCATAGTTATGACGACGATTCCCATATTTCTGAAAGTATTGAGGATTAAAATCCAAAACCGGAATGGAAGACCAAGCATCATACCACTTCTTAGACAATACGCTAGCACGACCCGCCTCTTTGGTATCAAGCATTGAGAGAATAGTATGCAGGATAAACTCTGGAAGTTCCGAAATTCTATCAACTGCACCCCTTTGCATCTTGGCTACATTTTCCCCAAACCCCATGATTTTCTCACAGGAATTTCGTCAAACAGTTGGTATGCACTATCTAAACTTGCAAATTCCTAATCAATACCTAATCAAACAAATACCCAATTCAGAATTCTTGATGATAACTATACTACCAAATTAAAATTCAGAAATACCCATCTCAAACAATTAGGTACCATACTACCATGGTTATGCAACATAATTAAAAAAATATGAGAAAATTTAAGTATAGAAGAGAATATACCCAAATGATTAGAACTTTGAATTAATTGAGCATTTGAGCAAATGGATAAATCGGCAAATTCACTTGATTAGGGTTAATGTTCCACAAATTACAGTAATTTATTTGTCTGAAAATGGCAAATGAGATAATTAGGAGTTTAAGGGACAAATTTGTATATAAGGCGGTTGTAACTTGTGAGCATGGATGGTAGATTGGTAGTGGGTCGGGTATGGGTTTCCTTATTTTGGGCTCATAAAGATATGGGCCGAGATCTGAGTACTTTTTTTTCTTTTTTTTTTTTCCGTTTTTTTTTTGGCGATGAGAGAACCCGCAGCGTTATTTTTGTTGCGCAGTTTAGAAGGCGTAGATTCAGGTCAAATATTCCATAAGAGTGTTCTGGGTGAGGCTCGAACCTGAGTCCCCATTAGAAATTTCACCCAAGTTTTAACGACTACACCCACTATTTACAAATTGGGAACTAATACAAGGGTGTCTAAGGCCATGGGCAACCACGGGCGGCGGAACTAGGCAAGCTCTATGAATTTGAGATTATGATGGGTATGGTTACATTTACATCCTAAGAACACGGGTGCGGTATGGGTCTTATTGGACACTATCCATCGTAGTCGATAGTTTTAGTGATGTCTCGGGTAGACCATTTCAAACATATAACAGTCAATCAGTCATAAGAGAGACTTATTTTTTTTTTTATTATTCTGGAAGACGAGTATTCAACATTCTGATTTTTGTATATTCTATACACTAAAATTCCGGAGTACATAGTATAAAATAAGATCGTGAACACACTATATATCGCGGATTCGCGGGAAAAATCAAACCCCAATATCACGGTTGGAGTAAGAGAGCTCTTACTACTTGAGCTAACTCTTATTCTTGAAAAATCCAACTTAAACTCGAATATAGCATGATCAAAGTGATAACATCGATCATAAGTTCATAATATCGCATAAGCTTAATCGAGTAACCTAGAGTATATCATATGTACGTGACTAAATAAGTAAATAACACACATATTTCGAATTTTCGACGCATACATCCATCTAAATTCTAACCATGAACTTATGAGTTATGATGGGTCAAAGTCTCAAAACTCATGTAAAAATAAAGGTTAGAACATAAACTTTTTTGTTGTTCCAGCATGAACTTCCTCAACGTAGCTTCAGAACGAACATTGGTATGAAGATAAAACGAGTCCTCTTCGGATTGCATCTTGACGGCTAGATTATCTCGAAACAAAAAAGACGCAGTGTCGTAAGAACAAGTGACTCTGATGCACAAGCAGGATAAATATTCTAACATCTAAAAGACATCCTGGCAGACTGGCAGCATTCTCCGTTCTATACTCCCTCCGTCCCAATGCATATTTTCCCCTCGGAAAATAAAATAACCTAAACTATTGATGGAGACAGAGGGAGTATTAAAAGTGGGAATGGAAGTCAACATATGTTGACTTTGTGTATTTTTTGTTTTTCCAGGATTGCCCTTGTTAAAGTTGCTATCAATAGTCATGACTCATGATCGGTGTATTATATAGAGTAATCGCTAATGAAAATGGTAGGCCGTATAAAGTACAAATAATAATGTAAAATACACAGTGATGATTTATAAAAAAATATTGAGATACCTGTGTACTGCTGTGAGATTCCGAGGCACTGTGGAAGTTATTAATATGACTACCATGACAACCTGAGCCTGATTAAAACCACGGATAAACCTGATGGTAAACGAGGGTATTCAATGCTTTCAACTTCTACGTTTTTCAAGGGATCCTTCCAACATTCCGCTTTTTCCTGGAGGATGCTTAAGATCAACTGCCCAAAACAAAAACCAATTGGCAAATTACGGTTAAGGAACTTAAGTTTTCATACATTCAGGATTCAAGGTTCATAGAATCGTCAAACATAAAGGGGTAATAAGTTCTGGGAGAAGATTCTATCAGCAAACTAATGCATTTTTTAGTGGAATGGTTTTGGCTAATACTCTCCGGATTCAAATTTTACGGGTGACCAAGAAAATGAAAATGCACCCCAAACAATCTCCTGGTTTTTACGACGTAGTACTAGGTAAATAGGCCAGGCAAGAAGTACACCCATTTCAGCCCGGGTCACATTTTACCTGTATATACAATCCTTATAACCAAGAGACCAATAAAGAATACCACAAGTTTTCATACGGTGGAGGCCTGAAAGGTCATCGAATAAAATTAAATGCAGGCAAGGTTGAAGATTTTAAAACCTATAAGTTTACTTGGCTTTCGTATTATGTTTCACTCCCCTTTTGTTTTTCACTTTTTCTTTTCTAATTTTTCGCATTTTTGAGGTGTGCGTTCACCCATGGACGGTTCTAAAGGATGATTCATGTCAGCCGACCCCAGATCATTTTGGGATTAAGGCTCTGATGTTGTTGCTGTAAGGTTGAAGATATAGGATTTCGTTTGATGGTATTCATAATATACTAGAGCAGCCATCTTCCCGCCCCAAACAATTCACCATGAATGGGATTATGCTTGGAATGCGGGTTATGGTTACAAGGGTAATAGAAATCAAATTTAAGGAACTGTGGAGGCAATGGTTGTTGAAGAGTCAGGTTAGGGAAACTGGTAGTTCGAATCGGTTATAGGTTGGACAAATTTGAATACGCACCATTGTGCATGAGTTGGGGCGATTAGGTCAGTTTTGACGAGTATATGGACAATAGTCACAAATACCTCCCAAGGGTAATGGACTAATGCATTCGGGGAACATCCCCGGACCAACTCCTTTTCTTCCTTTCACCATCACTCCCCGTCAATTTTCCTATAGTTTGGTCTCCATACCCTACGCCAGTACCATACCGCCATGCATCAGAGCATACCTTAGCTACCACATCCTGTGATTTAGTTGATATTGACAGCACATCAGGACGGCAACACCAAAACAGTCCATTCAGAAAAGCCAAAAGCGAAGATTCTGTTAGATTCCTAGAACTTGCTCCATGCAGCTTTAACTCCCTGAGTTTGTACGGTACGCCGGTACCAGCATTCCTCAGTTGGTCCTCTTTGAATGCAATCTGTATAGATGCCAACATAATCTTCGTTATTTTCATCCATAGTACCCCATACTTGAAAATACACAACCGAGAAACAACAATGTTTAAGTCAATTGGGGACAAGACGATTAAACATTAAACATAATAAATGAATAATCAAACTGGTATTAATTCATACCTCAGAACTGTCCAAAACGAAATGAAACCGAATCAGTAAAGATTTGAAGAAGTTCGTTTCTAAGAGAAACTTCTTTAACTTAACAAGCCAAATAGTGGTGGAATAACTACACGACGAGACGAATTGAGCATTACAGTGATCTACTGCTCGAATCAGCGACAGGGAGGTCCTCACATCACATATGCAGAGAAACTCGAGCAATTTAGGGGCATCAATTGTCGCCTTCATTAACTCCGAGTTACTTGAGATTTCAAGTCGCTTAAGTGAATTGCTTGAGATGTTAATGCATTCTAGCATAAAGCAACCCGAAAGTACTAAACTTTCCAACACCACAAGCCCATATGACAGCTCTGAAATAATATCATCTCTAATAGGAACAGAATTAAACTCCAGCTTTCTCAAGTTTCTCAATGCAATTACATTCATGCTCCATGGCCACGACAATTCCCCAAGAAAACCTCTACAAACAAACTTTTGAAGCGGGTATTCTTGGAGGTTGGATTGCATTGTTCCATTACCACTGCTTTCGGCTCCTCCATTAACTTTTTTCATCCAAGGAAGTGAAATTTTTGTAAGGCACTTGTAATAACTTATATCTATTTCAACTAAAGGGCAAGAAGAGATAATTCTTTGAAGCATATCGTCATCTACAGTTTCCGGGACCAAAATCAGATATTCGAGAGAGACAAGCTCCATAGTCTCATAAAATGGCAATGCAGCGCCTTCACATTTCAAATAATTCAGCGATTTTGCACAAAATAGAATCTCAGGCAACTTATATTTGTTTTCAAGGTCATTAATCTGGATTTCCAATCTCTGGATTTGGTTTTGCACCGCGATCATTATCCATTTATCAACTAAAGGTTTTAGCTTTTCATCAACCTTACAAAGTTCAAGGTACATTTTTGTTATTCTATACTTCCGCATAAAGTATCTTTCCAAGGTCTTATCAATGAACCCTACAAAACGTTCAACTGTATCATCATCATAGTCGTAAGGCCTATCCCTAAATTCCTTTAAGTATAGAGGCCGAAAATCCAAAACCGGAATGGAAGACCAAGCATAATGCCACCTCTTAGACAATACAATAACTCGACCCGCCTCTTTAGTATCAAGGATTGAGAGAATATGATGCAGGATAAACTCCGGAAGTTCCGAAATTCTATCAACTGAACCCCTTTGCCTCTTTGCTTCATTTTCTCCAGACATGATTTTCTCACAGGAATTTCGTCAAACAGTTTGTATGCACTGTCTAAAACCCTAATTTTCACAATTCTTGTTCATATTCTTACTAGAAATTAAAATTATGAACTACCCATTTCAAACAACAGTATACAGCAGCTAATTATGAACTACCCATCTAAAACCCCTAATTTTCGCAATTCTAGTTCATATGTTTACTATAAATTAAAAATTAAGCAAGATAAGAAAACAAAAGAGTTTACCCAAAATTCAGTTGATTCCCTTCATAAATTCTGGGTTAATCTTCCTCAATTTACTAATTTTGATTGAGTGAAATTAAAAGGAATTTTATACTTTTATTGTAGTGATAGTGAAAGTAGAGAGAGTAGTAAAATTTGCAGGAGTATTTTTGGCACCCGGCAAAATTGACCGGGCCGAATAACATGACCCGATATCCAAATTGAAAACCCGAGCTTGACACAATATAAAGGTCTGAAATGTTTATAGTTGCAAACAGGCCCGCAAATAACTTCAAATGACCTTACCTGTTCTAACCAGGATTCTTGTAAATCCGAAATAACCCGCTGATTAGATGCGGTGGACCTATTTGCTAGGTCTACTAAGTACGGAGTATTATTAATGAATTTTTGGATTATTAAACAACGACCTTTTACTTAAATTTTAAGGTAGTGTTCGAAAAAAAAAATACACTCTTTACTCTCTTTTTTCATCCACTTTCACTTTCTCCATCCATTTGTCATGTAAATTATAACAAACAAAAACGGAAATTAAACAACAAACGATCATAATTAACAATGAACACTTCGAATTGAATAGAAACTTAACTAGCAAAAAATTGTAGTATAGAAAATAAGTTTCCACAATAACAACTTTGGGTAAATAAATTGGACGAAGTATTTCAGCAATAACTTAAGATTGGATAATAGTTCTTACATTAATATGGCTCTTCTAGCTATATTATGAGCCATATTATTTTTAAATTTTTAGGAATAAAACAAACAGAAAGACAATGAAAATAATAACTAATGCGAAGGATGTCGTTGATAATCACATTTGTTTTATGTCCGACCAAGCTCAGGCTAAGAATCTGCAGAATGACCTGCAAACAATCAGAGTGAAGATTCATGTAAAGTTTCGTCTCCTTAATCTGCAGAATGATCACCAATGCTTTGCCAGCGTAGTTTCAGAGCAAACACGGGGATGAAGATAAATACTCCTCTTCAGATCGCATCTTTTCAGATTTTATAGGGCTGGATTCCCTACGGGGAAAAAAGAGAGGCAGTGTTGTAGGAACAAGTGACTGTGATCAGCAGAAGCAGGAGATAAATGTTACGAACATTGGAATAACGATAAACGAGTCCTCTTCGGATTGAATTCCTCCAATTTTATCGTCTGGATTCCCTCGAAAGAAAAAAGAGGCAGTGTCGTAAGGACAAGTGACTACGATCACCACAACTACCGGAAATAAATATTCTAAAATCTAAAAAACAACCTGATATCACAACTCTTAAGCTTAGTATCCTTCCTTCTTCTATACTCGTATTAAAAATGGGAATGTCCTTTTCCGACATTACCCTTGTTAAAGTTAATAAAAACGGTCACTAAAACAACATTACCTCAATGGCCCTCAATGCCTCCCGCATATTACGAAGTAGAGGGGGAGGAGGTGGGGAGTCGGATGTACGAGTCATTGTCAAATTAAATGATTAAAAAGTTATTGTAAGATCATTTTATTTTACAATTTAAAATAAAGGATTACAAATAGTACTCCGTATGAAAGAGTCACTAGTAAGTCGTATATTGTGCCTTAGTCACTGCCAAAGGTAATGGTAATTTTATAAACACAAGTACACAACCATATAAAAATTCAAAATAGGCATTAAAAGGATTAAACAGTGAAAAACAACCGTGAAATAACATCTTTCAATATACCTGTGTACAGTTATGAGCTCCCGAGGCAGTGTGGAAGTTTTTAATATGACTACCAGGACAGCCTAAGCCTAATCTCGAGCTCAGATGAATGTGAAAGTAACCGAGGGTATTCGATGCTTTCAACTTCGATGCTTTTCAAGGGATCCTTCCAACATTCTGTTTTTTCCTTGAGGATGCTCAAGATCAACTGCCCCAAAAAATAACGATTGACAAATTACGGTTTAAAAAACCTTACGGATTTCATAATTACAAGATTCAAGTTTCATACAATGGGCAAGCATAAGAGGGATAATAAGTTTAGGGAGATGATTCAGTCAGCAAACTAATGCGCACTATTTAGGGGAATGGTTTTGGCTAAGACTTTCAGGAATCAAATTTTACGGACGGCCAAGAAAATGAAAATGCACCCAGACAATCTCCTCGATTTTACTACTCGGAAAATAGGCAAGGCAAGAAGAACACCCATTTTAGCTCGGGCCACATTTTACCTATATGTACAATCCATATAGCCAAGAGACCAACAAAGAATGCCACAAGTTTACATCCATTGATTATTTGAATACATGTATTAATAACATACTAGCGCAGACATCATCCCATTATTCCCACACCAAACAATTCAGCATAAATGGGGTTTGCTTGGAATGCGGGTAACAGTTACAAGGGTAATAGAGATATGACTGGACAAATTTGAATACGCAACTGTTGCGCAGGAGTTCGGTAAATCAGGTCAGTTTCGACGAGGTTATGGACAATACTCACAATTCACAAATACCTCCCGAGGGTAATGCACTAATGCATTAGAACGTTCCCCGCGTAACCCCTTTTCCTCCCTTCATCGTCACTCCCCGTCAATTTTACTTTAGTTTGGCGTCCATACCCTGCTCCTGTATCATACCACCATGCAAAACAACATACCTTAGCTGCTGCATCCTGTAAATCAGTTGTCATTGACAGCACATCAGGGTGGCAACACCAAAACAGTCCATTCAGAAACGCCACAAGTGAAGATTTTGTAGGAGTCAAAATACTTGTTCCAAACAGCTTTAACTCCCTGAGTTTGTACGGTAGGCCAGTACCAGCATTCCTCAGTTGGTCCTCTTCGACCACCATCTATATAGATGTCAACATAATATTCATTATTTTCATCGATAGCATCCCATACTCGAAAATACACAACTGAGATACAAATGTGTTTAGTCATTTGGAAACAAGACAATTGAACATTAAACATAGATAAATCAAGAAATGGGTATAATTTCATACCTCAAGAGGGGAAGTAAACTCAATCTCTAAAGACTTGAAGAAGTTTGTTTCTACGAGAAACTTCTTTAATGCAACAGGCCAAACATTGGTCACAGAATCCGGATATAATAAGAGGAATCGAGCATTACAATGATCTAGTGCTCGAATTAAGGACAAGGAGGTGCCCACTTCACAGATGCAGTAAAACTCCAGCAATTTAGGGGCGTCAATTGTAGCCTTTTTTAACTCTGAGTTATCTGTAATTTCAAGTTGCTTAAGTGAATTGCTTGAGATGTTAATGCATTCTAGCTTAGAGCACGCTGAAATTTTTAAACTTTCTAAGACCACAAGCCCATATGACAGCTCTGAAACAATATCATCTGTAATAGGAGCACATTCAAACTCAAGATTTCTCAAGTTTTTCAATGCAGCCACATTCAAGTTCCATGGCCACGGCGATTTCTCATCAAGACCAATATAAACAAACTTTTGAAGCGGATATTCTTGGAGGTTGGATTGCATTGTTCCATTACCATGACTTTCGACTCCCCCATTAACTTTTTTCATCCAAGGAAGCGAAATTGTTTTAAAGCCCTTGTCATATGCAATATACAATTCAACCAAGGGGGAGAAAGAGATAATTTCTTGAAGCATACCCTCATCTAGAGTATTAGTGAGTAAAGTCAAATATTCGAGTGAGACGAGGTCCATAGTCGCGTAATATGGCAGCTCAACATTGGAACATTTCAAATATTTCAGCGATTTTGCACTAAATAGAATCTCGGGCAACCCATATCTTCCACCAAGTAGCTGGATTTCAAATTTCTGGATTTGGTTTTGCACAGCGATCATTATCCATTTGTCTACCAAAGGTTTTAGCTTCTCGTCAACCTTAGGAAGCGTAAGGCACATTTTTGTTATTCTATACTTTTGCCTAAAGTATCTTTCCATGGTCTTATCTATGAACCCCACAAGACGGTCATTTGCATCATCATTATAATCATAAAGACCATACCTATATTTCTGAAAGTAATGAAAATTCAAAACCGGAATGGAAGACCAAGCATCATACCACCTCTTAGACAATACACTAGCACGACCGGCCTCTTCGGTATCGAGCATTGAGAGAATAGTATGCAGGATAAACTCTGGAAGTTCCGAAATTCTATCAATTGTACCCCTTTGCACCTTTGCTACATTTTCCCCAAACCCCATGATTTTTTCACAGGAATTTCGTCGAACAGTTGGTATGCACTATCTAAAACCCTAATCTTTAGCTAATCTAAAAAATACCCAATTCACAGTTCTTGATCATATCTTTACTACAAATTAAAATTCAGAAATACCATACTTATGCAACAAATAAATTAAAAAAAATGGACGATTAGTTAAGATAAAAGAGTATACCAAACCGATTTGAATTTTGAATCAATTGAGCACATGGGTAAACCCAGCAACTTCACCTGATTCCCTTCATAATTTTTGAGTTAATTTTCACAAAAACATAATACTCGTAATTTATTTGGCTAGAAATGTCGAGTAAAATAATTGAGAGTGCAGAGGAGAATGTAAGTTGTGTTTGAAACTTGAAAGTGACCATTTTGTTGCAAATTCACCCGGCTTGAATGAGTCGACAAGAATAACCCGATCCAACATCCGAACAGAGGAACCCGAATGACCCTATACAATATGACCCGATCGGAATATTTATCATAAATTAGCCAGTATCCCTAAATAATTTTATAATAACAGAGCCGAAAATGACTTGAACTCGAAACGACCTGACCCGAACAAGACCGGGATTCCTATGGACCTATTTACCAGATCTACGTTTATGATAATGTGGTCACATTTTTCAATTTGTAACTTACGACCGTCACAAATGAGAATTTGTCGAGTACTTATAAATGTAAATTCCTAGTCAAATGAATCTAAAACATTTTAGGTTTTTAAATAAGGATTTTAATACTCCGTATATTTCTATACAGAAATTATAAAATAAGACCGTGATAGAATATACAACGGCCATTCACTATAATTGATTATTCATATATTTTGGAAACTGTACCGTTACAACAGTTATTGTATAAGCCGGCCTTATACAAGTTTATTGGCGAATAAAATCTTTTAATATGACCATGCTTGGATTTGTTTTATTTGGAGTAATATTTAAATTTAAACAAAAAATGGGAAAGTGTCGATTCAAATAAAATGAAGTTCATAAAAGAAAATTATTTAGTTATTTGTTTAGTTGTGACTTACAATTCTCCAATAAGTCTCGCTTGTGACGGGTCAACTATCACCCACATGAGTAGATAAGACAAAAAGTAGAATGCATAGGGAATCACAAATTAGTTGTTTTTATCTTTCCATGTGGGTTTTATTTGACCCGTCACAAGCTTGTGACGGATATCGGCCGTCACAAATGAGAATTTGTGACAATTCTCGTGAAAATACTGTATCTAGCAATCAAGAACCTAGTCTACTGAACGTCAAAATCTAAGAGTTGATTAACGTTAGAACTAGGGGTGCTAACGAGCCGAGCCGAGCCCGAGCTTGGCCTTGCTCGGCTTGTGCTCAAGTACCAAAACTCGAGCTCGAGCCGATCTCGAGCTTACCCGAGCTTGATAAAAATGTGCTCGTTATAAAGCTTGCGAGCTATAAAGCGAGCTCGAGCCAAACTCGAGCCCAAATCGAGCCTATATAAAATTGTTTATTTTTTTCTTTTTTTCTTTTGATATTTTCAATAACAATTTGAAAGGTTATATGTGAAAAGATTTGGCAAATCAGCGAGACATTTGATAGGTGTGATACAAAAATATAATCATGATAAAATATTTTTATAAAATATGAGCAATATCTTAGGTAATCACACAAGTTCGAGCCGCTCGCGAGCTTTTCGAATCGAGCCAGCCTTTGCTCGGCTTGACTCGTTAAGCTTTTGAGCCGAGTCCGAGCCCGAGCCGAGCTCACACGAGCCGAGCTTTAACCGAGCTTTGACCGAGCCGATCTCGAGTAACTCGCGAGCTGTCTCGTCTCATTAACACCCCTAGTTAGAACACATGATATATCCGTCTTAAGAGAGACTAAACTGACAGCATGAACTTCCTCAGCGTATCTTCGGAATGAACATTGGTATGAAGATAAACCAGTCCTCTTCGGATTGCATTGCTTCATTTATCTGCTGAATTCCCTCGAAAAAAAAGGCAGTGTCGTAAGAACAAGTGACTATAATGCACAAGCAGAAAAAAAAGGCAGTGTCTAAATTCTAAAAGACATCGAAATGTAACTCATAAGCCCAGTATATAAAATACAGTAACAATGTATCGATGATTTATATTAAATACTCCAAGATACCTGCGTATAACTGCGAGCTCCCGAGGCACTGTGGAAGTTCTTAATATAACTACCAAGACAACCTGAGCCTGATCTCCAGCTCAGATGAATGTGAAAGTAACCGAGGATATTCGATGCTTTCAACTTCAAGGCTTTTCAAGGGATCCTTCCAACATTCCGCTTTTTCCTGGAGGATGCTCAAGATCAACTGAAAAACAAAAAAGAAACCGATTGGCCTATTAAGGTTTTCAGGAACTTGATGTTTTGTACTTTCAGGATTCAAGTTTCATACAATCGGCAAGCATAAGAGGGATAATAAGTTCAGGGAGATAGATTCAGTCAGCAAATAATGCACAGTTTTGGCTATTACTTTCAGGATTCAAATTTTAGGGACGATCAAGAAAAAAAAATGCACCCAAACAATCTCCTGTTTTTACTACTTGGAAAATAGGCAAGGTAAGAAGTACAACCATTTTAACTCGGGTCACATTTTACCATCCATATAGCCAAGAGACCAACAAAAAATACCACCAGTTTTCATAAGGCAGAGATCTGGAGGTTCATTGTATACATGTAAATGCATAATGGTTGACGATATAGGATTTCATTTGATGGTAGTTCTGGCCAGTTATAAGTTGGACACATTCGAATAGGCAGCATTGTGCATAAGTTGAGGCGATCAGGTCAGTTTCGAAGAGGTTATGGACAACAGTCACAAACACCTCCGAAGGGTGATGTATTGGTGCATTGGGGACTTGGGGTTACGGACAATAGTCACAAACCACTTTTCCTCCCTCGACCGTCACACTCTGTCAATTTTCATTTAGTTTGTCATGCATACCCTACCACCAGGCAAGTATGCCGCAACAGAGCATACCTTAGCTGCCGAATCCTGTAAATTGGTTGTAATTGACAGCACATCAGGGTGGCAACACCAAAACAGTCCGTTCAGAAACATCAGAAATGAAGATTTTGTGGCAGTCTCAGTACTTGTTCCACGCAGCTTTAACTCTCTGAGTTTGTACGGCGCGCCACCAACATTCCTCAGTAGGTCCTCTTCGACCATCTATATAAATGCCAACGTAATCTTCATTATTTCATCTATACTACCCCATACTAGAAAATACACAAATGAGATACAACTATGTTTATATTAAACATTAATCATTAAACATAATAAATAAATCATGAAATGGATAAAAACTCATACCACAGGAGAGCTATTGAAGTCGATCACTAAAGAATTGAAGAAATTTGTTTCTACGAGAAACTTCTTTAGCTTAACAAGCCAAACAGTGGTCAGGGAATACACCTTCAATGTCCAGAATCGAGCATTACAATGGTCTAGCGCTCGAATAACCGACAGGGACGTCACCACTTCACAGCTGCACAAAAACTCGAGCAATTTAGGGGCATCAATCGTAGCCTTCTCTATCTCCAAGCTATCAGTAATTCGAAGTTGCTTAAGTGAATTGCTTGAGATGTTGATGCATTTTAGCAAAGAGCATGACACAATTATTAAGCTTTCTAACACCACAAGCCCATTCGACAACTCTGAAACAATATCATCTGTAAGAGGAACACAGTTAAACTCCAGTTTTCTCAAGTTTTTCAATGCAACCAAATTCATGTCCCACGGCCACGGCAATTCCACACTAATACTACTATAAACAAACTTTTGAAGTGGAGATTCTTGGAGGTTGGACTGCATTGTTCGAGTACCACGACTTTTGACTTCCCCATTAACTTTTTTCATCCAAGGAATCCAAACTGGTGAAAAGACCTCGTCATATGCAATATCTAGTTCAACCAAGGGGCAGGACGAGATAATTTTTTGAAGCATATCCGCATCTAGAGTGTTAGGGATTAAAGCCAAATATTCGAGAGAGTTAAGCTCCATAGTCCCATAAAATGGCAGTATAATGCCTCCACATTTCAAATATTTCAGCGATTTTGCACAAAATAGAATCTCAGGCAACCTGTAATTGTTTCTACATCCACGAATCAGGATTTCCAAACTCTGGATTTGGTTTTGTACAGCGATCATTATCCATTTGTCAACCAAAGTTTCTATCTTTTCATCAACCTTAGGAAGCATAAGGTAAAATTTTGTTATTCTATATTTCCGCGTAAAATATCTTTCCATGGTCTTATCAATGAACCCTACAAAACGTTCAACCGTGTCGTCATCATAGTTATGACGACGATTCCCATATTTCTGAAAGTATTGAGGATTAAAATCCAAAACCGGAATGGAAGACCAAGCATCATACCACTTCTTAGACAATACGCTAGCACGACCCGCCTCTTTGGTATCAAGCATTGAGAGAATAGTATGCAGGATAAACTCCGGAAGTTCCGAAATTCTATCAATTGTACCTTTTTGCATCTTTGCTACATTTTCCCCAAACCCCATGATTTTCTCACAGGAATTTCGTCAAACAGTTGGCATGCACTATCTAAATTCCTAATCTTTATCCTAAACTAACAAATACCCAATTCAAAATTCTTGATCATATCTTCAGTACAAATTAAAATTCAGAAATGGCCATCTCAAACACTTAGATACCATAGTTATAAAACACACTTAATTAAAAAAAATAAGAAAAAAATTACCCAAACGATTAGAACTTTGAATCAATTGAGCAATTGAGCACATGGGTAAATCCGCAAATTCACTTGATTCCCTTATAATTTTTGGGTTTGATGTTCCAAAACTTACAGTAATTTATTTGCGTGTAAATGCAAGAGACAAATTTTTATTTAAGACGGCCAAAGGGGTGTGTGTAACTTGTGACTTATTAGGTCCAGGTCTCCAGGACACTCCGCAAACGAGATGGGTATTATCAATTATCATGACGGGTCGGTTACGGTTCTTTTTTTATTTTGGACTTGTACGAATGTGGGTTGAGTACTTGAATATAAGTCAAATTACAAAAAAAATCGGGTACATTTATGGTCCGAATATTAAACTCGCTAACCATATCCTTTGACTTGTACAAAGTTTATGTGAATGGAACACCCCAAAGATAGTACCACTTGCATATTGTGAGAGGGAAACTATTCGTTTTCAGCTTGTGATGGTTAGTGTCCGTCTCCAATGAGAATTTGTGGTACATATTATAAATTTATAGGTCAATTTTTGCGGTTAACAATGTGAATTTTTAAGTTGCTCTACATTATTTTTTTCTATCGTTCGTTTTTTCCTCGCTCAAGATTCAATCTCGGTTTATGTTGACATTCGTACTCGACATCATGACATGGTTGTTTTCAAGTACGAGTATAGTGTTTTGATATTTTGTGAATGTTGAGCGTAAACATGAAATTTTTTATTGTTTGTTTTTACTACTTTTGCTTTTATTAAATTTGATGGTATTTTAAAATTTAAAAAAAAATAGTACATTTTAAATTAAAAATGGTATATCGGGTATGGTTCTATGAATTTCAAGTCCTGATGGGTATAAGTCGGGTATGGGTACATCATGAGAACACGGTGCGGGCATGGGTTTTACTTTACTAGACCCTACCCATACGGCCATACCCTACCTATCGCCATCAATAGATGTAATAAGTGTGAAACAGATCTAAAGCAACTCATACCGAATTGAGTAACCAAGTGCACTTATCATTGGTATGCTCTTGGAAAATCCAACGTACACTCGAATCTGGCAGGATCAAAATGAACATCAAAATATCGCAAAGGCTGAATCGAGTAACCTAGAGGAGTATCACAATTCACATGTACGTCACTAAACAACATCTCTCTAAAAAAAAGCATACATCAATGATCCATGATCCATCTAACCATTAACTTATGAGTCATCATGGGTCGAAACTCGCATGCACGTAAAAATAAAAAGGTTAGAACATAAACTTCCTCAACGTAGCGTCCGAACGAAGATTTGAATGACGATAAACGAGTCCTCTTTGGATTGCATCCCTCCATTTTTATCGACTGGATTCCCTAGAAAGAAAAAGGAGACGGTGTTGTAAGAACAAGTGATTCTGATATCTTACTCAGACACTTCACTTAACTACCGTATCGCGTGTCTGACACGTGTCGGTGTCCAACACGACACGACATTTCGACACTTCAATTTAGACCACAAAATAGGAAAATTCACCCAAAATAGACATGTCAGACACTCCGACACGTGTCGGAGAGTCGGAGTAACACAAATCACCACAATAGGGGATAATATTCTAACATCTAAAAGACATCCTGAAATTGTAACTCTTATTAAGCTCAGTACCCTTGCTAATAAAAATGGCCACTATTAAAGGTAGAATGGTTATGGGTATGTCCATTATTATGAAAATACTCCCTTCGACCCAATGAATAGTTTACGTTTGCTTTATTTTCCCCTCACAAAATAAAATAAACGGAAATTATTCACGGAGAAGTATTATATAAACGAGTAAGGATTTTCATATACTTCTAACTTCTAAGCTGGGAAAGGTATAAAGTGGTTTCTAAGTAATTAAATTTTGTGGTATATAATCTAGTCTGTAATCTGGATATAGAATTATAGGTAACTTAATAAGACTAAACTACAAATTGGGTTGGCAAGTTGCTCTTCATACACATCTTGTGATAGTCGTGAGTTGGCGAGAACATACGGTTCCTAATTAAATTAGGTTTGCATACGTTCTGCCAAAAATATTAAATACTGCTCGTAAAAAGTAGTTTAATCTTAAAAATATGAAATAATGAAAAAAAATTAGAATTAATGGTCGAGTGAGGGAACTACTTAAATAATGATGTATAATATATAGGGTACCCTAAGTCCCTAATATACATAGTGATTTTATAAAATATTAAGATACCTGTGTAGAGCACTGTGGAAGTTCTTAATATGACTACCAAGACAATCTGAGCCTGATCTCGAGCTCAGGATAATTTGAAAGTAATTGAGGGTATTCGATGCTTTCAACTTCAATGCTTTTCAAGGGATCCTTCCAACATTTCGCTTTTCCCTGGAGGATGCTCAAGATCAACTGCCAAGAAAAACGATTGGCAAATTAGGGTCTTAAGGAATACTTTAAAATTCAAGTTTCTATAAGTTCAGGGAGATGATTCAGAGTTCAGACCCCAAAACAATATGCACCCAAACAATCTCCTGGTTTCTACTAGTCGGTAAATAGGCAAGGTAAGAGTAACATTCATTTCAACCCGGGTCACATTTTACCTATATATACAATCCATATAACCAAGAGACCAACAAAGAATACGACAAGTTTTCATATGACTGAGATCTGGAGGTTCATTGAATACATGTTAGTGCATAATGGTTGACGATGCAGGATTTCATTTGTTATTCATAATATACTACTGCAGCCATCTTGCCCCCGAAACAATTCACCAAAAATGGGGTTTGGTTGGAATGCGGGTAATGGTTATAAGGGTAATATAAATCAAATTTAAGGAATTTTAGAGGTAATGGTTGTAGAAGTATTAGGGGAGAGGAAACTGGTAGTTCTAGGTCAGTCATAGGCTGGACGCATGAGTTGGGTAATGGACAAGGTCATGGACAATAGTCACAAATAGTCAAATACTCCCTCCGTTCCGGTCAATTGTTGTCCTTTGGTTTTGGCACAAAGACCAATGAAAGAGGAAGGGGCCAATGACTAAATGACAAGTGTAACAAACTGTGTGTGAATGATCAAATTGCTCATAAGTTCATTATTAAAATATAAAGAACAACAATTGACTGAGACACCCAAATATGGAAAAGACAACAAATGACCGGGACAGGTTACCTCCCAAGGGTAATGCACTAATGCATTAGTGCAACGTTCCCCGCCCAACCAAATATCCTCCCTTCATCTTCACTCCTCATCACTTTTACTTTACTTTGGCGTCCTACCCTACTCTTTTACCATACTACCAAGCAACACAACATACCTTAGCTGCGGCATCCTGTAAATTGGTTGTCATTGACAGCACATCAGGGTGGCAACACCAAAACAGTCCATTCAGAAAGGCCGCAAGTGAAGATTTGGTAGGAGTCAAAATATTTGTGTCACACAGCTTTAACTCCCTGAGTTTGTACGGCATGCCAGTACCAGCATTCCTCAGTTGGTCCTCTTCGACCACCATCTATATAGATGCCAACATAATCTTCATTAGTTTCATCCATAATACCCCGTACTTAAAAATAACCAACCGAGATACAACTGTGTTTAGTCATTTGGGAAGAAGACAACTGAACATTAAACATACATAAATCATGAAATGGGTGTAAATTTCATACCTCAAGAGGGGACGACAGCTCAATCTCTAAAGACTTGAAGAAGTTTGTTTCTACGAGAAACTTCTTTAACGCAACAAGCCAAATATCGGTCACGGAATCCGGATACTGTAAGAAGAATCGAGCATTACAATGATCTAGTGCTCGAATTAATGACAGAGAGGTGCTCACTTCACAGATGCAGTAAAACTCCAGCAATTTAGGGGCGTCAATTCTAGCCTTTTCTAATCCCGGGTTATCTGTAATATGAAGTTGCTTAAGTGAATTGCTTGAGATTCTAATGCAATTTAGCATAGGGCATTGGATAATTACTAAACTTTCTAACACCACAAGCCCGTATGACAACTCTGAAAGAATATCATCTGTAATAGCAACATCCACAAACTCCAGATTTCTCAAGTTTCTCAATGCAACCACATTCATGTTCCATGGCCACACTAATTCCTCAATACGACCTGTACAAACAAACTTTTGAAGCGGATATTCTTGGAGGTTGGATTGCATTGTTCCACTACCACGGCTTTCGACTCCTTCAATAGCTTTTTTAATCCAAGGAATTGAAATGTTTTTAAGGCAGTATTCAATATATGTAATATCTAATTCAACCAAGGGGCAGCAAGAGATAATTCTTTGAAGCATACCCTCATCTACAGTTTCCAGGCCTACAATCAGATATTCGAGAGAGACAAGCTCCATAATCTCATAAATTGGCAGTACAACGCCATAACACTTCAAATATTTCAGCGATTTTGCAGAAAATAGAATCTCAGGCAACCTGTATTCGCTGCATTGAGACATTACCCGGAATTCCAATCTCTGGATTTGGTTTTGTACTGCGATCATTATCCATTTGTCAACCAACGTTTCTATCTTTCCATCAACCTTATGAAGCTCAAGGTACATCTTTGTTATTCTATACTTCCGCGTAAAGTATCTTTCCAAGGTCTTATCAATGAATCCTAGAAAACGTTCAACCGTATCGTGATCAAGCAGCAAACCACCTCTTAGACAATACGCTAGCGCGACCCGCCTCTTTAGTATCAAGCATTGAGAGAATAGTATGCAGGATAAATTCCGGTAGCTCCGAAATTCTATCAACCGTACCCTTTCGCATCTTCGCTACATTTTCCCCAGACATTATGATTTTTCTCACAGGAATTTCCTCAAGCAGTTGATATGCACTATCTAAAACCCTAATTTCCACAATTCTTGTTCATAACTTCACTAGAAATTAAAATTAAGAACTACCCATCTCAAACAACAGTACACTACGGCTATTCAACATAATTAATTAAGAACTAAGGAAGATAAGATAACAAAATAGTTTACCTAAAAGATGTAAACAAATTCCAGTATACTTGAGATATTACACTGAAATTACGCACATCTCACTTGATTCCCTTCGTAAATTCTGGGTAAAAAAATGTGGTGAAGAAATTATAGTTAGGAGAGTAAAGTGTTTAATGGAGTTCCCAGAAATTGAAGAAGGTTTTACTGGAGTGACAGTAAAAGTAGATACTGAGTAATAAATTGTAGTTGCTCCTTTTGAAATTTGCCAAAGTTACCGGTCCGAATGTCCCGACCCGACCTTCAAATTGAGAACCCAATATGGACAACCCAAATGTTTAGAATTGTAGTGAAGAACTCATCTGGAGTTTGAACGAATTTATCTGAATTGAAATTATAATAATTGAAATTAAGTCCAAAAGAACAATGCCTTAGACCATTCTAAAGTAGAAGGTCGAGTTAATCGGGTCATCAATATTTTTCCTCTTAATCACACCTTAATTATCTTGATCCACTTTCACCCTCTCAAGCAGAAGATCACGACCTAGGTCAGCAACCCAAATCATTTTCCACTTTCCAGCCCATTGTTGTCAGAATCCCGATTCGATCCCATGATTCTACGATTTTACGATCCAAAAATGCTTGACCGATCCCGGATCCTACGATTCTATCATGTTTGTAGAATCTTACGATCCTATTTATTTGAAATTTCCTAGAGGTAGAATCATAATACGATTCTACGATCTTACGATCCTACGATCCGACTCCCTAGTAAACATATTAAAATATATTTTTATATAATGACATCATAAAATCAAAATTTCATCTAATTTGTGAAACATGTTCATGAAATGATACTAAACTTATTAATTATCAATATTTTAGGTATAAACAAGTGTTTTGATCCTCAATTATATATTTTTACCAAATAAAAAACTATATTTAGTGAATTTGTAGAATCTTACGATTCTACGATCCGATTCTACCGATTCGATCCTACCCTCCTCCATCGATTCAAAGTAGAATCCCGATCCTAACAACATTGTTCCAGCCAATGAGAGAAACCCAAATCATTTTCCACTTTCCAGCCAATGAGAGAGTGTCACTTATCGGGTCACCATTCTCAACCAAATGTCACCTTCCCTTTATTTTGACGGTTGTCCTTTTTTTTTGTTTCTAGCTAATGGGAGAGTGTCATCTACCGGGTCACCAACAAGTAGACCTGGCAAAATGGGTCAACAGGTCGGTTCAGGTCGGGCCAGTTCAGGCCGGTCAGTTCGGGTTTGTCATTGATTTCGGGTTAACTCGAGTCGAGACGGGTCATTTCGGGTTTCGGGTCAGTTTCGGGTTTGTTGGTCGGGTCAGTTTCGGGTCAAACGGGGCAGGTTGTTTCGGGTCGGGTCAATGAATAATAGAGAAATAGTTATTTCAAGTCTTTTCGGTTCAATTAGAGTAATATTTTGTCAGGTCATTTTCGGGTTTGGTGGTTTCGGATCGGGCCAGTTCGGGTTAAGAAGGCTCGGGTCATCTTTGGATCGGGTCGGGTCAAATCGGGTTTTCGGGCCACATTCGGGTGATGTAGTTCGGGTCTCGGGTCAGCTTTTTCGGATCGGGTCAATCAGGTCGGGTTGCTTTTGCCAAGTCTACCAACAAGGTCACCAACTCAACTGAAGGTTACCAATTGACCCTAAGTACTTCAAGATCACCAAAATCATCCCCTTAATCCTAATTTAATGTGTCATTAAGGTAACTCAACAAGGCCACGACCCAGTCGGTAACCTTGCTTAGGGATGGTCTTAGAGCTAGGTTCAATGTACTATAGTTGAGGTCATTGTACTAGCATTAATGTTAAGTCGATAATCTACCAAAGTCGTAAGTGAGTAAATTCATAATGAAAGATCAATGAAAGTTTTCCCGAATCATAATGCAACATTCTCTCTTCTCCTCTCTAATTCGAATAAAAAACTTCAGCGTAACACTTTACAAAATTGCGAAGTGACAAATGAAATGAAATGGAGTTCCCAACTTCCTACGAAGTATATAGGAAAATTAATTACCAGCTCTCTTATTAACGATTTAGAATTCACTTTGAACAACTAGAAACACACCTATCAGCGGTATGTGCTCTTGGAAAATCCAACTCCAACTCGAATCTTAGGATAAAAATGACATCATATAAGTTCTTAACAAGTTAACATCACATCAATCGAGTAACCTAAAGTATCATAAACATCATATACTAATACACGTAACTAAATAGCGTGAACATAAACTTTTAATGACGAATTTAAGAAAACATGAACTTCATCGATGAAGATAAACGACTCCTCTTCAAATTCCATCGCTCCATTTTTATCTCCTGGATTCTTCGGAAGAAAAGGGAGGCTGTGTTATAAGAACAAGCGACTGATCAGCACAAGCACGAGATAAAATATTCTAACATCTAAAAGACATCCTGAAACCGTGACTCCCTAGCTCAGTATCCTTTCTTCTAAATTGCTATCGATAGTCAGGACTCATGAACATAGTATCATACGGAGTAATCACTAATAAAAGATAATATGGTTACAGGCTTAAGGCCATTATGAGAATAGTACTCCGTTTATAATTATATAAACGAGTATGGAGAGAAATGTAATCCCGTAATACTAGTAAAGGCATAAACTCGTTTTTAAGTAATTAAATTTTGTGATTAATAATCCCGTCTGGAATCTCGATATACAATAACAGGCAACTTAATAATACTAAAGTACAAATTGGGGTTGAAAGTTGCTTCTTCATAATCATTTTGTGATAATCGTGGGTTGGCGAGAATTTAGGGTTTCTAACAAAACTAGGTTTGCATATGTTCTGCCAAATATTTTTTTAAATACTGCTCATACGGAGTGAGGGGAAGTAGCTATAGCTGATGCTTTCCAACAAGTAGTAAAAAATATCAACATTAAAATAAATAAAAATTTAAGTTTTTTTTCTAAGTTATTCTTCCTTCTGAAAGTTTCAAATTTATATTTTATTTTCATAACCGTGAATCCAAAGTCCCCACTAAATATAAAATTAGAAATAATTTTGTAGTATAAAGCCCGAGCAAGGCTAGACCATATAACTAGTAAAAATAATGATGTAAAATACAGTGATGATTTTTTTTTATAAAATATTACGATACCTGTGTACAGTTGTGAGATCCCGAGGTACTGTGGAAGTTCTTAATATGACTACCAAGACAACCTGAGCCTGGTTTCAACCACAGATGAATGTGAAAGTAACCGAGGGCATTCCATGCTTTCAACTTCAACGCTTTTCAAGGAATCCTCACAACACTCCGCTTTTTCCTTGAGGATGCTCAAGATTAACTGCAAAAAAAAAACGATTGGCAAATTAAGGTTTTAAGGAGCTTAATGATTCATAATTTCAGGGTTCAAGTTTCATACAATCGTCAAACATAAGATGGGTAGTAAGTTCAGGGAGATGATGATTCAGAGAGCAAAATAATGCACTATTTAGTGGAATGGTTTTGGCTAATACTTTCAAGAATCAATTTTACGGACGACCAAGAAAATTAAAATGCACCCAATCAATCTCCTGGATTTTACTACTCGGAAAATAAGCAAGGCAAGAAGTAGAACTATTTCAGCCCGGGTCACATTTTACCTATATATACAATCCATAAAACCAACAGACCAACAAAGAATACCACAGGTTTTAATATGGTGGAGGCCTGGAGGGTCATTGAATAAATGTAAGTGCATCACGGGGTTTGCCGGTAATGACGGTAATGCTTGGAAGAGTTAGGGATGAGGAAACTGGTAGTTTGGGCCAGTTATAAGTTGGACAAATTTGGATAGGCAGTATTGTAGTTGGGGCGATCAGGTCAGCTTCGAAGAGGTTACGGACAATAGTCACAAACACCTCCCAAGGGTGACGTATTACTGCATTGAAGTTACGGACAATAGTCACAAACCCGTCTTCCTCCCTCCACCGTCACTCCCTGTCAATTTTCCTTTAGTTTTGCCTTCATACCCTAGCACCATACCATCAGGCAATCAGGCAAGTATGAAACACAGCATACCTTAGCCGCCTGTAAATCGGTTGACATTGACAGCACATCAGGGTGGCAACACCAAAACAGTCCGTTGAGAAATGCCACAAGTGAATATTTGGCAGGATTCAGCAGCTTTAACTCCCTGAGTTTGTACGGTGCGCCAGTACCAACATTCCTCAGTTGGTCCTCTTCGATCCCAATCTATATAGATGTCAACATAATCTTCGTTATTTTCATCCATAGTATCCCGTACTCGAAAATACATAACCGAAATACAACTATGTTTAGTCATTTGGGAAGAAGAATAATAAACATTAAACATAAATAAATAAATCAGAAATTCATACCCCTGGAAAAGTCAACCGCTTAATCTCTACAGATTTGAAGACGTTTGCTTTTGTGAGAAACTTCTTTAAATTAATAAACCAAACAGCATGGACCAAACCTGGACACAATGGATAGAATTCAGCATCACAATGATCCAGCGCTTGAATCAACGACAGGGAGGTATCCACTTCACAGCTGCACAAAAACTCCAGCAACTTGGGGGCGTCAATCGTTGCCTTTTCTAACCCCGAGTTATCTGTAATTCGAAGTTGCTTAAGCGAATTGCTTGAGATGTTAATGCATTTTAGCATAAAGCACTTCCAGATTACTAAACTTTCTAACACCACAAGCCCATGTGACAGCTTTGAAATAACATCATCTGTAATAGGAACAAAACGCAACTCCAGCTTTCTCAAGTTTTTCAATGCAACCACGTTCATGTTGCATGGCCACGGTAATTCCTTACTAAGATCTCCTCTACAAACAAACTTTAACTTTTGAAGCTGAGATGCTTTGAGGCTCGATTGCATCATTCCGCTACCACAGCTTTCGATTCCTCCATTAACTTCTTTCATCCAAGGAAGTGAAATTCTATTTAAGCAGTTTTTATATGTAATATCTAATTCAACCAAGGGGCAGGAAGAGACAATTCTTTGAAGCATATTGTCATCTACAGTTTCCATGGACAAAATCAGATATTCGAGAGAGACGAGTCCCATAGTCTCATAAAATGGCAGCATGACGCCGATACCTGCCAAAACTTTCAGCGATTTTGCAGAAAATAGAATCTCAGGCAGCCTGTATTTGGTTTCAGAAATTATCCAGATTTCCAATTTCTGGATTTGGTTTTGCACCACAAACGTTATCCATTTGTCAACCAAAGATTCTATCTTTCCATCCACCTCAGGAAGCATAAGGTACAATTCTGTTATTCTATACTTCCGCGTAATGTATCTTTCCATGATCATATCAATGAACCCTACAAAACGTTTAACCATATCATCATCATAGCGGCGCGGCTCAAATTCCTTAATGTATTGAGGCCGAAAATCCAAAACCGGAATGGAAGACCAAGCAGCAAACCACCTCTTAGACAATACACTAGCGCGACACGCCTCTTTAGTATCAAGCATTGAGAGAATAGTATGCAGGATAAATTCCGGTAGCTCTGAAATTCTATCAACTATACCCCTTTGCATCTTTGCTACATTTTCCCCAGACATTATGATTTTTCTCACAGGAATTTCCTCAAACAGTTGATATGCACTATCTAAAACCCTAATTTTCACAAATCTAGTATATTTATTTACTAGAAATTAAAATTAAGAACTACCCATCTCAAACAACAGTACACTACAGCTATAAAACATAATTAATTAGAAATTAAGGAAGATAAGATAACAAAAGAGTTTACCAAAAGGATGTATACTTGAGATATTACACTGAAATTACCTACATTTCAGCTGATTCCCTTGATAAATTCTGGGTAAATCATCCTCAACTTAGTAATTTAATTGGGTAAAAAATGTGAGGAGAAAAAGAAAATGTGTTGAAGAAATTATAGTTAGGAGAGTAAAGGGTTTAATGGAGTTCCCAGAAATTGAAGAGGGTTTTATTGTAGTGACAGTAAAAGTAGATACTGAGTAATAAATGGAACTCACTCAGTATTTTTGAAATTTGCCAAAGTGACCGACCCGAATGGTCCGACCCAATAACATGAATTCGTCTAACACAATATGAACGACCCAAATGTTTATTATTGGACTCTTACCATTAAGGCCGAGTGAAAAATTTCAATCCGAATTTGGTCTGAAATTCAAATTAAAAAGTCCGAATATCTGAATATCAATTAGACTGGATATCCAATCCGGTTTTTTACGGATAAGCAGAATCGGATGTGCATTAAGAAATTTTACAATCGGATGTCTGAGTGTTTCGAGAACTGTTTAAAATCGGATATCCCAATATCTCGTAAAGACAATACATTTGAAAAAAAAAAATCATTTTTGATGGTTGTACGTGTACCCTTGAGCTCTAGATAGTTAAAGTTTATTTCATCAAAAGACTTTTACCGATCATAATTCCCGTTTACGATTCAAAAACAATAATTTATTTTTCAAACAGAAAATCTCGTAAAGATGTACAATTTTGAAAATTTTTTACTGTTTTCTGTAGTAGTAAGTAAGAGTAAATAAATATGTCTAAATTTAGGGGTTGTTTGGTTGCTCAAGGAACTCTAACTTCCTAGGAACTTGCAATTCATGGGTATTAAGTTCCAACATCCAATTCGGGTGAATTGGGCAAAATCGTTTGGTTGCCCATGTAGGAATTGAATCCCATAGGAACTTCCAATGACCAAGGGGGGAGTAGGTAAGCCACTTCCCACATTATGTAGGCATTGAAAGTTCCTGGGAAGTTCCAATTCCTACATTCTTCCAAAAATATGGCAACCAAACAACCTTATTTTTTTTAAATTCATGGGATTTTCCATTTCCCGCGTTTTTCAAGTGGTAACCAAACGACTCCTTAAGAGTTGAATCATTAAAAATGTCAGCAAAGTATGGCGCCCCGCATAAAAATGTCTATTTTATGGAAAAGAATGAACATTTGATGTAAAAGGTGACTGTAAAGAGCCCTGTTAGTCTGTCACACCATATGATATGGTCACAAACTCACAAACAATAACTATAACTAATCAATCCTCTTAAAAAAACAGCTAGTCTTCCTTAAGATGCTCCGTCTTAGTAATCCAACAAACTATCATTGTGTTGACTTAATGTTCATTAACCAATCATGAACTTATGAGATATCATGGGTCAAAACACAAAATTCATGGTTACAACTACTTACAAGTTTTCATATGGCGGAGGTCTGGAGGTTCAATATTCCTCAGTTGGTCCTTTTCGACTACAATTTATACTTCCAAAAATGAAGCTTCTGAACTAAGATCGGACAAATATAAACAAGCCTCTTCGGATTTAATCTCTTGGTTTTGTTGGCAGAACAAAGTGACTGATCAGCGGAAGGCACCTTAAAATTGTAACTCATAAGCTCAATACACGGAGTAAGCTGCTCAAACCACGATGGTAGTCTCTGATATAAGGTGTACTAAGTAGTGATTACCAAGAAAGCCCGAGTCTTATCTCGAGCTTGTACAAATATGAAAGTAAATGAGAGGATTCAATGCATTCAACTTCAATGTTTTTCAAAGGATCCTTCCAGCATCGCACTTTTTCCCTGAGGATGCTCACGATCAACTGCCAAAACATAGTTGGTTGACAAATTAAGGATTTAAGGCAACGAATCTTTCATACTTTCGGAATTCAAATTTCACACAACTAGCAGACATAAGAGGTTACGTCCAGGGAGATGATCCAGTCCGGAATAGGTTGTACAGGGTAAATGGAAATAAAAATAAAGGAATTGTGGAGTAAATCCGAGAAAATAGATTGTTCAAGCAAGACGGGTAAGGATTGAGCCAATTTGAATACGGCTGTCCTGAATATGGGAAAGGGTCAGTTTAAGACGAGCAAAATCAATGTGGAATTGGGTCGGGCAGACTGAGCGAACAGATTTGTGTGTTTATAGAAGATACATGAGTTCGCCGATGTAGCATACCTGCGCAGCCGAATTCTCTAATTTTGTTGTTATTGACAGCACATCAGGGTGGCAACACCAAAACAGACCATCCAGAAAGGTCATAAGCGAAGATTTTGAAGAATCCCAAGGTCTTGTTTCACACAGCTTTAACTCGTTGAGTTTGTATGGTTGGCCAATAACCACATTCCTCAGTTGCTCCTCCTCTGCCACAACCTGTAGATGCCAACATAATGGAAAGACAATCAAACTATGTTTTGTCATTTGGACATCAGACAATCAAACATGGTAAGTACATCATTAATCGGGGATATACATCATACCAGACGAGTACAATCCAAGTTCAGCACTAGAGATTTGAAAATGTTTGTTTCTGTGAGAAACTTCTTTAGCTTAACAAACCAAGCATTGGTGATCGAAGATGTCACCAATGGCAAGAATTGAGCATTACAGTGATCAAGCGCTCTGATCAGTGACAGAGAAGTCTCCACTTTACACTTGTACGAAAACTCGCGCAAGTTAGGGGGCATCAACTGTAACATTCTTCAACTCATTAAAGTCTAGGTTATTTAAAATTTGAAGTTCCTTTAACGAAATACTTGAGATCTTAATGCATTTCAGCATGGAGCATGTATTCAATACTAAACTTTCTAATGCTATAAGCCCAGATGCCAGCTCAGAAACAACATCATCTGAAATAGAAGCCCAACAAATCTCCAGCTTTCTTAAGTTTTTCAATGCAACCACATTCAAGTTCCATGGCCACGGGGAATCTGGAAAACAACTACGATCAACAAACTTTTGAAGCTGAGATGCTTGGAGGTTGGATTGCATCGTTCCACTACCCCGGCCTTCAACTTCCCTATTAACTTTTCTTATCAAAGGAAGTGAAATTTCGTTAAGGTGGTTATCGTATGTAATATCTAATTCAACCAAGGGGCAGAAAGAGATCATTTCTTGAAGCATGTCCTCATCAACAGTTTCCAGGATCAAAATCAAATATTCGAGCGAGATGAGCTCCATAGACGCATAATATGGCAACCTAGCTTTACAACATTTCAAATATTTCAGTGATTTTGAACAAAATAGAATCTCAGGCAACCTATACTCATTTCCACCATCAAAATTCTGGATTTCCAATCTCTCGATTTGGTTTTCCACCGCGATCATTATCCATTTGTCAGCCAAAGATTCTACCTTTTCATCAACCTTAAGAAGCAGAAGGTACATATTTGTTATTCTATACTTTTGCGTAAAGTATCTTTGCATCGTCTTATCTACGAACTCCACAAAACGTTCAAGTGCACGTGTATCGTCCTCAAACTCATACTTAAAGTACCAAGGCTGAAAATTCAAAACCGGAATGGACTACCAAGCACCATACCACTTCTTAGACAATACGCTAGCGCGACCCGCCTCTTTAGTATCAAGCATTGTGAGAATAGTATGCAGTATAAAATCCGGAAGCTCTGAAATTCTATCAACTATACCCATTTGCTTCTTTGCTACATTTTCCCCAAACTCCATGATTTTCTCACAGGAATTTCGTCGAACAGTTGGTATGCACTATTTCAAATTTGCAAATTCCTAATAATTGAATTATCTAACAAATACCCAATTCAGAATTCTTGATAGAATCTTTATTACAAATTAAAATTCCAGAAAAACCCATCTCAAACAACAATGTACTACAGTTATGCAGCATAATCGATCAAAAAAATGGCAGATTAGGTCACATAAAAGAGTATACCATACCAGATGGGCTTAAATCAATTGAACACATGGGAAACTCAGCAAAAATCTGTATACTTCAGATTAATCAGATGACATAAAGGATCGAAGAAAAGCCAGGGTTGAAGTAGACATGCATTATGTGAGACGGTTTTAAGCAAATATTACTAATATAAAATCATAAATAATATTATACCTCCAGTGCTATAATAACATCATATAATAAGTTATATCTTATAGAGCTTATGTGTAATTTTTTTGAGTTTTTTTTTTTTTTTTTTTTTTTTTATGTTTAAAATTTAATGTGGATTTTTAGTATTTGATGTTTTTTTTTTGACATATTTAGTGTTTTTTATTTAATTTAAAGAAACTAAATTATTTATTCTTCTCTCCTTTATTACACTTTTTACCAACCACTTTCTTACAGATTTTACTTGGTTTACTTTTAAGGCATTCCGGATCCTTAATTCTATTTCGGTTTTTAAAATCATTTAATTTTTTCTCTCGATTTAAATTTTAAATTTTTATAAAAAAAATACGGAATTCGATTTTAAAAACCCTAATTTTACCTTGACTTTCCATTACATTTTCGTTCTCCCTTTTTGTTTTTCATTTTCCCTTTTTTATTCGCATTTTGAGGCGTGCGTTCACCCATGGATGGTTCGAAAGGATGATTCATATCAGCCGACCCCAAATCATTTTGGGATTAAGACTCTGATGTTGTTGTAAGAAGTAAGTGAGTCCAGAAATTTTATGGTACAACTCGACTTCTTTAAAACAAAACTCAAAAATTTTATTATATAGCTCGGGTTCTAGAGCATACAACTGGGGTACAACTGGTTGTAGGATCTATTAACTGAAACTTATATTTACCCAAATAGCCTCTATAATCTTATGCCGTGTTTGATAAAACTAGAAAAGCAAAAACTAGCTGAAAGTCTTATTTACGTCTTTTTCATACAATTTTGTTAGTCCTCATATATACCGTTTGATTATGCATGCTTTTGTTTGTTCATTCAATATTGGTTACATAAAAGTATAAAACTAACCTCAATACAATGTATTCATTTCCAATTTTCCAACGAAAATGGAGTCAGAAAAAAAAATACTACGGAAGTTGCTTAAGAGATTAATTTAGTGATTGTAGGTTAGAATTCCTATACAACTAATCTTTATGACTATAATAACCATATTATCAAAACGTATGCATATATTCTCATGCATACCGTTATTATAAGCTGAGTTCAGTTCAGCAAAATTAAGGTCAGAAACAGGGCTTTGGATTATATTATTACATCATAATCATAGGATATTAAAAGTTGGCCCGGGCATCGACAGAGCATTACAAATATGCCCGTGCATCGCAGGGCATTAAATTGTAGAACAGGCTAGAAATGTATACAATAGTCGAGCGCATCTGCCTACCAACTACAAAGTCATTCATCTCTTGAAGCTGGATCCATCCCTGCTGAAGGGCTGTCAGCAAAGTACTCTTGATGCTTCAAGTTGACCCCATACTGAAATGAATAACATTGTAATTAGTACCAGCAACAGATTGATAACCAGATCACATAGCTCACAATGACAAATGAACAAACATCATCTTTGCACCTAAAAAGCACTTGAGTCCATATCACAAGCAGGATCAAACAGAGCCCCAGTTTTTCGTGTAGCCCAAATGAAAGGGTTGGTGGCAGCAGGGAGTGGGTTCCAGGTAGATAAAAGCAGCACCCTCATGGTTAAAAAAAAAACATAAATCAGCGTTTCAGAATCCCTAAGCCTTAAAGTAAAACAACCTATGGTGGCAGAGTGATACCGTGTATAAGTTGGTGTTAAGAGGGCTTTAGACAAGGCTGAAAATGCAGAATGCAGAACGAATAGAAAGGAAGAAAAACCTCAATGGTATTCTTTCAGTGCACACAAGCTGTAGCAGATTCACCATCATATTCCATTCAAAGGAAAGGTAAAATATTGAAATAAATTTATAGGCCAACGGTGCAACACCAAAACGCAGCAATTTTGTAAAGGTTTTTATTGCCACAAGCACATTTTGCCATATTTTTGAAAGGTTTTGAAGATTATTACTCCCTTCTATTCTGTGAAGCGTATCAAATTTTCTGAGGGAGTGAAATTCAAGGAATAACCTAAGTGACTATGTTATCAGACCACTAGTAGGTAGTACCACTACCACCTCCACCAAAAATCAACCCACCACCCACCCACCACTGCCACTGCCACCACCACCACCACCAGGCATATATCAGTCATCACCTGCCCTTCTACAAACATTCATCATAGCCCACCTGAACCACCACTTCCCCACCATAAAGCCACCATAGCTGCCATTTACCCCCCCCCCCCCCCACACACACACACATCAACAGCCAGATCTGCCACGCCCACCGCACTTCCTCCACCAACTCCCCCCTATCCCAGATCTCCCCTTCTCCCCTGTGAAACTCCCTCACAAGTGGCTCCTACAAAACTGAGGCTGCCACCCATCTTCCTGAGATCCGGCCAAGGACTTACTGAACCAACAAATTCACCTTGGGCCTGTGAGGCATTTTATGTCAACAAAAGAGTAGAGCAAGTTCGTGGAAAATTGAGTCATCTGTTGGTTCATCATCACGAGAAAAGATGGACCCAATATCTGCATCATCAATATCTTCAATTCATTACCACCCTCGAAAAATGTAAATATGGGGGTGGGGAGGGACGGAATTTCGTACTTCTGTCGGATCCTGGTGGCGGTTTCAGAGGGCTGGAGAAAACCAATTTTGAAGCTTGGGTCTATCAGCGGAGAGGGATGAGTTAATTTGGGTGACTTTTGGCTGGGGGCGCGGTCTGAGCGTTGTTGGGTGGTCTGGTATGGAGGGCAGTGGTATGAGTGGTTAATCTGACGCAGTGGAGGGTACGGGTGGTTGAACATGGTTGTTCTGGGCTAGTGTCGGGCAGGTTGAGCTAAGGCGTGGTGGCTATCGAGGTGACCATGGATAAGGGAGTGGTTACGTTTGTGAGAATAGGTGACTGAGGTGAGGGTAGTGTAGTCATTTTTATGATATTTGTGTCCAAAATAGATAAGGGTTGATTATTGGTAGTCTTGAAACAAGATTTTGGTAACTCTTAAAGACAAGACTCACTCAAAACTACCAATAATCTACCATAGTCTTGACAAAGTCTTAAGTTGAGTCTGGAAATCCAAGACTCAACTTAAGACTTTGGGTGAGTCTTGACCCACCTTAAAAAGAAATTAACCAATGAGTGAATCCTATGTGTCATTTCTTTTTTGTGAAAAAAAAGGGGTAAAGTGGAAAAGTAGAGTCTGAGGTGAGTCTGACAGATAATGTATAAAGTCTGAGGTGTGTCTGAGGTGGGTCTGAACAATAAAGAAATAATAAAAGTTAGTGGAAAGCTGATGTGGCAGAGTCTTAAGACTTGGGAGAGTCTTACTGATAATCTCACCCTTAGAGTAAAGGAAACTTGGAAGCTTTCAACGAATTAGAGAGAGTATGAATCTAATAACAGCAATAACATCATAACTCTTGTACCTCGCGGAGGGCTCTTGATAAGTCATCCATTGTCAAAATGAGACGCTTGTCCTGCAAAAAAAAAAAAGCATAGACTTGCTATTAAAAAATACAAGGAAAAAAAAAACTTGAAATCAAAAGGTGAAAGCAATAAATTGTTAATCCCTCTTCTCCACATTATAATAAACGTTTTGATTATCGGGCTATTTCACTCATTTCCACATTTCTTTATGTGTTACGTTTTAAGTCAGAAACTTAACCATCTCCAACCAGAAAGTTAATTGGGTCAACAACATATTAACTCTTAATATCGTTTCACTTTCCCAATCATTTTCCACTTTGCCAAATCATTTCTCACTTTCTCTAACTCACTAATCTCTCTCTCTCTCTCTTTCGTTAAAGTACAAAGGTCATCACATGACACCCTCTTTTGCATTGGGTCATCTTAATGGAATGCTTAATCTTTATTTAACTTGACCCAACCCCTCCATGACCTACCTCATGACCTTGAATGGGGGTGGTATTTTACTAGACCTGGCAAACAGATCAGGTCGTGTCGTATTCGTGTTCGTGTCAACTTTAAACGGGTCATCACTACCCCAACCCTAACCCGACCCAATTAGATATACGGGTCATTTGTCTCAACCCTAACCCAACCCATTTAATTTTCCTATAACCCAACCCGACTTGTTTAACCCATTTATCTTGTAGCAGGTCATTTTTAACTCATTTAACCCGTTTAACCCAATAAACTAATAAATAATCTAAGTTTTATAGCCTTATTATCCCAAAAATGATGAATGAGAATGATTATTGTTAAGTTGTTTGGTTGCATTATTTATTGAACCCAGCTATATTATGACACTTTTAAATAAATGGGTTATTCGTGTCGGGTTCGTGTCAAAAGAGCTCAACCCTAACCCGACCCATTTAAGTTTCGTGTCGTGTTCGTGTCAACCCAATTACTTAAATGGGTCACAACCTCTCAACCCTAACCCGCTAACTTCGTGTCGGGTTCGTGTCGTGTTTTCGGGTCGTGTCAATTATTGCCACCTCTATATTTTACCCTTTGTGGGAGAAGGAAGGTGAATAAATTGAGGGGTAATAAAGTAAAAATTACTAGAAAGCCCACTTTTTCTACTACTCGTACTAATTTTTTTTGTGCCAAAGACAAATGTATGACGCTAAGTGGAACATAGAGAGTAAAAAACTTCTATACGCTTCCTAATCCACTGAGTAGAAGTTGGAGAGAAATACAACTAATCATTACCCATTAGCATACCTTTTGCTGCTTATCTCTCTTATCTTTTACTATAGAAGATTGCCTAGCTTTGCAGTGCCTACATACAAGTACGAAAGTGAACATGCATCATCGTGTTAAAAAATGGAATTGCCAATACAAAATCTTTCATTAATTAAAAATATAACTATAAGCTATGCTTTGTTAGTTTAATTAAATAATGTAATGCTTAGACTAAAAAGGCATGAGGGGCGCCAATTTGACAAGAGGCCAAGGTGCGACGAAAATGAGACCGCCGCATGTGCATGAGGCGCACTGTTTTCCGCAAACATTGTTATTTCAAAATAATATTTGTGCAACAATACCTTTCTATACCTTTCTATTTTAATATTATAGAGGGCTAACATTTGAGATAACGATAATGGGGCAGGATTGAAGGTTAAAATAAACAATTAGAAGAAATTTTGTGCACCAATACCTTTTTATTTTGCACCAGTCGCAAATTGCTTATTCCGCTTTTTGCTTAAGACGAATCTAAGGTGGCCTAGATAAGGTTAGGTTTTAAGCACACTTGAGGTGTACTTTGTTAACCTAAAATGTAATGAGGCCCATTTACTACACTTGTTGGTGAAGGAAAAGAGAGGGGTGCCATAGAATAAATCATTTCGTTATATAACAATTGCCCAAGTTCAATTAAGCAATCACTTATTCACCATTACACTTCTATGCACATGAATTTTCTTTGATCCCACATTGTTCTTCAATTTGCTATCCATTACACTGAAATGGTGATTACTTTCAATTAAATATAACCATAGAATCAGAGAACTTTCTAATCACTGTGTGAATGGACAACTGAGTCACTGTTAGATTCCAGCCACAACAAGTAGTTCAAATAAGCACTTGCATTAGTTACTTAACATTGAGAAGTACACGAACTCTTTAGATATCGCAGTAAAACACACTTGTGGAATGCATTTTGAAGTCTGAGTGACTGAGTCAGGTACAAAAAAGGAGTAGCGACAAGAAACTTACTGAAGAGCATCGGTAGCAACCTCAGAAATGAACTTTTGAGTTGCAACGGACACGAGTCTAATCCTGTAAATCGAAAACAAAACACAACCCACTAAGTGACTATGTACTAACATATTGATAACCATTAAGGTCACACAAACAGAAGTAAACACCTCTTGCAGCAAGTACGAGTACAATTGTGACCCATAATCAAATGTGCAATACAAGGAATCTCAAGTGGGGAGTCTAAAGGGAGAGATAAAAGTGGTATTTAGGGAGTGTGATTGATGACCTCCAGTTATGGAATGATGAACACACAAGTCAACCTGAATAACTATGTTGCGGTCTCATTTGTGTCGCACCTTTTCACCATGGTCTCTTGTATTACATAAAACAAAGATAACCAACCAGTTTGCGTATATAGCATTTTTGTAACCAGGGCCGGCTAAGAGGGTGTTCAACCCGTTCACCCGAACAGGGCCCCCGATTTTAGGGGGCCCAATATTCTGAAAATCCATGTAGTTTAGATATATATTTTTTACAGCGATTATTTTGAATACTAAGAGCAATTGAGCCGGTTGGCAAGAGCATTTTATTCTAATCAATTGGTTGTGTGTTCGATTCACAGTACCAGCTTTATCTTTTTTAGATATTATTTTATCTAAAATGAAAACCAATTAATGTGTGAAACGGTATTCGAACCCTCAACCTCAGGACCCTAGAGAGAGTGATGAACCACCTCAGCCACAATATTCTTGGTTAATTAAACAAAGTAAATAAGGATATATAGCGATAGTGTCTATCAAGTAATTTTTCAATGAAGTAAATTTAATAGTAGTGTATTATTAGATAAACGGTTTTTACACCATTTTGGGACTTTTATTAAGATTTTTTCTCATGTATATAATTTAATATTATAAGGGCTTCTTTGTAAAATATCGAATAGCACCCCGAAAATGTCAAAGTTGGCCCTGAGCCATCACTAAGTGGTTAGTCTCATTTATTAATGACGATGAGACTTAACATTATAAATTTTGTTGTTGTAATCAATGTAATGTATGGAAGATGAAATTTGTAGCAATTATTTTATGTGTTTCTTTCGTATAATGTAGCATACGGGGGGGCCTATTTTAAAGTTTCGCACAGGGCCACCAAAACTTCCCAGACGGCCCTGTTTGTAACAAAGCTAATATTTTTATTATAAAGTAGGAAACAAATTAATTTCCGTGTACTCTGGGAAAGCAACTGAGGTTTTCCAAACATTTATGCAAAGTGGACACTAAAATTGACTAATTCATCCTTTTCCTTTTTTTTTCCTGAAAGATGCATCAATTAAATAGGAGGGACAGAGGGGAAAGGGCAAATTGGAAAGGGTGTTTGTATTCAAAATCTGTACTAGTGAATACGGCGGCCTAAGTAGTGGTGCACGGCGGTGGTGTTAATTGGGGAATTGAAATTGCATCTATCAAAGTAGACAAAAAAAAATGTTGTCCTTTCTAGCACTTTTAGCGGTGGATTTTTGGTGCTTATAGCCTATTACAGCGAAAGAAAGAAGATAATAAGGAAAGGAAAGCAATTAAAGGGAAGAAGATGAATAATAATGGTAATAGAAAACAGAAAAGGTAAAAAAGAAACATACAAGCGAAGATCGGGAGAATGAAAACCGCTTTTAGCGAGGTAATGTTCCGCCAATTCGTCGGGAATCTAAGCATATCATATCAAATCAACAAACAAAACAAATTATTAATTAATTAGGTTAATAATAATAATTAAATTTAAAAGAAAATAATAGAAGAAAGGAGAAAGAAGGAAGGGGATACAGTGGGAGAGTAATCCATTAAAGAAGAGAGAAAGTGAGAGAGTTGTGTATCTTCCTCCTGTTTAACTTCACTGCTCTGCCCCATCATCTGTCCCGTGTTCATCTTCTTCTTCTTCTTCTTCCCCCGCTTTTCCCACAACTCTACTTTCTCATGCTCAATCCCCCCAGTTTTCTTTTATATACAAACAATCGCACGGGCCTGTTGGTAGAGTTTTATATAATTTTAGAGTAAATTATCAATTACACCCACGTCAAATGCACATTTTTACATTAACTCCCACGTCAAATTTTTTTTTTAAATTACACCCAAATTAATAGCTCAGATTATAAATTGCACCCAACCCCATTTTCCGGCGAAAAAAATTATGAAATGACAATTTTGCCCCCGAGTCTATTAGTCTGATTTTTGTGACTTTTGAGTTACTTCCCTTATTTCATCTTCTCACCTGATTTTCCCTCAATTTTCCCCAAATATTTGCAATTGAAGAAGATGAAGAACCAATTTCTCTTGTTCCTTCTGTCAATCTCACCTAATTGAAGAAGTCTCTTTTTCTTCAATTCCATGCCCTTTGGTTTGGTAGAAGGAGTTGTCCTGGAGCCAGCTTGGGAACCCGAATGGCCGGGTTAGTGCACGTGTATCGTCCTCAAACTCATACTTAAAGTACCAAGGCTGAAAATTCAAAACCGGAATGGACGACCAAGCACCATACCACTTCTTAGACAATACGCTAGCGCGACCCGCCTCTTTAGTATCAAGCATTGAGAGAATAGTATGCAGTATAAAATCCAGGAAGCTCAAATTCTATCAACTATACCCCTTTGCTTCTTTGCTACATTTTCCCCAACCTCCATGATTTTCTCACAGGAATTTCGTCAAACAGTTGGTATGCACTATTTCAAATTTGCAAATTCCTAATAATTGAATATAGTGCGTGTCTACTTCAACCCTGGCTTTTCTTCGATCCTTTATGTCATCTGATTAACCTGAAGTATACTGATTTTTGCTGAGTTTCCCATGTGTTCAATTGATTCAAGCCCATCTGGTATGGTATACTCTTTTATGTGACCTAATCTGCCATTTTTTTTGATCGATTATGCTGCATAACTGTAGCCCATTCTGGAATACATTGTTGTTTGAGAAGGATGAAGAGGCAATGAAGGAGGAGGAAACACTATCAACTTAATAAAGGAATGAAGGAGGGCAAAGTCGTCCAAATTTTAATATTTTACCTTAAAATTTGAAAATTGACGGAAATTTGGCCGGATTCCGATATTGGGTGCAATTTGTAAACTGAGCTATTAACTTGGGTGTAATTTAATAAAAAAATTTGACGTGGGAGTAAATGTAAAAATGTGTATTTGACGTGGGTGTAATTGATAATTTACTCATAATTTTATCTATATTAATACAAAAATATTAATACAAAAGACAATACTCAATCCTTGGCGCGCCACGTCATTAATGCAATTTTTTTTTTTTGAAAATTCATATTATGGTGGGACCCGTGAGTGTACAATGTATTTATTTCTTCAGATTTCCGTCTTTTCAAACATGCGATAAATTCCGTCTTACAACAAATTCTCTGAAATAATATTATGAATTAATATTATGAAATAATTTATACATTCCGTGTAAATAAAATTAATAACATATACGCAGAATGAATTACAAATGCGAGTAAATGAAACTGAATTACATAATTTTTAAAACAAAATTACATAATAATAAAATTACATAATTTCAAGAAGGAATAACATTTATATACGGGATCGAACATAAAACGCAAATGAATTACATACATATGTTAAAGTTGATTATATTAGATTATATTTCTTTTATCCGGATGTAAAGTTTTTTATGTATGCAATTTTTATTTACAAGAGTAGATTACGTTATTTCCTTATAAACCAGTGTATGTGAACACGTGTTTGTAACAAATTTAAACATAAATTATGTATATCGTAGATTTAGACCAACTAGATAAGTATAATAGAAATGCAAAAACAAATATACATCCAAAAACAGTAATATTGGTCCAAAACATATCCGTGCAATTTTGCACGGGTTTAAAACTGGTAGTTAAAAATAAATAAAGGTAAAGAAGTGGTATTATAATGTGCAGTTTTAACTAAATCATGCTACTATTCTTTTTCTTCTTAAATAACTTTCATTGAAGACGGGCACGTGGTCTGGTTTGTGTTTATCATTCTATTGTGTTTGTGTTTTCTTTATGAGTTTATATTTATACTGTTTCTGGAGTTGAGATCACATGTCCCACTTTTGTGTCCCATTGTCTTTATGTTGCGACACATCATCATTCATATGATAAGATTGATAGCAAATTCTCTTAAACTAATGATGTGTCACAAGATGAGTATAGTGGGACACAAGATGGGACACAAAATGGGACAGAGAATCCGCTCTCCCGTTTCTGTTTGTGTGGTCTGGTTTGTGTTTATCGTTTTTTCCTTTTTTTTTTCTTTTTTTTTTTCGCACGTGTGCCCTCACTTTCTTTATGAGTTTATGTTTACACAAAATCTCATTGAAGACGGGCGATATCCGTCACAAGCTTGTGCCGGATACCGTTTCCTCTCACAAAATACCCATTTAGAGGTGAGTGGGAAGCACATGGAAGGTGTCCCACCTTGTCCCATCTCCCTTTTTGTGAGAGGTCACAAGCTTGTGACGGGATTAGCCCGTCACAAGCAAGACTAGCTGTTATGTTTAAACGAGTTATGTGTAGCTCGAGAATTAGAATCTCGGAAACATGCAGCTACTGCTCAATAATTCTGGCCAATTTATGATTGATTATGCCATGTAGTAGCAGGGTTGTTTTAATGCTCAATAAATATTCCAGTCGTAAGTGAACAAATATGTTTATAAAGTTCATGATTTGATAAAATAATACCACCATCAATTTTAATATAAAATCTTTTATTTTTATGTGCCAAAATACCGCGGGCTTTTTTTTTATTTCCTTATGATGAGTATAAAATCGATAGACACTAATCCTCTTGAAAAACAACTAGTCTTCCTTAAGACACTCCGTCTTATGTATACTCTCATAGAGTATACAATCATCCATGTAACCATGAACTTAGAGAGAGATGTGTCAAAACACAAAATTCACAGCTTATTTCAATATTGAAGAATCTAGGACTTTTTAAGCGTACAAATTTATTATTCATTTGTTAAGAGGCATTAGAACATTTTAGTTTCAAATTTGAAATAACTGCGTTTTCGAGATTACTACGAATGTTGAGATTTGAAATGCATATATGGTTGGTAACTTGACATTGTCTAGGAAAATTCAGCCAGTATGTAAATTTGACATGCACAAGTTCAAACTCAATTGTCAAAATAGGGATGAAACGAATCAGCCGGATCAAGGATAACATCACATAGGCTGAATCGAGTAACCATGAACTAATGAGATATCATATCATGGTTCACAGTCAGATTAAAATAGAGAATAGTATGATTTTTTTAATGTTCTACCTGAATTTCCTAAAAAGAAGCTTCTGAACAGACATCGGACAAAGATAAACAAGCCTCTTCGGATTGATCTCTTTGTTTCCATTTGGCTGGATTCCTAAAATAAGCATTGTTGGCGGAACAAGACTGATCACAGGAAGACATCTTGAAATTTTAACTTAAGCTTTTTATATAGCACTGTGGAAGATTTAATATGACTACCAAGACAACCTGATCCTGATCTCAAGCTCAGGTGAATGTGAAAATACTCGAGGATATTCAATGCCGTCAATTTCAATGCTTTTCAAGGGATCCTTCCAGTGCTGCACTTTCTCTGTAAGGATGCTCAAGATCAACTGCCAGAAAAGAAAAAAAAAAACTAATTGGTTAGTTAAAGTTTTAAGGAAACTCAAGGGAGATGATTCAGTCAGGAAAATAATGCACGATATACTGGAATGGTTTGGCTATTACAAGAAGTACACCGATTTTGGATTGTTGAAGATATTGGATCTTATTTTATCGCATTCAGGCTAATACTTTCAGGAATCAAATTTTACGGACAACCAAGAAAATGAAAATGCACCCAAACAATCTCCAGATGTTTACAACTCGGAAAATAGGCAAGGCATGAAGTAAAATCATTTCAGCTCGGGTCACATTTTACGTATATATAATTATATACAATCCATATAGCTATGAAACCAACAAAGAATACCAAAAGTTTTCATATGGCAGAGATCTGGAGGCTGACGATATGGGATTTCATTTGATGGTATTCATAATAGATTAGTGCAGCCATCTTCCCACACCAAACAATTCACCATAAATGGGGTTTGCTTGGAATGCGGGTAATGGTTACAAGGGTGACAGAAAATCAAATTTAAGGAATTGTGGAAGTAATGGTTGTAGAAGAGTTAGGGGAGAGGACACTGGTAGTTCGGGCCAGTTATAGGCCAGACAATTTTGAATCCGCAGGAGTGTGCATGAGTTGGGTCGATTAGATCAGTTTCGACAAAGTTGTGGACAAAAGTCACAAATACCTCCCAAGGGGAACGCACTAATGCATTAGGGTAACGACCCCCCACAAACCCGTTTTCCTCCCTCCACTGTTAATATTAGTTTGGCCTCCGTATCCTAGTAGTCTAGTACCATACCACCCTGCAACACAACACAGCATACCTTAGCTGTCGAATCCTGTAAATCGGTTGTCAATGACAGCACATCAGGGTGGCAACACCAAAACAGTCCGTTAAGAAAGGCCACAAGTGAAGATTTTGTAGGAGTCCAAGAACTTGTTCCACACAGCTTTAACTCCCCGAGTTTGTACGGTACGGCAGTACCGGCATTCATCAGTTGGTCGTGTTCGAACTCAATCTATATAAATGCCAACAAAATCTTCATTATTTTCATCCATAGTACCCCATATTCGCATATACACATCCATAGTACCGAAATACAACTATGTTTAGTCATTTGGGGACAAGAATATTAAACTTTAAACGTAAATAAATGGGCAAGAATTCATACCTCAGTAGCGCTACACAACTCAATCGCCAAAGATTTGAAGAAGTTTGCTTCTACAAAAAAATTCTTTAGCTTAACAAGCCAACCAGTGGTCACGGAATACAGATTCAATGTACAGAATTGAGCATTACAGTGATCTAGCGCTTGAACCAACGACAGGGAGGTCACTACTTCACAGCAGCAAAAAAACTCGAGCAATTTAGGGGAGTCAATTATAGCCTTCTCTAACCCCCCGCTAACTGAAATTCGAAGTTGCTTAAGTGAACTGCTTGAGATGTTAATGCATTTTAGCATAAAGCAGTCCGTAATTATTAAACTTTCTAACACCACAAGCCCATATGACAGCTCTGAAACAATATCATCTGTAATAGGAACACAATCAAACTCTAGCTTTCTCAAGTTTTTCAATGCAGCCACATTTATGTTCCATGGCCACAAAATTTCGTCACTCGGAGACAGACCATTATAAACAAACTTTTGAAGCGGAGATTCTTGGAGGTTGGATTGCATTGTTCCACTACCACGACTTTCAACTTCTACATTAACCTTTTTCATCCAGGGAATTGAAATTTTTTTAAGGTAGTTGTCATATGTAATATCTAATACAACCAAGGGGCAAGAAGAAATAATTCTTTCAAGCATATCCTCATCAAGAGTCGTTTCCGACATTAAATTCAGATATTCGAGTGAGATGAGGTCCATAGTTGCATAAAATGGCAGTCCAACACTTGAACAATTCAAATATTTCAACGATTTTGCACGAAATAGAATTTCAGGCAACGTATAGTCAAAGATACCAAGGTCATGGATTTCCAATATCTGGATTTGGTTTTGGACCGCAATCATTATCCATCTGTCAACCAAAGTTTCTATCTTTCTATGAACCTTAGGAATCTCAAGGTACATCTTTGTTATTCTATACTTCCGTTTAAAATATCTTTCCATGGTCTTATTGATGAACTCCACAAAACGTTCCCCTGTATCACTGCCATACGCGTAAGGATACTCCCCATATTTCTGAAAATATGGAGGACGAAAATCCAAAACCGGAATGGAAGACCAAGCATCAAACCACCTCTTAGACAATACGCTAGCGCGACACGCCTCTTTAGTATCAAGATTTGAGAGAATAGTATGCAGGATAAACTCCGGAAGCTCCGAAATTCTATCCACTGTACCCTTTTGCATCTTTGCTACATTTTCCCCAAATCCCATGTTATTTTCACAGGAATTTCGTCAAACAGTTGGCATGCACTATCTAAAACCCTAAGTTCCACAATTCTTGTTCAAATCGTTAATAGAAATTAAAATTATGAACTGCCCATCTCAAACAACAGTATACAGCAGCTATGCAACATACTTAATTTTAAAAAAAAAAAAAAAAAGATAAATAATAAAAGATAACAAAAGAGTATACCAGAAGGATGAAATTCCAGAATACTTAAAGATATAATACTGAAATTACCCACAATTCATTTGATTTCCTTCATAAATTCTGGGTTAATCTTCCTCAAGTTACTAATTTATTTGAGTGAAAATGTGAGATGATAAAAAGCAATTAAATTTTTAATGGAGTTCCTGGAAAGTAAAGGGGGATTCTTTAGGAGTGACAGTAAAAGTTGATTACTGACCGACCGAATGACCCGACCCAATATCCAAATTGAGAATCCGATTTTGACTCATAACACGAATTAACTTAACTCAATAAAAGTTGATTACTTCCTCCCTTCAACTCCAGTACTCCACCCTACAAATTTCATTTTTGTACCGTATTTACAAGTGAATATTTTAATTTTCTTTCGACCCGTAAGTAAAATTTTATTTTTGTACACTATTCACGAGTGAATATTTTAATTTTCTCTCGATCCGTAATTGAAAATATATTCATGTGTGATCTTGTTTCATTCGTCTTTATAAATACATTAAAAATATCTAATTTTTATAATTTTTGCAAATACGTAGCTAACAATATTTAGCGCGTAAAACACGCGTTAACAAACGTAAAAAGGGAAAGTGTTGTAGTAGAGTTGAATGGAGGAAATGTAACTTATAACAGTGCCGAAAATAACCCGAAATGACTAAGTTTGGCCCTATTTTTTGCGAGTAGTTCTTAGGCGATCAAGGAGCCCGTTAGTTCAATTTTAAACCTTGAACATTTTATTAAGAGTAGGGTATTAGACTAGATAATAAGCATCGTAACAAATTATGGACTGAGATCATTACAATATAAAATAATGTTTTTACTGGTTACACACTCATTAAGATTGTCTCGCACAAGTAATACGGTCTTACTCAATCATTATTGATAACAAGGTTATTTTATGCCGTACAAGAGAACTCGGTACAACGTAAATCATAAACTCAATTCTCAATACAATTCGAACTCATTGTCAGATCATGAAGGAAATGAAGGTAATTTTTGAATCGTCTTATCAAAAATCACATAAGCTGAATCAAGTAATCCACACTTTCATGCTCGCTTAATATTTATGACCTTATCAAAAATCACATAAACTCAAAATAGACCTACCAGGCAACAAACAACTCGCAAGTAAAACTATCTTGGGTATCATGCGCAAAGCGCGATACAACAACTAGTATATAAAAACAATGTCCAAATAAATGAACCCTTCAATAATGTCCCATGCCATCTTCAATGTCCTTAAAAAGTTAAGGATTCGCAAATTATTTATTCTATTTCTGATTTCATGTTTCATTACTATTGACGAGCGACGACTAACGACTAACGACTCGGTATTAAAGGGATACAAAGGATGGAGACCATGGTGCAACATAAAATCCCTTGGGTCGAGTACTATCGAACAAATTAACTCGTACCTTCTCAATCTTTCTGGTTATTAAGTTACAACTGAACAAGTCCTTAGGATACGGCCCGAGTTTTATAAGGATCTCCCGATCGTCCTTGGAATAAATGTAAACATCTGGTTGTGACCAAGCGCACTTTGTCCCACAAGAAAATATATGATCAACACTTGAGTAGCTGATCAATTTAGTCCATGAATTACTAACACCGTACTCTTTCATAACCCATATTACCAAACTCGGCGAACTTGACCGATTCCGATTCGGACAACAATGTGTTACAAAGTGCAAATAACCCTTTAAATCGGCAATATTCCAAGACATATGAGTAGTAATCTCAAAATGAGGCATCCTTAACTCATAAAACTGTTCGGATCCAATATCGAAACATGATATGATTTTATGACCCGATGTCTCCCAATGTAGTGCGTTGTTAGAGTAAACCATAGACGGATACGTCTGCCGATAGCTGCCGAAATGCAATAAAGGTGTAGTCGGAGTAAATTTGATTTCTTCACATGTATTGCTTTTCAGCCGGAAAATATAAGCTGGCTTTTCCCAGGATACCCATAAAATCTTGTAATCGTTGGTCTTATGATCGTAACCAAATCCCGTCACATATTCCGTGTAGGCGTCCGGAAAGGCCGGAAGTCGTATAACCCGATTTGCTCTTGTTATAGGGTTATACACCGAAATCTTCCTAGAGCGTAAATTTACGAAGCAGAGCAGCCCGTTACATGAACCAACAATCTTGGAGTTTAATTTCTTGTGAAATTCAAGGGGCAATGCAAAATTACTAACAATGCCGCATCCACTACTAGAATAATCAAAACTCGAGATTGAACCCGAACCAACGAGAATTAAGTATTGATGATTAGAGTCGTGATTTTGAGGATAGTTCTCACGGTTGTAGAGATCGATAAAACTTTGGCTTGTGATTTCGGCAAGCCAATTCTTGGATACGCACTTGAATCGAACAAGAGATTTTACGGGTAGCCTTAATAGGATCATAACTTGTATTTCTATGGGAAGACGTTTGTTAGGAGTGTCCTCCATCTTTTGCACTTTAAAAATCATATTATAAAATCTAATAATTGAAAACCTAATCTTCTCCACAGAATCCATAAAACCGTCTATATTATTATTATTATTATTAATTATTAATGATTAATGATGTTGTGATCCATTGATTACATGAACCCTCTTTATATACAGGTCTATCTCTACCTAAACTGAGAAGCATAAGGAGTAATATTTACGGCTTTTCTAAAAAAAAAAATTAAAAGTAAATAAAAATAAAAGAATTATGATGTTTTCTATCCTATGCCTAGTGGACATAGGATAAGAAACCTAAAAGGGAAAGAATTAATGATGTTTTTCTTATAAAGTGTTGTAGGATATTGAAATTTCCATAAAAACATCATTAATTCTTTCCCTTTTAGGTTTCTTATCCTATGCCTAGTAGACATGAGATAGAAAAACCCATTTATTATCTTCCTGATTTAACTTTTGAGATCAAAATTTACAAACTTTGACCGTAAATAATTGTTAAAAATAATAAATGGGTTTTTCTAATGTGTGCCATTTTTAATAAACCAAATAAGGAAAGATTTACAACATATTCTCATGATAAATGCAATTATAAACTTAGTTTTACCATAATTAGTGAAAATATTCTATGAATTTTTCCTTAAAAAGAAAATATAAATTAGGATTAAAAAGAAATTTTATTAAAGAATTCACATTTAGCCAACCATGAAATTATGAGATATCATGGGTTACAGACCTACAGTCCTCGCAAACAGACATTAAACTGTTTTATGTTCGACCTGAACTTCCTAAAATGAAGTTTCTTAACAAACATCGGACTTAGATAAAGAAATCCTCTACGGATTGAATCTCTTTGTTTTTATTGGCTGGATTCCTAAAACAAGCATTGTTGGCGGAACAAAGTGACTGGTCAACGGACGACATCTTGAAATTGTTAATTCCTAAGCTCAATACATGGAGAGGGCTTTTATCAAGTAAAGAGTTACCTGTGTACGGGCTACGGCTGTAAGCTCTCAAACCGCACTGGTAGTCTTTACTATAAGGTGTACTATATAGTGACTACCAAGACAGCCTGAGTTTAATCTCGAGCTCATATGGATATGAAAGTAAATGAGGGGATCCAATGCATTCAACTTCAACGCTTTTCAAGGGATCCTTCCAGCATCCCGCTTTTTCCTTGAGGATACTCACGATCAACTGCCAAAACAAAGTTGATAAGCAAATTAAGGATTTAAGGCACTAAAATTTTCGAACTTTGAGTATTCGAATTTCACCCAATTGGCAACCATAAGTGGGATTAGTTCGAGGGAGATGATCCAGTCCGGAAAATGATGTACTATATGGTGGAACGGATTTAGCTAATACTTTCAGGATTCATGTTTTAGGGATAACCAAGAGAATAAAAATGCAGCAAAACATTCACTTTCTTTTACGACTCGGTAAATAGGAAAGGCAAGAGCCAAGAAGCACACCCATTTCAGCATTTAATCTATATATGCAATCCATATAAACAAAAATACCAACAAAGCATTCGAAGAGTTCTAATATGCTGGAGGGTCATTACATAAAATTAAGAGCATATAATTGTTAAAAGATACGGAATTTTATTTTATGGCATTCATAATATCCAGGCAGGCACAACCATCTTCCACCACAAAAAATTCACCATAAATGTGGCTTCCTCGGAATGAAGGTAATTGATATTGGGTAAAAAGAAAAAAAAATAAAGGAATTGTGGAGGTACATGTGGTAGAGGAGTAGGGGAGTAAACCTAGAACATAAGTTATTCAAGACGGGTAAGGGTTGAGCCAATTTGAATCAGGTCGTGCTGAATATGTGGATTCATTGATTCAAGGTCGGGTCATTCAGCGTTGAGTATATTTGGAGTATTTTATTCTTTCATTTAAGGGGGAAGGGTCAGTCAAGACGAGCAAAACCAAGGTCGAATTGGGTCGGGTGACAGCAATACCTCCATATAGGGAAACCGTTAAATCCATTATCCCAAGGGGTTACTTTTCCCACCAAACCCTTTTCCTCCCTTCACCATACCACCATGCAATATAGCATACCTGCACAGCTGAATTCTCTAGACTTGTTCTTATTGACAGCACGCCCGGGTGGCAACACCAAAACAGACCATCCAGAAAAGCGACAAGTGATGATTTTGTAGAATCCCAAGCGCTTGTTTCACGCAGCTTTAACTCTCTGAGTTTGAAGGGTGGGCCAATAACCACATCCCTCAGTTGCTCCTCTGCCTTAACCTGTAGATGACAGCATAATGGAAAGAAAACTAAGAAAACTATGTTTAGTCATTTCGACACCAGATAATCAAACATAGTAAAAATTTCATGAATTGGAGATATACATCATACCAGATGAATACAAGCCAAGTTCAGCAATAGAGATTTGAAAAGTTTCGTTTCTGTGAGAAACTTTTTCAGGTTAACAAACCAAACATTGGTGCGGGATGCTGTCACCACTGGAAAGAATTCAGCATTACAGTGATCAAGCACTCTGATCAACGACAGAGGAGTCTCCACTCTACAGTTGTATGAAAACTTCCGCAAGTTAGGGGCATCAACGGTAGCATTCTTGTGATTAAAGATTAGGCCATTTGTAATTTCAAGTTCCTTTAACGAACTACTTGAGATCTTAATGCATGTCAACATTGAGCATGTATCCAAAACTAAACTTTCTAAGGCGACAAGCCTGTATGCCAGCTCAGAAACAATATCGTCTGTAACAGGAGCACAAAAAATAACCAGCTTTCTCAAGTTTTTCAATGCAACCACATTCATGTTCCATGGCCACGAAGATTCCAAACTCTGACCATTATAAACAAACTTTTGAAGCGGAGATTCTTGGAGGTTGGATTGCATCGTTCTACCATCTCGGCCTTCAACTCCCTCATTAACTTTTCTTACCCAAGGAAGTGAAATATTTTTAAGGTGGGTATCGCATGTAATATCCAATTCAACCAAGGGGCAGAAAGAGATAATTTCTTGAAGCATATCCTCATCCACAGTTTCCGGGACCAAAGTCAAATACTCGAGTGAGATGAGCTTCATAGTCGCATAATATGGCAGCCCAACTTTCGAACATTTCAAGTATTTCAATGATTTTGCACAAAATAGAATCTCAGGCAACCTATACTCATTTCCACCAGTAATCTGGATTTCCAATCTCTCGATTTGATTTTGCACTGCGATCATTATCCATTTGTCAACCAAAGATTCTAGCTTTTCATCAACCTTAGGAAGCGTAAGGTACATTTTTGTTATTCTAGACTTCTGCGTAATGTATCTTTGCATCGTCTTATCTATGAACTCCACAAAACGTTCAAGTGTACGTGTATCGTCCTCAATCTCAGACTTAAAGTATCCAGGCTTAAAATTCAAAACCGGAATGGTCGACCAAGCTCCATACCACTTCTTAGACAATACACTAGCACGACCCGCCTCTTTAGTATCAAGCCTTGAGAGAATAGTATGCAGGATAAAATCCGGAAGTTCCGAAATCCTATCAACATTACCCCTTTGTTTCTTTGCTACATTTTCCCCAACCTCCATTATTTTCTGACAGGAATTTCGTCAAACAGTTGGTATGCACTATCTAAAACCCTAATCTTTGCCTTTTTCACTATTCTAACAAATACCCAATTCAAAATTCATGATCATATATTCATATCTTCACTACAAATTAAAATTCCAGAAAAACCCATCTCAAACAACAATTAACAACAGTTATGCAGCATAATCGATCAAAAAAAATGGAAGATTAGATAACAAAAAGAGTATACCAGATGGGTTTGAATCAATTGAACACATGGGAATTTTCAGCAAAAATCAGTATACTTCAGAATTCAGGTTAATCAGATGACGCAAAGAATCGAAGAAAAGCTAGGGTTGAAGACTTGAAGGAGATGTATTAATTATTCAGGCGAGACCGTTTTATGTAAATATTAATATAAAATCACGTTATATTTACCCAAATAACCTTATAATCACAAGGTTATTTAAGTAATTAACAAATAATTTTATAATAACTTTAAAGTAAACCCGTCCTATAAGCACCAAAAAAAGTAAAACCGTGTAATAAGAGTTCTGTTTTTCTAATCAAAGGATATTTTTTTCTTTTAATATCATTTCACTTTGTTCAAATTCGAGCTGAATAAGAGTGTCGTGTGTGCAAATGTATGTTTACATAGTAAAATATATCTCATGATTTGGGAGTTGTGACTTGTAAATCTAACCCTATAACTCGGTCATAATTCGATCCCAAAAAATTAAATTTAGTTAAATATAATCTCTTATCAATCGATGAATATGCTCGTGGGTCTAACTAAAGTTATCAACGGGCCCATTAGTTTGTATGTAATCACGATTTTAAACCGGGTCAACATTTTATGAAGTGGTAGTATTATCGTACAAGATATTTAAGTACGAGTATTACAACTTATGGACTGAGATCGTTTACATAATACTGTGTATAAAATTGTGTTTTTATTGGTTAAACACATTAGGATTTTCGACACTAAGTAATACGATCTTAATCATTATTGATAACAAGGTTATACGAGTAATATTCTAATGTATTATACAACTGGTTGTATATAAACTTATTCAATATTGTTGAGCTTTGTTACCAAGTTGTCGAGCTCAATTAACAAAATTATCGAGTTATGGTACTGTTCCGGGTGTAAATCCAGAGCAGATGTTTGATACCACTCGTAGCTTGGGTAGAATGATGTCCTTGCTGGAATCCTTCCTGCGGTCTCCTGAAACGATGAACAAACTGAGGGCTCGGCTTTAGCCGAGCGTACTCACTCCGACGCTCAAGTCAGTAAACTTAGAGAGGTAAGTTATTGTTACTTGGCTAAGAGTGTATAGTAGAGAGATAAGGAAGATATTACCAGATGAATAGTGGTTATTAGGTCAATTTGTGGATCCTTTCCTCAATGAAGGTTGAGGAGTATTTATAGGCATTCACCTTTTGTCACGTAGTGGCCAAGTGGCCAAGTGGCTCATTAGGTGGAAAGACCGTTGTACCCTCGGCCGATGGACCTGTGGTGGGCTCGCCGAGGGTCTTGGATATGAGTACGCGGATATGTGTCCCATTACTGGCTAGTTGTCCTGGCCGAGACCGGTGTGTGGCCGATGGATTGTATCGGCTAGGGTCGTCTAAGTCGTTGACTTTGCTATGGATACCCTTGACCTTGCTCAATATGTTGACTTGGTCAGCGGTGCAGAATATGCCCCATCAATTTGCCCCCAGCGTAGTCTATGCCGTGGCATGGGCTCCGATGTATGTTGAGCGTATATTCGCGCGGGTATTTTGCAAAAATTTTCGCGTCGGCTTTTCTCGATGCATCGGCTTGATCATTCGTAGGCCTACCATATCCCCCTCCACATGGATGCGTAAAGGGTATCCGATGTGGGAAAGAATGATGATGCCGGCCGAGACCAGGGCCGAGAGTGCCTTAGGTTATTTCGATTGCCCCGGCCGGTGCTTCATGGTTTGGTCGATCATGTGGCCGGCGGAGAGCGGGTGCTTAGGAATTTGTTGCGGGAGATGAACAGGCGAAGAGATGTGAATGAGCGTGTTGAATACGCTTGGTAACTGTAGCATTGATTGACATTCAACTGTTGCAACGATTGACATTCCATGGTTGCATGTCTGACACGTGTCTGCTTGCTGATTGGTTGACGCTTCATGGGCTGTGCCCTGATTGGTCCTTCTTCATGGGCTTTTTCCTATAAATAGGGCAGTTATCCCGTGATTTTGGCCATTACTTTCATTTCTTCAAATTTTCGAAAATTTTCCCCCAAAATCTTCATCTCTCTAAACTTTCAAGGGCTTTCTTTTCTGCAAATCTTCGGTGTTCGATCCGGCGAGCGTGTTTCTTCAAGGTAATCAAACAAGTTCTTTTTATCTTGCTAGTAATTTGTTGTGAAAATGTCTTCTGCTGATGCTGGACCTAGTAAACCTGCGTCGGGGGGCCCTAGGTCTCCTTCTCCTGAAGTTGATCCTCAAATTCTTGAGGAATGGGAGGACTCTGATTCCTATGGTGATTTTGGTGATGATTTCGGTGACGAGGTGGAAAGGCCTCGTCGTAATGAAGGGAGGCAGTACGTTATGGATCACGACAACGCCTGTAAGGTCCTTCTTGACCGTGCTTGGACTCATAAGCTCGCCAGTTGTTCAGGCGACAAATTTTTCGAGGGCCATTTTTCCTTCGGTAGGGGATACGAAATTGTTATCCCTGAGGAGGGTCAGGCCGTCTGTTGCCCTCCACCGGGCCATACCGGCGTATATATGCACCATTTGGAGTATGGGCTCCGGTTTCCGCTGAATGGGTACGTTATGGCCATTATTAGAGCCATGAACGTTGCCGTTGCGCAACTGCACCCGTTGGCTATGAGGACCATAATCGGCTTTGTCCGGCTCTGTCTCTTCAAAGGAGAGGCCCCAACGGTGAATTTATTCACGGCTTCACCATCTCAAACCATTTTTCGGCCGCGTCGGATGGTACAAAGTGTGGAGATGGAGCCGGGTTATGTCTCTGTCAACAAACTTCCTTCTTGCAAGGACTGGCAAGGCCGGTGGGTGTACGTTAAGGTGCCGGATGACTATCCGCTGCCCTGCTTTTTCCAGCACCGAGTTAACTTGCGGTGTGAGACTCAGGCGGAGCACGATAGATGGGTTTCCCGGAAGAAACTCAAAATGGATGCCGGCAGTGTCTATCTTCAAGAGGATGAAAGGCTGGCAATGAGGCTCTTTGAGGTGGACAAGGGTGGGGTGCCGAAAAAATGGATTCCCCCGACGCAGATCATTCTTCAGGATGAGCCGCTCTACCATGTTGGCCTCATACCGGCCCTAGCACAGGGCGAGTGGGGTCGGTGTGAGGCCCATCGCCGCTCTTAGTGCTCTTGCTCCTCGAATTACGGTTTACTTCCTCTACTTAACTCTTGGTTTGTTTCTTTCGCAGATCACTTTGGAAAGGACTTGCCTGAAGATCTTCTTCGGAGAATGGGGCTGCACAAAGATGGAACCGTTGCTAACTTACATCCCAAGGCTTCAGCCCACGACCGCAGGAAGTCGCCGAGTGACCTTATGGAACAACGGCTGAAGGGCTTGAGCGTGGAGGAGGCTCAGGCTAGGGTCGTTAGCGGTGTAGTGCGTCGGACGCGAAAAACGCCATTGACCCCGATTCCACCTCCTATTCCCCCCCAAAGAAGGTGGAGATTGTTGATATTCCTTCTGAGGAGGACTCTGATGCGGAGGGATCTCCTCTCATCCGTAAGAGGAAGAAAACAGCCTCTACTGCTGGCGGGGAGGTGCCTCCTTCGGCCAAGAAGGCCAGGCAAGGTACCTATCTATCCCGTGGCTCAAATCTAGCCAGGTCATTAGGTGCCCCTGATGACTTGTTTTTCGATACGCTGATACATGTTGATACTAATGCTTTTATTAAATTTTTGTAGGTCAGCCGCAGCCGGCTTCTGCTCTCGTTGGGCAGCAGGTGAAGGGGTCCTCTGCGCAGGTTGGTGATCAAGGCGTCACCGTCAACCCTTCATCCCAAAAGGCTTCCTCCTCCCAGCCGGGGTTTGGTGGTCAAATCGTCACCACCGTCAACCCTTCATCCCAGAGGGCTTCCGTCTCCCAGCTCATAGAGGAAGGCACGAAGCTGATTAGGGAGCTGGCAAGGTGGAACGTGGTTACCGGTGCTCGTCTTATGGAGCAGGAAAAGGCCGTGGCTCGAGCTGTTCATGAGCGTAATGCCACTAAGCAGGTGGCTGCGTCGGCGAAGCTGGATCTCCTTAATGAGCGGAAGCTTAGGGGAGATGCTGAGAAGGCGCTCTTGGCTGAGAGAAAACTCGGGGAGGACGCCGAAAAGGAGGTCTCGCCGAGAGAGCCAAGGCCGAGGCCGCGGGCCGAAAGCCGCGACGCCGCCTGGGAGAAGGCTCAGGGGCGTGCCGACCTCTATCTCCAGCAGAGGGACGAATCCAGGGACCTGTTTAAGGCCCAGGCGAAGGTGATTCGGGGCAGAGAGGCCATCATCAAGCAGAAAGAGGCGGACATTGAGATGCTCCAAACCGTCATGCTTCCCAACCTGTGCGCTGAATTTCGGGACTTGGCCGAGGGAGCCGCTAGGGAAGTGATCGGGGAGCTCTTTCCTCTTGATGGTTCCTTTCCGTGGGACAAATATGAGGAGCTGCTTGATGATAGGCTTGCGGCTAAAGAGAAAGCCATGGCGGAGAAGGCCCAGGAGGCGGTGAGGGCGAAGATTGAGAAGGAGGCGGCCGCGGAGAAGGCTGCTCTTGCTGAGAAGGTTAAGGCGGCCCATGAGGAAGCTGACAGAATGAGGGCGGCTGATGAAGCCGAGGCCGAAACTGATGCTGCTAGGGAAACTGCTGGGTTGCCCACTGAAGAGGATGCGGCTACCGCTGCTGATGGTGAGCAGCGACAGGCATAGGGGGGCGGGTTGCCCGGCGTCTCAGATAGCTTCAGCTCCTCACTAACACCGTGGGCTGCTTGATGAGAACAAGTTTACAGCAGATCTGTTTCAGCTGTTCGGGGGCCAATTGTCAAGCTCTTTCCTTCTGCCATCTTTTGGCGCTTCAAATGACTTAAATTGTAGTTTTTGCTTTTCTTTCCTTGTATTTTGTACAACTTTGATAGGTTGTGTTTTGGTTTATCCCAATGGGGACGGCCGTCATCTTCTTTTTCTTCGCCTGTAAACTGTTTATTATTAATAAGAGTTCGTTTCTTTTGCCTTCGGTATGCCGATGTCTTTTCCATAATAATTTTTTTTTTTTTTTTTTTTTTTTTTTTTTTTTTTTTTTTGCTTTGCTTTGCCGGCTTGGCCGAGGTCTTTTCTCGTTTTTGTCTGAGTTGCCCCCTTACGTCATTAATTGAGCGTCTCTTTTTGTTTTCGACTTGGCTTGGCCGAGGCGGTTTAGAGTGTGTATCTCAACTGTTTTTAACGTTTAAGGCATTTTGACTGTTTATCAAGCTATGGCCGCGATCGCCGATGAAACCGCCTTCGATGGAGATCGCCGCTCTCGTCGGTACGACGGTGAGAGTCGGCGTCTGGATAGTATGTTATGCGGCGTCTGCCACTTTTAGTGACTGCCGAAGCGTTAACTATTTGGGGTGACTGCCATAGCACTACATTTCTTCGTGGTGACCACCGCTCTTGTCCAATCGACAGTATGAGACGGCGTCGGCTTCGTTCTTTATAACGACTGCCGCTCTTGTCCAATCGACAGTGTGAGCAGGCGTCGTCGTTTTCACAACGAACGCCGCTCTTATCCAATCGACAGTATGAGACGGCGTCGGCTTCATTCTTTATAACGAACGCCGCTCTTGTCCAATCGACAGCAGGTGTGAGCGGCGTCGTCGTTTTCACAACGAACGCCGCTCTTATCCAATCGACAGTATGAGAGGCGTCGGCTTCATTCTTTATAACGATGCCGCTCTTGTCCAATCGACAGTGTGAGCGGGCGTCGTCGTTTTTCAACGAACGCCGCTCTTATCCAATCGACAGTATGAGACGGCGTCGGCTTCATTCTTTATAACGAACGCCGCTCTTGTCCAATCGACGTGTGTGAGCGGCGTCGTCGTTTTCACAACGAACGCCGCTCTTATCCAATCGACAGTATGAGACGGCGTCGGCTTCATTCTTTATAACGACTGCCGCTCTTGTCCAATCGACAGTGTGAGCAGGCGTCGTCGTTTTCACAACGAACGCCGCTCTTATCCAATCGACAGTATGAGACGGCGTCGGCTTCATGATGGCGCCTAGCCTGAAAAAATGAACATTTTGATGAAAGACTTGGTCCTTTTTACATTTGATATTAACATGCGTCGGGGTGCCCACAGCTGTTTTGGGCACCTCCGGCGCTAAACAAGGTCTATTAGTTTCCTAATGCCTTATTAGAGGCGCTCTTCCTCCGTCAGCCGTCGGTTGCATCCATAAGGTCGCCCTTTGGTTGTGAGGATGAGCTTTTCCCCTTCTCCGACTGCTTCGCCACTTTGAGGGATTGCATGTTGCATCCTCTGGCAGATATCTGGATGTTGACCACCTCGTCCTTCTCGTCTTTGGAGACGAGCTTATGTGCTTCCCCCCGGTCCGAGACATACATTAGTGTCAGGGCCCGGATGGACATCACTGCGTCGGCATCGCTCAGAGTAACTCGGCCTATCAGGGCGTTGTAGGCGGATGAGCCGTTGATGACGACGAACTCGGCTAAGACATTCTTGGCCGCATTTCCCTCGCCGAGCATCACCGGGAGCCTGATTGAACCCAGGGGTACCAGGCCAGCCCCGGAGAAGCTGTATAGTGGATGGGTGCAGGGGCTCAAATCCTTGAGTCTAAGGCCGAGGCTGTTAAAGCACTCCCTAAACATAATGTTCGTGTAGGCGCCTGTGTCAATCAGACACCTCTTCACCAGGTGATTGGCTATGTCCAAGTTGACTACGAGTGGGTCGCTGTGAGGGGCGATGACTCCCTCGTAGTCCTTCCCTCCAATAGTCATATCGGGAATGCTGGAGGCGGGGGTCGCTGTGTTGGGCACAAAGTTGATGGCCTGATACAGCTCGTTCAGGTGCCTTTTGTGCCCATGAGCCGACCCACCGTTCTCGTTACCTCCGATGACTACGTGGATAACTCCTATCCGTTGAAAAACGGATTTCTTATCTGAGCCGCTGGCGTCAGTCTTCTGGCCTTTGGCCACATACTTGTCGAGGCACCCCTTTCGGATTAGCTCTTCAATGGCATTCTTCAGGTGCCGGCAGTTGTCAGTGAGGTGGCCGGCGCAACCGTGATACTCGCAGTACTGGTTCGCGTCACCGTCTCCTTTTGGCTTGGGAGGCCGTTCCCACTTCTGGCCCTCGCTCCTGCTCAGGGCGAAGACCTGGGCGGCCGATGCGACCAGAGGGGTTTTGTCATGGTAATGCCTTTGGTAAAACAGCCCCGAATTCCCCCCGGCGCCCGTCGAGTCCTGCTTCTTGGCAGATCTATCGGACCGTGACCTGTTTTTGTCACGGCGTTTCTCATCAGACCGCGACCTGTTAGTGTCGCGGCGTCTCTCATCCGGACTGTCGTCCCGGTGGCTTTTCTTCTCTGAGGGCTCGGCCTCGCTGGGGCCTACCCAGGTCTTGTGGTAATCCTCCACCTTGATGGCCTGATCGGCCATCCTCCTTGCGGCGTCCAGGCCCAGGCCCCCGTGCTTGATGAGCTCGTCTTTCAAGCTTCCCTTCGGGAGGCCCTTCATGAGTGCGAACGCCGCTAGTTCGGGGTTGATCTCCCGAATCTGCTGAACTTTGCCGTCGAATCTCTTCACATAGGCTCGTAGAGACTCGCCCTCCTCCTGTTTGATAGTTAGGAGGTCCGATGTTTCCACGGCCCTCCTTTTGTTACAAGAGTACTGGGCCAAGAAGGCGTCCTTTAGGTCGGCGAAACAATATACCGAGCCGTCGGGAAGCCCCTTGTACCAACTCTGAGCCATCCCATGCAGAGTCGTTGGGAAGACCCGGCACCAGACTTCATCGGGCTGCTCCCATACCGACATGTGAGACTCAAAGGCCTCGGCGTGGTCGGTTGGGTCACTATCTCCTTTGTATGTGAGCGCCGGCAGCTTCAGTTTGGGTGGCACGGCGGTCTCTAGAACATAATCACTGAGAGGCTGCTTGACCACGTGTCGGATGACACGCGGCGACCGGCTCCTCGCATTCCTGGTCCGGCTTCTCTCCTCGTAGCGGGAAGGACTCCTTCTTCGACTTGGACTTCTTCTCCGACTCTCCTGAGTCGGACTTCGCTGGTTCCCCCGGGGTGTTCCCCGTCGGTGTTGCGGCGACGCTGTCCTCTCCCGAGTGCGAGATGGGCTTATGTTCACCACGACCACTCTGGGCTCCTCCGGCGTCTTGATAGGGTCTGCTTCTCCCAGTGCTTCGTTCAAATTTCTTGGAGTCACGTCCTGGGCCCTGGTTTTTTGGACGGTTTCCGCCGCTTGTGTCGGCGAGCCTGCGTGAGTTGGTGCACTCCCAATCAGGTCTAGGAGTGTCTTCAGTTTTGCTATGTCAACCACCTGTCCCATGATGGTGACCTGGTTGACGGGCGGCGGTGTGTCCGGTGTTATCGGCATTCCGACTTCCGGTTGGATTACTCCGCCGGTGGAGGGTTGCAACATTCCAGAATGGTGAAATGTATCCTCCTGGGGTAGCTCGGTTTCGTCGGTCACGACCACTTGTTGTTTTGACATCTTCTTAGCTTTTGGGGTGGGTTTTTCTTGTGTTTTTGTTTTTGTTGTTTGGGAATGAATGTGACTGGCTTTTAGTGTCTAATTTCTCCCCACAGACGGCGCCAATTGTTCCGGGTGTAAATCCAGAGCAGATGTTTGATACCACTCGTAGCTTGGGTAGAATGATGTCCTTGCTGGAATCCTTCCTGCGGTCTCCTGAAACGATGAACAAACTGAGGGCTCGGCTTTAGCCGAGCGTACTCACTCCGACGCTCAAGTCAGTAAACTTAGAGAGGTAAGTTATTGTTACTTGGCTAAGAGTGTATAGTAGAGAGATAAGGAAGATATTACCAGATGAATAGTGGTTATTAGGTCAATTTGTGGATCCTTTCCTCAATGAAGGTTGAGGAGTATTTATAGGCATTCACCTTTTGTCACGTAGTGGCCAAGTGGCCAAGTGGCCAAGTGGCTCATTAGGTGGAAAGACCGTTGTACCCTCGGCCGATGGACCTGTGGTGGGCTCGCCGAGGGTCTTGGATATGAGTACGCGGATATGTGTCCATTTGGCTAGTTGTCCGGCCGAGACCGGTGTGACAGCCGATGGATTGTATCGGCTAGGCTGTCTAAGTCGTTGACTTTGCTATGGATACCCTTGACCTTGCTCAATATGTTGACTTGGTCAGCGGTGCAGAATATGCCCCATCAGGTACAAAGTTGTTGAGCTTAATAGAATAATTATTAAGCTCAATAACTTCGTAAAATAACTCAATAACTTGTAAAATAACTCAACAACTTTGTGTAAGAGCTCGATAACTTTAATGCGGTTGTATATTGTTATTATACAACTGGTTGTAGGATAGTATTTGTGAGTAATATTACGTTGTACAAAAGCACTCAATAGTCAATACAATTCAAAATCATTGTCAGCTATAGATAATAAGACGAGTCGCATTGTCAAATGCTGTTTTGGTATCCTTAGTTTATAATAAAATTGTTTTTCTTTGGTTTTAATTAGATTTGTTTTCGATTATACCTATCATTTGTAAGTGTCATATGGCGTTCTATTAATGAATTGTTTTTCTCTCAAAAAAAAAAAAAAAATTGTCAGAATATGGAGGAAATGACGGTAAACTTCAAATCGGCTTATCGAAAATAACATCACATTAGCTGAATCGAGTAATTCACACTTTTATGTTCTCTTAATCTTTAGCAACTGTTTATGTTCCGCTAAATCAAAATATGGAGGAAATGAAGGTGAATCGGCTAGATCGAAAATATCAGAGTATACAACCAATTAGCTTCAAAATGAACATTAGGATTTAGGAACGAGTCCTCTTCGAAACAAATCTCTCGGTTTTTATCAGCTGGATTCCTGAGGGGGAAAAAGCATTGTTGACGAGTGAATGATCAGCAGAAAACATCCTGAAATGTAACTGCGTATGACAATTTTCTGAAGTAGTCAGGCCGGTGCCTATTTTCCTCCATTCACCGTCACTTCCATCCTGTTGTAATTAACACGACTAATTAATATGCAGTTTTGTTAGAGAATACACATTCAGCCAACCATGAACCTTTTTATGTTCTAGCTGAATTTCCCAAAATGAAGCTTCTGGACAAACATCGGACAAAGATAAACGAGTCCTCTTTCAGATTGAAACTCTTTGTTTTTATCAGCGGAAGACATCATATAAGCTCAATACATGGAGAGAGCTTTTATCAAGTACAATGTTACCTGTGTAGGGGCTCTCAAACCGCGACTACCAAGACAGCCTGAGTCTAATCTCGATCTCATATAAATATGAAAGTAAATGAGGGGATTCAATGCATTCAACTTCAATGCTTTTCAAGGGATCCTTCCAGCATTGCACTTTTTCCCTGAGGATGCTCACGATCAACTGCCAAAAAAAAAGTTCATTAGCAAATTACGGATTTAAAGCACTGAAGTTTTCATACTTTCAGTATTCAAATTTCCCGCAATTGGCAAACATAAGAGGGATTAGTACTAGGAGATGATCCAGTTTGGAATATGATGTACTATTTGGTGGGACGGATTCAGGCACTTAGCTAATACTTTCAGGATTCATGTTTGATGGATAACCAAGCGAATAAAAATGCATCAAAACAATCTCCTACTTTTACGACTCGGTAAATAGGAACAAAGCATTCCAAGAGTTCTAATATGCTAGAGGGTCATTGCATAAAATTAAGAGCATTCGTAGTATACAGGCACAACGATTTTCCACCACAAATATTTCACCATAAATGCGGAATAGTGGAGATAGATGTGGTGAAGGAGCGGGGGAGAAAACCTAGAACATAAGTTGTTCAAGACGGGTGAGGATTGAGCCACGGGGTTACGTTTCCCCACCAACCCCTTTTCCTCCCTTCACCATCACCCCCTTCAATTTTCCTTGATTTTGGTCTCCATAACCTAGTACCATACCACCATGCAACATAGAATACCTGCGCAGCCGACTTCTCTAACTTTGTTGTTATTGACAGCACATCAGGGTGGCAACACCAAAACAAACCATCCAGAAAGGTCATAAGCGAAGATTTTGTAGAATCCCAAGCTGTTGATTCACGCAGTTTTAACTCTCTGAGTTTGTATGGTTGACCAATAACCAGATTCCTCAGTAGCTCCACCTCTGCTACAATCTGTAGATGCCAACATAATGGAAAGATGATCAAACTATGTCTCATGACTTCGTCATTTGGATACGAGACAATCAAACAGGGTAAATATATTATGAATTGGAGATATACATCATACCAGACGAGTGCAAGCCAAGTTCAGCTCTAGAGATTTGAAAAGGTTTGTTTTTGTGAGAAACTTCTTTAGCTTAACAAACCAAAAATTGGTGATCGAAGCTGTCACCAATGGAAAGAATTGAGCATTACAGTGATCAGGCACTTTAATCAATGACAGAGAAGTCTCCACTTTACATTTGAACAAAAACTCGCGCAAGTTAGGGGCATCAATTGTAACATTCTTCAAATCATCTAGGTAATTTATAATTTGAAGTTCCTTCAACGAATTACTTGAGATGTTAATGAATTGCAGCATGGAGCATGAATCCAATACTAAACTTTCTAATGCTGTAAGCCCAGATGCTAGCACAGAAACAATATCATCACTTATGGAAGCCCAACAAATCTCCATCTTTCTCAAGTTTTTCAAAGCAACCACATTCATGTTCCATGGCCATGGAGAATCTCGACAACAACTACAATAAACAAACTTTTGAAGCTGAGATGCTTGGAGGTTGGATTGCATCGTTCCACTACCCCGGACTTCAACTTCCTTATTAACTTTTCTTATCAAAGGAAGTGAAATTTTGTTAAGGTGGTTATCGTATGTAATATCTAATTCAACCAAGGGGCAGAAGGAGATAATTTCTTGAAGCATGTCCTCATCAACAGTTTGCAGGACCAAAATCAAATATTCGAGTGAGATTAGCTCTATAGTCGCATAATATGGCAGCCCAACGTTACCACATTTCAAATATTTCAGCGATTTTGCACAAAATAGAACCTCAGGCAACCTATACTCATTTCCACCAGTAATCTGGATTTCCAATCTCTCGACTTGGTTTTGCACCGCGATCATTATGCATTTGTGAACTAAAGATCCTAGCTTTTCATCAACCTTAGGAAGCGTAAGGTACATTATTGTTATTCTATACTTTTGGGTAATGTACCTTTGCATCGTCTTATCTACGAACTCCACAAAACGTTCAAGTGTACGTGTATCGTCCTCAAACTCATACTTAAAGTACCCAGGCTGAAAATTCAAAACCGGAATGGACGACCAAGCACCATACCACTTCTTAGACAATACACTAGCACGACCCGCCTCTTTCGTATCAAGCCTTGAGAGAATAGTATGCAGAATAAAATCCGGAAGTTCCGAAATCCTATCAACATTACCCCTTTGCTTCTTTGCTACATTTTCCACAACCTCCATTATTTTCTCACAGGAATTTCGTCAAACAGTTGGTATGCACTATCTAAAACCCTAATTCTTCGCTTTTTCACTATTCTAACAAATACCCAATTCAGAATTCATGATCATATCTTCACCACAAATTAAAATTCCAGAAAAAACCCATCTCAAACAACAATTAAAATAACTACAGGTATGCATCATAATCGATCAAAAAAATGGAAGATTAGATAACAAAAAGAGTATACCATATGGGTTTGAATCAATTGAACACATGGGAATTTTCAGCAAAAATCAGTATACTTCAGATTAATCAGATGACGCAAAGAATCGAAGAAAAGCTAGGGTTGAAGTAAACATCTATTATGTCAGACAGACGGTTTTACGTAAATATCTTCCAATATAAAATCACCTAATATTTACCCAAATAACCTTATAATAACTGCCTCTCACAAGGTTATTTAGGTAATTTAATGTAAAACCGTCTTACATTCAAGTTTGTGTTTCTAATTAAAGGTATTTTTTTTTTCCTTTTTGATATTATCTGATTTAGTCCTAATTCAAGCCAGATATGAGGGCACGACCATAAGCATAGTAAAACTATCTCATGATTCGAATATGAGACATCAAATTAAGTTCGTAAAACCTCTGTATCAATTGATCTAAGTGCAGTGTGTAGTTCGTAGGTAATACAACAATTTTGAACCTTTGACATTTTATTGATAGTAGTAATAGACGGGATATATAAGTTATAGATTGAGACCGATTACAATATAAAAGGGTTTTTTTTATAAGTTAAACACTAATTAGAATTGTCCCACATTAGCAATATGGTCTTACACAATCATTATTGATTATTACAAGGTTATTTTACGTTGTACAAAGACCTCTTGTGATAATTTGTAAACGTGATAAGTTGCTAAATGACACTTTTAGGATTCCTAGCAAATTTTGGAAACTGTACTTTCACAAATGTAGGTAAAATTCCTTCTATTTTTCTTTTAGTCTCAATGAACTGAACTGAATGAAGCTGGAATTGAATAGAGCTAAATTGAAATAAGTTGAGATTAATTAAGCTAGAAAGAACATGGCGTAAATTTAGGATCCTTACAATTTGGTTTATGGTCTAAGCAATTTGCAGAGTAGGGGGTTCGGGTGTACATAGCCTTACGCGTGTTAGCAAAATAGCAACACAAAGCAACACAAAGAGTCTGTCTCCAAATGACCCAAAATGAAAATTGCGTCGAGGAATGTATCAAATGATTGTTATACTTCACAATAGAAAGAACTGGCGGCAATCACTTTAGTGAACCGTTTTGCTTTATTTCATCAAACTCCAAAAAATGGCTCCATCGGGAATGGAAATGCAAGCGCAACAACTTCTAAAAGACATCCTGAATTGTAATTCCGAACCTCAGTGTATAACTAAGCAGTAAAGACGTTTACGGCTCTACGCTCCTGAGGCGCTACCAAGACAACTTAAGCTTGATCTCGAGCTCATATGGATATGAAAGTAAGTTAGGGGATTCGAAGCCTTCAACTTCAACACTTTTCAAGGGATCCTTCCAGCACTCCTCTTTTTCCTTGAGGATGATCAAGATCATCTGCCAAAGAGAGAAATAAATCGGAATACTAAGGTTTTTAAGGAACTTAACATTCATATTATGGACAGAACCTTCAATATGCAACCATAACAAATATTGTGGAGACCATTAGCATGGAAGTGTCATAAGTCATAACTTGTCAAACGAATTTAAGTGAAAATTAATGTAACAAAGATTTTATATTTAATAACACTCGTAATATACTCGGTCATCCATAACAAATATGAAGTTGAATTTCTTGAATAAAACAACAATAATACTGAAGCGCCTCAAGGCATCCCACAAGTAGCAGGGTAAATGGGGTCAAATACTCGAATATATGCAACTTTATCCCTTTGTTGCTTGTGTAACAACACAAAGAGGTTTTTTCAATTGACCCGAAATGAAACGTCCTAAAATTATAAACATTACCTCAGTGCCTTAGAGACTCCCGCAAATTAAAGGACATATACAACCATGACAACGGTGTGTATCCCTATTCCCTAAGAGACTGCGGTTAGGATTCTCTGGTTGGTGACATGGTGCTAATAGTTGAATCAGGATGGGTCAAATTTAGCTTAAATTTCAACATTCGAGACAATATAAACACAATAGAATTTTACGACATAGGCTTACACCAAACCACCCCTAAATTGTTATCTTGCAGCTTCCTAACATCAACCATCTACGACAAATACTTTTGTTTATCCGAAAGCTTATGAAGACAAAACATTCAAACCATGTTACAGGGTAACAAAGTGTACCTCAACAATATTGTTGTGGAAACCCGTTGGTATCACCAGTACATCAGGACGGCAAGTCAAAAATAAACCATCCAGAAATGCAGAAATTGAAGATTCATCAAGCTCCCAATTACATGTATCATACAGCTTGATCTCTCTGACCTTATATAGTGCTCCAATATTAATCCTACGCAGACGGTCCTCGTCTACCTCAATCTACATATCAAGTTATCAACACAATCATGTTATTACGAAGTATAATCATGTAATTCAATAACGTACAGATAATTAGAGATCACACCTGATAACCAGATTCAAGACCGGACAACGTCATCTCTATGACCTTGAATATTTTTGTTCCAACAAGAAACTCCTGTAACTTAATGAACCACTCGGTGCAGGGAGATTCGACCCATACAAATAAGTCACCATCACAACAGTCTTGTACATTAACAATTGACAGCGCAGGCATCAACTCACTGCTAAAGTTAGTAATTGAAGGAGCAAAATTCAACTCGGAATAGAGTTGAAACATAGTCAAGTTCGGGGCATCAATTGTAAGCTTCTGTAACATGGGACACCCTACTACTGTAAATTTTCTAAGTGAAATGCTTGAGATTTTTACGCATTTCAGCAAAGCGCATTTATTAAGAACTAGCGTTTCTAGCACGGTAAGTCCAGAAGCCAACTCAAAAACAGCGTCATCTGTAATATCTGCGGATGTAATTTCCACCGTTTTCAAGTTCCTCAATGCAGCTATATTCATATGCCATGGCCACGGACACTGAAAATAATTTAGATAGAAAAACTTCTCAAGAGTGGATGTTCGGTTGTTTGATTGTGGTGTTCCACTACCAAAATCTTTGACCACATCATCCTTATGAGACTTTTTAGTATACGGAACAGAAATACTTTTGAGGGCCGCACATCCCCTAAATTCTAAGGCAATCAAGGGGCAATTACTGATGATCCGCTGAAGCATATCATCATCTATAGTTGCTCGGGTCAAGATCAACTTTTCAAGGCAGAAAAGCTTCATGGTTGGGTAATTCGGTAGAACCACCTTGTCACCATCCAAGACTTTGAGTGACCTTGCATTGAAAAGAAACTCGGGTAATATATAATCCAACGATGATTCCTCGACAACAATCGTAATATCCAACTCCTCTACTTTGTTTTGCACAGCAATTCCTATCCATGTATCAATTAAAGGCATAAAGGCTGCATTAAACAAGGGAATTTCTAAGCAAAATTTCCTTATACCATGCTTCTGGCACGAATATCGTTGCATTGTATTAGTTATGAACCCCATATAACTTATAAGTGTATTTTGATCATAAAAGTCTGCTTCATATTTAGATCCTCCCCCCTTCTTAAAGTACTGCGGCTGAAAATCCAAAACCGGGATTGAAGACCAAGTTGCATGCCATTTCTTAGACAGTACGCCAGCACGACAAGACTCTTTCATATCAAGGAACGAAAGAATATTATGAAGGATAAACTCTGGGAGTTCCGAAATTCGATCAACTGATTCCATTTTATCCATTGATAGTTTGTCTCCTGTCATCCAAATTTTCTCAGAGGAGTTTCATCAAGCACGTGAAACGCACCATCAAAATTCATGATCATCGATAACTTTTAACATAATTTCACAATCAATAATTCTACCTGATTGCATTATCTGAATCCTTGATCATCAATTACTTTACCCCAATTTCACAATCGATAATTCTACCTGGTTGCATTATCTGAATTCTTAATCTCCAACTAATTCAACCCAATTTTACAAACAATAATTCTACATGATCGCATCATCTAAATTATTGATCACGAACCAATTTAACCCAGTTTCACAATCATAAATTCTACGTAACTGTGTCACCTAAATTCTTAATCAACAACAAATTTTACCCAATTTCACAAATCACAATCAATAAGTCTACATAACTGCATTAATTCATCACCTAATTTCACAATCAACAATTCTACATAATTGCATTACCTAAATTCTTGATCATCAACTAATTTAACCCAATTTCCCAATCAATAATTCTACATGATTGCATTATCTAAATTCTTGATCATAAACATTAAGCCGAATTGAAATAGAAACAACAAACCCTAATGATGCAATTGCAACATTCCAAATACTAATCAAATGAAGAAAAAACAAATTTTAATCCAGAAATCAGGTAAACCCATATAATCAATAGTAAATTCATGTACAATTATGAACTATAATTATAAAATCAACAAGAAAAAGCATGAATCATCCAAATTCCAGAATTCAATTCCAGATTTTAAGTTTGCCAAAGACAAAATTAAATATGTTGAATACTCAATTCAAGTAAGAACACAGAATACCAAATCATAACACATAGAATACAAAAGAATTAGAGATTAAATTATACCAGTTTGAGATTTTGGATCAATCAATTAGGGTAACATTTGGGTATATCATGTTGAGTGTGTTCGTGTTTTGACTAATTTTAAAATTGATTAATTTTTAAATTTGGATTAGGGTTTGGGAGTGAAAGAAAAATTACTCAAAGCAAATTCCAACTAATTCGGTGTGGCTTTAGCCTTTCGTACTCTTGTAGTCTTATGTCACCCCGGCTCGGTTTCAAGTGTCGGACGTATAAAAATGTTACTTTTGGTTTGAATATAGAGAGTATTATATTATATTAAGAAGATTTTAAGAGAATTTTTTTTTTTTTTTAATTTAGTCTAAAATGAATTGTTAAAGCTCGAAGGTATATTTCATGTTGGTGTGTTAAGAGGATCGAATATATGTTATTCAATTAAAGTAAAGTGTCCGAGTGATATAAATTAGGAAAACGTAGAAGATTAGTCCTGTACATGAAATTGTTTGTACTTATTTATTTTTGCATATCTCAATTAACTTTATATAAGAGATATGATTCCTCTCTCGTTTAAATCAAATTTCCATTTCCCTTTTTGAATTATTGTAAGAAAAAGATAATCTATAGATACAAATCATATCAAATTTACGTAAAATTTCTAAATAAATACAGAGTATTAGGTAAAAATTAGTTTGACCCAATATAATACAGACTTTAGTGAGTAACCCACTATATCATGTCGACTTAATCCAAGTATCAAACGGTCAGACCCATAAGATTAGGGATGAAGTTAAGTACAGACCGACCAAGCCATGGTACCAGCTAGTTTTTTTGAGAACAAAAAATACAGAGTATACTCGAGAACTTTCTTTCAAATAAAATAAATATGATCAAAAACATGTGTTAGACTAATGTTTTGATTCTTGGTAAAATTTTGTACCAATAATTTCGCCCCTGCATCGAATATTTGGTCTGAAATCACGGAAGTATTTTTTTTTCACATTTTTTGAAGTGACGTACAATAAACCAAGGATGAAAAACTGATAGTAGTACGAAACAAACACAGCTAACGCGTCACAAACACGTAAAAATTAGCGAACATTTAAAATTCATGACACGAATTTGCTCCAAAAATTAAACCCTAGCATCGCAGCATCAATTTGATGATTTGATCTTATTTGATTTCCATAAAATATAATCCTGTGTTTGTTCAATCTTCTACCTTTTGTAACCGTATGGCGTATGCCAAATAAAATGTACTGCGAAAAGAAAATGACTACCAACACAACCTCAGCCTGATCTCGACATGATATGCAAACGAAAGCAAGCGAGAGTAGTCAACGACTTCAACCTCAATGCCTTTCAACGGATCATTCGGGCACCGTACTTTATCTTTAAGGATGCCCAAGATCAACTGGTAAAAAAACAAAAAAAAAAAACGCAAATTAGTTTTTTCAGGAGGGGATAATTGCTTTAAGATTTCATTTCAAAACCAAAATCACCGTTTACTGAGCACAAATAAGCATTTCTTTACAATACCTCACAGCTACAAAGTATTTAACGGCAGCCACAGTTTGCCTGGCGGTTCTTTGGCAAGCGAGGATTTTAAGCACTAATGGTTTATATCAGAAAAAGTGTATACATACTCCGCACACCATACGTATATGCATAGCGACGGTCTAAAGGAAGTACTTGTTTTTGGTAGGTCATCGTGTTACAAAAAAAAGTGGTATTCTCTCGTATACCCCTCAACTTCTTCATTTTCTAAGATGTACCCTTCTTTTCTTGCAAAAAAAACTTTGACCGTCAATAACTCTTACTACAAGTTCAGAATATGATAAAACCTTTTTTTTTTTTCAAATTGACCGTCTTTAGGAGGTCTTTAGTTTGAAAAAGAATTCACCGACGTCTCAACTCGTAGTCGGGAATTATGGTCGGTCAAAGTTTATTCGTTAAAAAAGCTTTGACCAACCATAGTTACAGGCTACGAGTTCAAAAAGCGGTGAATTTTTTTTTTTTCAAATTCAATGCCTTGATAATTGGTTTGAAAAAAAAAATTTACCGTTTTCTGAACTCGTAACATAGAATTATTGTTGGTCAAAGTTTTTTTGTGAAAAATGAGGGGTACGCCTCAGAAAACGAAAAAGTTCAGGGGTACACGAGAGAATATCCTCAAAAAAAATGACGAACAATTGAACAAACCGCTGCAGTAATTAGCATAATATACCTCGACAGTCGGATTCTGGAAACTTGTTGGTATCGTCAGAACATAAGGGTGACAACTCCAAAATAGACCATCCAGAAAAGCAGCAAGCGAAGATTTTTCAAGTCCCCAATCCCATGTGCGGAACAGCTTGAGCTCTTTGAGCTTATACGGTGTTCCAGTATTAATCCTACGCAAATGGTCCTCGTCTACTGTAATCTTCAGATCCAACATAATCATGTTATTAACCACATGTATTGCAACTACATTATAACACCGTGTGGAAACTATAATCATGTAATTAAATTACGTATAGATAATTAAACAAACATACACGGAGTAACTTAAATTTCAGAATATCACACCTGATAAACAGATTCAGGACTAAACGTCATCTCTATGACCTTGAATATCTTTGCTCCTAGAAGAAACTCCCGTAGCTTAACGAACCACTGGGTGCAAGGAAATTCGACCCAAACAAATAAGTTCGCAACACAACTGTCTTGCACATTGATAAATGACAGTGCAGGCATCAGCTCAGTGGTATCGTTAATAGTTGAGGGAGCGAATTTCAACTCAGAATAGAGTTCAAACCTAATCAAGTTCGGGGCATCAATTGTAAGCTTCTCCAACATGTAGCATCCTACTACTATAAGTTTTCTAAGTGAAACGCTTGAGACTTTTACGCAGTTCAGCAATACACATTTATTAAGAACTAGCTTTTCTAGCACGGCAAGTCCAGAAGCCAACTCAACAACAAGGTCATCTGTAATATCTGAAGATGTAATTTCCACCTTTCTCAAATTCCTCAATGCAGCTATATTCATATGCCATGGCCGCCACGGACACTCAAAACAATTAAAATAGGAAAACCTTTGAAGAGTGGATGTTCTGTTGTAATTTCCGGCCACGTCATCCTTATGAGACTTATTAATGCACGGAACCGTACTTTCAAGGCCCGAGCAATCACTAAAGTCTAAGGCAATCAAAGGGCAATCAGTGATGATCCGCTGAAGCATATCATCATCTATAGCTGCCCGGGTTAAGACCAAATATTCAAGGGAGAACAGCTTCATGGTTGGGTAATTTGGCATCACCACCTTGTCACCCTTCAAGACTTTGAGTGACCGTGCACTAAAAAGAAACTCGGGTAATGTATAATCCCCCGAGTCCTCGATAATAACCATAATATCCAACTCCTCTACTTTGTTTTGCACCGCAACTTCTATCCATTTATCAATTAAAGGCTTCAAGGTTCCTTCAAACAAAGGGATTTCGAGGCAAAATTTCCTTATTCCATGCTTCTCGCTACAATATCTTGCCATCGTTTTATTTATGAACCCCAAATAACTTAAAAGTGTATTTCGATCATAAAAGTCTCTTTCAAGTTTCTCTGAATGAGGCGAACCTGCTTTTTTAAAGTACTGTGGCTGAAAATCCAAAACTGGGACTGATGACCAAGCCGCATGCCATTTTTTAGATAGAACGCTAGTTTGACAAGCCTCCTTCGTATCAAGGAAGGAAAGAATAATATGAAGGATAAACTCTGGGAGTTCCGAAATTCGATCAACTGATTCCATTTTATCCCTTGTTAGTTTGTCTCCTGTCATCAAAATTTTCTTAGAGGAATTTCATCAAGCAGGTGACACGCACCGTTAAAATTGATGATCATAACGACTTCAACCCAATTCCACAATCAACAATTCTACATGATGGCATCGTCTAATTTCTTGATCATAAGTTAATTAAACCCAATTTGACAATCAATCAATAGTTCTAACTAATTTCATCATCAAAATTCTAGATCATCATCAAATTTAACCAATTTAACAATATATCTAAACACTTGATCATCATCATCATCATCAAATTTAACCCAATTTCATAATCAATAATTCTAACTGATTGCATAATCTAAATACTTGATCATCAACTAATTAAACCCAATTCAAATAGAAACAACAAACCCTAAAAATGAAATCGCAATCTACCAAATACTAATCAAATGAAGAAAAAACAAATTTTAATCCAGAAATAAGGTAAACCCACATAATTAATAGTAAATTCATATACAATTATGAACTATAATTATAAAATCAACAAGAAAAAGCATGAATCATCTAAATTCCAGATTTTAAGTTTGTCTAAGACAAAATTAAATATGTTGAATACCCAAATTCAAGTAAGAACACAGAATAATGAATCGTAATAAATAGAATACTAAAGAATTAGAAATTAAATTATACCAGTGTGAGAGATTTTGGATCAATCAATTAGAGTTTGGGAGTGAAGAAGAATACTCCCGACAAATTCCAACTAATTCGGTATTTCGGTACTGCGTCACTCCGCACAATATTGGATAAAAGTTTTTATGATTCTACATTCTAGGGTAAAATTAAACTGAATTGTCGAAATGATGTTTTGTGTTGCAGTGTGTGAGAATCGGACATAATTAAAGTAAAATATGGGAGTAACATAGATAAATATTTTATATATTTAATTAGGAAAAATTACAAATAACCACCTCGTATTTGCGCATTTTTACAAATAACCACCATGTATTTGCATTTTTACAAATAACCCCCAAACTTTCATCTAAACTCCCCAATCACCACCGTATATTTGCCCCGACACTTGTTTTTCTTATTTCCCGACTCGTTAAATAACATTTTACGTAAAATGCCCATAATACCCTTCCCTCTATTACTCCCAAACATACCAATGTCTTTGTAAAAATCATCAGCATACTCCCAAACTTATAAACCCTAAATCCCCAAATTGATAATCCCTAATTAATTCACAAAGATCCATCAATCATTAGCTAAAATCCAATTGATTTAACCAACAATTCAACGATAAAACCTAATAATCTAAGCTGCTCATCATCAATTTCTCCCTCTCCATTTGATTCTAAACTTAGCTCTTCCGTTGTAAAAACAGATGTATTCGCAAATGCACTCGAAACATCATCTATTGTTGATGCTGATTCGGCTAATATGCCCAAATCCAAGGATTTTTCGTTGATTTTGTGTTTAATTCATGAAAAGGTAAACACTTTGTATCTATTAACAAAGTGCAGGAGACTACTGTTGTTCTTACCAAGTGTCTACATAAAAGTTTACTCTACCCTTTGTTTATACTTCAGTCTTCATATGTCCAATTCCAAGGAGTTTTCCGTTGATAATCCGCAAATTATCGTCTTTGTCGCCTGATTGATTGATGGATTCTATGAATTAATTAGGGATTAACAATTTGGAAATTTATGGTTCATAAGTTTGAGAGTATGCTGATGATTTTTAGAAAGACAAGGGTATGTTTGGGAGAAATGGAGGGAAGGGTACTATGGGCATTTTATGTAAAATGTTACTTAACGAGTCGGGAAATAAGAAAAATAAGAGTCGGGGCGAATATACGGTGGTAATTGGGGAGTTTAGATGAAAGTTTGGGGGTTATTTGTAAAAGTGCAAATACATGGTGGTTATTTGTAAAAATACGCAAATACGGGGTGGTTATTTATAATTTTTCCATTTAATTAAGTTGATTTATCTTTTCTCTTTAAAAGCGATTCATTTCTCATTTAAATCAAATTTCCATTTCTTTTTTGGATTTTTGTATTAAAGAGGTAATCTCGATACAACTCACACCAAATTGACGTAAAATTTGAAAAAAAAAATACTTGAATTTAGTTTGACCCAACCTCTATATCATGTTTCAAAGCTGCTTAATACGGAGTAGTTAATACACACTTGAGTAGAGTCACCCATTGTATTTGTATATGCTTCAAATTTATTAATTATTTAAAATTCGGGATTCTTGTCAAGTAGTCCAATTTATTTAAATCGTCTGTAATTAAACAATGTCAACTTAATTGAAGTATCAAATGGTCATGAACCCATGGGATTAGGGACGAGGTTAAGTACAGACCAACCAGATCATACCTCGGGCTAATTTTTTTGGGAAAATAATTACGGAGTATGCACAATAACTTTCTTTTGAGTAAAATAAATATGATTAGAAATATGTGTTAGGTTAATGTATCGTTTCTTGGTAAAATTTGTAAGTAGCTTCGACTCTATATAGGATGCTTGGTCTGAATTCACGCAAGTATATTTTTCACATTATACATTTATTTGTTACAAAATTTTTGAAGAGACGTACAATAAATTGAGGATGAAATGTGACATGTAAAAATTAAGGTTAATAACGAACATTGAATATATTTACCGCTGTCAAAAACAAAAAAAAATAACAAACATTTTGAAATTCATCACATGAATTTGCGTGAACATTAAGAGTCTGAGACTTAATGAATTCTCTTTTGCATAATTGCACCCTGAGCCTAATGAAATGTATAAGGAAAAGAAAATGGCTACCAAGACAACCTGAGCCTGATCTCGACCTCAGATGAATACAAAAGCAAACGAGCGTATTTGACGACTTCAACCTCAATGCCTTTAAGCGGATCCTTCCAGCACCGTACTTTATTTTTAAGGATGCCCAAGATCATCTGGTGAAAAAAAAAATCGCAAATAAGTTTTTCTGGGAGACAATAATTGCTGAAACAGACTACATGAGCACAAAATAAACATTTCTTAATTTTCTTCACAATACTTTGCGGCTTTGAGCCTCGCAGCTACAAAGTATTTAACGGCAGCCAGAATTGCCCTGCGGTCCTTTGGAAAGCGAGGATTTTAAACACCAACGGTTTTGGTAGGTCATCGTGTTACAAAACCAAACAAATGAAAATGACGAACAATTGAACAAACCACTGCAGGAAAGCATAATATACCTCAACAGTCGCATTCTGGAAACTTGTTGGTATCGTCAGAACATCAGGGTGGCAACTCCAAAATAGACCATCCAGAAAAGCCACAAGTGAAGATTTTTCAAGTTCCCAATCACATGTGCGGAACAGCTTGAACTCTTTGAGCTTACACGGTGTTCCAGTATTAATCCTACGCAAATGGTCCTTGTCTACTGTAATCTTCAAATCCAACATAACCATGTCATTAGAAAAGGACAACAAATGATCGGGACAGAGGGAGTAATAAATAAAGTTAAGGAGTTCCTTACCTGATATTCAGGGTCACCACCAGACATCTCAAGGGTCTTGAACATGTTTGTTTTCACAAGAAACTCGTGAAACTTAATGAACCACTCAGTGCAGGGAAATAGTACCCACGCAAATAAGTGAGCATCACAACAATCATGCACATTGATGATGGACAGAGCAGGCTTAAACTCATTCCCGTCAATGTTAATTGACGGAACAAGCTTAAACTCAACGTTGAATAAAAACGCAACCAAGTTTGGGGTATCAATAGTAAGCTTCTCCAAGTTGTGGCATCCTACTATGCTGAATCCTTTTAGCGAAATGCTTGATATTTTTACGCATTTCAGCAGTAAGCATGTAGAAATAAACAATATTTCTAGCACGGAAAGTCCAGCTGTCAGCTCCGAAACAATATCATCTGTAATATCTGCAGATGAAATCTGCAACTTTCTCAAATTCCTCAGAGCAGTCATATTCATATTCCAAGGCCACGGGCACTGAAAATGGTTAAGATAGAAAAAGTTTTCAAGAGCGGATGTTTTGATGTCTTTGGCCACTTCATTATCCTCGGGCGACCTTTTAACCCAAGGAACAAATATATTTTCTAGGGCCGAGCATCCCCTAAATTGTATGTCAACCAAGGGACAAAACGAGATGATTCGCTGAAGCATATCGTCTTCTATAGTCGTCTGGTTTAAGATCAACTTTTCAAGGCAGAATAGCTTCATAGTTGGGTAATTCGGCAGCTGCACCTTCGTACATTTCAAGACTCTGAGTGACCTTGCAGAAAAAAGAAACTCCGGCAACTTATAATCCAACGATTCCTCGACAAGAATCGAAATCTCCAGCTCCTCAACTTTGTTTCGCACCGCAATTTCTATCCATTTATCAATAATAGGCTTCAGTGTGTCATTAACCATGGGAAACTCGAGAGTAAATTTCTTTATGCCATGCTTTTGCTTCGAATATCTTTCCATAGTTGTATTTATGAACTCCATATAGCTTAGAAGTGTTTCAAAATTGTAAAACCGTTCAGAAAACTTCCCGGAATCCATTGAACCTCCCTTCTTAAAGTACTGTGGCTGAAAATCCAAAACTGGCATCGACGACCAAACTGCTTGCCATTTCTTAGACAATACGCCAGCGCGACACGCTTCATTGGCATCAAGGAAAGATAGAATAATATGAAGGATGAACTCCGGGAGGTCCGAAATTTGATCAACTAACTCCATTTTATCTCCTGTCATTAAAATTTCTCAGAGGAATTTCATCGAACAGGTGGTATGCACTATCAATATTCACTAAAGACATATTTAACTCTATCATAAACTACGATAATTATTACGAGTTATTGTACAGTGTAAGACGGTCTTACACAAATTTGATCAACTAACTCCATTTTATCTCCTGTCATCAAAATTCTCAGAGGAATTTCATCGAACAGTTGGTATGCACTATCAAAATTCACTAAAGACATACTTAGCTCTATCGTAAAATACGATAATTATTACGAGTTATTTTACGGTGTAAGACGGTCTTACACACGTAAATTGTAAAATAAATTCTTTGATAACTGAACACTAATATGATTATCATTTTCTAGTGATTTGGATCAATTTTAGATCATAAAACCGTCTTACACAAAACTAATCTCGTAAACATGCAAGTATATAAAAATTAGAAATTGGATTATACCAGAGTAAGATTTTGAATCAAGTGTGGCGTAGATCGTCGTCGTTTTAATCGTCTCTAGTCTCTACTATGCACTCACCTTTATAGTGTTTTCGAAATATTCCGTCATAATCATTTGTCTACTTATGGAAAAAAAATGGAGCAAAGTTTAAAATAGTTAGAGCTTATCAAAAGCGGGTTTGGGCCGGACACGGGCCGGGCCCAACTACTAAAAAAGTGTTCGGTGGGCCTTATTTTATAGCCGAGCCCGCTAATTGGACCAGTTTCCACTGTCCGTACCCGCCCACTTCAAAAGAGCGGACCGGCCCGCGGGCCTGACTAAAATCAAATACAGAAATTAGTGTTTCTATTAAAACACGAGTTTGTTATCGCTACATCCTACTAAAACTTAACAATTGTCTTTAAAAGCTTACCCTTAAGAAAGTATACTAATTTTCAAAAGATAAGTTTAATAGATTTTGGAAAAAACACAAGTTTGACAATGTTCTACTACAAACATCAAAAATTCATTTTTGCCTTGGTCTTTGTGCGGCATTGTTAGCGGTTACATACACTCCTGTGTAATAAATACTGAAAAGGTACTATCTTTATACGACAATCCCGTTAGCACGTCATCCATTCTCGAAGAATCTTTATACGACAAGTGTAAATACCGACAATCTTTCACTTATACGTAAGGCATAAGTATTCATTTGCGCTACCTAATTGCTTTAGAGTGTACAAATTGTAAATGAAATGAGTAGAGAAGGTCGGAGGATTCAGGGTTTTTGAGGACTTTTATGAGGTTACTTTTAATAGTGGGTCTAGCGGGCCGCCCATGGGCAATTTTGTATAGTCCAAGCCCGTCCATTTATTCTAGCGGGCCTATTTTTCTTGTCCGTTACCTGTTTAATTTTCAGTAACTCTCCTATAGGACCGTCCTATAGCATATGACGGGTCCAATAGAAGAGATTGGCCAAATAATAACAGTTTAAGTAACAACAAAATTAAAACCTCGTTTCATCCACATCATTACTAGTTACTACTATCTAATACTTCAATATATGACGTTTTACCAATTTATAAAAATTTCCTAATAGATGACGTTTTGCCATTCCCTATAAATTTGCTTTTAATCTGATACTTTTCACATTGCCTCTTTCACTTCCAAAGCAAAAACTCTTTACATATTGCTCCTTCTTCTACCCTTTTCAACCGTATAAAAATATTATTTCATGTTTCAATAGATGACTAGAATTCCCTTTCAACAATTACCAATTATTTTCTCCATTTTTTTTCAACAAAAACTAAGTTGAGCATCACTAGCTTTTTTCGAAACACAATACAGTGTCTTCATAGTTGCAGACATTCTTTTCTCCATTTTTTTCAACAAAATAGCCATGGATGACCAAAATTATGACGTCGAAGACGAAGAAAGCTTGCTAATACCAGATTCTAATGAAGGCTTTTTTCTAATGACGGCGTATAAGACCTTCCTTAATGAGTCTATATAAAACCGTATGACTAACACCCAATGCCTCCGATAATGAAGCTAATGTCGTTCTTTGAGTTAAAGGGATTTCCGTAAGACGTGTAATATCAACTTGAAGTTTTGGATGACCACACCTTTTCTTTTTCTTACTTTTAACATCGCCTCCATTATTTTGACCGAGCTTCCAAATTCGTTGAACAGTACGTATAGGAACCGCAAATAAGTTAGAGACTTCGGTAGTTGTTTGGCGTTTCAATTTTCCTCCATGACTTTTTTCCAAGAGAGCTTGGTACACTTGTAATCTTTGTTCATCTCTTAAGACGAGTCTTCTCTGCCTAGCACCACCTATGCAACAAAGATAAGTAGCAATTGAGTATACAAAAGATCAGTTGGATTACTAAACTAAGAGTTGCGGATGTTTCAATTAAAAAACGGTCTCATTCTTTGCGGATTACTAAAGATCCGTAGCAATTCTTTACAAACGGTCTCATTCTTTGCGGATGTTTCAACCTCTTAGATTAGTAATCCAACTATTCAGCAATTTAGTATACAAACGGTCTCATTCTTTACAATACAAACATCGCAATTTAGTATACAAACGGTCTGAGACACTTAAATTCCGTAAACACTTACCCCTGAAACTAAAGATGAATTTCTTAAAATTTCAATAGTGGCAAATTGCTGCGGGAAATTTCGAACAGTGAAAAAGAAAAGGCAATCAACAAGGCCGTATCAAAACTTGCAATTTCATCCGAAAAACTTACACAATTTTATTGTAAGAAGATCTAACTGTAAGGAAAGCTTACAGTACACTGTACACAAGCATACCGGAATCATGAGCATGAGTAGAATTATTTTCTTCTTGTGTTTGAACGTCATCTTCGTCAAAGTCGTCTCCTCCTTCTTCATGGTTATCATCGTCAAAATTCAAATCCCAATATCTGTATCTTGCTCCGTCATCCCGACCCATATCAAGAACTATGCTCTTATTTGTTGAATGAGAATGGATGAATAGAGGAATATCACCTCGAGCCTCTTCTATTTCTTCATCGCAGGGTAACTGATTGAGATCAATAAGGGGAGTTTCCATCTTATTTGGTGACGATTGAAATTGGGAAGTGATTGAAAATGGGGAAAACAATTTATAGAGAACTTACCTCTTGGTAAGATTTTTCAATTCAAGTTAAAATTTTGGCTCCAATTTAAATTTTCATTTTAATATTTTCAAAAAATTCATAAAAATTTGGTTGGTAATGGAGATGAAGAGGCAGAGGCTCCTCTTTTTCTGCAGGAGTATCAATGTGTAGTAGACAGTAGTTATATAATTCTTATTCCCAAGGCATAATGAGGAGTAGTAAAGTGTTTTCTTAATAAGTGTGAAATTTCGTTAAATGTCATATATTCAAGTATGAAGGGAGTAACTTCCAGTATACACAATTTACACACACCGTCCAATCGTCCATCACTACTATCCCCACCCTCCACCATTTGTCCAAATCACCGCCCGCTCGTCCACCGCTTCGGAAATATATGTCCTCACCCTCACCACATATTCCAACGCATATGCAGTCCATGTTCTTACCGCTTTCGAGGTGGTGGTTGCTCTCATCACCATCGTTCGGTTTTTCTCACCTTTCACAATTTAATTAAAACTAAAGAGAAGCATGGTGATTAAAACTAAAGAGAAGCATGGTGATGTATAGTTATTGCGAACAATCTAGGTATAAAATTTGATGTTGAATTTTTCAGTTTTAAAAACCAAAATTTACTACTCATGCTTTTATATTTAAAACTTTGTATCTTTTGTTGAAAACTATGAATTTTGAATTAAACTAAAAGATTTACATAGACAACTCACAATTTAAATTTGTCCACATACATCAAAAAGTTTTAATTTTAAAACTCCAAATTTTAACTTGAAAACTCCACATAATTATGTTTGATGGGGCATATTCTGCACCGCTGACCAAGTCAACATATTGAGCAAGGTCAAGGGTGTCCACAGCAAAGTCAACGACTTAGACAGTCTAGCCGATGCAATCCATCGGCCTGTCACCTGGGTCTCGGCAAGACAACTATCCAGCCGAGGCACATATCCGCGTACTCATATCCAAGACCCCTCGGTCGGCCTGCCATGGGTCCATCGGCCGAGGGTGAAACGGTCTTTTCACCTGCTAGCCACTTGGCCACTTGGCCACTACGTGACAAAAGGTAAAAGTCTATAAATACTCCTCAACCTTCATTGAGGAAAGGATCGACAAATTGACCTAATAACCACTATTCATCTGGTAATATCTTCCTGATCTCTCTACAATATACTCTTAGCCAAGTTACAACAACTTCTCTCTAAGTTTACTGACTTGAGCGTCGGAGTGAGTACGCTCGGCCAAAGCCGAGCCCTCAGTTTGTTCATCGTTTCAGGAAAGATCAAAGGAGAATTCAAGCAAGGACATCCTTCTGCGAGCTACGAGTGGTAACAAATATCTGCTCTGGAATTACACCCGGAACAATTGGCGCCGTCTGTGGGGAAGGCAACATTAGAAGCTAGTCACATTCATTCCCAAACAACAAAAACAAAAACACAAAAAAACCCACCCCAAGAGCTAAGAAGATGTCGAAACAACAAGAGGTATTCGTAAATAACGAAACCGAACCACACCAAGATGATACTTTTCACAATTCTGGAGTTGTGCAGCCCTCCACCGGCGGAGTAATCCAACCGGAATTCGGGATGCCGATAATGCCAGACACGCCGCTGCCCGCCACCCAGGTCACCATCATGGGACAGGTGGTTGACGTAGCAAAACTGAAGGTGCTCCTGGACCTAATTGGGGGTACGTCAGCTCACACAGTCACGCCGACAGAAGCGGCGGAAATCGTCCAGGAGACAAGGGCCAAGAACGTGACTCCGAGGAATCTGAACGGAGCACTAGGAGAAGTCGACCCTACCAAGACGCCGGGGGAGCCCAAAGTGGTCGTGGTAAACATAAGTCCTTCTCGCACTCGAGAGAGGACATCGTCGCCGCAGCACCAACGGGGCACACCCCGGAGGAACCAGAGAAGTCCGACTCAGCAGAGTCGGATAAGAAGCCCGAGCCGGAGAAGGAGTCCTTCCCGCTACGAGGAGAGAAGCCGGACTAGGAATGCGAGGAGTCGGTCGCCGCGTGTCATTCGACACGTGGTCAAACAGCCCCTCAGTGATTATGTCCTAGACACCGCCGTGCCAACCAAGCTGAAGTTGCCGGCGTTCACATACAAAGGAGATAGTGACCCAACCGACCACGCCGAGGCTTTCGAGTCTTACATGTCGGTATGGGAGCACTGATGAGGTCGGTGCCGAGTTTTCCCAACGACTCGCATGGGATGGCTCAAAAGCGGTACAAGGGGCTTCCGACGGTTCGGTATCTTGTTTCGCCGACCTAAAGGACGCCTTCTTAGCCCGATACTCTTGTAACAAGAGGAGGGCCGTGGAGACATCGGACCTCCTAACTATCAAATAGGAGGAGGGCGAGTCTCTACGAGGCTATGTGAAGAGGTTCGACGGCAGGTCGGACAGCAGATTCGGGAGATCAATCCCGGCGGCGGCTTTCGACCGATGAAGGGCCTCCTAAAGGGAAACTTAAAAGACGAGCTCATCAAGCACGGGGCCGGGCCTAGACGCCGCGAGGAAGATGGCCGACTAGGCCATCAAGGTGGAAGATTACCACAAGACCTGGGTAGGCCCCAGCGAGGCCGAGCCCTCAGAAAAGAAAAACCGCCGGGATGACGACCCGGATGAGAGACGCCGTGACAATAACGGGTCACGGTCCGATGAGAAACGCCGTGACAATAACAGGTCACGGTCTGATAGATCTGCCAGGAAACAGGACTCGACGGGCACCGGGGGGAGCTCGGGAACATTTTACCAAAGGCATTACCATGACAAAACCCCTCTGGTCGCATCGGCCGCCGAGGTCTTCGCCCTGAGCAGAAATGAAGGCCAGAAGTGGGAACGGCCTCCCAAGCCCAAAGGAGACGGTGACGCGAACCGATCTTTGCGAGTACCACGGTTGCACAGGCCACCTCATCGACAACCGCCGCATCTCGAAGAATGCCATTGAAGAGCTAATCCGGAAGGGGAGCCTCGACAAGTATGTGGCCGAGAGGCCGAAGGCGACGCCGGCGGCTCGGATAATAAATCCGTTTTTCAACGGATAGGAGTTATCCATGTAGTCATCGGAGGTAACGAGAACGGTGGGTCGGCTCATGGGCACAAACGGCGGCACTGAACGAGTCGTATCGGGCCATCAACTTTGTGCCCAACACGGCGACCCCGCCTCCAGCATTCCCGACATGACTATTGGAGGGAAGGACTACGAGGGAGTCATCGCCCCTCACAGCGACCCACTGGTAGTCAACTTGGACATATCCAACCACCTGGTAAAGAGGTGTCTGATTGACACAGGCGCCTACACGAACATCATGTTCAGGGAGTGCTTCCACAGCCTCGGCCTAAGAGTCAAGGACTTGAGCCCCTGCACCAATCCACTATACAGCTTCTCCGGGGCTGGCCTGGTACCCCTGGGTTCAATTAGATTACCGGTGATGTTCGGCGAGGGGAATGCGGCTAAGAATGTCTTAGCCGAGTTCGTAGTCATTGGTGGCTCGTCCGCCTACAATGTTCTCATAGGCCGAGTCACTCTAAGCGATGCCGACGCAGTGATGTCCATCCGGGCCCTCACACTGGTGTACGTCTCGGACCGGGGGGAAGCGCATAAGCTCGTCTCCAAGGACGAGAAGGACGAGGTGGTTAACGTCCAGATATCTGCCAGAGGATGCAACATGCAATCCCTCAAAGTGGCAAAGCAGTCGGAAAAGGGGAAGAGCTCATCCTCGAAACGGGAGGGCGACCTCATGGATGCGACCGACGGCTGACGGGGGAGGAGTGCCTCTAGTAAGGCATTAGGAAACTGGTAGACCTTGTATAGCGGCGGAGGTGTCCAAAACAGTTGTGGGCACCCCGACGCATGTTTATATCTAATGTAAAGTCGACCAAGTCTTCCGTGAAGATGTCCATTTTCCACATAAGTCACTAGCATGAAGAAAGAAGCCGACGCCGGCTCACACTGTCGATTCGACAAGAGCGGCCGTCGTTACAAAGAAAGAAGCCGACGCCGGCTCACACTGTCGATTCGACAAGAGCGGCAGTCGTTACAAAGAAAGAAGCCGACGCCGGCTCACACTGTCGATTCGACAAGAGCGGCCGTCGTTACAAAGAAAGAAGCCGACGCCGGCTCACACTGTCGATTCGACAAGAGCGGCAGTCGTTACAAAGAAAGAAGCCGACGCCGCCACACTGTCGATTCGACAAGAGCGGCATCGTTACAAAGAAAGAAGCCGACGCGCTCACACTGTCGATTCGACAAGAGCGCCGTCGTTACAAAGAAAGAAGCCGACGCGGCTCACACCGTCGATTCGACAAGAGCGCCGTCATTACAAAGAAAGAAGCGACGCCGCTCACACTGTCGATTCGACAAGAGCGGCATCGTTACAAAGAAAGAAGCCGACGCCGCCACACCGTCGATTCGACAAGAGCGGCAATCGTTACAAAGAAAGAAGCCGACGCCGCTCACACTGTCGATTCGACAAGAGCGGCGATCGTTACAAAGAAAGAAGCCGACGCCGGCTCACACTGTCGATTCGACAAGAGCGGCAGTCGTTACAAAGAAAGAGGCCGACGCCGGCTCACACTGTCGATTCGACAAGAGCGGCAGTCGTTACAAAGAAAGAAGCCGACGCCGTCTCACACTGTCGATTCGACAAGAGCGGCAGTCGTTACAAAGAAAGAGGTCGACGCCGGCTCATACTGTCGATTCGACAAGAGCGGCAGTCGTTATGAAGAAATGTAGCGCTGTGGCAGTCACCCCAAATAGTAGACGCTTCGGCAGTCACTTAAAGTGGTAGACGCCGCGTAACACGCTATCCAGGAACAGACGTCGGCTCACACTGTCATAGACAAGAGCGGTGGTCTCCATGAAGAAATGTAGCGCTGTGGCAGTCACCCCAAATAGTAGACGCTTCGGCAGTCACTTAAAGTGGTAGACGCCGCGTAACACGCTATCCGAAAACAGACGCCGACTCATCTCGTCGTACATCGACAAGAGCGATCTCCATCGAAAGCGACACCGCGATCGATCGCGCATAGCGCGATTGATAAACAGTCAAATACCTTAGAAGCGTTAAACACAGTTGAGATACACACTCTAAACTGCCTCGGCCAAGCCGAAGCGGAAATAAAAAGAGACGCTCAATTAATAACGTAAAAAGGCAACTCAGACAAAAACGAGAGAAGACCTCGGCCAAGCCAGAGGCAAAGTAGAAACGCTAAATACAGTTGGGACACTCAACTTTTAAAAGCACAAGTAAAAGAAGTAAAGTAAAAAGCTCGGCCATGCCAAAGGCAAAGGAAACAAACTCTTATTAATAATAACGGGTTACAGGTGAAAAGAATGCAGACGACGGCCGTCCCCATTGGGATAAGCCGAAACACAACCTACCAAAGTTGTACAAAATACAAGGAAAGAAAAGCAAAAATTACAAATATGTCATTTGAAGCGCCAAAAGATGGCAGGGAGGAAGGCCTAAATAATTGGCTCCCGAACAGCCGAAGCAGATCTGCTGTAAACTTGTTCTCATCAAGCAGCACATGGTAGTGTATGAGGAGCTGAAGCAGATCTGCTGTAAACTTGTTCTCATCAAGCAGCCCATGGTATTAGTGAGGAGCTGAAGCTATCAGAGACGCCGGGTGAGCCTGGTGACGACCGCCCGCCTCCCTATGCCTGTCGCTGCTCACCATCGGCAGCGGTAGCCGCATCTTCTTCAACAGGCAACCCAGCAGCTTTTCTCTGGCAGCCTCAGCTTTGGCCTCGGCGTCATCAGCTGCCCTCATTTTCTCGGCTTCCTCTTTGGCCGCCTTAGCCCTCTCAGCAAGAGCTGCTTTCTCCGCGGCCGCCTCCTTCTCCATCTTCGCCCTCACCGCCTCCTTGGCCTTCTCCGCCACGGCTTTCTCCTTAGCATCAAGCTTGTCATCAAGCAGCTCGTCATACTTGCCCCACGGGAAGGAACCATCAAGAGGGAAAAGCTCCCCGATCACTTCCCTAGCAGCTCCTTCGGCCAAGTCCCGAATTCGAGCGCACGGGTTGGGGAGCATGACGGTTTGGAGCATCTCAATGTCCTCCTCCTTTTGCTTGATGATGGCCTCTTTGCTCGGATCACCTCGCTTTGGGCCTTAAACAGTCCCCGGATTCGTTCCTCTGCCGGGAGATAGAGGTCGGCACGCCCGAACAAAGCTAAACTTCTCCAAACTTCGCGACTTCGGGCTTGCCGCAGCCTCGGCCTTCGCTCTCTCAGCGAGGACCTCCTTTTCAGCGTTCTCCCTGAGTCTTCTCTCAGCCAAGAGCGCCTTCTCAGCATCTCCCCTAAGCGTCCGCTCGTTGAGGAGATCCAGCTTCGCCGACGCAGCCACCTGCTTAATGGCATTACGCTCATAAACGGCTCGAGCCACGGCCTTCTCCTGCTCCATGAGACGAGCACCGGTAACCACGTTCCACCTCGCCAGCTCCCTAATTAGCTTCGTGCCTTCCTCTATAAGCTGGGAGACGGAAGCCTTCTGGGATGAAGGGACGGTGGTGACAATTTGACCACCAACTGCGGGCCGGGAGAAGGAAGCCTTCGGGATGAAGGGTTGACGGTGGCGCCTTGATCACCAAACTGCGCAGAGGTCCCCTCCACCCGCCGCCCAACGAGAGCGAAGTTTGCGGTGGTCTACAAAAATTTAATAAAGGCATCAGTATCAACATGTATCGACGTATCGGAAAACAAGTCATCAGGAGCACCTAATGACCTGGCTAAATCTGAGCCACAAAATGAATAAGTACCAGGCTTGGCCTTCTTGGCCGGAGGAGGCAATTCCTTGCCAACGGCAGAGGCTGTCTTTTTCCTCTTTCGAAGAAGAGGAGATTCCTCCGCATCAGAGTCTCCCTCGGAAGGAATATCAACAATCTCCACAGTCTCCCTCTTAGGGGGGGGGATGGGAGGTGGAACCGGCGTCGACGCCTTCGCCGCCGAAGACATTGTTTTCCGCGTCCGACGCACTACGCCGCTAATAACCTTCGCCTGAGCCTCCTCCACGCTCAAGCCCTTCAGCCGTTGTTCCATAAGATCACTCGGCGACTTCTGATCGTGGGCCAGAGCCTTGGGATGCAAGTTAGCAACAGTTTTATCTTTGTGCAGCCCCATTCTCCGGAGGATATCCTCAGACAGGTCCGGTCCAAAGTGGTCTGCGAAAGAAACAAAGCAAAAGTTTAGAAGAAACAAATCGAAGTTCGAGAAACAGGAACGTTGAGAGCGGTGATGGGCCTCACACCGGCCCCACTCACCCTGTGCTAGGGCCGGTATGAGGCCGACATGGCAGAGCGGCTCATCCTGAAGAATGATCTGCGTCGGGGGAATCCATCTTTTCGGCACCCCATCCTTGTCCACCTCAAAGAGCCTCATCGCCAGTTTCTCATCATCCGTAAGAGGGACCTTGCTGGCATCCATTTTAAGCTTCTTCCGGCTGACCCATCTGTCATGCTCCGCCTTAGTCTCGCACCGCAAATTTACTCGGTGCTGGAAGGAGCAGGGCAGCGGATAGTCACCCGGCACCTTAACGTACACCCACCGACCTTGCCAGTCCTTGCAAGAAGAAAGTTTGTCAACAGAGACATAACCCTGCTCCATTTGCACACTGTACCATCCGACGCGGCCAGAGAATGGTTTGAGATAGTGAAGCCGGCGGAATAAATTCACCGTTGGGGCCTCTCCCTTGAAGAGACAGAGCCAGACGAAGCCGATTATGGTCCTCATAGCAAACGGATGCAGTTGGGCAACGGCAACGTTCATGGCCCTAATGATGGCCATAACGTACCCATTCAACGGAAACCGGAGCCCATACTCCAAATGCCGCATGTATACGCCGGTGTGGCCCGGTGGAGGGCAACAAACGGCCTGACCCTCCTCAGGGATAATAATTTTGTATCCCCTACCAAAGAAAAAATGGCCCTCGAAAAATTCCCCGCCAGAACAACTGGCGAGCCTATGAGTCCAAGCACGGTCAAGACGGACCTTACAGGCGTCGCCGTGATCCATAACGTACTGCCTCCCTTCATTAGGACGAGGCCTTTCCACTTCATCACCGAAATCATCACCAAAATCACCATAGGAATCGTCATCCTCCCATTCCTCCAAAATTTGAGGATCAATTTCAGGAGAAGGAGACCTAGGGCCCCCCGACGCAGGTTTACTAGGTCCAGCATCAACAGAAGACATGTTCGCAACAATTACTAACGAAATAAAAGAAAATTTGTTTGATTACCTTGAAGAAATACGCTCGCCGGATCAAAAACTCTGAAGATTAGAAGAAATGGAAGCCCTTGAAAAGTTTAGAGAGATGAAGATCTTGGAGAAAAATTTGAGAAAATGAATTTGGTGGCCAAAATCACGGAATAACTGCCCTATATATAGGGAAAAGCCCACAAAGAAGGACCAATCAGGGCACAGCCCATGAAGCGTCAACCAATCAACGGACACGTGTCAGACATGCAACCACGGGATGTCAATCGTTGCAACAGTTAAATGTCAATCAATACTACAGTGACCAAGCGTATTCAACACGCCCATTCACATCTCTTCGCCTGTTCATCTCCCTCAACAAATTCCTAGGTACCTGCTCTCCGCCGGCCACATGATCGACCAAGCCAGGAAGCACGGCCGGGGCAATCAAAATAACCAAGCACTCTCACTGGTCTCGGCCAGCGTCACATTCTTTCCCACATCGGATACCCTTTACGCATCCATGTGGAGGGGGGATATGGTACGGCCTAACAAGAACCACGCCGATGCATCAGAAGAAGCCGATACCAGAAATTTTGCAAAAATACTTACGCAGAATATACGCTCAGCATACATCGGAGCCCATACCACGGCATAGACTACGCTGGGGGCAAATTGATGGGGCATATTCTGCACCGCTGACCAAGTCAACATATTGAGCAAGGTCAAGGGTGTCCACAGCAAAGTCAACGACTTAGACAGTCTAGCCGATGCAATCCATCGGCCTGTCACCTGGGTCTCGGCAAGACAACTATCCAGCCGAGGCACATATCCGCGTACTCATATCCAAGACCCCTCGGTCGGCCTGCCATGGGTCCATCGGCCGAGGGTGAAACGGTCTTTTCATCTGCTAGCCACTTGGCCACTTGGCCACTACGTGACAAAAGGTAAAAGTCTATAAATACTTCTCAACCTTCATTGAGGAAAGGATCGACAAATTGACCTAATAACCACTATTCATCTGGTAATATCTTCATGATCTCTCTACAATATACTCTTAGCCAAGTTACAACAACTTCTCTCTAAGTTTACTGACTTGAGCGTCGGAGTGAGTACGCTCGGCCAAAGCCGAGCCCTCAGTTTGTTCATCGTTTCAGGAAAGATCAAAGGAGAATTCAAGCAAGGACATCCTTCTGCGAGCTACGAGTGGTAACAAATATCTGCTCTGGAATTACACCCGGAACAATGTTCAAAACTCAGGTTTCTATATTGTTTCTTTTAATTAGAAAATTAGAATATTTCTTTATTTTTTGTGAATCAAGATTTTAAAATTAATGACTATAAATTTTAGTTTGAAAACATTTGGTTTTAACTAACAAATTCATTGCCTTGAAATAAATATCTGTGTAGAGGAATAATATAAGTCGGTCGGAGTATGGGACTGAAGTTGAGGTTGTCATCCATGGCGGCATCAATGGCGGCTCAGGGGCGGAAGTGCAAAACCAATACTGGCTCAAGGGAAGGTGTAAAAAATAAGACACAAGAAGAGTGGTTGGGACTTGGGACTTGAGAGAAGTTAAGCGTAGAGTGTTGTGTAGAAAATTGGGGATGTAGTTGATTTTTAGGTAATCCCCCTAAAACTAAAAGAATAAGAAAACACCAACTTTTTCCCGCTCAAATGTTCAAACCTATAAGTGGGCCTTTTTTTACATATTACTATGCTAGGCTTAGTATACGCTGTTAAATAATCTAACATATACAAGTCCACTAAAATCTATAACATTAGTACGCTGTCAAATAATCCTAAATTGAGTAATATATCATAGAGGAATGTATATGCAGCAAATAAGTATAACAATATCAATTAAAATATGCACTAAAAATATCAAAATTTTACATATCTTTGTAATAAAAATATACAGCAAAACTATTCCTAATTATACAGCAAAATGATTCCTAATTATACTACTCAATAAAATTTTACATATCTTTGTAAAAATACATTCCTAATTATACTACTTAATAAAATCTTTCAATATACCACTAACAACCTCTCCATAGTTAAGATTGTTTGATGAATCAGAGATGGTAGCATAAACATGTCGTACAAAATATATTGAGATGGTAGCTTATACTTATTTATGAATATGGAGAAAATAGTAGTTTTAATTGTTTATGAATCGCCCGTTTAGATGTGACGTATTATTTATAATTTGATTCCGTTTATAAAGTTAATATGCGATTTACTTACATTTTCTTTTTAACTCAATGATCATATCCCCTATTAGTAGTGACCCTATATTAGAGTATGTTTTTGAATAATAATCGGTTTTCATTATATGTAATAATAAAAAAAAGTTTGCACAAAAATAATTTAATTTAAAAGTCTTTTAAACAGTACACTTTTTTTTTAAATAAATATATCACTAACATTATAACGTACATTAGAACTTATAATAAGTACAACTCATTTATACAAATATCTTAAATGGCCACTATATAAGCAAAACTCACAAATATCGTTCTTTAGCTCTCAAATACCGTGCTTTAGCTCGGGATCTCAACTAGTTTATTTAATAATTAATGATAAAAAACTGTGATTTGGGCTTTATTTGCAAGATTGGGCCAGTCTTATAGTATAAGACCGTCCTTTCTAACAATTTGTGTTAATTTTTTATTTTTCTTGTCCAAGCCCGCTATTTTAGCAAGCCGAACGGGTTGGGCCAAACAGGCCGACCCGCACTTGATCAGCAATAAAAATGGAGGAAAATTAGAATAAATAAGCATAACATTGGAATAATTTTAAAATATTCATATATAATTAATTTTAATTTTATTAACTTCGGATTAATTTTAAATTACTAAGGAGCGGTACTCGTGATTCTTAGGAACTACGGAGTACTATGATAGTAGATTAATCCCGATCATTGTTTACACATTTCAATTATCAATGTCTTATCTAATTTTCCAGTCTTCTTTTCTTGATATTTGGGCCAAAATGAAAGGTAAATAAAGTACAGGGAACATGGTTAAAACTTTGATCAAACATTTTTCAAACAATCTCAATCAATTCATGGAAACTCGACTTTGTTCAACAATAAAATAAAGCAAAAGATAATTGCAATACGAAGTAAGTCGTAACAAAATAATTGTCATCATCCAAAATAAATGTTATCTTGTGTAATAATAGAAGGTGCAACCCTTTTTCTGATCCATCAGAAGTGCAAGCTGCATTTAAAGTCTGAAGTAGTTACGGTTTACCAATGCAGTCGTAGTCGAAGATCAAAGTTCCATGAAAAAAATATGGAGGAGCAATTAGTGCCTTCGATTTCTATGTGTTTCAAAGGATGCTTCCAATATTTCACCTTCTTCTCCAGTATATCCAGCAAAGTCTGCAAAACCAGCAACGTTTAAATAATGCAACATACTCCCTCCAATTTTCTTATATCTTCCCTCTTTCCTTTTTCACACAAGTTTGATTATCTTCCCTCTTTCCTTTTTTGGTAAGTTTCATTCATTTTTTATTAATTTCTCTCTCCTAAAAAATCAACAACTCTCATTACTTTATCTATTCTTTATTCATCATTCATTCTTTATTATTTTCTCTCACCTATAAATTTCACAACTTACAATAATTTATTCTACTTTATTCCTTCTTTCTTCCCCTTTCTTAATTTTTGTGCCCAAAAGAAAGGGGAAGATATAAGAAACTTGGAGGGAGTAAGTCGATCAGTGGTGCAGCCGGAGAAATTTTGGGTGTGGGAAATTAGACGACATCTGATTCAAAATACATAAATCAGTAAGATTCTAACAATCCGACTCATTTGCAAAGTTCGTCTTGCCACTCTAACCCTCAGTTTTTGTCCTTCGGTTCAAGATGCATGCCTAACAATTTGCGATTTATCATTTTGGCATTAATGGAATGGAAGCGGGTTCACAATAAATTGCAAACCTAAAAAGTACTCCTTTCGTATGATTTACATCCGTCCAAATTGACAATGATGCTTAGCTATGAAAGGCGCTAGGCACACCAAAGCTACGAGACGCAAGGTGAAAATACAATGAGAAGGGACTAGGGAGGCCACAAAGGCACAAAGTATTCATATAGCTATGTTCACTGCAATGTCGTAAATAAACGAAATCACTGAAACAGTATAATGAAAGTAGGCACTAATGGAAACATACCCTGATGACATTATTATCATATGGTAATTCAACCGATAAAGCGAGAATATCAGGGCGGCAACACCATAGCAGGCCGTCTATGAGAGCTTTACATGAAGATTCTTCAGGGACGGAAGTGGAACATGATAAAGACAGCTTCAGTTCTTGAAGATCATAAAGTTGTCCATCATAAATCTTGCTAAGTTCGTCCTTGTTAAATTCAATCTATACATTCAACATACAAATTGATCAGAAAATAAAAATGTTTCAAATTATTGAGTTTACACTACAGGATCCAAACTTCCTTGTTTAGAGTTATGGATGTAAAAAAGTATTTCCGTCAACTTTCTTTTCCCCCTTGCTCCGACCTGACAGAAAAGTATAACCACAGCATAACAGAAGTATAGAACCCTGATGAACCCGACTGAAACTTACCCAACACGGAATAAACCAGATCAGACCTGACAGAAAAGTATAACCACAGCATAACAGAAGTATAGAAGAAACCTAATGAACCCGACTGAAACTTACCCAACACGGAATAAACCAGATCAGACCTGACAGAAAAGTATAACCACAGCATAACAGAAGTACAGAACCCTAATGAACCCGACTGAAACTTACCCAACACGGAATAAACCAGATCAGACCTGACAGAAAAGTATAACCACAGCATAACAGAAGTATAGAACCCTGATGAACCCGACTGAAACTTACCCAACACGGAATAAACCAGATCAGACCTGACAGAAAAGTATAACCACAGCATAACAGAAGTATAGAACCCTAATGAACCCGACTGAAACTTACCCAACACGGAATAAAGCAGATCAGACCTGACTCAAAACACAGCCAAGCATAATTAATAACCTGAGTAAACCGGAGAAAACTAACAAATCACAACCCAATGACCTGAACCTAACCTATGTCTGAAATCACTCAACCAGGTTCACTCTCAAGTCTCAGCTCTGTGTTCCCAAGAAAGAAAAACCAGTCGCATTGACGATAGATGTGACATATAAAGTTTGACATGCTAATCATAAAAGTATAAAACACATCAGAGTATGAAGCTTAAACGGGCAATAATGGCTAGTATGATTTTTTGTTCATCACAGTTTACAAAAAGCTAATCTTTTGTAATAAAATTACCCTTCTCCGTCTAATTGAATGTAGACTAAATTCTGCAAGCAAAATGTCATTCTGAAAATACAGGATCGTCGATAAACCATTGGCATTTAAACATGGAGAAGAGTAGGTCACATTGTGGTGTAAACTGAAAATTATACCTTGGTTCATCGTGATAATAGGTGAAAATTGACAAATAAAACAAGATGGCATACTGATGTACTGATCATTGCAAAAAAATTTACCGAGTAAAATCGAAAATGCACAAATAACTAGCAATACCTCAGGTGCATCACTGAGAATGATGGACAAAATCTTGCAGCAGCCATTTGATCTGCTGAGGAGCCTTTTGATTCTGAGCCATGCTCGAGTATCCAGATTCTCAAAATTTAGATGAAGATAGGCATTGTATTCGCTATGACTGTTGATCACAGACGAAAGTAAGTCACCATTATAGCAAAAAGAGTCCAATTTTGGAGCTTCAAGAGAAACATTAACCAACTCATAACAATCATGTATGCCCAATTCCGTGAGCGTTTTACTTGCAATTTTAATATTCTTTGGCATTACACAACTGAAAAATGACATGGTCTCTATTGATGGAAGTTCAGAAACTAGGTTGCCAAAAAAGTTCTCCATAATAACACAAAAAATGCGTATTTTCTTCAAATTTTTCTTCGAGGCAGGCGTAAGAATAACGGGAAAAAAATCATCTTCAAGGTCACCTTCGTAGGTCAAACACTGAAAACTCGATGTATCCACCAGGATTGCGCCACCTATAGGTATAGTTCGAGTAACATGGAGCAACTCCAATTTACTGCAAGAAGGAATTGAAATATTTGTAATGCCAGTGCACTTGTAAAGCTGCAAAAACTCCAGGGGGCATGACTTGATAATCTCGTGGAGCATATGCTCGTCTACATCGACCTCAGATAAATCCAACGATTGTAGCGACATAAGCTTAAAATTTTCAAAATATAGCATTCTAACCCTACCCAATTTCAACCTAGTAAGTGATTTTGCAGAGAACAGAATCGCGGGTAATTCATAAGAGGGTGAACCCTCGGGAACAATGGAAAGCGTCAACGACTCAACCTGGTTTCGCAAAGCAATTCCAACCCATCTATCAATCCTACCAGTCATCTCTTGATCTACAGTTGGATATTCAAGTGTAAACTTCCTAATAGATAGATTTTTCTCGGAATATCGTTCCATTGTGGTTTCTATAAAATTGACAAGTCTCTCAATAGTTTCCGTATCGTATGGACCTGTTAGACTTTGCACATATCCATCAACATAATCTCCATCAATCTTAGGAACAAAAAAGCATGGCTGAAAATCGAGAATTAAACCTGTGGACCAAATATGAGCCCATCTTTTCGACAAAATGGTGGTTCGACACGCTTCTCCGGTACCCAGAAAAGAAATGATATGATGGATGATAGAATCAGGCAAATCTGATAATCTATCCATGGTACTTACCTGCCCGTATGCTGCTTTCTTTCCATTGACGGCTTTTTTCATTGAGGAATTTCGTCGAACAGGTGGTGTGCAACTCGCAAACCCTAATTGCTCTGAAATGTGATTGTGTTTCGACTAAGGGCAATAATGGAGTATTATGACGTTTTCCCGCCAATTTTTGGAAGATTTTAGAGAAACTTTCCCGCCAATGTTGGGAGATTTTTAGAGAAAAGTTCCCGCCAATTTTGGGACACTAGCGAGAAGAGTTCCTCACAAAAGCATTATAAGGGAATTTTATTACTGAGTTTTGACTTTTGACCGGTGTAAAATGTATCGTGAACTTTGTGATGGTTGAAAAGGGTTACATATAGAGGTGGCCGACCCGTGGGCTAGACCGAGTTAGGCCCTGTTCTTTTGGACTAAAATTGTCTAACTGAACTGAACTGAATTTAAAGGAGTTGAACTGAATTTATCTGAACTGAAATAATAATAAAAAGATTATACTACTACTAATAATAATAATAATAATAAATATTGTAATAACAATAATACCAACAATAATAATAAATATTATAATAATATTACTCATTAATAATAATAATAATAATATATTAATATAATATAATAATAATAATCTAATAAGATATATAAAAAATAAAATATTAATATAATGATAACATTATTAATAATAATATAATATATTAATCAAAAAAATAAATAATACTCGTAAAATAATAATAATAATAATAATAATAATAATAATAATAGGTCCAATATAATAACTTATTAATATAATTGTTCCGGGTGTAATTCCGAAGCAGTTATTTGTTACCACTCGTGGCTTGTAGAATGACGTCTTTGATTGAATCCTCCTTTCGGTCTCCTGAAACAATGAACAAACTGAGGGCTCGGCTTTGTACCGAGCGAACTCACTCCGACGCTCAAGTCAGTAAACTTAAAGGGATTAAGTTGTGTGTTACTTGGCGAAGTATATATATTGTAGAGAGATAAGGAAGATATTACCAGATTATGAGGTGTTTAGGTTATATTTCGGATCCTTTCCTCAATGAGGGTTGAGGAGTATTTATAGACTTTCACCTTTTGTCACATAGTGGTCAAGTGGCCAAGTGGCTAGCAGGTGGAAAGACTGATCTACCCTCGGCCGAGGGACCCATGGCAGGCCGGCGGGCCCTGTCGACTCGCCGCCGAGGGGTCTTGGATATGAGTACGCGGATATGTGCCCCGGTTGGCTAGTTGTCCCGGCCCGAGACCCAAGAGACAGCCGACGGGGCTGCGTCGGTTAAGAAATTTGTCTAAGTCGTTGACTTCTTTGTGGATATCTTTGACCTTGCTCAATGTGTTTGACTCGGTCGGCGGGTGCGAGAATATGCCCCATCAATTTGCCCCAGCCGTAGTCTATGCCGTGGTATGGACCTTCGATGAGTGTTGAGCGTATTCTGCGCAATTTTGAAAAAATTTACGCCCCGGCTTCTTCTACCTCGGCTTGGTTACGCTTAGGCCGCACCGTATCATATCCCCCTCCACATGGATGTGTAATGGACATCAGATGTGGAAAAGAAAGTGGCGCGGCTAAGACCGAGGTTGTGAGTGCCGTGTGCTTTTGATTGCCCCGGTAGGTCTTTGCCAAGCTTGGTTGAATCGGCGGGCCGTTGGGCAAGTAGATACCAAGGAGCGTGTTGAAGAAGATACGTCGATTGGCATTCTGTCAAGGAGCGTGTTGAAGAAGCTTTGTAGAATCGTTTGTCGATTGACATTCCATGGTCGCATGCTTGACATGTGTCTCGTTGCTGATTGGTTGACGCTTCATGGGCTTTGCCCTGATTGGTCGGATTGAGTGGGCTTTGCCCTATAAATAGGAGAGTTAGCCCCTGAATTTGGACTTCCAAATTCATTTTCTCAAAAAAATTTCTTCTTCTTGCTTAACTTTGACGAAACTTCTCTCTAGTCTTCAGAATCGTTACTTCGGCGTAGCACTTTTTCTTCAAGGTAAACAAACAAATTTTCCAACTTTTAATTGTTAAGTTTTTGTTGTGAACATGTCTTCTGCTGATGCCGGACCTAGTAACCCTGCGCCGGGGGGATCCCCGTCGCGTTTTGATGAAGAGGAGGCACTAGCCGCCATCCCGCTGAGGTCCGGGGGTCCTAGGTCTCCTTCTCCTGAGGTTGATCCAAGAGTCTTGGAGGAATGGGAGGAGGAGGATGATGATGTTGATGATGACGGTGATGATGTTGGAAGGACTCATCCTAATGAGGAGAGGCCGTACATCATGGATCACTGCGACGCCTGTAAGGTCTGCCCTGACCGTGCTTGGACCCACAAGTTTGCCAGTTGTTCGGGTCCTGACTTTTTCGAACGCCACTTCTCATTCGGCAGGGAGTATAGTATTGTTATTCCTGGGGAAGGTCAGGCGGTCTGTTGCCCTCCCAAGAGCTGCATCGGCGTATACATCAGGCACCTGGAGTACGGGCTCCGGTTTCCGCTGAATGAATACGTTATGGCCATAATTAGAGCCATGAACGTCGCCGTGGCCCAACTGCACCCGTTGGCCATTAGGACTATAGTCGGCTTTGTGTGGCTTTGCCTCTTCAAGGGGGAGGTCCCAACGGTCAACTTATTCCGCCGGCTTCATCACCTTCGGCCGTCAGCCCCTGGTCGCGTTGGATGGTACAACGTGCAGACGGAGCCGGGGTACGTCTCCGTTGATAAGCTTTCTTCCTGTAAGGACTGGAAGGCGCGGTGGGTATACGTTGAGGTGCCGGATGACTATCCGCTGCCCCGGTCCTTCCAGCACCAAGTCAATTTGCGGTGCGAGAGTAAGGGGGAGTGATAAGCGGGGTAGAGGTCGTCGTACCCGATCAAACAATTTAACTCAACTAGTAAGGGTAGTCGAGGTCGAACCACCAGGAGATCAAGTTTGAGTATTAGTTTTGTCTTAGATTATAAGTTAGCTACGTGAATCAAGAAATTGGTTGATATTAAAATAATTAACTAAATTAATAACTACTAAAACAATTAAAGTGAGAAAGCAAGTAATAGAAATGGAAATTCAACAAGAGAAGTGAAAATTGAGCAAGAAAAGATTAAGTGTAAATCAAATGATTAAAAAGCCTAGAACTCGGTTCTCCCACAACAATTCATAACTTCACACAATTAATTCTCTAGGCTAATCATAAGGGTAACAAGGTGAGGAAGAGATGGCTCTAATTCGCCTAAGACCCCCCTCTCGGGTTCGAAGTAGGACACTAGCACTACCCACCTACCCCCCTCTCGGGTTCGAAGGTCGGAATCCCTAACTCAACACCCAACAACCCCAAAAACATGCATATTTCCGAGGAGGTCAAGAACTTGGTCAAGGTCATTAAGTACTCATCGTATTCCGGGTCATCCCACTCCTCCTCTCGGAGGTCGATTTCAAACGCTAGTCTAGAGGTACTCTCCCTTGGTTCTCCCTTTCGGTCTCAACCTAGGTTAGTAATAAGACCAACTTCCGGGTATCCAAATTACAACCTAACCAACTCTCGTTGGTGGACAAGGGTCACAAGTTGACACTACCCGAAATCAATCCATAAACCATGTCATTCCTCTAAACTACCCTCACCAATTTCCCCAAACAATTAACCTTTATGAGAATCAATTAGTGGAATTACTCATGTCGGGTAAAACCGAGTCCTAGTGAAAGACTACTCACTAAACATACTTAAACTAACACAAGACATATTTGTAATTACTTTAAACATGATATTAAACAAAGTAAAGTGATAAAGATTGAAACTTTAACAACTAATCTCAAGACTAAACATGAATAAATTAACACTAATCATGGTAAGAGCAATAAAGAATAAAACTTTAGTAAACTAAACTAAACTAGACCAAATTAAACAAATAACAATAACACTAAACATAACAAGAGAGTAAAGATTAAAACTTTAATTAAATTAAAATTAAATGTATGAAATCAATAATTGATAAAACAAGAACAAGTAATGAAAGAGGGAAGAAATTTATACCAACAATGGAAAGGAAAGTGCATAAATAAGGTAGAATTAGTCTTACACAACCCAAAAGATCAAATCTTGGACTCTAATTAAACCACTTCTAATTAATTTAAAGAGAGATTTATGGAGAGAAATTGTCCTAAACCCTAAATAAAATCTGAAAATGGGGGCTCGTTTAATTTGGGTGTTTACTCTCCTTATATATGAGAGAGTAAGTAATGGCAATAATGTAATTTTTGAACCTTAAAATAAACATAAAGCAAACCAAATGCAACAAGACAAAAGGCACAAGCCTCAGGCTTCACGTGACAAAAATGGTCAACATAATGACCAAAATTAGACTTTAATGCCATCCACTCAGAATTGCACGGTGCTCAGAGATAAGCACGGTCAAATTGACACGGAGCCTTCCTCTCTGCTTCCATTGCGCACGGCCAAGTTCAATATGCACGATGAGGTTCGCACGGTGCCAGTAGTTCAGCACGAGCTCCCTTGCTTCTTCTATTTTCTTCATTTTTTGCCTTTGTTTCGACTGATGAAGGTTTCGAGTCAGCTAGACTTGGGCTCGGATGCAGCATTGCGGTAGCGATTGTGGTGTTGCTACTGAGAACAACCGCCAAACACGGTGGTTCTGCTTCTGGTGTCAGTATCGAGCGGAGATATGGGCACAAGCCATGGCGGTTGCAACTGTGGAGCTCGGATGTCGAGTTTTGATGTGGGGATGTTGCTGGGTTGATGCGAGGCAGAGGAGATGCAGGGGATGGAATGGTGACGTGGGTAAATGGTGAATGCTAATAATGGTGGTGAGATGGGTGAATGGTAGGGATGATGATTAAATGGTCATGGTGATGACTGATGAATCAAAGGAAGGTCACAAGAGCAGGGGAATGGGATTGGTTTTCTTCTTTGGTTATTCAATCCATTTTCCTTCGTCTTATTTACTTGACCCGGCCCAATTTGCTTCTCAATTTTCGTCTCATTTTAATTGTTTTCAAGTAACTCGGTACCTATATAACAAAAATATTAGAACAAATTCCGAAATTTCAAAAAAGTAGCTTAAATTAACACTAATTAACATAACGTAATTAATATTCTATTTTATTCTAAAATGATTAAATAAAACTTAATCGAGTTATTTAATTGATCAAATAAGAGATAAAGTATGGGCCGAAAATGGGTGAAATATAGTGTTATCAGGGAGCATGACAAATGGGTCACCCGGAGTAAGCTTAAGATGGACGCCAGCAAGGTCCCTCTTAATGCGGATGAGAAGCGGGCGATGAGGCTGTTTGAGGCGGAGAAGAATGGGATGCCGAAGGGATGGATTCCCCGACGAGATCATTCTTCGAGGATGAGTCGCTTCTGCCATGTCGGCCTCATACCGGCCCTCGAACGGGGTGAGTGGGGTCGGTGTGAGGCCCATCTCTGCTTTTAATGTTTCCGTTTCTTGAACTTTGATTTATTTCTTCTACTTAACTCTTGCTTCGTTTCCTTTGCAGACCATTTTGGCCCGGACCTGTCTGAGGATATCTTCCGGAGAATGGGGCTTGCCAAGGATAAGACAGTTGTTGATTTGCATCCTAAGGCCCAGGCCCGTGATCGCAGACCGGCGCCAAATGATCTCATGGATCAGCAGCTGAAGGGCTTAGATACGTCGGCGGCCCAGGCGAAGGTTGCTGGTAACATACCGCGCCGAACGCGGAAAACAAAGTCTTCGGCGGCGACGGCGTCAACATCAGTTCCACCTCCAACCCCCTCAGTTCAAAGGGAGACGGTAGAGATCGTCGATATTACCGCCGAGGACGAGGTCACCGTGGCAAAGGAATCTCCTCTCTTGCGCAAGAGAAAAGAGACTTCTGCTGCCGCTGCGCGCCGCTCGCTATCTGCCATCGAGGCGGTGAAAGCGGGTCCTCCGACCAAGAAGGCCAAGCACGGTACAGATCTATCCCGTGGCTCGAGACTTAGCCAGGTTCATTAGGCGTTCGATTACGAGCTCTCTCGGTATGTCCATGAATGTTGACACGATGCCTTGATTGGATTTTTGTAGATCCACCGCCGCCGTCTCACGGACGCTTGCTTGTTGAACAGCGTCTTTGAGAAGCGAAGCTGCGCAGCGCGGTGGTAAGGATGCCACCGTCGTCTCCTCCTTCCCGAAGCCTACCCCCGCCCAGATTAGGTCGGAGGGCCTGAGTTTGTCCAGGATCTTTGTCGAAGTGGGCCGAGGTGGCGGTGCTCATATTGTGGAGCAAGAGAAGGTTATGGGCGAAGTTGCCCGCGGCTCGAGCGGCTCAGGCTTGAGGTCGCTGCTGCGAAGAAGGAAGCTGAGGGAGCCAAGGCTGAGGCTGAAAGGGCGGTCCTTGCTGAGCGAAAACTTAGGGAGGATGCCGAAAAGGCGGTCCTTGCTGAGAAAGCCAAGGCTGAGGCTTCGGCGGCTGAAGCCGCTAATTTCCGGAGAAGCGTAACGAGCTTCAGGCCGTCGCCGACTTCAATGCTAAGAAGAGGGAGGAATGGAGGTCCATGTTTCGAGGCCCGGGGAAGGTCGTTCGGAATAAGGAGGCTATCATCGCCCGGAGGGAGGAGGACATTGAGACGCTCCAAACCGTTATCCTTCCTAACATGTGCGCCCGATCACGGGACTGGCCGAAGAGGCCGCCGGGGAGGTGATAGGGGAGCTCTTTCTTGATGGCTCCTTTCCTTGGCAAAAATTTGACGTTTGTTGGATGATAAGCTCGAAGCTAAGGAGAAGGCCGCGGAGGCGAAGGCGGGCCGAGGAGGCGAGGGTGAAGAAGGAGGAAGAGGGGCCGCGGAGAAGGCGGCCCGCCGAGAAGGCGAAGGCGGCCAAGGAAGAAGCGAGAGAATGAGGGCGGTGAGGTGCCGAGGTCAAGCCGCCAAGACAGTTTCGGGTCGCCTACCAAAGATCTTTATTCTTTCGACGCCGCCCATGGCGAGCGGCGCAGCAGCAGCATAGGGAGACGGGCGGTTGTCACGGGTTCCCCGGCATCTCGGATAGCTTCACTGTTCGGGGCCAATTATTAAGCCTTTCCTCCCCTGCCATCTTTTGGCGCTTCAAATGATATGTCCGTAACCTTTTGCTCTTCTTTTCCATGTTTTTGTAAAACTTTGGTAGGTTGTGTTTTGGCTTATCCCTATGGGGACGGCCGTCGTCTGTATTCTCTTTACTTGTAATCATTTTTAATAAAGCTTGTTTATTGGCCCTCGGCTTGGCCGGGGCTTTGATCACAATCCTTCACTTGTCTTCTTGCGTTATTAATTGAGCGCTTTTTCGTTTTTACCTTCGGCCTGGCCGAGGCAGTTAGAATGCGTATCTCAACTGTGTTTAACGTCTTTTATTTTTTTAAACATGTTGGCATGTTGGTCGCTTCCTCTTTCACTCTCGGTCTGGCCGAGGCGTCCGATTTGCGCTTCCCAACCGCCGCTGTGAACATGTTAGCGTATCGACCGTTGTGTCCCCTGCCAGGCCTTCGGTTGGCCGAGGCGGCTAGAGGTTACTGGTGCGACGGCGTTCAGATCTGTAGACATATTGATCGCTTCCTCTGGCAAGCCTTCGGTTGGCCGAGGCGGCTAGAATTGCGTCTCAACTGTACTTATACGTTCCTATGGCATGTTGGTCGCTTTCGCGGGTATCAACTGCGCTGGTAGTGACTGTCGTGGCGTCTACATCTTGGGGTGACTGCCCGGCTTGGGCCGTGGCGTCTACCTCGATATGACTACGGAGGGGATAAACACTTTGATGGAAAACTTGGATGATTCTTAATTAGATATAAACACGCGTTGGGGTGCCAACAATTGTTTTGGACACCTCCGCCGCTATACAAAGTATTTCCTGAGATTGTCAGTGTTCCAATGGCTCATCAATGGCATACCCTCCATGTCCGTCAGCCGGTATGTACCCGGCCTCATTTCTTCAACCACTTTATAGGGACCCTCCCAGTTGGCCGTCAATTTACCATGAATGTTTCCTTTGTTGGTGGCGGCCGACTTTCTTAGGACTAGATCCCCTACTTTTAAGTCCCTTTTGTGGACTCTTCGGTTGTAGGCTCTTCTCATTCGGTTTTGATATACTGCCAAGTTGAGGCGTGCTGTATCTCGGCTTTCTTCGACCAGGTCTAGGGAGGTTTTCAGAACTTACTCATTTTCAACCGGGTTAAAGGTGGCCGTTCTGAATGTCGGCACCGTTGCTTCAATTGGCAGGACTGCTTCGGACCCGTAGACTAAGTGGAATGGACTGTACCCTGTTACTTCTTTCTCCGTGGTTCGAAGGGACCACAGGACGCCGGGTAGTTCATCGGCCCATCTTACCTTTAGGTCTTCAACTTTCTTCTTCAAACCGTTGAGGATTGTTTTATTGGCTGCCTCCGCCTGTCCGTTGCTCTGTGGGTGGCAGACGGAGGAGTTTGCAAATTTGATACCAAGTTCTTCCAACCAGCTCATTATTGTGTCACTCCAAAACTCTCGGCCGTGATCAAATACCATGACTTGGGGTAACCCAAAACGAGTTATGACATTTTCCCAGATTACCTTTCTCACGGCCGCCGTCGTCTTCGCAGGTACCGCTACAGCTTCAATCCATTTTGTGAAGTAGTCAATGGCGACGATCAAGTACTTTCTTCCTCCGGATGCCGTTGGAAATGGCCCTAGTAGATCCATCCCCCACTGTGCAAAAGGAAGGGGACTAAGTACCGGCTGTAGGTCTCGGGAAGGTGCATGTATCACCGGAGCATGCATTTGACAGTTGTTGCACTTTTTGGTTTTGGCTCTGGAATCCTCAAGCATGGTGGGCCAGAAGTAGCCGGCTCGGAGAGCTTTGTGGGCTAGTGTTCTTGCCCCCATGTGATGGCCGCAGATGCCTTCGTGAATTTCTGTCAAGATTAGCTCGCGTCGGTCGGGGCCGACACATTTCAAGAGTGGCCTTATCACGGACCTCCTGTATAATTCCCCTTCAAACACCAAGTACCTTGCTGCGATCCTCTTTATCTTCTGCGAGAGACTGCGATCCTCCGGTAACTCACTTGTCAGTTTGTACCTCATTATTGGAGTCATCCACGTCGTCTCGGCCTCTATGTCTCCCACCATGCCGACAGTCTCAGTAATGCTTTTGGCATTCCTGATGTCCACCAGCACGGTTCGGCTGACATTCTTGATGGTTGAACTGGCAAGATTTGAGAGAGTGTCGGCTCGGTTGTTTTCAGACCTAGGAATGTATTGTATCTGAAAAGATTTCAACTTTGAAGTGTCAGCTTTTACCCTTTCCAGGTATCTTACCATCCCGTCGTCTCGAGTCTCGTACTCTCCTATGATTTGATTAGCCACTAAAAGTGAATATGTTTTCAAAATGATGTGCTCCGCCCCGGCAGCCCTTGCTAGCTCGACTCCAGTTATCACCGCCTCGTACTCGGATTCGTTGTTTGAGGCCGGGAAGGTAAATTTCAAGGCATACTCAAACTCGTCCCCGTTTGGGCTGATGATAAGGATGCCGGCTCCTGAACTGTTCGCCGTGGAGGACCCGTCGGTGTATACTTCCCATACCCCGGGGTTTTGCTCTTCTTGATATGTGCACTCGGCCAGGAAGTCTACGAGTGCTTGTCCCTTTATCGAGGGTCTCGGCTTGTATTGAATGCCGAAGCCGGATAGCTCTACTGCCCATTTGATGAGCCTGCCGGATTGCTCAAATTTTTCCAATGCTTTCTCCAATGGTTGGTCGGTCAAGACCGTCACGGGATGTGCGTCGAAGTAAGGTTTCAATTTCCTTGCGGCAACAACGACAGCAAAGGCTGCTTTTTCAATCAGTGGGTAATTTCTTTCGGCGGGCAACAATGTATGGCTGACAAAGTAGATTGGGTGTTGCTGTTTGTCTTCTTCTCTGACGATCACGATCGACCGTGGCCGAGGTAATCGCTATGTATAGATATAGCGTCTCCCCAAAGATCGGCCGGACGGGGTTGGGAGAGTTTGAAGATGAGCTTTGATTGCACGAAAGTCGTGCTCTGTTCCTCCCCACCAAGTCTTTATTCCCCTTTAACACTTTGAAGAATGGGGTGCTCTTGTCGGCTGACCGAGAGATGAAACGGGCTAGGGCCGCCATCCTCCCGGCCAAGCATCATAACCTCTTTTCGATTCCGCGGCTCCGGCAGTCCGGGATTGCTCGGACTTTTTCCGGATTGGCATCAATTCCCCGGCGCCGACAAGTACGCCGAGGAACTTACCTGCCCGGACACCGAAGTTGCATTTCATGGGGTTAAGTTTCATCTTATATTTCCTTAGTGAACAAAATGTCTCGTGTAAATCGGCTAAGTGCTCGCTGTCAGACTTGCTTTTTACAATAGCATCGTCGACGTAAGCCTCAATGTTTCGCCCTTTTTGATTTTGGAACACTTTGTCCACCAGTCTTGTGTAAGTTGCGCCGGCGTTCTTCAAACCGAACGGCATCATTTTATACATGTAGGTGCCGTTACCGGTGATAAACGCGCATTTAGGCATGTCTTCCTCGGCCATGAATACCTGATGATACCCTGAGAAGGCGTCCAGCAGGCTCAGCATAGTGTAGCCTGCCGTGGCGTCGATTAAACTATCTATTCGAGGCAAGGGATAGCAATCTTTGGGGCACGCTTTATTAAGATTGGTAAAATCTACACACATCCTCCACGCCCCCGATGACCTCCTCACCATTACAACATTAGCTAACCACTCAGGATAAGTACAAGGCATGATAAAGCCCGCCGCTAGTAATTTATCTACCTCGGCTTTGATGGCCTCATCTTTCTCGGCTGAGGAGTTCCTCATCTTTTGCTTGACAGGGCGAGCGGTGGAGAGTACGTTCAGCTTGTGAACAATTACCTTCCGGCTCACGCCTGGCATCTCGGCTGCTGAGTAGGCGAAAACGTCTTTGTTCTTCCTCAGCAGGTCTAGGAGAGCGGCCCTGAATTTTGGCTCCAGGTTGACACCGACAGTTATGGTGCGCCGTGGGTCAATTTCCACCTCTTCGGTCTCGGCTCCTTCGACCATGCCGGCAGTTGCATCCATGAGGTCGCCCTCCTGTTGTAAGTATGGGCTCTTCCCCTTCTCTGACTTCTTTGCCACTTTGAGGGATTGCATGTTGCACCCTCTGGCAGATATCTGGACGTTGACCACCTCGTCCTTCTCGTCCTTTGAGACGAGCTTGTGCGCTTCCCCCCGGTCCGAGACATACATCAGTGTCAGGGCCCGGATGGACATTACTGCATCGGCCTCGCTCAGAGTGACTCGGCCTATGAGAACGTTGTAGGCGGACGAGCCGTCAATGACCACGAACTCAGCTAGGACATTCTTAGCCGCATTCCCCTCGCCGAACATCACCGGCAGTCCGATTGACCCTAGGGGTACCAGGTCGGCCCCGGAAAAACTGTACAACGGATTGGTGCAGGGGCTCAAGTCCTCAATCTTCAAACCGAGGTTGAGAAAGCACTCCCTGAACATGATGTTCGTGTAGGCGCCTGTGTCAATCAGACACCTCTTGACCAGGTGGTTGGCTATGTCCAAGTGGACTACAAGTGGGTCGCTGTGAGGGGCGATGACTCCCTCGTAGTCCTTCTTTCCAATAGTCATATCGGGGATGTTGGAAGCGGGGATCGCTGTTTTGGGCACAAAGTTGATGGCCTGATACAGCTCGTTTAGGTGCCGTTTGTGCCCATGAGCGGACCCACCGTTCTCGTTGCCCCCGATGACAACATGGATTACTCCTATCCGTTCAAAGACGGATTTCTTATTTGAGCCGCCGGTGTTTGTCTTTTGGCCTCCGGCAACATATTTGCTGAGGCTCCCCTTCCGGATCAGCTCTTCAATGGCATTCTTCAAATGCCGGCAGTTGTCAGTTAAGTGACCGGTGTGGCCGTGGTACTCACAGTACTGGCTCGTGTCACCGTCCCCCCTCGGCCTGGGAGGCCTTTCCCACTTCTGACCCTCGTTCTTGCTCAGGGCGAAGACCTCGGCAGCAGATACGACCAGGGGGGTGTGACCATTGTACCGCTTTTGGTAGTACGGTCCCGAACTCCCCCTAGCGCCCGCCGAGTTCTGTTTCCTGGCGGACTTGTCAGACCGTGACCTATTATTGTCACGGCGTCTTTCATCCGGGTTGTCCTCCCGGCGGCTTTTACTCTCTGGGTGCCCGGCCTCGCTGGGGTCTACCCAGGTTTTGTGATAGTCCTCCACCTTTATGGCTTGGTCGGCCATCTTCCTGGCGGAGTCTAAGTTCAGGCCTCCGCACTTGATGAGCTCGTTTTTTAAGTCTCCTCTTGGGAGGCCTTTCATCAGTGCGAAGGCCGCCAGTTCGCTGTTCAGCTCACGAATCTGCTGAACCTTGGCGTCGAACCTCTTCACATAACTTCGGAAAGACTCGCCTCCCTCCTGCTTGATAGTCAGGAGATCCGATGTCTCGACGGCCCTCCTCTTATTGCAAGAATACTGGGCCAAAAATATGTCCCTTAGGTCGCCATAACAGTATATCGACCCATTGGGTAGCCCCCTGTACCAACTTTGTGCCATCCCATGCAGGGTCGTTGGGAAGACTCGGCACCAAACCTCATCAGGCTGCTCCCATACCGACATGTAAGACTCGAAAGCCTCGGCGTGGTCGGTTGGGTCGCTTTCTCCTTTGTATGATATGGGTGGCAGCTTTAGCTTAGTCGGCACCGAGACTTCTAGGACATAGGCATTAAGGGGCTGTCTGACCACGTGTCGAACGACACGCGGCGATCGGCTCCTCGCATCCCTAGTCCGGCTCCTCTCCCCGTGACGGGAAGGGCTTCTTCTCCGACTCCGGTGAGTCGGGCTTCTTCTCCGACTCTGGTGAGTCGGACTCCTTCTCCGACTCTGGTGAGTCGGACTTCTTTCACTTCTCTGGGGCAGGCCTCGTCGGTGCTGCGGCGACGCTGTCCTCCCGCGAGTGCGGGAAGGACTCAGGTCTACCACTAGCACTCTGGGCTCCCCCGGCGTCTTGACAGGGTCAGCTTCCTCCAATGCTCCGTTCAAGTTTCTCGGAGTCACATTTTGGGCCCTGGTCTCCTGTGCGGGTGCCGCCGCTCTTGTCGTTGTGACAGTGTGAGTCGGCGTGCCACCCATTAGGTCCAGGAGTAGCTTCAGTTTGGCTGCATCGACCACATGTCTCATGATAGTGACTTGGTCGGCGGGCAGCGGTGTATCTTGTCCCTTTGGCATCCCGTTCGTCGTATCAGTGATACGGCCGGTGGGGGACTGCCCGATTTCAGAGTTGTGGAATGTGTCATCTTGGTAGAATTCATTTTCCACAAGCACTCTCTCTGGTTGTTTCGACATCTTCTTAGCTTGTTGGGTGGGTTTTGTTTTGTGTTTTTTTTTGTTTGGGAATGAATGTGACTAGCTTCTAGTATCAATTCCCACAGACGGCGCCAATTGTTCCGGGTGTAATTCCGAAGCAGTTATTTGTTACCACTCGTGGTTTGTAGAATGACGTCTTTGATTGAATCCTCATTTCGGTCTCCTGAAACAATGAAAAAACTGAGGGCTCGGCTTTGTACCGAGCGAACTCACTCCGACGCTCAAGTCAGTAAACTTAAAGGGATTAAGTTGTGTGTTACTTGGCGAAGTATATATTGTAGAGAGATAAGGAAGATATTACCAGATTATGAGGTGTTTAGGTTATATTTCGGATCCTTTCCTCAATGAGGGTTGAGGAGTATTTATAGACTTTCACCTTTTGTCACATAGTGGCCAAGTGGCCAAGTGGCTAGCAGGTGGAAAGACTGATCTACCCTCGGCCGAGGGACCCATGGCAGGCCGGCGGGCCCTGTCGACTCGCCGCCGAGGGGTCTTGGATATGAGTACGCGGATATGTGGCCCGGCTGGCTAGTTGTCCCAACCGAGACCCAAGAGACAGGCCGACGGGCTGCGTCGGTTAGGCTGTCTAAGTCGTTGACTTGCTGTCGATATCTTTGACCTTGCTCAATGTGTTTGACTCGGTCAGCGGGTGCAGAATATGCCCCATCAATAATAATATTAAATATAATAATAATAAATAAACATGTTATGAATAATATTAATAATAATAAATATAATATAATAATAATAAATAAATATATATATATATATATATTAAATATAAATATAATAATATAAACAATACAAATTAATTATTAATAAATGTAATAGTAATATAATAAATATTAAAATAATATAATAATAATAATTACAATCGTAAATAAATTAACGGAAAATTCACGTGGTACCCTCGAACTTTTCCATTTTGCACATGGTACCCAACTTTTTAAGTTTCTGTACATTATACCCTCTATGTTTGATTTTTATGCACAACATACCTTTTTGTCGCTTTAAAAAAACTCAATTACGCATAACTCCTAAACCGGAATTCAGAATCGGCCAATTTTTTTTCCCAAAATGATTATCTCGTCATAATCTACGATTTGTGAAAAAAAAATGTCGACTGACATTTTATAGGGTTTTTTTTAACGAAAATCTCAAATCAACCATATCTTCGATCTTAAATTTCCGACTGACCATTTTCGTTTTATCAATTTATAGATCTCGAAGAGGAAATCAATTTGAAAAAAAAAATTAGTCAATTCCGATTTCTGGTCTATAATTTATGACCAATTGAAAATTTTAAAAACGATAAAAAGGGCACGTTGTGCTTGAAAAACAAATTTCAAGGATATTATGTGCACAAACTTAAAAAGTTGGGTACCACGTGAAAAATGGCAAAGTTTGAGGGTACCACGTGAATTTTCCGATAAATTAATATAATAATAATAGTATCAATAAGAATAATAATATTTATGTTCAAATAAATTAATATGATCTGAACTGAACTGGCCTAAACTGAACCAAACTGAATGGAGTTGAACTGAACTGAATGGAGCTGAACTGAACTGAACTAAATGGAGCTGAACTGAACTGGATTTATAGAACTGAAATTAAGTCCAAAAGAACAAGGCCTTAGTGGTTATGTGAGCTATGTATGTGCTCCTGGTTCATGTGTCTTGCTGGAGGTAGGGATGACAATGTGTAGAATCTGGGTAGGATTATGTACGATCCATATTCATATTCATATTACAATATGTTGGATTCATATCCGCTTCATATGCATAGGGTCCAAAATTTCCAGACCCATATCCATATTCATAGGATATGGGTAGGATTTGGATCTTAAATGGATCCGATCTTTTTCAAAAAAATTCGTTAATTCTTCATCTTCTAAATGTACTTTCACTATTAAAATTATATAAAACGCATTAGAACGTTTAATAGAATTATAGATAGAAAATATGTTGATACTTGATATTTATCATGATAAAGTAACAATCTAATGCATAAATTATTATTTGTACGATGAAAAAGCTATTTGTTATTTTTTCTCGAATAGTTAATGACTATGAAATAAGAAAACGGGTATGGACTTCACATGTGTTTATACTAGAGGTGTTCAAATGCGGATTTGGGCCGGACATGGGCTGGGTTTTTGTTAAATTTGTGGCCCACGGACAAGCGGGTTAGCGGGTTTACCACCGGTAAGTTGGCCGGGCCTTTGTAATTTTCTTAAAATGCCTTGTCCATACCGTTTATTTAGCGTGCGGGATTAATCGGGTTTAATGGACGAGACGGACCCATGAACAACTCTAATTTATACCACTTCAGTTTAATGTGTACACAGACAAATAAAACATGATGGCATTTATCAGGTTGGGTTGGGTCACTACATGAGCGGATTAACTTGGGACACGTATTGGTCATGTTGGGTCGGGTTACGTTCGGTTTTAGGTAAGTGGCGATCAGATTACACGTTATTATTGGATTCGGGTTGATTTCAGGTTGCAATATTTTCAGGTCCTATCAAATCAGATTTGCTAGCATTCGGGTTCACTCGGATCAGGTCAGATTTACCAACTCTACCTATAAATAAAGTAGATTAGGCCGTGGTATGGTAGTAATAAGGAGTAAACTAAACTATAAGGACCTCAATATTTCATAAAAGTAGTTATGAGGACCCAAATTATTAAAGCAAGGCTTTAAGGACCTCATTTCCTAATTCCGTTAGATTTAACTAACGTGGTTAACGTTTTTTTTTTTGGTGTGTGGGTGTTAGAACGTGTCTCCCTTTCGTTTTTGTACTCCCTCCGTCCTGGTCAATTGTTGTCATTTGATTTTGCACATAGACCAAGGAAATGGGAGGGGGCCGATTATTAAAGGACAAGTGAAGTAAATTGAATGTGCATGATCAAATTGCTCATCAAGTTCTTCTTAAAATAGAAAAGATAATAATTGACTGAGACACCCTAAAATAGAAAAGGACAATAAATGAGACCGGGACTGAGGGAGTATTCATTTTTAATATTCCAATTTAATTTGTATGTTAATTTAAGTTACTATTGTGTTGATTAAAAAAAAGGTTCTACTGTTAGCAACACTTAATAGGACTATTATTCTACAGAGTATCTAGTTAGTATTATTTAAGACGAAAATAATATTTGTTTTAATATTAAGACGGGTTTAATATCATCCCACATGGATATATGGGACAAAACTTGTACTTTTTTGTATGCATTTTTTTTTTCGTATTCATCCCACATCAACATATTTCACCGGTCTTAAGTTTAGACTGATATATCTCCCTGTTAAATAAGAATTTGTGTATTTTATTATACTCGTATTGTCGTACAACAATCTCTTTTATCCTTTACTCTTAGATATGTTTTTAGTTCAACTTAATAATAATTTGCCCTTAATTAGTCATGATCGGGTCGAATCGCGTGGATATTTTTGAGTTAATTATGTCGGGTTATCTTTTGGATCGGTCAACTTTCGAGTTAGCTCGTTTTTTTAGCTTAATACTATGTTACGTTCCACCAAAAAAAAAACTTTCAAGTTAGCTTTCGGGCCAAGTCATATGTCGGATCGGGTTGAACTCATCAAATGGGAGAGTATTTTAATCAATTAGTCTCATTATAGATAGATATATCCGTCTAAAGTGAAACACAGGCCAAATATACTTAAAGTTGTAACATTTTTGGGTTTCACCGTGCAACTTGTTGCATGTCTTATGGCTAAATTGGGTGAATATTTGTCATGTATATAATTATAGACGGATATCTTCCGTCAATAATGAGAATTTGTGTATTTTAATAAATAGACAAACAATAATATAAATCAATGGAGTATTATAGTATATTAATGACGAATGTACCCATTTCAAATATGATGTATGTACCCAATTCCTAAAAAAATAATTGCGAAAAGTAAAAAAAAAGTGGAATTTTTGGGGTAATTAATTCCGTTTTCTGGACTTGGTTCAATCAATGCATGTCACTGTTGTGACTACAAACGGAAAATGTAACGGACGTTTACGAGAGGTCCTCATAGCTACATAAAAAATGTTGAGGTCCTTAAACCTCCAAAGTATAATAATTGGGGTCCTTGTATTATTGTTTACTCTAGTAAGTGTAGGGAAAAAGTGAGTTGACAAGAGTAGACATTGAAGGGACAATATTAGTTAAACCATTCAATTACATTACACTCCCAATGCAATTTTTTAGCCACACAAGAAAACATGAGTAAAAAGCCGTCATTTTGTTCAAAAATCATACTCCGTAACTTCAAACTCATTTCCTAAAATTCAAATCATTTCCAAAACAAAAACATCATCATCTTCTCCCTTACAAATGAAGGTAAACCCGGAATAATATCACTCTCTAATTATACAACCATGGCGAGGAAAGCAATAGCAAAGACGACACCACCTACAAAGAATGCTAGAAAACCACATTCTACTGTTGAACCTACCAACGAAGGTTTCTTTACTTTATTGTTTTGTGTTCTTTTCATTTCCTACCTCTGTCTTAAAATTAAAATAAAACGGCTCAAATAATACCCCATTTTCATTTTGCTAATATCAATACATTTTGTTTTGTAATACTTGACCCGTCTTAAGGTTAAAATGATCAGATGATTGTCGCATGGTTTTTTACTTGTATGGGATTTTTTTTTCAGCTTAGGGCTTGTCTTTATTTATTCACAAAATCTCATTGAAGACGGACACTATCCGTCACAAACTGAAGACGGATAGTGCTTCATTTCCTCCTCACTTGCCCTCCCACTTGCCTTATTATGAGAGGGGCACTATCCGTCTTCAGCTTGTAACGGATAGTGCTCATCACAAGCAAGACCAACTGTTATTTATTTGGGACTGATTTTTTTGGCATCCTTTTGTGTTGTATGGTATGTTTTGTGCATTTGTTCATCTTTTTTCTTTGTAATGCTATGGTGACAAAATTTGGGCTTGTTCATCTTTTTATCGTCGACATTGAAAATGTGGTAGGAAATGAGCCGATAGTCCAATCAAAGGCGAAGGGCAAAAAGACGGTAACAATGGATGAAGGTAGTAGGCAAAGCAAAGGGAAGCGCAAAGCTGGCGACGTATTATTGGTGGAGTCTGTAAATAGGGATTCCAGAATGGATGGATCCGATGAAGTGCAGTCGAACAACGACCAGTTAGAAGGTAACGTCTGTAGGGTACTGATATGGTAACGTATTATGTAAATTGTACTCCTGTGTCCCAGTGAATTATTTACATTTGCTTTATTTTGCGAGGGAGAAATAAAACAAATGTGATGTACTTCACTTTTCGACGCAGCATTGGCGAGCTGGAAAGTCTTCCTACGGCCTCTTCCAATAATATAAAAATAATACATCTTACCATATCGAAGCTGTCCTCCCTTCATATGAAACTTCAACTTTAGTCTTTTCTGTGTTTGAAGGTCTCTCCCCTGCTTGAATTCCAGCAAAGTGTACCCTTTCGTTCTTTTCATCAAATTCTAGCTGTCCAACTAGGCCTTCACTTGTAACCTCCTCTGCCACATATGCTTCCTGAGATCTTTGTCTTTAGCCTGCGCCTGCTTTCTGCTGACTGGGCTGGTTGAAGGGAGGCTTATGTTCTCGAACTACCTCGCTACATGCTAATAAGCCACTCACTGCTGGCTGTAAAAGTAATTTTTTTATCTGCCTCGCAAACGATTCCTTCCCTGCAAATGATTTCTCCCTTACAAACGGTGCCTTCCTGTGTACTTCTGGTTGCCTAGTATGAGGTCTATGGGACACAAGCAGTATATGAGAGTCTGCTTTTGCTTGACAGCGTGCACTTGCGTACTTTCTTCGAAGTCATTCTTCCCCTTTTCTTCGAAAAATTGCATTCTTCATTCTCTATTTGCCATCCTACACATACGTTCGAATAGAACCTCAGATCGGCCTTAACGAGGACACCTCTGTGGATGAGCTCAGCCTACCCCAAAAATTTAGGGGCCCTTGGTTGCTTACTAGCGATGAAAGGATTTCAAATAGAAAAATTTTAGTGATTAATTAAGAAAAGAAAGAGGATTGGAATGGCTTCTTCTCTTACCACAATTATTGTTCTATTCTCTTACCACAATTATTGTATGAATAAAAATAGAATGAACCCGAGAAAAAGCTGACCCTGCTCTTG